>NC_084649.1:25925000-27125000 GCF_019802595.1 Syngnathoides biaculeatus
TCCTCTCTATCTATCTATCTATCTATCTATCTTCTATCTATCTAGTTCATTCTCTTCCCCCTCTCCTCTCTATCTATCTATCTATCTATCTATCTATCTATCTATCTACCTATCTATCTATCTATCGTCTATCTATCTATCTATCTATCTATCTACCTTATCTATCTATCTATCTATCTATCTATCTATCTATCTAGTTCATTCTCTTCCCCCTCTCCTCTATCTATCTATCTATCTTATCTATCTCATCCTATCTAGTTCATTCTCTCCCCCTCCCCTCTCTATCTTCTATCTATCTATCTATCTATCTATCTATCTATCTATCTATCTATCTATTCTATCTATCTATCTATCTATCTATCTATCTATCTATCTTATCTATCTCGTTCATTCTCTTCCCCCTCTCCTCTCTATCTGTCTGTCTGTCTGTCTGTCTGTCTGTCTATCCATCTATCACACATTAACGCACCCACACAGACAATCGCGTTCAAACCGCCAAAGCCAGCAGATTGGAACACGAGATAAAAAGAGTTAAAACTGGGGCGAATTATTGGGGGATTTAACATCTGGCCGGTCCGGCCTCCCCGCTCTTGTTCCGCTGACGTAGGCAGAGACGGAAGACGCTCACGTTGGAATACGGCGCGTGAAAGATTATTAATCCCGCTGCACTGCGCGGCGCTGTACGCGCCACAAATGCATTTCTAATGCTCCCATTGGTGCGCCGTTTGAATTTGGACAAAACGTGTTGGGAAGCAGCAGCGTGTGCTGCAGATGTTGCCTGTGAAAAGTCCCCCGCTGCGTTAAATAGGTCACCGTGCTGCCGACGTACTCTGGTTGTGTCTGTGTTTAGACTGGCTAAGTGCTAGACAAGATAGAAATCCATATCTGAGACACTAAATAATTCAAAGCATTTGCCAACGAGTAATTGAACAAAAATTGTAATTGTAATGTTTTTGTCTTTGCTGTCATGATAGGGAATTTATTTTGTTTCGTAATGTAACAATCAGATCAACTAAAATATTTTTTTAATAACAAACAAACGGAATGAAAAAATATCCATGTCCTTCCACCATCGTTCCGGTCATATCGTGTTGTTTTTATTTGCACATTAAGTACCAAAAAAGTCCCGTTTTTGTTTTAATTCCTCGTTTCAAAGAACTCCATGCTAGCAACACGCCTTTGAGATTGGAGGGTGAAAGCTGCAGCTGGCTACTAGTGCGGACTGAGAACTATGAATTCCTTCATTTTTGGAACGGTGAAGTTATTTCAAATATTTTGGATCATGAACTATGACCTAAACAATTTTGGAAAGGTGAATTGAATTTTGAACTAGTTGGCAGTAGAAAATGAACTTTCTCACCACTGCAGTTCAGCTGAGTGAACGTCTCGTCTACTTTGCCGACAGGTGGCGTGGACCACCTCGGACCCTGCCAGAACCTAAAAATGGCGACGACAACAACAAAAGTAAGAAACAAAAGAAACAACAAATGCTCCACTCGGTAGGTGCCTGTCATGAGCAATGCTTGGCCACCATCAGGAGGGGCGTGGCCAGGCCGTTGCTACGGGCAGTGCCATCTCTGACACCTGTCACCACCGCTCACAGCTGATTCGCTTGAGGAACTCTGTATTTATGATTATAAGTATTTAGGTTGGAGTTTTGTCACTGGCATTTTGCCAGTTCGTTGCTCTTGTTAGTGAGTTGCATTCACTCTCCGCTTCTACGCGTAAGTTAGAGTAACCCTAGTCACAGCGATTCTGTGCCCTTTAGCTTGATCCTGTCCTGTTGAATTTGTTTGTTTGCTTCAGAGTCATCGAACCCTTGCTGGATGTCTTTCGGATCCCGCCTAGCCTAGCGTTTCTGTGCCTCTGCCTTGTCGGACCGCTACACCGTGTATGACCCAGTTTCCGGAATAAACTACGTTGAACATTATGCCTTCGCCTCGAGGTCCTGCATTTGGGTCTGGCCTCGTACCGTGACAGGTCCTCATTCTACTTCACGCAATACAAACGAATATAAATCCTTCTCGTCTCCTTTTTAAATTACAAAAGTTACATTTTCTGAAGGAAAGCTCAAAGTTGAAAGTTGAAATGTGGATCACATTTGTCGGCAACATTTCAGCCAAGGAACATACCTGGGAAAATGGGACTGGTCGTTGCTTTTTCATCGGTTTGCCATTCATTTCTAGTGGGAAAATATTGAGAATTTTTTTTTGGGGGGGGGGGATGTTAAGCCATCGCAAGACAAAATCTTTCAACCTGTGAACGCCACATTTGGCACAGTTGAGATGCATCTTTTGACATGGGATTTTGTTTTGTTTCCTGTATTATGATCGAAAAATAATGGCAAAACAATTAAAAAAAAAAAAAACAGCATCTTTCTTCAAGGAATGCTATCACAACGCTTGTTCTTCCTCGGGGGACAAAAATTGCTGCTTTAACGTTTAGATGAATCAACTATTTGTGACATTTATGTTCGATTTGACTGCACATGACATGATATGTGCACCACCCAACGGGCAACGAGCGCATCGATTGTCAGGAAGCCCCCGCAAACCCTCTTCAGGCAAACAGTGAATTACGCGGCATTATCTCGGTAGCGTGTTGCTCTGATGAAATAGTCACACACCCACGCTGGTCACCGTAGGGTGCCAATATCCTCGCCCTGGTTTTCATTAAATCATAAAGAGTGATCCAAAACGGGGGGCTGGTCGCAATGATTAATCCAGATTGTACACAAAAGCTCGGCTTCTGACTCACACTCGCGCGCACGCAGTTCTTAAAACGCCTCATCCAGTACACTCACCACAAGTCACCCTTGAGTCTCTGCGTCATCTTTGATGTCGCACATTTATGAAGATTTAAAGGAAGACAAAATAGTTCCAAAGAGCAGTAAAACAGGCCAAAATCTAGATTTTGGCCGGTGGGGCAGCGGGCGAGAACAGTTGCATACAAGATATGTTTTAATCACTGGGGAGTGTTGAGAAATAAGTCATGGCATGTCATTATCCAAACTGCATCCTCACAAGGGATGCGGGAAAGCCGGCGGAGCTCATCCCAGCTAGCGTCAGGCTAAAGGTTGACTACATCCTCAACTGATCGTCAGTCAGTCACAGGGCAGATATGGACACCGTCGATCCCACGCTGCCCTCACCAAAGGCAGGCGTGTGTACCACTACATTGTCGGTGACTCTGAGAAATAAGACTTCAGTCGAAATTGAAACATTTGTACATCGGGTCGCTGGTCCCTGATTTCCGCAGGTAAGAAATTCTAGCGTTGGAGACCGAATAGGGAATGCGCAAAAGCTCCAAACAACCGGACTTCATTTTAGCTCTCTGAATGTCCAGAAGGCCAAGATGTTGTAGGCGCAAGGCTCCAGAGTCAGCACGATAGAAAAGTGCCAAGTCATCTTATGACTAAGTATCAAAAACTGAAAATCACATCTCGGGTGGACTGGGTGCCAAGGCAAGTTGATCAGTACAGACGGAACATGACCCAAAAGGGGAACTATATTGACCATCTTGTGCCTGACATCGTTCAAAAACAATAAAGTTCCACTTTTGCCATTGGAGAATTGCGCCTGAAGCAACGACAGTGACAAGTGACATTTGTAGGCACAGACTTCTCGTTTTGACACTGATGAAGATTCCCTGAATGATGCTGGGCAAAAGATTTGAGTATTCTGCAACGTGGCCTTCGTGAGTCCGATTTCATTCAAAATCAGCGAGCTTCTCCGGAAACATCCCTGAACATCCGGACAAAGAATTCTCATCAGCCTTTTGCAATCATAGGACGGGATTCTTGCTTTGGACAGTCCAACCCGCTGGCCAAATGCGGCGTAATCAAAGTAACTCCAGAATGACGTTTCTGTGAAATACGCGACTTGCATCCCAGATTCTCTGTTGCCCGTTGAGTCTCCCACTTTACGTCTTCCCTCCTCGGGTCGGCGTATCATCATCCGCCAGAGTTTCCAATAATGCACTACGTCAGGCGAGAGGATGAGGAAAGTATTTCCGAGTACTTTCGCGCTAATTAAGTCGGACTAAATTGGGCCGGACGTTTGCGCAAAATTAAACACGGCGGCGCTGGACGAAGATCAGAAAGACTTGAGTGAACGGAAGGCACACGAATGGAAGTCCTTTTTGGGGAGGTCCCAAGAAAGAGAAAATAAATTTGACAAACAATACAGAAGACACTCGTCAACAACCCTGCCGATTTTAACCGATTTAAAAAAAAAAAAAAAAAATGGCCAAGTGCTTAAAATGCGACTCCGATATTTGTTTGTATTACTTTGTTGTCGTCCATTTTAGGTGACCCACTTTGCTCTCTTCGAGCGTCTCTCCAGCTGGAAGAGGTCCACTTTTTAGGAAGCAGCGGTGCGACGGCGGAGCAGAAACATCCCTGCTCTTCGTTTTAGTCCGGGGGAAGAGGAGGAGACGGAGGAGTGTGATGGGATGAGATGAGACAATCAGCGCCCCCCCCGAGGACGTACCGCCATGTGTGCGTGTGCGTCACAGCTCCAGTAATTGAGGACCTGGAGATAAAGCGTGCGAGTGGAGCAGAAGAGGCTGCAGAGGCTTTTTTTTTTTCCTTCTTTTTTTTTTTTTTTACAAACACTTTTGGCAGAAGTTGGTCGGGATTAAAAGTGGTGACAAAGATTCGCCGAGTCCATTTAAGGACAAGCGTTTGGCACGCTTTGCTTCCGCTGATTTGTCGCTCTGCTTTTCCGAGGCACTCGACGGAGTTCATTTTGCTACGACTTGCGAGCGGAAACCCGAGATATGATCGCTGTACGCTGGGAGCGAACTCGACTCAACTGACGAAAGAGGCGTCGAGCAAATTGGCCCCACGTTTACTGTCAAAGTAAAACAAACTAAACTATCCATCCAACCATTTTCTCCTGCTTTCCGGGTCGCGTCGCGGGGGAAGTAGCTTCAGTCGGGATACCCAGACTTCCCTTTCCCCAGCCACTTCTTCCAGCTCTTCCGGAGGGATCCCGAGCGGTTCCCAAGTGAGATCTCTTCCCTACTGTAGGACGTGCCCGGAACACCTCACCAGGGAGCCGTAGGGGAGGAATCCGGATCAGATGCCCCAACCCCCTCATCCGGCTCCTCTCAATGCGGAGGAGCAGCGGCTCGACACTGAGCCCCTCCCTGATGACCGAACTTCTCACCCGTTCTCTAAGGGAGAGAGCCCGGACACCCTGCGGAGGAAACTCATTTCATCCACTTGTGTCCGGGATCTTGTTCGTTCGGTCACGATCCACATCTCGTGCCCATAGGTGAGGCTAGGAATGTAGATCGACTGGTAAATTGAGAGCTTCGCCTTTCGACTTAGCTCCCTCTCTACCACAACAGACCGATACAAAGTCCGCATCACTGCAGACCCTCCACCGATGCGTCTGTCGATCTCCCGCTCCATTTTTCCGTCACTCGCAAACAAGACCCCAAGATACTTGAAGTCCTCCACTTGGGGCATGATCTCATCCCTGACCCGGAGAGGGCACGCTGCCCTTTTCCGACCGAGGACCACGGTCTCCGATTTGGAGGCGCTGATTCTCATCCCAGCCGCTTCACACTCGGCTGTGAACCGCTCCAGAGCAACTCAACTAAACAAAAGCAAATTTAGCATTGCGTATTTAAAATAACCACACAGCTTAGCCTTAAATCCACTCCCTTAACATCAATGCTAACAAATACCGTAATGGGAAACTCCTTGGACGCGCTCACACTCGTGATAAATAGCGTTTATCTTGCGGTGGATATTTGAATGCAAACAATACCGTAACACATGTAACACTCGGGTTCTTAAATTCTTTATCCTCCGCAAAGAACGACAAATATCAGTGATGTCAAGAGGAGCTGAGACATTTTCTACGGCCCCCACATGACCAAGGTGGGCGCATCAAAACGAGGACCCAATGGCCATTAAAAAAATGGTTTGAGCGGGTTGGCATAACTATTCATTTCAAGGGAATAACCATGTTACTTGGTATTCGATCAACACCAAAACTTGCAGCATTGCTCACAAGTAAAACACATATAAAGGACAAATGTAGTGCAAACAAAATGCAAATGATCCTCGCAAAACTGGATACTTTGCCCCAATTAAATGTTAACGTTGGATGTGAGAGGCTGCTGTGGGACAGCGGTTAGGGGCCAATGAGGCATACAAATGAGGAAAAAGCCAGAGACGACGTAGAAACCAACCAAAGTAGATCTTTACACTGTGATTACGTCCTCTACTGAAAACATGTTCCGGGATGAAACGTGCAGTTGGAAGCTCAAGTCGCACGCAGCTGCTTGCGGCTTGGGAAAATTAAAGGGCGCTACGGTTTGAGCCCCGGCCGGCAACGCCGCCCCCACCCCTGACAAAAATGTCACCGCGCAGCCGTGCCGGTGGCCCACCCGTGCGCGTTTGGAAAAGATCGAATTGGGGAAGTCACTCCTGTCAACAACGCACTTGAATCAACAGATTTATTTTGGGAACCAAACAAAGCGCGCGTTTTTTGGGTCAGATTTTGTGCAAAGAAAGCCCGCGAGACGGCAGCGCCGGAGCTCTTTCGTAACATATTGACAAACACATTAAAGTTTCACGTGCGTCGCTTTTATTCCGCGCATCTGCACGCGGTTAGAGAACATCAGTGTAAATTGTCTCAGCGCACATGGAAGCTCGAATGCGTAAGTGCATTTACGAGCGTAGTCGACTTCTTTTCTTTTTTTTTTTTTTTTACTAAAAGTTTTATTTGACGTACACAAAGAAGTACAACTGAGTAAAAATATCAAGCAAATTGACTGCCACAAGTGTTGCCCGAGTGTAACAACATAGTAATAAGCATGCCAGGTCACTTGATGGCGATGTGAAAAGAAACTTTGTAAATTTGCCTACTTAAAAAGACATCTACAACTAATAATAAAATAATAACGGTGTAGAATACATATATATATATTTTTCCCCCTCCAAACACAATAACGAAGGTAATGAAATAGGTCAACTTTGTACCAGACCGACTATGTGATGAGGGGGGAAAAAATACTCATTTCACCCAATAAGATGCACAAAATGACATTATACACGCTTTTTTTGAACATGCAATATATCAATTAAAAGGCCCGTATTTGTGTTTAATTAGACCGTGCAGGCGTACCTAATGTTTTGGTCTCACAGGGGAAAAATAAAATCAAGTACCGAGTGAAATATATCAAATCATAAATGTGAAATCGTCTCAAGGTCCCTTGGAGGAGTCAACAAGGGCCGCAGTGTGAGCCTCCGTCTGCTGCAAACAACCAGCGCTGTGTTTTTGCGAGACCCCCAGGACGAACTGCCCACTCAAACCAGTTGGACAGTCTGTGACGGGACCCCCGAGGTGGGGGCACTAATTCCACCCAGCACAAACGGGGGCATGTATAGGAATGTGTTGCAGATGCACATTCACTGGAACACACACAGCCTTGGGCCCACACACACACACACACATGTACACAAATACATGCGCACACACACACACACACACACTCGCACGCACTGTTGCTAACTTTAGCTTCTCACCAAATCTCTCTCTAGATGCAGTTCATCCCAACAATGACAAAAAACATTTTTTTTTTTTTTATACATTTGTAGCCATTCTACACAACCTAAGCAAGATTGACAGTATTTTTGTAAGCACCCCTCTAGCGTGCAAATTTTTCATAATTAGCATTAAAAACAACGAGCAGTGCTCCAGATTGTGGAACTACATTGAAGGGAAATTTGTGAGTAAATGCACACTAAATTTTTTTTAAACTCATGTTTACATTTACAGTTGTCTCGCACGATTACCGAATTGATGCTAAAAATAGACATTCTGTTTTTCCGGTTGTCGTTTGGCTCCGACAAGACGAATCTGCAGTCAACGTAGATTGGTCGCCGGCGGGGCAACATCATTCATTTATGTGGCCTGGAAGCACTGACACAGATTTCCTGACTGGTTGCACAAGCGGAGTCGCAAGAGCCCACGAGGTTTGTGACGAGGGACGGTGCCATTCCACGTTAAAACACCAACTAATTGCGATTAGCAATGACTGAAAGTGAGGCACCGGAGGCTGCTTGGAGGAGGTCACACGAAAAGCAGAGAGCATGACGAAAACTAGTCATTGAAAAACTCACCTTCAGTATTTGTGCTTATCTGCGTATTGTTGTCATCTTTCTGTAATTCCCCTTAAGATGGCCCCCCAAAAAAGCACCATGTTGCTAGCGCTGTTAGCCGGTTAAGCTCGACAGCGAACAGTAGCGAGACTCCTTCCGGGGTTGACGTCAACGTCTTTAAGATGATGAAGAGAAAACTCTCGACTGCTATTGGCTGATGAACTGCTAATGGCTAGCTGCTCAATGCGAGGTACAATTCCGTCATTTCTCGCCTATAATATGCTACATACCCCCCAAAATTGCACTTCTGTAGCTGGATTTTCTTCGGAATAATGTATAATACAGACCCCATAATTGCTAAAGCACTACCCCAAAAACATAAATCGTGTCGAATTAATGTTTAATTCATTTCACGGGCATTGTAGGACACTACCCCTGTAAAAGAACCTGGACAGACGTGTCACGTACTGCACTGCCTGCAGCTAATGTTGATATCATAGCGGAAGATGAGTCTGACTTTGACCTTCAGGCCTCACGATGATGAAATATTATTTGCTCAGATATACATATCAGCAGAGTAAAAGTCAAGAAAGTGCAAAAACGTCAAAACAATTCCGTCTGACCTTTTGGAGATCGAAAGATGACTCACCATATTTTTTTTTTCTTCTCTGTCATCTATTTGGTACTTAGCAAGTAGTATAAATACTCGCACAAACCTGCAGGACTGGAGTGGAACAGCATTACCCCAAATACATTTTTAAACATGACGTTTTTTGTTTTTGTTTTTTTTACCGTGGGTTTGTTAATTATTTGTGAGCGCGTCTTTGGACCAAATTAATGTCAACGTGCTGAGCGCTCGAATAGCTCGCCCGTGTTAAAATTTTAAGTGTTTATTTGTGTCCTCCGGTGTGACATCGCGCTCCAATAAGCAGCTCGGCGCTCGGCTCCTCGAATTCGACTGCATCGTAATGCGCGCGTGTTTACGTTGCGTTCAAGGGCTCAGCTGATGAATGAATGAATGTGTAGTTCATCGTTTGCTCTGTGCAACTTCCACTTTGCACAAATTGTCTGTAATTGTGTATTGAAAGATAAAATATGTATTGCATGGTAAAAACATTAAATACAAAACACATGCATGCAGACTTTAACACCATCTGTAACATAATTACTTAAAATATCAACTGTATAGTCGCTAACTATTAAAAACACCAAATAAAAGGTATATATTAGTAAAGATTATGATATTATGTGATCAAATATGTACTCACACAATACAATCAAGCAAATAAATACATAATGGTGGAACGGTGTAAAGCGCTGGCCTCGCATTTCTGAGGTCCAGGGTTCAATCCCTGCCCCACCTGTGTGGAGTTTTCATTTATTGCAGAATACGATAAAAAATGGAATACATAACAACACAACATCATTGTACTGAATATAAAATATCCATCCATCTATTATCCAAGCCGCTTATCCTCACAAGGGTCACGGGAAAGCTGGACCCTATCCCAGCTAGCTTCGGGTAAAAGGTTGGACTACACCCAGAATTGGTCGCCAGTCAGTCGCAGGGCAGATATCGACACCATCACTGAGCGGAAATCGATCCCACGATGCCTGCACCAAAGGCACGTGTGTGCACCGCTACACTATCAGTAACTCTTAAATATAAAATATGTATTTACAAAATAATACCATTAAAAAGTGATCCATCCATTTTCTGAACCGCTTATCCTCAGCTGTTATCGGGCAGGAGGCGGGGTGCACCCTGAACTGGTCGCCAGCCAATCACAGGGCACATAGAGACAAACAGTCGCGCTCACAATCACACCGACGGGGCAATTTATTAGTGTCCAATTAATGTGCCCACCCGGAGAAAACCCACGCAGGCACGGGGGAGAGCAAGCAAACTCCACACAGGGGGTCGCCGGGATTTGAACCCCGGTCCTCAGAACTGTGAGGCCAACGCTCTAACCAGTTGCTCCACCGTCCCGCCCGATTCTTTACTTCTCGCAACGTTCACGTCGAGAAACTTGATTTTTATTCCTTCCCTGCCGGCCTCGCAAGTTAATGTCTTTTTGACTTCTGACGCCACCAAAAAGGCCGCGGATGCGTTTTAACGGCGTGCGGTTGAATTTCATTCAACGAGAGCAAAAGTCGGAGTAACTCGAGTTTGTTTGTCGTTTGTCGTTTAATTAAATAGCAAAACCCCAGCGACCAGCGGCCCTGGAAGTAATTACACCGTCAAATGATTTTTCTGGAGGGCTTGAATTATTACCGTTGCGCACCCAAGCAGCAAAACGTTATTATCAATATTAAAATACACAAAAAGCATATAGTGCAACCCCCCCCCCCCCCACGTGGAGGTGAAAGTAATCCATTTCTACCAAGAAGCTGGGAGGCGCTTGCGTCGAATAGAGAGCGAGAGCAGCCCCCGCAAGTCCTGGCGATGTATTCATTACACCTCAAATCTCACAGTCAGCCAACCCCCCACCCCCCCCCGGACCCCCCAGGACCCCCACGCACACACACATGAAAAATGGTGAGAACAATGTGCAAACCCATCTACAGGATTACTGTGTGTGTGTGTGTGTGTGTTTGTATGGAAGCCATGCGATCATATGAGCCCCCCGCCCGCCCCCACCCGTCAGGGCTAGAAAATCGATGCTTTTTGTGGACAGCTGAGCCCTCACAAGATACATATTTGGGTGAATCATTATTGTGATTAGATCTTTTCATTCTGCCTCCAACAAGATGAGCATTTTTTAAAAATGATCAGCTGCATTTTTAAAGTGCATTCCCATACATTAGCCAATGTGTAGTTATTATATTAAAAAATAATAATAGTGATGAGTATGCCCACATTGAGATATTTTGTTGTTGTTGTTTTACTGTGTTTGGATTGTGCGTCAAATACTTTTAATTAATTTCATCCTTTTTTGTTTAAATCATGCCTAATACTGAAATAAAATTCTATTAAAAATTACCTCTTTAATGTTGTGAACATTGGCACTCATTTCATACTTTTGGACTTGAAATGATTTGCAGAAATATTTCCACCCTAAACAGACTCACTCAAAATTATAGGCCTGTTTTTTAATTACATATTTGATTTTCAACCAGATGTAGGACACAAACATTTTGGTTGAAAATGACATCACCCGGTGAGATAATCATTTTTTTAAAATGATATTTAGTAGTAACTTATTACGGTTCGAATCCAACACATTTTGACAAGAATTTAATCATTGTTTAGTTTTTTCATCACATCATTCTTTTAGTAAACATTTCAAAAACGGCCTAATTCTTAATATTTTTTGGGTTTGAATAGGTATTTTTATCTTAACAATTAATCAATCAATACATTTTGACAAATATTTTATAGTTTTAAGAAAAAAATCTCCATCTTTGCACAGTATATTGCGCGAGATGGAGTCGCCGCATCGCGTGGCCGTGGGATGATCGATAGCGCGAATCCCGACGGCAAGGACACGCTTCCATTAAAGATGTGGGCGGAAGGCCTTGGCGGCGGGATTGATGGCCAAATCGCCCTCGCACCTTTCCCGATTATGACCACGTACAGTATACGTCCTCTCCAATGATGATGCATACGTTCATACATATTTCTTGTGGTAAAACTCGCAGCGTGTTGTACGGTTTGACCCTTATTATGAAACATAAAACATATAAGGAGCGAGGAAAGGGAAGCAACTCAATATCCACAATCACAATAAATACATTGACGGCAGGAAACGGCAGCCGGGAGGTCAAAGATATCGTCAGCCCGACCCCCACCGTCATAAAATTTGTCGATATTTCCCTGGATGGCGAAGCTCACATTCCGCACAAAACGCATTAGACGTACATTTGATACGCTGCCCTCCACCTCAGCCTCCATCTTGTCCACACAATCTCTTAATTGCGTGTCGGCGCCATCTTTTATAACGGCAAAGTGACGCTACTCGGATCTCGTGTGTTTCCACCTCCAATTTTGGTCTCAAAATAATAAATATTCGCACGCAAACAGAGTAGGGACACATACGCACAGATAATATTTCAATATTTACAGGCAGATATCGTTCTTCTCAGTGGAAAAAAAAACAGAATATTAAGTCCAGTTCAATGGCGACTTTCTCTTTCAGGTCTTTAAAGTCACGTAGCCCGACTGTCGGCATGTTTTCCCGCATGCGAGCACCACACTGCCCCAAGAGGCCGAGGCATGTACAGCAGGAAAAGTAAAAATCAGGTGCAGCGCAAAGCTGCTGAAGGTGTGTTCCTCGAGAAGTCAAAAAATAATGATGTTGCAGGGAATTTATGATCATGTGTTATCCATCCATCTACCCGTTTTCTCAGCCGCTTATCCTCACAAGGGTCGCAGAGAGTCGTGGAGCCTATCCCAGCTGTCACTGGGCAGCAGGCGGGGTACACCCTGAACTAGTCGCCGGCCAATCGCAGGGCACATGGAGACGGACAAACAGTCGCACTCACAATCACACCTTGGGGCAATTTAGAGTGTCCAGTTAATGTTGCGTGTTTTTTGGGGACGCGGGAGGAAACCGGAGTGCCCGCCCGGACGAAACCCACGCAGGCACGGGGGGAGAACATGCAAACTCCACACAGGCGGGGCCGGGATCGAACCGGGGACCTCAGAACTGTGAGGCCGCCCAATGTGTTATTCACCTTTAATTATACCAGCCCAAATAAGTAACAATTTCACATATGGGCTACAGTTTGATGTACATTTATTTCTCCGTATTTGCCTTTTTCTGTCTGCAGAATAGAACTGAGAAATAAAGGTAATTAAAAAAAAACATTTTCATATATTAAGATTAAAAAGATTTGCATGCATTAAAATGATAATTATTATGAATTTTAATTTCTGTCATGTGAATTTGAAAGCTCAAGGTTAATGAAATTGTTGCGGGGAACCAAACCAAACAGCTGCAGTAACGAATTGATTTTGAATGCCTGTGACCTTTGCTCAACTGCATCTTTGTGATTGGTTGACGTCTGGGAAGACCTGTCAAGCATCCCCCCCCCCTTGAAGGTGACATTCCGTCCGCACGGAGACGGCTCTTTGATGTGTCTCCAGCCCACCTGCCTGGTAGCTCGCGAGCATTCTTCCTACATCTCCACGGGGGCAAGACCAAGAAGAAGAAGAAGAAGAAGCGGCAGCCGCCGCCGCCGCCGCCGCCTGGAGGATTGCGGCTGCGCGTTACTTCACAGTGAAGAGACAACAGCGTCGAGCGCCGCTTCTCGACGCCTAACAGGATCTGAGGCCTCGAAGAAGCTGCGGCGAAGGCGATAAGAGCGACAGACAAGAGCCAGGCTGTGAGTCAGTCGCACGGTTCGAAAGCTTCTCCGCCGTCTTCTCGCGATCAACGTGAGGAGCTTACGTGAGGACGCGCAGAGGCAAAACGAGGCCGTGACGTGCTTCAGCATCAACTTCACTTCATGTTACCTTTGTCAAAACACTATGAACAATAAAAAGAATAACCATATCGTGTTGTCATGCATACTTTTTGTTCAAATCACTATATACTATGACGCAAATATATTGAATACCACTTCAAATTCATTTTCCCAAATAGAAATAACAATGAATTCAAATGAATACATTCATTTTGACTTTTATAATCATGCACAACAATTCAATTTTATTACAAAAAATTCAACTAATTAATTAATTTTATACTGTAATGCTGATTGTATAATAATTGCTAATTATAGTTTTTAACCATCGTTCACTGTTGTTATTGTGGTCACAAATAATTTATTATTTATGTATTCACTTAGTAATTATTTATTTGTGGATATTTACAAGGCAGCACGGTGGATCAGCCGGTAAAGTGTTGGCCTCACAGTTGTGAGGTCCCGGGTTCGATCCCGGCCCCGCCTGTGTGGAGTTTGCAACTTCTCCCCGTGCCTGCGTGGGTTTTCTCCGGGTGGGCACTTCGGTTTCCTCCCACATCCCAAAAAACATGCAAAATTAATTGGACACTAAATTGCCCCAAGGTGTGGTTGTGAGGGCGGCTGTTTGTCTCAATGTGCTCTGCGATTGGCTGGCGACCAGTTCATGGTGTACCCCTCCTCCTCCTGCCCTTTGACAACTCGGATAGGCTCCAGCACTCTCTGCGACCCTCATGAGGATAAGCGACTAAGAAGATTGATGGACGGGTGGATGGATATTCTGGAGTACCTTATTTAATTGCTAATTATAGTTTTCAATCATAGTTTACTGTTTTTATTGTGGTCACAAATAATTTATTCTTTATTTATTCATTATGTATTTTTTGATATTTGCAATGGTTTACACTTTCACTTTTCCTAACGGCAGCATTGAAGACAAAAAAAAAAAGCCACCAACCGCCCTGCCCAAAAAAAAAAAAAGAATAATAGAACAATAAATGCACTCAGCAAGCAGAAATGTAACGAGTGGAAATTATGATCACAATGATGGCAAAACTACAAGACTCCTACCAAAGATATTACGCAATGTACTTATGATGTATGCTGGTTCCCTTCATCGAGTCAAGTGCGATTTGCGTTGCTATGCTGCCCCCTGGTGCCGTGATGCTTTATTACAGCTTCGGCAGTTCGGGCTTCCGTCCTCAACTGAACTGAGCGCGACTTGTTTGCGGGATCTGGTGCTGATATTGCAGCCGCTTGCGTCTCAAATTCATGACGAAACGCGGGCGACCGTTGGGAGTCGGGCGGCCTGACAGCCCCCCCCCCCCCCCACCACCACCACCTCACCCCCCTCGTTTGCACACCAGCAGCCCGGGATGAGTCCTTCAAAAAAAAAAAAACAAAAAAAACAATAATGACAATGAAAACTAGATTTCAGCTTGTACTAACAACGTAAAAGCAGACAGAGTGACTTCTGAGTTGCTTTTAGGCTTTTTTTTTTTAATTCTTTTTCAGCCTCACAAGTGCACTTTGGATTCTCCGAGTTAATGTTTGACTTGTTAAATATGAGGAAATACTCATTTTGGCCCGATTCATCGTGCACTTGAAAAAAAAAAACAGTTAAAGGAGGCAGTAAAGGCGTGATTTGCATTTGGTTTGGATTCACGCGTGGGGCTGGTTCGACGAGTATGGCTTCCGTTCCTATGACGACCAGGCATCGAGCTAGGATGTTGTGACAAGGCTAGCGACGACTAGTTCTGAAGCAGCACAGCAGCAAGACAGAAGAGCGAGCCCCCGTGAACCAAGTAAAAATATCATTTGTACGTTTCCTAACGCACTTCAGCATTTTAGCATCGAGCTGCCGAGTTACACTTCCTCAATTAGTTTTGGGGGCTTTGGACTTTTGCCGCGTGCAGCGCCAAAAACAAATACTCCAAAAGCCTTCAAGTCATTGACTTGGTCAAACAGTCGGGCATGTCCTCGCGCTAATTTGCGCTAAACCTGCGGATCTTTTTTATCGTAGGGTTTTCCCTGTAGTTCGGGATACGCCAGAAAATGTCAGGGGTATAATTTGTGACAATACAGTTTTACGTTCGGTAATACATTGAATTCCATCATATCATATGGGTCACACCAAAACCACCTCCATACCTCCACCGGTATGCCATCGGACCAACCGTCTTTCCATTTTTCATTCTGTTCAGTGCCTTTCTAACTTCCCCCTCACTGATCGTTGCCACTTCCCGGTCATTCATTCATTCATTCATTCCTCTTCTACTCTACCTTCTCTCCCATTTTCTTCATTCATTCGCCGAGCCCCTTCCTGTTTGCGGTAGTAATGGATAGGCTGACAGACGAGGTCAGACTGGAATCTCCTTGGACCATGATGTTCGCAGGTGATAGTGTGATCTGCAGTGGAAGCAGGGAGCAGGCGCAGGAACAATTAAAAAGATGGAGGCACGCACTGGAAAGTAGTGGAACGAAGATTAGCCGATGTAAAACGGAATATAAGTGCATGAATGTGAGGGGTGGAGGAGGAAGAGTGAAGAGATAGCGAGGGTGGATGACTTCAAACACTTGGGGTCAACAATCCAGAGCAATGGTGGGGTGTGGTCAGGAAGTGAAGAAACGGGTCCAAGCGGGGTTTGCGGAAGGTGTCTGGTGTTCTATGTGACAGAAGAGGCTCCGCCAGGATGAAGGGCAAAGTTTATAAAACAGTGGTGAGGCCGGCCATGCTGTACGGATTAGAGACGGTGGCGCTGAAGAGACGACAGGAAGCGGACCTGGAGGTGGCAGAAATGACGATGCCGAAGGTTCTCGCAGGTTAGATAGGATGAGAAATGAGGTCATTTAGAGGGACAGCCAAAGTTGGATGTTTTGGAGACAAGGTTCGATCGAGAGAGCAGACTTCGATGGTTTGGACATGTCCAGAGGTGAGAGAGTGAGGAAATCGGTAGGAGGATGGTAAGGATGGAGCTACCAGGGAAGAGAGCGGGAGGAAGACCAAAGAAAAGGTTGATGGATGTGGTGAGGGAGGACAAGAGGACAGTTGGGGTGTTCGAGAGGAAGATGCACGAGATGGGCCGAGATGGAAAAAGTTGACACCCTGTGGCGACCCCTAACGGGACAAGCCGAAAGGAAAGGAAGATATGCGTCAGAAAGTGTCTATAACGGGCTAAAAACAGGTGCAGTCGCCATGTACCGCATTCCCGCCTCACTAATATTTGAAACCACAACAAGTGGGGGGGCTTTAGCCAAGATGGAAAATGCGGGCGGTGGTATGTTTGGTGAGCAGAAAGCGAAGACAGGGTGCGGTCTTTCCTGCCAATCAGCGTCGGACACGTTAAAATGGAGACTTGGATTCGTCAAGTCCATTTCTCATCATACGTCCCCTCTGATAGCCATTTTTTTTTTTTTTTTTTTTTAACGTGCGTTCCTGTTGGTTTTCCACCGGCGCTCCGACGGGAGGGAGGAAGAAATTCTTGTCATACTTTCCAGAGTAAAAGTGAAAGCGATCATTCCTCATCGAGCGCAGACGGAAAGACCGACCAAAAAGTCTCAATGACCCCCAAATGTCGCGAAATGGAGGACAAATGGGACTGGAAACGTGACTTAACATATGACACATATGAGGAAACCGGGAGGATGTCTGGTGGTTTTCACATTGCGCAATTGTGTCTTATTTCTCCAGCGGGTGTGGCCTGACTCCAAGCAACACCCGCGCGCACCGCACGTAAGATCACGCATGAAGACTCCGGTGAAGTGTTTCTGGTCAGCTCCTTCACAATAAAACTCAAAACATCTCCTAGGCCTCTTAACAAGCGTCAATGTTTTCCACACTACCTACAACCCTACATAAAATTAAAGGTGGTGGAAACATGTTTCATATTTGAGAAATGATTTCTTTCATAATGTTCCACGGTGTTTGTTTGGCAAATAAGGTGTCTGCATACATTTAATAATACTTTATCGATGTAATAAAATATTTACCGCATATTTTGGTGTTGTTTTTAAATACAATTGTAACAACAATTTTAACTATATTGTATTGTAGTTCAAATAAATATATTAACAGTAGATTGATTTGAAAAAAAATTACGACTTTTTATCGTGATAGGCGGCACAGTGGCCCAGCAGTAGAGTGTCGGGCTCACAGTTCTGAGGACCGGAGTTCAAATCCCGGCCCCGCCTGTGTGGAGTTTGCATGTTCTCCCCGCGTCTGTGTGGCTTTTCTCCGGGTGGGCATTCCGGATCAATGGATGTTTATGATTTTTAATGTAATTTGGTGATACTTTTATTGCAGTTAAGATTGTAATGTTTGTACTAATAACTTAACTCTTGGTAATAGTTTTACACCCATTTTTGAAACTTTAACAGGGGCTCAATTACATTTACTGTATTTTTAGTTTTGATGATATTTTAACAGTTGAATTGGTAACATTTTAAAATGATTTTGCCCAAAATACATTTTGATTATGAAATGTTAGCAAACATTTATACAATGAAAATACCCATTTTCATAATCTTGTAAATTATTTTTTAATTGTTGTTGAATGAATGTTGTTTGTTTTTCTGATGATACTGGTTTATGCGGTCGAAAAAATACATTTTGATACTTAAGAGTTCACAAGCATTTCATTTTTGTTCATATCCAGTTAAGATGTCATATTCTCAATTTCTTCGACATCTAGCTTTGGCCGTTAACAACTGATTTAGAACATATTGTATCGGACAGAATGTTTCTTGTTGGGTGGCGTGTTCTTTTTAATTTTTTTTTTTTTTTTAAATTATTCCTTTATTTTATTTTGAAGGTGACGAAAGTAAACATCCCGTTTGTCTCGCTAGCACTGCATCGTACTTGGCAGGCTTGAGCTGTGCAGCAGCTTGAACTCTGCTCAGACTACACAGAATTCCAGTCATCCTATGTCAGGTGAGCCTCAACTCATTAACATTTCGTGTTTGAAATGAATATTAAACCTGAACCAATGTTTGTCGTCAGTACAGTAGACGCACAAAATGTTGGGGGGGGGGGGTGGAATAAATTGTAGTTTTACTTATAAAACTGATACCAATGTGCCAAAGTCAAGCCCCAGTGTGTTGTCACCACTTATTGCTGCAACTTGTTAGTATTTCCCCTCTGTTGACACTCTTGGAATTCAGTTTTGGACAGCTTTTATTTATGGTTGTGACTTGAGTTTCCACGGCTGCTGATCACATTGTCAAAGCGAGTCGTGGCTCGCCCTCAAATAATTTAGCGCCACACTTTTTCACGTTGCCTCTGCTACCAGGCATCAGTAAATTTCCAGTCACTTCAAGGATAATACAAGTAACTGATAGTTGATCCACTTTCCTCAGTCAGGTTGCATTTCCAGCTGGTTAAAGTGGCCAATTCCCAGATTTACTGTTTTCCTGAACATAGCAAGTGACACGTTTGTGTGCCTTATGGCTACATTTACACAAAAGGAACAACTTGCGTGACTAGACGTCTAAATTGCACGTAAATAGCTAAAAGAATCACTGATGGATAAATGTTAACTGTATCGCCTGTAAAATATCAACATGTCCTCCCTGCAGACCTCCACCGCCCCCCCAGAATGGCATCAAAGTACGAAGGGACGTCTTCCGGGTAACCCGCCGACCACGAGGGCCCGCGGCGTAGAGATGCTGGCCCGGGCGGCCGCCTTGCTGACGCTGTGCACGTGGATACGGGCCGACGTTTCCCCAGGAAAGCGCACGTGTCCCCCGGGTCCCCGGACTCAGGTTGACTTCTCGGTCGAATACCAGCTGCCCCGTTTCCAAACGCTGCACCCCATACAGAACCTGGCGGCCAACCCGCTCACCCCACAGGTGTACGTCGGCTCGCGGAACACAGTGGAGGCGCTGGACGATAAGCTGAGCAAATTATGGGAGGTGAAAACAGGACCGGTGGGGAGTCCGGAATGTAAAACCTGCCACTTGTGCAACATCGAAGTCGATCCCAGTGATCCGGTGGATACGGACAATGAGGTGCTGCTCTTGGATGCGGCTCTGGCTTTCTTGCCCTACCTGTACATCTGCGGCAGTACCCAACAGGGGATCTGCTTCTTCATCGATATCGAGGTCATCCCGCCGGAGCCTCGGTGTTTGTACAAAGAAAAGCAAAACTCCCCCTCCTACTGCCCCGATTGTCTGGCCAGTCCGCTGGGCACCAAGGTCACCATTGTGGAGCAAGCGGCCACGTCCTACTTCTTTGTGGCGGCCTCTGTGAATGACAAAGTGGTACAGAAGTTCCCCCGGAGGTCGGTGTCCGTGGTGAGGCCGCTCTCTACCGAAGACGGATTCCAAATGGTGATGGAGGGCCTTACGGTGCTGCCGCACCTGAGGGACTCGTACAGCGTCGATTACATCTACAGCTTCTCCACCCGCGACTATGTCTATTTCCTCTCCCTGCAGAGGGAGAACCCCTCCAAGGACGATTCGGCATTTCAGACCCGTTTAGGGCGGCTGCCCGTGGGGACTCACGAGGTGTGGACATACAGGGAGCTGGTGCTGGAGTGCAGGTACGAGCCCAAAAGGCGGCGAAGGGAGGCCTTTAGGGACATCGTGTACAACGGACTCATGGCTGCTTACTTTGGACACGTGGGAAAGGATCTGGCCGCTGAGTTGGGGGTGGATGAGACCAAGGAAGTTCTCTACGGTGTGTTTGCGCAGGTGAGCGTGGAGGGAGAACCCCAAAAGAACTCGGCCCTGTGCGCCTTCTCCTTGAGTGACGTCAACAGTAAGATTAACAAAGGCGTTGAAGACTGCTGCAGGTCCGGATCGGAACAATTATCCAGAGGACTGTGTCACTTTCAGACATGCGAGAACTGCCCGCATGAGGTGAGTAACTCTGTGGTACAAAGTCCCAGATAGGAAGTTCCCATTTCTTGACCAAAAATGAAGTAGCTGTGACCACAGCACTTGGTATACTTTCACATTCTACTGAGATCGAATACAAGAGTTAGATCAAAAACATCCTGTTGGGAAATATGAGCAGAACTCTTCCTCCTCACACTGCCAGAATACCTACCTTAATTCTAGCAAGAGAGAACAAAAAATCCGTGTTGTGTTCCTTGAACTATGTAGTTTAAATCCAGTCTCAGTCGTGGCAGATTTTCATTTTAAATATTTACAGCAGGGCAGCACTGACATCTGCCTCACAGTTTTGTGTTTCGGGCTTCAAATCTTGGCTTCAGCCTTCCAGCCCTTTTCCCTGTAAGCCTGGGGAGACTAAGACAACTCCACACGGAGACGTTTCATTTGAGATTCCATTCCCGATTGTGAGATGGGGTCCGTGCTAATATTCAAATGGAACCATCAGCAGAACAACACGTTGCGAGGAGACGTGACCAGTCAGTCCAACTTAGAAGATCTGAAGATTCTTGGGTCCGAGAAGATCCGAGTCAACACCGCAAAACTCTGCCTATCTTTTGGATTTATGCATGATAATGTTTCAGTCAAGTTCACCTGTCACTCGAAAATCCTCCCCTACCCTTACGGTTGTGAAACTCGGTATGGGGGGAGCTGGGGGGGTTGGGTGGGGGGTAATACCGTATTAAAGTACTGTAAATTAGTCACAGTGTTTTGTCACAATCCAGTAAAATTCAGAATGGCTCACTCACATTTTTAGAAGTGGGCATCTGATAACAGATTTACTTTGTTGTGTAATTTCACACTCGATGGGTGGCCGGGCACTCCAGAGATTAGTATGAGATTAATTAAAAAGTCAATATTCTGTAATCAGTTCGCTTTTGCAGCGTATTCATTATTTATATCGTGCTGGATATTATCGGACTGCACAGTGGTAGCCAGTGAGCGTATACTAGATGCAGTAAATGTTGGAAGGAGAACTGACCGAAGGTGTGTGTAAAAGCAGACGGCAAATGAAAAGGCCTTGAAAGGGTCTTGGGAGGGGTGCGTGAGTCAGTTGTGCACGTTACCAGGCTCTGGTTTTCCTCAACAAACGGCCGTTTTACAGTGGGCAGGAGAGATGTCAGATAAAAATTCATCATACATTTTTTTACAGAGTAAAGCAGACAGGTCCGCATTTTAATCTCGGGAGTTACTAGCAAAGGTTTTGCCTCAAGGTGCGGTCTCTTCCTTTTTTATGGAGTTCAAACCGTGTCGTACGAGCACGGACAGAAGTGACTGCCAACAAACGCACAATAAATCCTGCTGATAAAAAGGTGGAATTTCAAGGGGAGGGAGGGACTGATCTCCAACAGGAAATTCGAGGACAGTGGAAAATACTCTGGGATGCATGTGGCGCTCAAACCGAGAGTTTCAAATAGTTCGACTTAATTGGCTGAAAAATGTCACAGCGGAGTGCAGCCTGAGACGACCAAAAGAGTCGCATGTCGGAACTTGTTTGGATAGCTCCAGAGGGGAATGTTTTTACGTGTTGCTAACAGTCGTTCTTTTCAATGAATCGCCATGCCTCTTATTCGCTGTTTACATGAGAGGGCTTCAAAGGTCCCCTTCAAATTGCTCGGAGGCACTCTGTCAACATACGGAGTCTGTACTCCCTGACAGATTTTTATGGCACACGTGTTACTTTTGACGGCAGACAAGTTGGAGAACTTCCCCTTTTAATGTATACACAAGTGCTTGTGAATGTTTATCCAGACCGGGTCAAATGTACAAACAGAATTAAATACGCGATAGTACTGCAGTCGTTGGGGGGGTGGCGTATGTTCATGAGAGGCCAAGGAAGCAACAGATCAGCAGGAAATGTACTTTGAAATATTGCACTATCTTCAGTTTTTGAGATTTCGTGATCATGCAAACCATAACCTGGTCTTGATCTTGACATGACCTCAACTCTTGAAAATCTTGAGCTTGCGTATGTTCAGCAACACGTACGTATAACTCAAGGTCCATTATTAATCCCGTAATGTCCCATACAAAAGAAAAAAAAAACAGATACAGAAAAAATGAAATTTAGCAAAAATTGTTGCAGTCTGTTTAAATTGAACATGTCTGGTCACATCATTGTCTAGTACTAGACGTTAAGTTTCTGGGTTCTTATCTCGACTTGCAGTTTGCATATTTTCCGAGTGCTTGAGTTGGTTCTCACTCCAGCTTCCTCCCAGCATCCAAAAACACGTACAGGTTTCTTTTTTCAGCACTTCATTTCGGGCAACTTTTCACTTTCTCATATATCGGACAAATTCACTACACACAGAGTAAAATATTTCATGACTGTACAGTCATGAAATATTGGATGACGATTATAGATGACAGGTTCACCAATTTGAAAATTACATAAGAACAAATGAAAATGTTTTGAAAAATCAAAATAAGACAGGATCTGCTATTCTGAAAGGTATTTCATATTTCTTCTTCATTCCGGCACTTTTATTAACCTTTTCGGTCACAAAAGCCGCGCCACTTGTTGTCTTGTGGTTTCAAATATTAGAGAGGAGGGAACGCGGTACATGGCGACTGCACCTGTCTTTAGCCCATTATGGACATTTTATGACGCATATCTTCCTTTCCTTTCGGCTTGTCCCGTTAGGGGTCGCCACAGCGTGTCATCATTTTCCATCTAGGCCTATCTCGTTCATCTTCCTCTCTAACACCCCAACTGTCCTCTTGTCCTCCCTCACCACATCCATCAACCTTTTCTTTGGTCTTCCTCCCGCTCTCTTCCCTGGTAGCTCCATCCTTACCATCCTCCTACCGATTTCCTCACTCTCTCACCTCTGGACATGTCCAAACCATCGAAGTCTTCATCCTAGCGGAGACTCTTCTGTCACATAGAACACCAGACACCTTCCGCCAACTGTTCCACCCCGCTTGGACCCGTTTCTTCACTCCCCTCCCACACTCTCCATTGCTCTGTATTTTTGACCCCAAGTATTGGAAGTCATCCACCCTCGCCATCTCTTCTCCCCGTAGCCTCACTCTTCCTCCTCCGCCCCTCTCAATCGCGCACATATATTCCGTTTTACTTACGGCTAGTCTTATTCCTGTCCTTTCCAGTGCGTCTCTCCATCTTTCTAATTGTTCCTCCGCCTCCTCCCTGCTTTCACTGCATATCACAACATCATCTGCGAACAACATGGTTCAAGGGGATTCCAGTCTAACCTCATCTGTCAGCCTAACCATTACTACCGGAAACAGGAAGGGGCTCAGCACAGATCCCTGATGCAGTCACACCTCCACTTTAAATTCTTCTGACAAACCTACGGCACATCTCACCGCTGTTCTGCTGCCCTCATACATGTCCTGTCCTATTCTAAAATATTTCTCCACCACACCAGACTTGCGCATGCAGTACCACAGTTTTTATTTGTGTTTAATTAATTAATCCGTTTCACTTCATGAATTGAGCTACTCAAATAAACTTTTCCATGGTTTTATAATGTATTGGGATGTAACCGTATCATAGTCAGGTTCCTTGAAAAATTGCACCTAGGTGAATAGATGTATTGGATGTCACTATGTAACCAGTCCAGGATTTATGCCACCACCCACCCAAAGTCATCTAGGAAAGGCTCACCACAACACTGCCCATATAAGTGGTTTGTGAAAGGATGGATCGAGTCACAACCAACACACCAGATCCTGCAGTTTTGAGTATATCCAAAAGAAAGTCAACAGACAATCTACAATATGATGAGATGAAATTTCTGTTTGACACAGTCAGGCAACGACACTTGCAGTGAAAAACCCACGCTGGTGTCAAAACCGTACCACAGAATAGACCTCTTCAACCGGCAAATGAGGGATGTCCTCTTCACATCCATCCTGGTTACCATTAGCGGGAGGCAAACCCTGGGCCACTTTGGGACTTCGGACGGAAGAATTTTGCAGGTAGCTAACTTGAAATTGTGACGGTTACTGCATTGACAGTACTGCGCTAGATGTTTCACTACTGCTACCTTTGTGGTTTTAGGTCATTCTTACATTGGACACACCTTTCGTTTTTGCCAACTATTCCCTCGGAGAGATGCCAATATCTAGGACGGCATCTGTCTACAATGATGATTCGCTTCTTTTTGTGGCGAGAAATCAAGTAATTTTTTTTCCCCTAATCATCAAGAATTAACATTTGTCGCTTCTCTTCATGCTTGTCTTCCTCTGCCTCTGATCCAGTTGTTCAAGGTGCCGACCATAGGACCGGGATGTACACATTTTGTGACGTGCTCCAAGTGTTTGACGGCTCCGCGTTTCATGAACTGCGGCTGGTGCTCGGGAATCTGCTCGAGGCAATATGAGTGCGCCTCGCTGTGGAATAAACATTCTTGTGCACCAGTCATAACAGAGGTAGCTCTGCATCCAGCTCAAAGCAATGAAAGGGCCGGGAAAGCTTAAAGGAACACTGACTGGGATTTTTTTCTGCAGTTTTTCCCCAAAACGGCACCAGCTGGCGGGGAAACCGAGCTGACACTTTGTGGCAGAGAGTTTCAATCTCCTCTGAGACCGCCCATCATCACCGGTATCACTCACAAAGTCACTGTGGGCTCAGAGACGTTGTGTACGGTCCTCCCCGACAAAACCAGAAGCCAAGTGTGAGTAGCATAAATGCAAAAAACACACAGTACAAGCCTCAGCCCACTTGCTCTTGCAGAAAAGCAGCACCAGACATAACCCAAGACCGAGCTTTCTGACACAGGCAGCGCATTTAGCTTTTAGCATTTAGAATGACTTTGTAGTCTTGACATCTTATTGGACTCGGTGCATAATCACGACAGCCGGATGCAGCAAAGCAGCACCACAGCATAACGCAAGACCGAGGTGTCTGGCACTGGGTAACATATTTGACTCCAGAATTCCTTGATAGTCAGGAGATCTACCCTGGACAGATTCAAGACGCCCTAGACCAGATGTAGCAAAGCAGCCCCATAACATAAACCTGTTCGCATCAAGTTGATGTGACAAGACAAACAGTCGTTTTAAGGATATTTTTTACAGAATTATGGTTTATCAGTTTGCCCTTTGACTAATTCCAGTCTCATCCATTTCAAGTCATTTCAGCAACCATTGTGGGTTATCCTTACTACTGAAGGGTAGCAACCAGTTTGTCCGGGGGGAAGTGATCCCGTCTCCCATATTGAAGCCCCCTAGGTCTACCTACACTAAATTCTCCCACACAGTTCGGTAAGATTATGCTTTATTTTTACTGATGCAGACTCGTATGCAAGCTGAAGAAGAAAGTGTCAAACCACAATCTGACAATCACGCTGGAAGTGCATGAGGGGAACACGAGGGCCGAGTACGCCATCGAAGGCACATCTCGGGTGTCTGGATTCTCTATTGTGGTGAGACGATTAAAGGTCATACGATAGAAGCCCTGTGATCTGGATACAAGAAATGATCACGTGTGTCATCAGGAACCCGACATAATGCAAATCACACCCGAGCATGGCCCTGTTTTTGGCGGTACTCTGGTGACACTGATGGGCCGTAACCTTGATTCTGGGATGCAGAGACAAGTCTTCATAGCAGAAAAAAAGTGTCACATTGAAGGGTAAGCGACACCATAGTAGCAAACTTAAACTATCACAAATTTTGAAATTATAGAAAGGCAGTCCAGTTGCTCTTTGGCCCCTTTATGGATTTAAGCACGGTACACACATACCAGCAATCGGGCTCAATTCTAGCACTTTGGCTCCCTTGCGATCAGAGCAGCAAAGACCCAATGATTGGATGCCTCTGACGGATTATCCTGAGCGATTATCCTGAGGTGTGTCCAATTTGATTTCCTCTCAAACATCTTCTGGGTAAACAGTCCGTCTTAATAGCTGATAATCGGGCCCTGGATGACTTTGATCGGAAGTTTGTGAAAATGCTCAAATTTGGCCCAATTATCAGTATGTGTGCACCCCTCTTTATACACACCGCATTTGATGATTGCGTCCAGTGTTTTTCTGGAAAGAAGCGGGACTTGGTCTTCAATCGTGTGCCTCACCGCGGCTGCGACAAACGTCGGGAGTGTTCCCATCAAAGTGGTTATCGACAACTTGGAAGTCACCACCGATAAGACGTTCATGTACAAGAAAAACCCCGTCATAACCTCTGTGTATCCCCACTGCAGCTTTGGCAGGTACAGTGGAATGAACTGATCAAAAACGGAAATCGTAACGTAAATCAAGCTGTTGCTCATTTGCCTATTTGTGCTGTCACTCAGTGGCTCCAAGTTGGTGATCGAGGGTCAGAATCTTGACTCTGCACACAAAACTCTGCTCCAGTACATGTCTAGAATCACCCCATGGAAACCCCGAGAACTGGTAAGTTGAACCATCCTGTTAGAAACCAAAAATGGTTGTGCTCTGGAGTCCACACAAAATTAGACCACCTCTTATTCAATTTCGGGCATTGGTCCTTGAAACTTTTTTTTTGTGGGCCCAGCCATGATAGACACCTTCATCTAATTTCGTGTTGCGGATATTTGTTTCTTACTTGCCAAGAGGTGGCACCAGGTTTTGTGGGCATGTTACAGCCTCCAAAAGATACTGCTGTGACTTTAGCTGAGAGAAATGGGGTACACACTGGACTAGTCACCAGCTAATGTTCGGGCACAAACTGTATAATCAAACGTAAATTTCAATGAGATTGGGACGTTCTCCCAAACGTTAAAAAAAAAACAAAAACAAAAGGATTTTCAAAACGTTTCCAACCGACATGCAATTAAATGGATTACAAAGATGTTTAATTTTGAAACTGATGAACATTTTTGCAAAAATTCTCTCATTTTGAGTTTGATGGCTTCAACACATCCCGGAAAAGTTAGGAGTTGAAATAAAACATCTTAGGAATGCTCGAAAAACACCCGTGCGGAACATTTCCACAGCTTAATTCCAAACAGGGGTGTGTCATAAGTAGGTGTTCAAGGAGCATCCCCGAAAGGCTCAGTTGTTTGACAAGTAAGGATGAGGCGAAGTTCACCAGTTTGTGTAAGAACATAGTCCAACAGTTTAAGAATACGGTTTCTCGATTTACAATTGCAAGGAATTTAGGAATTTCATTAGATTTGGAAAATCTTGAGAAACCTCTACACATACAGTAAGCAGCAAGGCTGAAAACCAACACTGAATGCCGTGACTTTCAATTTCTCAGGCTCAGCATTAAATCTGTCATTACTGTAAAAAGGATGAATGAGATTCAAGACATGTTAACCACGATTCAACTGTGAATTTAGAAACAGTATCTGAAATGAAACATCTGTTGGCAACTACGCTCGGAACGCATGAGCAATTCCAGATAAGGGTTACATGTGGATATCCTTGTTGTCGTGTACCAGCAGGAGAGAAGATGCCAGGAGAATGGCAGAAAAGTGTGCTAGTCCCCATTTTTAAGAACAAAGGCGATGTTCAGAGCTATGGAAACCATAGAGGAAGAAAGATGATGAGCCACACAATGAAGTTATTGGAAAGAGTAGTGGGGTAGTAGTACTCTGGACAGAAGTAAGTATCTGCGGGCAACAGTATGGTTTCATGCCTAGAAAGAGTCCCACAGATGCATTTGCCTTGAGGATGATTATGGAAAAGTACAGAGGACAGAAGGAGCCTACATTGTGTCTTTGTAGACCTAGAGAAAGCCTATGACAGAGTACCAAGATAGGAACTGTAGTACTGCATGCGCAAGTCTGGTGTGGCAGAGAAATACGTCAGAATAGTACAGGACATGTATGATGGCAGCAAAACAGCGGTGAGGTGTGACGTTGGTGCGTCAGAAGAATTTAAGGTGGAGGTGGGACTGCATCAGGGATCCGGGATCAGCCCCTTCCTGTTTGTGGTAGTAATGGATTGGCTGACAGATGAGGTTAGACTGGAATCCCCTTGGACCATGATGTTCGCAGATGATATTGTGATATGCAGTGAAAGCAGGGAGCAGGTGCAGGAACAATTAAAAAGATGGAGGCACGCACCGGAAAGGAGAGGAATGAAAATTAGTCAAAGTACGGACGGAATATAAGTGCACAAATGTGAGGGGCGGAGGAGGAAGAGTGAAGCTCCAGAGAGAAGAGATGGCGAGGGTGGACGACTTCAAATACTTGGGGTCAACAATACAGACCGACGGAGAGTGTGGTAAAGAAGTGAAGAAACGTCTCCAAGTGTGGTGGAACAGTTGGTGGAAGGTGTCTGGTGTCCTATGTGACAGAAGAGTCTCCGCTAGGATGAAGGGCAAAAAACAGTGGTGAGGCCGGCCATGATGTACGGATTAGAGACGGTGGCACAAAAGAAACAACAGGAAGCAGAACTGGAGGTGGCAGAAATGAAGACGTTGAGGTTCTCGCTTGGAGTGACCAGGTCGGATAGGATTAGAAATGAGCTCATTAGAGGAACAGCCAAAGTTGAAGGTTTTGGAGACAAGGTCCGAGAGAGAGCAGACTTAGATGGTTTGGACGTGTCCAGAGGCGAGAGAGTCAGTAAATTGGGAGAAGGGTGCTGAGGATGGAGCTGCCAGGCAAAAGAGCGAGAGAGAGGAAGACCAAAGAAAAGGTTGATGGATGTTGTGAGGGAGGACATGAGGACAGTTGGGGTGTTAGAGAGGAAGATGCACGAGATAGGCTTGGATGGAAAAAGATGACGCGCTGTGGCGACCCCTAACGGGACGAAAGAAGAAGAATCCTTGCGGTCGTGTAGAACTGTTTTGTTTCGTTGTTGCCCTTCCCTTTACTAATTGTAATCGTTTTCCTTTCAGGAATGTAACGGCACTCGTAACGCCACCCGGATGACGTGCCGGGCCCCCACGTTTACATTTGACATGTCAGAAGACCGATCAAACACCGGGCAGCTTTTCATCAACATGGACGGCATGGAGGTGTGGAGAAGACGTTTTGACTACCACCCAGATGCCAAAGTCATCCCGTTTGAAAGTGAAGACAACATGTTGCTCCTTAAACCGGGAGAGACTGAAGTTTCACTGCACGTATGTTTGCACACAGTTTTGGCATCGCATGGTGTGTATAACAATAACCTGTAAACGTCCCGTTTAAAACAGCATCACAAACTGAACACAGTGAACATGTGCATGAAGATAACCATGACAATCGGTGGCATGGACTGTCACGCCCAAGTTCTGTTGAACGAGCTGACCTGCAGGATGCCCAAGAACCAAGTGATCCCCAGCGAAGGATTGCCTGTCAGGGTGAGATAGTGAAGCTAGCAAACCACACAAATTTGCCAGAAAATATATTCACCATCCGCAGCATTGATTGCATAATCCAGTTAATATTTATCTCCATGAGAGGGGAGGAATATGAGAATGCATGGCATGACGCAAGTTAAGTAAAAAACATAATCCTCCCATTATTACGTCTCTTATAGTCTCAACTAAAACAGAAAGTAATTCTACAATTGAATCATTTTTAAAGGAGACCGACTTCCCAGAGCAACTACAGCAAACTTAGTGTGAGGATTCGTGCAAATGGCGTACGCAGCAAACACTCGGGGTTGAACGTACTCGTCGCTTAGTCGACGCGTTGACTTGACACGACACTTCCCAACGATGGTTTGAAGTTGACTTATCGCCAATCGTGTTTCGGTATTAATAACACCGATGCCTTGCTTGAACGGGAAAGATGATCGGCCCACACAGAAAACTGTTCTGCCAAGTTGTGGGTGGGGTGGGTTGTTACGTCAATTGGGAAATTCTAATTGGCTTACTCACAGAAACATTCTCACAAATGCGTGCACTACAAAGAAATTGCATGCAAAGCAAATTTCCCTTAAAACGTCCCCTATAGTACAGCCGTTGCCCGTCATTGGATGTTCCGGGGTACGTGATGTTCTGACTGACGACTGATGACCACCATCTACCACTAAAGGTTTCCGTGAATGGCGAACCCCATGATGTGGGCATCGTCCTCTATGAGGACGACAATCAGGACTCGGTCATCGCGGCGATCGTGCTGGGTGTCATCTTCGCCTCGGCGGCGGGCGCCGGAATCGCCCTAGTTGTGATGATTCATTTGAGGAGGAAGAAACGAGGTGAGGCGTGAGCAGTTGTCAAAATTTCTGCTTTGAGCGGTTCACCGCCACTTATCACCTTTGTGCTTTCAGCCATCATCGAGAATCGTTTAACCACCAGGCTGTCGATGAACCGTATGGCGAGCCACGCTGAAATGTCGCCGACGGGGGACTACAGGCAAGGTGAGACAATGACTCAGACTTACAACCGAGTGGTTAGCATGACTGGCTAACAGCTCTTAGGTTCAGGATTAGGATCTTGGCTCCGACTTTCTTGTCTGGAGTTGGTACGTGCTTCCCGTGGTGGCATGGGTACTCTTCGTGTAGTCCTGCCTCCTCCAAGCATGACAGGTTATTTGAAGACTCTAAAATGTTCATAGGTGTGGAAAAGAGATGGACGGATGACAAAAACCACATGTCTAAATGTCCTGGGGTCGATTCCCAGTGCAATACAAAAGGATGAAGGTTGCAACTTCCTCCTGACACCCTTCTTCAGTCCATTTGCGTGTGCATGTTCCAGTAGATTCCAGCCAAACGTCCGCTTCAGGAGGAATGGCCTTTCAGGGTTTGCTGTACGCTGCCAGCTACGACCACCTCGCCGTTCCGCTGATTCCGCGGAACAGCGTCTCAATGATTAGCCTCAGCTCGGACCTGCTTGACGAGGTCAAAGATGTCCTCATCCCTGCTGAGATGCTCAGAATTGAAGATAGCCAGAGCATCGGCAAAGGTAATCCATGTTGTTGGGGCTCTGGAAAAATCATACAAGGAACTCCCATTTCATGTCAATTTTGGGCTCTCGTGCAGGTCACTTTGGGACCGTGTATCATGGATATCTGAAGGACAGCAATAAGCAAGAGATCCATTGTGCAGTTAAATCACTGAATCGTATGTAAACAGTGTTTTATCATCATGTCTATGAGCTTTTTTTTTTTTTTTTTTTTTTTTTTTAAAATGCAGGCCAAACTGTGTCAACAGGAATCACAGATTTAAAGGAAGTGGACCAGTTTCTCAGAGAGGGCATCATCATGAAGGGCTTCCACCATCCCAACATTCTGTCTCTGCTTGGAATCATGCTGCCCAAAGAAGGCCTGCCGCTGGTGGTGTTGCCTTACATGAAACACGGCGACGTGCGGCATTTTATTCGCTCCCCGCACAGGGTAATGTTTCACGATCAAGCCCCCTGGCATACTTGACAAAGTTTGCTCTGAAAACCTGTTTGGATACGTGTCATTTTTTTAGTCATCGGACCAATCTGCTTTGTTTAATGTTTACGTTTGTCCAAGACAGAATCCAACGGTAAAAGACCTGATAGGCTTTGGACTGCAGGTCGCCAAGGGAATGCAGTACTTAGCACAGAAGAAATTTGTGCACAGAGACCTGGCTGCACGGAACTGCATGTGAGTGTGAAACATTTATCACACATACATTTGGAAAAATATAACATTTTCGTTTGCTCACTTACAAAATAATGAATTAAATGTCAAATTTTTGCAGTTGTTTTATCAGACTAAATTGTGTAAGAAGCGTGAGAATTGTAAAATGTGTCAATCTTGTTGGGTAAAATAAGTATTTGATCCATAGCAAAAACATAAGTGAGTACTTGGTGGGTGTAGAAACCCTTGTTGGCCTGGAAACCCTCTAAATCCTTCAGGATTCTTTGCTCCTCTTGGAAACTCCAAGCTTGAATTTCCTCCACAGGTGTTTGATTGGGTTGCGGTCTGGAGACCGACTGGGCTTCTCCAACAACCATTGGCAAACGATACTCGTTTTGTGTGTCTTCCACTTTGCTGCCAATAGTTGTCACCTTCTCACCAAGAATTTCGAAAGTCAGTGTTCTTGTCGTTGTTCCTGACATCTTTTGACAGCATTTCCCAAGGCGATGTAGAGATGTGAACAGCAGAAATGGCTTGATTTAGATAGAAGACAAGTTAAGATCAGGAGAACTGGTCATTGGTTGAGTGCGCAAGGTTCTGTACCATATGGGAATCTGACAATCTGTGGGAGCCATCATTCAGGCAACGTTGTTTGGGAGTCAAATACTTCAATTCACAACAGCTTAGAAGTTCTTGTACGTTGACCAAGTGGTGTCTTTGCTCATTCGTTAGGCTTGATGAGACCTTCACCGTCAAGGTGGCGGACTTCGGGATGGCTCGTGATATTTACGACAAGGAGTACTACAGTATTCAAGACCACAAGAGGGCAAAGTTACCCGTCAAGTGGATGGCCATCGAAAGCTTGCAGACACAGAAGTTCACCACCAAGTCGGACGTGGTGAGTAGATAAATGGCGTGTGTTCACTCGCCAGACACAACTTTCATACATCATTATAATGGATTAGAATTTTAATCGATATGTAGGATGAACGGGCTCAGTGGGGCAACTGGTTACAGCGTCTGCCTCCCACTTCTGAGGACCAGGGTTCGAATCTAGGCCCCGCCTGTGTGAAGTTTGCGTGTACTCTCCATGCCTGCGTGGGTTTTCTCCAGGCACTGCGGATTCCTCCCACGCCCCAAAAACATGCGTTAAGTGGAGACTCTAAATTGCCGCTAGGTGTGATTGTGAGTGTGACTGTTGTCTGTCGCTATGTGCCCTGTGCTTGGCTGGAAACCAGTTCAGAGTGCACCCCTCTTCCTGCCCGTTGACACCTGGGATAGGTTCCAGCACTCCGATGACCCTTGTGAGGATGAGCAGCTCAGAAAAGGGATAGATTGATAATGTAAAGGGTCAGGAGCATTTCACACTTTTGGGGTCCTAACAAGAATATTTTGCAATTCCTCATTCTTGTTGCGAATGGACAAACAATGAGAACTCGCTAGAATTGGAAGGCCTCCGCTTTAAAGCACCTCATCAGGCTGGATGCTCTCTTTTGCGCCATCTCTTGTAGTGGTCCTACGGCGTGTTGATGTGGGAGCTGCTGACCAGAGGGGCCAGTCCGTACCCAGAAGTGGACCCCTACGATATCACGCACTATTTACTAAGGGGCCGTCGGCTACCCCAGCCACAGTATTGCCCCGATTCTCTGTAAGAAACTCTTCCAGTGACTTCAGCGGCACGATTTTGTCTTGTTTGCGCAATCACGGCTCACGCATTCATTCCACAGTTATTCCATCATGCTGGCATGTTGGGACCCGGAGCCTGAACGTAGACCGACCTTCCTCAGCTTGGTCGGAGACGTGCAGCACATCCTGTCGTGCCTTACTGGAGAGCACTACATTAACCTGAAGGTCAACTATGTCAATTTAGACCAAGCCAAGGCGTACCCTTCACTGACTGCATCGGCGGACGAGGCCGAGGGGTCAGAGTCGGACACAAGTGGCCAAGACGGCAGCTGAGGACCACTAAAATTGATCAGAACGGACGATCCAGTTCTTCCGGATCACGAGTTCTTTTATTTAATATGTATTGTCTGGATTAAGAGACTCTGTATATTCTGCGTGACTAAGGCTGGATTTACACTGTATGGTTCAGGAGCCACAATTCGATCTTTATTTTGCTGGCACATTTGCGTGGCGATGTACTGTAAATAAACAAGTTGGATAAAAATCTGGATATGCGCGAATAAGATATATGTCCCCTCAATGCAAGCGCAGTGAAAATGCACCGATTGGCTGTACAACAATAATACAATATGAGCACAGATCTGGTCCTCTTTAGTTCAGATGCACTATTTTGGCAAAGGTATTTGCTCACCTGCCTTCAGTCACATATGAATTTATCTCAGTCACTTGGGACGCCGAAACATTCAGAGTTCCGTTCACTGGAACCATGGGCCTAAACCCAGCTCCTGAAGTAGAACCCCGGGCCGTAATACCCCTCCGTCAGTTTCCATGGGGACTTCATGGCTAAATTGCGACCGTTCCCAAGGGTTCGGGCTTCCCTGTTCTTTTAACACAGCCGACGCTCGACTGTGGAATATTCTGGAGCGAGGACGTTTCCCCAACTGAACGTGTTCCACTGGCAACATCCTATCACAGTTCCACGCTGGAATTCTCCAAGCTCCTCACAGATACGAGTGAATAATCTTGGCAATATAGTGTTTTATTCCCTTGAATGATTGACAAGTTAATTGTAGCTTTTTCCATCTAGTTTCTCGATTTTCTAGCATTGTAATTGTTCCGCCCGTCACTATCAGTCACTGAAATACATAAATGAACAAAGGTAGACGAGTGCATCGTGAATCTCAAATATTTACACCAATTAAGTGAAATTGGACTTAGATTCTAATCTAAAGCGAAAGCATAGATAATTTACATTTTTTTTTATTATTCAAACAAATGGAGGAGAGGGTGTCAGCCCATGCCGAATAAACAATATGTGGAATATTTGCGTTATTAATGTATTGTCATTTACTTGCGCGTTGACTCTTGTGGAGTTACTAGCGCGTACGTCTCACTCGAAATGTACACGGAAATAAATGTGCAGAAATCGCAATTGGGCGCTTGGACCTGCAGTGTACAGTAAATCCAGCCTGTGGTTGGTAGAAGACTGTGCGAGATGTACATCTTGTCACAGCGGATCATCTTGCGCAAAACAGAAGTTGAAATTTTGAAAAAAAAAATAAAATAAAAAAAAAAAATGAAAGATGTGAAACACGATAAGGCCAAGTGAATGTACACTTTAGTCTCGGAGTCGACCTTTTCACTCATGTAAATATATCGGCATTAAGCAAAAGATAACTTCGGGCACAACTTTGGTGGATGTCATTAATAGTTTATCGTTGGATCTGAATATGGATCACGTGAAACCGGTGCACTGGATGAAAATGAACTATTTGTAGGAGCGCGCTTTGTACATTACCAGATGTTTTCGAACCAGGTGTTTGCAAGCTGGAACTTTGGGGTTCAAAAAATTATTTGCAATAATTTATGTCATATGATGAAAGAAAATCCATACTTGCAGTACAGATGAGAACTAGCGGCAAACACAACATCAATAAAATAATAAATTCCTCCCTACAATGATAGTGACATATCACATAAATCTGACATCCTTGAATCATTTTTTTTTTAAATTGTAATTTTAAAACAAAAGGTGTATTACAGGAATAAAGGCAGAGTGTTTTTTTTTTCCCCCCCAGTAATCTAGTCCTATTTTTTAAAAGAGTAAAAAACATAATTTTCCGGAATCAAAGGTACGGTATCGAGAGAGAGTAAATGTGCATTTTTTTTTATTCACTTGTTAAAATATCACTTTCTTTCTTCTCCGATTTGACTTTCATTTCATCCATTACAGCATTACATGAGCAACATACTTGGTAATTATTGTTATATTTAATTGCCGTGAGGATTATGAGGGGGGGTTTTAGCATTAAATTGTCAAGCAACCATACTTTCCCCCGTGCCGTACACGTGGTTCTTGAGGTTTTGGCAGTACCCTTAATCGGAGCTAGAAGGCACCCAAGGACTTCCAGTCACGTTACTCCGGCTATGCTGTCGCAGTGTTGCGCCTCCCGACGTCGGCGTTCAGTTTTAAGGTGTTACAAAAACACCCAAGCCGCCATCCAAAATCTGAGGAAAAACCACTGGACAACTTACCTTTCTGTCTAAGTATTGTAACGTAGTGATGATTTTCATTTTTCTTTTAATTAAATCCCTTGTTTCCCTCCCGCCCTCCCCACCACCGAATCGTGAAAAAAACGCAAAGTGAAAATCCTGCTGCTGCACCTCGGAGACAATTGAATAAATACGTTCTGGTCGTGAGGATATCAACAGAAATATGTCCGTGGCTTCAAATAAAGCGTGTTACAACCACGGGGAGCTTTTTGTCCTTGTGGAACCAGAAAAACTGTGTATCGCGCATTTGTTCTAACCTCTACATCATTTATACATCTAAAATTTTTTTTTTTTTTTTAAATATATGTGTATTGAGTAAATACCATATCCATACTTTGCCTGCTGAAAAATAATGGTGAGGTTTGGCTTGAGGAATGACGAGGTTGTGAAAATACTGCAATGTTTCTTGTAAATAATTGATTTCGGGGCAGCATGGTGCACGCGCGGTTGTGACGTTGGTCTCACAATTCTGAGGTTCATAGTTTGAAGCTCCTTCTTCACTGCTTGATTGAATCAGCGATCACTAAAAACTTTTAGATTATTTTATTCGGGCAGCATAACGACAACCATAAATCACTGCCGGGCCCTTAGCACAGCCTGCTTAAAACGGGCTAATTTCAGCGAGGCGAGAAAAAGAAGGTGAAAAGTGTGCAATTCTCCATCAGGCAATTTTACGGATACACGTCATGAAAACACCCGCAAACTGTTTTCAAACGTGAAAATGTGAATGCACGTCTCATTTACTTGGATATCAAGATTCCGTGACGAATTCATCAGTATTTTGTCGTGGCTGTTGCGCATTATTTGTAAATGAGAAATGATCGGCTACGGTTTGACGCAGTTCCCTCAATGACATCGGCGCAATCCCACTTAAACCATGAAGAGGCACACGTGGACATGGGGCCGACCCAGAAGACGCAAGAACTGAAAAGGACGAGGGGCACCCCAAAAGACCCTTGAAATATTCATTTTGTTGCTTTTGACTGTACAGATTTATAAATATTTCCCCTTCACACATTTGAAAACTACGCTATGCTGCAAATATCATCAATATTAATATCGGCAGTGGTTGGTGGAGCGTTTCATAACAAAGCAGATGTGTCTGTTCCCCTCCCCAGTTAAGTCTCAATACATTTGTTGAATAGTTTTCCTTCCTTGACTTAGGAATAATGCAATCATGCCGGCCTTTGCGGATGCGCGCCTTGCGTGAACTATTCTGCATTGCGGCAAATGTAACTTTTAGAAAAAGCTGATTTAATACGTTCTGTTTTGATTTCAAATGAGATCATCTCATCATTTCTAGATCGTTTTTGTGGGCACCCCAAAATTGAACCTCAGCAATGCAATCATGGAAGAATTAAAAATGCTGTATATTCCTGTATATCAATTATCAATCAATCATCAATTATTTTCCGACATATATTATGTTCTAGGGCGGCGCAGTGGAGCAGCTAGTAAAGCGTTGGCCTCACAGTTCTGAGGACCCGGGTTCGAGCCCGCCTCCGGCTCTGTGGAGTTTGCATGTTCTGCGGGCACTTCGGTTTCCTCCCACATCCCCAAAACGTGCAACCTTAATTGGACACTCAAAAATTGCCCCTCGGTGTGATTGTAAGTGTGGCTATTTGTCTCTATGTGCCCTGCGATTGGCCGGCAACCAGTTCAGGGTGTACCCCGCCCGCCTCCTGCCCGTTGACAGCTGGGATAGGTTACGGCACTCCCTGCGACCCTCGTGAGGATAAGCGGCAAAAAAAAATGAATGTATGGATATAATGTACTGTATTTAGAGATAAAATCTTTTTCACTTTACAGTGCTGCAGTCACTGTGAATTGACGGGCGCGGCATCGCACTCGCAAATCTGCAGTCGAGCGCGAAAAATCCCCCACATTAAATTTATTACGAGTAGATATTCATAGATATTGAAAGACATTGCTTATTTTGTATCGTCTTGACCAATGTTCCCCCTAAACTGAGCCCTCCAAGTGAACCACGGCCTGACGTCTTTTTTTTTTTTCCTCCTGCTCAGCCTACTTCCTACTTCCTGGTTTACCTGACACCGCCTCCCTCCGCTCATAATTACAAACAGAACACACACCTGCAACTTTATATCTGCGGGCATGACAGGTGGACCACACCCGTAACTTTATATCTGCGGGCACGACTGACCACACCCCAATATTTTTCAAACGTATCGATGACAACATAAGTGTGCGTTACGTGGCAAATGAAATGACTTGCGTTTCTGTTTTGAAATCGAGAAAACTTTGACCGCAGGCGCATCCATCGCTTTGCAGCACTCTGAGCCACTCTTTTCCCCCTCCCCTCTGATTGGAATGCGCTACCCTTGAGCTCGCCCACCGTCGGCACATACCTGAATAGCGAGGCAATCTTCCTCGCTCCCCGTCGCACTCCTCCATTGTTGAACTCGCATTCACTGAGCGGATGGAGGAGCTGAGAGGTCACAGATGGAGCGAAGTGTTATGTTTGTTCCCGTCTCTTTTTCTCTCTCTCTCTCTCTCTCTCTCTCTCTCTCTCTCTCCCAGCCTCTGAGTGAATGTCTTCACAGATGGGGAGTGTGGCGAAAGACAAATGTGCAGAGCAACGAGAGGCGTTTTACACTGCTCACTAACTGTACTTGTTAATCGCCATCCATCTTGTTATCAATATGCCGGCTGACTGCGAAGCCCCGGGAAGGGCGCAAGAGACGATGCGCAAAAGCGCGGTGCGCACAATCTGGCATCCTTCGAGCGAAGGGCCTGATTATTGGATGTCTCGAAAAGATTATCCAGGCCAACAATCCTGTTATGTGGGTTGTGTTAAAAGTGCTTTTTCCTTCCTGATCTGTTCTGACATTCAAGAAGCTGGTCGCAATCATCGGGCCAAATATGAGTATTTTTAGCCACCTTGCCGTCAAATTCAGCAAAATTTCCACTATTAGATGTTGTAAAAGATGAACTGGACCGATTATCCTCTGGGGTGGGGTGTGTTTTATAAACGCCGATCTGCTCGGAGTACAGTTGATGTTAACCATCACAAGGCGAGGGCCACAGATATTAATATTTGGGGCTGATTTGGCAATTTTATTCCCTCCCTTGCGATGACAATGACTTATTGTACGTCTCGAAAAAATTATCCTAAGATATTATTCTGTGGTGTGTGTTGTATTAAAATGATTTTTTTCCTGGTTTCGGTTATTATTTGGGTGAAGGGACTGAATAATACAATAATAATAATTTCCTTTTGTGTGTGGAGGTGAAGGTGGGGCCGAGACGGCACTTTCAATCTCTAATTTGCTGTTTTAGAATTTTAGGTGTGACCAGTAACTTACTATATACACACACAAATCACAAGTTTAATAATTGCAATTCTGGATTTGGATCAGGGTGACCTGTGTCTCATAACAGCGAATACAAATCTATCATGTTTTCTTAATGGAACAAAAAAAAAAAAAAAAAGGGTGAAAACAGAAATGAGACTTTCTCTTAGGTTGATGTGTATTTGTCCTCTAAAAGCCATGGAGTGGCTTGTGCGCCTGTTTCTATGGTAACCATCATTTGCAAACAGAGGTGTGTAGGAAGGCGGAAAGACATGCTTAAAAATTAGCAAACGCTCCATAATCTATCCACATTGATATTACTGTACGTGTGTGTAAAATGAGTGTGTAAAACGCATTGCACATCTAGAATATATCCATTCATGTAGTTGTAGGCTCGGCACTCATGGATTGTAGTCCATACGCGGCGGCAGCGTAAAGTGAATACAGTCGGTGCCTTGAGATACGAGCGTCATTTGTTCCGCGACCATGCTCCTGACTCCAGACAATGGTATCTCAAATCATCTTTTCCCACTGAAAAGAATGGAAACGCCATTAATCCATTCCAGACTTCCTCCGAAACAACAACAAATTGTTGCCATGAGTATTTTAATGAGGAATATGGCGTCACATTGTACTGTCGAAACAACAATGGCACAACCATCAATCCATTTTCTGAGCCGCTTATTCTCACGAGGGGTCGTGGGAGTGCTGGAGCCAATCCCAGCTATCTTTGGGTTGGGGAGGCTGGGTACACCCTGAACTGGTCGCCAGCCAATCAACAGGGCACATGAAGACAGACAACAGTCGCACACACAATCACACCTCGGGGCAATTTAGAGTGTCCAATCAATGTTGAATGTTTTTGGGATGTGGGAGGAAAACGGAGTGCCGGGAGAAAACCCACGCGGGCCCGGGGAGAACATGCAAACTCCACACAGGTGAGGCCGGGATCGAACCCTGGAACTCAGAACTGTGAGGCCAATGCTTTACAGCTGCTCCACTGTGCTGCCCGCAATGACATATAAACCGAATTTTTCTTTTCTTTTGTTTATTTCAAAGTGTTACGACTGCAATATACCGAGGAACTCACACGGGTAACATTAATGGTCACCTATTTTTCGAACAGGCCCCGCTGGTGACCGCTGCATTAAAGCATATTCATAAAGTCTATCTTACCCCCCCCCCACCCTCCAAAAATTTTAAAGACCAAACCAAACACAATTTAAAAATGAAAATAACAAATCATTTTAATGAGACAACCCCTTAAACTTGGGTAGAATAACTATGCATGAAACTTTCGGAAGAGTAAACACTCATTGGCAGCAAAAACAGCTGCCATCTGAAAAGTGGTTTCATTGCTCAATAAAGCACTTAAACCGGCAGCTCTGACACGGGCAGCCCTTATAAACTTGTATTAAGCTCAGGAGAACGCAGAGATAAACTACATTGACGGGCAGAGATTAAGTAATCACGAGGATATGAAACTTGTGACTCGGTCTAAAATCAAATTCAAGTGTAGATTTTGACCAGTTCTTGGTCAGGTTTACATTTCAAAGTTAAACTCCGGAGTTGCACAAGTGCATATCTCATGACTTAAAAGCTTGCCCCCCTTCCACCCCACTCCACCTCAGTGATGCATATCATAAAATGAAGTGGTTGCTTTGACAACAGAAATCATAGATGCACTCTGATGATCGCTAAGGACATCCGGTTTCACAATGTTGTGGTAACTATGGTTACCTCAAAGAGCACCAAATGTTCTTCTCCAAAGTGTGAGGGTATCATCCGTGTGTGACACTGTGCAGAGGCGCAATGCTCCAATTGCGAGGAACTTACAGAACTTTATACAGATAAGTACCAGTACAGAACTGCATCTATACTGTACTCTATACAGCAGGGGTGCTCAATGTGCCGATCGCGAGGCAGTCTTGGTCGACATCATCCAAGGTTCCCTCTAAACTTAACTAAAATTGTACACTGCTGATGCAGTCTTTTCGCAGATATGCTGCGTTCCGTGAGGAAAAATAAACATCCAATGCAAATTGAAAGTATAACACACAGCTACTCAGTTTGTGGCGTTCAATGAGTCAGCGATGACTGGTTGTTACATCCAATGGCACAATTCACAAACGTGCCGTAAAAAAAATGAAAAGAAGAAGCCACTGGTTTCTTTTAGGCAGCACATGGAACTTGGGACTGTTGCTACGCCGTACCTAGTTTACCTTACACCCCCCGTCGCCCCACTCTTAAAGACGTTCACTCATAATTACAAATGTTACAGGACTTACGCAGCCCATCAGTGTGTTTTTTAATGACAGCGTCCACCACCGTTGCTTTAGTCTGGGCAACGTAGAGCAAAGAGGAGCTAGACATGCTGCTTATGTTTACTTTTGATATTAATTGGAGAACGTTAAGAAAGAAATGCTGTTTTTCAAGGTGCAATGACTGTCAGAGTATGTGAATAATCGAAGAAAAAGTGGTGAAACCAGACGAGATTTTCTCTTTTCCGAGTGGGAAAGGTCTGGTCTGAAACCAAAGTAGAAAGTGCAGGATGAGATGGTGTATAATTTTAAAATTTCACCTTGGCACAGCCTAATCCAGGATGAAAGCACAGACAATACAGTCCACAAAAAAGCTAATTCTGTATTTTAAATATAGGAGGCTAACATAAGATTAACCTTAAAACGGTTTGGGAGCATCATCATTTAACCCCCTCCATCGTCGGTAGCTCGCGAGAGCCTGGCTGCTTGAAAAGTAGATCTTGGGTAAAAAAGACTGGGCACCCCTGGTAGACAATATAATTTGTTGCCCTCATTCAGGTGGTGGCTGAGTCGGAGTCTCTCCCATCTGAATGTTGGCGAGAGAAGCGGTGTCTACCCTGGACGTGTATTTCATGACTGGACGCAGGAAAAAGTCTCAGTGTCCCGTGCATTCAGATCAACCAGGAAGTCGGCCATCTTCTTTTGAAGCAGCCATTTTGGTTGAATAGCAGGGCTCGTACTGATTTCATCTAAATGAGCCCCCGATCGCCAAACGGGCAACATTATTTCGCAAAACCATTTTTGCTGAGGCCGTCTCACGTGAGCGGACCACGGCGACAAATGTTGATGATCTTTTCCGGCATTGGCCGAAAGATGGTTTCCGAAGGTCCGTTCATCGCTGCTTGCACTTTTTTTTTTGTTTTTTTAACGACTGCGCTGCATCATCCTCAGAGCTGATTCTAATATTTGACAATTTTCTTTTTGCTAAATTAGGTAATCGCAATCCTGTACTAGATCAGCTCTCAGTATGACGCAGTACGATGCCTCCCTGCTTTGTTCTGCTTTTTCAAAACCGAGCACAATTTGTCTTTTTCTTTCGTTATTGCCGTTGACATCGACGCTGCGGCTGCTTCGTGGATGCCTCCATTCAAAAAAAAAAAAAACCTTTGCCACATTTTCTCCATCATTGCAGCTGCAGTTTCCTTGAAGAGCAGTTTCATATTTCCCCCAAAATAAATAATTAAAGGGGAAAAAAAATCCACTGCTGCTGCTGCTGCAAAAAAAAAAAAAAAAAGCTGTCAAGGTCTTTCGCTGACGCTTATGAGAATAAAAATTTCAGCTCTTCAGTGGTTTCGATCGTAGACTTGGTCGCATGCTTTCGGTTGCCATGACAACTAAGTTGAACCGTATACTGACTCGTCTTTTATATGCAAAAAAAAAAAAAAAAAAGAGGCAATTGACGATTGAGTTCCATAATGACGCGCGGCAATGATCACCTGGCAAATTGCTCGACAACTTAATAGGAACAAACTAGCACCAGCAACTCAACTTTTGGGGAAAAAAAAAAATCACTTGAGATCTCCTTGTGTAAAATTTGTGTCAAAACAATAGCCAAATCCTCTGCTGTTGCTATGGCAACAAAAGTCACACATTAGCGCTTGTGTCGCACTCTTGGAAGTACAGTTGCTGCAATGCAATCACCAAATGAAAGGAAGTGCGGTGGTCCGTTTTCTGGAACTGCAGGAATTGCACAATCCAAAAGGAATCCATCATAATGATCTCCTCGATAAGACTGGAAAGCGCAGACAGTTGCTCTCGTCTTATACGCTTTTTGGGTCTCGGATGCCGGTCCCAAGATGGAGCTACCTTTAAGCACAAACAATACACAATTCCAGAGGCTTGATTATTTTCACATGAGAGTCTGTTTATTTTCATTTCCAGCTGCAGAAAACATTTGACTCCTCCTTGCCACGTTGGGGGTCAGTAACCTCCCCCAAAAACGTGAAATCAAGACCGACGTGAGGGATTCTCGCTTTGCACTCGTTATACAGATGAAGAGCAAGTGCGGCCCGAGAGAGCCATGAAAGCGCTGGCAGCTAGAAAAAGGGAGAGTAGGTGGATTTGCAAATGGGTCGGTGAGCCGGTTAAAGATGCTCCGCTGCTCTCCACGTGCTATTTTACCTGTAATGTATGCGGCCTTTTTAGCAGTATTACTCATTTCGGGACAGATACAGGTACACTTACGTTACGTAAGCTGCGGAAGAGTCTGCCTACCACACAAAAATCCCCGCAGATCTTTATCATCCATCCATTTTCGATAGCGCTTGTCCTCATTCGGATCAGGATTGGTGGCCGGCTAAGCGCGGAATCCATGCAGACAACCAATCATCCGCGCTCAAACTCACAACTTCAGAGTCTTCTCGAGCACCCAGCGCCAAACCCACGTCGGCATGGCCAGAACATGCAAAATCGAGATTCGAACCCAGCCCCTCTCGACTGTGAGGCAAACGTGCTAACGATTACTTTTGTTAACCTCCACGGGCAAGATGTGATGTTTTGCACTCTCGGCAACAGAAGCACACCAGTCACTCTCACGTGTATGAATAATTTCATCTTCCATGAACCTAACATGCATGTTTTGGGATGTGGGAGGAAGCAGAAGTAGAGAAAAACCCACGCAAGCAGCGTAACGGGGGAAGAAGCCGGATTTCAAACCCTGCACCCGAGAGCCTGAGCCGAGATTCGAACCCCCAACTTCTCCACCGTGAGGCAGACTTGCTCATCGGAAACTACGTACACTCCGTCGTAAACCGAGGACCCCTGACACTCGTTTTCATTCATGACGATGACGCCAGAACGACCGCAGCGCGTCTCTGACGCACGCAGCAGTCGTGCGTCCTGCCCGCGTGCTCGTGCGCGCGCGCCAGCCCCTCCCTCACAGCTCGCCGCTACACGCGCGCGCTCCCGCCAGCGAGCTGACCTGTTGGAAATGTAGCGAGGAGACCTGCGAGGTCTGAGGTCCCCACAACGTCGCGCAGAAGAAAAGTAGACTCAAAAGTCGTGCAGGGATTTGGGAAAAAACGGCAGACGAGAGGGTTAGATAATTCTTACATAACCGATTCACTTCTTTCGAGGTAAGTGTGCATCTTTTGTGCAAAAAAATATTGGCATCTGAAGACGATTGCTTGGAATATCTCCGGCGTTCTGCAGAAAGGTGATAATGGGGCTCGCTTACTTCTTTACTTACTTTGAACATGAGACTTCATGTCATTTTATTAGATTTTTTTGCCAAAGACTTTGCCCAAAGTCCACGTAGAGGCAGGCTGCTTCTCTGTGTAACATCACAACTAGTCATCGTTTTGCACCCGAAAAGTCCTCGTGCACCCCAGGAGGCAGTTGCAGGGACTTGTGCGGGGCTTTCACTGGACTTCATTGTGCAGAAATTTCAGAAAAAATAACTGACCACATTTATTAAACAAACAGATGTGCATCTTTCATGATCAACACGATGAGTGGTTGGGAGCACATCTGCTTCACAGCGATGAGGTTGTGCGTTCAAACCCCGAATCATCCCGAAAACACGCATGCTATTGGCGTTGAAGTTGAACTTGTTCATAGGTGTGATTTTTTTCCTCTGACCTCTTGAAAAAAAATTGCTTTGGTGTGTCGTCGACGTGCATAATAACTGATCTAAGTGACTGTATTTTAAGACGTGAAACACGTCGTCAGAGGAACTGAAAAAGTACAATATTTCACTTGACAGACTTGGGAATTATTACAATTCCATTTTCTGCATGACAATAATAATTCGAGTTTATCCTTGCTCAACACTGCCACAACTTGTAATGTATTTTCCATCCATCCATCCATCCATCCATTTCCTGAGTCGCTTATCCTCACGAGGGTCGCGGGGAGTGCCGGAGCCTATCCCAGCTGTCAACGGGCAGGAGGCGGGGGTCCACCCTGAACTGGTTGCCAGCCAATCGCAAGGCATATTGAGACAAACACCTGCACTCACAAGCGCACCTACTGGCAATTTAGAGTGTCCAATTAATATTGCATGTTTTTGGAATGTGGGAGGAAACCGGAGTGCCCACCCGGAGGAAACCCACGCAGGCACGGGGAGGACATGCAAACTCCACACAGGCGGGGCCGGGATTGACTCAGCGACCTCAGAACTGTGAGGCCAACGCTTTACCGGCTGAGCCACCGTGCCGGCTTTTTTTTTTTTTTCCATTTTTCGACTTTCAAATTTATTCTGTGGTCCAAATTGTGCACCCCGGCGAGCCACTTTTGGCTATCGAGGCACATGATTGACACACCTACGATAGACAATAGATGGATGTTCCCTTGCTGTTATTAACGGGCAACCAGTCCAGGGTGAGCTCCGCTTCTCTCGCCAGTCAGCTGGGATGGGCTCGACCCACACGAAATTTGATGAATGGATGACTAAATGTGACTCATCTGTATTTACATCACCACAAAGCCAAGTACCAAAATTGAAGACGGACAGTCAACACCAATCAGCGGGTGTGAAGTCGGCACGCTTCCACATTGTTTCGCCGTTACGTAAAAGCTCACGTCGGAGAGCGGAGAGCCGCAGTTTTCAGTACCGTCAGGCAGCAGCGGTCGGCACGATGCTCTATCGACGGCGGCGCAGCCACATACTGTAGCACTCGGTCACCATGGCAACTAAACAACATCAGAGAGGAGCTGGTCAGATGAGCCGGTGACGCCAGGAGAGGATATGAATGGTCGCCAAAGGGGCCGATTCGCTTTCCCGTCTGTCTTTTGTGCACTGGGCAAAACCGACACGTCCTTTTTATTCCTCATACGGTCACAGGGAGTACGTTCGTTTTCACGACTGACGTCCGCGTCGTAAGTGAAGTCTAAACGGAGCGCGTTCTCCACAGTTTGGCTCAAATACAAGACCATCTGTCCTGCATCGTCGAGCCTTTGAAGAGGCGCCGCTACGATGAAATCTGCTGCTCTGGCTGGCTGCCATGCAAAAAAAAAAAAAAAAAAAAAAACCCAAACATGATCATACAATACTACGTCATCGTGTTTTTTTTTTTTTTTTTTTTAAGTGAATACCCAAGAGTAATTTGAGGACAAAAGCTACAACTCTTTGAGCTCAAATTTTGTCGGTATACTTTAGTGTCTTGTGAATGTGTACTGTGGATTCGAGGAGAATTGTTTGAAAAAAATTCAAAACAGCTCCGACAGTTTTTATTGGTCGGTCCCACCTCGTGCAAACGAGTCACTACTCTCGCCCCCTTCTACTGGCGGGCCAATGCCGAATAAGATTTTTTGTTACAGTGACAGAAACGACTTCACGAGCCCTGAGTCCATAAATAAAGCGAGTGCAAATACATTGAAAACGTATTTTGCATTTTCTTCCAGAGAGGCAGGATTTCGTCACCAAATTGCCGCTTTAGACGGTATGTGGCGCATGCAGTAGAGACAACGCAAAAACAGATACTACGCCGACAACTCCACCAATCAACAATAAATAAATACAGCAGTAACTGAGCTTTATATCCCATTGCCGGTGATCTAATTTACCATGTAACTTATACACAGTTCATCTACATTTTGGACAGTAATAGTAAACTAACTTTTTTTTTTTTCTGGTTGGCTTTGGAGAAACAATTTTATCACCTCCCTCCCCCTCGCCCCCAAGGCTTTCCACAATCGCTGCAAGTGAATTCCGAAGCATTAATGGGGAGCTCTTTATTCAGATCGTCCCCAAAAGGCAAAGATAAACGATGTCTCGAGTCAGCGTTACACGCGCTCTGCCGTCGTCTTTATCGAAGGAGAACTTCCTTTATCTCCGAGCTGGGTGAAAACATTTGGTGGTAGCCTACAAGTGGCGCGATAGCTGGTTTATCACTTGACTAGGTTACGCAGTACATGTACAGTTATTGTTGAATTCAAGAGATTTTGCTAGTGCATGACCTTCAGGATCGCAGATGAGCTAGAGCCCATCCCTGCTGAGAGACGTCGGGTGAATTATACAAATTTTTCAACACTACATTGTTGATAGTTGAGTCGACGCCGACTAATCAGCGACGTCAGTGATGTTTTTTTGCAGTTGTCAGCAAGCTGTGTGGGCCTCTGAACAAACTCACACACTCCGATACTCAGGTGGCCAAGCCACACCCCCGATTCATTCATCCAATCCCGTTCGGACACTCGCTCATCCAATCACATTCAGATGCCTTTGTGAATAGGAAGCCCCGAGATGAGAATTGAACCCCAAACCTCCGGATCAATGAACTAGACTTGTTTACCACTGCAACGGGGCCCTAAATATAATCCATTGTCTCATTTGGAACTATCGTCTGGCTAATTTTTGCTCTTCGCTGCTGGTGTACTGGAACATTTGCCTGACGTCTGTGCAGTCGGCGTGTATTCAGCTCCCACTCAGGGACAAAATATTAACGGTAATACTGGGTGTTATATTTAAGAAGAAAGTAAGTGACTCAGACAATCTTTCAGACTAATGGAAAACATCAAATCCTCCCCTTGAGGACAAAGACAACTCAGATTATAATGGGGGCAAATGCGGAGCTTTTGTCTCCTCGTACCCACCGTAAGTAGGGAAGGCTTTTCTTTACTTGGGCACACAAGTGGAACACAAACAGCTCCGCCAACCTGTCTCGGGTTTAGTTGAAAGAGTCGAGGAGACTTCACCCCCTTCGGCTATTCTGGGCCGTGGCTCAACTGCACTTTGTGCTCGGCGATGATGTGAGCCTTGTGTGCTGTGAAAGGTTGGTACTGCATAAACATGAGTGACCTTTGAGGCATCGGCTGCCACACATTCCTGCCAATCTGGAGCTAAGGATGCGCCACAAAAGTCTCGTGTCAGAAACAATTTCACAAAATGAAGAATGGGTTCTTCTGTTTGAAGACCCAGTTGAAAAGTTTTTTTGTTTAGTTTTTTTCTTTGTTGTCTTTTCCTCGCTAATTGGGGTGGTTTGGACTTGAGTGTTTTCCAGGGGTTCTCCAACTGTTCATAGTCCTGTACCTCTTCACACAATTCACCCTGAGCTACGTAGCAAGTACCTCAGACCCAATTCAACTAGTCAATAAATTACCAGCACTTGCCAATATTAAACATCTTTACCAATGTTTATTTTCTTTATTTCATGTGACAGACCCAAAGCATCTGTCCATTTTCTTTACCGCTTATCCTCACCAGGGTCGCATGATGAGGGAAAAATTCAAAGTGCTTAGTGCTCTTATATTGTGTGGTGCTTGGGTGATGGCCAACATGGCACACCACACACATCTTAACCAACAATCGTGAGTCTTAGTCCCCACAACAGGTCATCTGGAACAGTACCAGAACTGCCCAGTAATTGGCAGTATTGTGCGACAGGGCATCGAGACTGCTGGAATATATAAATTGTTTGTGTCCAGCAACATTACAAGCTTTAGGTCGCTTCTTAATTGGCTATTGTTCCGTTTCACGTCAGAGTCGCAAAGTTTGTGCTTGGGCCCAAATCGGTGTTGACCACACACGTAAGACTGTAACTATGGAGCAGATTTAACATTTATGATTTTCAACCCCAGCCGTTTTTGTCACTCTTAACACACCCCACACCAGATAAGGATAATCGCTCAAGATCATTGTTCGGGGACATCGGGGAACCGGGCTTTAATCACTTTGATCCCAAGGGACGCCAAATGCCCAAAGTACTTCGACTTCTGAGTATCTCGACACCGCTTTACGAGGAAACTGCTCCTCCAAAATAGAGACCTCTGAGAAGGATTTTGAGGAAATATAGTCGATAACTGCGTGCACTATCAACAATGGTAAACAGTTAACTTGCTTTGAGCCTAGCAGTGAAAATATAGCAGCCGTGTGTGTGTAGCCGCGACGTCACCACCACTACCACCATCACTTGGGAATACCGAAATTGGTTAAGCCGGCACTCCTTTTGCAGGTATTCCTTTCATGCTTTATTAATACTGTTGTCATTTGCAGTGGTATAGCCCAAACTCCAATTAGAAATGAAAACATACCGGGGCTAGTAAAGGTTTTTTATCATCTCCACAATACAGTAGAGAGCAGATCTGCAGAGACATCCGTCTCGGTAATGAGCCCCCTTGCGGACCCTCCAATGACTCTCGCCCTGCTTGAAAGCAATAAACAGTCTTAAAGAAGCTCCTCCTCTCAGCTTCATTGCTATGATTCCATTTTTTGCCTTTATTTGAAAAGGAAACATAAGGCACGACGGCGCTCTTCCAGCCGCGAGCCATCTTTTCCTTTTTGGTGGGGTCTCGACTGAGGCTCCAGACAGCAGCGAGCTAAGTCGGATTTCTCTTTTGACTCCCACTCTTCTCTGCTGGCTGCTGTTTCTACTGCGGTGCCTGCCAAGAAAGCGCCTGTTTACCATAAAAGCATACAATATTTAGATTGGAGTTGTGGACTGGATTGTTTTCACAGAATAGTCAAACGTGGACCCGCAATTATTTATTTTTTTTTTTTAAACGCCGTTCGCTCAAAGGCTGCAAAATTATAAGCGAGACATAAAGAATTGAATCATTGTGTCATTGACAATATCACTCAAAACCAAGCACAATTATCTTTGTTGCGATATGAATAGTTTAACGTTTGTATACAGCAAGTGGCAATTGAGTGTAAAGGTAACGTGGCAGCAATCTCCACTTTAAAATACTTTTTTATATTTAATGAGTCACCCTTCAGCCATGCCAAAGGTACACTGCTGAAATATGCGACATTTTAAACATGCAGTATGCATGTGTCTACATATGTGAAAATAAAAGCCCTCAAGTGAGGAATGAAGTGAAGAAAATTCTTGCAGTAAAAAGCAGACAGATAAATAATGATACTGCAGCAGTACACACCTTTTCCATTTCAATTGTTTTGCTTTTATGACATAACCATATTTTGAGAGGTGTTCAAATCATTCTCATCCCCGTAATCATAAAACGATTGTAGCCAGGTGAAAATGGACGTACAAATTGTATCGAGTTTGTCCCCAAAACTCAATAATGTCCTCTGAAAAGATGGGAATCTTAAAAAAAAGCCTGTAAGTTCATCATCCATCCATTCATCGATGCTTGCAGGGTGAATTTTCCTTCTCTTTCTTCGGCAAGCGAATCCCTGGCTAGGGCAGGAGCTGCCATGCCCTTTGGTTGTCTGACGCTCGGGGAAAAGAAGGATTACAACAATCCCGCTGAAGTCACCGACAAATATGACCTGGGACAAGTCGTTAAGTCGTAAGTCGGCTTGAGGACCGAATGAATGCAGAATTGCGACAAAAATAGAGGGAGCACCCCCCCCTTTTTTTTTTTTTTTCTTTTTTTACAGAGAGGAGTTTTGCGAGATATTCCGGGCGAAGGACAGGAACACATTGAAAATGTACACCTGCAAAAAGTTCAACAAAAAAGATGGCAGGAACGTGAGGAAAGCGGCCAAGAACGAAATCATGATCCTAAAGATGTAAGTGGAACTCTACAAGGCTCGCTAAGATTTTCCAGTCATTTGTTCCAAACACTGTAGAAAAAAATGACACGCCAGATTTGGCCATATCCATTGAAGAGTGTTTTTTGTTTTTTATTTAATATTATTACTCTGTGTTGCTATCTGAAGGTTGGAATGTGAAGCAATTCCCGACAATCAAAAGTCACAAATGACACGATAATTGTCCCTGTACTGCTTCAGATGCCACCAAGTGCACAAAATAGTCACATCAGGATTGGGACAGAATATTCCATTCTTATCATCATTTAATTGTTCTATTTTTTAATATATTAGTAATTTCATCATCACTGTTGTGAATTGTCCAATATCTGATAATAAAATTACTGTTTCCCACTTCTGCGGTGTGAAATAGAATCAATCACAGTTTTGCGGCGAGCCCTTCTTTTATTCCATTTTCCACTTTCGCAGGATTAAACATCATAATATCCTCCAGATGGTGGATGCCTTTGAAACAAAGAAAGAGTACTTTATCTTTCTGGAACTGTAAGTATTTACGTTCGCCTTGCGAAAAACACTGCGGGTAGCCCTTTTCCATTTGAAAAACAAAAATTTTTCATCTGCAGAGCAACAGGCAGGGAGGTGTTCGACTGGATCTTAGATCAAGGCTACTACTCGGAGAGGGACACCAGCAATGTGATGAGGCAGGTGCTGGAGGCCGTGGCGTACCTGCACTCGCAAAATATCATCCACAGAAATCTAAAGGTACGGCACTCGGTTACGAGCGAGGTGCACTTCGTGACGTCAAGTCACTCACTCTGTTTACAAATGCCGGTTCTCCTCACACAGCTGGAGAACTTAGTGTACTTCAATCGCTTGAAACACTCCAAAATTGTTATCAGTGACTTCCAGCTGGCAAAACTGGAAAACAGACTCATTAAGGATCCGTGCGGCACTCCGGAGTACCTTGGTCGGTCAAGTTTGACGTCTTCAATATCTTCCCAAAAACTATAGAAATGCCAAAGAAAACCATGACCGTTTTTTTTTTTTTTTTATACTTTTAGCTCCTGAGGTTGTCGGGAGGCAGAGATATGGAAGACCTGTGGATTGCTGGGCAATTGGTGTTATCATGTACATACTGTAAGTACAACAGTTTCAAATCGATAAATTCATCATTGAGAATTTGCTAAGGTGTAGACTCCTATGCAGTACATGTACATGGAAAAGCTATGCGTGGGATAATGATCACGTACTCGTCAAGTCAAAAGCAAGGGTGAGTGTGGTAAGCAAGTGAAGAAACGGGTCCAAGCAGGTTGGAACAGTTGGCGGAAGGTGTCTGGTGTTCTGTGTGACAGAAGAGTCAACGCGAGGATGAAGGGCAAAGTTTACAAAACATGATGAGGCCGGCCGTGATGGCACTGAAGAGACAACAGGAAGCAGAACTCGAGGTGGCAGAAATGAAGATGTTGAGGTTCTCGTTCGGAGTGAGCAGGTTGGGTAGGATTAGAAGTGAGATCATTAGAGGGACAGCCAAAGTTGGATGTTTTGGAGACGAGGTTCGATCGAGAGAGCAGACTTCGATGGTTTGGACATGTTCAGAGGTGAGAGAGTGAGGAAATTGGTAGGAGGATGGTAAGGATGGAGCTACCAGGGAAAAGAGCAAGAGGAAAACCAAAGAAAAGGTTGATGGAAGTTGCGAGGGAGGACGTGAAGACTGTGGGTGTTAAGAGAGGAAGAAGCACGAGGTAGGCTTGGATGGAAAAAGATGACAGAGATGGCTGTGGCGACCCCTCATCGGGTCAAGCCCAAAGGCAAAGAAGAAGAAGAAGAAGACTCATCAAGTCAAAACAACACATCTGAAAACCGGGCCATAAAAAGCACACGCTCATCGATTCAAAACAATAATTCTTAAGGCTGTGTAGCCTAATGAGACCATTCTCTTTTAATCAAAACAATAACTCCTGGGTTGGGGAGTATGAAACTGAAACACTTGTGCAGTCTAGACAATCACACTCAAAGACACGGAATGGATTGAATAATCATCACATTTGTCTTGACAAAACAATTACTCAAAACTTTTCTTTCCCAAATTGATACAATTGGCCATTCCCCTCCAGAGTTAATTTTTTTCGTAGTTTTTGACCACTATAAAGTGTTTAAAGTTGCTTTATCTGTGACAATGCAATGAATGTTAATGGCCGAACAAATGTGCTGTTTTTGGGGTTTGCTGAAAAATGATGTTTAGGAGGAGCAAGGGTTTTTCTCGACACCAGTTAAATACAAAACGGCAATGAGGGGAACTATAACTATTAAAAAGAATAAGGAAAGATTGTGAAGTAAATAATAAAATTCCCATCCTAACTTTACGGTAATTCCTTTTAGAAGCTTAACACTTCACCAGCACTGAAAGAGAAGTGCAGAACATTGAGAAAGTGATTCTCCACTCAGTAATCGAGAACGTTTTCATTTGACCCCACGTTCGATGACGGAAAATTGATTGTATTAAACTGTTTTACTTTCGCTAACTCAATAGTTTGTCTGGGAACCCTCCTTTTTACGACGACTCCGACGAAGATGACCCCGACAGCCGGGACAAGAACCTCTTTCTCAAAATTTTGTCAGCGGACTACGAATTTGACTCTCCGTACTGGGATGACATTTCAGATTCCGGTAAGACACTCCGGCCCGTTTATGTCACAGAGCTGTTAATATGAATTACTTGTTTGTTGCCTTTTCAGCCAAAACCTTAGTGGCTTCTTTGATGGAGGTGGACCAAGACCAGAGACTGACAGCGCAGGAGGCTATTGCCCATGAATGGTACACAATACGTTTGTTTGTTTGTTCTAAAGGCAATTCCACACATATCGTGCATGTCAATAATGAAAGAGGCTGTTAGCCCACCGACTGTAGCTTTCCAAGGTGAGAAATTAATATGCCATGTTAATATGAACAGCAATAGGGATGACTGATCCGTCCGCTTGGGCATGCTGACACCAAGCGTCATCACAAAAACCCCACCCCAAAAACAGAGGATAAAGCCAGTACCAATAGGATCACTATGTCCTCCTAGATTTAAATATTGAACAGACTTCACACTAGGGGGGGAGTCACTCTTAATACCGTAATTACAGAACGCACCTGGTTACAAGCCTCACCGAGTACATTTGTAAAGGAAAAACCATTGGGTACATACATATATATATATATATAATGCCAGCGCCGTGCCAAAGCTAACACTAACGCTAACAGGGCTGGTTAAAATAACACTTACCGGTAAATATCACTGAGACACACGAGTAACACAGCGGCAATACGCTAGCACGGCACTAACGCTAGCGCAGCGCTAACAGGCCCGGTATAAGTCACTTCCTTGGCACATATATTCCACCGGTCTCATTCTTACCTTTTCCGCTCAAGTGGCCCTTTGCGGCCATTAGAAAAAATGCCCAAACTAGCCGCATCACCGCATAAACCGCAGGGTTGAAAGCGTGTGGAAAAAAGTCACGGCTTGTAGGCCGGAAATTACGGTACATCAATACATCTCACACCGTTGGACATCTGAGAATCAGACCAGAAAGATGCTTATGTTGGGCCTGCTTGTGGGTTTTTGTGTATCCCGCTGGAGCTGTGCTGTCTTTCTACAGGATTTCTGGGAACGCAGCCTCAGATAAGAACATCAAAGATGGAGTTTGTGCACAAATAGAAAAGAACTTTGCAAAAGCCAAGTGGAAGGTATTCATTCATATTACGACTATCTTTGCTCCCTATATTTCCGTGTACAATTGAAATATAATCATATATTAAGCAGCAATGTGAAAGTTTTCGATCATCTCTTTCTGTTTTTTCATAGTAGTGATGGATGGATGGGGACTTTGAAATTTCCATCCATCCATCTGCTAAGGTTAGCGTGCAAAGGAGATGCCAGCCAATCGCAGGGCATGTAAATTATGATTGCCAACCACTGTTGTCGGCTGATCATCAGGCGTTCCACTCATTTGAACGTCACCTAATTCGTCTGAAAGCTATTTTCTACTCATAATAAATCACGTATCTTTGTTAAGCTATTTGTGCCAGCATCGTATATTGACAGGCATAACAATGAAATGCTCTTCCACTAGGTGGCAGAAGGCACATTAATCATAATAATGTGTCCACGTGTTGCCATTCATACGGAACAACAGAATACAGTTCAGAACAGATGCAGAATTCACACAGCAATAGAATATTTGTGAGTAAATTTAAACAAGGCCATCATTATTTTAGTTTGCTTTGCTGTATGTCACTGGTGGGAAATGCATTTGGTACCTGGACCTCCGGTGAGGACACGATGCATTACATAATCCACCTCTTAGTTCCACCATTATCACGCAAAGATTATAGAAACTAATAATCTACAAAAACACAATATAACAGCACGTAACTGACACATATCGGTCTGACTTAACGTATTATTCTGTGCAAATCCCTTCTAACATATTTTGCGGGGGCAATTTCAGATCTGATTGGTTAAAAAAATGAAAATCTCATAACTAAAATACTTTATTTTAGGGTGACATGGCAGCACAGAGGCTGAAATTTGATTGAACTAAAACTTTAACAAATGTCGCAGTCAAGAAAAACACTCCAAAAGAAAGAAAACAGACCTTTGGAAAAAACTTCATTTCAATGGATCTTTCCGATGGCGATCTTAAGCTCCGCCCCCTTAGCCATGTCCCACAAGTTTACAAAATGGCGATTGAACAGAGAACCATGTTTGAAGTCGATATTCCAGATAATATTGGGGTATGTTTTTTTGCCAAATGCGTCAGACTTGTGCAAGAGAGTTCTACAGAGAGGTCTCAACTATTTTCACGCGAGGATACGTACGCGGAATTAAGATTTTGGACGGAGCAGGACGCAAATGTCAGAGTTACAGCCAAACGTTGGCGATCAATGCAAAAAAAAATTTACGCCTCACAAAATTCAAGTTGAAATCCGACAGGATCAAATAGTAGAATCGTACTGCGCATGTAAAGCAGGGTGAGTACTTTTTTACTTGGAAAGATCACGACGAAGATCATTGTATTCTTTCGAAGTGAGTGGGTGTATTCATTTAACTTGGCTCGTAATGGAAGCCATTGCTCTGTCTTAAAAGTCCGATGTGCTATAAATAGGCATATAGGCATTTCTCTTGGCGCATTTACACATCACTAACCCGACTCTTCGGCATAAAACACGACACACTTCGTTCGGCAGTTCAGTGATACGCTAACAAAGTGAAAGTTGTTCTCCCGCACTGATAATAATTCAATCAAACTCCGAGAAGATACTTCACCCTCACTTACCTTCAAACATACAGACTTGTGTTTGTCGATATTGTCCACATTTAGTTGTACGTGCGCTCTTCCGCTAGTCTTAATCCATCGTAGACACTTGGTCAACTGTGTTTTAGGCTTTGGGAAATGAATCAAGCGGGCCTCTTGTAAGCTAGCAGGATATCTTTCATCAGAATTGCACGTTCCCCAAGCGCATCTGAGGACCATTTACTTCGTAACATTAACTTTTCCAAGCGCACGCTACTGACAGCCAGGATTGCTTGTGGGACAATGCGGCGAGAGGGGCGTGTCAAGCCAGGGGTTAAGACAATGCGGCTATCTGATTGGCTATTATTTTACGCGTGATTGATAGGTCGGAAAGGTCCATTGCATTGAACAAATACAAGAAATAGGTTGTAAAAGTAAACAGGTACTTCTGATAGTACCTGGGAAGTGTTTTCTGAAGATACTTTTTGGAATATCTTTGTTTGGTGGTGTGCCGTGACCCTGAGAATTTCAAACATGTACTTTGGCTCAATAAAGTACTAAAGACCGGTTTTTGACATCCGTCTCCATGTGTTTGGTTACTCACAGAAAGCTGTCAGAGTCACCACTCTCATGAAGAGGCTCCGGGCATCCGAGCAGGGCGAGTCGGGAGCTTCCGGATCCGACGTCGGAGCGCCCGGCGCAGCCGTCGCTCCGGCGGGCGGCGGCCTTGGCCTTGCCGCCAACCTCAAGGCGGCTCTTCGGGCAAACGCTTCCGACACACAGACTCCAGCCGCCCCCGCGGACCCTCAGCCGAGTACAGCCAGAGCAGAGGACAAGTCGGATCAAAGGTGCAATGGTGACGTTCTCTAAAGAAAAGAACAAACAAGAAGATTCATCATGAATAACAAGCACATTAGCGGTTGCCATAACCATGCGGTGTTTATATTGTCCGACTATATGCTGATTTATCCCGTTATGTATTTCACATCATTTTTTCCATCTGTACTGATTGTTCTGTAGATTCCACCACTCTCGTGTTACTTTGTGTGCAGTTCCCTTTAATAAAAAAAAAAAGAAAAAGAAAATACATGTACTGTAGTTCAAAGTAGCTCCAGTTTTGTGCCCCCCCCCCCCCTTCCCCCAACTAACTGTACAAAGGCGAAGTGTCATTTAGTGTAGAATCTGTGACATCAACTGACTGTATGGACGCTATATGTAAATAGTCTGCATTTGTTTCAAAACAATGGCTTGTGGTAAACTACAGATTTTAGTTCGTGGAGGTTTTCGTTTAAAAAAAAAAAAAAAAAGAAAAGCACTAATTTCCCATGTGAACCTAACGCAGACATGAGAAAGATCGTAAGAATTTGTCGTTCATTTTAACCCTCCAAATATGTCGCGTTTCAAGTTGCCCCGTTCAAAAAGAAACAAACGAACGTAGAAACAAGCATGATACAGCGTATTTGCCCAAATTTTCGATGGATGGATGGATGATGGATGGATGGATGGATGGAGGATGGATGGATGGATGGATGGATGGATGGATGGATGGATGGATGGATGGATGGATGGATAGATGGATAGATAGATAGATAGATAGATAGATAGATAGATAGATAGATGATAGATAGATAGATGATAGATAGATAGATAGATAGATAGAGATAGATAGATAGATAGATAGATAGATAGATAGATAGATAGATAGATAGATAGATATTTGGATAATTAAACGTGCCATTGGTCAAATTGACCCAAGTACATGTTTTGAGTTTTTGGGCTGGTGTTAAAATGATTATGTCAACTGATAAACCGTTTTGCTTTGTATTGGTATATCAATCACTCACTTGTAAAACTTTTCCTGAGCAACAACACGACGTGAGTGTTATAATATTCAGTCAGTCTGTTATCTGCAGTATGTCAATGCAAATGATGTTTCTAAAAATGATGTGTTGGAATAACAATCAGACACCCGTCCGTCTTTGTGGCCTTGTGAGTCTGGAGGCTGCAACGTGGCACAGTTATGTATGTCTGTGTAACCCGGGGAACAGCAAGGTTGGAACAGACAAAAAGGAAAATAAAGACAGAAATCGCTTATAAAATAATCAATACAGAAAATGACACAATTATTAACATCAAATTGCTATCACTTAACTCGAGAGTCAAATGAGAGCAAGAAAGGTTTTTTTCACCGCTTTTTTTTTCATTTAAAGTGCCTTGATATTTTTTGCAGTAATGAAATATTTCAGAACAAAGAGATCTATTAAAATGACCTATTTATTATTTCTTTGAAATGTATTTTTGCTGCTTCACTTGCGCGACGGTTTTTATCAATCAATATTGTATTCCTCCATGTTGTTATTGGGGCCACCCTGAGAAAAAAAAAAAAAAAAAAGAAATAAAATTACACTATGAGATCAATGATGTAATGTTACAAAAAAATTGGATATTTTCAAGAAATATGTATATTTATAAATATAAGAATGATAAAAGTAGTATATTTTTTAGACAACCTTTAAACTAATTGTAATTTTATGAGAATTTTCACCAAAAATGTCATGTAGTTTGGGTTAAAAAAAAAAGTTTATTTTTTAAACAAGTCATATTTTTCAATTAAAATCCTCATCAAAAATGAATATTTTTATTATATTATTTTTACAATAAACTAGTATGATAATGAAACTAAATACTTTATATTTTGGTAGTTCAACATCAGATTAAAATGATTTTTGAAGGAGCATTAGCTTCACTGTATCCTTCCTTCACTACTCATGAAAATATAACTCCTCTTCCAATAATTCATCTTTACTCAGACTCAAAAATATATAAATTTATATTCACAATTACAACAATATTATTGAAAATATCCAACTTTACTCTTGTAATATTACAATACACGTTTTTTTTCTCAGCATTCAATAGAATTCGCGCTAATATTAATCTCGTATTGTAATTTTTCTTTCTTTCCTGCGTGCTCCAAATAATTTGTACCGATGCAGTTTAAGATAAAGAACATTTCATGTGGGCTATTGTTTTAGCCATTTTGCTGATGCTGTGCTGCTCAATACTGAGTGCTGTATCTCTGTATTATCTGTTAGTTGATGTTTTCTCTGTGTGTGCCCTTTGCGGCATTTAGTATTTATCCCATTTAGAAAGTTGCTACAATGCTTCTGAAAGAATAAAATTAGCAATATTTATGTCTGGCTGTCATGTTAAATCCACTCACGTGGATGGATGGTGGTATACACACATGCTCTAGCGGTGTGTCAATTGGTTGAAGCCAGTTGGCCCCCATCTTGGTACTCCCAAACGTGTGGAGAACGTGATTTACAGGTTAGATTATGGCGGGGTTTTTCCTCAAAAGTTTGGCATGTAGAATTAAAACTGGTCGTGTGATCTTGACATTTTTTTTTCAGTTCTGGTGACGTGAAGGATTTTTAATTCAACATTGTAAACCAAAAAAGGCTATGTGCAAAGGAAAGACGTAGAACACCGTGACTTAAAAAAAGCTTGCATATTATCTAGGGCCCGATTTCCGTGACGTTAACTTTTCCCAAAATACGTTGTGAAGCACTGTCATCATAACATGGCAAAAAATGAATTAAAAAAACCTCGGCATTTTTTGTCATAAAAACATTCAATTTTAAGTCAATCAGTTAGATACATTTTTTAAAATAAGGACTCATAGTGGGAAAATACATGCCAAACGCATTGTTGTCACTGCGACGTCCTATTTCAGACGGAAAATTGAAACTTGTTTCCTCGCATTTGTCAAAAATCAAATTCAACTTGCAGAGTTCTGTATTATGAAATTCATCACAAAATTTCACAGAAAATGTGTTTTCTTGCTTATCCACTGATGAAGTTTGGGAAAATATTTACATCGCTTGTTCACGAAAAACCGTTGGGCTCTAAAGGCAAAGCAGAGAGTGAACAGTGAACAACAACCGTAAACAAAACTTTGTTCAGGTGAATTAAGATCATCAGAAAATAAAAAACCTCACTAGAAACAAACCTAAACAGTGTCAAAATAAATATTTATAATTTACCTGTGGAATGTTTTCGAACAGCCACGAACTGGCGATTAACGCATGGTTGTTTTGGGAGTATCAAGATGGCGGATGGCTACTTCAGTTTTGGTGGCAATGAGCCATCCAGTCTTTTTTTTTTTTTTTTTTTTTAATTTTTATTTCAGATCAGTGATGTCTGGCTGTCATGTTAAATTCACTCACATGGACTGATGGTAACGTAAAGCGGAATACCGTTCCGCGTTCTTGCACATCGTTCGTCGTAACTTCACAATATGACTACCGGAAGTCTTCCACTGCGTCAGTCCGTCACGTGACTCGCCGCAGGTTTTTAGCAGTTGTCGGACTCTGTTCTTTTTGGCCGCTTAGCCCCACGCAGAGTTCACAATTGACGACTTGTCAAGAGCGGCTGAGGTGGGTGCATGATAATAATAATAATGATGATGATGACAATAAGCCGGCACACGCGAGAATGCCATATTTAGTCGTTCTTTTTGTAAACGTGAGTGACGTAGCGCAACGGACTGCGCGGTTTAAGCGAAATGGCTGCCAAGCTAATGCTAACACACTCGTAGCCTTGCGAAGGATAAACTCTTATAAACGATATTTGGCTCAGTAATAGGTTATATTATTGTAGTTTAACACCACGTGAATGTTGCGTTGTTAATAATGTCTCAATAAGTGGCGTTTCATTTCGGGATTTGCCGACGTGTTTGTAGCCTAAGCTACCGTTAGCGGGCCTTTCTTTTTCGCCCAGTGTTTGCGAGCAAGGCGAGCGGCCATTGATTGACGTGAGCAGATTTATTTTATTTTTTACCCCCTAATATTAACTTAAGCCTCACTGGAGCGACGCACTGTTCATTTCTAGTCCTGTCCACTTGTGTTGTACCGTGAAACAAGCAATGGTTTGTGTTTTTCTTTATAATTGCACATTAATTCAAAACCTACAATGTACCCCAAACTGAACCAAAAATACTTGGGTATTAGCCAAATCTGTCGCAGTAAATTTTCATTGCTTTTATTTTTTTGTCTCTGTATGTAATATTCATGTTCCTTTGAGCACAACTCATGACCCTTTTTTTAATCGTATTGATTTTATTACCGTACTGTAATTATTGCTTTATAAGTCATGGCCCAAAATGGCTAGTACAAAAAGCCTTATTGGTTACATAGTTTCGTATTTAATCCAAATTTACCACGTTGCGATAGATCATGTTAGGATTGTTGGGTCTTTATTCCAGGCGAGTTCATCACCCATGATGAATTAGTGTCCTCCTTTGTTCTGTATCCTTTGGCAAAGATGGGCAGCTTTACAAAGCAATATTATTTTCCCCAAAATATATAATCATATGGCCGCCACACAGGCACGCCTTTTGAGATTGGGTCTGACTGAAAACATGTCTGTCCCATTCTCTGTTTGGATTGCGTCACAGCACCAGTAAACACCCATTCATCCATCCATTTTCTGAGCCACTTATCCTCACGAGGGTCACGGGAGTGCTGGAGCCTATTCCAGCTAACATCGGGCGGGAGGCGGGGCATACACAGACAACAGTCACACTCCCAATCACACCCAGTGGCAATTTAGAGTCACTAATTAATGCTTTTTTTTTTTTTTTTTGTGAATGTGAGATATTGGTGTCCTTTTTTTATCGAGGTTACTTTTTGTACACGATATTATGGAAGTGGAACACTGTAGCAAGCGATGGCTAAGCGACATGTTTATATACAGCTGATCCAAATCTAAATTTTAAGTAAAAAGGCTCAGTTTTATTCTGGCAAGAACACAAAGATATGGTATTATGATGTCCGAACTGCCTCTCAATGTTTGCTAATGCTACTACGCTGGAATATGGCGCCCTGGAAGGAGCAGGGTGTATGGGTGACATCTTAGGGCGTGACAGAAAGGGCATGAAACGACACACACAAGTGCAAATAAATGCATTTTTCAGCTAAATCAGCAATGTTTGCCGAGATTTAGAACTTCATATAATTGTTTTGTCAATATTCTATCTCTAGAAAATGTGGAATGGACCAAGGCAAGGACCCAGGGGAAGATCTCCGTTTAGGTAAATGAACTTATGTGGCGTATATTTCTCATGATGTCTGACAGTTTTGCTGTTGTAATTTTGAGCATGGTGCCCAACTGCTCTACATTATATCACATGAAAATAAACACTAACCCATACAGGGGGTGTCCTTGATTCATAACATTTTACATTTCGAGGTTGCAAACGGCATGCGATTAACTGGTTTGTGTTAGTAACCGAGTGTGTTTTATTGTGACGCTTCACAGTATATTTTTATGCCGCTGTGCAAACTAGTTCATTGCACACTGGTCAAAACTCATGTCAGCACCTTAGGAAACCGAGGACCACGCCCCACCCTCCACTGTTTAGGAATTGATTGATTAATTTTTAAAAAATGCACTACTTTTAAAACTGAATGTAGGAGTGATAGTTGTGACGTTTATTGATTTTTCTCTCAACTGGTAAAATTCTGATTATTGAGGCATGGGCATCTTCCAAAGGTGGTTAGAAATATGATGCATATCAGACAGCTGCCAATCCAAGTACATTAACAGATGACGAGTCACTTGATGTATGCCACTCGCTCATATATACACACATTTTCTGCAAAATAGCACCAAAAAAAACATTGACAGACTGTAAATCTTAATCAGAGATTATCAATGTGCTTTGTTAGTATTATGTTCCATAAACGTAAATATTCAAGATCGTGGCCAGTGGATAAATGTGGTGGTTTACCCTACTTTAACCCTCTCTGGATCAAATGAAATTTTGCAGAGACTAAAATCTTGATACTTTCAGAAAATGACACTCTGGGCTTAAAATTTTCGATTATATTAAACCTGTTGCGAATTTGCAACCCCTGCCCGGAAAGGGTTAAATCAGACTATTATAATTTATTATCCATTGTTTACACAGCCAAATCAGATGTGCCTTTAATCATACACATAAATAAGAGTCAAAAAATGTGGTATTAAATTAATTGGACACTATACTGGACATGTAAATCCATCCTTAGATTGTTGCACTTGCCCAATTAATAACGGTCCACTTTATTACAGAGGTAATCACCACGGGGAAATGTTTGGCGCAAGAGATCATCCAATGCCTGGTTTTTGGGGTAGAGATGGGATGAACATGGGACCCATGGGCCAGAGGGGTCCGCTGGATCTACCCCCGATGGATGTAAGAAGAATGGAAGGTCCACCAATGTGGGGACGTGACGTGGATCCACGTGACATGCGTGGTAGGGATCAGGACAGAGATAATTTTAGATCTGGTCCCCCGGGTTCAGGTTTAGATTACAGAGGACGCTTTGATGGTCACCCCAGAGGCAATCTGATGAATTCACCAGGTTTCTCAGGACTTAATATGGGAGGAAGAGATGTGCCAGCACGGGAGCAAAACACCAGATTTATGGACATGAGGGACAGGGACACATTTCGGGATAATATGCCTCGCTTCAATAATCCCAACAAGGATGGGAGGAGAGGGTTTCCCATGGACAAAGTGGAACTCAATAACAACTTTGGGGACGTGCGGCCTCCAACGCGCATTGATGACAACAGTCGTTTCAACATGGACATGCCTCAACAAGAAAGGAGGATCATAGACACGGACAGACGAGGAGAACCACCTTTTAATCCAAGCGGTGGATTTCAGTCGGATATGGATTTCAGAAGTCACCCCGAACCTCCGGTTGATGTTCGAGCCAGGGAGCGTTCTCCTTTAAGATTTGAGAATGATGCCCCTCCGATGGACAGGATGAGAGCTGCCGTGCCTGCAGATAACATTGGATCACAAAGATCTGATTTCAAGGGTCCAGAAGAACAGTCTAGAAGGCGCGAGGGTGCAGAATCCAGTGGTAGTCCCCTTATGGACTATAGGCGTGGTGAAGAGATGACACTGGCAGAGGAATGGAAGAGCCGACAGAAGGATAAACCAGTTGTCACAGACAAAGGAAGAGAAGCTGCTTCGGAGTCCTCCTATACAGCAGGTTTTAGCAGAGATGTGACATGTCGAGATCCACCAGCATTTGTTGCGAGGGATAGACCGCCTGTTGACTTCCCGGGAAAAAATGTGCGCTTCCCTCGCGGCGATCACTTCGCCGAAATGGATCCCAATCCACTTTGTAGAAACTCCCCTCAAAGAACGCCTCTTCTTGCCACTCCGGGACGAGAAAATGTGAGTAAATGCTGGCTTGCAGAAAGAGAATCGGAGCAGAGCCGGAACAAATCAAAGCATGGGGAAAAGTACCACAAAGACCTGTCAACTCATGAGACCGTGGAGCACAGTGATAGTTTTAAAGGACTTAAAGATATTCCCCACAGTCAAGGACAGACTAGGGGTAAGTTGGCAGAGGTGGGAGATTTTCAAAGCAGGGATCAAGACTACAGAGACATTGATTACAGGACAGCCTCTGGAAGGATGTTTGAGTATAAACCAGGAGCTCTTCAGGGAACACCACTGATAGAGGAGTCCAAGCCAGCCGTGCCTCCACAATTCAGTGCATCTGGTTCTAAGGTAAGTCTGTTTTTCATTATTAAAATGAAATGACAATCCGATCCATGCAATGGACTGAATTCTAGATCCATTGTGCTCTTACCTCATGCCTGTATTATGGTCATAAACATATTTTTTTGGACACTTCTACAAAAGGATCAAGATTACAGGAGCGCATCTGTAGAGGGAAAGGTGTCCACAACATTATCCATAATTGGCATTCCAAAGACTGCTACAATGGAGCAGGTAATTCAACACTCGTGGCTTTTTTGGGATCAATGTGTCCGTTAGCCGAAATCACATGATTGAACATTTTACCTTATATTCGTTTGCAGATTCTTGATGCCTTTACAGTGCAAGACGGGATGCCACAACCGGGGATGAAGATTAAGAACGTCGTCCCAGGTAAAGACCGTGAGCTTGTGGGACTGTTTGGCGCACTCGATCGCTTACATGTCCCTCGATATGACGCTCTTTCGACATTCGCACCGCCGCACGCTTCTTTATTTATTCCTCATGGTTGCTTTTGTCTTTGGCCTGTCCGATCCTCAATCAGTTTCGAAGCGGGTCGGGGAGGGTTGTGGTCTGTAAAGCCCGTCATTCCATCGTTTGCCATGTCTGGGGGATGTTGGGCCACTGCCAGCAGTTGCAGAAACCACTGTAAAACTTCAATAGGAGTGCTTCGTGTGTGTGTGTGTGTGTGTGTGTGTTGTGTGTGTGTGTGTCTGTCCTTCAGAGACATTTTTGTAGGTCACTTTGTTAGACCTTTGATGAAAGTGAATGTTTTTGTAGACCTATTCGGTACTGTTTACAGATATGTTCTTTGTTTTGCCCAAATGTCACAAAAAGAAAAGAACTCAAATACCAGATTGCTCTGTAATCCATGGTGAACACAATTTACATGTTCACCGCTATCAAAATATCCCTTTAAAAGTGTTAAGGCTTTATCAAAGCGTTTGCTTCCAAACAGAGTCAGTTATTGGAAGATGGACTAGCATAAAACCTGTAAACATTTAATGTTCCAGAAAAGGTACAGTAATTTAGGTTGAAAGCTAAAGCTCCGCTGCAGAAGACTGTTCATTCATATCGATTTTTTTTTTTTTTATATATATTTTTTTTTTTACACGCTGCTGTCTTGTGTTATAGCGGGCTGCCTGTGGTTACTGGAACTGACTAACAAAAACCCATCTGTATTTCAAATGCTGTCCCCAGGTTACAGCTACGATACGGCCTATGTGGAGTTTTTAAACCTCGAGGATGCAGTCCACTTCATGGAGTCCAACAAGGTGGCCTATCCTCGTCACTCGACCAAGGCCGCCCCTCCCGACTGGATTTCGAGGGGTCGAGAGAGCACTTTGTAGATTTGGGGAGAAAGAGAACTGGGGAGCCAGCGGGCTTTGCTTTCCCATTTCTCGGGCTATAGAGATCAAGGAATCAGTCGTTACTGTTATTTAAACCCCCCCAAAAAATGATTCCCAAAATACTTAAGCTTATTTGTTCTCATCCCTCTTAAATAACTACAACTTTTAACAAGATACGGGTCAAGTCAAGTGGATTGTCAGAGCCCGAAATATTTGTTACTGGCGACCCTATATTCCTCGTGACATTTCTGACGGGGGAAGGTATTACAGCCAGCGCCCACAAAATGTTGAGCTCCTCTTATTTAGCGACCTGCAAATGAACATCTGATGTAGCAAATTTCAATACCTTTTAGGGGTTAAACCGACCAGTCGACATTTTCCAGTTTACCACTCCTCACTGGGAATATTGACTTGAAATCGATGAATCGAAAGGGACGCGTTCTTGCTTAAACAACACAGGCCGCCTCACTGAAATCAACGGTCGCTCAGAGCAGCAAACTAGTAGTAGCACTGTCTTTAACGTGTTGAAATATTTTGCATGAGTATCCTCAAGTTATAACAAAAGTACGAGTGCTATTATTAATGGCCATCTGAAAAGGCATCCGTAACATTACCCGTCAACGAATTCTCCAAATGACGGACATACTGAGGAAAGCAAAGACGGGTGCGGGTCCCTCAAAAACTTCTTGATTGTGAAAATGAACGTTTGTTGCCAACCACTAGTTGTTCGCTTATGCCTCTAGCTTTCCCTCCTTCCACCCCCCAACCCCCCGCACAACCCAGGACGAGAGGGAAAGCTAGCAAGTTTGTTTAAACAGAACAGCGCGCAAAGCGAGTTGACAACTGACACCTGGAAGAAAAATATCGACGGTGTCGTTGATTAATCGTCAACTTGACTATCATCGGCTTAGAGTCTTTGCTGGGGTGCTCACTCTGTTGATCGACACTGGTCTGAGAAGTGCATTTATCGTCCATAGAGTAAGGCGATTCCTTGCGGGAATTACATTGCAGTGGAGGTTTCTGGCCTAAGATTACACGTCCTCGGATTGATGAGCTATTGTCTGGGGTTGTTCGATTCCAGAACGAGTGTTCACTCTTGACTATTCAGCGATACAGAGTATTGAAACCACTGTTGCCTTCGGTACAGTAAATTTCAATGGACAGGATGACGGATAATGGTGAACGAAGACCTTTCTTTCTTTCTTTTTTTCTTTCTTCCTGACGCACTTGATGATTCGCCAATGTGTCAAACTGCCGCAGTTTAGTGTTATCTACTGGCAAATAAGACTTACTCGATGTCAGTTTGTGTTTTTGTTTTTATGCTCAAGTATCAGCATCTTATATTCGCAGCCTTCACGAATCCTTGATAGCTTGAAATAAGTCCGGTGTCGGTACGTATGGGTGAAGCAACCTGGGTCAATGCTGCTTGGGTTTTTCGTTACGGGTCTTTTTGAATGTTCACGATGCGGCTTGAAGACTCGACGTTGAACTGTGAAAGTGGTCTTGGAATAGCACATTGTCATTTCTGGTGTCCAGGGTTCTATTTCCTTATGATGATGTGCACAAATGTATTTCTTGGTGTCTTTGATAGACTACCTTATGAATCATGAGCACCAGGTGTTGATGGATTTTGTTTGACACAATCTGGTGAAATATTCCCTGAAGCAGCTGGTGACTGTTGGTTACTCTTGTGTTCAGTCTTTGGTTTTTGTGCAATCTTTGAATTGTTTTTCAAGACAAAGGTTTCTGATGGAAATGGTCCTCTGTGGAATTTGGCCTCTGTGTATTTCATCTTCTTTTCAGTGTATTGAACATGTTGGCACATGGGATGCGCTGGCTGGGACTCACTCAAAGACAATGGGGAAACACGAACTTTATTTCTTGGTTGTTTGGTACTGCTATCTTTCCAATTTATCTTTGTGTTCAGCACACACAACAATGTTTAGTTTGTAGTGTCAAAATCATTCGAGACACAAATAGTAATGTCAGACGTTTGGTTTGTTGTTAAATATATTAATTCACCTTGGGACTTGTTTTCAAACTAGTTTTTTTGGCCAATCTAAATTGCTGACACGCTAACTTGTTAAAGATTTACCACTAGGTTGTTTTCCTAAATTATCATTTCTTCCTGAGGTTTTGGCCGGGCTTTGTTTTTGGCATTTTGTTCGTGTCCTGTTGCCTGATAGCCCACATGAGAGTCAGATAAATTCATGGTAAAGGTGAACAGCATATTGATGAGCTAAAGCAAATTTCCGCTTTCTCTGTTCAAGAATTTGCTCCCTCTGTGACAACGGTTTTGGCTTTGGGGTTTTGGACTGATGGTTACCCGAATGTGCAATATGAAGAAGACAGCTTGAGGCTGTGATGGTTCGGCTCAATTGTCTGGCATATCGTAAAGGAGATGGCTCACTTTACTGAAACAGTTCATAGTATGATGACAATAAATCCATGAAGCCTTCGCTTGTACTTAGAGCAATACTTTAGTTTACTCGAGGGGGTGGGGAGGGCTCGTTGCCCGTTTCAAGGATGGTACTGGCTCTTGGATCAGTGTACCACCCTAAGTACCCCTGCCACATTGTCATTTCTGGTGTCCCTGGTCTTACATTGGGCATTAGATGCTTTTTGAAGTCTCTTCTTGATTGCATGCTTGTGCTCTTGTTGCAGGGTTCCCTCAAGATTGGCACTAGAACAGTTTCCATTAGCTACTCTCATCCAGATGACCTCAAAGGAAGTGTTGATGTATGTATTGTAGAGGCTGGAATGTATCATTTAGATTTAACCGGCCTTAAATGCTCACTTGTGGATATTTTCATTTTCGTGTGAATAAGGAATCCCACCCCACCCTGCCACCACCCCTGAAGTCTCAGTTGTCCAGACCCGATCAACCAACAGAAGAATTTGACTCCGACCGCAGGGGATCCACGCAGAAAGACTCCGGGGACACGCTGTGTCCCACCCAATGGCAGCGGAACTCTGACCTGACCCCCGAGGCCTGGCAGCAGCAGGTGGACCAGCAGGAAAACGAGACGCAATCAGAGTCCTGGGGCAACCAGAACACCCCTCACCACAATTCCCATCAGTCCAAATCTGTCTTCAAGGACAGTAAAAGTATGCACACTTCCAGCTGTCAAGCATTGGAATATAAAGTTCGTCATTGTTATTCCTCCTCTCTTGTGACTTTCTTGAACAGCCATGATCATAAAAAATATAAAGCCCACCACCACAATTGAGGCCATTCTCAAAGCCTTGGATCCGTTTGCTTATCTGGATGAGAGAAATGTTCGTCTAATCAAGGCCAAGACACCTGGAGCAAAGTGCTTCTGCTTTGTTGACATGGACTCGCATGAGGTACTTTTACGTATAAAATCGGCAGCTGTCGCATATTTTGTCACGTTTACTCTTTCGTATGTCTGGCAAGGCTTCCTTTTGTTTTGTAGCAAGTGACCCGCTTGGTTGACTTACTCCTGACCAAGCCCTACCCCCTTTATATTGACGGAGTGCGAGTGTATGCGGAAGTTGCAAAACCCCTAAAAAACCCGACGTAAGTCATATTTTGTGATTCATCAAACTGTGTTCAGCAGTCACTGTTATTTTATCTGCCTGTTGTAGTTTCAGAAGAGAGTTTGAGAAACCAAATAGCTCAACTCCGGGCTATCAGCCCACAGCCGGCATGATGGAGGTCAGTTGTTTTTTTTTTTTTTTTTTTTTTTTTAATTTATACTTATAGAAAGGATTGGCCCATTCTGATGCCTTCCCCCTCCCCACTGGCACGTCAGCAGCAGCAGCAGTTTTACCCTGAATCGCAACCCTTAATGCAGCCACCTCCTGGAACGCAAGGTGGGACGTCCTCACTTACTCGGACAGCCTGATTCTCAGTAGCCTTGAACGTGAAGCCACTTAAATAGTTTTGTGTTTTGCCACTAGCCGGTTTGCCGACTGACAGCAGTAATCCGCCCGTGTCAGGAGATGCCAGCACCAGCCAGGTATGTACATTAAGAGTGTTCTATGGCAAAACCGGGCACACTTTAAAGGGTACATTTCTCGGAACCCCTCCAGGAAATCGGCTACGATGCCAGTCAAGCTGCGGAGCCGTCCTACCAGGCGACTGAGGCTGAAGTGCCTGCGGCCACCGCCGATCAATCGTCTGGTAAGAACATCAGTGGCACATTCAACGTCGTCATCTAACAGTTTGTGCCCAGAATATACAGGAGTCACTCGTCCGGTGGTGTGGAATTAGCCCAGTATCAACTTCGTGGACATTAACTTTACCTCTGTGTGGCGAAACTAATCAATCTTAAAGTTGTAAGAATAGTTCTTTGAAGGCCTCTTACACCCTAAGAAAGAAAAACTAATTGAGCATTAGTTGATTGAATGCTATTTGTTCCCTTGAAATGTCACATAAGGACCATTGTAAATCAAGTGTAGGTTAGTGATAGTCTACGACGCGTTCCCGCTTGGTGTTACATCATTGCTGTCGGAATGGAACTCTTTTGTAAACAAAGGCAAAAATAAAGTTACGGTGGTTGATCAGTAAAATAAACGTTTCAGACTGTGTATCTTTGTCATGATTCCCTCAGATGCCGACACGCAAGATACGTCCAGCTATTTGTACGACGCCACATCAGGCTTCTACTACGACCCCGAGACCACCTTGTACTACGACCCTGGCTCCAGAGTGAGTATACGTCACCATGGTAGGGATGCACAAAAACAACTCTTTTTACAAACAAGTACTTGCATTTGAGTTCTCACTGATACTTGATAATGCCATTATGTCTTGCAATCATGATGAATATGTATTTTAATTTAAGTAGTTTCCTGGAGACTTCAATACAACAGCTGCCTCAGCGGCGTTCATCTGTTTAGCAGAAAATAATTAGCAATTTTTAAAGTAACTCCATATATCTGACATATAGGTCTAAAGTATTATTTTTTCCACACTTTTACATTTCATGTCTTTACTCTAATGCAAGAAGTGTATTTTATTTGGCCAAAAAGCATTTGGTCTGTCAGTGGGTTCCATCAATATTCAAGTCATTATCATTGTTTATGATTTTTCCCACGCAAGTTTTGAGAAATCGTTTTCCGATCCCATTTGCATTGAACTGCAATGAAACAAGTGTATTTATTTCTTGTTGGCTTCCCTCTGAAGGCTTAAAATTGATCATTTTTTTTTTTCAAAACGGGACTTTGACCACTGATGTTCCAGCACGAGGGACATGTAGCCATGTAAAATCAAGGCCCCATACAAAAAATATAGCTGATGTGGGGGGGATGTTATTAATCAAATTATATCAAAACGGCGGGACTGTGAAAGTGATATAGGAGTAGAGGAATATTTATGTATTTTCACAAGTACACACCTCGAGTGTTGACAGTAAAATCTCATCACGGTGTGTCATGTGTTTGTCCATAGTACTTTTACAACGCTCAGAACCAAGAGTACCTGTACTGGGACGCGGCAACGAAGGCATACGTCCCGGTGCCCAGAGGCAACCAGGGGCACCAGTCTGTCGTCATGACTCCCGGGGACCAAGCCATTCTCTCCAACCCGGCGGCCGACGCGCCTCTGGACATGAAAAGACCCTCAGAGCCTCCACTACCCAGCACGCAAGCGCCCGCCTCTGCCGACAACCACGAAACGCCGTCCCCCGAGAAGAAGGACGACGACGACTCGCCGAGAAAGGACGAGAAGCCAAAAAGTCTTGCCGCTGTCAAGGTTGTTTATAAAAATATCGACACGGAGGAGGAAATATGAGGCGCTCAACCAATGTCGGTTATTGTACAGATCATGAAGGATATGGAGCGCTGGGCCAAGATCCAGAACCGGCAAAAGGACTGTGTGCGTTGCCCGTCGCCGGTGCTGAAGAGCGGGACCGACGACGACAGAAGCAATCAAAGACGGCGGACGCCGGGTTTGCCGTGTTTGAGAGGAAGGTCAGGAGAAGGCGCGACCGGCGGGTATTACGTCTCGTTAATTTCAACTCAGTTGTGAGGTTGTGTGCCCACAGAATTCGGGCACTGAGGATCTCTTCAAGAAGCCTCTTGCGCCAGCGAAAAAAGACGAAAAGCCAAAGGTAAGGACGATGTTACACCAATTCCCTGTTCAGCGTGGGAGTGACATCGTTTGAGCCTCAAATAAGCCCTCCCGGGCCTTCCAATTCATGAAAACACACCATAATTGTGTTTGAATGCAACAAAACATTTGCAAGCATCTTTAGTCATTGATTATACTCTGTGCCTTGAATTGAAATGCATTATCCTTTTTTTTTTTTTTTTTAATTTTATTTTGTTTATTTCATTGCATGACTCAGCTATCACAAATAGTTGGGAACTGAGCAGATGGTGCGGCGTTTGCTGCTGCCTTGTTGACTGGGACAAACAATGGCCTTAAACATCTACATTTTTTCCATTGTTTGACATGTTATGGAGGAAGTCGGTGACTCCTAATTAGTTTTATATATATAATTTTTTTTTTCTTTTATTTAAAAGTATTGAAATTAAGCAAAATAATAAATATACTAACAACATGAATTGAAAGTAATTGATAGATTAAAATGATTGTTAGTTACAGTCCCGCCGGACACTTAATAATAATTAAACATCATAAATATAAATACCAACGTTGAATCAAACAATTTTGTTTTGAAAAAAAATGTTCACTAACATTATTCTGTCGTATGATGTAAAAAGCTGTCAACGGGTTAATGAAAATTTGCAGACCTTTTAACAGCAGCAACACATGGGAAGACCAGACAAGAATTTCGGGCATTGCATTCTCTCTCTCTTTTTTTTTTTTTTTTTTTAAGGAAGAAAACAATATTAAAATGACAAAAGTTGTGGAGGAGTGCATTCCGCTTGCCCCCTTCCAGCTGACATCAGATTGCAACAGACCATGGTCGTACACTGTACCCTTTAAAAAAAGGAAAATCTGCAATACAGCTCGATAAGCCACACAATAGCAAGGAGGATTCGCTTTATATTCTGGATTCCCCCCACGCGCGAGTCAGCACACGGCTTTAACGGGGGTCTTATTGTGTCGTCAGCGGCCGATGGGCTCCTTGGGCATGCTGGCGTCAGACTACGCCGCCGGAAGCGACGAGGAAGTGGAGGAGGAAAAAGAGGAAGTGGTACACAGCGCCCAGGTTAGCAAAGCGCCGTCTGAAGTGCGAGAGGACAAGCTAACGGACTGGAAGAAGATGGCCTGCTTGCTGTGCAGGAGGCAGTTCCCCAACAAGGACGCGCTCATCCGCCACCAGCAGCTGTCAGACCTGCACAAAGTAGTCATGCCTTCTAGCACCGCTGACGCTGAGCCACGGTAGACGCGTGCTGTCCTTTTAAGACCTGTTTGTGCTCTCAGCAAAACATGGAGATCCACTTGAAGATCAAGAGGTCCAAGAAAGAACTGGAGGCGCTGGAGCACCAGGAGAAAGAAGTGAGTGAATTGGAGCAGATTCTTAATACATCGGGCAAGTGGCGAGCACGTCTGCATCGCGTGGAGCTTACGTGGCTTTTTCTCAATGTTTCTCCCATCACAGCTGAGCGTCAAGGAAGTCCGAAGGTCGCCAGAACCGAAGAGGAGAAAACCCCATCAGCAGCATAACAGCTGGGCTGGAGGATCCAGGTAGCACTTTTCTAACGCATCCTCAATCATGTCGCTCGTTATTGGCGGTTTTTCGGAATCATTCCCTAATCACTACGCGGGGTTTCTTAATCCCGTGTGTCCTCGTGGTGTGCCAACACGGACATTTACTGTGTATTCGTCCATTGGAATCAGTTTACTGCCACCGACAAATATATTCACGAAATGGGTCAAATTCCGATTTGTTCCCACAACCCTGTAGACTGTTGCGTTGCGTCACTTTGCATTTAAGATCAGCAGTTTTGAAGATGATGATGATGATGATGCAGTGAGTCTGCCCGTCACATCAATATGAAGGAAAGAAACACGACAGAAGTCGGACAAGTTAAGGACCTCACGCGTGAACGGAGGATGGATTATGTATTGTATTAACATAAATAGAAGAAAATGTCGCCATCATCAGAAAACATGACAACTTGGGTGGATGATGAACACCATATAATAAAAAAAAAATGTTCATCTTGAGCCTTGCAGTGAGTCAGTTTTGCTCATGGTGTGTTCCTTTGTTTTATGTATAATTCTATAATATCTATATATAGAGAGCTCGTGCAACTACGTCATAAAATCATGTGATTTTTGTTTACCTCGCCGTATTGCCAGTCTAGCAAAGCATTGTTCAATGCTAAGTCGATTGGAGACGACACGAAAATACGTCTTATAGCACGACGCCCGGAGTTTTGTCCGATACCGTTAGACATTGGAAACGTTTGATAAATTCCGCATAGAGGACCCGCATTTAATGCCGATAAGAAATTGGACCGTTGACCCGCTTGCGCTTGTCTTGGCCGACTGGATCTGCACGTGGATCTGGTGAGGAAGTCGTCGAGATTTACACGGAAGAGTTTGAAAGCGTAGAAAAGTCTGGATGCATGCAAATACTTCGTCGCTGGATCTGTTCCCAATCAGGAATAAATCCCACATAGTGGTGGAGCCACTCAGATTGTTTCAATATTTCAATAAATGACCACTGGTTTTACATAAATTCGCATTCATGAACTGTGATTGGAGGGGGGGGGGGGGCGAGTCAGCTCCTATATAAACGCAGTGTGTTGCGGCCACATTCAAACGTAAACCTTTGTGGGACCGACGGGTTTATTTCCTTTTTTTTTTTTTTTTTTTTTTTAGATGCGCATTGGACTCCTTTGAGAATGCATATTAGACAAAAAAAAAAAAAATGTCTGTCGGGGAGAGGGTTACCGAAGTTTAACGTGTGGCTTCAACACGCTTCCGTTTACGTTGGAGTGACTCCCTTTCATTTATTTATTTATTTTTAAACGTATTTTTCTCAAATGAGCCAAGTTGGCATCATAAATACTTCTTGGTAATTTGAGATGGAGAAGAATAATTCCTACCTGAAATGAAGCGATTGCTACACAGGCACGTGTGTATTTTGTTTGGGTACCATCCATCACGTTTAATTGCCGAAATCCATCCATCTTTTCCGCTGGTATTCCATCAAATGATCTCTTTGAACTTCTGCCTCGTCTGCTGCGCCAACCGCCAGCACAACAGGTCTCGGGCGTTGCGAATATTCTGCTCCGGTTCGGTGTCCCCCGCACTTTTTGACCGGCGGTATGGCGCCATCACGTGCACGAGCTCTAAAGTGCCAGACAAGTTGTGACGTTAGTTTCACTCAACAGCAGAGGGCGATATCGCCCCACATGCCCCCTCCCCCCTTTTTTATTAATTATCCTGTTTGTCTTATTCCACAAACGCAATTAATCAGCATACTGTGTTTTGCCTCATGCTGACGCATAATAAAATGTATTTTTTGCTTTTAAAATGTTTTAAGTTTGGTTCCGGTCTTAACAGTTGTCCTAATGTGTCTCTCTGTCCTTAGGGAGATCCATAAAGTCGGTGACAGACCCGGTTTAGGCTCAGAACCTCCACCTGTACGTCTGTTCCCTTTTCGTTTTCTTGACTGTTTATCCTTATTTATGGAAATTTCATAAACACTCCCCTCCCCCACAGAGACGCCAGAAGAAAGATCACGTCGCTTGGGACCACGCCACCTACAAGCAGGCAGTGCGCAAGGCCATGTTTGCGCGCTTTAAGGAGCTGGAGTGACCCCTCCTCGAACTTCCGTCCCTCGCCCAAATCTGTCACATATTGTGAACACGTGGCCCTAAAAAAAAAAAAAAGGGGGGGGGGGGATGAAGACAGCGATGGATGTTGTACCAGCATTTTTCCCGCAGGCCATGTCCGTCGAACTTGACGCGCACCGCCGGCGTGTCCGGCTTGTAATTATGAACCCCCCCACACCCCCCCCACCCCACAGACTCACGGTTAAAGTTTGTTTTAAAGCTTCAACTTTATTTCCTTTCCTCGTTTTATGTGTGGATGCAGTATTATATGCACATTTTTTTCTACATAAAAACTCTGACCTCAACTTTGGTACACATTTTTTTTGTTTTTCTCATGAAAAATGTATTTTAACAAAAAGTTGAGCAGTAGCCTGCGTGCTCTCTCCATCACTACGCAAACGTGAAAAAATTGATACGGCAGTAAAAGCGTGTTGATGTACTGGACTCGTATCGTATAGGCGGCGTTTATGAACTCACAAAGATGAAAAAGGAGGAAGCTCTCTCACGTTTGGTTAAAATTCTGCTGAGTCCAATGAAACCTTTACGACGATCTAAATGTTTTGGGGCTGCTTTCCCGGATCGAAATGATCTTTTCACAATGGGGGGCACCTCACAAGAATTTGTCTTCCAGACACGAGTCCTGTTTTGCAGTACACTCGCCTCACCACAAGCCAGCAGCACTTATCCAATATTTGTTCTGGGAGCATTTTTTTTTTTTTTTTTTTTTTTTTCTTCGAAACATGGGAGCATTTGCAAGAAAATTGCCCAAACCTTCGATAGCTTCCCCACCCTCGTTTTAAGCCATCCTGTTCAAATTCTATTCACAAAGTGGCTTGTACGCTGCAGGAGACGCCAAGTCTCGACTCTGACCTTTACGAGTGTGAATCGTGTTGCGCCTTGGAGGATTGCAACAAAAACGCAGTTGATGACAAACAAAACCGACTGGTGACAGAGAACCACGGGGAAGCCAACACCTTTTCAACAGTTGCCACGGCGGACCGTCAACGCCATGTGCCAAAGGTTCGACTGTACTCAGGGACATTTTTTTGTTTTCTTGTTTGCAACAGGCAAAGAATAAAACGGCTGACAATCTAAACTACTGCAGAGAACACAGAACTTTGCCGCCACCCATCTATTTTCTTAGCTGCTTATCCTCACAAGGGTAGCGGGAGTGCCGGACCCTATCCCGGCTGTCAATGAGCAGGAGGCGGGGTAGTACACCCTGAAATGGTTGCCAGCCAACAGCCACACTCACAATCACACCTTTTTTTGGGTGTCCAATTCATGTTGCATGTTTGTGGGATGTGGGAGGAAGCCGGAGTGCCCGGAGAAAAGCCACACGGGCACGAGGAGAACATGCAAACCCCACACGGGGATGAACACGGGTCGTCAGCACTGTGAGGCAAACGCTTTCCAGCTGCTCCACAGTGCTGCCTGCTCCGCACCCCTGAAAAAAACAAAACTATTTTTCTTTGAAAGTTTTGTTCAAATTTAAAGTTGACTGGGGGGTTGGGGTCTCAAGCCAAAATTGAGGTTTCAAGGCTTGGTGAAGGGTTTCACGTTGGGGTTAGGATTTCAATAGCGTGTTCGTGTTCCAAGTGAGATTTAAAATACAGGCTCGGGTCGATTTGGAATTCCAACACCAATCCTTCCTCCCACATTCCCAAAACATTCAGACCAAATTATACATCAGTGTGAGTACGAATACGGTAGTTGTCTCTCAAGGAGTTCTGCGAATGGTTGGTGATCGGTCCCGGGTGTACTGCGTTTCTCTCGCTGAAATTAAAACGGGGATTGGCTCCAGGCCACCCGCAACCCTGATGAGGATAAGCGTAGAGAAAACGGATGGTGGCCAGTTCTCTCTCACCCGGTCAGGTTCAACGCGATAGAAATTCGATGGCTACGCTCTGCATTTATCTTTTTGCATTAAGTAGAAAAATGCAATCGGAATTTGTGTATTCCATATTTGTTTGAAATGAAATCTCATTTTCTCCCGTTCTGACCCGCCACTGATTCAATTTGAAGTCTCGGGCGGGGAAGGCAAAGTCGAACTAAACCCGTGTCGATGTTAGCAATAAGTAGTTCATTTAAATGCAAATACCAAAAAAAGACACACCGCGTGTTTCCATCCGCGTTTGTCGAACCGTCGCCGCAGGACACGGCGACCTGCAAATAATGGAGGCCGGCGAACCTTTGGCGGCGACAAGCGTCTGAAATCTGAAGTCTCCAACGTGTCTGCCATTTAGTCCAAGGGCGCGGCAAGGACGAGATTTGCTCTCGTGTTACGGCGTAATCTGCTCACCTTTTCGATTGAGATGACGCCCCTTGACCCCAAATGACCATCCATCCATCCATTTTATTTGCCGCCTATCCTCACGAGGGTCGCGGGGACTGCCGGAGCCTATCCCGGCCGTCAACGGCCAGGAAGCAGGATTACACCCTGAACTGGTCGCCGGCCAATCGCAGGGCACGTGGAGGCAAACAGCCGCACTCACAATCACAATTTCGAGTGTCCAATCAATGTTGCATGTTTTTGGGATGTGGGAGGAAACCCACGCAGGCACGTTAAAAAAAAAAAAAAAAAAAAAATTAAAAAATACTTTGCTCTCCACACTGGAGGCCGATGGTTGGTTGAGAGAAAACTGACCCTTCTGTGACATCATGTCCATCTTTTCATGATATTTAAGACCTCCCGTATTTAGATCCTTGTCTATTATTAATGCCCCGCGTTAAATGTTTAATGCGATATCGGGCTGCGAGAGCACCGAGGCAGAAACGATGATAATAAAGCGCCGATGCAGGTAAAATGCATGTTTAGCGGGGGGGGGGCCCTTGGGATTATTTGTGATGGGATTTCCATATTGCCGGCAGTAAAGTTGTCATCATAACCGTTGCCACGGTTATGATGACCCGTGGGAACGTTGCTAATGGCTTTAACAAGATCAATCCGCCATTCCGGATGGCCCTCCAGAAACGTCTTTTGAGTTTTCCTCGTTATTGTTCTGAGGCCAAATAAAAATGTGGCCGCCCAAACTGTAAAGAAAATAAAGCCCCGAAGCTGTGAAATTTAGTACCGTAATTCCCGGCCTACGGAGCGCACCCGGTTATAAGCCTCGCCCGGTACATTTGTAAAGGAAATACCATTTGGTACATAGATAAGTCGCGCGTGTGTGAAAGCCGCAAGTGCCCACATTGAAACACGAGATATTTACAAAGAAAGACGCTACACAGAGTCTAACGCTAATGCTAGCGCCACACTAACCCTAACGCTAGCATTGCCCTAACAGGAGCAGTTAAAAAAGAAACAACATACCGGTAAAAATCACTGAGACACGGCAGTAACAGGGCCAAAGCGGTAAAAGTCACTTCCTCGGCACATATATTCCACCGGTCTCACGCTTACCTTTTCCGCTCGAGTGGCCCTTTGCGGCCGTTAGGAAAAAATGCACAAACTAGCCGCATCGCCGCATAAACCGCAGGGTTGAATACGTATGAATTAAGTCGCGGTTTGTGGGCCGGAAATTACGGTAGCTGCGTCGATCGTGTCAAGTCGCAAGGACCGACAAAGACTCTGGAAGTTCACCACTTTGGGTACTTTTGGGTCATTTCCTGGCTTCTATCAAAGACTAACTTGTCCTAAACTTGCTCATAATATTATTTCTGCAGCTTTTCCTAAAAGTGTACTCAATCAATACTGCGGGAAAGTTCTGCACAACGGGTTGGAAAAATGTGGCTCGGGGCCCGAGGGCTTCAGGTTGGAGCGAGCGAGCGAAGGAAAAGCGGTGCCTTCGTTGCCTTTGCCGTCACCTGACAATCCGACTCAACGGCTGAAAGTCGCTTCAGGTTATTTTCATCTTTGCAAGTATCGTAACGCAACACCGAAAAAAATAATAAATAAATGCAGTCTGGAAATTATTCATTGCGTCCCGAGGCGGTCGACTGATTGTCTCCTTTGAGGGATGTCAGGAACCGCACTGGACGGCCTGAAGAAATACATGCAGAAATGTGCACATATTCATTAAGAAACGTTGACTGACTTTGGATTTGAAGGCCGGGAATCGTCTGGCCCGTTCTATTTTGGGAACGCTCACCGGTTGCAGCACCTTTGTACCCAAATGGGATCCAATACATATTAATAATTTCATTTGTGGTCAGCGCTGAAATTAATGCTTGTAAGGGGAACTCAACCCGAGATGTCATGACTGCGTGTTATATTGTAAATTGAAATATATTTTACGTCAATCTATAAAAAAATAAAAATAAAAGGCGCCACCTTCACAGCATTACGTCACAGATTATGCAGCTACTAGCTCACAGCCCCGGCGTTAGCAGCTAGCTACTTCGGCGTGCCACGTGGAGCAACTTTTTAATGGAACAGATTTTTTTGGGAGATTATTCACGGTTGCTGGATTTTGCTGTGATTATTTTTATACACAGACTGTTCTCTATCAGACTCCGGAAGCAAAAAGCATGAGGAAAGAATGCAAACGAGAGAGAAAGTCCAACGTTTTGGATCATTTCAGTGAATAAAAGAAGCGCACAAGTGCAGTACGTCTGCTGATACTGTACGTCGACAATCGACACTTTTAGCTAACTTGGTATAGCCTACCGCAGCTAGTTAGAACAAACTGTAATCCCTCTGCAGGTGGTTAGGATAGAAGGCGGGTAGACAGCCAGCATAGTGCATTTTTCGAGACTTTAGCGCCCACAAAATGCCGTAAACACAAGCACGTTCTTCGCTAACCAGCCGAGGGTTTCAACGGACGCCGTTGTCAACGCATCGGAGGCGTGCGCGCCGACGCGATACCATACAATCGGGCTACTCGGAAAATTTGTTCAGTGATAGGCTAAAGGTTAAAGTTAGGGTTGGTGAGGCGGTTTGGAATAAGTGCTGCATGTAGTTTGTATAAATTTCGTTTGTACTTTTCTACAGCAGTATCCCGTGCGCCAGACGAGCAGTTTGACCTGTACACGGGCACAAAATTCAACCCCCAATATTATTTGTTGACTCTCGGTCCGGGGCCAGTACCGAATGTCCCGTGGTTTGGAGACGGCCGCTCTGCTTAGCATTTGGAATTTCTCTTAATCTCCGGCATGCTTTTAATCACATCTGCGCAATTTGCGCCAAAAGCCATGACATCGTGCAGCTGTCGCTTCGTGGCCGCGCTTGCCAGCAATCAGCTTTGCCTGCGCGCTCACACGATTGCGCTTCGACGAGAAAAAAATATTACGACCAATCATTTGTCCTTCTTTCACGCTACATGAGGTACACCTGCGCTGTAGGCGCTACGCACACTTTTCCGTTTTGTAATCATTTTCACATTCTCCTCTTTCAAACGAATGACCTTTTGGGGCATATGAACATGCTTGAATAGTCGCCAAATTTGGTGTGTACCCTGGGAACATTTTTAGCAGCCCTTAAAAAGGCCCCCAAAAAGTCACAAAGCACTGCAAAGTTGGGAAGTGAGGCTTTAAAACTGGGGTCTTGAATCCGTCTTAGCCTTTCAAATCAGAGTGTTTCACCTGGACGAAGCCCAAGACGGGTTTTTAAATTAGGGCTTCAATTTGGGGTTCAAGGGGAAGTTAGGGTTTGAAATCAGGGGATTAAATCAGGGTTAGACTTTCAAGTTGGGGTTTCAAGACTCGAGTAGAGCTTCAAATGGTGATTTGAAATCAAAGTTGACATTTTAGATTAAGGTTTCAAATCTGGGTTAGATTTTCAAATTCGAGTTTAAGAACAAGATTCGAGATTGAAATCAAGCTTTATGAATTCAAGGTAAGGCTTTGAATTCAGGGTTTGAAAGCAGAGGTTCAGGTCTGGTTCAGGACTCGAATTAGCCGAGAATTGAGTTTCAAATTTGGCTTTCACCGGCAGGTTAGCGTTTTAATATCTGGTCTCAAGTCAGTGTTCGGGTTTTAACGGGGTTTTTATCAAATCGGGGTTTGAAGCCAAAGTCGGGGCGAGGGTTAAATATCCTGAAAAAGAAGAATCCTAAAATTTGGACATCAGAGTTCACCTTGTTCTGCCCCCTGAAAAGTTAAATAGAATTAACGCCCGACACGAGTTTCGTCAGTCCACATGAGACATGTCGAACATGAACATAATGCACGAAAGACTCTGGAGGACCCCCCACCCCCAAATTGAACAAAATTCTTTTGGAGCAGCTATTTTGCTTGAAATGTCGTAGTGCTCGTATTTCTACAAAATCATACTAGGGAATTAAAAAAATATATTTCAATTTATAGCACCAGTTCCATCGATCAATACCAACTTGGGGGAACATATTCATCATAACGATGCATAAAAAAGTAAAAACTCATGTCCCAAATCAAACGGGCAAAATCCAGGACGCCTACGCAACCCCAATCGGAAGCGGGTATCCTACAAAGACGGGTGACACTAAAGTTCTGAGCTTGTCGTATGTGGTTGGAGCATATCACAAAATTTTGCTGACCGTTTTGAGAATCATCATGAAAATCTTTCACCAGTGTATGTGTGTGTGTGTGTGGGTGGGGGGGGGGGATCAGATGCCTCATAATGAGGTGCAAAGTGGCCATTTTGATCCTCCACTCAAGTCACCAAATGTCGCGTCCGTGCCTGACAAAGGGTTAAAAGGTAGAACATTCACAGAGTCTACTTTACACGTCCCCGCTGATGGATGCCCCCCCCCCCCCCCCCCTTCTCGGAGCACGCAGCTCCTCTCGCGTCTCAGCATCGGATGGCGCGGGGGGGGCCCTCACGTGGATCACATCTGGCCCTCATCAAGCTTGCAGACCGGGAGGGGGAGGTGTGGAAAAAAAAAAAAAAAAAAAAAAAACACCTGAAAAGACGTGCTCACCTTGGCTGTCGCTTCACTTGGAATTGGACTTCAGCCATCTGGAAATGACCACTTCTTGGTAATCATTCCTGCTTGACAAAATGGGAGGGGGATAATCTCAAAAAAAAAAAAAAAAAGGAGAACAAAGTCAAGACAAAATAGATCAAACTACACTAGATAAAATATTACAAAAATGTTTTTTAATGGCTTATTATTCAGAGAAGTTTCATTTTTTAAAAAAAACTATTACAATCTTAGTTTGTGTGTGAAAAAAAAATTGTTATATTTTTCATGAAAAAAGAAAATTATTCTGTATTTATAAGCATCATTACATGAAGAATTTTATGTATTTTTTTTGTGAAACAAAAATTATAAGTAACTTTTTTCCACACTAAAGTCACAATATTACAAGAAAAAAGGTGGATTTTTTTTTTTTTTTTAAGAATAAAAAATTTTGCAGGAAGGGTGGGATGAGTCGTGGCTAATTTAAATGAGACAAGACCGACCCGTTTTTGTGGGTTATATTCAGTGCGACCAAAAAAAAAAAAGGCGAATGTGAATCGGTGGCTTGGTGATGAAGTGCTGCCTCCATGATTGAAAATACAGCCAATCTATCAGGGTGCTGGGTTTGTGTGTGCGGGGATAATATTTAAAAAAAAAAAAAAAAAGAGAACGAAGTCGAGACAAAACAAACCAACCTACAATAGATAAAATATTACAAAAATGTTTTTTTTTTAAAGGCTTATTATTCACAGAAGATATATTTAATGTTACAAATCTTGGAGTTTGCGTGAAAAAGTTATATTTTCCATGAAAAAAGAAAATTATCCTGTATTTAGAAGTAACATTGCATGAAGAATTTGATGTTAAAAAAATTTTGTGAAACAAAAATTAAAAGTGACTTTATGCCACAGTTTTATTATTATTACACAATATTACAAGGGAAAAAAAGTGGATTTTTATCTATTTTTTTCTAAGAGGAAAAACTTTTTGCAGGGAGTGGTTAATTTAAATGAGACAGGACCAACGCGTTTTTGTGGATTATATTCAGTGCGACCAAAAAAAAAAGGGGCAAAATGTGAATCGGCGGCTTGGTGATGAAGTGCTGCGTCCATGGTTGAAAATACAGTTAATCTATCAGGGTGCTGGGTTTGTGGGAGGGGGGAGGGGTAGCCAGTGGTCCCTCAAAAGTCCTCAGTTGGCTGAAAATGCTTAACTGGAATACGTTAGAGGGAGCACGTGACTCTGACTTCACTTCCGGTGGCTGTCTATACGCTGGAGAATTCATTTCAAGATTCTTTCATAAGTTTTGAAGTCTGTATATGGTTCTATTACGCCTGACCTAGTAGAAAAAGGTACAGTTAACCTGTTTATCCATCATGACTTCATATTTGTGTGATATTTTTGTTGGGTGCCGTGCCCCTTAAGCATTCTATGATGTAAAAAAAAAAAGCCTTCCATTATTAAAGGATGGGGAAAAAACTGCTATACGTGGCTGAATTAGCAAACAAGTAGCTGCTAGCTTTATTGTGACATCACAGCCCTGGTTGTCATGGTAACATCGCCCACATTTGGCCATGAACTGCCCCCCTAAAACTGAGTGATTTAAACGCCGGTGTGACAATTGGACATTGAGCGTCATTCTTTTTCCTTTGTGCATTTCAAGCGAAGAATGTCAAAGACCTTTTTTATTAAGACATCTGGGAACTGTTTAAAGTGTGTGTGTGTGTGGGGGGGGGGGAAATGCACACTATGTCTCCATATTGTGCACTTAAGAAAGGTTGACGCAGGCAATTATATAGATTACTCATTCGAGTGTAAACATTTAATCAGTTAAAGCATTGCACGTAAGCGTTTTTGCCGAGCCTCGACAGTATTGACGAGGCTTTTCTCCGGCTTCCTCTCAGTCATAACAGACCCGAGGGCAAAGCACGGTTGAAGGTTAAGCCTTCTAATGAAACCAGGCTGGGCTGAGCTGGGCTGGGCCGGGCCGGACCGGACTGCGACGGCTGGGAGCCCTTTTACAATGCGGTGCGCCAATGAGGGTCTTCACGCTTGTTAAACGAGGCCCGCTCTTGACCAGAAAGCCACATTTGACCTACTTTGGGCCAGTCTCACCAGTTGATACTAAATTTGCTAGATGTCAATCACAGCACAATTCGCTGAGGATCCATGCCTGATATTGAACAGGAACTGGGAAGCAGCCATTTTGCGCTAAGTTCCAGGGTTCATATTTTGACCCAATATGAAAAGGCAATTCCTCCAAGTCAATCTATTAAAAAAAAAAAAAAAAATTGTGTGTGTGCTTGGTTAAAGGTCAAGTTTCATCCCTATAAACATTCTAATTCAGATAGTGAATTAAAAAATAGTTATAACATTATTCAATTCAATGTCTACTCAGAAAAATAATTATGAGCGGCGAGCGCGTCATCCGTGCGTAAAGTAGCGGAAGTGTCATTTGACATCCAAGTGGTCACCATATTGGTTGCATTTACAGTCCGTGACGTCACCCCGGACATCCGCCATTGAAAACACGCTGTGGCCCCTACTGTGGGACACGCCCCTTCAGACACGGAAGCTCTTTTCGAAGAAGTCAGGTCATCCTCCCGAGTGTTCGAGCAAAGTCCAGCAATGTAACGAGCCGGCATTTCGGCTAACACGAAGGAACAACCTTCCCGGAGGTAAAACTAATAGAAACAAACGAGTCCACTTGAGGGCGGTCCTGCCATGTACGTCACTTCGTGCTTCTTCTCGAAAACAAATCCCTCGAGAGGATTTTCATGGCGGGAGTTACAAAAGGCCATATACGTCAAAATCATGTTTTATGGTGAACAAAAAAAAAATGGATCCATGTCGGCTGCTGTTTTTTCACTAATAACGTTCTAAAAATCGTGCATTTCATGACAGTGGCCCTTTAAGTGCCGATTGCATGGATTACACATAACTACAAAACATTAGTTCATGGGTGAAAATGGATTTATATCACCGTTATTTATTCAGGTAAGCCAACCTGGTTGAAAGTAGCAGGCAAAATAAAAGCAAATACAATAAATGTGTACACAGCAATTGGTTAATCTAATATAGTTATACACAAGTGCATGATGTAGCATTGGATGAAATAAATGTTCAGACCAAGCTAAAAACGAATTCATAAAATAAATAAAACTAATCGTTTCACGTTTACAAATCTAAATAAAGTCCAGATCCATCCTTCCCTCAACACAAGGCACAAGAGGTTTAAAAGAGCTGTTTTAACCCCTTTAAAAATAAAAAGAATGAATGTCATTTATTGCTGTCATCAACCAACAATATTTACACATTAGGTGTGAGAATCCCACTCATATGCAGACGCGCACAACTTTGGGGAATTGTGCACGGCTCCCTGCAGAAAAGTGACAGGAGGCCACAGCGATGCAGGCCTGAAAAGGTCAAAGCGGGAATGGTTTCCGGCCTGGTCCAGGGTGGGATCATCTAGTGCGGCATGCGCGCTTATTTCAATGAGGTCCTCCTTACGCGACGACGACTCGTATTCTTTCAGCGACGAGATCGGCCGTGAAATCACGACAGAATGATTTATTGCATATGTTGTGTTACTGGGGAGTCGCGTTCACATTAAATCGCTTCGTGTTAGGGATGGGGGAAAAAAATCCACTAGATCCGAAGAAGAAACTACATTGACTGACGAACGATGTCAGGTTTTACATAATATTACAAGAAATGAGGCTTTAGTGGCACTTGTAAGACTTTGAGGGGAGAAAAATTATGTTGGAAAAATGTGCACAGTGTTGCTATGTTTTTATATTTTGAGTTCAGAAAGCTGTATATTATACCAAAAAAAAAGTTGGATTTACCTTTGGAAAGAAGTCACAATATTACAACAACAAATATCATAATTGAAGAATGAATTTGCCTTTTCTTTTTTGCACAACCCAAGTTTTAAAAAAAAGAGTAAAGGTTCAAATTTAAACAAATAAAACATGAGCATAAAATTCCATTTAAAATTTAACTTTAAGGAATACAAAAAAATTTCTGAAAAAATGTACTGTCAAAGTTATGAGAATAAATGTGTATATGATATAATGAAAAATTGCTTACAAAGGTTTCAATATGAGACAGAAATCACAATCCAAGAATATCTCAATTTTCTATTTTGAAAAAAACTTAAATAGAAAATGTTCTCCCAAAAAGCCCAATAATATAAGAATATTGTTTTGCTTTTATTTAAAAAAAAATGGTAAAATTTTCGAGGAAAAAAAGGTGTATACAATATATAGTTTCCATAAAGTCTAAGCATGTAAGAATATTTTTTCTGTAATATTGTCATGAGGAAAAAGCCAATACAATGAGCACAATGTCAGATTTCATTTTACAAAAAGTATCAAATGTCGAGGCAATCAAGCTTTTGTTGTTCTTTTACGCAAAACAATGACACGAGTTGTTGTTTTTTTTAGTAATACATTTCAGAATCACGCAAGAATAAAGTCTGAATTCATTTTACACAAAATGTCTACTATACTGTACACCACAGACCTCGGAGCTCGTTTCAGCTCTTTGCAGAGGATAAAGAATGTACGACTGACTACTCTTCTATTAAATGTCTGTCGTTAGACTGTGTTCAAATTTCTATCTGTTCCTCTAAGTTTTATGTTGTTTTTTCAATTATGTGTGAGCATTAGCATTGAAGTATACTAAACATGTCATGGATTTACAAGGACTTCCTCTTGCAGAGGAATTTTGACACTTTTCTTTTCAAATCCACACTTTTTGGCCGATGATATTCCACTCCATTCCATTTGCCAAGCCACATATCGACACGAGGGTCGCAGAAGTGCTGGAGGCTATCCCAGCTAACTTTGGGCGAAAGGCGGACTAGACCCCGAACTGGTCGCCAGTCAGTCGCAGAGCACGTATCGACACCATCACTGAGCGGGAATCGATCCCACGTTGCCTTCACCAAAGTCGGGTACGCGTACCACAACACCATCAGTGACTTAGCTGATGACTAACGTAAATATTCAAAAGCTTGGCAGTACACAAAAACCAGGTTTGCGTTCGCCCTGGGCCTCCAGATGACAAAATATGCAAACATCATTTGTGAAAAAGGGCCGCTAACGAGGTGTCTGTTTGAAACCCAAACCGAGCGCTTTCCTTCTGCTTGTGTACGACCGAGCAACTTTTTTCCCGGGTGCGTGGAAACGGGACAAGAAACTAGCGAGTGAAGTGCAGCACATCTGGAAATCGGCCGCCCGATGAGGATTACGCGCAGCTGTCTCGTACAACAAAGTCCATCTGCATTGTTAGTTGTGTGTACATTGAGTGTGGGCACGGGCACGAACACGAACGTGTACGTATCGCGACAAGACGACGTGTCGATGAAAGAAATGACAGGAATGGAACCGAACGTGCGCTGGTGGTCTTGTGGTTCACAGCCCACGTCCGTATTTCATACGTCCTTTGATTAGGCTGACAACTTGATATACGGTACGTGTGTCACAACAACATGAATTTGCCCAGTGAAAAGCCAATTTATGAGTTGAAATAGAAGCAAATTTTTTGTGAAATGGTTATTTTATGATTGCGTTTGACACAGAAACATCGTGCACTATACGCACACTAAACAGGATTGGATGTCTTATTTTGCTAAATTGAAAAAGTGATGGTGTTTCAGATATTTCTGCTAAAAGTTCTTCCATTTTGAAGGAAAAAAAATATTAAATGGGTAAAAAAAAACAAAAAGTTGTATTTTGGGAATAATTCGTTGTCATATGAGGATACTAATATTGTTTGGAAAAAAAATGCGTAAATGAAACTGCCTTTTAAAAAAATACATAATTTTTTTTCACCCAAATCCATGTAAACATTTGAAAAAAGAAGCTTTAAAATATACGATCTTAAAAAAAATAAGGGAAAAATGTTATTTTTGAAAGTTATTTTATCAGACACAAGTTAGTTTTTCCGTGAAAAAATATTGCGAGGAAAAAAAGTTAATATGTACATTTTTTTGAACCCAGAAATATTTTTTCCAGAAAAGTGTTGCATTCATTGAAAATAAAATGTAATGAAATAAAAGTTGGATTAAGAAAAAAAAAAAATACGGTGCTGTCTTGCGTGATTGGTGCCTTTCACACACTGCAACATTTCATCTCGCATTTCATGAAGACGAATACGAGATTTACGTCACAACAGCGCCAACCTGCCGTATGAAAATAAGTGAAGAAATTCTATTGTGGGGAGCTGGAATTGAAACTAATCCATTGTGAAAAAGCCCTTGAAAGGAAATAAATATCACATGCAAAAAGAAGAAACTGATGTCATCGGCAGGAGGAGGAGGAGGGAGTGGGTGGAGTGGGGGGGGGGGGCGACCTGCTTGCTCAAGTGGCAGTCGACAGCGGTTAAATTCATTGTTCCCCTCATTGCAGCGCCCCCATGATGAGGTATCAACAGTGTGAACGAGGCTCATAAATAATGCACGACGGGCGGACTCCATGAGAATTAAAGGGCCAGCATGTCCACGTCATAAACGGCCTCCTGAGCGCACAAGCAGCAGTCGGGCCCCTCTTGTAACTCCCTGAGAAATGCGCTATTTCACAGTTCTTGCTTAAAAATGCCACATTCACACGATGGTAATCCGCATCTGAAGTGACTCTCCAAACGGATTTAACAGGACAGTGCAGGGCCTGTGTGGTGCAGCAAAAAAAAAAAAAAAAAAAAAACAACTGGAGGAACAGCACGTGACACTACAGGTGGGCAAAGTACGGCCCGCGGGACACATCCGGCCCGCTCTTTGCTTTGCTTAGTCCAACCAAATAAGCATTTACATGATACTGAAATTGAGATTTTATTGTTTTTATTCATGTACACAGATGTTTTATTTCATGTAAATAAGGAAATAAATGCGTTTTAGCTAACTCATTGTTTGAGCGATTAGAAATAAATTGAACCCCAGCGAAATGAATACAAAGGCCATTAATCTTTTCTAGCCGCCTAAAACAAAACAAAAAAACATACTCTTAACATTTGTACAATAAGAGAGTCAAACTCCTTTTTCGTCCCATTTTGACAAGCGCATTAGTTTGATTATGGAAGTAAATATGTGCCACCGGGATTTGAATCTGAAATGTAAAGTGATCACACTTTCAATCGTTGCATTTCAGTGTAACTTTTCAATGTAAACAATTCAACCGGCTACAATTTGCTGTCTAAAATTCACTGTCTTACTTCAGGTCAGAACCGAACACCCAGCCAATCGCAGTTCGCTTTCTTAGTCACGTGACGTCACATACTACGAAAGCGTAACTGCGATTGGCTGGCTCTTCGGTCCTGACCTGAAGTAACCCTCCCTGGTGCCACAGATGGTGAATTTTAAACAGCGACTTGCAGCCTGTTGAATTGCTAACATTGAAAAGTTACACTGAAATACAACAATTGAAAATGTGATCAATTCACATTTCTAATTCAAATCCTGTTTTCTGTGGAATTTCAAATTCAAATCCTGGTGGCACATATTTACTCCCATACTTGATTGTCAAATATGCGGGATAGTACTGCTCCCTCCACGCTTGCGATGAGACAAACTGGCGACCTCGGGCAGCGAAAAGCCAGCTCTTCAGTTCTCTGACGTAACAAGAACAGAAAAGGCACTTGGCACTCACTTGAGTTTAATAATTAATGCTCGCAGCTCTCATTAATCCCTTCGCAGGAAGCTGCGGTCAGAGAGTGGTCCTGGGTTAGAATCGGTCAAGCGCGACGTTTTTCAGCTTGCTGAGTATTTTTCCATGCATCCGTTTCCGATACTACTTGCTCTCGTTAGAGTCGGAGGTGGGCTGCAGTCCATAGTGGCTGACCTTTGGCGAGAGAAGCGATGGACAGTAAATTCTCTACTAGTTGGCAATCAATCACAGGTCCATCGATCGATTCATTTTCTAACATGCTTATCCTCACAAGGGTCGCGGGACACGCGATTTTTCGCCGCGTAAGCTATAACTACTGTATTCACGAGTGAAAATACTCTTAATGTTGCTTTAAAGAACAATGAGGAAATAGCTGTACTTGGTATTTGTCTGCATACAAACTGAAGCGTGTCAAGTGCTGCACCCTCAGGTGAAACAACCCATTACATCTTTATCCGCACTCTGGTTTTTCAGCAAGTGGTAGCGGCTCACTTCGTCTACCTCTGCTTCCAGTTGTCATGGTATTGGTACCCCAAAACCGGTTAAGTTTTGGTTGACTTAAATAACCAGCTGTGACAGACATGTTGTTAAGACGGGTACCCTGTTTCAAATAATGAAACAAAAAGCACAATATAATTCATTTACATCCCTCCTTACAGCAGTTAAAGGAAAGTCTTTAGTCTGAGAGTATCCCCAATGGTGTCCCGGTGGCTCTCATTAGCAGAGAAGCGATGAGTGAAAGTGAGCGAAAGCTGTGGGTGGAGGTTTACGCTAGGTCCACATGAAGGGTGACCATGCCGGTGGGTTTATCTGGGCAACGGGAGAGGGCAGTGCACTTGAAAGAGCAAGGGAAATGGCTCGCGCAAACAACTTCTCCAGCGGCCCTTTGAGCCCAGATCAGGTGTCACCACCGCATGCCAGAGTTTATATAGCACCAGGCAACAAGTTGAGGAAATCTGAGCCCCTCAGAAGCAGTGGGTTGGCTTTCCTCAACACTCTGGCAGCCCCCGTGGCCGGATACCAAGCCCCGGTTTCCCCACTACTCGGGGTGTGCGTTACCTCTTCAACAGCGCTAAACCGTCCCTCCGTCACCTCTTGGCCCCCGTGTGAAGTGTGTCCAGCTGCTCTCCGGTTTCACAGGCACCGCGGCCAAAGTCCTCTGACGACAGCCCCAGAAGGATTGCCTGACGTAGGCCGTTCCCTTGGAATCGATGTTGGTGGAATTGCCGGGAGAAAGTCAAGAAGAGTACTGTACATTGGCACTTCGAAGAGGACGCTGCTGATGGTTGAGCAATCCTCAAGTGCTGGAGGGGAAGAGGAGGTTTCTTTACAGGGATTGAATTTGTTCCTCTTCCCAGTACCAAGGTTCTGATTCCCTCCTACCAAAATCTTTAAAGTCAGGACTCCTCCCAACACAAGGTTATTAGAATTTGTACAAACAGTACATTGCATTTGCATTAGTAGTTCCCAATTTGTTGCACTTGAGAACACTAAGAATCCTCGCAGACGGCGTGCAACCTGTCTAAATGGTAGCCATGGCGACAGATGGGAAAGCGAGCGCCAAGGCGGGACAAGCATGATTGCGGGAAGATAACCCGCAACCCTAGCGTGTCGTCGCCTCTCTCTGGACAGATACGTCTGCGGTTGGATTCCACCCAACGAGGTACCAGATAGGAAGTCTGAGCCCATCAAAACAAAAAGCTTGATCAGATAGACCAGCTTTAACGGTCTAGCGACTGATAAGGAAACCTCTCTCATGAAACGAAAAGAATAGTCAGTCCACCCAGTTGACTGTACAGATAAGTATTTGAACTTCTAATAAGACGAAAACGGCATGAAGTGCCTCCTGGCAGCACGGTTGACCGATGGTTAGGGTGTCTGCAGCACAGTCGAGCAATTTTGAGCAGACATCTCAGCTCAGGCCCTCCTGTGTGGACAGAATGGTTGTTTGTCTGGCAACTGACTGGTGATGGATCCAGGGGTGTGGCCTGCTTCTCGGTAGAAATCCACTGGCATAAAATTAATGAATGGCTGGTCTGGGTTGGAATCCGACCTCTGGCCTTCCTGTGTATGAATGAGTTTCCATGTCCTTCTCTTACATGGAGTACACATGCTAGGCTTCTCCAGGTACTCCAGCTTCCTCCCATATTCCAAAAACATGCATGAAGATTCTCAACTGTTCAACGGTGTGAAGATGAGATTAAAAGGTTGTTTGTCCGTATGTGCCCCACGATTGGCTGGTAATTGGTCCAGAGTGTGCTCCACTTGTTTCACCCACAATCTGCTGCTCCAAAATGGACGGATGGCTTGAAACAAGTGCTTTCTGAGCTACGGTGGACTAAGCGGTTAGCACAAATGTCTAGTGAATTCCACCTCTCCCTCACAGTTGAGACTTTCTAGGTTTGAGTCTTTTCCGCCCGTGTTCCCAAAATGTGGATGGATTGAAGCGTTTTTTTTAACTTTATGTTCCTTGTGACTGCTTGGCGACCACTTCTGTGTATACCTGCATCTCTCGCCAAAAGTCACTTTGGAAAGACTCACCTGTGATGCTGAACAAGATAAATTGTAGAAAACGGATAGAATAGATGGATAGCTGTAGGAGGTTGGAATACATTGAATACATCTGCTGAGGTGGCCTTCAGCTCATGAACGTGATCAGAACTGTTGTTGAAGTCAAGATCGTTTAGGGTACAAGCATTCTAGGCTGTTCTACACTAGTTTAAGGTACAAGATACTTCTACCCAACTTCTCTCAGCAAAAGCTCATCTGTGACAGAAAAATGGATGTATGGAAAATGCTTCCTGATTTTACTTCACTACGTTGAAGTGCTAAAACTCTAACAAACACAAGACTCGAATCAACATCCCAGCATCCGTGAGCATGAAAGGGCTTTGCGTGAAACGAAATCTGGGTGCTTCCAATCCTATCCAGGAGATCTAACACAAATACCCTCATCCTCTCCGTGGGACAACAAAGGCGTGCTCCGCTGATTATCACCATGCCGTGCATCGGCCTTGAAAAAAAGGAAGGAGGAGTCGGGCTTTTTTTTTTTTTTTTGGGAGTGAGTGGAGAGCGTCAGGAGCATCCTTCGTCAATGTTTATTGGGGGGAGAGCGTGTGAGGGTGCGTGACTCTTGTTTGTAGTGGAAGATAAGGGACGATAAGTATGATGAGAAAGAACGAGAGTCCAGCGACACCCATAAAGGAGATAGCGTGCAAAGACTCGAAGCCGTGACATCACGACAGATGGAGGTTGCATCCACAAACGATGACTCCAGATTAACTCGGTTGTGTTCTATTGTAAGTATTCCCGCCACGGGACAGGTGGATCAAGCTGGGGAACAACAAGGAACTATTTACCATTCCCGTAAGGGGACAATCATCCATCGCAAGACGATCTGACACAACCATCAGGAGTTATTGGTCAATGGCTGATGGGACAATAGCGCGCTGATTCCCAGATATTCTTGATTGGTCAACTCAAAGAAGTCCCTGTTCTGTGGTGCAGGCAATTTGGGTTCAGTTTCCACGGTGTGAATGTGATCGTAAGAGGTTGTCTGTCTCGCTAGCTGTCTTGTGATTGAGCGACTGCTTATCCTCTGTACTGTGGACCCAAGGCAAGGTACGACTTCATTTACCGCGAAGCCGCTCATCCATCCATTTTATATAAGGGCTGTTCTTCTTAGAGTCCTAAGAAGATGGAGCCTGTTTGGGTCGGATTTTTGCAAGAAGCGGGGCGCACCTTGGACTGGTCACAAGTCAATCACAAGGCACAACTAGACTAACAAGCGTTCCCTCTCACAGTGAGTGGGAATTGAACAGTCATGTCCGTCACGTGTCTTCGAGAAGCCTTTTGGATTATTTTCCATCTCTGCTTTGTCGTCATTCATTAAGATGTTGTGCCTTGAGGAAAACAATATATTAAAGCACAGGTACATCAAAAAAGCATACAACAAATTATAGGCCAGAAATGACGATGAAACAGTAATTCACAGTTTAAAAATAAAGACCTCGTGCAATCTGTGCAGAGAGACTCCAGACAGAGCCCCAAGGAGAGCTGTGATAACCACAATAGCCATGAAGAACGACTACATTATCTTACAATGCTAAAACGTTTTCAACCGCATGCCCCTTATGCACGAGAGAGCAAATAAAACAACACAGTATTCTCTCAGCAGTTTTGTTTTCGGTTCAACAAATGAATGTCAAACAATTGTGGCGCATTGACAGTCTTGGCTGGGGTTTGCGGTCAACTCGGGATGAATACAACACCACATGATCGGATGCCAAAACACCAAGCCATTCAATGTTTGCTCCAGCAGTTTATTCAGTACGGTGGAGCGACAGGACCAACAGAGGACAAATTGGGAGTGGGGGAAATCAGGTGTTTTGGTTCCAAATGTTTGTCCGCAAGGACGTTGTGCATATTGCCTCGCACAATAGCCAAACGGATGAGTCGTGCATGCGTGTGTAGCCACCGGCTTCTTCTTCTCTCTGCGTTGCACGGTTGGCACTCCAACTATCTGTCTGCTTTGACTGCTGTTTCTCTGCAAGCTCACGCTCAGCAGATAAGGGACAGGAGAGGAATCAAGATAACGCCCGGGCCCCAGACATAATCCTCTGGAGAGCAAACAGGGCGATAGCCTCATTCCAGCCCCGATTTAGTGACTCTGACACGACGTAATTATCCCGTAAGGAAGCAGATAATCGCGATCTATAGCAATGAGCAATTAGTGCAGACATGAGCTAAGGGCTCCCCTGGGACGCCAATTCAAAGGAGAGCTTTGTTGAATTTTCTCTTTCCTATAGAGTAAACCCTGAAACTCGTCTTTTCGTTCCTGCCCTTGCTATAGCATATTGAGGATTTCATGGTTAGCTATTTTTATGGGTTTTAACAGGATACAGACAAATCCCAATTTACGGTTGTGTTTCTTCAGGTGGATTGTGCCACACCATGCCCAGCAGCAACGAGGTGCAGCAGAAAAGAGAAACATTATTTGGGCATTATTTGTTATCTTCGTTTGGTGATGGACCACAGGAGCCAGGAAATAAAATGGGATACAGAAGAATTAAATATAACAGGAGTTTGAAGAGTGCTAAAAAAAATCATCTCCACAACATATTGATGTAACTGTTAATGAAAACATTGCCTTTGATCTTTTGTCCCATCGCAGAAATGTCACCGTTGCAAGGAGGTTCATCCTTTGCCAAATACAGGATATGCAGTATATTTTCTTCGGGGGCTCTCTCTGCTTACTACTTTCAAAAACTGTCTGCAAGTTTGAACGATTCAACGACCTTCAAAGAGTGTTTTTAAGACCTATGACAGCTGCATTTTTCTCCCCATCATCACAGCGGAGAAGAGAGCCTTCGTGTCAGTACCGCCCGCCATCCTGACCTCTAATTCCCGACCTCTGTCTGTCTCCTTTGATGGGGTGGTGAGTGATTTTTTTTTTTTTTTTTTTTAATCTTGTTCAGCAGATACTGCTGTCAGGTCAGAATGATGGATTTTAACAAATATGATAAAAACGTATTTGTCTTTGAAAATTGCAAACTTACCCTTTAAGAGCAGAGAAAAACAAACAAAAATACAGTCCTGTACTCGCAATATGCAACACACACAGCCGAAAGTGATGAATTACTCTCAAACTGGGTTCAAATATTTCGGCATAAACCAAACTGTGGTTCCGCTTTACATCCCCAAAATAAAAGAAAATGTTCAGGTCAACATGATCCGTCGCTACGACAGCTGTTACACTTTCTGCGTGAAAGGGGCTCGGACCAGAGAGACTGCCGAGGGTATGCGGGGGGCTGAGTAATTAGAGACCCTCGATGCGCCGTGGTGGTGCTGGGAGAGTCATATTCTCGTGCTGTAAACACTTCAGAAGAATAATCCCCCCCCCCCCCCCGTCCTACACCCATTTTCCTCAAACCGGTGCATTAAACGTACCCCAGTAAACGACGCAGCCCCTCCAGTGACCCTCCATCCGTTATTCCTGTTTATCCCAATGTCCTCGTTGGAAATTTTCCTTCAGCGCCCACCATTTTGTGCGTGTGTGTGTGTGTGTGTGGGAGTGGGGGGTCCCGGGGTACACAGAGGTTGATTAATCTTGACACGGGACGACAGCTCTCCAGCTGCCGTGATGTATTTTACCGCACATGTTCAGCTGGGGCCTTGGAGAGCATTTAAAGCGCTCACCTTTCTACTGTCGAGCGTACCCCCTTTTTAGCTTGACGGCTGTGAAACAGGCCCCCGTCTCTGCCCATTAGTCCGCACGATGCCGCAAAATGGATCGGACCCTTCTGACCGGGCCTCTGCTAATAAAAGGACGGCCAACGAGAGAGGCGTTTATCTACAGAAGCGAGCGGGGCATTAAATGGTGATAGTCAGACTTCTGTGACAGATAAACACGTCCATTTTCCAAGCCGCTTATCCTCACGAGGGTGGCGGGAGTGCCGGAGCCTATCGCAGCTAACATTACATTCCTGAATTGGGATTGGATAAAATATTTCGGAAAAGAGCCCTGGAATATTGAGGAGCAAAAATATTATAAGGATGTAGTAACAGAACTATGAGAACGAGAAATGGGAAAAATAGACTTTTATGAGGATATAAGTTGTAATATTATGAAAATCAAGTCTTAATATTACAAGAAATGTCAAAATAAAAAAAATAATTTCACAAAATCGTCATTATAGTGAGGGGGAAAAACTAAGTAGTTATATAATGAGGAAAAAAAAAAGTCATAACTCTACAAGAAAAAGGTTGTGATTTGAGGGAAAAGATGATGATTTTAGTCAAATACAATCTTGGGATTTTTCAGGGAAGGTGTTACATGGACAAAAGTCAATTTTCAAGAAAAAGTTCAAATTTTACAAATAATAGTTGTTACATAATTAAGATTAAGATTTTGAAGAAAGCTGTAATTTTGTGAGAATTAAGTTGAAAAACCTTCATTTTATGAATATAGTCCCAGGTTGGTGTGGGATTCTTGACATTCATTCATTCAGTGGATTTTTTCCATTTTTAATGTACTTTTACAATCTTGAAAAAAGATCACTCCAATTTTACATGTTTTACACGTTGCAAGTGTTCTAATTTCGTAATTCAGCACGGAACAAGTATCAGTAGCGGAATATGTTTTTGTATTTTTCAGAAATTTTTACAATTTTACTGTGCGAATTTTTAAACTGCATAATGTTATGGCTACTTACAATAATTCTCATTATCTTTTTAAGACTAGAGATTTTCTTAGCTGCTTATCCTCATGATGTTCACAGTAGTGGTGGAGCCTATCCCAGCTGTCAACGGGCAGGAGGGAGGGTACACCATGAACTGGTTGCCAGCCAATCGCAATAAACTAATAGCAATATAAAAAAAGAATACCAAGAAACTAATGAGCACTTAGCTTAACCCGCGAATCCCTTTGGAAACGGCATCAAAACGTGGCCTTTTTAATGGAAACATTTTGTACAATTTCATGAGAACACGCTGGTGCGGGTGACAGACTAAGCAAAAAAAAAAAAAAAAACAGAAAAATAAGTGCAAATCATGACGTAATACACCACAATTGGATTTATAGTGTTCCAGATGTGGAGGGACAACTTCTTTAATTAGGCAACGTGCTGTGTGGCATCCCGAAAAAAGCCTCGCAAGTGTACTGGGACTTGGTGGCATGAGGGAAAAAATACAACTGCAACCGCACTGGGCTGAAAAAAAGAAGTTCAGCTATCATTTTTTTTTTTTTTTTTTGTATTTGACATGATACAAGTAGAAAGACGAGAAAGGACTTTGCTGTTGCGTCGCGTACAGTCCGTGCACACAATAGCGACGGTATTTGGGGAGCAAATTCCATTAAAAATAAAAATAACGATCCCATATGCTGCGCCCGTCTGGCAGGATTACCTGATGCTAGCAACAGCAAATAACACACGGCGCTGTTGACAGCCGCGTTAAGCTTTCTACATCTCATTACGTGTTCTGTAGATTGGGGGGGGCCGCGAGTATCACACGTGAAGCGCCGCTCGCTCGCGTTTGCGACTCGCAGGCTGGAGAGAATTAAGGAAGAGAGGTCGTCTGCAAACATGACAATCTAGGCCATGCAGCTTTCGCAGCGCTGCAAGTTAGAAACTGGAAACACATTTTATATACGAGGACTGCAATGCTCAACGGCGTTCGCTTTGTTGGCACTGACGTCAAAGATTCTTTGCATTTCACGAGTCAAACAGCAGATGTGGCCGAGGTCAATTATCAGCCGCTGCTCGTAAGCTTCCGCAGTCCACCTGACGCCTTGCTGCTATTGTTGCGGGCTGCGCACCACACAAAAACGTGCCTGACTTCAGCTGAACCGGGGAAGGAAACGACGGACCATTTGGGAGGACAGAACTGGGCAAAACTTTGTGCTCCAGGGCCACATTTTTAAAAACAGGCAAGTGAGCATTTAAGTCAAAGGATGATTTCAAATGTAACATGAAATATGTATCAATGCAATATTTTTTTTTGCACTTATTCTTGGTAGAGTCAGGGCTGAGTGGAGCCAATTTGAGACAGTGTGCACCCTAGACTGCTTCACCAGTTATTTGCAAGGTACATTAAAAAGAAAAAAAAAAAAACTTGTCTGTACATTTTTCCTGATGTGTTACTTCTACATGAATGCACACAAGACAGGTGGCGACTTCTTGAATGAGCACATGACCTACTGGTGAGCTCGCCGACTCATTAGCTTGCCAGCCAGATAGCTCGTTAGCTTGTGAGCTAGCATGCGTGATAAACGGCTACAGTTCCCTGAGGTGCATCTGCTGTAAGGGCCCCCTCGGGCCTCGGCTCTGGTAAATTGGACTGGCCTCAATGCCGGTGCGCCAAACTGCAACCAAAATGGAACACTTCAGGGAAGATGCATTTTATTTGGCACGTTGATGACCAACTACACACTGTATTCAATAAGGAAGTGGCAATTTTCTCCTTGTTCTCTGTTTTCTGTTCTGTATGTGGTACCAGGGCAGCACCGACCGCTGGGGAAAAATTCTACACAAGTTCTACACACTTGGCCATTAAAGATGATTCTGGTTCTGATTCTGAAATGAGGCAGCTGACGACTTATATAGTGGGGGAGTTAGATGATGGTCAGAATGTACAGTACGGCCAAATCCTGGGCTTGTTTTCAGCTCTGCCCCCGAAAAGCTGGACAATTGAGACGGTGATAAAATTACATGTGTAACTTCATACATATTTAATGTACTATAGTGAGAGGAAAAAAATGACTTGACGGTCTTTAAACTCGTATTTCACGGCACCACTCTATACATACATCTTTAATCAATTTTAGGGTGGGGAAACGGCTAAATTAATGCCCCAATAGTCATGTGACCCCGCACCCCTAGATTGCCCACCCTTAGTCTACTAGCTGGAAATACGTACGCACTGGTCACAGTTGACCCGTACAGTATGCACGCATCCCCGTTGCCTTCGGGCCTGCACCGCAGTCTCCTCAACAGATGGACTTCCTTTTGGGTGCAAAAGGCCACAGAGTTTATGGAGCACAAATCCTGCGGGTGTCTGACTAACTGGGAAGAGGAAGTTCACCGCATGCGTGCACACGCACGTACGCATTCTTACTAACAGGACATTTTCAGCACTTGCGACCACAACAATCAGTCAGCCCAATCGGAGTCTTTCACAGATGGCAGAATCAGTGTTGGCTGCGCTGACTTCGGCCCACTTGGAGGTCTGTGAGGACCTGACCTGGTTTCAGGAAGGTGTGTAAATGGAGAAAACGGGTTTCCCGAGAATATGAGTTTTTCTGTAACAACTAATTAAAATGTGTGAGCATCCTGACACTTTGGCCATTGGAGGACCGGGGGCCCAACCAGGATTAAAAATCAAGAATCGTGAGAAAAAGCCAGAGGTCTTAGTACAGTGGAAGTTTAGGGGGCCCTGTAGCTCAGTGGTCAGAGCACTGGTTTGGTAAACCAGGGGTTGTGGGTTCGTATCCCACTGGGGCCTCCACTCCCTGAGAAGGGTTGTGTCAGGAAGGGCATCCGGTGTAAAAATTGTGCCAAACATATGTGCGTTCATCTGAGATGACACGCTGTGGTGACCCCGAAAGGGACAAGCTGAAAGAAACTTACTTACTTTTCTTAGTACAGTGGAAGTTTGGCAAATCCACTCAAGATTGGCCTGATGCATCAGTGGTCGGAAGTTCTCCTGCAAAAGGTTTTTAAAAACCCATTTTAATTTTTCCATCCAAGGTAGCAATGTGTCCATGCTCAGTGGAAACAACACATCCCCAAATAATAATGGCCTCTCCACCATGCTGTCAGCCACAGCTCTCACCCTAACACTCACACGTAAACTCGCCGATGTCGGCAGCAGCCCATCTGGTCCCTGTTAAAGGCGGATCCATTTACACAGACGCTCCAATACATAAAGTACGTTCCGTACAGTTTGTGCTTGCGATTTTTGCGCCTGTTCAAATAAATTTACAATGTGTTTAAAATCTGTGTTTTGAATGTTATCTTATATGGTCTCGCTCGATCACAGATTTGCACCTATTGCAGGAGGGTCCGGATCATATTCCAGCCCGCCATAAACGGGGTTCACTCTATTCTAATCACATGCTGTTTTGCGTCACCTGCTAAATCGCACATTGTAATTGTGTCGCCGATGCCCTGGCGAGGACAAGGACACAAGTTTGTCACCTTAGCGCCGTTGACAGTGACATGTGTGCTGCCTTAAAGGGGATGATAAAGGGAACAAAAGAGACGTATTCATCTCCTGATGGCGTTTGGGGGCAAAAAAAAAGGGGGGAACAGTAACCGTAATGAAGTGTTGCGGGATCGATTGCCGAAGTTCTGGCTTGGGCCTCGCAGTTCATTCTGGCCAACATTGCAACCACAATAGGAGTCAAAGTACTTCTCATACTACGGTTTGAAAGAAGAAACATTTTGACACGCTGTTCTATAATCAAACTAAAAAATAAAACGATGTAAAAACAGATGTGCTTTCTCGAAAACCTGGAGCACCGGTGTTGCTTTCAGAAATAATAATGCGCAACGCTGCGTTGCTGTCACCTGCCCCTTGTTGAGCGTGCCCCTTAGCATTTGCTGAGATGCATAATATGCCTAATTAATGAACCTGGTCTCCATGGAAACACCAAACAGGGGACAGTATTCGCAGTGGAATATTTGGAGGAAAGCTATCATGTGTATAACCCTTCATACGATTTCATTTTTGTCCTCGACCATTCAACCGTGTGTGCTTAGTTGAAAAATACAAACATTTTTCTTTATGGAACAATGGGTGTAACACTTTCTGTATGCAAATTTGTTCAGGTTTCATTTGGGGGTAATACAATCAGTAATAATGGCTCTAAAATTACAAGTATATTGAAACTTACGAACTGAGTTTGACACCCTCATCGCGGATGAAGCTAGTACGTTTACTGTAAATGTAAAACGTTAATGCGGGTGCGCACGCTGACGAGATGATGTATCTGGGTCATGTGAGTGCAGGATTCTCAAAGTAACTCAATAAAGCGTGTTCACACACACCCTCAGAACAGAATGACAGAACTAACACTGATGCCAGTAACTGAGGGCAAAATCAAAGAAGCAACAACAACAACAACAACAACAAAAGTGTGGATGGCAAATTCTAATAGACGCAAAGGAATGACCGGAGAGTCCCAAAAAAAAGTCCTGAAGCGTTTCCTCTTGTGTCACAACAGGAGGAACGAATCCATTTTGTGAGTGGCCTTGTTACCGCAACACATTGTGTGCTGTTTGTGCACGAGGGGAGGAAACAACCAGAGGGTGGTCTGCTGTGGGAGTGGGTGCGGGGATAACCCCAATTCAGAGCGTGACCACTTTAATATGTAGGCCAGCCTTCATGTCATGTGTATGGTTTGGAGGGGTCCGGGGGTGGCGGGGGGGAACCACGGCACGCTGACCGACTTCATGCGGGGGAGCCAGTTCAGAGTTCAACATCCTCATTTGAGGATCGGGATAGAGAATGTCTGTTCCAGTAAGACACCGGGTGCTCCTTGGCCACACCATTAGGTACACCTAACTCCCCACAAAAGAGCTTACTGATATGATAACTCATTGGAAGGCAAATATTGATTTAATTTGAAGCGGACACGATGAACCTCATTTCACAATGTAAAACAGCTAAAGGGCATCATTAATAATCCTGTCCAAACTAGACAAATGAAACTGAAGTAGAGAACAGTCCTGTCTCAAGGAAACGCAGAGTACAGCGTTCATTATCATCAAAACCAGGGGTGAAGTATAACTTCTCTGTACTAGCAACTTTACGGTATTTTTCATACCCCCACCCTCCACCGCCAAATAAATGACAATCAACAAGTCGTGCTGACCCTATTTTTGGATGATGGTGATAAATTAGCCGCTTTCTCAGCCTTCCACATCTAGACTCCAAATTGAATGTCGCTTATCCAGAAATACCTCTGGCTAAACAATATCTATATGAACCATGTATTATGTTTAATCTGCGCTAACACTACAGCTATGCTCAGATTTTGGCTCTGAAGAGATCTGCCTGCTTGACAATGCCAGAGCTTCCCCGAGCCTAGCGACCGAGTCGTGGGTCAGAGAAACCGGCTTTTACGACGCTTATTTTGTGAATCGGTAAAATTTTGGCAACACAATTGTTTGACTTGCAGCATTCAGACCCATTTTAGGAAATTGGTATATACACTTGGCGGAGATCCAACTTTTTCCAAACAAACAAAAGTAAACATTTCCATAATGTCCCCTTTTAAATTTTTCGTTTATTATTATTTTCGTGGTCGCAGAGCGTGATACCTAGTGGTGTTTTAAATATTTTGGGTATCACATCAGATGACAGTGATGATACTCGAACATCATCACTATCGTCATCATGAAAATCACAGACTGGTGTCAAATATAATTTTCTGACATAAATAACCAAGAAAATAGATTTAATTAGTTTATGGATGTAGTTTGTGCGCTGCATCTTATGTAGAGCAGTTTCTAATATGTTCATTTACGATCGGAAACCCTTCAGTCTGAGGCAATGCAGTTCAAGTCGCAACAATAAAAAAATAGTGTCATCTAAATGTCATCATTCATTTATTGATACAGCGCTCTACTGTGCAGTCCACCTTACGCGTGCACGCCACAGATTACATTATGCAGTTTGTGTCACTATGGCAACAGAAGTCAGATAAGGGTGATCAAGTCACATTACAGTCGAGCAGATTAACCCTGCAGGTTAGCACACATCGGCCCAGAGGGGCTCGGAGGCTGTGACACGCAGGCCTGCTGCTGACACACATCCAGCGCGCACGATTATGAGGGTGAAAAACGCCAACGCATGAGAGACCTTCCACCACCGTGCCGGGCTCAGAGACAGACACCACCACGCACGTGCCATAGTTTCATTCATATGAGAAAAATGACTGTATTTATCCAGACTCCCAGCAGGTAGAGAGCTGTGCCCGAGAGGTGGAGGATTACTTGTGGTTCCAGTAGGGAGGTTCGCATAAGTGTGAGTGAGTGGAGCGCAGACGTTGTCGGAAACGCTCTTATAGTTAGCTGTAAAAGTCTGGAAATGATCCACTTGCACAAAAGCCAAGGGCAAAATGTTTATGTTCGTGTTGCTGAAAGTGACCTCTGGATTTGAAATGGATTCAAATGAACATCCAGGGTGAATGGATTGCACATCTGCCTCAAATTTCCAAGGTTTGGGGTTCCGATCTCAGCCGTCCTGCGTGGATCCTTCTCCAGACACTCCGAATTGTCCGTAAGTGTGAATGCAAACTTGGGATTCGAACCCGGAGCCTCAGCGCTTCGAGGCAGATGTGCTGCAATGTGAATGGACTGAACTCGTTTTTCATTGTAAAGGAAATCAAATGAACTGTCAGATTAGTTTCCATTGCCCAAGTGGCCACCACATCTGCCTCACACTTGTCGGGTCCCGGGTTCGGATCTCAAGTTTGCTTGTTCTCCCCGTGCATTCCCACTTACGGACAATTTAGTTTTCAATTAAATCAATTGGAACGTGGGAGGAAGCCGGACGACACAGGGAAAACAAACGCACAAAGACCAAGACCAGACCCAAGATTTGAAACCTGAACAACTGAACTATTATTCAGATGTGCATAGAACTGCATTACCGTGCTGCCTTCAATGAACCCAGAAACACTAAATACTTCACCACAATTTAAATTCTGTATGAACAACACGGAAGTGGTTGTAACTCCCCAGTCTTGCCTACCTCCTGATTGATAAATTGCACAATTACAAAAATAAAATGAAATCATTCTCAAGATACTGAAGTCGTGGCTCTCCTTTTACGGTTTGTATCAGGACGACCGATAGGTGAATAAATAGCCAAAGAGAAGCGTCCAATCCCACTGAGTGACAGTCAAGTGCAATTAAGGCAACAACACGAGAAGAAATAGACGGGAGCTTAATTACCCGACGGCGGACGCCTGCTGTCTCTACAGCAGTTCGTAATGACCGAAAAGATATGCACATGTCGTCAGTCTGCAAGACACGCTGAAGTCATTATCATACTATTAAATTCTACAACACATGCTGGGATCTTGTGGTCTGGAAACAGAAACATGAAGAAAATATATATATATATATATAGAATTTGACACTATTTATTGACTTTGTATTTATCAGACACAAAAAGTATGGGTGTGTGAAATTTACAAATCTGCACCATTCATAACAATGCTATCGCTCTCTCATACACATGCACACAAATCCTCAGACTACATCAAGCACATAAATCAACGTGTAACATGAGCATCACTGCAGCTGCGAGTTTTTTTTTCCCATTTTTTTTTTAAATAACCAACCTAACTACACATCCACATGCTTTGACAGACATGCTTCACTGAAAACGTCATTGTTTGATTGTTGAATCAGTACTAAACATTTCAGTCTCCTACTAATTTTCTTCAATTTTGGTACAAAATCCTCCAAGATTTTCACTCTGCTAATATGTTGGCTTGTAAAAGTAAAGCTCAATGGTACAAAATATGTAAAGCTGACTTTTTAATGACTTTAGTTTTCTGCCTTATTCTGAAAATGTGTCTCTCAGATTTTTGCTGGATTGTGATGCCGCAGTGGAGCTAATTTACATAAACTTTACTTCACTGTATCGGGTACTCGTGAAGGCTGCCAATATCAGCAAACCATATTTAAGGCCCCTGCAAAAAAAGAAAAAAATCTGACATTGTCCTCCTCTCCTGTAGTTGGCACTACAGTTACTGATGTCAGAAACAATTAGAAAACATTCTGACCTTCGCGGTCCCTAAGTCCTCGATGAAGCCACTTTTTGTGGCATAAGGAGATCTGAATGCCTCCTTGGAACGATACTCAGATGGTGACTTGTACTGTATGTTTTTCCTTGTCACAAAGTGTTGCGTATCGTGCGGCTCCTCGGGCGGCTCGACCACAAATGGCCCTCGTTGGAACACGAAACCCGTCATACAAATAACCGCGGCTAATCGTCTCGTACACAAACGATCCAACCCCAAGTTGCCGAGGCGAGACGTTTAAAAACGCCGCTTAACGTTTCCCATACGTATCGTTTTGCATAACATGTATGACAGCTAGAGTGGTGCAGTGGCGCGGGGGTCGTGTCAAAGCCCAGTGATGACCCCGGTTTGCGGTGGGGAGTGTGGAAGGGCGTTCCGCGAAGGTATTCTGGGGTGATTTGCTGCATATTTGTCAAAAACACGGACTCCTTTTAACATGACAAACGCCGTTATGGATCACCCTAAACTGTTATGGATCAGCCTAAGTTACAGTTATACATATGATGGCCTTAGCGTTAGATATACCTCCACAACGTAATGAGCTTTATTATAAGACTGGTACCAAAGATTCGGCTTTAAAAAGAGACATACTCTGTAAAGCGTACTTTTTAATTGCTTGGATACAAATAGTTGGGTGTCTGAATGCCTTCCCACCCACCGAATGTGAAATTAATGAGAGGACATTTTTGGTCTGACGCTTTCTGAAATGTGTCTCAGGAATGAGCACTTTTGCTAATTGACATAATCCTCCATACATCGAGTTTCTCCACCCATGACAGGAGCAGCTAAGCTAAGCAAAGATCCAGAGTCCCTTTCACGTGACGGTCAGAGTCTGGAACACCATTAATCAGAAACACAGACCTCCCCCAAGAGGTGGGACCCCCCCTGCAACATGTCAAAGCCGAAAAGAGACCAGGACGGCATGGGTTTTGTTGGACATGCATATTAGCGTTAGCTAACATAACAGTGTTAAGATTCTAATAAGCGGCACTTACGAGCGGACGGCAAAGTTGACGACACGGTGAAGTTGTGCATTTGTACTTTTTATTCGTATGAATTTGTATTATTTTAACCTATCGATGTTTTTGGAATGTGGGAATAACCCGGAGGTGAAGCCTACTAGACGCAGGAAGTACATGCAGGCCTCACAGGAAGGCCAGACCCGGGATTCCACCCCAAGCCTCAGAACTGCAAGGCAGACATGCTAAGCGCTTGTCTAAGCTGCACTACGGTATACGCTATTCCCTGATACTTGAGTATATAAAAAGAGCTGCTCACCATCCATATCTGGTTGCTTTGCAGGCACCCAGCGTGTAGCCTGACATGAGTCTCGATATGACGGAATAGCAAACGTCTACCAGATGCAAGCGCGATGACACGCGGCGCGCCACTCAGAAACTCCCCCCGCTTGTCACACTTGCCAGTGAGAGTTATTAAACACGTTTCTTCATGACTATACTCAACCGTGGAAATGACCAAAATGACTTTGACCACCCGCATTTTCGCTTTCATTTAGTCGTTGAAGAAGGGGGGAATAAAACTAGGTCAAAGGTCAAAGTATGAGCACGTCACAGATTGCTTGGAATCCTATTCTAGCATGTTGTCCTGGTGAGAATACACCCCCCCCCCCCCCACCACCTCAACGGATGCTGTCCTGGGCATCAGGCCACAGGTCTATTGCTGGAGATGTGAACTCTTGGGAATGCCGGGATGTGAACGCGAGGTCGCTCAACAAAACTGACCTGGAAGCACGCAAGGAACACAAAGGCAGCAGTAACGTTCACACGTACGTTTTAACAGGGACATCTTAAAGAAAACTGGCTTTTAAATCAAGTGTGACATTTATTGGCTATTTATGAAAATGGGTTCTCAAGTGAGCTGCTCTGAATTTTACCACATTGCGATATAACACTCGGACTAATTTACATAATAAACACCCCCACAGTGGATTTATCCGCCCGTGACTTGGAAGCTCGGCTGGACAAAGATCGGATACATTATCAAGTCACAGCCAAAAACTAAGAATAAGTGCAGTCTTCACGGGAAGCATACACTTAAATGTTTGATGAATTTGTTGACTCGGAATTTAGGTTTTGTGCTGCATATGAATCACATGCACGGATCTGCCACACGAACTGACAAAGTGTTGTTGTGCGATTTAGTGATGAAGTGCTGCTTCCACAAATGAAAACAGGAATGATTTGACTTTGTCTTCATGCGGACTCGCTTCTATTTTCAGACTGCGAGTTGATTGAGAGCAAGTAGCTACCCGCCTGGTTTTAGTAGCTCTGCCCGCAGTTGTCACAAACACGCGAGTGGACTAGTAGCTAGCATGCCTATCGACGCACAGTTCTCAACTGTGAATGTTCGGTCCGTGCGTGTGTTGCTTTCTCTGGTGATTTCCACTTTCTTCCACCTTACAAAAACATGCATGTTAGCTTCACCAAAGACTGTAAATTGTGCTCGTTTGTCGGTATGTGCTCACCCGCTAGGATAAGCACAACAGAAAATGGAGGGATGGATAAACTTTGCATGGCTTTGCAAACCCTGTGGCTTGGTTGGTAACAGCACAGGATCCGCGCGTCGAGGTTGAGAGGTTGAACCGAGGCCGCAGGGCGTCCGCTCCCTCCCGGACGCCCTACGGTACGACCGCGAGCTCTCGATGGGGGCAGCGCTTGGGTCCCGGCTAATCAGGTTGGCAGATGACTGACGTCTGGCTGTCCATCAAAGTGTGACCCGGGGCGTACTTTTAATGAGATCCATTCCATGTGACAGGCGCCACCTCTCCCTGGGCTGTCTGTCAGGTTGCTGCCTACATGTGTTGCTGCTTTAGACCATGTCTTGGGCTGGACCGAGCCTTCGGCTGACTAACAAAACGGGACTATCACTGGAGTTACCATGTAGCTACCAGGCAGTGAGGGGGAAGGAATGAATTATACAAATACTTGGCGACTGTATATAAATAGCTCATATCATTTAAGGACAAGAGTTCAATCTGTACTTCCACTCAAGAGCATTTTTTTTTTTTTTACACAAGTATCTGTACTTGTTAAGTGAAGAGTGGGCGCACTTATGTCACCTCTGCTTGAAGGATTATGCCAAAAAAATAAATAAATAAACGAGATCTTCATTGCTGTGAGATTTTGTGAGACTCATTAAAAATGTGGAATGTGAAATTTCAGTTCTTTTTTTAAGTCACTGGCAGTTTGTTACGTCTTTCATCACTCCACATGAAATAGAAAGTAGCTTGCTAACTTACAAACAAGCGTGACCCTCTTTTTTTTAGGGGGAGGGCATTTGTCACAATGGAAGTGTTCCCCCCACCCCAGAGGCAACGTGGAACACGTCGATAATCAAGCCAAATATGAGCATTTTCTACCACTTCTGACCAAAGTCAGCAAAGGCATGATTATTGAATGCGTCTAATCAATTATCCAGACCAATTATCCTGTGCTGTGGGATGCGTTAAGAGTAATTTTTTCAAGTCAAGCCCTGAACCAGAATCAACATGGTACCGTCTGTTCATTTTAAGCGGGGTAAACAGATATTGATAATCAGACCGAATGAGCATTTTCACATCTTCTGAACAAAGACGACAAAGGCTTGATGATGAGGCCTCTCCAAAAGTCAATCCAGAGTGATTATCCCGAGTGATTTCTCCCATCAAGGCCTCTCCCAAAACCAAAATGTCATTCATTCATTTGAAGGCGTGTACATCCACACACTAATAATCAAAGTAAATTCGACCATTGCGCAATGGCTGCATATCACAAAATGATCACCCTGTTGTGTGGGGTTTGGTAAAAGGGATTTTTCATCCCCATCAACACAGAAAAACAAAAACATCTGGCTTAAAAATCGTAAAATGTTTCATTTGTTCAATAACTTATGATGGTAAACCCTTACGTGCGTGGTCAATACCGAGTTCCAGCATTTTCCCTCCCATGCGAGCAAATTAAGCAAAAAGTGGATTGTCGGATCCTTCAAAGATGATTTTGAGAGTGCCTTGGCGTGTTTTAAGCAATATTTATCCTCTTTCATCTACTTTGAAAATGGGCCGACATTCATGAACGTTAAAGATGTTTAATATTCCAACGGCGAACGTGTGTGTGGTCAACAACACTGAGGAGTTGTTTGAGTCACGATGTTAATATTCAATCTTTCGTTCGGCAACGGTTCAATCTTGACGAGGGTCTGCACTCTACCAAGCGCTATTCTAGTTCTTGTTAAAAAGCAGCTGCACGTACTGTTTGCAAGCGCTGACAGGTCGCACAAACAAACCAAACACGCTGATCACTGACATTGTGCAACAGCGGGGAATCCATTTCCCCGTGTTTGTGGGGGCCGAGAGCACCTAGTTAACTGTTCGATCTGTCAGGCCCGCTTTGTTCTGATGTGGACCGTGTACGTGCGTGGGCCAAAATTCATCACACGTCCCGAAGAAAACCGCCAGAGCATCCAAGCCCTGGCCCCCGCCGTCCCCACCGGATGGTTTGCATCAGAAACACATCGAGCTTGGAGCTTGAGCAACCTCTGTCACACATCTTTTAGAAATAGTCCAAACAAAAGAGACTTGTGGAAACAATCGAACAGATTTAGGGGCTTTCTGGATCCTTCACGACTACACAATGCAGTCGGCGATTAGGTTTGGAGTCCCTGTCCCGTAACTCCAGCACACAGATTCAATGTCATCTTCTTTTCGATTCTATAGAGGAAACTCCCAGGTACAGTAGCAGACAATTACTGCTTTTATTACTGCTCTTTGCAAGGATTTATATTTGGACAAGTCCAATAAGACCCAATATGGATGGAAAATATCCCAACTATTAGATGAAAGCTTTGTATGTCCACTTTGAAATTGCGCTCTCCAAATTCAACTGCCAACACCACGTCTACACAACCAATGAAAACATATTTCTCGATTCAGTATTGTGTTTTTACCATTTGTCCATGAGATAGGATTAGATGGAAAAAGATGACACGTTGTGGCGACCCCTAATTGGGACAAGCCAAAAGGAAAAGAAGAAGTCCATGAAACACTTGTTTCGACTTCCGAGTGTAGCATTTACTTTGTTTTAAGCCTCTTGACATGGTTGTCTCGCGAGTGTTTCAATAAACAAGTAATGAACCATGGATAATGCACATATCATTCATGAACTTAAAATTATGCGTTCTAGTCTTTGAATGACTGATGAAATCCTTTGAAGATAATGTGAGTCGATGTGGGTACAGAACACGTAAGGTAAACAGGGGGTACACACAACTCATTTTTGTGTTTTTCCCTCATCCAAATTCAGCTGAGCGATTATCCTGTGGTGTGGTGTGTGTCGAGAGTAACGATCCGTATCGGTGTGGTCAACTTTGAGATTGAAATTGAAGGATTGCCAATAAGGAAGCGACCTGAAGCCGTCGCTGAACACAAATCGAGGAGCAGCTGGTCGTGTTGCGATATGAACAAGAATGTCAAAGAGATGAGTTTGGAACCGCAATGGAAGTCATGCCAGAAATGGCACAGCAAGTTGGCCATTATGGTTAAAAGAGGCCATTTTCGGATCGCTTTGGCCATTTTCAGAGGTTCTTCAAAAACAAACTTGACCGAGTGATTTTCTGCTTGCTACCAAAGTTGAATCTCCTATATTAAATAGATGCCTAGTGCAAAATTGTCAAAAGTTTTCTTCATAGTGCTCGGGTGGCGTGCGGCAGCAAAGTATGAAATTGGCCAAAAAACACAAAACTCTTCAATCATTCCATTCCAAAATTCAGGCCCAGAAGCCAGTTTCAATAAACAACATAAAATTTGGTGGCCATCTCCATCATGAATACATGGGGAATTGTATTTATTTATTTTTATTAAAGTCAAATGCCCATTCCTAAATTGACACAGAAAGTTGACCATTTTAATTTTTAGCCTGATTTTGGTCATTTCCGTTGGTCCTTGAACTTGGCCTAGATATTTTCCCACGTTGCTAATAAACGTTGAAAACATCTACTTGACAGACAAGCTCCGCTATATTGCAGGAATTTGAGTTTTGGTCACGGTGTGCGGGCGGAGGAGGGCGGCAAAGTTTGATGACGCGCCAAACTTAAGTCAACAGCTCTACTTTCAAACTCATCCATCTCCACTAAGCATGCAGATTAGTACTGACATTTTTAAACTGGACACTAGATGAATTTGTGAGATTACATACCTCGCTCTTTATCAGGCCTTCCAAGGTTAACAGTCCCCAGTGGCCTGCTATAAACCTGGTGCTGTAATGTTTGTAATGTGACACCAGGAAACTTTTTTTTTTTTTTTTCCCCCCAAAGTGACGATTTTTTTGGGGGGGGTGAAAAAGCACTGGCTAAAATCACAGTAGGTGGCAAAAATACTCACGCTTTTTACGTGAATACTTTTACATTACTTCTCTTTTGTGTACAAAGATTGATAAAGGCACAAATACTGAATTACGTTTTTATGTAAATTTGGAAAACTACAGACTAAAATGTGCTCGTGCTAGTAAAAATTATTTTATTTTGTCAATTTTATACAATAAATTGTTCCTGTAACTTGCAACAACGGAAAAGTAAATGAATATTTTTCTGCCCACCAAATAGTTTTCCTCCTCCTGCAGAATTCTCACTCAGGAAAAAAAAATGTTTGACTGATTAATAAAAAATGGTCAAATTCTAAATTAAATACAGCTACCGGTGTATGTTTTTTTTTTTTTAATTAGACAGATTTGATCTTGCGGTTTTTAGGTATTTGCCATGCAAAAATCTTCACTAAAAAATGTCATGGATGTGGAACATTTTGCTTCTCTGAATTTGTCCCTGCCGTGGTTGATGCTCCCCCGTTCACATTTCACCATATCACTCCTTATAAGGCCCCACAATCTCAATCAATTCGTCAATTAAGATTTCAACGGCGGTTGAGTTCTAATAACTCTCTTTTTTTGTTGTTGTTGTTGTTGTTGTGTTGTCATCCACGAAAATTAAGGAGCCTACCAATATCTATTTTCAAATGTAAGGACTAAAGGGGGAAAAAAATTGTCCACAATTAAAAACTCAAGAAAAGCAGTTTTCCTACCGCTGTAAAATGATAAAAAGCATTGAAGTTAATTCAACTGACGATAGCGGGGGGGGGGGGGGGGAGATAGAGAGAGAGAGAGCAAAAGAAAGAAAGAGAGAGAGATATTTAAACGATGCGTTTGATGCGTCACACTGTCTCCAGACGGCCTGCTGGGGATTCTGGGAACAGATGTCCGAGCAGATTTGCTCTTTTCCTGCACAGCCAGGATGGTGCGCAATTGTGTGGACGTGTTCAAACGCATTACAGTACTGCGCTCATGTTGTTGGGTCATTTCAGAATGTACAAATAGTTACATTTTATTTGATGATTCACTGAATTTGAGTAATACAGTACTCAAACTACAGTGATATAGTAGCAAATCCATGCTAAAATGAGTTAGCATTTAAAAAGCACAAGCTAAAATTTAGTTTTACATACCGTAATTCCAGGGCTACAGAGTGCACCTGGTTAGAAGGCTCATCCAGTACATTTGTAAAGGAAATACCATTTGGTGCATACACATTGAAACACGAGATATTTACAAAGAAAGACGGTACACAGAGAGTTTAATGCTAACGGTAGCCCTGCGCTAACAGGGCGGGTAAAAAAAAAAAAGAAACAAACAAACATACCGGTAAAAATCACTGAGACACAGCAGTAACACGCTAGCGCAGCTCTAACAGGGCCGGACCGGTAAAAGTCACTTCCTCGGCTCATATATTCCACCGATCTCACTCTTCCGCTTGAGTGCCCCCTTGCGGCCGTTTGAAAAAAATGCACAAATTAGCCACATCACCACATAAACCGCAGGGTTGAAAGCGTGTGAAAAAAGTCGACGGAAATTACGGTACAGACACACACCGACACTATTTAATATGAATGTCCTTTTCTGGTCATAAGAGAAACAGGGCTGCAAAACAAAGTGTTTTAAAAATTACAAGGAAGACATGATATAAAATAATTCACAAATGTGCTGATTTTTGTATTTTAAATCATATTGTGTAATATTACAAGTAAATGGTTTTTTTGGGGGGGACTTTTGAAATTTCATGTTACTGGCAAGACAAAAACATCCGCGAATTCTCCAATGACCCTGTTCCGGTCGCTGCAGCTGCTTCGGCAGTACTTTGAAAAGCTACTTTTGCACCCACACGAAGCGTCTCTGGATGCTCTCGCCTCTTCATCTGCGCTGCACGCGAGCCAGTTTGTCTCAAGATGGAGTTGATTAGTTTTCATGTGATTTGTGTGTGCGGCTGGCAGCTGATTAAGAGGCTGGGCGGGAGCAGTAATTGCGTGCACAAAAAAAAAAAAAAAAAAAAAAAAGTGAGATAAATCAAAGAGAAATGCGGACACGTGTTGCAGAACTGATCAGCCAGGGAAACTGTTACCAAAAATAAAACGTGTTTTAGATTCAATGTGCATTGTGTTAGTCATTTAATTGGACTGCTCTTCTGCTGTCATGCATGCTTGACTTTCTACAAACACACAATCGCACTGTTCTCTCTCTCTCTCTCTCTCTCTCTCTCTATCGCGTCTAAGTCGCTTCCAGCCACCTGTTTCACGGTCTCATCAGAGCGAGTGATGACAGGAGGATGAAATGGAGTGGGGTGGGGTGGGGTGGGGTGGGGTGGGGGGGGTGAAGGACAAGGCAGTGTTCACAGTCCTGTCCAATGATGTTTTTATGTGTGGCGGGGAATGCGGTTTAGGTAGACGACATATCGGCACCGGTTTAGGTCACAATGCAGTCGTAAAGTCAACATTTCTAATAATATTTGTATTGAGAAAGACATTTGCTCCCTAAATATAACAATCAAATGGAAAACAGTAATTACACTCATAATTTAGCGTGCCTTTTCATGCCGCGTGAAGCCATATTTTTACGGCGCAGAGCAAGCTTATTAATTGCGCTTCATTCATAATCTTGCAATCGTGTATATCTGTACTGTTGTAAGCCCTGCAATTTATCACGGAATGTCAGCATACATTTTTAACAAAAGAACAGACGTTGCGGCAAATCCGAAGTCGCTCAGGTTAGTTTTCCTGGTGCTGCCGTGTTTTCACATTTGTTGAAGAATTCATAGGGCTCAATCATGAGTGACCCAAAGATCAAATGTATAAAAAAAAGAAAAATTAAACAAGCCCATGATAAGAATGATTTTAAAAAAAAATAAAAAACACTGACTCACTACTTGCAAAATCCTTTTCAAGTAGTCATTTTTTCATTTTCAAGAAGAAAACATTGAAGAAGCTCATCTGTGAGATGGTCAAGAAATGAAGCACACTTTACATGGCGTATTTTTCATTTTGCTGAGACACTCCAAACTTGTCTCCAGAGTGAGCACCTGTACACGACAGCCCACACACTGCCAAGCCCAAGATGTGGAAACTAAGTGTCTGTAAAAGAAAAACAAACGTATTACTGTATATTAAAGTGTCTGTATGTGGCTCGTGGACATGTCACCAAACACAAGTTCACTTGCCCCTTCACCATATCCACCACTTCACCGATCAATCAAGGACGTTCATCTTAGTGAGAATAGTATAATGTCTGCATCCAGCAGAAATCCTAACAGCTCAGGTTAGTGGCTCTGGATCTGTGTCTAGCCTCGCTCGTTATTTCGGAGGTGGAGAAAAACTTGGTGTTGGGGGGGGGGCGTTCGGATGTAAATTAACAGTGCAGCCCAAACGTATTTGCAGAAATAGGCATAAAAATAAAAGCTTCACCTGATTGATTGATTGATTTTACATTTAGGAGGTGGGGAGGTAATCCATGGACGCAACTGTTTGTATATAGGGAAGTAAAATGTACATTTAGCATTGTGTCTCCTTTAACCTCCCTGTAAATTAAAAGATACTAGTAGATGATTTCTACTGCATACTTTAACACAATCAAATCGCACATTTCAACCTTTAAATTCTGATCATACAAATCCTGACGTAACAACCATATTTTTCCACCCCCACTTTGCTTCACTTCAATTTAGTAAAAGCGATAAAACAACGGCAAAAAGTCAACGCGCGGCCATATTAAAAGAATAAACCGCACGAGTCGGGGTTCTACACAAAGGTGCCTCTTCCGGTCCAGTCGGTGAAATTTCAACAAAAAAAAAAAAACAAAAAAAACAAAGTCATTTCCTCTCTCTGTCTTCAGGCAGGAACCTGCGGTCCAATGCTCGTGAAGAATGACACTGACAGACCGCTGCCTCGGGAGGCCCCATGTCAACACACGGCCTGCATGGGAAAAATGTTCAATGGCGGCGTGGCACCTTCAGCCACAAAGCCATGTTGAATGTAAAACCTCTGTTAATGCTGCTGCAACCATAAGAACGGGGTTTAGGGGGGGTGTAACACGAAACACAGTCCCCCTCAGTTTGATCACAACGGAGAAAATCCAGCAGCCGAGCCGAAAGGAAGGATCAGACCCCGCGGAGCCTGTTAGGGAAACGGCTTTAATTCATCTCAGCTCATCCCGGCACAGCTGCCCTTTTCCTCCCTGACGAGCTCGCGGGGCAGCAGACATGTGAACCAAATACAAAGATCCAAACTTGTGTCGTTCCAAAGTAAAGAGAAAAGATGGGCTGCGGGGGGCAAAGACAGCTGTCCCATTTTTAGCTACGCGAAGTTCCAGCTGAGTCACAGTCATCGCGTCAGCGACAAAAGGAACCAACAGCGGCAGAAACATGACAATGTGACAAATCCAAATTGAGGTGCAGGGGTGGAGTGGATAAGCTTTAGAAAACATCTCAATCATGATTTGCGCAAAATGAAAAGGCTTTCTATGGTCATTATACAGCCAAAAGCACTGCAGAGAACAAATTAAGGAAATGAATGATTCCTTCATTTCTGCAAGCTAAGATATTTCATATTTTTTCAGGATGGGTTCACTGATTAAAAAAAAAAAAAATCAAGCAATGTACAAGACCATATAATATGATAACGCTTCAAGTTCCAATAAAAATGATAGTTATCCTTGCTAATATTTTGATGGGACACAATTTACCACATGTACGTGCAATACAATTTATTTCTGGAAAGACTAGTGCCCTAGTGGTCCATTAATTTGCCTCACAGCTCTGAGATTGCAGGTTCAAATCATATCTACAGCCCACCAGTGCGGAGTTAGCGTTTCTGACTTCCTCTCACATTCATGTTAGGTTAACAGAAGACTGTAAATTGCCCATAACTGAATGCGCAGGTTTTTTTTTTTGGGGGGTGGGGGGTGTTAAGGTCCAATTACTCACAGCTGTAATGGAATTTGCAACCCTTAATAACAAGTAGGGCGCGTAAAGTTGCCTTAATTCGACTTTTGCAGACTGCATCCTGGTCAATGAGGAGACAAACATTCACAGTCACATTCACGCTGAAACCAAAGTGAACCCCCCCAAATTAGGTGAGTGAACCGCTGCAAAAAAAAAAAAAAAAAAAATCAAGTGACGCCCGAGTTATCAAAAGCAAGTTTTCAGAGTCAGACCCGAGTTTCTCTGCCCTGTCAGAGAGGTAAGACGGCGTTATCTTTTTCCCATTTAAATGCTAATGAGGGAACTGCCATCGCAGTCAAAGCGCTGCGGAGACGCATGTGAATATTTCTTTTTTTTTAGCGCAGTAGCACCACTCACCGCTGAGGTGGAGGCAGAAGTGCGTGTTACCATCATTAATTTTTCTACGGCATGACAGCACCCAAGGCTATTGTGCAACGTCACAACACCTGCATCGTTCAGTGTATGAAGATCCGTGTGTGTGTGTTTAAGTGTTCAGCGGCTAATTCCGTTTTCATTGAATGACATTTTCTTTACATTAGCACCCAAGTGCATCCTGTGCTTATTTTGGAATCGCATCCCGCTGGAAGGCACTTGGCGAGAGTGATAATAATGATAGAGTACAGTACGCCATTAGGTAGGTTGTAAATTGCTGGACAGATGGGAGCTAGTTGTCAAAGTATTATTGCAATATGTGTCATTTGCCAGCGTTCCATCGTGTGTTTTTCCTCGCTAGCTTTCGCTTATTTCCTCTTCTATTTTCTATCACGTGAAGTCATTTGATTCTTCTTTCGTTTGCCTTAGACAGCGCTGACCCCTCAAAACAGGACGAGTGTTGACTTTAGGTTCTGAGTTTGAATTCCAGCATGTTTCTGCATGTTTTCTCCACGCTTGCCTGTCCCCTCCCCCCTCCAAAAACGGCATTTTATCCTCATTGAAGACTCTTAAATTGTCCATAGGTATGAGTGTGAATATACCCTGCAACTGGATTGCAACCTACCCTATCCCTAATTTGGTTCAGGGGTCCCTAATGAGTGTTATAAATAAATAGAGGACTGCCTTTCAAAGGAAGGTATGAAGTTGATCCTTATGGTATTTTGTCAATTGGGAACCGTTTTAAATTGTGCAAAAAAAAAATCCATAATGCGTCTGCAAGTGTTGACATTATCTCATCAAATTTACCTCCTCTTCAGATGGCCGTTGGAGGATAGGGAAGGAATAGAAAAAAGGAAGAAAAAGGAGCAGCGCTGGAAGGGGAAGCAACGGAGAGGCCTGAGGGACTTTTAAGAAGGCAGGCACTTCTCGAAGCCAGGATGCAATAATTGCTTTCCTCTTGTCTCACGCAAGTGACAGATGGCGAGGCCACCGACGAACTGAATGTGGGAATAATATTGTTGATTTGAAAAAGAAATATAGCGAGAAGAAACATGCAGCTGTTGGCAAGGAGCGTAAACGGAGGGGAGACAAAAAGAGAAAACGGGCACAGATGCTGCAGCAGCAGTGATACCGTACAAATTGGCCAGTCCGCTCCCCTCTCTAACTGGAACCGGGAAGTTTTGGGAACCAGATTGAGCCGTCTGTGATTTATCCCTGCTCGAATCTGGACCGAGCCGAGCGGCGTTACAGATATATGTGAGAAAGTGGCGGTTCGCTTCGGGCGACGGGACCACCCTTCAAAGGCAGACGCCCACCTGCATGTGTTCTCCTCTTTGCGTGTTGGCGTGCAAGCGAGCGTGATGACTTTTCAAGATCGGCCGAGATTCCAAGAAGGAGAGAACATATCAATATCTCCTCCCGCTGAGCGCTGTGTGTGAAAGAGAGAGAGAGAGAGAGAGAGAGAGAGAGAGAGAGAGAGAGAGATTGTTTCACAGAACTCTTTGCTTGTATCAAGGGAAATATAAGACATTTAATCGTAAACATGATGCAGATCTTTTTGTGTGTCTGTTCTCTGCTGCAAGCATCAAACCGGAGAGCAACAAATTCATCACTGTCTCTGCTACAGATTTTCAAAATCAGCATCAAATCATGAGCATGAATGCAAAATTCGACTAAGAAAGGGCCACCTGTGAATGAAAATGAGCTCAAGTTAAAAACGATGAAGTTCATTGGCAAATTCAGGGTTGCTCACACACACACACACACACACACACACATAAGGATTTATGAAATATTGAAACATGTTTAACGTGTACAATTGACTGAGGAAAAATCCCGTTTTGGACAGCCCACACAGCAACATTATGGCTCAGGAGAAATCATGCAATAATCTTTTTTAATATAACCAACATAATAACCACAGATCACCATTTGGGTGACAAATAAGCAATTGTGAAGATGAAAGGGTAATTGCACAAATATTGTCTATTCTCATTTTATGACAGTTTCGTTCCTGCAGTAACTTGAAGTTGTATCGATGTCAGAATGCACAATAGCCTTTCATTCACCAATGCTAACCGTTTTGTTTTATTTAATAAACGTATCCTTCCACCACTGAGCGAACCCATTGATTGTATGCCATTCATAACCTCGATTAATTCAAAACCGTCAACGGCGGGACCGTCAGAACCGAGCACACCCTTTTGTGTTTTTGGCATGCCTGTAAAATCATGACGTTCATCACTGCATACCACAAAAAAAAAGAAACCCACTCCATCCCCCAATTCCTCATCCAATCCGGTCCCATCGCAAATACTTGCAACCGAAGCTACTGTACAGTACATTTGCGGAATAATAAGAGTGGGTACGGAGCGTCATCTGCATTGTGCGCCGAGAGGCTGAGAAGCAGAATAAGGCGGTGTGATCAGGCGAGGGATGGCGCGAGATTAAAAGATTTAAGGCTCCATTTGTTCATGAGTACACGAGGCAAGAGCCAGCGAAAGGCAGTCAGGTTGTCGAGGTGTCGGGAGGGAAATGGACCTCATCCGCATCTGGTCATTGTTCGCAGATTATATGGACCACGTCATGTCACATCATAATTCAGTGCATATGACCTGTGTCGACGGTGAGAATATTGCATCAGTCAAACTAAACCATTGTCGTAACGCGAGCGAGTCCCGCGAGTCCCGCTTTGAATGTGCGTGTTTATTCTGCGATGAAGTCATTATAGGAATATTTCAATTGGACACATTGGGTTGTTTGAAACGCTGAAATGTCCCGTGCACCTTTCACGTCATCCATCTTCCGCTTGGCCCATCTAATCGCCGATGACGGAGACAAAATGCAGGAGGAAATTTAAACAAATGACTTTTAGCCTCTGGTTTCCCTGCGCAGTTTCATTTCAACACTCTGCCACCTTCTGGAGCCCGCGTCATAATGCCTTATTATTACACACGCAGGTTCAATTTCACCAGGTTCTCTCTCATATAGAGGGCAGTCGGAGGCCATAATGTACACCGACGTTACAGAGTTGGGCAATGTGACCTGAATATAAAATCTGTTGGTTTTTTTCTCCCCACACAATTCAGGTTTTTCTGCCTCATGTGTATTTAAAAATAAGTTTTGTTGTTTTTTCATTTTCCCTTCTGAGATTTTCTTTATTTCCCTAGACAACAAACAAGCTTTTGAACAGTTTGCGTCCACATGGAATGACCGAGTCAGTGCTAGCATTTCCCTGTAAACAATTCAACATTAGCTAGCCACGTGAAGGAGCATTACTACAATCTGCTGAATGTTATAGTTTAAAGTTTTATTGTTTGGAATGAGGCTTTGAAATTAAATAATTCAGTCAATCATTACAGTTACCCGAGCTTCCTTTGCTCTCATGCTGTTCGATAGAAATATACTCAGCATGTTTGTTTGCTGTGTTCGTGTAATTACCTCATTTTCAGTGCACCTGGATGAGTTCTTTTCCTCCATCACCTTCACTTTCTTCTTCTTTTCCAGCAAGTTAGGGATAAATTTTCTGTATTGCTGCCTCCCAATTGTGCCCAAGCGTTACTGCTTCTTTATTTCCTGTATTTCTTGTTCATACCCTGTAATTAAAAAAAAAAAAAAGTTTTTACCTGATCAATTTCGTATTTTTTTTGTTTGTTTTCGTTATTCGTCACTTCGTCTTTGGGAGTAGGAAGAGACTTTTCTTCAGGCTTTTTTTAATTGAGTGCACTACTGCCGTCGGGGGTTACACCGCCACCTGTTGCTTTGGCGTTCACTTGACATTCTGCAATATGGTGCAGAAAACATTTTTCTCCGTATCTATTGAGCAGTTAGTCAAAAAGGTAATAAGATGGCCGGTAGCAAAGTATTATTTGGCATTTGTTGTGAATGCATCCTGCACACGCAAGCGTCCACACACTTCCATTTTTTTTTCTGCTGGGGCATGTGGTCATATTTGTTTTAAATGGTATTAAAGTTTGGGTATTGTGATGGGGGGGGGGGGGGGGGGATTATATTTTGTGGTTAAATTATCATGCAGGTGCAGAATAACTCTTGGGAAAATTTCCAGAGCTTCAAAGCTCAACTCAAAGCAAATGTCTCATGAAATAAAGAGATCTTCAATTTAAAGAAATCAAGCACCAAATTTACTTTTCTATTAAATGTTTTCACATCTTTTATATATTGAAATTAATTTGTTTTGCAAATTGGTGCCTTTTATGTGCGTGTGTGTGCGTGTATAAAGATACTTGGGAAGTTTTTTTAGATGCTACTTGATGAATAAAGTTTGAGAACCATTTTTGTAATAAATTCCCTCTCGTGGAGTTGACGATTCGATTCCTTCCCCCCTGGAGCGCAAGAAAACACATTGCAGTCCTGTTCGTTATATTTTTAATTTCGAGGCGGATACGGAGCGAAGGTGGCTGATGCCCTCCCCCGTGGGTGGGTCCAGGCCCGTATGGGGGTGGGGCGTAGGGTTAGTGGGGGGGGGGGGGGGGTCTCCCCTCTATCCACCTGCACAAGCCGTTTCGCAGCCACTTGAGCGGCGGAAGCTCGTCGGTGTTCAATCCTCACTTCTTCCTCCCGGATCAGCTCATTCGCGTTCTTTTTTTTTTTTTTCGCATCTTCCCCGGACGTCAGAGAGTGCACAACTATCAACAAAGGGGAGGGGGGGGGCAACTTCACGTCGTCAAGTTCACTTCGAATCCATCCGAGGTTCGTTCGGCTCCGGCCGGGATAACGGTGCGGGATCTGCCGCGGAGGACGCACGCCGGCTCGCGACTGCGCGCGCCCGGGCACCGACGCTCCGAGGAAGCCCCGGGAGTGACGGGGGGGCTGGATGGTTGTGCATTTTTTTTTTTTAAATATATATATTTTTTAAGCGCTGCTTTGGAACTAACTCAACGCGAGGTAAGAGGACAACGGGAGTGGGTCGCTTTTTCTGCATGTTTATGGGCCGATAATCGCGGAGCTTTGAAGCAGATGCGCCTTTAAATCAACACAAGACGTCTGCCCGTGTCGAAAATAAGCTTGCACGCCATGCCATAAATCATGTTTATATTACAAGTTGAGCCGTTTATTTGGTTCTCCGGGGAGCCTTTTGATGTTTATTCTAAGCAACAGGCTCCTGCGTTTTTATACTGGAGCTGACAAAAAAAAAAAAAACAAAAAAAAAAAAACTGGCACCCCACAGGTAGCTCCAATTTGCACACATCTGCATCACAGCTGATTATTAATTGTTTTTAATTAGAAATGCGTCGTGGTCATCACGAGTGTTGCAGTTGAAAAGTCATAAAAACAGTTCATATTTGTATGGAAAGCAGTTCTTGGTGGTAAACATATTTTGGGGAAAAATGAAAAATAGTAAATACAGCAGTAACTGAGCAACACTGCTCAAAATTATGAAGTGGGCGCCATTTTTAAACTCAAAAGGGGAACAACACCTTTTTGGCTGTATAATACTGAACAACAGTAAGTACAGTACAGCCGTAACTGAGAGCGACGATCTATCTTTCGGTGAGCGCCGTTTGTAACCTCGAAATGTCGTAAGTCAGGACCTCCGTGAACAAAAGTCCCACTACTGGACTCCAACAATGTTTCACCTTAATTCTCTAAGACCCCCAAAATGTGCACGTGTACAGTATTCCTAAAATGTCCGAAATCCAGGCAGCTTTAGGCAGCCCGTTCCCTGAAATGTCGTCGTTTATGATTTAATGAGGCACGCATGTTTGCGATAACCTGACTTTTGATGGCTGTTGTTGTGCCCATGGTTCTCTCGTCCTCCCCACTTGCCGAACCGCTGTACAGTATTTTGGTTTTCTCTCCTTCTCTCGCCTCTGTCCATCGCTTCTGTGCTGTCCGAAGTGGCCGAGGCCTCGGTTCTACTCCACGTTTCTTCCTTAGAGAAAGTATTCACCGAGCGCTTGCTCATGCAGGTTCTGTTGAGATGAACTTCTGTTATGAATTAGCAGTATGGAAATCAAACTGACATCCGCACACACACGCACACACAAAGAAAACAATACCGAGGAGCCTTATTTTGGTGACACGTGGTCTGTGGACATAACTGAGAGGTAGGTCACGTTCTGATCTCGGTTAAAGGTCCGCTTTGGAGTTTTGCCTCAAGGCCTTCGGTGTGGAACTCGATCTCAAACCCCGGCTGACGGCTTTAACCTCAGACCCGTGTCTCAATGTCTCCGTGTCTCGGTGTAGCGCCAGCATAAATTATAGCTCCCGACAACGAGCTACGCTTGTTTTATTGTCTCCACGTCCTCCGCGGCGACTCGCCACGCAGCATTTGGACGCCGTCCACCGTCCCGAGGTTCAGCCGGACGCTGCCCTGGATCCCTTCGCGCCACTCCGCTTGTTGGACTCAAAAGGGGGGAAAAAGTGCTGTTAAAGGACAAGGACGGCAGTGAAAATGCAATTGCACTTGCTTGATGTGTTGTCAGGCCACATCGCAGCAGGTTTGTTTCCGTGTGCGTGCAGGGTGTCGGGCAGAGAGCGGCGGGAAGCGCCGTGGGTGGCTGGAGTGGAGAGAAGCTCTTTGCGAGTGAGAGGTTCAACCCAGAATGTAACCGCAGCCATTGAAACCCCAGACATTGGCGGTCCTCCACATGAAGTTAAAAAAAAAAAAAAAAAAAAAAAGGTCTCCAGCAACCAATATATATATATATATACCGTAAAAGGAAATTCATATGCAGACTAACAGAGGGGCGAAATTCAAGTTTTAGTTACCCAGTTTCAAATGTTAATTAACCGTAATAGCGCATTTAACATCGCACTCTCTGCCATTCAAGTTGATGATGAACTTTTCAAGTGTAATTTCAATCTTCAATTTTCTGGGCTTCCCCGGCGCACCACGCGATTAAACTTGTCGCAAGTTGGTGTTGGGGGGTGAGGTTCCGGCTCATTATCTGACGCTCGTCCATCTCTGTCCCTCAGCTCCCGGATTCTCCTCCCCCTCGCTTAGAGAGAGACAATGTTGCGGGCCGGCCTGTGCTGCCTGCTGGCCCTGCTGGCCTCGGCGTCCGCGGGTCTGGCCCCGGCCTCGGAGCCGCTGTCCGTCCCCAGGATCTTCCTGTCCTTCAAAGGTGAGTCTCCAAGGTAGCCACGCGGTATATTCCGGGCTGGGAGGTGCCAACGCAATAGCTATATTTACCATAATTATTCCTCCGTCGATTTAACGCGCTCAACAGCGCCCCCTGGAAAGTTGAAAACCAAACACTTGCCCCCTTGGACCAATTTCACACATCAACGTGAGGTCGGTTGGACACATGCGTGAAATTGAACAGAAGGTTTGAATTTGGGGCACGTGACTTCCGGCGTTCATGCTTTGCCGAACTCCTTCAACGGAATTCGCCCAATCGGAAGTCGGTTTCCTCGATAGACGCGAGATGCGACGCGGCCAAGCGTTTGTGCTTATGCCATAAAACGTGAGAAGATCGTTCCGTCGTAAATTACCGAACATTCGTCATGAAAAACAAAATCCCTGTTTTCGTCTTCATTGACATTAAAGGAGAATCGATTGATTTTATGAATACTTTTGGCAGCGATCGAGTTCAACGCACTCGTGGTTCAGTGCAGTGTTTGAAGACCGATGAGATGTTGCTGGCGGTCCTTTTTTGACATTTTCGGAAGACGGTATACCCCCCCCCCTTTTTTTTTTTTTTTTTTAATGGCCCGGCTGCTCTTAGTTGTCCAAACAGGCCTTTGTGTGGCCCTCGGCTCCCTTCTGAAATCAAGTCCGATTTCACACTTGGCCGGGCCCTCACTTGGGCCCACATCCAGCATGTTATGAATGTTTGCCAGTTGCCACATGAGACCCACTCAGGATGGGTGTGTGTGTGTGTGTGTGTAAGTTTAGTATTAATATAGGTTTCAGTGATGTGCGGATTTCGGGATGGACATTTTTACTCCATTTCTTGATGGAAGATAATGTAAGAAAAGTGCTTCGTGTGAGTATTCAATGTCTTCTTCGGTCTGAGCGTTCCCCCGTGCTGAAAATTCTCCTTGTGATGAATGCGCATGCGATACTAACAGGGGAACTCTGGGGACGTAGCGGACGCTGACCGGGAAATCCCCCGGTCTCGTAGTTCCCCTTCTACTTCATAGAGGTAGCTAACGTACGTTATATCCTAACCTTAAAACAAAAGTTGATTAAAAAGATACACACATATATGCACGTTCGCTGTGTTAATCTTTCTGAGACGTCCATAACGAACACTCGGCGACAAGTCGTCGAACGACGGGTGGGGACGTTTCAGACTGGCCGGAAGTTTACAAAATACACGCGCATGCGCGTTAATCACAAGGAGACTTTTCAGCACCGGGAGCGCTCAGACCGTCACAACGGCAAACTACTTTGTCGTTCAGACTGAATCAACAGTGCCTCTGCTGGTCGCTGCAAAGTAATGCACACAAGACGACGCAATCACCCAAAAATGAATTTCCCCAAATTGACAGATTTCCTCCCGATCAATTATGTCAAGTTCTTCTGTAGCGGGACTCACAAAGTAACTGCTCATGGGAACACACCAATGATAATATCATAACACCCACTATAAAATGTGTTTTTATTGGTTGCTTGTGCGTTTATTGGCGTGTCCATCGACTACACTTATTTGCTCTAATTTGTTGGTTTTTTCCTTTTTGAACACGTTTAAATGAAGGCTTTTGTGAATTGAGATTTGCTCCCCACGCCTCTCATTTTAATTTTTTTTTTTTTTTTTTTTTACCAACTTTGTTTTTGCCCTCTTTATCCCTCGCATCCTATTGTGTGTCGCTAATCGAAACGGATCTCGCACGCTAGCACTGGCACGTTTACATGGTTGAAGAGACATCATCCATTCTCCTTTTTTGTGTAATCAACTTCCGTTTAGTTTTTTAATTAGTTTCCTACGTGAGCTTTTTTTTTTTTTTTTTTAATGCGTCGCAGAGCAACCTGGCATAGATTGAAATATCCGTAAGCGATGCGCTAATTGTATTGTTTGTTGTTTTTTTTTTTTTGGGCCGCACTGCTGGGAATAGCTCTTAAAGGCGCTTTTATTCATTTTTAATGAGCTAACATACTGAAGTAAATCATGGGCATGAGGTTTCACAATAGCTTTTAGTTGCCGGCTTCCATATTTGGTTTGAATAAATATGACATGATAACAGAATGAGGTCGTTGTAAGAATTTGATTTGATCATAAATCCTTGGTCCCTTGTCTGTACTTCTTTCTGTCTGTGAACCGTATTTTCCGCACTAAAAGGTGCACCGCATTATAAGGCGCACCTTATGAACGAATGGCATATTCTAAAACTTTTTTCATATGTAAGGCACGCCGCAATATAAGGCTCATAGAATAGAGGCTGGGGTTACGTTATGCCTCCATTAGATGGAGCTGCACTAAAGGATCAATATTGATCCATATATAAGGCGCACTGGATTATAAGGCGCACCGTCAGCTTTTGAGAAAATTATAGTGCGGAAAATACCGTACTTATGTAAAAGGTAAATGGTAGTAATGCATTCGACTTTCCCGCTGATCATTTACGTATTTTGACACCGGTAGAAAAAAAATGCTGCAGCTTTTGGCACCAATGCCAAATGTAGACTGGCCGTTAGAGGCGTGAATATCAATAAATGAGCAAAATAATTGCACACAGCAACTATTGGAGTCATTTGGATGATACTCTCTTTTAATTCAGTGCATGGAAGAGTCAGCCAAGGGCAACTCGAAGATAAAAAATTTCAAAAATGATGTGCAGTACGTTAGCATTGATTCAAATTGGGCAGTTGGACCTGCAGTGTAAATCCAGCCAAAAAGAAAAGGTCCAACCTTATTAAAAAGACATTTGTGAACGTTCTTCTTCAAAGACAAAATTTAATCCTCGAACCCTGCATGGTAGTCTTTTATGAGGAGGGCCTGTTAAAAAAAAAAAAAAAAAAAAAATGAAGCCCTTGTCTGGAACCAACAATGAGGAGGCTCGCTTCGCTTTGTCACTTGCGAGACTTTCAGCGCAGGCTGTTATTAAGTCGCGCCAAACGGCCACGTAAAGAGGTAAAGGAAGGAATGTCCATTCAGAGCACGCAGGGGGATAGATCATCAACCAAAACCCCGCCGAGCTCTCACAAAGCTGCTAATGCAACTCTCGCTCTACTTTGACTCGCCTTCGCACAAGATGACGCGACGCAGTCACAAATTTCGACAAAACTATTGTGCAGTTTTGTAGGTGAGCGTCACAAAGAAAAAGAGGCGGCCTCCGGTCTGCTTTTTCGAACTCCTATATTTACCTTGAAAGCGGCTCTATAATCACACGCTATTTTCGTGCGCGGATCTCGGCCGAGGTTGTGACCCCGCAAACGGGAGCCCGTCGGACTCGAGGAGAACTGCCCTCCAACCACGGCAGAGTGGCAACGTATTAACAAGTAATAGCTTGTCGTCTAATCCTCGGGCCACATTTGAAAGTGTTTAGCGTTGTTTTTCTTTCCAGACGAGGGGAACACCTGTGTACAAGGTTGACCCCCCCCCACCCCACCCCCAGACCCGATAATTGGATGAATCGTTTGGGACTTTGGCCACTGGCGCTTCGGAACCATCTTTGGCTTTAATACGAGAGGTCGTCGTTTTACAACCTACCGACGTGCGCTGTTTTGACGTCACACATTAATTTATTTTACACAGCGACGTAAGACGACAACGTCATGCCGCATTTCATTTTTAAATTGAATTGTTTCATATTTGCGGCATATCGGTTTTTCCATAAATTTCCATTTTGAGATTACAAACTGTTTTAGTGCAGAAGGCAAACATTTTTTTTAGTTGTCACATTTTCACCCCCAAAAATATGAAATATGAAAATATAATAAAAGCTCATGTAAAGGAAGAAACTGGTTTTGTCAAATTTACCTTTTGCACCTACTCTACTCTTCACGTCATGTGGCTTTAAGGGGCGTGGCCGGGTGTGTGATGTCAGAAGCTGAAGTCTTGGCTCAGTCGGGTGGGTTATCCGAGCGTGAGCATCTGGGCCTGAGTAGTGGCCGACAGCAGCTTCTTGTTTTTATTTTTGTGCTTGACTTTTTGTCCCACGTGAGGGCATAACAGCATCTTAATTGCTGCATATTATTTTTGGCCTCGCTTGAGTCGCGGCATATCCGAAGCTGGCTGGTAACTCGCAAATCAACCAAACGACAATTTGTAAGTTGATATCGTTGTACACTTAAAAACTCAGATAATACAGATAATAGACGCCGTCTGTTTTTTGTCATGCTTTTTGTGCAGTTTGCGGTAGAGTCGCCACTTTCACATCACTGAATCAGGCCCCCAAAATACCCCAAACGCTGATGTGCATGTGTTGCACACGAAAGGGGTCACCGGGACCGCTGACAAGTTGGTAAATGTGGTCATTCGGTCAGTACATTGTTGCTCTAAGCCACAAATCCTGGTGTCACTCAGTAATGCAACGTCATGTAATTGATTGCCCGTGTCATCGGGCGACATGGCCGGTTTTTAACTTTGAAAGTGGACAACATGTGCAAAACAACGACAAGTGATTGCAGCACGATGACGTTAGCGATACATTAGCAGAATTAAATTGATTAACTTGGCCATCAAACGACCAAGGACGCTTTTTCCAACTATTTTGGGGGGCTTTTGACTTTCACCCTTGCAGCAGTACCACAGCAGACGTGGTATCTGTAAAGCTGAACGTTACAGTGAGAGTTTATAGCATCATTTCCAGCCTAAAAGCCACAACTTTTTTCACACACTGAAAAAAACCTGCGGCTTATGCGGTGATGCAGCTAATTTGTGTATTTTTTCCTAACGGCCCCAAGAGTGAGAGTGAGATGGAATATATGTGCTAAGGAAGTGACTTTTACCTGTATGTTTTTTTTTTAACTGTTAGCCCTGCGCTAGCGTTAGCGCTGTGCTAGCATGTTGCTACTGTGTTACTGCCGTGTCCCAGTGATTTTTACTGGTATGTTTTTTGTTTTTTTTAACCTCCCCCGTTAGCACCACACCGCATTAGCGTCTTGCTGCTGTGTTACTCCCACGTGTCAGTCATTTAGATATGTTTTTTTTTTGTTTTTTTTTTAACTGGCCCTGTTAGTGCTGTCCTACAACGTGGCTACTGCGTAGCTGCCGCGGGTGCTTAACTTTTTACCGTTATGTTTGTTTGTTTGTTTGTTGTTTTTACCACACCTGTTTGGGCTTCCATGCTGGTTGCTATGCTAAGCTAAGTTATGGTATTAAAAGTTTGAAAACTGTGTGGGTTTCAATGTGGGCACTTGCGGTTTTTACACAGCTGCGGCTTATATATGTACCAAATGGTATTTCCTTTACAAAATCTACTGGGTGAGGTTTATAATCAGGTGCGTTCTGTAGGCCGGGGAATTACAGTAAACTAGCGATAAATGGTAGGAATAAAGGAGTCTAACAGAAAAAAACATATTTGCACTATCTTGGTCCTAAAAGTATGCAACATATTGTAGAAAGTGTCATTTATTCTAGTAGTTTGATTAAAAAAAGAAAAACTACTGTTTTACATGCATTCACTACACACAGTTTCTTTCTTTCTTTTTTTTTTTTTTTTAAATCATTTTGATGATTATAGCTTAGAGGTAGCCGAAACTCAAAATTCATTTCTCCAGAAATCTCTGTATTCTATACGAAAGAATCAAACTTATTTTTGGAGATAGAAATGAGGTCGGAAGTGGCCATCGGAAAAACCTTTTCCTATATGTCCTCTTTATTCCGTATATTTCCCTTTTTTTTTTTTTTTTTTATTTGAGCTAATCAAACTTTTTCTGTTCCATTTTTTTCATCTTTTGAAATACATGAGTATCTATATTATCTAAATTAAATGGGACTTATTGTCTGTTAATAGTACGAAACCATGCAAAAAATAATCATGAAAAAAACCGTCTTTTGTTCCGCAAACAATCCTGCCTGCCACATCCTTACGGCACCTTACGTGACTCATCCGCTGCATTGTTTACTTTAAAGTACACGTCTGTGCCCTTCTACCTGCCAGCTCCATTTTTCTGCCGCCTCCCCCAACGCAAATGTCAGCCTTTAACCCCCCCCCCCGCCCTAAATGCATTCATATTCACTGAAGCCGTAGAAATTTGCAAAAAGGTTTTCAGCAAAATATTTGTCATTGTTTCGGTTTGTACAAAATGTCTCCCTTGCCGTTCGTTCTCCCCTGCTGGCGTCGTACCTGTCGGCATCAACACGGCGGTCCGAGCTGCCCCCGCTTTCCCTTCCTTTTTAAATCCCCATTAGTGGATGTCAGGGCCCTGAAACGCGTTTCCACACAGCAACGCGGGGCGGCCGTGGCACGCAAGCCTGCAGCACTTATTACAAGACTTTGCTACTTTATCTCTGGAGATGGCGCCGGAGGAGGAGGAGGAGGAGGGTAGCAGCGCATCCCCGACAACCTCTGCTCTGCCGGATGCGTGCTGTCAAACTATGATTATTCAAAAGAGGGAAAAAGGAGGCGACAGTGCTAAATATAGTGTCCTTTTCTGTTTTTGTTGTTTCTTTTTTTTTTTCCCCTTGCCTCGTCGCCGGCGTGCACCCACGCTTCTCGCTCGCTCGCTCGCTCGCTCGCCCGCCACGGCACGGGCGTGCTTTTATGCCGAGCTGAGCCGTCGAAGGAGGAGACGGTCTCGGAAGGGCCCTGGGGTTTGCTTGGGATGGTCCTCGGGTGCAGCGATGACGCATGGATGTATCTTGTCGGCGATACGGGGACAGTGGAACCCTTTTAAAACAATTTTGTACTTTTCCTCAAAGGTTTCACTGAGTTGCCCTGCGATCGGCTGGCAACCAGTTCAGGGTGTACCCCGCCTCCTGCCCGATTACAGCTGGGAGAGGCTCCAGCACTCCTGTGACCCTTGTGAGGATAAGCGGCTAAGAAAACGGACGTATGGATGATTTTACTTCGTACCTACGACAGACATTTTCATGACTACGTTACCTCCCAGCGGCACGGTGACTCAGCTGGTAAAGCGTTGGCCTCACAGTTCTGAGGTCCCGCGTTCGATCCTGGCCCGCCTGTGTGGAGTTTGCATGTTCTCCCCGTCCCTGTGTGGGTTTTCTCCGGGTGGGCACTCCGGTTTCCTCCCACATCCCAAAAGCATTGCAACATCGTTTGGACACTCTAAATTGCACCAAGGTGTGATTGTGAGTGGGGCTGTTTGTCTCTATGTGCCCTGCGATTGGCTGGCGACCAGTTCAGGCTGTACCACGCTGGGATAGGCTCCAGCAGTCCCCGCGACACTCGTGAGGATATGCGGCAAAAGAAAATTACCTCCTGCCAATGTCTGGGTTTGGATGGTCGCCATTACGGGTCAGGAAAAGCCTACTCGAACACCTGAAATTTATTTGTGGGTAATCAGTTTTTTAATTGACCCCCTCAAAAAGATTTTTAAAAAATATTCAACTTGCGTTTAACTGGGTATAAGTCATATTTAAAGTAGAAAAACATTTGAAATGTTTTTTTCTTTTTGGCATCATTTATTTTTAGCACGAAAACAGAAGAATGTAGACTTTATATACATATCGCCCGTCTGTACCCGATCATCCATTTTCTTAGCTGCTTATCCTCACAAGGGTCGCGGGGCGTGCTGGAGTCTATCGTAGCTGTCAATAGGCGTGAGGCGGGTTACACCCTGAACTGGTCACCAACCAATCGCAGGGCACATTGAGACAAACGGCCGCGCTCGCAATCACACCGAGGCACAATTTTTAAAGCGTCCAATTAATGTTGCGTGTTTTTGGGATGTGGAAGGAAACCGGAGTGCCCACCCGGAGAAAACCCACGCAGCCACGGGGAGAACGTGCAAACTCCACACAGGCGGGGCCGGGATCGAACCCGGGACCTCAGAACTGTGAGGCCCAACGCTTTCCAGCTGCTTCACCTTGGCGCCTCGACCTAAGCAACTTTTTTAAATTTTTGCGCGATTGATTTTGTGACGCTTGTGTATGATTTGTTTTGCTGTGGCGACGTCTGTGTTGTCTAAAGGGGGACAACGCGCAGCGGGGGGTCAGAAGATGCTTTGTGGGCTTGTGATTGGCAGGCGCGCGTCTGCACAGCGCAACTCTTTTCATAGATCAATGCGTGGCAGACGTGATAAAAATAGGCTCGGGCTCCCCCATCGCTACCCCCGAACCCGATTGCGCCGACTCCCGCGGCCCCAAGCGGGCTCGATTGTCTTTGCGAGCGGGGGTCGCCGCAGCTTGTTCGGTAGCCCGGCGATTAACGTCGGGCCCCCGCGGACCGAGAGACGAGGATGACGGTGGGTAATGGCTTTTACAAAGGGGGGCGCTTGTCTCGCGATCCAAAGTGACAGACGAGCACAACTCCGGTCTTTTTAATATTCACGGGGAGTACTTGCGGATGTGTCTGTGTTAGCACAGCTTGTATGAAGAGTTGCGCTTTCTATAAATACTGTCAAGTGACTTTGACTCAGTTGCCATGACAGCGTTTACCTTTGCACACCTTTGCCTGACTAGTAACACGGACGGTAGTTGTCCAACTATTACGGCAAAGTTGTCGTAGTACGTAGTCCTTAAGATGGATATCTACAAGATTGAGGAAATAATGTTTTATGGTCACCTCTTTGCATATTTATTTGATATGCTAGTAGGACAACTACATGTTACAAGTTAAGAAAAATGAATAGTGGGTGTGTTGATGTTACAAGTAAGGTACAGGATGCTACTAGTGGACTACACAAGTATAAGTTTGGCTTAGTCGTGTTACTAGTCCAACACAGTGACTTACTATTAAGCTTGAATAGTGTACTAGTAGGTCCTGGGTAGTAGTGTTCTTTGTCCTCACTAGTAAGACAATAAAGTGTACTCCTAGAATGATTTTCCCCATACTAGTTGTCGCTGCCATAAGTGTCAGTTATAATACTCAAGTTCATTTTGTTGTTTATTTACGTATTTGGATTAAAAAGTGAATTAGGGCAGAGAAGAAATTATGTTCTTGAGAGAAAACATTTCCTTTTGTCAGTTCACGTTCATGTAGCGGGAACCTTGTTCACCAATTTCGTTGGTGTCAGGACGCTTATTTTGGGGCACTTCCTGCACAAACAGTATTTCAGCGGCAAAAGTTTGACGGGAGTTGGTTAGAAAAGAGAGAAGCAAGAAGAAGAACTGGGTTTGGTCAGAAGGTCAACGAGGTGTGTTTATTGCTTGTGTTTTGTCATTTATCTGTGCAGTATGAATTTGCACGTGCGTGTATTTTTGTTTTGTGTGTACAGTAGTTCTTTCGGCATAAATTGGCATCAAGGCAGTAAAGTATCTTGGCATGTCGGCATATAAGCTTTTTGACTGCTAGTAAAGGCCTGTGAAAAAGAGCAACTAGTCCGGAGTGACTGAACTGGAGTTGCACTAGTTCCACTTTCTAGTAGTATCCAATTAAACCTTACTAGCAAACTACTTTGCTGCACTAATTAGTAATACTAGGCCCAACTAGGAGGCACAGCTCATGCATTATTAGCCTCACGAACCAGTAGCACCAAAATGCCCTATGTTCATGTTGTCTTACTAATAGCATGTAGTCGTCCTACTAGAAGGCCAAAGTTGTCCCACTAGTGAGGACAAAGAAGTACTACATGGACCTTAAAGGGCCACTGTCGTGAAATGTATGATTTTTAGTATGTTATTAATGAAAAAACAGCAGCCGACATGGAGCCATGCGTTTTTTTTTTTTTCACCGCAAAACATGATTTTGACGTATACAGCCTTTTGTAATCCGTCGCAGCCGGCCGGCGGGCTTGTCGGCCGGGGTCGCTCGTCGCAGCCGGCCGAGGTGGCTTGTCGTGGTGGCGAGCCGGGCCGCTTTACGCCGGTGTTCATAGCCGCCGCCCTCCGCGATGAACAACAGTGTTCAGTGCGGCATTATCGGCAACATTGTTCGGACCGCGATCGCTCAACTCTGCCGCGCAAGTGCATCGGACAGGGAGGCGGTTTGGCCGTGATCGCGTATCATCTGAATATGGCTCGAAACAATAAGTCATATTGCTCCGGTAACGTCACTCGGTTCTGTGAAGTTCTCTTCTTCGAAAAGAGCTTCCGTGTCAGAAGGCGTGTTGGTCTCCCATAGTTGGGTCCACCGCGTGTTTTCATTGGCGAATGTCCGGTGACGTCACGGGCAGCGGATGCAGCCAATATGGCGACCACTTGGATGTCGTCGAATGACGCTTCCGCAACTTTGCGCATGGATGACGCGCTCTCCGCTCACACTTATTTTTTCGTATAGACATTGAAGTGAATAATGTTATATGTATTTTTCATTACAATATCTATTTTAGAATGTTTATAGGGATGACACTTGGGCTTTAAGCAGTGTGTCGGGGATGTTGACTAAATGCTCGAGAAAAGCCATTTGAGCATTTTTCTCTATCCTTTACATCAGGGGTGTAAAACTCATTTTTCTCGCGGGCCACATTGTAGTTCCGGTTTTCCCTCAGAAGGGTCGTTATGACTGTGAAACCATAACAAAAACCGTTTATCGCCTCATCATATTGACACGTGAAGTTAATGAATTACCTTTGGAATCAGAAATCAAGGGTAATGGGTTTTTCAACTATTGTTGATGTCTGGTAACGTAAAAACGCTTGCAGTGCCTCAAAATTATGATTTATGACATGACAATTTAAAATTTTGGTACAGATTCGAACAAGAATCTGAAGTTGGCATACATGATTTGCCTTCAGGGGCCACATAAAATCATGTGGCAGACCGGATCTGGCCCCCGGGCCCTGAGTTTGACACTTGATATGCTTGATATCCATCTTGAGTCCCATGTACTGGATCCACCTTCAGGTCATACTAGTTGCTCAAAAGTGGCACTAGTAGTAGAAAAAGTCACCAGTAAGACATTCCTTCTCCTTGTGTGGCCCAAGTCGTCGTACCGGTGCACGGAATTGTCTTTCTCGTGAGCTGTCACTCCTCAGCGGCCAAATCAGGAGATGTGGGTTGTAATCACGCCGCGCTTATTTCCCCCGACGTGCGTCTCTCCGCACAGGAAGTCCCCCGGGTGACGGTCCGAGGAGCTCCACCCACCATCTTGTTTATTAGACATCCGTGATTTGTGGAAGGCTCTGGTGGGAGAAAAGTGTGACATTAGCTCCTTTATGCTGGCCGAGTGGACGTGTTGACCAGATGTTTTTTGCGGGGGGGGGGGGGGGGATGGCGAGAAATTAAGTGGACGGTAGGTCAAGGGCACCTCTCTACTACTTGTTTATGCAGACTGCGATCATTCATTATCATTTGTCTGTCAGTATCGGGATCTTGTTTCTGAGGTGCTGGTGACCTTTTCCGACACTTGGGGTGGAAGCCCACGTTACGCTGGTTCTGTGTGTGTATGTTTGCAACCAGCGTGCCTTTAACACTTGGGCTCAACCTCCAGGATTGCAGCAACTCCAAGCTACACTGGACCAAATATTATGGAAATATTCCAGTATGATTTTGTAGGGGGTGGTTTGTTTCAAAATTCTCCAATAAAGTATTTCACGTTGTCATTTAGCAGGAGTTGTGTGTAGATTTAACAGGAGAAAAATCATTTGAATCAGGCTGTAACATAAAAAAAAATATGCAGTATGAGTAAGGGTGAATGGTACTCTGTAATTCTCGATCCTTTGGGTGTTTTCGACACCTTGGAACTGTTATGAATTGTGAAAATAAAATGTAAAATATGTCCGAGTTAGCGCTTTCGGTAAAGAGTAAAACCTATCAGTCAAAACGCAGTTGAGGCACTGAGATTTGGCTCGCTCGAGTCAAGCAGAACATCTGGTCAATGAATCAAATGGATTTTATGTCAGTGCGCATCAAATAAGTTCTGTTTTTTTCCTGTACTGTTGGTAAGGCAATAAAAGCAGTTTGAAAAGATCATCATGAGCTTCTGGAACTTTTTCTTTTGCAGCAGCAGACAAAAAAAAAAAAAACACGAGAGAACAGTTTGTGATGGCTTGTTCTGGAAGCCCCAAGCAGCAAATAAGCGTTAAGGTCACAGCGTGTTTTGGTTCGCCTTCTTTGACAAGCCCTCAGATGAATTTTGTCACAATGAACTTCTGCTGCAGTCTTCGAGTGAAAATACGGGCTTGATAGACCAAACCTAAAAGCTAAAGTATACCGTATCAGCAAATAAAATAAAATTGTGGTTCTTCCTGTGAATCATATCCAGGTGTCAGCCTGATCGCAGATTTGGACTCAAATTCAAATCTTCTGTAGTTTCTCACCGCAAGCTCACCAGAGCGGGGACACATCGCTCATCTTGTGACAACTTGCGCTCGGAACGAACGAAAGCGATGCTGCCTGCGAGTCTGATGAGCGTTTGGTGTGCAGCTATTGTTGGCATCTGTCTCGAAGAGTCAGTGCAGCCGTTTGACTTGTGAATATATGACCCTCCCAATGGATAAGAATCTGAATCAGAAGACAAGATGAGGAATTCCAGTCTGGGTTTTTTTTTTTTTTTTTTTTTTTGTGAGTTGTTTGGCTTGTTTGCAGGTACAGGACATCTTCTCTTTACAGCACTTCCTTCTTATGGGGCTGCAAACCTCAATCAATTTGCGTGGCCCCAAGAATAAGTGGTCGTGTGCCAAAAGAAGCCACAATCGGTTACGAAACATCTGTACAATGTGTCTGCAGTTAATTCGTTTGACAAATGTACAAATCGAAGATTGAGGAACCTCCGAGAACCCACTTTGGACCGACATCTGAGGGTCGCCTGTAGTGTTTGTACTTTGTGTCAGTGCCAGTTCCTTTGTGAGCAAATTTGGTTTTTCAAATAACTGTTGAATTGGGAAATCCTGACCAGGATCTTCATGTTCTGATGGTTCATGTCTGTTGTCTCACTAAGGACAAAGACAATGACATCCCGGCACAGGAGGACATCGTAACTAGGTAAGGAGTGGGAGAGAGGAGAGAGGAGAGGTGAAGGCAGTCAGAGGAAGAGGAGGACTGAAGGAAACCGCAAAAGGGAATCCACCAAGGGCTCCGCCAGCGCTAATGGACTGCAGGCCACCTGTGTCACTTTTGCTATCTCGGCCAGTCAGAGTGAATAGATGAGAGGGGGGGGGGGTATGAGGGAGAATTGGGGCGTTCGTGGGAATACCGAGGACAGATCGCGCGTCTGTTTCCTATTAGCTGTAAATGACTTTTGGTCGAGATGGTTTACCTCAGCATTTGACGATCTGGTCTCCTGCCAAGGCTCCTCGGTACCCCCGTCAAAAGGCAATTGACACTCGTTGTAGAAGGTGTTGTTAGTAATTTAGCTGGAGCAAAATACAGTACAGTACAGTACAAACTGCTGTAAATATTAATTTGTATTTATTTTTTTAAAGCAGTTAACGCCCCTTGGAATTTTTCTGATGTGTTTATGGGATGTGATGTGGGGGAAAAGTCCCCAGGCACACCCCTTCATATTGGCCTCCTGAAGTTTAAGCCCGATGTCGGGATTTGCACAAAATATGTTTTTGAGTAGTGGATTCTAAATACATAATCAGGAACGATGCAGTCATCTTGAAAAGAAACTCAAGTCTTCAGCACATTTATGGGAAACGGTCCTAAATGAGATGTCAGTTGTTTTTAATGTTTTGGCTGGAGCTGGGTAACCTCAAACGCAGCCTTAAATGTGTCTCAGGTGGAAGATGTCCAGCATGTACAAAGTTCTGGCTGAAGACCAGGACCCTGTCTTTGTGATTGCGGGAGAAATGATGGCTGACCATGATCCTGAGGGCGGTTGTAAAAGTGGTGTCTCTACAATTGGATTAAAGAAGTGCTGAAATATTCTTACTGCTGTTGAAGCTGTATTTCGTCACATAGACTACAATCCGAGCCTCCACTGGTTTAGTTGGTGAAAACCCAGGTACCGTCTGATGCTAACATCATTACCAGCGTCAAGGTTTGAGCTGTACGTGCTGGGTGAAATAGCAAAGCCCTGCTATCTCTTCAGTCGGACGTCCCTTGCCGCAGTTGGACGGTTTTGCGTCAGCGGCTGCGGTTACCTCCGAGCGGTGCCCGTGTTTGAAGGTCATGGCTCGGCGGCGAGAACCCCCTGAACTCTTCTCGGCAGGAAGGGCAGAATATGGCGGAACGTGAGCTTTCCAGACCTTGTTCTCTGGCTTCATGCGCTGACGGGCACCCTGATAATGTTCTGACTGCGGAGGGGAGGAGATGGCCTCTCATGCCTGGTCATTGTGGCCACTCGCATAGACTTGATGCCAAGATTTTCTCCATGCCTGCCCCCTTCACGCCCCTTCTGCCTCCGAGCTTTGTTCGCTCGTCCTGTTCTCAGGAACCCTCTCTAGGTGTTCCCGGTGGCATGTTGGCAACACAGGTCCACGGCGTATGTGCCGTATGCGTGTGAGCGCATGCATATGGATGAATGAAAAGCGGGAGGAGGGAGGCCCTCCTGTGTTGCCGTTGTCATTGTTGTTGTTTGTGTCGACGCCTCACTCATCCCCGTGAATGGACCGCATGGTCTCAATAGATGAGGGGCGTTTGTGTAGGCTGAGACCATCATTAATTTACTTCATTCAAGCCGCCTGGGAAGCGGAGGAGGAGTGGCCTACAGTTTTTGGCATTGGCACTCGAGGAATCTGAAGGGTGTAGCGCATACGGACAATCGGGCCAAATTTCTGCATTTTCCCTCCTTACGATCAAAGTCAGCAAAGGGGCAATTATCGAACAAATGCGTCAAGCAGAAGCATTTGTAAAATCAACGCTATGACTCGATGAGTTGACATTCAGATCAGCTTCTTCTATTCCTTATTTTGCTTCGACGCGTTCTTCTTTGTATATGTGGCAGTCGTGAAGGTCTGTGGCCCCATGCTGCCCCTCACAGGTCAGTCGTGGAGGTACACAGACAACATTTTGATCATCTGGACTACAGCAGCAACCCCCCAACTTTTTCCACCTAATGAAATATTTTGATGGGAAAATAATTGAAAATCTAGCTTGCCATTAAGTTGAATGTAGTTGTTGTGATTAGCGGTTAGCGCTGTACTTGTTTCACATCATCCCCATTATGTTATTTCTGTCTAATCCATAATTGAAATTTGGCCGGCGTCATTGTAGAAAGAAACCTTGACTTTTAGAAATGGTAACATGGAATTCAGTACTTTTTTTTTTTTTTTTGGGGGGGGGGGGGGAAAGCAGTTTTAATAATAGTACCCAGCCGTGGAGTGGGTATTGGTAGCAGTTCTTAAAAACAGCTTTCTTTTTCTTGGAAGTTTTAGGTTCTTTGTCTTGTGTCTCATCATTTGGTCTTTTCCGACTTTCTGAAGAAGCTTTCCAAAAAAATGTCTTTTTTTTTTTGTTGTTGTTTTTGCTAGCTTGTAGTTGTGAGTATAACTTTTACTTCATCACAGAGACGAGTAGTTTGACTTGTGTACAGAAGCACCAGATTTTTAAAAGAACATATTTCTGACTGATAATCAGTAAAATGTTTTTTGCTCAGTCTCTACTGACACTTAAGGCAGCAACAGTCCACGGTACCTACTAGTCCACGGACTGGTACCGGCCCTATGCGTGTACCCTGCTTCGATCCAATTTCTTTGTACCTCCCTGCGCTTGTTGTCTGGCTCTGGTCGCTCACATCCTCCCCGGAAAGCTTCAAAAAGTCATCAATAAACTTGGCAATGATGCCGGTCTCGTCGGTACCATGATGGACGACTAGCGCCGGTAGGACCACTTTGCGGAACAATTGTTTGACGTATCGGCTTTTAATGTTGTCAACTCGGCTGAGAAATGCCATCAATTTAAAAGAAAAATGTCTTTGGCGTGAGGTGACAATGGCCCTTTTGTTGACACGTAATCCCATTTAGTGAGCGTTACATGCTGGGAATTCATTCAGTCGCTGGGCTTTCGATTGTGCCGGCGTCAGTCCCATACAGGATTGGCGCTTAGCATGAAATGTGGCTTTTCACCAGCGTATCTGGATTACACTGTCCTATTAAAGCATCTGTGCGTGATTAATTAGTCACATAGCTTTGAAATGCGTTCTGGGCAATTAGACGGTGAAGCAAAGAGCAGTTTTGGGGCATGTCAGTGCACGGAATTGTTTGAATTTCTTTTTAAATATATTGTCGTCATTCAAGTAAACAAACAAGATTACCGCAAGACAAAGATGAAATCTTTCCATTTTGCTGTGGATGCAGGATTATTTCAAAAGGGGATTTTCTAATGGGTGTTATAATTGATTGATTTCTAAGACTTTAGTAAGTTGTCATAGTTTAGTCAAGGAAAATTTCCAAGTACTCTTTACCTAATGTCGGTGGCGATACTGCATGTTTGGTCCGCCATGTTGGTCATCTGGAGGATCTTGCCAATCCTCATCACGTATGGTATCAAAATCGTTTGAGGTGTTTGAAATCGCCGTTGCGGCGTGTCTCCTGTTGTAGAGGACGGTGATTGATTGGAGTAAATGTAGCTGAGTGTGTTGAACAAAGAAAACTTTGGAGAGGTGGTAAAATTTTGGTGAATGTGGAGACGACTGACAAGATTTCTTCTTCTACGGTTTGTGTCTTCTTTTCCTGTTCAATTTATTCCTTTTTTGCATGCCTCAGATGGAAGAACCCAAACGATGGCTATTTTATTCCATTTTCTGACCTTACTTGGTCACTTTGACTCATGATTGTGGACCTCTGAAAGCAAGTTTCTTGCAGGTCACCACAGCGTGTCATCTCAGGTAAACACTCATATTTGTTTGGCACAGTTTTTACGCCCGATGCCCTTGCCGACGCAACCCCTCTTGGGGAGGACAGGCCCCAATGAGATACAAAGTCACGACCCCTGGTTTACCAAAGCAATGCTCTAACCGCTGATCTATGGGGCCCCATTATTGTGGTTGTTGTTGTTGTTATTTTCCTTTCGGCTTGTCCCTTTCGGGGTCGCCACAGCGTATCATCTCAGATGAACACATTTATATGTTTGGCACAATTTTTACGCCGGATGCCCTTCTCATGGTGGACTTCTAATAATATCATTTACAAAACATAAAGTGGCAGCGTGGCCCTTTTCTATTTTGGTGTTAATGTTGCAAATGAGTCATCAACACGCTCCACATGATTGTAACTTGACCCCTGCAAAAGTTGCCTGACGGAAAATGACAGACTGCACGCAAACCGGCCACGAGTGGGGAAAGACATTGTTGCGTTGCACGTCTGATTTAGTTAAAAACACACACACACAGACAAACAAACACGCCGATAAAAGAAGATCGGATGATAACTGGGAGTACCATCGAGGGTACGTCTGCAAAGCTGGTGAGGGAAGTTCCGTTTGTCTTATCGGTGCAGAGCGTATGGCTAAGCACAGACTTATGAAAAAGCATGAGAGTGTAAGATAAGGCGCTTTTAGCCTCCGCGTGTCTGCGCAATCACCGGCCTCCTCCTTGACGAGCACGTTGCGGTGCGGATGGAAGGAACCGTGATGGAGATCAGTCTCGGATGTTGCCTTTTCTCACCGCCGACAAGGCTCTTTCCTTCCTCCCCCTTCCTCTTTATCTTGCGCTGATTCTTCAATGAAAAGCTAATACTTTGTTTTTGTCATACCGATGTGAGCATCTGCACCAGCCGCGAGGGAGGACGTTGCGTAATTAAATTGGATTGCGCAAGGCAACACCTCTTCAGTGAATCACCCTTTTCTGCTTTTGCTTTTGCTTGCACTTTATGCACGGATTCAATGGGCCTAAGGGCCGGGAAGTGGCTGGTTGAGTTTGTCCTTTGGATGGCCAATATGCAGTACCTTTTGGTTCTCGGTTTACAACCGAGTTCTGTGCCTACCGTGACGTCACCTCTAATTTTCTACATAAGCCGTAATGTACCGTGAACTACCGCTGATGTCCGAGGGGAAGTCATAATAATTAAATACGTCTGTGTGAATGTGAAGCAATCAAATGGAAAATGGTACGTGGAAGTATAGCAGAAACTGAAAACGCCGGTTAGTTCATCTGGCAACGTATTTTGAATTTGGATGTAAGTTGGCTCACATTGACATACATTTTCTGCATGCACTAAGTTTGTTGCGTGCCGTTTGTAAACTCGAAATTTTGTAAGCGGGTCCCATCATATACTGATAATCACCTGTAATTGCTTTATTGTCAAAGCAAGCGAGTAAGGTCATGTGTTTAGATGTGGTCCCTTCAACACAGACGTTCGGTTTTGGATTGTTTGGATGTGACAGGGAAAAAAAAAAAAACAACTCGATTGTTATTCAACAGACATGCCCCATATTAATTTGTATTTTCCTCCAACTTGGGCCTTTTGCAAGCCCTTTTCACCCCCAACTGGCCCGAAACAGACTGACCCTCGTGGTCACGGGTGAGACAAAGGCCACGGGGGTCGCCGGGGTAGGATGTCCCATCTGTCCGTCAAACGTGAAAGCCAGCAAATCAACAGGCGTTGGCGTTTGGGGAATGGGAGGGGTGAGAATGTCAGTCAGCAACGGCGGGTAAAAAAAAAAAAAAAGGGCGTGGAACTACACAGACAGAGACTAATCTAAAAGTCTGTCAGTCAGGCTGACCTTGGCGCTAGCTTTGCTCTCTCTAATCGCTGCCCGGGATGAGAGCGCGAGGCCCTTCCATGAGCAGACAATTCCCATTATCCATTAAAGACGTAATGGCTGCCAACACACTTCGTCTTGAGTGACACTTTCTTTCTTGCGTTTAAAGCAAGTATTTAATCTCAGTGAAATATGGTTGTTGTTGAAGCTTTGGTTTTGGTCGGAGATCATCTTGGCTAATTCAACAAAGTGTGAATACCTGCTAGCCCAACGCTACCCTCGGTGATGTCATTTCACTTTTATTCCTGTCATTCACTATAAATCATCTTTTTCTCAAAGATAGTTTTGTGGATTTTTTTTTTTTGATTGTGGACAAAACTGATATTTCTTTTTCAATTAAAACGAGTGATACACAATGCATAAAAAAAAAAATCATTAATCCATTAATTTTCCACAGTCTACCGCTAGTCCACATTAATATTCTGGGTGAGTTGGAACCTAGCGCCGCTCACTTGTGGTCCGATAAGCAGCGCCCACCCAGGACTGGCAGCCAATCAATCACAGGCCATACCCAGTTTTCCATTTTCTGTAGCATTTCCCACCGTCAGGGTCGCTGGTGAGCCGGAAGTGAGTCCAGATTACTTGTGTCGAGAGAACTGGGATGGACCCCGGACTGTTCGCCAGGGCACAAACATTTACCTTCACCTCTATAGAAAATGTAAAGTATTCAATGAACAATATGAACTAGATTCAAACCCAGGACCACTCAACAGTTGGTCAAACCAGCTAACCACTAGCCCACCCCATTGACAATTTTTGCACCCCTTTTCAGCATTGCATATTTGCCATAAAACGAGTCTGGATTCCAGTGTTGTGGAAAGCTGTTGCTTTTTTTTTTTTTTTTTTTCAACGAGCATTTATACATGACGTGCGCTGTGTCCTTCTTTCGACTGCCATCGGTGTCCCGGCTGGTTGTAGCCGAGCGGAATCCATTTTTACTCCAATTGCTTCGAGATGCAATTGATCAACTGTTATCATGGCCATACTTTTGTAGCGCTTTGTTACCCAATTCTGGCGCATCCAAAACTGCTTTCCGACGAACGGATAATAGCATTCCAATGCCGTCAATGCCCTTCCCCCTGGCCGCGTCTTCCCTCATTCCACCTCCCACTATTCCCACTATCGTCAGCTCCATCGTCAGCCGCTCTCCAGTTAAGAAATGATGGATGTCTTCGCCAACCCCCACTTTGACAGATATATTAAATGCGCCGTGGAACGATGATCCGTTTCTCCCATCTTATGTTGAAGGTTGACCTTATGGTCTATTGGAATCCTTCAAATCTCTTTGGGTGTGCTTGGGGTTTCTTTGTGCCAACGGTAATTTGAGTCTAGTTTGAGTCGTAGTATTTGGACAAATGGGATGAGAAACAATCGCAGTCAAAACAGGACCGGTGATAGTAACTCCTTTCATGTGTTGTTGTAATCAAAATATCAGAGTCTCTGAAGTGTACTTAATACAATTGCCGGACGACAGGGTGACTGTCAGGTCCTGATTGGTTTTGACTAAGGATTGAGTTTGAAGCGGGCTACACACAAATGGAAACATTCAACCAAATTTTTAAAACGTGAGAGACCCCCGCATGAGGAAAAGTGTGTGGGTACTACTCTTCGAGCTTGTGGTCTACTCCAAATGACCGACACGACACGTCACACATGATATCTGATTGTAGTACCAAGACTGACCTGTGAGAGGTACTACTGAGCATCTAAAAAAAGAAGAAGAAAAAGGAGTAAAGACGAGAACCTCAAAGAAGAACTCATATCTTTTGCTTGTGGTGAACGACTTGTTATTTGACGCGTTACACAAACAACACAACCAATTTCTGCTCTCTTTGTGTCTGACAACAACGCTTCAGGTCGCTTTCTAGTTGGCTATTGTTACTTTTTCGCCTCAGAATCACAAAGTCTGCGGCTCGGCCAAATCCGGTGTTAAGCAAGACAAACAAGGATTTGCAAAGATAAATGATCAACAGATTTAACATCCACAATTGGGGCCCCAAACCATTTCAGAAGCAGATCAGGCATAAAAATTACTCTTGACAGAGAAATTCAACAGTCACCCCTTTGTTGACTCTGATTGCTATGGGAGGAAAAAAAATGCTCAATACTTGACCTGTTTCTAGGTATATTTTAGTCTGGTCCAATTCATGGTACCAAACACACACACACATGAACCACTGCTCTCACCAAGGTCTTAAACAGCAACCATAATATTATTCCTGGTCTCCTCCCAGGGAGTTAAGATCTGTGTGTTTTTGTTTGAGCGGACACTCCTGAGTTGATCGAAAATTTCGTTGCTTAATTTATTTGTTCTGTCCCGGATTGCGGTCGCTGATCTTATAACGGGCTGTAGAAAGTCCAGTGTTGCCTGGAGAGCCTTCCACGGTCACGTCGAGCTGCTGGTTCCCCGATCCCCAGTTGGACGCTAATGGAACGGATAAAGAGACGGTTGTTATGCTTCATCGTGTTCTCCTGCGGGGCTACGTTTTGACCATTCTCAACTTTCAGTTTCGAGTAAAATTCTTTCACATACACGCTCAAAAGAGGAAAAAAAGAAAATGTATCTACCCCTGGAGGGGTTGGCCTGCTCCCAAAAAGTTCCGGAGGAGACCCGGCGTTCTGGTGAAATTTCATATGAGCTTAAAATGCACAATAACCTTTCCTGCTTGAACTGATTTTTATCCAGTACACTTTGCACAACTTGCTGTTCTCTAACAAGCTGAATGAGAAAATTATGAATGTCTGAATATGTCTACTTCTATGCCTTCCTGTGACTCTTCCAGTCTTTCTGGATCTCTAGTCCACCCTGCTGATGACTCTCTAGACTAAATGCGAAACCTTTAACTGTGAGACTGTTGACTACACCCCCTCGGTTCTGAAAGGTTGTTCTGCTTGATTTTGTCTTTTGTTGCGAAGCGTCCACACCACAGTTAATCGAACAAAAAAAGAAGAAATGAGCAGCTCCTCCCCGCCCATCCCGACTGGGACGCCGCCATCTAAACGCCGCGCCGCGCTGCCTGACACCCAGCCACCTAATTGTTGAGCCTTATGCAGTTGTCATATGGAATTAGAACACATACCTGGTGTGTTGTTGGGGTGACCTCTCTTTTGTTTGCCTCCGCTGCGGGGTCAAGTGGGCGTGTGCAGCGATAGACCGTGTGGTATTATGTCGGCCGCGCAGGGGCAGATGGACTTCTGCCAGTGACCCATTAGTGTCCGGTGGTAGGATAACTTCACAGATGCTAGCGACCTATGCGCTCTATTAGCTGGCCATTTGGGACCTGGGGGTGGGTTTATGCGCACTCTAAAGACCTCTAGGTGACCTTTGGGCTTGACACCAAATGCGGGATTGAGCTTATTAAAGGATCCGAGCTGAGCCGTGTGCAGCGTTCAACAATAGCCAACGACCGAATTCATTACGCGCATACGCTATGATCGCTTGGGTCTGGATCTGAAAATCCATCCAACGTCGCTGAGGCTCATTAGGGTCACGGGGGTGAGATGGAGTTGATCTCGGGCAAGTCTTTTTCGGCATCACCAGCCAATCACAGGGCACATTTCGACAGTCAACCCCGTTACTCAAACCTGTGTGGCAGATGTGCAGATGACGTGCAATTTTTCTTTTGTTGTTGTTGATAAAAGTGTGCGGAATTCTTTCGTATATATCATGCAGATACGGAGGATGTTGTTGAATTTCACACTTGGTCGGTGGACAGACAATCCAGAGAGCGAACTATCTGGATGCAAATCTGTTCTTTTATAAAGCCAAAGGAACAATCCTTAGAAAAAAAAAAAAATGGTACAACGCGGCATTTTTTGTGCACGTCCTCCTCTCGTGTGTCTCCAGGTTAGCTGACAAAACTCCTTGGACCGCACGTGTGTGGACACAAGAGTTATTCATTGAAGAATGAACGTCATCATAGCTGGGAAACAGAAGTGAAACCTCGCATCGGTCACTGTTGTTACGGGCAATCATCTATCTGTATGGAGTGTTTTGTAATTGTATCGCTTTATGACTCCCTATTCACACCACGGGGAGTAAAGTATCGCTTATTACAACTTCAGGAAGCGAAACTTGGCCCCAAAAGAACATTTGGGTGGCTCACTGGGGTTTTTCTTCAAATTCTTCCCAACCAAACTTGCACAAGCGTATTTGTCATCCTGGAACAGAAAAGGGTCTTCCCCAGATTCTTCCCACAAATTTGGAATTGTTGAAGAATTTATCTTTGTAGGCGTGAACTACTGAGTCTTACCGAACCACTTATTAATTTATTGGTCGTATTTACTATTTCTGTGTCTTTTGCCAGGCCTCGTCTGTTGGCTTTTTTACAAAGATGTAATTCATGAGCCTTTTTCAAATCTTTAAATGACAGCCACGATCAAATTTCCCCTGGATCAATCATCACTTTGGGTTCATGTGAACCGTATTTCACAAGTGACTTGGAAATGGGATTTTGGATGCTCAAATTAACAATTGGCCATCGTTATAAATTCCCCTCTCGACACCTTGGAGTGCATCGAAAACAACGGGTTGAAGTAGAAGTCGGGGAGCGTTAAATACATCGTCAGTGCGTACATCATGCTTGCCCCTCCACAATTCTCCCACCTGTGGCACGCTGGTCGCGAACGTAAAGAGTGAAGGAACCGACAGAAAAAGTTGTGTTATCTCAGCGCGCTGGTATGCAGACGGGCTGTAAATGATAAAATCAGGCAAGCCGAAGGGGAGAGGAAGCCCAAGGTAATAAATCAAAACATGCGCACAGAGGGTAGAGCGGAGAAAGACGGCAAAATGCTATTATTGTGATTATGTTGTATTTATTTTGCAAGAAGTGTTGCCATAACATTTTCAAAGATGGTATGCGAGTCTGGCAGAATTGCTCTGAGCAAGTCTGATGTGGGATAGAAAAAAGATGAAGGAGGTTCACATATTTATTTGTTCCTCTTATCCCTTATGCAGAAACATATTTTGTAAGTAAAGGAAGAATTTAACATCTTTCATCTTATCCCATTTAATACAAAATCACCCCATAAAATGGGTTATTGAATTGTGCAATGATGTGTTTTGTTCACAATGGAATTACATTCAATATATGACAGATGATATATCCACACAACCATTTTTTTTTTTTTGTGGCTTATCCTCACGAGGGTCGCGGGGAGTGCTGGAGCCTATCCCAGCTGTCAATGGGTTAGGAGGCGAGGTAGACCCTGAACTGGTCGCCAGCCAATCGCAGGGCACGTAGAGACAAACAGCCGCACTCAAAATCACACCTCGTGGCAATTTCGAGGGTCCAATTAATGTTTTTGGTTATGCGGGAGGAGACCCGAGTGCCCGGAGAAAACCCACCCAGGCAGGACCATATCTGTAATGATAAGCAAATGTTTTAATAATGACACATGGTAGAGTTTGGATTAATGTCATTATTAGCACAGTTGTTGCTTGTTTTTTTTGTTTTTTTTTTTTTTGTTTTTTTTTTAACCTGTACTGGTTCGGAACATCTTGACTACGTACATATCTCACAGTAATAATCCATATCAATTAACATTTTTAAGCAAGGTAATTGCATTTGGATGCCGAGATCATCAATTTGTGGCCTACCTGCCTGTGCACGCCTGCCTCATAATTATGAGATTTAGCCTTCTAATCTCATCTTCAGCCTTCCTGTTTGGCGTTTGCGTGGGTTTTCTGCGGCTCTTCTGGCGACCTCGCAGATTCCCAAAAATGTTTGTCTTCGGTTCATCGAAGACTCTGTGAATGTGTGAAAAGTTGTCTGTTATTGAGGTTATTAAGGTCCAGATCATCTGCAAACCAAATCAGCCCTAGTGCTTGGAAAATAGATTGACAGAACGTAGATTAGATAATTAGCAATTTCCTTAAGAGCACTCTAACTATTTTGGGATTGCCTTGATTGTTGTAAAAGTGCAGGGGGATGATAAGGGAGCTTTGTGGAACACCCTAGCACCATGACTGCTATGCCCCTGGCGCTGCTGTCTATATAGTTTTAAAAGTATCTTTCTTTTTTTTTTTTTTTGCTATTAGCATTTTCTTTTTTTCCCCCCTTTCATTCTTCAAACCGAGAGCCGTAATCGCAATCAGCGTTTTTGTGTATCTTGGCACACAGCGTTGTTATTTTTCCACCCGTCATGTCATGATTAGAATCCGTTTCCCCTCCTCCTGCCGCAGTTGAGGGCCTCTCTGCTTCTTGCTCCGACCGGAGTGGCTTAGATTCAGACGTTTCCCCCAAGCTCTCTGCAGCCTCTTTTGACGAATGGAAGTCCTTAAATTCGGCGTTTCGCTCCCCCCTCCAGTCTCTCAACCGTTTGTGTGTTGCGGATGAAAAATGACCACAGGGGGTTTTGTGGGTCGCGGTGGCTGTCGTCCCTCGTGGGCCTTGAGTCAACACATGGGTCTAACGGTCTCGCTAAGTTTCCCTCCTAATTGACTCCCCCGATCTCATTTGCCGCCGGGTAGCAAGACCAGCCGTGAACTTGATGGACAAGAGGATCCAAATGAATGAGAAATGGATTTATTGGCATCCCTGCCCTGCTTGGGACTAACTTCATCAGGTTCTGTGGAAAATGGGATTGTGAGTAATCCATAAATGCAAAATGAGGTGGAACGTTGTGCGTCCGCGTGCGTGCGTGTTAGCACTGCTGACGGAGACGAAGAGTATTTTTTCCCCGAGCGCAGGGTCGGGCAGTGGTTTGCCCCCGAGAGGAGGATTTTCACGCTTTCAAATCAGATCGCTGTCATTGTTCTGCCCTTCTCTGTAATCCCCTTCAACCTGTTTTGTCACAGCCATCATGCCAAGCAGACGAGGAAATACATCTTCCAGTCTTTATCAACAAGAAAACGCACTCATGAAAGCAATGTGAATACAAATCTATTCAGTTTTATGGTGAATTTGTTTAAGCGCACCTCCATCTGCGGTTATGACCGTGACCGCCCTACTTTCTCCTGGGGCGGAGGTAATCCAGATTATGGCCAAGAGTGTCAGAGGCCAAGGATGAGCTTTCACCCCAGGACCCTCTGTGCACTCTGACCTTTCACAGGCAGCTGTCCTTTGCAGTGGTGCTGCTAGCGCGCATCGATATTTGCCGGGATGCTACGATATGATGGGTTTTCGTAGTCTATGGCAGTCATTTTCTAAATTCTGAATGACGCGAGGCATAAGAACACCGTTAGCTCCGTACTTACTCTTTCTTTATTTGATTGTGTTACGGCTGTGGCCTTGAAGTGTTTCTCGCGGATATCCTGTAATCATGGCTGAACTACCGTACCGTAGTTACGAGTAAACCGCGGCTCATTGCGACTGGGCTACAAATTCGGGTTACCTTGCCCAAGTATTGACACACCTGCAGTAGCATGGTTTGAACACGTAGTTATACATTAAACTCGAGAATTTCTTCACCACTTAAAACTGTTCCCAGGTCCTAATAACGGTTGTCTGACATGGTTTCACTTTTGTCAAGGGTCAAGAGTAGTAGTCAACTTGTTACCATGTTTCCAGCCTTGTGGAAACGTTCTTGTTTTTAGGGGCAGTCTTGCTGCATGCAAATCCTGCCCCTCTACTGTGGTGCCACTGCCGATGACTAATAGCGCTGGAGCAAGGAATCGGGCTCAAAGATGTAGAGTTTCATATAGTTTCTGTGTTGCCCAACCGTAGCTTGTACAGTAGATGGCGGATCTTCTACCGGTCTCGCTGCCCAGTCGTCGACTGAGAAGCACATTTGGCAAAATTATGAATGTGCTGCTCACAGACACGTATTTGCAAATGAGTTGTCTAATTTTGATTAGTCGTGAGACACCCTAGAGATCCCGCTCCTCGTAGACGAGCCATTTTCTATACTCATACTATCTTTAAAGTCTTTCTTTTTTTTTTTTTAAAGGACAGAACGGTCTTCATCATTTCTGAATCCCTTCATATTCACTTTTAGAGACTTAATGAATCCTGTAGTTTTTGATCCGATAGCAAAACTTGGTGACCTCTCCTCCACCTGAAGCATGCGTAAGACCCCCCCCCCCCACCACCACCACCACCACCACCACCACCACCCCCGCAGTCCCTTTGAGCTTTTAATTAACTTTTCCCGTCATCTGAAACGGCAGGTATGGATTTTTTTTTTCTTTTCATAATCTCTTCGCTATTTTATTTTATGTTTTGGCTCAGGAAGTCACGTCGCTCCTCGAATCAATGTTTCTTCTGCTCTCCAGCCGTGCGAGCATTCAGGCAGGCAGGTGCCTGTGATTTGATGTGGGGATCAGAGAACTCCATTTCTTTGCATACGCACGCACCGCATATCAGCGGCAGACGAGCGTGAAGAGCATCTGAGCGACAGCATCCGGAAACGCGGAGATAAGCCGTAATCTGCTTGCAATTATTTCTGCTTGACAGGCGCAGGTAAGCGGCAATCGGCTCCCGCGACGCGTGTTCTGAGTCAATAGTGCCGACCCCGACCAGGGTGGCGGGCGAGCGATTTGCGAGGCGGACACAAAGCCCGGGCTGATAGCCAGAGTCAACTCTCCAAATGATACGTGCACCCATGAGGCGCTTGTCCCTCCATTTTTCTATTGCTCTTGTTTTCAATTGTGTCGCGAGAGGCGGGGTCTACCCTGGATTGGGCGCCAGCAGGTCTTAGAGACAAACCAGCATTCACAGCCGTATTCAGAACTGCGTGGAAAGATGGATTTCCATTTTATGCCGCACACGGTTTGCAAAAGGGAGAGGCCGTCCAGGTCAAATATGTGTAAAATATGGCAACTCATTTTATTGAATGATTTATAAAAAAAAAAAAAAGTAACAATTGAATCTCATTTGTGCTTTGTGTAATTCATTTACTATTAATTATGAATTCACACATTTTTTAATAAAATGCATTTAAAAAAATGCATTATTTGTTTTACAAGTATTTTTACTAGCAAAAGGGAGAGCCCGTCCAGGTCAAATATGTGTAAAATATGGCAAATAATTTTATTTAAATTAAAAAAAAGTAACAACAATTCAATCTCATTTATGCTTTGTATAATTCATTTACTATTAATTATGAATTAATTAACAAATTTTTTTAATAAAATTCATTTGAAAAATGCATTGTTTGATTTACTAGTATTTATTTTATGTGATTACACTAAATATTTCTTTGACTATATAAATTGAAATAAAGTAAATACATAAACATTTTGGGGGGGAAACATGATAAAACTATTAACCAGTTATTTAACTCCCATTTGAATTTAAATTGAAAAATGCATGCATGCAATAATAATTCATATTTTATTTCTGTTTTTATGATTTTTTTTGGGGGGTAATGTCTATTTTTTATTTATTGGTAAGTTGTTAAATCCTTATTATTTTGCCAGTTACTTAATACAATTTATGTTTTGAAAATAATTTAAAAACACGTACCATTATTTTGTTTATTTTAATTTTGAACAATCACCAACTCAACCAATGATTCAATTAGATAACACATTAAAAATCAAATACATGACATGAAACAGACCTTGAGTTAGTTTAGTTTATGCAGCACACAATAAAGGACTCTTGATAATTTAAATTCTTGGCGGCTCTTCCAGTGGTCCATAATTTGACCACCTACAGCTGGACATGGATGTGTTTGCAAAACCTGGAGAAAACTCGTGCCAGCGCAGGGAGAACGTGCAAACTGATTTGAAATTAAAATGCGGGACCTTTCAGCGACGCGTTAACCACTACTGCAAACCGAGCCCCCACTGCCAAAAGCATTTAAGCGCCGTCTGAAACAACCTCCTCGGATTGCTGCACGGACAAGAGTGGCGGGTCACCTGGGCAACTACGGGAAGCCAAACTGGACGGAAACTATGGCGTTTGTTCCCACTGCGCTGCCCTAATTGCTTCCACACTTCTGGGAACACTTACGACAACGCTCTGGCGCGTGTGCTTGGGAATATTTGTGAATTCATCCAGAAGAACACTTGTGAGGACAGAGGCCACAGATGGTGGGAGATGCCCTTGATGGATCACAAATTCATAACCTCTGCCCGTCCGTGACTCAAGATAGTGAGAATGCGTGACGCCGAGCTCCTCAACTCACTTCAACTCGTACTTGGCATCCCTGTGCCTCGGAATGGTGCTCTTCTTTTCCTTTCGGCTTGTCCCGTTATGGGTCGCCACAGCGTGTCCCCTTTTTCCATCTAAGACCATCTCGTGCATCTTCCTCTCTTAACACTGACCGTCCTCACGTCCTCCCTCACAACATCCATCAACTTTTTCTTTGGTCTTCTTCTCCTCTCCCTCTTTTCCCAGGCAGCTCCATCCTCAGACTCTCTCGCCTCCGGACTTGTCCAAACCATCCAAGTCTGCTCTCTCCAACCTTGTTTCCAAAACCTCCAACTTTGGCTGTCCCTCCCTCTAATGAGCTCGTTTCTAATCCTACCCAACCTGCTCATCCCTCGCGAGAACCTCAACATTTCCAGTTCTGCTTCCTGTTGTCTCTTCAGTGCCACCGTCTCTAATCCGTCCATCACGGGCGGCCTCACCACCGTTTTATAGACTTTGCCCTCCATCCCAGCGGAGACTCTTCTGCCACATGGAACACCAGACACCTTCCGCCAACTGTTCCAACCCCGCTTGGACCCGTTTCTTCCCTTCCTTCCTTCCATTCACCATCGCTCTGCATTGTTGACCCCCAAGTATTTGAAGTCGTCCACCCTCGCCATCTCTTCTCCCCGCAGCCTCACTCTTGCTCCTCCGCCCCTCTCATTCACGCACATATATTCCGTTTTACTCCGGCGAGGTGCCTCGAAACGGTGCCGAAGAATGTTAGACGGCACGCTGGCCCTCAGCACAAAAACAGTGAATAACGGAGCATACATTTAAAAAATGGGAATACTGCACTAGATAACTAGCCTGGCCTTTTCAATTCCTTCTTTTGTCAGATTGGCACTTTCCATCCGTCTTGGTACTACAACAGAAATTGGGATGTGTGCAATGTTGATGGTCTCGATTTGGCCACGCAGAACCCGTGCAGATTTTTCTACTCGTCATGTGTGCGTTTTCTCACGACTTGAGGAATCGTTACTGGTCACAGGCCGCGTATTAGCGCAGCTTCTGAAGCCGAGGGCGGGCTTCCTTCATTCGTGCACGCACGGCCGCAGACAAGCCGTAGCACGGCGGGGCCGCGCCCTGACATCAAGAGAAGGAGAATTCAAGCAACATGCCGCAGATGCCTGGGCAAGTATGTCGGATTTTGCTGCCCCCCCCCGCCGCACCCAAATCCTCTTTCATCTTTCACCAGAGACTTGATTTGGGAGGCTGTTAGCGGCATGACAAGAAGCGCTTAGAATGGAGATGAGCTGCAACTTTCCTCAGCCACTAATATCTCTTTGAGCTAAAAAATGTTATTTTACCAAAGGGCCGGGAAGGGGGGGGCTGACCACATGCAGCAGGTGGACCACACCACAGCACGGCTCTTTGTATTGTAAGAGAGTAATGAGGAACACATTGGGTTCCATCAAACACAAATTATATTCACCAAGGGCATTGAAACAGAAGACAAACATCACAGAAACAAAAGCGCATTTGGCTTCAATGGGTCTGGTAATAATTAAAAATTCCTCGCCGGTTTGGAGAAACGGTAATACGCAACAGACCTCGCGGTTTGCGTGGACACACACTGTCGTTGTTGAATGTACCAGCGGCTTTTGAGTTGAGCTTCTAACGCGGCACCGGAGCCGTGTTGCGTTTTCGGAACGTTTTCCCGCTCCGAAGACGAGCGGTTTAAAAAAGAAAAAAAAAAATGTATCCGGATAATGGCGGAAAGCTGCTGTCGTACCGCCGTCGTGATCTCACCGCGCTGTTTGCGTTGAGGCATCTCCACTTTGCGAAGGCATGACGTGTTTCTTGGATGCGGCCGGTGCAGTTTCACGTGGCGACGTACAGTAAATGTCTTTTCATTGAGTCATTGGATTCCATCTGAAGGTGCAATCGATCTTTCTGCTGGCTTTGTTTGCGAGACGAGAAGAGCTTTTACCTACGTATATGTGGGATTATTAGGCGTCCCGCACGGCACGTTATCGTTCACCTGCCTCCGCCGGACATTATAGACGTCGCTATATTGCAGTTTTCGTCAGCGTAAATGATGACGGGTGGTAAAATGAGGCTCGCGAACGTGTGCGAACACGCAGGACGTGTTCAGACTTTTATTTTTTTTCCTTCACGCCGCAGGCAGTCTTGCTTGTCAACTTAACATTAAGCTATCAGAAATGTGCAGACCTCCGTGAGCGTGTTGCGTCCTTTTACAGCTTTTTTTTTTTTTTTTTTTTTCACACACGGCAAAACATCGTGGAAGCAATACGCTCGAGGGGCTTTCGGTCAGGTAAAAGGACGCAGGCGAATTCAATGCAGCTCAAACTGCAATTATGTTGTATATAACTTGCAATTTGTAAGTGATGCCAAAATTCAGGAAAAAAAAGTATCTCGTTGTTTAAATGGCGATAAACTCCAGGCTGACAATGTGTTTCATGGGAGGAGTTTTTGACGATGTATTTCTGGTGGAGGAGGCAGCGTCAGTATTTCCTCACGCATTACATTGAAAACGTTTTTCAAGTCACATTTTTCAGCTTATTTTTTGCCTTTCGAGTGGCAAAATTCGGATAACTGTCATGAAATTGGACAGCTTCCGATTAGAATTAGGCCCGTATGTTTAAGTGAGGGCGGCGCGGTGGATCTACTGGAAAGCGTTGGCTTCACATTTCTGAGGTCCCGGGTTCGATCCGGCACTCCGGTTTCCTCCCACATCCCAAAAACGTGCAACATTAATTGGACACTCTGAATTGCCCCGAGGTGCGACTGTTTGTCTCGATGTGTCCTGCGATTGGCTGGCAACCAGTTCAGGCTGTACCCGCCTCCTGCCCGTTGACAGGTGGGATAGGCTCCGGCGCTCCCTGCTTGACCATTGTGAGGATAAGCGGCGAAGAAAATGGATGGCTGTTTAAGTGAGGGGAGAAGCTTCAGTTAGACACATCATGCTTTGACACAATCTTGTCATTTCTAAATAATTAGGAACCTTTTGCATGGGTAACAAATACAGGTTTTAAATTGGAATGGACCATTTTGACCTGCAGTCTCTCGTCCTTTGGTCAGCTTTTAACACAAACAATTTAACTTGGGTGCGAACCAAAACCAACCCATCCAAGACCATCTGGAGGAAAACCCCGTCCGGTATTGTGAGAAAACGACCCAGCCGAAACAATAAGTACTAAACAGATGTTGGTGAAGCACCCGCAGGTTGAAAGTCAGCTAAGCCGGTCACCCTTAAACCTCTTGCGACCCCTCGATGGGATCCTTTTCACCATTTCTCACCGGTCGCTTCCCATTGACACTCCTGCTGCGAGCAGATGTGATCAGTTTGACGTGTCATGGCATGTGAGAAATTGCTTCTCTCTTAGCCAGCATCCAGTGACATATATATATATATAGTTTTACCTCCTGAAAGAACTCCCACCGGCAGCTGAGAGGCCCGAGGGGGGGTTCTGGCACTGGACTCGATATGTGAACGTTGTCCTTTTTCGTACCACGCATGGCTTTTTATTCCAAGTAAAGCAGGCAGATGTTCTGGCATCTCCCGGTCAAGGAGACTGCGTTTAATCTTGTGTATCTTATTCCTCTTGAGCGAGCCAGAGAACAGCAGGGGTGTTTGTCTGCTCCCGCTGAACGGGAACACGAGCAAGTCCTCTGGTTTTCTCAGCAAATACACGCCGGGCTTTGCGGAGGTTCCCTTTCCCAAGAATACTTGAGCGGATTGGGAGGCACTGGGCGGACACCGGGCTGTCTTCCTTCCACCGTGCAATTATTCCCCGCGAGCCTCCCACCTGCCAAGGAGGACCGGGCGTTGCAACGTTGCACGTCGTATGATTAGAGACGTTAGGGAGTGAGCAGGTCTCGGCGGCTGGAGAGTTTGCTGCGGGAGATTAAGACTTGCTTACTCCCGCCATTCCGCGACGGAGGTGAAAGGAAGCAGAGGAAAGCCAGGATCTCAAGTCCGATCTGGCTTTTGTAACGTTAACTCGGCGGCGGCGGCGGCCCCGAGATCGCTGTCACGTTTCGCCGAGGACTGATCTGGTGTGAAAAACCAGAAGAGAATAAAATGAATGGTCATTATGAGCTGTTTTGACTTGTACAGCCGTGATTAATGTTGGGTTTGAATTCCGCCCCCTCATAAAGAGAAGTGGCATTGCGTTGGAATGAAAACATCCGGCCATTCGTTTTCTACAGCGCTTGTCCTCATTAGGGTCCTGGGTAAGCTGGAGTCTATCACAGCTGACTTGGGGAGCCGCAGGCAAACGGCTATTCACGCTCATATTCACATCTCAGGACAATTTGGAGTCTCTAACTAACATAACATTTGCAAAATGTTGCAAAATGTGTTCGGGGGAGCTGTAATAAGCTACTGCACGGGCAAAAAGTGGGTGTCCAGGATCAAAGGTGACGAACGAGAGCTTTCTCTTGAGTTTCTTCCGTGATCAGCAATGGAGCGGCAGAGCACTTTCCCGAGCAAAAAGTGGACTGATCAGGAAAGAGCGTAGCGTCCCCGTTGACGGCGTCACCGTCAAAATCAGAACCCAAAAGCCCTTTGAAAATGTTTCGTGGCGGTTGTCCTTCCGAGGCAACGCATTCGATGCCGGACGGGGAAAGCAACGTAAACATCGTTTCCAAAATGGCCGACAGGTAGCGAAATGAATGTATGTGTAATACACTAGACAAGATTGTGTAATTATTGTGCAGGTGTACGTACAGCAGGGGTGCCCAGACTTTTTTTTTTTACCCCAAGATCTACTTTTCAAGCACCCAGCCTTTCGCGATCAAAGGGGGAAGGGTCTTTTTTTTTTTTTTTTTAAAGAATGACACACACGCACAAAGATTTACCCACTACAAAAATGCAAAACATATTTATTTTAAAGTATATTGAGGATTCTTGATGTGTAATTGTATGTTTGTGTGCCTTGCATAACCGCAGGAGCCAATATTGCATAACCCAATGTGAACATTTTTTTTTTTTTTTTGGTAACTATCTGAGTTCACGTTGATGATCACGAAATACCACACGCATGAAAATTCACATTTGGGCCGTGTCACTCACGTCAGTGGATTCGTCCAGCAATCTCCGATGTCCTTCCACTCATCAGTCATGGCTTCACAACGCCGTGGAACTGTACTCCTTGACGGTGGATCGGAACAACGAGTCAGCTGTGCCTCTTTTACCATCTCTCCGTCCTGGGAGGATTTTTTGATATTAACGATGATGTGAGAAACGCGGAACGACGCTTCGGTGGCGGCGTTCGCTGTGTGAAAAGCGACTGCCGTGCGGCCAGTTGGGATTTTACTTTGTTCGTTTTTCTCATCCTCAGCTCGCTTTTCGGCGGACTGCCGGTGTCGTATTTGCCGCGAATAGTTCGAAAATCCCGCTCCACATTTCACGCCACCGGCAGATGAGGCAAACGCGCTTGGAAAATGGCATCGGGAAAAATAAGTCCGCCTCCGTATGAAAGTGATACATTTTTTTTGTCCTCTTTTTTGCTCCAGCATCCATAATCATGTTTGATAAGATTTCATAAAATAGCGTGAAACTCACTGACTAACTAGTGTGTTTTCCCTGTACTGTCGTTGTTTGCACGTGCGCAGTGGGCTAAAGGTCAGAAAAATACGGCTGACTTTTTTTTTTTTTTTTTTTGTCGGCACGCCGTCGAGATCGACCGCGATCGACGCGTTGAGCACCCCTGACGTACAATATTAAGTAGTGAGCGTACGTATGTGCAATAGTGTATATTAAAAAAAAAAAAAACATTTTGTTGGTAGGTCATTTCGAGTACGTGCACTGCACCGGGTATAAATATGCAGTGGTGGTTTATGTATGTACCAAAAGAGCAAGCGTGTCGTTGCGTAGCTGTTTTTAAACTAAGGAGCGCATTGTGTAAAATCCCTTTGGGGCGTCTGAGGCTTCTCTGCCTCATTACACCAATATATGCCCACGTGGCATCATTATATGTCTCTTTGTGTATGCGGGTGGTTCGACGTGGTAAAGATAACCTTCCAGCCCATCCAAATGAGAGGATAAATGCAGAATTTTGGCGCCACAACGGAGCAGCCTCCGCACCGTCCAATGTGACCGCGTCTGAGATTTGTGTTTCCCAATTTCGCGGGTGTTTTTCTACCGCCGCAGCCTCAAACAAAACCATTTATTTTCCCTTTTTTTTTTTTTTTTTTTGTTCGTTCTCTCTTTCTCCTCTCTCTCTCTCTTTGACAGAGTTAAAGTCGACCGGCACCGCTCACCACTTTTCCTTCTTGCTCAACTCGAGCGACTATCGAATCCTTCGCATGGACGAGGACCACGACCGCATGTATGTGGGCAGCAAAGATTATATCCTGTCTCTGGATCTGCACGACATAAACAAGGAGCCGCTCATTGTAAGGACTGTCATGCGACGAGGTTCGGGACGTCCGGCTAAAGTTCTGCATCTCATCTTGTTGATGTTGTTCTGTTGTTTATTTCTAAAGATCCACTGGCCTGTTGCCCCTCAGAGGAAGTCTGAATGTGTCCTGTCTGGAAAAGACACCAATGTGAGTGTTTACAAACGCAACACAGGAGGGAAAAATAAAAAAAAAAAAAAAATCACCATGGACTAAAGTGTGGTATAAACATGCCGATCTTTAATATCTTTACCAGTTCTTCTCGATCAGTGGTTTCCATTTCGACTGAGAGAGCCGTAAATGGCAAATGTTTGAAAACGTAATTTCAAAAGAGCCATGCAATATTTAAAAAAACTAAATACAGGCGTATTTGCGCATTTATGTAGAACCAACACTTTTACAGTACAATAAAGTCTCAGAATTCTTTTCAATAACACGATGATGTTGCTGACCAATGGTGATTAAAATTACTTCTTACCATTGATGCGACTTCAGGTGCTTCCAAAAGCGCCAGGTATGGCTCGCGAGCCACAGGTTCCCGAACCCTTTACTGAATTCATAATATTAGTCAGGATCGTCTTCGAGAGACATCTGGCGATCGGGCCTTTTTTGTCAGGATGTGTGTTCGAGGCTTTGAACGTCCGCTACAACCTCCGTTCAGATTTTTGACTCTCATTGCACTTACACGTCGCGATCACGAAGTCAGCGGCTCGGCTCATTTCGGTTTTGACTGCACGCGCGAGGATTTGCCATCGGAAATATTGATATCAGCGACACTTGTTTAAGAAGCTACAAGAGTCCTGCTGGTGGGCGGAACAGTCAGGACAAATGCGTCGCAAACCCGACGCTCACTCACGTCCCCTGGAAAGTTGGAAGTTAATTGACATGATAATCGGTGAACACGTTCATCATAACCGGATCCATGAAAAAATGCCGACTATCGTGCCCGGATTTGAGCGGGAAGTCAGCTCATTTTTCAGGGAATTGCGGGACTCGTTCCTTGCCAAACTCCAACCAAGAAATTTGACGAAATTATTGAAGCTTTTTATCCCCCATGTCATGTGGTCACGACATCATATGTCAAGCATTCATGTTTGATGATCATTCCGGAATTCGCCTTTCGTCATGTTCCTTTTTACCTCGTGTTATTGCTGGGTTAATGAATACTGTGTAAAAAAAAAAAAAAAACAAACAAACAATAATATTAATACTGAATACTGTTTAAAAAAAAAAAAAACCTTTAATAATAATTCTGAATACTGTGTAAAAAAAAAAAAAAAAAGGATATGTTAAAATATGTCGTGTTTACAATGAAAGGGAAGGTAGTAGAGGTTTTATTTCATTTTGTAAAAGCTTACAATGGGTCAGTAAATCTGACCCACAAGTATAAATTAAAAGTATAAATTTCTGCCCTCATTTTTAGTTCCTTGTGGCACTGCCATTGGAAAAAAAACATTTGATACACACAACTAGATATACAGTATATTTGTGTGTGAGTAAGTACGTCAATAACAAGTCCAGCAAATTCATCCTTTTTTTTATATATATATATTTCTGCTGCCTTTTAAACTTCGCAACATAACAACAGACCTGCAACATATGATTAAAAATAATTACATGCATAAACGTCCCATTTTAATCCTTTTATGTCGCTCATGGGTCAATATATTTAACGTATATCATGTCTTGAAATATGTATATTTTTTGAAGTCCTAAAGTCCCTAAATGTTTTTGTTGTGATTAAAAATGTTCTGTTCTGGAATTTTTCAAAAATTTTCTTCAACAAAGATAACTTTTTCTTTCAATGTTGTACTGTAGGGTTGCATTTCTTTATCTATCTATCTATCTATCTATCTATCTATCTATCTATCTATCTATCTATCTATCTATCTATCTATCTATCTATCTATCTATCTATCTATCTCTCTATCTCTCTATCTCTCTATCTCTCTATCTCTCTCTCTCTCTCTCTCTCCTCTCTCTCTCCTCTCTCTCTCCTCTCTCTCTCTCTCTCTCTCTCCTCTCTCTCTCTCTCTCTCTCTTCTCTCTCTCTCTCTCTATCTCTCTCTATCTCTATCTCTCTCTATCTATCTCTCTATCTCTATCTCTCTCTCTATCTATCTCTCTCTCTATCTATCTCTCTCTCTATCTATCTATCTGGAAAATGTTTTCCATGCTACGCCTTCTCTGTCAAATCTGATCAGGTCGAATTTTGTTGTGCTTTTGGACCTTCATGTTGCCTGGGGTGCTCGACGTGTTCGGGATCTGGCTGGGGGGGCACCTCGGTGCCTAACAGGAAGCCAACGGATTATCTTGTGATCGTTTTACATTTTGCGGTCCAAACAATAAGCAAAATTTAAAAAAAAAATGGAGGGAGGGGGTGTGGGGAGAGACATCTCTGAAGTGTTAATACGATCCACGCGTGCAAACAGGCGTTCATTTCATCCTACCTTCCTGAAACCAGGATGGCATGCGAGCAAATCACAGAAGTGCAAACAAAAAGCAGATCTTTTTGCGTTTGAGGCACACCCGCACATTTCACTGGAAGGAGCCAAGTGGAGGGAGTGCAGGGGGGGGGGGGGGGGTCGACGAGCTCGAAAGCGCAGCCTGCTGTTTATCCAACTGGAATGCTCATTTGTGCAAGCTCGCTGACCCGTCGCCTCGCTCTCTCTCTCTCTCTCCGAGCCTCCGGCTGCTTGGTACCGGCGGCGGTCCGTGTGTGCGGGTTTGAAATGTCGTCGGCAAACGGGAGAAATTCGTCGTCTGGCGGCGGGGGGGCAACTCGGTGCAATCTTCACCTGCTCTTTAAGGCCCAGACAGATGATGACAATTCAGAAGCAATTCGCGGGGGATGTCGGTGCAGGCGGGAGGTCAAAAGCAATCATCCTTGCTGTGTTCTCACTTGGGGGGGGGGGGGGGGTCGGGACACACACACACACACACACACACACACACACACACACTGTATGTCCCAGGAAACCTCCGACTCACACATCTGTTGTGTTGCTAAGAAGTACCAAAAACAGCTCATCCCCCTTCCCGCGTACACAAATCTTTTTTGTTTTGTTTTTTTTTAAATGATGACCCTTCTACCTTGTCTCCTCCTAAAATTCGCCCATCCATCCTTTTTCTTAGCCGCTCATCCTCCCGAGGGTCCCCGGGGGTGCCGGTCTCAGCGTTCCCCCGTGCTGAATGGTCTCCTTTTGATGAATGCGCATGCTTTACGAACAGGGGAACTCTGGGTACGTAGCAGACGCTTACTGGGAAATCTCCCGGTCTGATAGTTCCCCTTCTACTACACAGACGGGGCTAACAAAACATTAAAACAAAAGTTTATAAAAAGATATACTCATATATGTACGTTCACTGCGTCAGGTTCACGTTCTGAGACGACCATAGCGAACATGAACACTCGGCGACAAGTTGTCGAATGGCACATGTTGAAGAAGTATGGATGGGGACGTTTCAGACTGGCCGGACGCTTAGAAAATATACGCATATCTGCATTCATATGCGCGTATAAGCATTCATCACAAGGAAATTTTTCACCACCTGGAGCACTCAGACCGTCACACCGGAAAATTATCCCAGATGTCATCGAGCAGGAGGCGGGGTATACCTTGAACTGGTCGCCAGCCAATCGCAGGGCACACCTACGGGCAATTTAGAGTGTCCAATTAATGTTGCGTGTTTTGGGAATGTGGGAGGAAACCGCAGTGCCTGGAGAACATGCAAGCTGCACACAGGCAGGTCTGGGATCAAACCCGGACCTCAGAACTGTAAGGCCAATGGCTTCCAGCTGAACCACCGTGCCTAAAATTCATATCACGGAAAATAAATCAAATCCCTTCAAAGTTAGCAGGGTATGTGGTGATATTCAGACATAAATGGGGAAAACATGAGAACTTAAGTCTTTCTGAATGGGTCGTGTAGTCCCTTAGCGAACTCCGCATCACCTTTTAGACGCGTCCGATAATCGGCGTACCGCTTAAATTGCAAATGTTACCGTGCTGGACTGTGCGGCGAATCGGCCGACTGAGACGTGGAACTCCCCGCGGCGCCGCTTCGGTCGCTCGTGGAAAGATGACCTCAGCCGCACGCTGCACAAACCACATTACTCACGTTTTGAAGCGCCAGTACATGAAGTAGTCGAATCCGATCGCTCGGTCCAAAATCTTTGCAGGACAATAAATCGGGTTTCCCCCCTCGCACGCTTGCGCCGTTCCGCTCTTTTTGGGATTTTCTCTGACAGCGCCGAGTGATCCGGGCCCGGGGCCGGGCCGGGAGCCGAGCGCCGAGCGCGGGCCTGCCAAACGGGCCGACGGCGGAAATGATAGATGGGATGGTTTAAAGCTTGGCAGAGGGCTTATTAACCACCAGTGGGGTGTTATGTCTCTTATGCAAATAGTTCCTTTTGACAATGTTGTGGGGTTTTTTTTTTCCTCTCTTCTTCCTGTCAGGATGTTTTCATAATGGTCCGTTTGTTTATTAGTAAGATGGAGAAGAAGGAAAAAAAAAAAAAAAAAAAAAAAAACGGTGGAGCTGCATATTACATTTTGGGGGCGAGGGATGAATCTTAAGCTCCTTTTGCGCAGCCTGTTCAAGTCGGGGATTTATTTGACTGTTTCCGGCTCGCCGTTCCGCTCGGAAGGAAATGAAACAGATCGGTGGGGGATCGCCGAGGGAGTTTTTCACCTTTTGGGGGGGCAGGATCGATGCCAACGAAAGTGGCGATTGGCAAAAGTGTGGCAGGTGATGGCCTCTGATCCGGTGGGCCGGTCGGGATTTGCTCTTAAGGCCGCGACGTTACGGTAAGGAAGAAAAGCCACACAGTCACGTTGTCACGTTGCTCATTTTTGTGTAAATGGGATTTCATGACGGGTGGGACCGTGGATCATCTGATGAAGCCTTGGCCTCACAGTTCTGAGGTCCCGGGTTCGATCCCAGCCCCGCCTGCGTGGAGCGTGGGTTTCCCCCGGGTGGGCACTCCGGTTTCCTCCCACATCCCAAAAACATGCGACATTAATTTGACCTTCTAAATTGCCCCTAGGTGTGACTGTGAGTGCGGCTGTTTGTCTCCATGTGTCCTGCGATTGGCTGGCGACCAGTTCAGGCTGTTACCCCGCCTCCTGCCTGTTGACAGCTGGGATAGGCTCCGGCACTCCCGGTGACCCTTGTGAGGATAAGCGGCGAAGAAAATGGCTGGCTGGATGGATTTCATGACATTTAAAAGGAAAAAATATACATAGCACTGCACACTTATTCGATTAATAAAATTCATTCAGTCATTTTCTGAGCCGCTTATCCACACAAGAGTCGCGGAGAGTGCTGGAGCCTATCCCAGCTGTCGAAGGGCAGGAGGCGGGGCACACCCTGAATTGGGCGGCGGCCAATCACAGGGCACACGGAGACAGACAACAGTCGCAATTCAGAGTCCACAACAAATCCAGTTTTTTTTGGGTGATGTGGGAGGAAAACGAGGTGGCCACCCGGAGAAAAGCCACGCTTGCAAACTCCACGCCGGCGGGGCCGGGATTCGAACCCCGGTCCTCAGAACTGTGAGACCAAGGATTTAACCAGTTGCCCCACCGTGCTGCCCGATTAATAAAATGTTTCCCGAGAAATCATTCAAACAATAAAAGAAAAACAAAATTTGAAATCAAATTTGACAGCAGTTTTAAACCACTGGTCTCAAACTCAAGGGCCGGGGGCCAAATCTGGCCTGCCACATCATTTTATCTACATACGTTTGCGTGCGTGTATTTCCCTCCACGATTCTGGCTAAAATCTGGCCAACATTTTCAAAGTGTCATGTGATTAAAATAATGTTATAAAGTTGCAAGCGCTTTTCGGTGGCCAAACTAACTAGCAAACTTCTCGACTTCTACCGAGACATCCGAACAAAGGCGCCGTTGTCCCCGTTTGACGGCGGTTATGCTCCGTTTCTCCTCAGGGCGAATGCGGGAACTTCATCCGTCTGATCGAGCCGTGGAACCGCACTCATCTGTACGTGTGCGGAACGGGAGCGTACAACCCCATCTGCACGTACGTGGACCGCGGACGCAGGTCGCAGGTAACCGAACACTCCTCGGAGACGCGACCTTTCCCCCGCTCTCCTTTTTAACAGTTCGTATCTGTCACCGAGACGGGCTGCCCCCTTTCTGCTCTCGGTCCTCAGTTTTTGTTGCTCGGTTTTCTGTCGCTTCCTTTCACCTACCTTGCATCGCCGGAGTTCCGTCAGGACCAAATTGCCACCGAGCAATGCGATCCGATACTTTTGTTGGCTCTTGTGAAAGGTGCCGACACGCTACAGTCTGTTTATTGTGTAACGGGGAGCCATTGTGGAGGCAAAAACTACATTTGATGGCTCGTCTCTAAATAGCTGCGTCTCTGGCGTGCCTGCCCACCCGGTGAGTGTGAAATGGACCAATCGTGCAACTCTTCTTTTCTGGCCATTTCTGACCTGGAGGCGACATTTTCAAGTAACTTCTGGACCACTGAACCAATAGAGCCCGTGCACGTGACGTCCGCATATTCACGGCGCCATATTGCCGGTCAAACAGAGCTGCTGGAAATTGAACCGGATCAGAATATTCACAATACCCGAGACCTGTTGTGCTGCTGGTCGTCACAACAGATGAGACAGATATTCAAAAAGATAATTCTATGGAATACCGTCTGAACAGACCAGAAAATATCGATGGATTTCGGCAATTAAACGTGATGGATGGTGCCCAACCCAAATACTGTGTAGCGATCGTTTCATTTCAGGTAGGAATTATTCTTCTCAATTTCAAATTAACAAAAAGTATTGGCTCATTTGAGAACAATGCGTATTCAAAAAAAAAAAACTTTACGGAGGTTAAGCGTGGCCGCAATCGCTTCTGTGTACATTCCATGGAGACGACTCCGTCCTCTTCTTTTTTTTTTTTTTTTTTTTTTTCAAACAAAGTTAATGAGTGAGAGTTTGTGTAAAACCGGGGGGTCATTTATGGAAATATTGGCATTTGTATTGAATACTAGCTAAAAAGATCGATGGATTCCGGCAAAGGTTAACGTGTGTGGCCCAACAAAACCGTCACTACGAGGGATTTGTTGCTGATTGAGCAACAAAGTGTTTGTATGCGTCCAGACTTTTCTACCCTTTCTCGCTTTTCCGTGACGGCTTACTCACCAGATACGTGAGTAGATCCCGTTGTACAAGACAAGCAGAAGCGAACTCGCAGTCCAATTTCATATCAGCGAAAACATCGACTTCAGCATTAAATAGTAGGGGTCCTCTATGCCGAGTTTATCAAATTTTTCCACGCATCGTCGTTTATTTTCACCTTGTAAATTATCTGACGGTATCGGACGAGACTCTGGCCGTTGTCCTACAAGACATATTTCTGTTTCCAACCGACTTGACCGGGAATATCGCGAGGTCAATAAAAGTCACGTGATTTCGTGACGTAGGTGCACGAGCTCTGTTCGCACTTAGAAAAGTGCAAGCGTTCTGAGAATTTGTTGACGTTTGGGGAGGGCGTTTGCGCGTGATGTCCGTTGCATTTGCCACATGAACGGATCCTCACGCTAATCCATCAGAGTGGAATTGGCCTGCGAGGGGACGAAGTGGTGCCCCCACCAGTGAAAACACATTCAAGTCTCTTACTGTCTTCAAGTTCTGCTGCTTGTGTGAACTTTGGAGTTGGCATTGTTGAAACTCAGCTTTCAGTTCCACTCAGAGTCATCGTGGGAGCAAAACCCGTGTCGGGCGTTGGCCCCACAGTAGAGGACTTCTCTCAAGGCATCGCTGGATTATGCAGTGTATTACGTTACAACATTCTGGAATCTTGAACCTTGTTCGCGTTTGGCGCTTTGTCCAAACGCGACTTCTTATTGTAGCGTAAAACAGTCGTCAGGGTGTTACCGTCGTCGTCCACGCAGGTGAAGAGGCGTCGATCTCGCTCTGACGGGACACGCAGCAAATTCCTTGCCTGTAATCCCTCCACCCGCCTGTTTATCCATTGCGGGTTCCGTCGGTCTGTCTTTGCGTCCGCCTAAGAGCCCCTGACAAGCCGTCACTCCCGACGGAGCCTCTCATCTATCGTCGCCCTCGTAGTCCCGCCCCCTCCTCGGGGCGCGACGACCGGCGGTGGGCGGGACGCAGCTGCCGGCCTCGCGCCTTGGGCTCCTCCGCCTGTTTAGTCTCAACGCTTCGAAAGGGGAGGGGCGGGGTCACGTTTCATTGGAAAGGTCAGTCAGCCTGCTTTCATTCCGTTTTTCCACAATATCAAGTAGTTCCCTCTCCGGTCAATTTCAAAATCCATTGGTTCAAATCTCTGAATTTCGGGGGGGGGGGGGCCGTTTTGTCCCATGCAAATGCAGAGTGGAGCTGTTGTTACCATGACAACCGGCGGACCCACCCCGGCGGCCAATCGGTCTTACCGACCTTTCCCAAACCTTCTACCACTGGGATGGGAAAAATATGGTCTGTGGCCGCATTTGGCCTCCTCTGTTCTTGATTCCAGAACGGCAACCATTTACATCATCAAGGCTTCTGTAATAACTGGTCTGTTAAATTGTATTGACATATTTTATAACGTACGAGCTGTTCGATCCCTGTACGACCGCTGTCGGAGTTTGGTCCACATTGCCGGCAATAAGTCGGGCACTTTTCCAGTGAGAGTTGGACTCCGCCAAGGCTGCCAGTTGTCACCGATTTTGTTCGCAACTTTTATGGACAGAATTTCTAGGCACTGCCGAGGCGTAGACGGTGTCCGGTTTGGTGACCGCAGCATCGCATCTCTGCTCTTTGAAGATGATGTGGTTCCGTTGGCTTCATCAAGCCGTGATCTCCAACGCTCACTGGAGCGGTTCGCAGCCGAGTGTGAAGCGGCTGGGGTGAGAATCAGCGCCTCCAAATCTGAGACCGTGGTCCTCGGTCGGAAAAGGGCGGCGTGCCCTCTCCGGGTCAGGGATGAGATCATGCCCCAAGTGGAGGAGTTCAAGTATCTTGGGGTCTTGTTCCTGAGTGAGGGAAGAACGGAGCGGGAGATCGACAGACGGATCGGTGCAGCGTCTGCAGTGACGCGGACTTTGTATCGGTCCGTTGTGGTAACGAGGGAGCTAAGTCGAAAGGCGGAACTCTCAATTTACCAGTCGATCTACATTCCTACCTTCACCTATGGGAGTGAGCTGCGGGTCGTGACCGAAAGAACAAGATCCCGGATACAAGGGGCCGAAATGAGTTTCCTCCGCAGGGTGTCCGGGCTCTCTCCCTTAGAGAACGGGTGAGAAGTTCGGTCATCAGGGAGGGGCTCAGTGTCGAGCCGCTGCTCCTCCGCATTGAGAGGAGCCAGATGAGGTGGCTGGGGCATCTGATTCGGATGAGCTGTTCCAGGAAAGTCCCACTGCAAAGAGACCCCGAGGATGACCCGGGACACGCTGGAGAGACCGTGTCTCTCGGCCGGGTTGGGAACGCCTCGGGATCTCTCCGGAAGAGCTGGAAGAAGTGGCTGAGGAAAGGGAAGTCTGGCTATCCCTGCTGAAGCGACTTCCCCCGCGACCCGACCCGGTACACCGGTACAAAATGGATGGACGGATGGATGGATGGATATTTTATAATGTAAATTGGTGAATGGTGACAACACAATTCACAAACTTCGGAACGGCTCACTCACAAACCCAATATCGGAGATACGCTAAAGATTTACTTGGTTGTTTAAGTTGAGACTTCACGGCTGGGCGGGCACTCCAGAGACTTTGACGATTTGCAAACAGGCCATTTGAGATCAATTTTTTGTCCATAATGATGAAACGCTGTCTTTTGCATGAAGCTTGCATGACACCTCTCACCTCCCGAGATGCTTTTCTTTTTTCCAAAAACCTTCCCCGTTCCCACATTTGGTCCATCGTTTCCCCCGCTCTTCTGTTTGCGTCATCATCGTCCACCGGACAAATCCGGCTTTGGTCCGGCCGCTCACGCGTCAGTAACGAGACGGCCAAATGTGCCATGTCTGTCTTTTAGGGATCCTACTACCTCCAGGCCCCTAAATCTGGAGGGAGAACCAATCGGGCGGCAGACCAGAGCGCCGCGTCAGAGCTTTTGGAGGCCAAGGTGGGCTTTGAGCGAGGGGGCTCTGTCTGCGCTATGGGGAAAAAAAAATTTCAATTTAAAATCTGGCGCCCACCTGGAGAGCTCACGTTCGGGATAGCGATGACGTGTCTTGAAGTCAAATAAACGGCCTTCACCGTGACGGAGCGTATTTTTGTTGAGGTGCATATGAGAAAATCAAATGACGGAGGTTGGCTTAAATTGCAGGAGTTGAAAAAAAAAAGGGCAGTAAAACTGCTGCTTTTTGAACAAAAACATGTACGAGTATGTCGTTATTAAAAAAAAAAATGTAACCAAAATCGATGCATTCAACTTGTTGCTATTTGTGTATAATTCGTTTTCTTTTTAGTCAGTGTTGCTCCACTCCTTCCTTGTGACATATTAAGCGCTCAATATTAATCGCAATATTTGCAAAATTATAAAAAAAAAAAATCAGGAATGATACATGACTTAAGCCAAAATATAATACAAAAATATCTTTTACTAATGGAAAAAGTCAATCATTTAAAAAAAAATGCATTTTTTTATTTTCAAGACAACACCTTTTTATCATAACGTGAAAATAACAACATTGTTACAAAAACAGAGAATTAAATGTGATAAGCGAAGAAAAAAAATCACAATTGTTGGCGTTTGTTCTTCACTTTTACATAATATATAATTTTACCTAAAACATACTTAATAATATCACATTATGTCATAATATTACAGGAATCAGGAGTGTGACATGAGTAGGAGCAAAATATTCTGACAGAGAAATTTAGACAAAAATTCCAATTTTATTTACCAGTTCCTCATAGTATAGAAAAAAGAGGAATATAATGCAAGCACAGAAGACTTACACAATTACAAAATATTGTAATGTGAATTACGCTTAATACATTTAGGTTCGAGCGTGTCTGCTTCACATGGTTCAAATCCCGACCCCGCCTCTGTGGAGTTTGCATACCCCCCCCCCCCTCCGAAGAAAGCTGGGATTGGCTCCAGCACGCCCGCGACCCTCATGAGGATAAGCGGCTCAGCGAATGGATGGCTGAATACATTCAAAGACTGAAACGGTCTATCCAAAAGTCTTTCAGGTTGGTCGGGTCGGGCTGACAATTTTTTTTTTTTTCAATCCCTTTCATGACCCTGAAATGTGGCAGCGCCGCATTTTCTCTGTCCTTCCCTACCCGACGAGCCCCGACCGGACCGAGCCGCCGGTGCGCCCGGATCCAGTGTTGACACAGATGTTAAAGATGTCCTCTTTTCACCGTGACGATAATGAGTTTCTCTTTTGAGCCACTGACATCACAGGCGCAGCGGAGGGTGTTTTTTTTTTTTTTTTTTTTTCCCCCCCCTCCCTCTTTCCCCTCCGCCGCCTTCATCTCGCCGATAAAATCGCCTTTGTGTGCTTTTCGTCGCCCTCAGCAGATCCAGAAGCGCCCGCGGGGTCGCATTCTAAACTCCGCGTCGTTTCGTTAGAGACTGGCGCCGTTTTGAAAACTCAAAAGCGTTTTAACGGCAACTTCAAGGAGTAGCGACCCCTTCGGCCGTCTCCCTTACAGTAAATCTATTAGCAGGTCACAGGAGGAGTGCAAAGTTCATCAATCACCTTTTTTTTTTTTTTTTTTTTTTCCTCCCGACAGGAATACATTTTCCGCCTCGAGCCGGGCAAAGTGGATTCTGGGAAGGGAAAATGTCCTTTTGACCCCAAACTGAACAGCGTCTCCGCTTTGATCAGTAAGTAAATGTTTTTTTGTTTTGTTTTTTTTTCTTCACCAAAACTTTGCTCATGCATTTTTTTATTACAACCGAAGAGACGTCGCACCAGGAAGAAGAAAAGAAACGTCGAGTGTGCGCCAACTGCTCTTTTCACGACTCGAGCTGATTAACGAAGCACACCGCACACACATCAGGACTGTTTTCAACTGCCGTCACGCGCTTTCCAATTTAGAGCATGGTCGCCATTTTGGTTTGGTGAATTCGAGTAAACAAACCATCAGTAGAGTGAACCCATCCAACATGGCGGCGCGCCCCGGATGGAGTCACGTGGTCGAAAACAGTCTACATCCCCGCTGATAATCATGAGTCTCCTCCCCCAGTACCAAGATTGACCTGCGAGAGGCAGTAGGGTGCCACAAGGCATGAAGATGGCACTAAAGAAAAAGAGTTAAAAATGGAGTCACTTTTGAACACAAGGATTTATTGGAAATAGTGAATGGGTTTAACGTTTCTAGTGTTCTGAGCAGGGCAGATGGGAAAAATCACCATCGGATAATCGATCAAGATCATTTTCAATAATTCAATAAATCAGCTTTACCTCACCACAGATATTTTTTTTTCAATTTTAGTTTCTATTTTTCCAGGTTTTTTTTTTTTGAAGGAAAATGATTGATGGTTGATCCCAAGTTATTCAATTTTTTTTTGTTTTTGTTTGTTTTTTTTTTTTTTTTCTTTTTTTTTTATCACAATGGGCAACAATTAGGTGGCACGGTGGCTCAGCTGGTAAAGCGTTGGCCTCACAGTTCTGAGGACCTGGGTTTGATCCCGGCCCTGCCTGTGTTAAATTTGCATGTCCCCCCCCCCCCCATGCCTACGTGGGTTTTCTCTGGGCACTCCGGTTTCCCCCCCACATCCCCAAAACATGCACCATTAATTGGACACTCTAAATTGCCCCAAGGTGTGATTGTCTGACTGTTGTCTGTCTCAATGTGCCCTGTGATTGGCTGGCAACCAGTTCAGGGTGTACCCCGCCTCCTGCCTGTCGACGGCTGGAATGGGCTCCGGCACTCCCCGCGACCCTCGTGAGGATAAGTGGCAAAGAAAATGGATGGATGGTCCAAGCCGTTCCCCACGGATAATTGTACATCATTACTGTATTGTATAAAGTTGCTCACCAACACGAAGCTTTAGACCCCCCCCCCCCCAAAAAAAAAAAAAAAAAAGAAAGTCTTTCAAAAGATTACAAAGGCGACTCTTGAACCGCTCAGACGCGGCCAGCCGGTGGAAGATCCTCCTTGTAGGTTATGTGGCGTCGCAAATCTTCAACCGTGCCACACTTTTGTCTTTCTGTCGTACCGGTGGGTGGTCCGGTCGGCGGCCTACAGGTGGTCCGACGTGACCTCTTGCCCTCTCTTAGTGATTGTGTGTGTGTGTGTTCTCAATTGCAACTGTGAATTCCTCAAGTCTTCCAAAAACTTCATTTTGTAAATCCAGAACTTCTATCTTTAAGCCCCCACCGCACTTAAAACGGATTGTTTTGACTCGCAACGTGACAGGACAGTTAAAACTGCCAATCAATTTTTTTTCCCCACCCCCCTCCCCCCTTTCAATCCAGCTGATTGCAATTGATTCTGCACATTGTGCCGCTCTTCCAAATTCCCCTGATTGCTCTCACGGGGGCGCTCGGCGGCGCGTTCGGGTCAACAGGTTTGACCCAAACCCGGCGCTGCGCGATGTATTTTGGCTCCACCATCGCGCATGAGGGACATTTTGGAACGGCGTCGTGGGATGATTTAAATGAAAAGTGGCGGGCGTGACGCCACGTTTGAGTGATTGGCCGTTTTCGGGCCTGCAGATCACATTGATGACTTGTTTTGCTTTTTTTTTTTATTTTTTTTTTTTCGTCCGTTACGACTTCACCTCAATCCTGCGCGCGTGCGTTAACAGATGGAGAGCTGTACGCGGGAGTCTACATCGATTTCATGGGAACGGACTCCGCTATCTTCCGTACGCTGGGCAAGCAGACAGCCATGAGGACGGATCAGTACAACTCCAGATGGTTGAACGGTGAGGTCCTGAGCTAAACGTTTGCAGCCAGTACTAATTGGACCAATTGTCTTCCCCCCCCCCCGTGTGACGGGGACGCGGACGGGGAGGAGGAGTGGCTAATAGTTAGCGAACCAACAATCGTGGAGTGTTTTTATTGAAAGAGAGAGAGAGAGGAACTGCAATAAATAGCGCAAAAATATTGTCCCGACAGTATAAACAATAGAAAAAAAGTTGTGCTTGCAGGCATATATTCTTTATCCTCTGCGAAGAACAATAAGCACCAATACTGTTGTACTGAGAAGCTTCAATATTGTATTTGTATGGCTGTCTTATACTGCCCCCAGGTGGCCAATGTCTTTACATAAGATCAATTGAAGGAGAAAGTGTCACAAAAAGCGGTTTCATTCTTTTAAATTGTATTGAATTATGTCATTACAGACTGTTTTGATAAATGGTCCTTTTTTGGGGGGGGGGGGCGTGTCTAGAACAGAATAATAAATAGGATTTCCATTCATTTCAATCAAGAAAGACGATTTCAGATGAGTGCATTAAGTGAAAAGCGTGGGCAAGGAACTAATGAAACTTGTATCGCAAGGCATCATTCTACTTTGTTTTGGAGATGTGGAAAGAAGACATGGAATGTACCTGGCGAAAAATCGTTTATTTCGTTTATTTGAGTACAGTAAAGCCGTGGTTCTCGAACGTCCCCGTTTTCGAACAAATCTTTTTTCGAATGAAAATTTTGAGATTTTTTTTTTTTTTTAACATGTTGCGGGCGGCCAGACCAGCTGACCCACGACGCGCATTGTTGTGAATTACCACGCCCCTGAAAATACCCAGAAATGACATAACGTGCGCAGCGCAACCAGCACACTTTTGTTATTGTGTATAACGCAACCGCTGTACACAGACGTGTCCCGGAAGTGACTGTTATTGTTCTTCTTATCAAGGATGACCATATTAACCCCCAATCATGGCTCCCAAGAAGACATGTTGCTTGTTTAAAGTTATTCTGCACTTTTGTTAGTTAAAAAAAAAAAAAAGTTTACAAGGCTGAAGGCCAAGTCACTTGAGATACGGCAATGCACTCCCAGCCTAGCGTACTCTACTAATAAAGCATACATTTTAAGCAAAAAATAAATATATTTCTTTAATTATTGTAATATATAAAGTATTTACCCTATACATGTATTTCTACTATGCAGTTTATTATCAGGAAAAGCCAAATTTTTTTTAGGCGTGGAACGCATTATTTATTTTTCCATTCATTGTGATGGGAAACATTGATTCGATTTTCAAACAAATCCCTTCTCGAACCGTTTTCTGGAACAGATTGCGGTCGAGAATCGAGACATCGGTGTATATGAAATGGTTTTTTTTCTTTTCTTTTTTCAAAGTGCCATTTCCTGGCACAGTTTTCTGCGGTTGCACGTCGATCGACTCGGCGGCTTTAAAAGCGCTCTTTGCTAATTGCCGAGCGCGCGTCAGCAGCAGAAGAAGACGACGACGAGGTCAGCCCCGGCGGGATTTGACGGCGTGTCATTGGTGACTCACGGAGCTGATGAGCCACCATTGGGAAGCTTTATCGTTGGACGCTGCCAAATCGATCACGGCCATTTTGACCACTGCTGGGTGGGCTAAAATGAATTTGTGTACCACGGCGCAGCACAAGGGAGAAACGGCGATGATCCCTCCGCCCTCAGTAATCATCCAAATTGTTATTGAGGCCAAATAGCGAGTTTTAAAAGCGACCAAAACCTCAATCCTCCCTCCTGCGGGCCAATGAATTGTTATTCTGGGCTCCGTTTCTTGTCAGCCGTCTCCTGGTTACAATCATTTTATTATTATTGTACGTCAAAGCGAGCCTTCCGATTTTGTTCGACCTCCAGTTGCAGATATTTGCGGTATCCGCTGTCGTATCAAATCGAGCAATTTTTCCTACACGCAGCGACTTCCTTTTATTCCTTTTATGACTTGTAATATTGCTCAATTCTGCACCCTGGAAGAAGTCCGACCCATCTGTTCTGCTTTCAAACGCTCAAATCTTTGAATTTCCTCCACATTACGGGTTTTTTTTTTTTTTTTTTTTCTTCCCAGACCCCACGTTCATCCACGCGCACCTCATCCCCGACAGCGCCGAGAAGAACGACGACAAGCTCTACTTCTTCTTCCGCGAGAAGGCCACCGAGATGGGCCAGAGTCCCATGAGTCAGTCCAGAATCGGGCGGATCTGCCTGGTGAGTCGTTTTGCGTCAAACATTGATCTCTAACGTCTGAAGTGATTTTCGCGACGTGGGAACTGAAAGAAACGTTCAACGCGGCGCACCACACGATAACAATACCGGCACTAGAAGCTGTCGGAATACTGTACTCCGACAGATCTAAGGGAGACAAATATTTTAAACCTGGTGGGTTTTTTTGTGTAATACCAACACCTGTAGGATAATATTTCTTATTTCAAGCTACACTTGAGTGAAATAACTTGACAGACGACAAACGAGCTGGGGTTTTTTTTGTCTTGGTTTGAGCAATTTAGCGTTAGTTACGTTTGTTAGCGTGGCTTCCTAATTGTCTATCGTTCCGTTTCACACAGAAATCACGAAGTCGGTGGCTCGGAGGAACTCGGTTTTGACTATCCGCGTAAAGATTTGGCATGGTAAATATCGAATGAATTTACTGTAATTTCCGGCCTACAGACCGCACCTGATTATAAGGCTCACCCAGTACATTTGTAAAGGAAATACCATTTGGTACATAAATAAGCCGCACCTGTGTATAAGCCACAAGTACCCACATCGAAACACAAGATATTTACAAAGAAAGACGGTACACGGAAAGAGTTTTCAATATCAATTTCAATCCATTTTAATACCTTAGCTTAGCTTAACATAGCAATGATAAGTAGCACGAACAGGGGGGGTATGCAAAAATAAAGAAAATAATACAGCTGCGGTAGCAACACGGTAGCACAGCACTAACAGGGACAGTTAAAAAAAAAAAAAACATGCCTAAATCACTGAGACGCGGCAGCAATATGCTAGCACAGCGCTAACGCGGCCGGTTAAAAAATACATACCAGTAAAAATAACTGAGACACGGCAGTAACACAGCAGCAACACGCTAGCACAACGCTGACAGGGCCAGTTAAAAAACAAAACAAAAAAAAAAAACATGCCGGTAAAAATCACTTCCTCGGCACATATAATCCACCGGTCTGTCTTACCTTTTCTGCTTGAGTGCCCCCTTGCAGCCGTTAGAAAAAATGCACAAATTAGCCGCATCACCGCATAAGCCGCAGGGTTGAAAGCGTGTGGAAAAAAGTCGCCTTTTATAGGCCGGAAATTACGGTACAAGTGTCGAAAGGTTTTTCGAGAGATTGGGAAGGAAAAGTCGCTCAGGATAATCTTTTAGAGACATCAGATAAAGAGAGGATAGGAAAATGTTCAACTCGGCTCTGATTATTGTTTTTTATGCACTTTGCTTGGATAAACAAAGTTCACGCCGGACTGATCGTTTGTTGTCTGCGGTTCGTCGCCCCTTTGAGGAAAATTTCACACGATGGTCGATGAAGTCGAGCCGGCAATTAATGGTCAGAAGAGGAAAGCGAATCGCAGCTGTTTGCTTCCACAGTTTGGCTTGGAGAGCGTGCTGTTGTTTTGGTTCCTTTCGGGAGGGTTGGGAATTGACTTCAGTTCACATCTTGCATCCAGAGGCGATAACTAAGTGACGTTATTGTTGTATTTTGTCCTGTTAGGGATTTTGTTGGCCGCGTGTTCAAAAGGCTCCTCGTGGCCGCTTAGCAAGTTTTACGATGCAGTTTTGAATAAACAAGCCCTTGCATTTCCCTTATAAGGCAACGAGATGGTCAAACTGTAAGTCTCCGACTGTCAAAGGGAGACTGCACGTACTGTACTTCGTGGAGTGCAAATCATTCGGACGGCGTGAAAGGCGTGAACAACGTTCATCGTTTCCAGCCCGTGAATCATTTGAATTCCCTTCCTCAGTAGTAAAAGTTGGCCGACCTCCCTCGCGCACATGGGCCCGGTTCAAACTCGGAGCTGTTTTTTTTTTTGTTGCTGTTAGCCTGAACGGCTTCGTCTAACTCGCGAGTCGGCCGTGGGTACGACTCGACGGACGCGTCCCCCGACGGGTAACCCGTCCGCCTTTGCCTCCCTGCAGAACGACGACGGCGGCCATTGCTGTCTGGTGAACAAGTGGAGCACCTTTCTGAAGGCCCGTCTCATCTGCTCGGTGGCCGGAGCCGACGGCGTCGAGACGCACTTCGACGAGCTCAGTGAGTCCGCACACTAAATGTTTTTATATCGCTTAAATCATAAAGTGCTGCCCCCCGGACAAACTTTTTCATGGTGAATCCTCAAAACGTTGACATCATGCGCCGCCCAAATTAGACGGCGGAGACCCAAATGCTTGCCGATTGAGCGTCACCTGAATTTCCAATTGGGGCTCTTTTGGCGACATTCCTTTACGAGTCCTGAAATTTGCCCATTCAAACCAAAATGGCCCATTTGTTGCTCAGTCCTTGAGACTTTTTCACACATCCTGTTAGGAAAAACCTGACTACCAAATTTTATGTTCATCACTGGAACGGGTATCAGGCGCTGATTTTGATTTTGAGTTCTCATTTTCCACGGTAAATCCTCGAAATGATCATCAAAGCATTGTGGACATGCTCCGCCCACATTTGATCACAAAGACAAACTCATCATTTAACGTCGCCCATCCGTCTTGGATTTGGGTTATCTGGGTGAATTCCCTCATGGGAGATCCGGTTGGCCCCAAATTATCCAGCAGAACGACAGTCATCTCGTGTGAGAATCGTCCATCCATCCATTTTCTTAGCCGCTTGTCCTCACGAGGGTCGCAGGAGTGCCAGCTGTCAACGGGATGGGAGCAGGGTACACCCTGAACCGGTCGCCAGCCAGTCGCAGGGCACATGGAGACAAACAACCAATCGCAGTCACGATCACACCTCGGGGCAATTTACAGCATCCAATTAATGTTGCATGTTTTTGGGATGTGGGAGGAAACCGGAGTGTCCACCCGGAGAAAACCCACGCAGACAAGGGGAGAACAGGGCAACTCCACACAGGTGGATCCGGGATCAAACCCGGGACCTCAGAACTGTGAGGCCAACGCTTTCCAGCTGATCCACCGTGAGAATCGGCAATCGTTTATATGACAAAATGTGATCCAGTAAGACGCTGATATCAACATTCTTGCCATTCCTTGCTCAACGACGATGCTGTTCCGCTCCAGGCCTGTAGGTGGCGACGCGCACATTACTGAAGTCATTTTAAGCCACACAGCAGCCCCTCAATCTGGGGTGGGCACTGAACCCCCATGGGAGTCGACTATAATGCAGAAAAGTAAAAGAGTCAATTTTAAAATGTTTCCAGTTGCCTTTAATCATAATTAAAACTGTAACTATACCACAACCTGTGAGACAAAATTGCATGAATATATTTTTTCAGATAATCTTACAACATGACCCTAAAAATGTAATAATGGCTTGCACTTGCTTTGATTGGGGGGGGGGGTACACCAGAAGATTGTACTCGTGATTGAAGGCTAACAACTAAAATTAGCTCTTCTCACGCTAAGATATTAGCCTCTCAGTCGAGATGTATCACTTCAACATACTTCCTTGACACCAATACGTTCTGATTACTCAAGGTTTTGCTCTCTTCCTCTGGCTTCTTAGCACGAAAAAGTTTTTCAACAAACTACTGAGGATAGGTTCCACAGAAGAAGAAGAAGAAGAAGAAGAATATGAAAGAGTGAATTTATTAATGGCCAACGGGGAATAAAATTGAGAAAGACAATCCAGAGGGAAATTATGATCAAGGTATTTGGGGATTTTTTCAAGAGGAAAGACTCTAAATGCAAGCAAAGTGGAGCAAAACGAAAATATCTCCGTCCCCGACTGTATAGCTCGGAATAATGGTTGGAAAGTGCTGCAAAACAAAAAATGTATAGCATAAGCATCTGCTAAGAGTTAAGCGTCTGGCGCACACTTGATGTATTCATAACCCGATGGGAAAGCTGGCCGGCAAAATGTAAAGCTCCGTTACGTGACTCGTAACCACAACAGTGAGAAAACAGAGCCGTCCGGTCGGAACAGACGCGCCATCTTGCGCGCCGCGGATTGAGCCGTCAAAAGCAAAACGAAATGGAAGTCCGGGTAATCAAAATAGCCGGCGGGCGGGATCCGACCGACCTCCCGCGGCTCAGCCCGGCCCGTCTGTTCTTCGGGATTAGGCCGGGATTACTCCAGCGGCATCCTTGGAGCCGTGCGCTGCGAGCAAGCAACCCTTCACGTGCACTTAGAATACGTACGAATAAGTCCAAATTGATGCAAGGCGTCCCACAATATTTGACTCTTCAGCATGTGAAAAAAAACGCATCAAATTTGCTGTCATAATTCAACAGAACATTGCACATTTGGGCCGTCCGAACAGCCGAAGAAGTCAAATCGTGATCGCGGTGAGGATTCGCCCGTTCATCGGTGCTTCCACTGTGCTTCGGGTTTTCCCGTCCTCGTAGTCGTCCCCTTTTGTCCCCTTCTCTTTCCATCCCTCCTTCTTTGCGCAATCATGGACGCCACCCCCCCCCCCCCCCAACCCCAACCCCCAATAATGCGACCCCGCGCCGTCACAAACTCACAAGTTGGACTGACGCAACTTGTTCCATTTCGCCGCTCATTTAATCCTCCTGTCCGTCAGACGACTCGGGAATTTCTCCTCTTGCGGCGCGGCCATTATCTGTCATTTTCATACCTCGGCGCCACGCGAGGATTCGTCATCCTCGCCGTTAAAGCGACAACCGTCGGACCGTGCCGAATGAGAAACGCAGTTGTAGCGCCTCGCAAGTATATGATACTTTGACGAGAGGTGGCTAACCTCAATCAAAATTAGGAACTAATCAATTAACACAATATGATAATTATTCTAAACTTCTATTACAACTATGCACTTATTCCCTCTCAAAAGGTCTCTGATATCATATTTTCCCCTTATGAGTTAAGGTTATCCTAATTTAAATAAACAAGCTACCAAATAAACTCCCCACTTTTTTAACTGTCTTGCAGATAGTCAAATAATAGACCTGGTTATGGCACAAAAAGTGTGAACATTTAATAACAAAATAAAGGATGGAAAATCAAATATGTATACAAAATAAACAAAGTCGACATAGCAGGTACACAATGCACACATGAGCTAAGCTAGGCTAGCGTAAGGGCCCATACAGATATGAACACAGCCGGCAAAACAAAATGTCCTTGCGGGGTTTCAAACGGCAGGAGTGAAGAAAGTCGAGGGTTGTGTCCAATGGTCCAGCCTCATCCAAGTCCTGACGAGTCCTGACCCATTGCGAAGCTTTTCCCTTGTGCTCCAATGCAGCCCTCGCTTGCGTCCTCGTCTTCTTCCTCATGGCCCAACACAGGCCTCGCTAGCTTGAGTTAGCTTGTCGCTAGCGTCCTAGCAAAGTTCCATGCATCCACTTCGCCGCCGTATTAGCGGCTAACTCCAGCACGTGATGGCGTGATTTGAGTAGTCCGCTCAAGCGACGCACGATCGCAATTGAACCGTCAACAGTCGAGCACGTTGATCAGTGTTGATAAATGTCCGCCCTTAACTTTTTTCTTTTCTTCAAACAACCATCAGTACTTTACACTTACTTTCTCTCTCCTCAACACATCACTTCCTGTCCTTCTCAAACACCGGTTACAACAATAAAATGACAAGCAAAAGTATTTCTTTTCACACATTTGAATACAAATCCCTAAATGATCAATAAATTCAGCACACATGAACAAATATCCCACCGCCTTGTATAAAGAAAACCTATAACCTTATTGCTACGCTCTTTATTTCATTTTTGAACTATAGCAAATTTTTTTTTGAACTGCGTTACACAGTTTTTCCTCCTCCCTGGTTTCATGAGCACGATTCACCTCCTCCTCCTCTCTCTCTCTCTCTCTCTCTCTCTCTCGTTTGTGTTATCGGACGACTAAATCTGTGCAAAGATCAAAAGGCGCTAACGTGTCAGATTTGATGTCTGGCTTGTTGGGAAAAATGGCGGGCGGGAGGGGTGAGGACAGCGTGCCGTGTTTATTTTCCTTTGTGTGTTCCCCTGAAGGCAATTACTGTCCTTCACTCTTCAAGGCCAGTTCAAACAAGTGAAACATCGCTTGTTTGAGCCCCCCCACCCCCACATTTCCCCTTCGCTGCACAACATTAAGTGCTAAACTTATATACGTTAAACTGGTATTCCACCCCAGCTGTCAAACTTTATGTATTTGATTTTTTTTTTTTTATTCGGCTTGCATTTTTGTCTCATTAAATCCATGAGTGGCGATGTGGGCCTCGCAAGTGCCTGGAGCCTGCATTCACGTGGCGTGCATCTGGCTCCCATTAGAGACGGGTTTCTGCACATGGCCTACGTCACGTCGTGTCATTATCCAAGCCGCTTATCCTCAAAAGGGTTGCCGGAAAGCCTCCCCTCCCCCCGTTGTTGAATGTATTCCAAAACGTCGGCCGGCGCCCGCGCCCCCATTTTATTTCCACCGGGTGCCGCCGCGCAAACGATTCAAAACGACTTTGCTGTCTTCTCCTTTCCAGGGGACGTTTACATCCAGCCGACGCAAGACACCAAGAATCCCGTCATCTACGGAGTCTTTTCAGTTTCGGGGTGAGCGTCTCGACTTTCTTTTTGCCGGATGAATTCCGCTGAGGTCCGGCCTGATGACAACTTTGAACGAGTTTAGGGAGGAAAAGCACAGCAGCGCCACAAATGTCGGGTTTGGGTAGCGATTGGAAACGACGACCGTTGCCCGTCGCCCGTCGCCCGCTTTGGCGTCAGACAATCGTGTAAAGCGGCACAATGGAAGCGCTCGCAATCAAGGGGGGGCGCTAGACACAAACACGGCACGGCGGGGGCGTTTTTCTATGTCAGTGTGTCAGCCGGCGTATGCTTGCGTATCCCGGGAAGTCGCTTCCACCCCTCCGTCATTATCTGGCCACTCACCGGCTCGTTCTGCCGCCCGTCCAGATCTGTCTTCAAAGGCTCGGCGGTGTGCGTCTACTCCATGGCAGACATCCGCATGGTCTTCAACGGTCCCTTCGCCCACAAGGAAGGACCCAACTACCAGTGGGTGGCCTACACCGGGAAGATCCCTTACCCCAGACCCGGCACTGTGAGTGGATAGCGCGTTACGACAATGTATGAATATGTTTGTGAGATTAATTCAATATTTTGTAAAACAACAACAGAAGGTCGTTTAAGCAAAGAACAGGAATTGATGACTCGGTGAGATTTTTTTTTTTTTTTTTTAAAAGGGTTTAAGAAAATCCTTTTTTTGCCTCGATTTAAGATATATAGTCCCAATTTTTATATATATACGTATATAATTTTTATTTTTTGTTTTGTGTGAGCCGGTGAGCAGTCTAGGCTGTGCCCCACCCACTTCCCAAAGTTTGCTGGGATAGGATACCATTGACCCCTGACCCATATGAGGCTATGCACGTAGAAAAATGGATGGTTGCTTTGTCCCAATTTGTAGCCGTTAAAGCCACAATAGTATTTATTGAATAATAATTATTTGTTGTTTTTTTCTTTACTCTGTGGCTCCCCCTAGAGTTGCATTTTTTTGTTTGTTTTCTAAAAGGTTAAGAATCTCCCCACAAAGTAAATAACACTTAGTTAATAAATCAAACGTTTGTTGCATTTCCAGCACGAAAAAAAAACATCCAAGGTAAACCTCAACGACAGCCAGAAGCATAAACAATGAAAAATGCTCGAATATGCAACATCGCCAGTGTGTCCATCATAAGCAAAATAGTTTGCAACGGGGACCAGTGGATGAACGTGCAGGTTGGCCTCATTTTCATTCAATAGAAGGGAGAGTCAGACCAGGCCAACTAACATTTAATATTTGTGTTATTACTGTGTCGTCATTTGCTTGTTGTCACTGCTTGGCGTGGACGCTTTTAAAGTATTTTCTTTTTCTACATTTTGTTACTGTTTCCCAAATGTATTACATAAATAAGTAATTTTCAAAATTTGACTTACAACACATACACATAATGACAATATGAATATCATTTTTTCAACATTTCTTAACAAAAATTGTTAAATGCCTGTCGTAATTATTGAAAAATGACCAACAAAAATCGATTAATTGTACTGCATATGAATGTTTGCCATTCTAATTGTGCTTGGAGAACCCTAACCCTAACTAACCTTTTTCTTTCTACTAAGCCTATCCCTTAAAAATCGACTATTACATTTTCCTGACCCGACAAACATCGAGACATCTGACTCACGACGTCCAAAGGAACACAACTGACGACCGTTTACTGACCTGGAGTGAGCGCGCGCCTGAAGAAGGCTTACGTCAGCCGAAACGTTGCGCAACAAGACTTGCTCTCTTACGATGTTTTCAATCGGCAGTATCGAAATCGGGAGGTTGTTCGGCCGTAATTGGCACCAAAAAGGATGGTGGCAGGCACGCAAATTTTATAAATTGAATAGATCTAAATTTGAATTTGGATTAAATTAAGGGGGCGAACAAATTAGTGTGTTGTTACTAAATTTGAAAGGATGGGAAAAGGAAGTCAGTTTGGGTGAGCAAATCTTTGGGTCGGAGGGCCCCGTGCACCTCCAGTTCTCCGCACCAAACCCTAACCCTTGTACTTCTTGAGGTTGTACTCGGTGTAAAAAGAAGCACCGCGCTAAACAACAAGAAGCGTCCGAGCCGATCGGTCAATGTCACCCTACAAGTTGATCTGGCGTCACCATGGCAACAACAGCAATGTCATCATCGAAAGGAGCCCGAAAGCAGTTTTTAAATTTTTACGGTCAAACGATTACGTACGCTTGCGTTAAAGTGACATGAGCGTGTGGTGTGTGTGTGTGTGTGTGTGTGTGTGAACGCGCAGTGTCCCGGAGGCACGTTCACCCCCAACATGAAGTCCACCAAGGATTACCCGGACGAGGTGATCAACTTCATGAGGAACCACCCCACCATGCACAACGCCGTCTACCCGGTACACAAGCGGCCCCTGGTGGTCCGCACCAACGTGGACTACGAGTTCACGACCATCGCCGTGGACCAAGTGACGGCAGCCGACGGGAGCTACGAGGTCCTCTTCATGGGCACAGGTCACTTTAGTCACATGGCCGACGGATTATTATTTTCATGAGCTTTTCCGGGATTTCATCTTCACCCTCATTTTGTGTTTGTCAGATCGCGGGACCGTGCAGAAGGTGATCGTGTTGCCTCGAGATGACCTTCAGACCGAGGAGCTAGTTTTAGAGGAAGTGGAGGTCTTCAAGGTTTGTCCCCTCCGTCTTGGCTGCCATTTGCTATTTTTATCTCCCGATTCATAATTTGGGGTGTGAAAAGTCAGTTCTGACATTTTTTTTGGTCTTTTTCGGAAGGTTCCCACCCCGATCACCTCCATGAAGATCTCGTCCAAGCGCGTAAGCCGCCCGGTCGTCTCCCGAATCCTCAGCGACGCCGCACGTGGAACTAAACGGGCGTTTTCTCCCTCCGACAGCAACAACTGTACGTGGCGTCCGTGCTGGGCGTGACCCACCTGGCGCTCCACCGCTGCGACGTGTACGGCGAGGTGTGCGCCGACTGCTGTCTGGCCCGGGACCCGTACTGCGCCTGGGATGGAAAATCCTGCTCCAGATACTCTGCGTCGCAGAAGAGGTGCTTTTGTTTGAGATGGGAAGAATTTGCACGTCTTCAGTGGTCCCTTGACTTAAAAGTGCCTCAAAGTTATTAATATTCAAGCTGGTGTTTGGCCACTATTTTTTTTTTTTTTTTTTTACATATCCTTAAAGTAATGGATATTTGACTACAAATGGTGGAGCAACAGATGTAGACTGGTACTACAGCGATAGTCACAGACTTGTATTCTTTTTTTCCTGTGGGAAGAACAACTCACTCGGGTTACTGATTCTAATTCTAAAGGCCTTTCAATCTTTTAGACGCAGCCGTCGTCAGGACGTCAAGTACGGCAACCCCATCCGCCAGTGCAGAGGCTACAACTCCAATGGTGAGCAGACGGCAACATTTTCACCTGTGGCCGTTTACTGTACATGATTTATTGACATGCCGCAAATTTTGGACCTCCGCCAGGTGTGTCCTTTCGCTCGTCTTGTCTGACCTGAACAAAAGCATAATAATGGAAATATTATGACAAAAGGGCCATTTTTTCCCCAAGGAAGCGCTTACTTTCTATTAAAAAATGTGATGTATTTGATAACTTTTTGTGATGGATATCTAAAGACGCCTCGACTTTTTTTTCGTCCGTTTGTTTTACAGCCAATAAAAATACTCTCGAGACGGTTCAGTACGGCGTGGAGGGCAGCACCACATTCCTGGAGTGCCAGGCGAGGTCCCCCCACGTTTCTCTCAAGTGGCATCTTCAGAAAGAGAACAGCGACAGGAGAAAAGAGGTCATTTCATTCATACTCATATTATGTTTTCTATTTTGGCTCCACTTGGGCAATATGACTCGTCTGTCTGTGGTGTGCTGCCCCCAGGTGGCCAAGGCGGGCACACCAGGAGGAGCAGCAGCAGCAGGAGCAGGGTTCAAAATGAATCGTCATCCTTTATGTCCCTTTCAGATCCGCTCGGAGGGCCGCATCCTGAAGACGGACCAGGGCCTCCTGATCCGCTCGCTGCAGCCGTCGGACGGCGGCGTCTACCAGTGCACGTCCACGGAGAAGAACTTCAAGCACACGCTGGTCAAGCTGCAACTGGTGGTCCTCTCCAGCCGCACCGTCAACAACGTCCTGGTGGAGACGGGCGCGCCGTCCCCGGCCCTGGCCCCGTTGCAGTCCAGCGCCTGGACGCCGAGCGCCGGCCAGTACAAAGACCTGCTGACCATCCTGAGCCAACCGGAGATGGGCCTGATCAACCAGTACTGCCAGGACTACTGGCAGCTGGGGGACGGCGGCGGCGCCGGCGGCGGCGGCGGCGGCCTGGGGGACGGCAACGCCAAGAGCCTCAAGGAGCTGAAGAAGCCGCGCAACCGCCGCCATCGCGACGACGAGACGAGCCCCGCCGAGACTTGAGGAGCCGGGAACACTCCGCAGCCGCGAGTACGCCGACACGTCCCGAAACGCCACACAAGCCCTCCCGTGTTGAGGGGTGACTCAAAATGGATGCAATACAGCAGAAAAGACAAAAACTCTCGGGTGGAAAAACACACAATATTTATTGTAGGTTGTAAAAAGTCATTCTTTGTACCTATCTAGGGGGAAAACAAACAAACCACATTTTTTTTGTGTGAATAGGACGCTGTTGTTATTATTCTCATGTTCTGGTTAGTGTTGCTGACGACGTGTATTATGTGTTGAGGATTTCTTTTTACGTTTGGTGTTTTGGGAGCATCCACGCAAACGCACGAGGACTGAAAAGCGGGACTCGGACAAGGACGCTCTTTTTTTCAGGACCACGCAAACGCCCACGGACTTCATGCTCCAGCGCCTGCCCTCGTTTTGCCGGAATCATCCGACCGCCGGCTGTTAAGAAGCGTACACGTAACTCTTTCTAAAATCCGAGAGAACGGGAAAAAAAACAGCTAATCTGCCCTTATTCCTTGTACACACAGTAATACTCTATGTACAGATAGTCCGTGGTGTACTCAGGATGATCCACACACAGACTGACCACACGGGTAAAAATGAGTCATGGGAAGTATTGAACACTCGTGATTGTCCACCATCATTTTCCAAGGCGGAAAAACAAATTAAACATTCATTACTAATTAATTAAACAGCACACGGCACAGGAGGATCGCACACCACAGGCTAATCGCGTACGCTAATGTTTTGGCGGCATCTAACAATCGAGGCTTTGCAGAGTTTTGCTTGGAAAAGAGGAGGAAAAATTCTTCAGTGGACCTTCCCGACCTGTCAATCACTCGTACGATAATAGCCAATCAGATCTTGGGATTGTCTCAACCCCTGGCTTGACACGCCCCTGCCGCCGTGTTGTCCCACAAGCAATGCTGGTTGTCAGTAGCGGGCGCTTGGAAAAGTTCATGTTAGGAAGAAAATGGTCCTCAGATGCGCTTGGGGAACGTGCAATTCCGATGAAAGATATCCTGCTAGCTTGATTCATTTCCCAAAGCCTAAAACACAGTTGACCAAGTGTCTACGATGGATTAAGGCTCGAGGAAGAGCGCACGTACAACTAAATGTGGACAATATCGACAAACACGAGGCTGCATGTCCGAAGGTAAGCGAGGGAGAAGGATCTTCTCTGAGTTTGATTGAATTATTATCAGTGCGGGAGAACAACTTTCACTTTGTTAGCGTATCACTGACCTGCCGAACGAAGTGTGTCGTGTTTTATGCCGAAGAGTCGGGTTAGTGATGTGTAAATGCGCCGCGTCATGCAAGAGAAATCTTTATTTGCCTATTTGTGTCGCATCGGACTTTTAAGACTGAGCACTGGCTTCCATTACCAGCCAAGTCATATGAAGACTCCAATGATATTCCTCGTGATCTTTCCAAGTAAAAAGTACTCACCCTGCTTTACATGCATAGTACGATTCCACTATTCTACTCTGTTGGATTTCAATATGAAGTTTGTGAGGTGTCAAACTTTTTTGCATCCATTGCCACCGTTTCGCTGTAACTCTGTAAATCTTAATTCCGTGTACATATCCTTGCGTGAAATAGTTGAGACCTCTGTGTAGAACTCTCTCGGGCAAGAAACATACCGCAATATTATCTGGAATACGCGATAGAGAATCCACTTCAAACCGGTTCTGTTCAGTCGCCATTTTGGAAGCTTGTGGGACATGGCGAATGTAGCTAACGGGGGCGGAGCTTAAGCTCGCCAGTCGGAAAGGTCCAAAGTGTCCGCTTATCGTAATGTTTGCAGCCCGCTTCGCTTCATCTTCCCATCGAAAGGCGATCATTTTACCGGGGGGGGGGGGGGACAAATTGTCTTTCGAGTTCGTCTCCGGAACGCAGATTGCAGCAGGGCAGCTATTCTCGAGGGACTCATTTACAAGAACGACAAACAAAGCACCTTCTGTCGCCAAACACGGACAAAAAGTCCCTTCAAGGAGACACGTTATGGAAAATGTTTTTTTTTTTTTAAATTTTTGTTGTTGAAGTGGGACCGTCACACACCGAGGACTCTTTGAGCAATGTAGACCTGCCCTCAAAACAAGCACACAGACTTGTTTCCACTTTAGCTCTTGATTCTTTGGGTATTATTTTGAAACGACTTATTTCCCGATGAGATATTAAGACATTTTTAAACTTCCAACTTTGTGCGGAAGGCATTCATGTTATGCACAAAATCTTGTTTGGGTGTAATAGAGATGGAGCCGCAAATTCCACGTTTTCGTGCTTCCCCGAGTGAGAAACACGCTTTACACACGGATTTGCAGTTTGATACGGATGACATATTTCACATTTTATATGCAAGATGTCGCACAAGTTCAATTTTGCATTCCTGCCGTTTTTCCCCACACTTCCAATTTGTGTCCAAAGTGAGAGTGAATGATGTCGGGGGTTACGTTTCATTCGTGGTCGGCTCATTTCGATACGGTACCGTAAATGGGGCCGTTTGGGGAAATATTAATCGAAAAGGTACAACCACAGAAAGTTTTTGAACTGGGTGTCTTTTTGGTGCTGCATGGCATGTACAGTGTGTGTATACAGTGTTTGTTTCAAAAAGAGGCTCCGTTCCTGTGAATGTCGGTGAATGTCTTTCTTATTTGTGGGAATATAGAAATAATATCAAAGTGGGGGGGGGGGGGGTTATACAATCGGTATGGGCTCCAATTTTTTTTTTTTTTAAGAGTGTTGCAGTCCAGATTGTACTTATATTTGAAATTGTATTTTCCGTGTTTTGCAACCTTCCCTTTGGGGTCCCTCGGTGCAAAGTAACGACTGGTAGGATCCGCACTTGTTACGATAACTCGTAAAAAAAATAATAATAATAATAATCGTCCCCATCAATGTTGCTGACTAATAAATAAAAGATCTATATTTTATAATAACAAATGCGCTCCTGTGTTTGCCATTTGGTGTTGGTTTCGAGACAAATACAGTGAAGAAAATAAGTATTTGAACACCCTGCTGTACTGCAAGTTCTCCCGCTTACATGGAGGAGTCTGAAATTTTCATCCAGAAATCACAATGTGTGGTTTTTTTTAATGATTTGTTTGTGTGATACAGTTGCAAATAAGTATTTGAACACCTGTCTTATCGGCTAGAATTCTGACCCTCAAAGACCCGCCTTTAGTCCGCCTTTTAAAGTCCACCTCCACTCCATGTATGATCCCGAATCAGATGCACCCGTGTGAGGTCGTCAGCTGCATAAAGACACCCGTCCACCCCATACAATCAGTAAGACTCAAACTTGTAACTTGGCCGAGACCAAAGAACTGTCCAAACACACCCGAGACTCAACACGGGTGGAAAGGTCTACGGAGAAATTGCCGAGCAGCTTGGTGGGAAAAAAAGGTCCACTGTTGGAGCCATCATTACAAAACTGAAGAAGCTAAACATGACGGTAAAATCTCAATCGGAGTGGAGCCCCATGCAAGATATCAGCTCCTGGGGTCTCAACGATCCTTAGAAAGGGGAGGAATCGGCCCAGGACTACGCGACAGGACTTGGTCAATGACCTGAAAAAAGCTGGGACCACCGTTTCCGAGGTGACTGAAGACGTCATGGTTTGAAATCATGCCTGGCACGGAAGGTTCCCCCGCTGAAACCAGCACATGTCAAGGCCTGTCTTCAGTTTGCCAATGACCATTTGGATGATACGGAGGAGTCATGTGAGAAAGTTTTGTGGTCAGATGAGACCAAAATGGAACTTTTTAGTCAGAATTTCACTAACCGTGTTTGGAGCAAGTTCCATCGCAAGAACACCATCCCTGCTGTGAAGCATGGGGGTGGTAGCATCATACTTTGGGGTTGTTTTACGTCACATGGGACAGGACGACTGCACCATATTAAGGAGAAGATGACCGCGGCCATGTATTCTGAGATTTTGGGGAATAACCTCATTGAAGATGGGTCGTGGCTGGGTCTTTCAACATGACAATGACCCGAAGCACACAGCCAGGAAAAAACCAAGGAGTGGTTCCGTAAGAAGCATAGCAAGGTTCTGGCGTGACCGAGCGGGTCCCCAGACCTAAACCCAATAGAAAGTCTTTGGAGGGAGCTGAAACTCTGTGTTTCCCAGCAACAGCCCAGAAACCCGTCTGATCTAGAGAAGATCTGTGTGGAGGAGTAGGCCAAAATCCCTGGTGAACAACTACAGGAAACGTTTGACCACTGTAATTGCAAACAAAGGCTACTGTACCAAATATTAACATTGGTTTTCTCAGGTGTTCAAATACTTATTTGCAGCCGTACCATCCAAATAAATTGTTTAAAAAAATCATACATTGTGATTTCTGGATGTTTCATGCGCCCACGATGAAAATTTCAAACCCCTCCATGATTTCTAGGTGGGAGAACTTGCAATATAGCAGGGTGTTCAAATACTTATTTTCGTCACTGTATGTGGTTGAAATGTGGCGTTCAAACCTGGACTCGAGTTTCAAGATACACTTTGGGCTCCAAACTGAGCTACCAAAACTAGGGTGGAGGTTTCAAGGCCTGGTTGGGTTTTGAAAGTGGAGTTTGCGCTGAGGAAGATGTGGTTTCAATGCTGGATTAAGGTTTGAAATTAGGGGTTGAAAGCAGACGTCAGGGTTTCCTGCCGAAATTAGAGATGATGAAAGACGTTTTCATGACAAAAATGTAAAAATACAACAATTGATGACATTTTGTGCAAGTATGGTGTGTGTGGTGGGCCAACACACGCACAATCGCAGCGCTCCATAAATGAAAGTGAGATTAGGATACTTGAACAGCCTCAGATTAAGGTCAATGAGATTTGTTGGGTGAACCCACAAAGCTCTTGAGACACTTCACAGCTCCCATCCAAACATAGACTACATGTATTAATTATTATCATTATTCATATGATTGCCATTTTTTGTTGTCAACTTCCAGCTTCAATTGCTGCACGAAGCTTGTGCACGTGGAACTGCAATTAGCGCTTGAAGCCCGGGTTAGGGTTTTAAACCAGGGGTTGAAGTCCGGGTTAGGGGTACAAATTAAGGCTTCAAGTCTGGGTTTAGGGTTTCACGTGAGATTTTCAGGCCGGGATTGAGGTTTTAAATGATGGCTTTAAAACCAGGCTTTAGGCTTTGAGGTTTGGGTCAAAAATGACAGTTTCAAGTAGGTTTGAGTTTCCCCAATCAGGGGTTGAGGTTTTGAAACGGCTTGGGGTTTCAAATTGGGGTTTTAAGTAAAGGTTAGGTTTTCCAAGCAAGGTTTAAAGTCTGAAATTACAGTTTCCAAGTCAGGGTTGGAAGTCAGGGTTAGGTTTTCAACTTGGCCTTTCAAGTCTGGGTTAGGGGTACAAATTAAGGCTTCAAGTCTGGGTTTAGGGTTTCACGTGAGATTTTCAGGCCGGGATTGGGGTTTTAAATGATGGCTTTAAAACCAGAATTAGGCTTTGAGGTTTGGGTCAAAAATGACTGTTTCAAGTGGGTTCGAGTTTTCCAATCAGGTGGTTGAGGATTTCAAACAGCTTGGGGTTTTACGTAAAAGTTAGGGTTGCCGATCGTGGTTTGGAACAAGGTTTAAAGTCTGAAGTTACAGTTTCCAAGTCGGGGTTTCAAGTTAGGGTTGGAAGTCAGGGTTGGGTTTTCAACTTGGCCTTTCAAGTCTGGGTTTGGCTTTCAAACAATGGATGGGGTTCCAAATTAGGGCATCAGACAGAGGTTACAGTTTCAATTTGAGATCTCAAACCTGGATTAGGGCTTCAAATTCAGAGTTTTTTTTGGTTTGATGGTAGGGTTGGTCTTTAGAATGGGATTTTGAAGCATTTCAAGCTAAGGTTTGGGCCTTCAAAGTATAAAACCAGACGTTGGCTTTCAAGGAGGAGACGGGATTCAAACCCTGAACTTCACCGCTGCGAGGCACCCCCCACTTCTTCAAAGTATAAAACCAGACTTTGGCTTTCAAGGAGGAGACGGGATTCAAACCCTGAACTTCACCGCTGCGAGGCACCCCCCACTTCTTCAAAGTATAAAACCAGACTTTGGCTTTCAAGGACGAGACGGGATTCAAACCCCGAACTTCACCGCTGCGAGGCAGCCCCACTTCTCACTCCATCACCTCACGCGAGTGGCCTCCTGGCAGATAAGCGCTTGAGCCGACGCTGATCTTCCGCTGAGCGCAGCAATGTCCGCTCCAGGCTCTCAGTCCGGCTCACCGACGGACCCTCACCGCCGCACCCCCCCCAGACCTAACCCTCAAGCAGTCCTGTCCTTGCTCGCCATTGGTCAGCCTCCTCGTCAGGTGGGCCGAGAGGACGCCGGTCACCCTCTCCTAAGTCGAGAGCGAAAATACTCCCAAAGTTGTTTATCGGCTGGAGACCAGACCAGAGGGCCGAGCGGTTTCCGGCTTGTTCTCCTGAGCGCGTTTGGCTTTGGCAGAAGGGGCCCGAGCCGGGACCAGAACCATGGGGGCGGGAGCCAGCGCCGAAGAGAAGCGCTCCAGGGAGCTGGAGAAGAAGCTGAAGGAGGACGCCGACAAGGACGCCAGAACCGTCAAGCTGCTGCTGCTGGGTAAAGTCCGCCGGCGCGCGCCGCACATTTAGTCAACATTATGAAAATGTATTCATCAAAAAAAAAAAAAAAAAAAAAACCACCCGTGTATCCTATACCAATGGCCGCCTCGCTGTGAGAAAAATGCAAACATCGGATTTTTCTCAGCCAATCAACAGACGGCTGATGAATTACAAATTTTGGGAAATGAAAGTTGTTGATCACACAAAGACATTGAAAATAATGAAACAAAAATCTAATAATAGACTTCAGTCGTTTTCCATATGAGTCTGACTTTCAATTAGGAAGTGGAAAGTTTAAAAAAAGGCTTTATATACAGTACAACAATCATCTCCCTGGAATATTTTGTAAATATTTTAAGTACTTAAATGGCAAAATGTTGTATTTTATTGTTAATTATAAAATTAATCAATAAATGATTTGTTAATTATAAAATTCATCACTCAAATAAGGATTAATTTTAAAAGTTTGACAAAAAACCAATTTCTGTCCTTAAAAGTCTTATCCGCTTCTTCTTTTCCTTTCGGCTTGTCCCGTTAGTGGTCGCAACGGCGCGTCATCTTTTTCCATGTCCTTATAAACTCTTATATTTTCCAAAAACTCCAAAATAATAATTAAAAAAAAAGATAAATGGGGAAAAAATATGCATTCTCACTCATTTAAAAGAATATATATTTGGGTGTTTCGGTTGTTTATTTTATTATTTTTATTGTGTATTTTTTCCCAATAATGTCATTTTTTTTTTTTCCTCAATTAATTCAGCTCAATTGTATTTTTTCTGATCAAATTAATGAAAAAAAATATCATAAATGACATTTTTTCTTTTCTTTTTCACGGAACGAAATACATGTAATGTTTAGCCGAGATGTGATGACAAGGTTCCACAGCCTGATAAATGAAATGAAATGAAAATCATTCGTGTGAGACGCAACCCTCCCGTTGTACGACAAGCAGGGTGATCGCCACGGCGATGTAGGTCAGGGGCAGGAGGAGAAGTTTAGTTTTGTCCTGACGTCAGCTCCCCGGCAGATTAGATGTGCCGTAAGAACATTAGGAGGCGTCGGCATCTTCCATACGAAGACCGTCAGCTCATCACTATTCCCGACTACTGTACGGTCCGACATGATTCATATTACACTTGTCGTTTGTACTTTTCGCCCAGTAACGATGTCGATCTTGTGTCACGTAGGTGCTGGCGAGTCAGGAAAAAGCACCATTGTCAAACAGATGAAGTAAGATTTTTTTTATTCCCCCCCCCCCACGTAGTAGAAATATAAAGGCATAAGACGCTTCATTAGGTACACCCAGTCATGTGATCCGTAGGAATGATCAGCTGAGACTTTCCTCTTTAACGGGCGGCACGGTGGGCTCAGCTGGAAAGCGTCGGCCTCACAGTTCTGAGGTCCCGGGTTCAATCCGGGACCCGACTGTGTGGACTTTGCGTGTTCTCCCAGTGGCAGTGGCGGGTTTTCTCCGGCTGGGCACTCCGGCTTCCTCCCGCATCCCCAAAACATGCAACATTAACTGGACCCTCTAAATTGCCCGTAGGTTTGATTGCGAGTGCGACTGTTGTCTGTCTTCATGTGCCCTGTGCTTGGCTGGCGACCAGTTCGGGGTGTACCTCGCCTCCTGTCCATTGACAGCTGGGATATGCTCCAGCACTCCCCTGGTGAGGATAGGCGGCTAAGAAAATGGATGGCTGGATAGTTATTCAAATGTTTTGTCCGTACGCTGGACAGGAGGGTGGTGGCAAACTGTGAAGCTTGCCAGGGCCCGCAATGTCAGAAAAGAAATCAAATCAGCTCCCGACATCACTTTTGTTGATCAACACAAAACTGGGTGGACAGAAAACTCTCAGGAAGCCACTAGTGAAATTGAACAGGAAGTCAACCGCTTCATGTTCCCAACAAATCTGGGCTCATTGTGAAGGTCCACCTAACGAGGACTCTTGTGAAATTGTTTGGCGTCTTTTTCTTTCACTCTGTAGAATTATCCACCAAGATGGCTACTCTCTTGAAGAGTGTCTGGAGTTCATCTCCATCATCTACAGCAACACCCTGCAGTCCATCATGGCCATCGTGAAAGCCATGACCACGTTCGGCATCAATTATGGCCACCCCGATCAGCAGGTGGTAGAACGACGCGGCGGAGCGCACCACGGGCGTGTTCCGTTGCGTTGAGACTTTACTTTTTGGTTGTATTGAAGGACGACGCCAGGAAACTGATGCATCTGGCAGATACCATTGAGGAGGGCACCATGCCCAAGGAACTGTCTGACATCATCCTGCGCCTGTGGAAGGACTCGGGCATCCAGGCTAGCTTCGACCGGGCCTCCGAGTATCAGCTCAACGACTCGGCGGGATAGTAAGTACGCCTGGCTCCAAAACTAAGCTTCAAGTTATAAAAATAGCCAATGAGTTCCTTCCCTTACGTTTCTTTCTTAGCTACCTCAACGATTTGGAGCGGCTGATCCAACCGGGTTACGTCCCCACCGAGCAGGATGTGTTGCGATCCAGAGTCAAAACCACCGGCATCATCGAGACCCAGTTCTCCTTCAAGGATCTCAATTTCAGGTGAGAGGAAAGGACACTCGAGAGTGTCAAAATCATGTGGTTAAACATCACGGATCTCTTGAAACCTGTACCACTTTCAAAATCTTTGCCCTGTCCTGGAATCTTCTCGAAGATCAAAATATTTTCTTGGTATTAGAACCACCTCTTGAGATGAGAACGTTCTCTGGGGACAAGACCCTTTTTTTAAGACTAGAAACTTTCCCAGGACTCAAACATTTCTAGGGTCTAAAACCTCTCAAAACTAGGACATTCCCTCAAGACTAGAACCTTCTCTAAAGAGTAGCACCTATTCTCAAGACCACACACTTCTGTTAGAAGTAAAACCGCTCAGGACTACAATCTTTCTCTCAAGATGAACATTTTCTGTGACCAGTACCTTCTCCTAGTACTCGTACCAGAACCTTCTCAAGACTAGAGATTTCAACCTTCTCTGGGCCACAGCCAATATGGCAAAGAACGACCATATGGCAGCGGTTTACTGTACATCTCTACCAAGTATTGTTTTCTGATCTGTTTTTGGGCCTACTTGCAGAATGTTTGACGTGGGCGGTCAAAGGTCCGAGAGGAAGAAGTGGATCCACTGCTTCGAAGGGGTCACGTGCATCATCTTCATTGCCGCTTTGAGCGCCTACGACATGGTGCTGGTGGAGGATGATGAAGTGGTGAGAGGCTTGGACGTTGCTTGGTTAAGGGTGATGGGTTTCTTCAAAGAGGGATAAACACCGATTTTTAACATCTTAACCGATTATTAAAATAGGAGCGAGTCCCTACACAACGAGGGAAAACTGACTGGCCTTGTAGCATCTGGTGTAAGCAGAACGACCAACACAGCACACATTGAACAATATCTCCACTTAGAATTGAATCTCGTGTCCAAAATCCATGAGTAAATCAGACCGAAAGCTAAGTTTGCCATCGTAAATATTCGACAGGTTTCGCATGAACGACTGCCGGACTCTGATGAGGGATCTGATAATCGTGTCTCTGATGAAAGAAGGGTGGGGTGGATTCTCAAATTCGGTCTCATTACCAGTATGTGTGCACCCAGCAGAATGTAGGTTTACCATCTGGTGAGAGTTTGCGGACCCTTTTGTCCATCGGTCTGACTGTGACTGTATGCGTTCTGCAGTTGGTCAGTGCAGAGTCTGCTCCACTTCTCTTGCCAGAGCCTAATCATGAATGGAACCAGATCGAAGCAAACGCTAACAACGTTAACTAGAACAGCGCTCAGCAGCTCACGGACCTCCACCAAGGCGATCTATTTTCCCCACAGAACCGAATGCACGAAAGCCTGCACCTGTTCAACAGCATCTGCAACCACCGCTACTTCGCCACCACCTCCATCGTCCTTTTCTTGAACAAGAAGGACGTGTTCGTGGAGAAGATCAAGAAGGCTCATCTCAGCATGTGCTTTCCCGACTATGATGGTGAGAACTTTGTAACAGAGTACAAATACTTGGAAAAAAGAATTGAGACCTCGCAGTGGTCACTGATCAGGCCCTAATTTCAGTACCGCTGTCGCCTTTTCAGGTATCTGCAGTTGTTGCACAAGTATCTACTTTTAACTAAGTCTAGGCTGTGAGTTCATGTCACAACCTGCATTCAAAGTGTCCTTCGGTGTTGTCTCCTTAAGGTCCCAACACCTACGAGGACGCCGGTAACTACATCAAAGTGCAGTTCCTGGACCTGAACATGCGCAGAGACGTCAAGGAGATCTACTCGCACATGACCTGCGCCACCGACACGGAGAACGTCAAGTTCGTGTTCGACGCTGTGACTGACATCATCATCAAAGAAAACCTGAAAGACTGCGGCCTCTTCTGAAGGACCCTCACGCACGTGAGTCCAATTGTTTACGGTTTCAAACAAGGGTTGGTGTTTTAAATGGCGGTTTGAAGACGTGATTGGTGTGTTCTCAAATGAGTTTTTGAAGCAAAGCTTAGGGTTGGAGCCCCAGGTTAGGATTTCAAATTAGGATATGAGTTTAAGGTTTGGTTTTGTTTTGTTTTGAGTTTCACAGCGAGGTTAGGAATTCAAATGAAGGATTTGAATCCAAAGTCCAAATTTCAAGTCAGGATTTCAAGGGTTAGGGTTAGATTTTCGGGGTTCGTGTTTGAAGACAAAAACTTTGTTTCGTGTCCTATCTATACATTTTCCCTACTGCTATATTTAAAGCGAGGGTTTCAAGTCACGACTAGTGTTTAACGGTTTGGTGGGTTTCAGGTTTTGGGTTGAGATTTTTCATTAGTTTGAAGCCAAAGTTTGCATTACAAGTCAGGGTTTCAAGATGGGTTTTCAGATTCTTCTTCCCAGATTCCCAATTTCTTCTCTAATTTTGAATTTCCTGTCTTTTTTTTTTTTTTTTTTTTGCAGCATCATCTAACAATCCTCTCTGCGTACCACGACTTCTACTTTAGGACGACGAACTGTCCCCTCAAAACGTGCGAGTCGTAGCTTTGACTCCTGTGGACAGAACAGAGACTTAAAACTCGGCAGAATCCCCTCCAAATAGTGGAAGCTAACTTGTCCCGGGAGGCGATGCGATGCATAGCAAAGATCTTGGAATCAGAAACTTTTCTCTCAGAGATGCACATAATGTATGCACTTGAAGCTCTGTTAGACTAATAATGGCTATGTATGACAGTGGCGCAGATTTTTCTTTTCAGATGTAATAACGATTTCAAAGTGAAGATCTGCAACACGGACGAGCGCTCAACAGTCCCATGCAGACATTACCGTGTAAAGCCCGACTCCACTATTAAAGCTTCTGTAGAGAACAGACTACGTGTCCTTTATTGTATTTTTTTCTAACGAGAAAGAAGAAATAAAGAAAGCAAAGGTGGAATTACTGTTTATTTGTCTTCTTCTGGCCAATTAACTCCCGTTTGTGGGGACAAAAGGACCACAAGACCACCACACGTGCAGACTTGATTCAGGAAAACACTTGCTGGCGCATTGTGTGGAAAATGAAGGTGAGAGGAAAATAAAGGTTTTAGCAAAACTACCAAATGTCTTAACATTTTTTTTTTTTTTTTTTTTAGTGACGCACAGAACCGACAACAACAGCCAGATGCTTTTGCCAGTTGTGGTAGCACTGCTGTCATTGTCAAGCGAGGAGGACGCGGTCGACGTGATCTGGATATTTTTCACGTGAGTAGCAAATGCGACTATTCGAGCGGTCAAAATGGTAAATTATATTAAATGTTCATTTATGCTCTTGTCAGTTTCAGCAAGTGCTGAAATCATGTCAGAAAATAATCCTAAAGAATGATAGTCTTTGCCGATTACCGTAATTTTCGGCCCATAAACCGCAACTTTTTTCACACCCTTTCAACCCTGCGGCTTGTGCGGTGATGTGGCTAATTTGTGCATTTTTTTTTCTAACGGCCGCAAGAAAGCACTCGAGCGGAAAAGGTAAGAGTGAGACCGGTGGAATATATGTGGCGAGGAAGTGACTTTTACCGGTACGGCCCTGTTAGCGCTGCGCTAGCGTGTTACTGCCGTGTCTCAGTGATTTTTACCAGTCTGTTTATTTTTAACCAGCCCTGTTAGCGCAGCGCTACCCTTTAATGTTAGCAGAGCGCTACCGTTAGTGTTTGTGCGGCGACACTAGCGTTAAACTCTCTGTGTACCGTCTTTGTAAATATCTCGTGTTTCCATGTTGGTTTCAATGTGGGCACTTGCAGCTTTTACACGGCTGCGGCCAATGTATGTACCAAATGGTATTTCCTTTACAAATGTACTGAGGGTGAGGCTTACAACCAGGTGCGCTCTGTAGGCCGGGAGTTACGGTAAATTGGAAGATTTTTTTCAATTTAACTAATGATAATTATGAAACAAATTTCAAAACCAGGCGGCACAGCACAGTGGAACAGCTGTAGAGCGTTGCCCTCACAGTTCTGAGGACCAGGGTTCAAATTCCGGCCCCGCTTGTGTGTCATCTGCATGCCACCATGCCTGCGTGGGTTTTCTGCGGGTGGGCGCTCCGGTTTCCTCCCACATCCCAAAAACATGCAACATTCATTGGACACTCTAAATTGCCCCTAGGTGGGATTCTGAGTGCGGCCGTTGTCTGTCTCCATATGCCCTGCGATTGGCTGGAACCATTTCAAGGGTGTAAGTTTTTAAGACTAGGATTAGAGCGTGTTTCATATTATGGTTTGAACTCAAAGTCACTGTCGCAGGTTTCAAGTCTGTCTTAAGAATTCAAATCATCTCTGTGTACAAAAAAAAAAAAAAGACCAGCTGCACAATCAACTGCGTTCCGGTTCCTGTGCAGCAAGTTTAATCAGCAAATTAAAAAAAAAAAAAAAAAGTGCCATATAAAAAAAAATCATAATACCTAACGGCATTACAGGCCATAACATAATGTTATTTTGTGAGATTGTTCATTATTGTTCTTCTTTAACCCCTGAGACAATTATAGCAGGTATGAAGCAATTAGAATAGCTCAGTCCACTCCTCACAAATCAGAAGAAAAAAAAGGTTAAGAAAATGTTCACATAAAAAGCTATGGCTTGAATTGGTACTCGTAAACATCTGTACACGGATTCCTGCGGATCAACACAAACACGACTGAAGGCACTTTTAAAAACTGTATGTGTGTATGTTAAAATTTGATTCTGGATATTACTACACCCAAGACATGAAAAAGCCAAAATCGATGACAATAGCAGGCCCGATTTAAAATGGGAGTCCACCATTGTGCTAAAGTACAAACAGGCACTGAATGTTTCGTGATTTCTTAGGTGTTTTTTTGTTTTTTGTTTTTTTTAAACATCCTAATACACACAAAAAAACCCACATACACTCACTTAATGCTTCAAATTGGCTCACAGATCTCCACCAGTGGAAAAATTGGAAGTTGTGTGATCCGGCGGAAACTTCTCGCTCGGCGTCTTCGTCGTAGAGCGCCCGAGCGAACGCGACTCAGAGCAATCCGACCATTTGATCGATCTGCCTCATGTAGACGCTCTTCAGTGGCAGCGTGTAGCGCCGCGCTTCAGGGATCCGGATGCACTGCGCGGGAGAAACAAGGATGATTTTTAATACAAAAAATGTCTTTAAACTGCTAACACTATTGTTTATTTTTTTTTTTTAAATACTAACAACTGGGATTATTATGAAATGTAAAAAAAGTAATTTATATATATATCCATTCATCCGTCCATTTTCTTAGTCGCTTATCCTCACAAAGGTCGCGGGGAGTGCTGGAGCCTATCCCAGCTGTCATTGGGCAGTTGGCAGGTTACACCCTCAACTGGTTGCCAGCCAATCGCAGGGCACGTGGAGACAAACAACCAATCGCACTCACAATCACACCTAGGGGCAATTTCGAGTGTCCAATTAATGGTGCATGTTTTTGGAATGTGGGAGGAAAAAGGAGTCCACACCCGGAGAAAATCCACACAGGCACGGGGAGAACACGCAAGCTCCACACACATGTGGGGCCTGGAATTGAATCTCTGTCCCCAGAACTGTAGTAAGGCCAACGCTTTCTAGCTGAGTCCCTGTACAACCAAATATAAAGAAAAAAAAAAAAATTTTAATTATTACTATAACTATTATTGACTTTTAGTTTTTTAACTTCAAACTACCTCCTTTGTGTTATGAAGTCATTGTCACCATCTGCAATAAAAATGTGACCACGCTCCAGATTTAGCGTATTAAAAGACAACAACAGCGACCAGCGCCGCGACCCTCACGTTGCTGCTGTTCCGGGACGGCCGCTCGACCGTTTGCGTCTGCGGCCACGCGTCGTCTTCTTCGCCCGGGCACTTGCCGCTCCATCGCTTCTCCCGGAAGCGCTTGTCGACGGGCATCACGTGACCCTCGGTGGTGAAGATGTACTTGTTACCCGATTTGTGAAGCGGGTTGTCCTCGTCAAACAGCTGCGATTCAAATGAAGGAGGAAAGAGTCAACATTCAGTTGCGTTTGAAGCTGAAGCTGAAGGAGCTGCGTGCCGCAACTGGTACCAAATAAAGGTATTTGCAGGTTTCGCTGAGGAAGAAACTCTCCATGCGATCTTCTTTGGATTTGTGCACAACGTGATGGAGGGTGGCGTAGCCGCATCTGCAAATGATGCACGTCACGTCAACGCAAAAGACAAGAAAAGAGCCCGGAATGCATAGCCGGCCCGCCCGCACGCACCTGACTTTGGTATTGTTTTCGAGGCTCTGAAGAATATCCATTCCAACGTGCAAGTAGAAAGGATTTCTGGTTGCCTGCAAATCCCCCCCAAAAAAATCATGCTAGGGACCATAAATGCCATTCATTTTACACTTGAGGCTATGAGACTTGCGGGATGCACGACTCATGGCAACAATCAGTCCCTGTGGCACGGAATATCGTCACGGAATACAGACATAATAATCCTTCTCTGTATCACGCTTCTTGCTTCGCAGTCCCACTATATGGCAGATTTTTTCAACAGTTGTTACTCTATTTTTTTTTTATCCTGTTTTGGATTATATATTTGCGTCATCCATCGCTCTTGCGCTCTCTCAGTATGTTTTATGTGTTTAGGCCTATGATGATAGCAAATATTTCAGGACGGTATATTTTGCCCAAAAATGACAAACTATACTGTCGTTGATGTTTTTTTTTTTTTTATGTCACTGGTAAAATAATGAGCGTTATAATTCAAGTGCAGTACATCCTTTTCAAGAACAATTCCCACTTAATTATAATTCCAACAAAAATTTACATTGACATTGTAGTATGGAGCAATACATAAAATATCTAATAAATAAATCGGGATGTGTTCAGAAAAATTACACTTCAACAAATATTGAAACTTGGCGCAGCGGTATAAATCACAATTAATGCCCAAACGGGCAATATACTGCCAAAAAGTGCCAAGTAGTAACATTAATAATATCCCATTAAGTAGGTCAAAGCAGCCTGTTTTGATTAAAGACGTCCTATTTTTTTTTTTTTTTTAAGTCTGTAGCCATTCTTTAAGGCTGCTTTGTCAATGTTGCATCTCTTACAATAGTAACGCTAAAATATACTGAATATGCCCATACATGCGCCATATTCACATTTGCATTTGCATTGTGGGCCATATAGTTACATAATTGCAAGTCAATGGGAATCGGATGTTCCGCTGTGTTTTTTGAGTTGAGTTTTTTGTGTTTTTGAAATTGGGTGTGATGGTTGTGTTTCAACTGGATTTTGTCACTTTGAAATGTTACTGTTTTTTGTCACGAGCTTGAATCCAAAATGTTCCCACATCCTTGGAGCAAATTCAATTTATGCCGCTCAATTTTCTAAAGGCGGCTACTGTGTCGCTGTCAGAAAAATGATCTTTGCCCGCATTTCAAACGTGTAAAACTAATATATTACTATCCAGCCATTTTGTGATCGCTTGATCTGATGTGGGAGGAAAAGCGGAGTGCCCGGAGAAATGCCACACAGGCACAGGGGAGGAGATGCAAACGCCACACAGGCGGGGCCGGGATTTGAATCCCGGTCCTCAGAACTGCGAGGCCGACGCTCTAACGAGTTACTATTGAATTGCAATCATTTCAATATATCGTATGTTCGGATAATTGACTGCGGGTTACCTGGTAGAGTAGATAAGTGGACTCCGCCAACTCGGGTCTGAGCGGGTAAAAAAGGACGTCGGGAGCCTGCCGCTGCCAGTTGTACCTCTCTGGTAAAGCCCCGAAGCGTTTCCAAATGGCGTAGTAGAAAGCGTGGAGGCAAATTGCGTTTTCCACATCACCATTTAGCACCTAAAAAAAACAACACAGTACAGCCAAAATTGCAAATTCCTTCGACTTCTAGGCCAAAAGGGAAAAAAAGAGAGATATCCCTGTGCTTTTGTGCGTCCACAAACTGACCTGCAGCCCAGGAAAGAAGGCCTGCAGGGAGTCTATCCACGTGTTCATGATCTCACCGCTCATCATGTTGACGTTGACGTAGAGGGGCGGGTCGCCTTCCCCTTCGTTGCACGACTCCCGCCTTTCGGAATTTCAAGAATAAGCTTGTCATGCGGCTAACCAGGCAAACGCTAAGACCAGAGTTTTCGACGGGGGGTCCCTCACCCTCGCCTCAGGTGGTTCTGGATGCTCTCGTAAGCGGCTTGGAACATGACGTAGTCCTCCTTCTCGCCGAACAGGATGTACGACTTGAGCAGGTACTCGTAGAAGGAATCCATGCCGGCCCCCAGGCCGCTCTGCTTGCCCACCCAGTGGCCCGTTTGGATGTTGACGATGTTGCCTGATCAGCCAAACGAATCGTAACGTGTATGTGTAGCTCCAAAATCTCAAGCTCCACGCCACATGATCATTCCTCTTACGGACACTTTTGGGTCATTCCGTTCGCTGACCCGTTATCAGCATTGTCAAACAGAGCAAGCCTTTTGCAACACTTCAGATTGGTCAGTACCGTAATTCCCGGCCTACGGAGCGCACCTGGTTATGAGCCTCGGTACACGACGCTAGTGCGGCGCTAGCATTAGCCCGGGGCGAGCATTAGTGCAGCGCTAGCGTTAAACTCTTTCTGTGTACTGTGGCTTATAACCATGTCCATTAACGCCTGCCCCGCACTAACAATAGCCCGGCGCTAACACTAGCCCTGCATCACCACTTAAACCGCAGGGTTGAAAGCGTGTGAAAAAAGTCGCGGCTTGTATGCCAGAAATTACAGTAATTTGTCATACTAACATACCCATTTAGGAACTGGGTTGCAGTGATGTGGAGAATGTTGTCATGAAATATGCGGGATCCAGAAAAATGTGGGAATTTTTTCAACGTGAAGAAAAACTACTTGTCTTGAAATGTCACAAATGAGCTTAATATTTTTAAGTCGTAATGATTGGAATCAGTTAACTATGTAGAGAGATGAAACGGTAAGTTAAATTTAAAAAAAAAAAAAAAACTTTCTTTTTATTGAGATTACCATATTTTCCATACTATAAGGCGCACCTAAAAGCCTTTAATTTTCTCAAAAGCAGACGGTGCGCTTTATAATCTGGTGTGCCTTAAATATGGATCAATGTTGAGCCTTTAGTGCAGCTTCATCTAATGGATGCATAACTAAACCCCAGCCTCAATTGTAACGTCTATTCTATGCACCTTATAACCCGGTGCACCTTATAGTGCGGAAAATACGGTACTTTTATGAGAAATTAGAAGAAAAGTAGAAACTGTGGAACTTTTGTTGGGCAAAATGATTCCAAAAATGATTTACGAGCGTACCTAGCAGACCAGTTTGGCTGTTCCTCAGCTTCCAAAGAGCTCGGACAGCTTGTCGAGCCACAGACTCGAAGGTGGAGTCTCCGGTCAAGCGGCTCAGAATTCCGAACTCCACCAGCAGAGATCCGGCTCCCGCGGTACACGTCTCGTTGATGCTGCCGGACGGAACTCCGGTTTTTAGGTTCACCTGCAATCCGAGGAATGAAAAGGAATGTGAGAAATGAGGAAGACTGGACGCCGGGGCTGAGGTGTGTGCAACTCACCCGAGGGTAGGGGATGCCCGTGCTGGTGTTCTCGAAGGCCGGCAGCAGGCGCACGGCCAGGTCGTGAGCCAAGTGCAGCAGCTGGTTGTTGTAGCCATCGAAGCTCACCCTGCCGAACGGATGCTTGGGGTCCGTGAGCAGAATGTGAGCCGAGATGAGGCTTCCTAAAATCCTTCATCAAACGAGACGGATAACAATCATTAAGATCTTTTTGCACATTTTAAAAGCATTCTCAGTAGGCCTGGGTAATCACGGCCTTAAAATTCAATCCCAGGTTTCACAAGAATTTGGTTCCTGAAGTTGTTTCGCTTATTTTGTGTAGTCTTGACCAATGTTAACTCTAAGCTGTGCCACTGCGCAAATGCGCACTTGTCGCACACTCTCAGCGCACATGAAAACCGATCCAGCGCAGTGAACCACAGCCTGATGTCTTATTTTATAATCTATTTATTTTTTTTTTTAACACAGAAGCACACGGTTTATAAGAGCTGCTGCTCAGCCTACTTCGACTTCCTAGTTTACCTGGCACCACCCCCCTCAGCTCTTAAAGGGGTACACTCATAATTACAAACAGAACACCCACCCGCAACTTTATATCTGCGGGCATGACTGGCAATACATTTTTCAAATGTGAGTGACTGGTGTGTTATTGTGCCTGTGGTTTTGCAGCGTGTACCTGATGTTGGCCTCAAAAACCTGCACCGTAGAGTCCTTGTCAAAAGACACGGTGTCGATGACCAGCTCGACGGCACGCCGGAACTCAGAGACATTCCCAAGTACCTGAGGGAGGAGCACCACATGAGATCTTTAGCTACATGGTATCATTAAAAAAAAAAAAAACCTAAACACTGAAGAAACTGCATCTTGGAGTGTGATCCGTGAGTACATAATGACTTACGAGTAGAGTGTCTAAGGCGTCAATGAGTGTTAGCGAGTAGTTCCCCAAGACGTCGTTGATGTTGACGTTGGCTCTGAAATTCAGGGCAGAATAAGTATACTGAGCTAATAATGCGTCATTTCTTTGTTAATGAGCCATTAGGAATTAGAAGTCTGTTTTGCAGTTTGTCAGTGTCCCTGATATCTAGAATGACCTCGCAGTCATGCTAATCCAAATACTGTCACAACAGTAGTAACGCAAAAAGCCGTGGCTGTTACTGCTATGTGCAATAAGAGCGGCTATTCTGCGTGGTTAACTCCGTCTTGTTATTCTTGTTATACTCGTTAATGTTTGACAAGTCAAAGGAAAAGTAAGTTAGTATTCTACACAAAAGTGGCGATGGTGTGTAGTTCAGATGAAAGTTTAACGGTAACGGGCCCCCGTTTTACTCTTTAGGGATCAAATTCCTGTATTGAGAGTTGAATAAATAACACATAACTACAGTTCACATGCAAAATCCGTGCATGATTCCTATCAAAATTACCGGGGTGTGTATGCTACACCAGGAGCACTTATTGAATATTTTGGGGCATCTTCTGACATTAAAATGATACGCAGCCGTGTACCTCCACAACTAAAAGCCAAGACATCCCGGAAGTTTTTTTTTTTTTTTAAATGGAATTTGTGCAAACCAAGATGTGTTTTTTTTACTCCTCAAAATTTGTTGCTGTTGCAATATTCTGATTTCTACTTGAGGAGCAACAATTAATCGACAGCTAATCGATTATCAAATTAATCAGAAACTATTTTTTATAAACTGTCGAAGTCCTCGGAATTTCACCCTCTCAACACAAAAAAAATTCCAAGATTTATGTAGTCCTCCATGAAATCCGAATGTTTTCTTGTGTTTAATCAAAACGTATTTTCAAATCTGCTTTTACTGTGGGGGGAAAAGTAATCACCATTTTTGTTGTCGTTGTTTTTACAGACCCAAACTAGTAACTCATTAATAATCTTTTTTTTTGAATGTTATAGTTAGTTTATCCAATTCTTGAGTAATAAAAAAAAACTGATCAATAGGAAAAAAATAATTACTTGCAGTCCGACTTGTGTCATAATGTGTAGAAGCCTTAATTATTCTTTTATCTGATTTTAAATGTAGATTATATAGACATTCAACGTTAAATTCCACCCCGAAATGACACCTGGTAATTTTCTCTAGCTAAGCGAGACTTGGACGACTCACGGATTCTGTACGTCCGGACCTCTCCCCTCGCAGTCGATTGGGTTGAGCTCGTCTTTGGGGAAAGCATATTTCATGTAGTTGTCATAACCAAAGTAGAACATTTCTCTGGCCTTCTCCTTCATGGTGGCTTTCAAGGTGCCGGGGAAGGAGCTGTATCTGCGGGCGTAGTCGTCCTTGTCGCCGTCGAAGAAGCTCCAGTAGGACCTCTTCGGGGGCTCCCCCGCCACCTTGGCACACGTCCCGGTGGTCTCGTCATGTTTGTAGCCTCTCATCCGCCGGGTCCACGAGTCGCCGCCCGCCTTCTCCCCGGTCGAGGGCTCCTCGGCACCGCCGCCGTAGAGGCTGGTGCCCAAGCTAACATACGCTATGAGTCCCAAGCCGAGCCACAAACTGACAGAAAGTCTCAGCACGACCACACTGACTACCAGCGACCGCCATTGCATCTTTGCTCCGGCTCGCTGTTAAAACGCATAATTTGGGTGCGTTCACCTGCGCGAGAAACCGAAAGTGACGCCTTGGACTCGATCTCACAAGTTTGAGGGCCACCGAGTCCTCATCCGCACGCTTCCTGTCAACAAACCGGCCCCTCCTGAAATCCGGCCCAGTGATTGGATCTTTCGCTTTGACGCGCAACGATTGCGTCAAGCCATTTGCCAGAAAAGCTGTCAATCACATAGACGGTGTTTTCCGACACTGCTGACGTGTACAACGTGCGAGCCAATAGGAAGCCGCCGTTCGCGTGACAGCTATGAAACACGTTGCTTCCATATACATCCGGGAACCCGGCCCTTGAAGGTCAACGCAATACAGGAATTTGCAACAAATTATTTCTAAATAATAAATATACATTTAAAAATACATATACATATAATATTTATACAAAATATTTTTCTATATTTTGTATTTATAAAATATATTTTCATTAAGTGAATACCTGGATTTGGGAATCTATGACCAATAAGATGTAAAAAGCAAATTACTCATTCCTACCTTACCTTGGTGTCAGTGGAAAGTTATGTACATTAATTAATTAAAGCGCATTATTACAGAAACACAGGTAGTGGGTGCCAAAAAAATGATCTACAATATACAGTATTTTCCTTTTTTTTTTTCAAGAGAGTAGTAGACGTGTTAATAAGCGAATATAGTTGAGTTTTTGGAAATCACATTGAATTTCCTTAATTAAAAGTTAATTTGAATATTAGTGACATATCTGATACTCTTACCTGGGAGCCAGTAATGTGTTGTGCAAAAAAAAAAAGCGCAACAGAAGATTTCAGATGAAAACCGAAGGAACATTGAAGCTTCGACACTGGGTCACTGGTACCGTACTGAAAAATTATTTTCTCAAAAATATTTTCGTCATCACATTGTGAATTTGTTCTCTTTTTATTAAGAGTACTTTATACGGCACAATACTGGATCCAGGTGGAGGCTCGTAATTACTTTATTTACATTTACTCAGCTGCATGAATCACTGACAGCCATTTTGAATCAGATGTTAAAAAAAATATATATTTACAATTAAACAACACAAAATGTTAAACTCATGTAAATTTGTTTAATTAAAGATTTAATGGGGGTACCGGTCAATTGATTTAAACAAAAAAAAAAAATGTGGGCCAATTTTAGGGGGGAGAAGAACATTTAAATCAATGCAACAAATAGTACACTTTTCTTGAGAATGCAACTGCTTGGTCGGGCTGACAACAGAAATGAGTGGGCCATAATTTACACACACAAACTTTCCACAAGGAAAAAAAAACAGTGCATATATTGGAAAGCAAGCCTTTTAATCAAATACATTGATGTGATTGGCGTCTTTTTTTTTTTTTTTTTTTTCCCCACCATAGGCACACACCTCGCATGCCGCGTCGCTTCAGTTGAGACGTTTGCGCAAGGCACTTTAAATTTCACCACACTCACAGCACGGAAAGGATTGCTGGGAGGCTCACTTTTTTTTTTTTTTACAAAACAAGAGTACAGTATACACAACGCAACCCTGCAGCAGTTTTCTTTTTGATCATTCGGACTTTAAATAGAATCACATATTCATACGCGCAATTGCTGTTTAAAAAAAAAAACAAAATCAAACAAGCTGGATACTATTTGTACAGATCTGCTTGGCTGCATAATTATGGAAAATAATGTACATGGAGGGAAAAAAAAAAAACAAATCAGCAAAAGAATAAAATTAAAAAGGCTGCTTTACCATTTCGACCGGAACATCATAATAAGCCACATCAAAGTGTACAGGATAAATAATGCCAATTACATGTTATTAATTTGGTATCAGGATTACATTTCAGGTGGGGGGGGGGGGGCGTTCCCCAAGAGTTTTTGTGGGTAAGCGGCACAAAGGGGGAGGGGGGCAGAAGTGTGCATCTGGTGAATTAAAGACACGTCTGACGTGGCGTGACGGTTACATGGCAAACAGCTGGCGTCAACGTCATTTTCAGCTCCTCCTGGACTTTGAGTGCTGAATGAGCCACTGCAGGGTGATATCTGCAACGTGCGCCGAAAACAAACATTCACAATGAACGCGGCGGTCGTTGGAAAGATGCGACGTCTTCGTCTCTCAACTCACCAATGTTGTCTTTTTCTTTGCAGGAAACAGAGTAGCAGCATATCTCCCTGTCCTGAATGGCCGACAGATTCCTAAAAAAATTGAAAGAAGTTGCTTTGGAACTCATGAACAGGAAAATATGTACAGTGCCTAAAACGCGTACAAGACCAGCAGGTGAGCTGCAGCCGCTACAAGTTGACTTTTGGTGAGAGAAGCGGGTTACTATGGAAATAAATATGTGCCACTAGGATTTTAATTTGAAATGCCACGGAAAACAGGATTTGAATTTCAAATGTAAAGTGATCACATTTGCAATAGTTGTATTTACGTGTAACTTTTCAATGTTAACAATTCAACCGTCTACGATTCGCTGTCTGAAATTCAGCTGGCTACACCCAGCCAATCCAGTCACGCTTTCTTAGTATGTGACGTCATGTGACAAAGGAAGCGTAACTGCGATTGGCTGGCTGTTCGGTTCTGACCTGAAGTAACCCTGCCTGCTGGCACAGACGATGAATTTTGACCAGTTGAATTGTTAACGTTGAAAAGTTACAGTGAAATCCAACTAGTGCAAATGTGATCACTTTACATTTCAAATTCAAATCCCCTTTTCTGTGGCATTTCAAATTCAAATTCTGGTGGCACATATTCACTTCCATAGGTTACACCCTTGCCTGCTTGCCAATCAATCATGGGGCACATCTGGACATGGTTATTAAAACCAAGTACCGCGGGTGTCAAATCCAAGGCCCAGGTCTGGCCCACTACATCATTTTATGTGTCCTGTGTGGCAACATCTATGATTCTTGCCAAAATCAATTTAAAAATGTTCAAAAATGTTACAAAAACCCTGCTAAATAATTTTCCCTTAACAAATCACTTTTTACAGTAACTTGAACAAATTCTTATCCTTGACTTCTGATCTGTCACTGATGGTGTAGTGGTACACACGCCTGCCATTGGTGCGAGTAGCCTGGGATCGATTCCCGCTCAGTGATGGTGTCGATATCTGCCCTGTGACTGCCTGGCGACCGGTTCTGGGCGTAGTCTGCCTTTCGCCCGGAGCTAGCTGGGATAGGCTCCAGCTTTCCTTGGATAATGACATGACATGACTTCTGATCTCAAAATGAGTTATTCATCAATTTGCGTCTATGTTACAATCTGATGACCGAGTTAAACATTTCTATGGTTTCATAGTCATAACAGCAATCACTCACATTGGAAAAATGTACGGGTGTGGTCAGTCAATGCCCGCAGATATAAAGTTACGGGTGTGATCCACCAGTCATGCCCGCAGTTATGAAGTTGCGGGTGGGTGTTCTGTTTGTAATTATGAGTGTACCCCTTTAAGAGCGGAGTGGGGTGGTGTCAGGTAAACTAGGAAGTAGAAGTAAGCTGAGCAGCAGCTCGTTGGTAGAGACTGCGTGCTTCCGTGTTAAAAAATATTTTCAAAAATGACGCCAGGTTGTGGTTCACTGCGCTGGATCGGTTTTCACGTGTGCTGAGAGTGTGCGACAAGTGCACATTTGCACAGTTTAGAGGGAACATTGGTCAAGGCTACACAAAATAAGCGACATCTTTCAATATCTATGTATTTCTACTCGTAACACATTTTAAGCGCGCGATTTTTCGTGCTCGACTGTGCGATGGCGAGCAGGTGCATATGTGCAAATTACAGTGACTGTCACAACCCTCTAAGGGAAACAATAACAACAATTGACATATTGTTATGTGATGAAAGGTATGAGGTAAGCCGGACTGTAACTCGGCCATTTTGGGCGAAAAAGTGGGTTCCACCCTGCACGAGGCCCATTCTTATTCACGCCTTTGGACAATTTAGTCTTAAATGCAGCTAACGTTCATGTTTTGAGGATCTGTGGGCTGGAATACCCAAAGAAACCCTCCCCACAGCACAGATTTGAACCCGGAACATCTGACTGTGATGCATACACTCCAATCCCACAACGTTACGCTGAGAAGAAACTTGCAATGAGCCGCCGAGCTCCCTTTGAAGTGTTGCCTTACATTTTCTCAATGAGCTGTTTTTCATCTAAAGCAGCGGGCAGGTCTCGTTTGTTCCCCAGCACCAAAACCTATCAAGACAAGACGAGTGACACGTTCATGGAGCAGGTTGTCACAGATTTTTTTGTGTGCGATCCTGGTGTGAAGTTGGGGTACTCACGGGAATCCCTTGCAACTGAGGTTTGTCTAATAGATTGTGAAGCTCATTCCTCGACGCCTCCACCTTATCTCGATCTGCTGCATCCACCATGTACCTGAAAGTGAGCAGCGCCGATCAGGACCGTTCATTTCCCCGGCCTTGCGTTTTCAAAGCAACACATCTTGTTCGTATCACAATATGTACCGTCATTCCCGGCCTACAGATCGCACCTGGTACCAAACTGAGTACTTTTGTAAAGGAAATACCATTTGGTACATACGTACGCCGCAGCTGTGTAAAAGCCGCAAGTGCCCACATTGAAACACGAGATATTTACAAAGAACGACGGTACACAGAAAGAGTTTAACGCTAGCGCCGCTCTAACACTAGTGCTAATGCTAGCGCCGTGCTAACACTAACAGGGCCGGTTCAAATAAATCTTACCGGTAAATATCACTGACATACGCCAGAAACACAGCCGCAACACGCTAGCGCAGCGCTAACAGGGCCGGTAAAAGTCACTTCCTCGGCACATGTATTCCACCGGTCTCACTCTTTACCAATTCCATTCGAGTGCCCCTTTGCGGCCGTTAGAAAAAAATGCAAAAATTAACCGCATCACCGCATAAACCGCAGGGTTGAAAGCGTGTGAAAAAAGTTGCGGCTTGTAGGCCGGAAATTACGGTATATTTGGTACTAGCTCATCATCATCATCATCATCATCACCGTGTCAGAACTTCCTAATCCAGCTAATGGGACAAATTTTGTTCAAATACAAATCTCGGGCCACAATTTAGGCATCAGTAAGTACCACATGAGAAGGGTCCCACAAAGCGGCACCATTTTGATCGCAGGGGGACCCCCCTCGGCACTTACACAATGGCGTTGACGCCCCGACAGTAGCGCTCCCACATGCTCCGAAACCGCGGCTGCCCTCCGATGTCCCAGATCTGCAGAGAAAATATGTCACCGCTTCCCCTTCGTTAAAAACGACACACAAATTGAATTCTCGAGAAAAAAAAAATTCAACAACCGGATGCTGGAAACACCGACCTTGATGGTGACGTTTCCTTTCGTGACTTTCCTCATGTTGAATCCGACTGTGGGGATCATGTCTTCGCTGAAATGGCCTGACTGAAAGGAGACACATGGATCCATTTCAGACTTTTGCTGACTCGGGGTGAAATTAATGACTTCATCATCCATCCATCCATTTTCTATGACAATTGTGTCATAACACTGCACTTTTGAACAACTTTTAAAAATTACTCTCATTTGTTCTTTCGAAAAGGCGGCACAGTGGATCAGCTAGTAAAGCGTTGGCCTCACAGTTCTGAGGTACCGGGTTCAATCCTGAACCCGCTTGTGTGGAGTTTGCATGTTCTCCCCAAGCCTACGTGGGTGCGATAGGCTCCAGCACTCTCTGCGACCCTTGTGAGGATGAGCGGATAAGAAAATGGATGGATGTTCTTGCTAAATTTACTACTTTGACTGCTCACCAGTCAATATCAGGGCACAGACAGACAAGCAAGCACTCGCACCTATGGACAATTTAGTCTTCAATTAACCTGACATGCTTGTTTGTGGAACATGGGAGGAAGCCAGACTAAACTGAGAAAACACACGAGCACAGGGAGAACGTTTAGAAATAAATCAGAATTCGAACATGGATCTCTGGACTATGAGGGAGGCAGCCTATTTATTACACCGCCGTAGTGACTCTTGTAAAAATAAAATAAAGCATCTCTCGTAACACGTAAAAACTAGAAAGAAAAACGAAACACATGAGTATTGTGTTGTTCACAGATGTGTGAAACGATCGCACGCAAGCGCGACATCTAGCGTCTACACAGACACATAATACAACTGCACAAAAACAGCACATGACTACACACGGTCACCTGACACCGATAAGTGGAAATGAATGCAGTCGTCTTATGACCAGAGGAAGTCCCACAACTCCAACAAAACCATTCACTTTATGGCTCGGGTATTTTTGCACAAAGCATACAAAAATGAGGCTCAATGTTATCGTTTTATTCATAAAGGAGACTGTGGAGTTGGATTTCATCCTTGCCCAATTGAGTATAATAAATCAAATTTAATTTGAACACCAGTTCAACCACATGAGATCAAAAAGGGGTTGTGACTGCTACGATAAAAGTAAAAGATTGAGCCATCCCAGAAACTGCAAAAAAGGGAAGTGGACGCAAGTGAGCTTCAGTGACAACAGCTTATTTGAGCATCTTGTAAAATATGCATTAATACTGCTTTATTGCTCATTTCCTTGTGACAAGTAACATTTTGTCTTGAAATGATACCCTTTTATTTTTTGAAAAAACACAACTAAACTCAAAAACATTTTTCTGCAAAATACACTTTATTCTCATAAAAAAATATTTTAAATTATTTTAAAAAATGTCACTATACTCGTAAAATTATGATTTAAATAAAAATAACATTTTTGAAAAATATCTCACTTTACTCTGATGAAATTATGACTGTATGCAAATAATGACTTTATGACTTTAACCTTTGAAATATACAACTTTGATTTTCAATGTTGAAATCCAAATGATGAGAACTTTAATGATGAAAAAAATATATATTTTTGAGCAAAAATATGACCAGTATAATAAAATTCTAAAAATATAAGTTCTTCTCCATAAAAAAATAAAAAAGATGTGCAAAAATACAACTATTTTCAAACTATTACCACTTTAGTCACAAAATGTTTTATAATCTAATAATATTATAATGTAATAATATAATAATGTTTACAACTTTATGAAAAATAAACCCCTTTACTCTCATAAAATGACAACTTTGTTATTAATTAAATGGTAATTTTTTCTTGAAATTTTAAAACTTTATTCATAATATACGTAGAACTATCCAATTTTCTTCTTATAAAATGAATTAACATATTGTATGTATTACTTCCATCTGGTAATTAATTAATTAATGTTACAATATAAAAATATGCATATTTTTCATATTTCTACATACAATTTTTACCTCATGTCGAAAATGTATAAACATTTTGCTCAACAATATGACTATTCTTACAACAGTATTAGACAAAATTCTGACCTGAATCTGAAAAAAAAATACTGGATAACCTTTGGAGAAAATATTTTTTTTTAAATTTACAGAATTCAGGATTTAATCCCTCCCCAAAAATACAACTGGTTTTCTCCTGAAATACCTAATTTTGAAACTCTAATTACTCAGAAATACACCATTTTTATTGCTCGAAAATAGAGAGTACCACCATATTCTCTTTATCGGGATGTACCCTCGAAAATATATTGAAAAATATATTCCTCTTAAATTATATCCACACTTTTGGGTACTACACGTACTTTGCGAGCGATTGGATGAGAATTGTGTGTTTTTAAAGTAAAAATGTGCCGTTTTAACATGATAAGTCTGTCATAAATTCAGAGCCACACACTTTAGCTTTAGCGTGCTAGCCCTTTTAACACTCAAATCCGAGAAAGCAACGTGATGTTTTTTAATTATTCTTTTTTAAATAAAAGTTCCCCGTTTTTACGTGAGGCTAGGGGCCCGACGGGGTGACATGACGTGACGTGATGTGATGTGATGTTTGACCCGCGGAAACGGAGAGGAAAGCGGCGACTTCTTCCTAGTCATCGTTGTCTCATCATTAGCGCTAATGCTATTAGCATGAGGCTATTTAGCCGTAGCTTGCAGGGGGAGACTTACGGCGATCACGTTGACGAACGTGGTTTTTCCCGAATACTGAAGGCCGACCAGGGTCAGCTCCATCTCCTCCTTCCAAAACAGGGACTTGAACCAGTCTAGGAGCCGGTTTATTAGTGCCAGCATCTTGAAAAGTCGGTGGTGGCTCGCCTCTTCCCTCCCTGTCAAGATGTTTGGTTGGGCTTTTCCAGCGAGGGAGGGGGCGGGGGAGTGGGAGTCAGCCAGGCCGTCATGTGATCGCCGGTCTGGGGCAGAGCGAGAGAGAAGCAGCGCCGCTCCAAGGTCGGAACCGGTCTGCATTCCAAACGGTTTTACACGGTAAAATACTAATACTGTAATAATAATGATCAACTAATAAATATTAACAATAGTGCTAATAAATGATTCTAGTGCAAAAAAAAAAAGTCCGTTTTATATTTTGAAAATAAGAGACAATAAACCTGCTTAAAAACATTGCATATTTTTTTCCGAGAAAGTTGTATACTTTCTCCTCTTAAATCGTTTTCGTTATTTTTTTCAGGGGGGAGGGGGAGAGTTATGTTTTCAAGATAGATTGTATATTTTTCATCTGGTAAAGCACTGTGCCTCCGAATGTGATTAACGATGAAATAAAATAATGAATACAAAATACTATATATGTTATCATTATATAGTATTTTATTAGCTTGTGAACATTTTTTGTTTAAAATCTATTATACATATGTAAATGTATTCATTACATTTATAGTATATGTATATTTGATTACTTGTATATCAGAGGGCGGCACGGTGGGCTCAGCTGGAAAGCGTTGGCCTCACAGTTCTGATGTCCCAGGTTCAATCCCGGACCCGCCTGTGTGGACTTTGCATGTTCTCCCCGTCCCTGCGTGGGTCTTCTCCGGGCGGGCACTCCGGTTTCCTCCCACATCCCAAAAACACGCAACATTAATTGGACGCTCTAAATTGCCCCTCGGTGTGATTGTGAGTGTGATTGGTTGTTTATCTCCATGTGGCCTGCGATTGGCTGGCGACCAATTCAGGGTGTCCCCTGCCTCCTGCCCGTTGACAGCCGGGATAGGCTCCAGCACTCCCTGCGACCCTCGTGAGGATAAGTGGCTCACAAAATGGATGGAGGGATTGTATATTTTTCATGCAAAAATAACAACAGCTTTCATCATAATCATAGTATGGCACAGTTTTAACATGCTCTCCATGATTGGTTGCTGGGAACGAGTGTTGACATACTGTAGAAAGGTGAAGTGAGCCATACAACAACAAGCCTTAAAAACAAATAAACAAGCAGAGTATAGAATATGTACACGATTTTTATCTCTCGAGTAAATATATATCATATTTGTGTGGCTACCAAAGCAATGCAATTCAATACACTGCTTTTGTCATCTCTATTGCAAGGCGGTGACTATTTCCTGGAGTTGGCTCTTGCTGGAATCGGTCTGGATGATGAGCTGCTGGAGTCCGCTTTCTTCCTTGGACAGATGTGAGTCATTTTCGGTCACTGGCGAGGCACTGTTGGTTTTATCTGAAGCACATGTCGTGGAAACATTAAGCTTGGGGCAGGAGGAGGCTCAAATTTGTCAGTCGAGATATCACAAGCATGAGCACACAGGCTGATTTCATTTCTCAATATCTGTGACGTCAGTTACATTTAAAAACAAAAAAAACAACAGTTGAGATGTTAAAAATCAATACAAATGTAAAACCCGTCTTTCACCAAAAAAAAAAAAAAGATTTTGTTAAACTGGTTCTTAAAATTGGTTATGGTGTTAAAAAGTCAACAATTATTCAGAAAATTGATGTTAAAAAGTAATTTTGATGTTAAGAATCGGTAAAGATCCCAGTGATTGGGTGGCGGCCAGTTGAGGGCGTACCCTGCCTCTCGCCCGAAGCGAGCACGCCCGTGACCCGAGTGAGGAGAGGCGGTCCAGAAAACGGATGCGTCGGCAATTGGTAAAAATGTTAAAATTGGATAAGACTCAGCTGGAAAGTGTTGGCATCGGAGTTCTGGGGTCCTGGGGCTGTGTGGCTTTCCTCCGGGCACTCCAGTTCCCTCCCACATCCCAAAAACCTGCATTAATTGGGGACTCTAAATTGCCCCAGGGTGCAGTTATGAGTGCGACTGTCGTTTGTCTCTATGTACCCTGTGATTGGCTGGCGACCAGTTCAGGGTGTACCACGCCTCCTGCCCGATGACAGCTGGGATAGGGTCCAGCAAGCCCGCGACCCTCGTGAGGATAAGCAGAATGGAAGATGATTGGTGGTTTAGATGTTAGAAATCAGTAAAGACGGTAGAAAATCACTAAAGAAATTCTAAAAAGTTGAAGAAATGGTAATGATGTTAAAAATCTGTTTAGATGATCAAATTTGGTAAAAATTAAAAAAAAAATCATTTAGAAAAAAAGACATTCGAGATGTTTAGAATTGTGGCATTGTTAAAAATCAGTACATATCCACCTCAGGTGATGCTAGCACGAAGTCCTAGCTTCGGAACGCATTAACAAATTATTAGTGTGTCTGTATATCCATCCATCCATCCATCCATTTTCTTAGCCGTTTATCCTCACAAGGGTCGCTGGGAGCGCTGGAGCCTGGCGCAGCTGTCAACGGGCAGGAGGCGGGGTACACCCTGAACTGGGTGGCAGCCAATCGCAGGGCACCTGGAGACAGACAACAGTCCCACTCCCAATCACACCGAGGGGCAATTTAGAGCGTCCAATTAATGTTGGGTGATTTTGGGATGTGGGAGGACACCAAAGTGCCCACCCGGAGAAAACCCACACAGGCATGGGGAGAACATGCAAACTCCACACAGAGAATGGTGGAATTGAACCCGGGTCCTCGCTTTCCAACTGAGCCTACCGTCCCACCCTGTGTCTGTATAGTGAAGCATTTTCATGTAATAAATGAGCATAAACGTACCTGTTCTACATTTCTTTATGGCTTTTATAGAGGTGTAAGTCAGGATCACGAGAAGAATGAGAGCCAGCAACACACATCCAATGCGCCAGGTCACACAGAGGGCATCTCTGCCACTTTCCGTTTCGGAATCAGTTCGTGGTTCAGCTGAAAAGTTAGTACTGACACCTCATATTCCAAAAATCGACAAACTCATATGCCGAGACCAAATCAAAGCCAAGTTCGAGGGAATATCAGTCTGATATTACCCAGAATGCACTGCAATAGGACATCGCATCCTTTCACAATATTTCCAAGTGATGACATGCAAGTGTGGTTGTTTTCCATAATGCCGCCTCCCACAACCAGTTCCCTCACCTATGATTTGGAGGCCAGGCTGGAAGCGCCATGTTATCAACACCAAAGTATAAGCAGAGCTGCAGCGTTAGCACAGATTCATATTTGTTAATGGCACTGTCGCCATCCTTGCATCCAACACAAGTATTGTTTCCGCACAAGAATTGATCAATATCATGCGATGACTTGGTGATGAAGCGCTTCCTCCGCAAGCAAAGATGTAAATAATTCAAAATAATCCATAATCCCATCTGCCTGGACAGGATACAAATGACTCTAAAATTGTGATTACACACACACATACCGCCGCGTTGATGGCAAACTGCGTTATGGGTTGTGTTCCCCGGAAACCGCTCCAGGAGTCCTTCCCTTTTGCACCTGTTTGATCGTAAAAACATACAGTACTTATTACTGCCATACGGTCGTACATATTGTTACACTTTGTCACGGACGGTCTTACTGTAGTTTTGGCTTGCAGATATTCATTTTCGTGTCCAGATACTCATGATCAGGGCACGCTGACTGGCACTTGTACTGCCTCAGGCCTGCGACGGATCCTGTCGATGGGTGAACTTGATGTAATACATTCAGCCATCTCCATATTGTGTTTCGTCTTTTGAACGCCTCTCATATCGTGAGCATATATCGATATATATATATATTTTTTTTTTACAGTGTTAAATTTTGTTATCGTAACATCATTGCTAATTTCCATTTGGCTGTCTGTGGCGTTTTGCATCATATCTCGGAAGGAATTAATAAATCATACGTGTGTCTGTATATCCATCCCTCAATTTTCTTATCCTCACAAGGGTCACAGGAGTGGCAGTCTTCCGTTCAACGACACTTCGGTGTTTCAAAACGAAAGTTTGTTGAATTCTCAGTTTTCCAGTCAAACTCAACTCGGAGTGGCCAATACAAAGCGTTGCCGTTTGATTGGAGAACTCTGCGCGTCATTTCCTCCAAGTGATGTCATCCAGTAGTCTCGCATTTCTTGACGCCAAAAGACTCTGTACTAATCCGTCCATTTCTGAGCCGCTTATCCTCACAAGGGTCGCGGGGTGCGCTGGAGCCTATCGCAGCTGTCAACGGGCAGGAGGCGGGGTACGCCCTGAACTGGTTGCCAGCCAATCGCAGGACACATCGAGACAAGCAGTCGCACTCACAATCACACCTAGGGGCAATTTAGAGTGTCCAATTAATATTGCATTTTTTTTGGAGATGTGGGAGGAAACTGGGGTGTCCGGAGAAAACTCACGCAGGCGCGGGGAGAACGTTCAAACTCCACGCAGGGGGGTGCGGGATTGAACCCGGGACCTCAGAACTGTGAGGCCAATGCTTTCTAGTTGATCCACCGTGCTGCCCCTTTGTTTATTTATTAATTACAATTTTTAATTAACTCTATGACATGCTACTGAGTGTCGGAGCTCCCTCCATTTATTATTGGATTTTTAAAATGAAGATCCCTGCAGAATAAGATTTTCGTTTTTAAATATAATTTTCACATATTCCAAATCTGAAAAGTTGCTTTATAAACATTTGCTTCAAGTGATTTGAACAAAGTGTTTGAGTCGGTAATGTTGAAAATATTGACGCTAATACATTCCCTTTCCCGGGCGGCACGGTGGGGCTGCTGGAAAGTGTTTGCCTCACAATTCTGAGGTCGCGAGTTCGATCCTGGCCCCGCCTGCGTGGGTTTTCTCTGGGCACTCCAGTTTCCTCCCACATCTCCAAAAAAATGCCATATTAATTGGACACTCTAAATTGCCCCTAGGTGTGACCGTGAGTGCGGCTGTTTGTCTCGATGTGCCCTGCGATTAGTTTGCAACCAGTCCAGGTTGTAGCCAGCCCCCTGGCCGATGATGGCTGGGATTGGTTCCGGCATTCCCTTGACCCTTGTGAGGATGAGCAGCCAAGGAAATGGGATGGATGGGTATTCCCTTTTACCGCAAGCCTCCAAATGTCAATTATTGACTTCAGTCTCGAAACGGAACAAAATACCTATTTGTCTATCGCTAGTTTTGATGAGTTTGAATGAATTTTAAGTTTATGTGGAAAAAGTTGTTTCTCTTTTGATCGCAATCCGTCACTGGTTGCAAGTGAGTCGGGAACGTATCCCCCGCGAAAACTGTGGTGTGAGTGCATTCGCTGTTTGAAAGTGGGCCCGACGGCTCGGGCAATTCCAAGTCGTCAGTCTTACCTGTCTTGACTGCTCTCTCGCCGGCATCGCAATTGTTTTCCACACATTGCGAGCACGCGTCATCGGAACACAGGAAACCATCGAGGCACGTACATTTTGCGTTTGCGGTTGAGTAGCACGGCAATTCTCGTTCTGTCAAAAGAAAATAATTCCACCCGCCACTTCCTGTGAGCGCCGTCTTGACCACATGTGCCGCTGTTTTCTTCACAGATTGATCACTGAAATGATTTTTCTGATCCATCGGTTTCTTGAGAAGTTCTTACCTCGGTGGGCACCTTGGCACGAATGGCATTCTGTGCATTTGTCAAAGGCGTTATGTTGTAGGGAGAAGGAGTTGTCGGGACACGGGAGACACACGGTTTCTGTCGTTTCTGTGCAGAACTCCTTCAGATATTGTCCTTCGTTCATCAGATATTGATCAAATGAGACGCGTGCGCTCACCTCGACGGCAACATTAACCTGTAAAAGTTGTTTGTCTGGAACGTCTTACCTGGAGGACACAGTTTGCAGCATCTCCCGTTCATAAGAGTGAAGAGATCAGGACAGCCTGAATCAGATTCAACAGTCCAAATGTATAAAGAGTATAAAATGTAAAGAGTTGCTAAGGTGGGCTGAGGAGAGACCATTCTGGACGCCGCTCTGCTTTTGACAGCAGTTTTTATGCTGGCTGTGGGAGGAGCTTCGGCTGCCCGCCGTCAGCTAAGAAATGAAACTTCTTCACCGGATTGTTAAAAGTAAATGCAAATTTAAATCAAATCAAATCAAATCATAATAATCAGAAGTGTAGTGTAGTATAGATGAGCAGTGCTGAATAGTGTGTGTGATGTTACACAATATGGTATGACGTTACTTTGGTATAGTAACATCATATAGAGTTTAGAGTAGTATGGAAAGTTCTAGTACAGTGCAGTATAGTGTATTCCGGTATATGATCTATATTATGATATAGTACATTATAGTACATTGCAGTACATAACATTAAAATAGATCAGTAATATGATTGTACAGTATAGTGCTTTTTTGGTTTTGTTTTGTTTTGTTTTTGACAAAAGAGTAGTACAGTGATGCCTTGGTTCTCGAACACAATCCGTTCCAGAAGTCTGGTTGAAAATCAAAACGTTCAAAAATCAAAGCACGTTTTCCCATTACAATGAATGGAAAATGAAATAATGCATTCCAAGCCTAAAAAAAAAAAAAAAAGTTTTTTTTTCTTTAGCTTTTTCTAATAATAAACTGCATAGTAGACATGCATGTATAGTTTAAATACTTTCTATAATTAAATAATTTAAGAAATATATTTATTTTTTGCTTAAAATGTATGCTTTCGCCTAGTAGAGAGTGCATTGCCATATCTGTAGCGACTTGGTCTCCAGCCTTGTAAAGATTTTTTTATATTAATAAAAGTGCAGAATAACTTTAAACAACCAATAATAAGGGGAGAGGGGGGGCAAATTGTTTTTTATTTGCACGGAAAGTATGTAACATGTATATCTATTGTTTGTATAACAGTGTATTTAATAATAATAATAGTAATAGTTTATTACAGTATTACACAGTATAATAATGATAGTAGAGCACAGTATAATAGTGCATTGGCATTGTAACTGTGTGCATATTATAATATACAGTAATAGTGTTATGTACAGTGTAATAGAGCAGTACTATAGCAGTTATTTGTGTAGTTTATAGTTGTATAGTATATAATAGTATAATTTAGTAAAGTACAGAACAATAGTAGAGCAATAATATTGTACAGCACAGTATCAAAGTACAGTAGCATAGCAGTTGATTCTATTGTGTAGTGGGCATGTAGTAGAGGACAGTATAATAGAGTGAGAGTTGTATGGATAGTGTAGTCAAGTATAATATGATTCTATTTCAAAGTATATGATATTATATGGTTTTGTATCGGTCCTTGTAGTACCTACAGTTTGGTCAACGATACAGTACTGTATTGTACTATAACTAAATACACTGTACCATATTGTGTGTGTGCGTTTGTGCACTTCACACTAAAATGATTTGATTAACTCTAAAATGTTTTTTTTTAATCTGGGGAGAACTTTATACTATAGTGTTTGTTCGGCCAAAGCCAGCCGACATTTCTCTCTCTGCCCACAAGCGTCTCTTTATTTCCTTGAAGCTCGACAGCATCACCGCCTCAGAGAATCGTCACACAAATGTGCCAAATTGTACATATTTACTGTATGTTCAGACAGTTTTTTTTACATTGAATATATTGCATTTCCAGTATAGTCATTCGCATGCAGAACAAGGTCACTTTCAAATTGTTTGAGTTATTTTGAAAACATTCAAGCATTATTATTAAGACCATCCACTACACTGGAAAAAAAAATTGTCCTTTGAATAATACAAACATATCTGTAGGTTGCACATGACTACAATGTGTTGAAGTAATGTGTTTATTTTCATAGGTAAAGATTTTGAAATTATGTCAGTTAACCACATTTTAATCACCCAAATGAAGTGTCATCCAGTCCCATGCATTTACTGAGTACATAATTCGACATAAAAAGCTCATTTGGGCGCTACAGCAATTCATATCCTCACTTCCAATTTAAAAAAAAAAATAAAAAAATTCCACTGTTTTAATTTCCGAGTCTTTCAACTGAGCTCTCGGTAAAAAGGTTAAGGGGTGCTCGTAAATGAACCTCCTCACGTCTGCTACGTGAGCTTGCAGAGAAAAAAATTGCACGAGGAAGGGTAACATTTTCAAAGGGGAAACGAGACGCATTTGACGTCGTTCACAGAAATTCCCCCGGGCCCACACGTCGCTGACAACATGTCGGTGACTGTGTTTTTCGCTAAAAGGGACTCTCAACAAAACTTTGCGAATAACAGGAAAAAAAAACAATGCAACATTAACATTCATCGAGTAGCAGTTAAGTAATGTGGGATGCAACATGCAAACAAACGTCTCAGGTCAGTAATATTAAAATGAAGGTGATATGAACATGTGCGGTGATATTATCCAGGAGATTAAGGCTTCTTTGGATTCAGGTTGGAGCGAATTCCATCGCCGCTTTCCTCTACAGGCCTGCGGTACGGCAAATCTCCTGGTGGAAACAACCGCAACAGCAACAATCGAAAGCTTATTATCAAAAAAGGAAAATGTCCGGTCCACCGTGTGTGTTTGTACATTGACGATGTGAACAAACGTTACACAGGTGAAAATCCCTGCTGACTTGTGGTGAGAGAAGTGGGCTCCAAGTTGCCTGCCCCCCAAGAAATCAACCGCATACTGTATTACAGTGTAGAAACTGTGTTCTTGCTGACCTCCCCTGTACTTCCCTTGATTTGTGGAGGGGGGGAGACGTGCCTCGTGCCAGAAGTTGCAAAGAAATGGTTTTGTGAGGATGCGTCTAGTTTTTACTCGGTCCAAATGATTGTGACACTACAGGGAGTCCTCGGTCTACGACTGAGATCCGTCCCAATAGTAGCGACTTAACTCGAATTTCGACTTAAGTCGGATTCCACAATTAAAGTCAGAATTTATATCCAAATACTTTGTATAAAATGCAAATACATTGAAATAAACAAGATGATGTACTGCGCATGACTGCTGAAAGGTGGACGGAGGAGAAGAAGTAGGGGAGGCTGTCCTTCGCTATTTGCAAAGGAACCTGGTCCTCAGTCCTCTCCATCTCCGCAAGTCTCAAAGAACCTTGTTTTGTGATCATCGTATCCGACATAGGAACGGAATCCTTCACATGGGCTAAAATACGCACTTTGTCTTTAATAATTGTCACTACATTCGACCGACTGAAACTTCGGTGGTGTTGGTCTCTCTCTCTTGGAGCAACGGGGCGTTCTGCCCCAAGTTACTAGGCAAACAATTTGTGGACTTTGAGGCACAAACGATCGAGCCCCTGAAACTAAGAGTATGCGGTCTATGTAAAGTGTGCTTTTGCCTTCCCTCCCTGTCCTTTCTCGGTTTTGTTTGGCGCTCTGTCCTTCTACATCAAGTTACAAACAAAACATCTTTGTTGACTTCGGGGCAAAAATGTGAGTTGGATTCAACCCTAGTCACAGCGATTCTGTGCCCTTTAGTTCGATCCTGTCCTGTTGAGTATGTCCGTTTGCCCGCAGAGTCATCGGGGCATTGCTGTATGTCTTTTGGTTCCCGCCTAGCCTCGTGTTTCTGTGCCTCTGCCTTGTCAGACTGCTACTCCGTGTATGACCCAGTGTCTGGAATAAACCACATTGAACATTATGCCACTGCCTCGGAGTCCTGCATCTGGGTCCGCCCCTGTACTGGAGGTTCGTAACAACTAAGGTCACTGATGGGGTACTTGTACACACGCCTGACTTTGGTGCGGGCAGCGTGGGATCGATTCCCGCTCAGTGATGGTGTCGATATCTGCCCTGCGACTGACGGGCGATCAGTTCAGGGCCTTCGCTCGAAACTAGCTGGGATAGGCTCCGGCTCTCCTGTGACCCTTGTGAGGATAAGCGGCTTGGATAATGGGTGGATAAAGCCAAATAAACTGAAATTTGTTCCCGTTTGACTTCCGAGACATAAAGCATCTTGCATTGTACAAGAAAGTGAATGACATACTTGGCATTAGTCCCCGTCTCCTCACACAACGAGTGACGCGCCGCGTACAGGCCGCAGCGCTGAGAATCAGCGCTGCAACAATTCCCAAGATGAGAAAGGCCATGCCTGAAGAAGACATTTACAATCAATATATGAGGTGTCACTGACAGTGTCCCGCCGTAATCCAAACGGATCTTACCAACATGGAACCTTGTGGCGGTCAAAGGGCGGACAGGCTCCACTTTGGCATTCGAGGGCACCTCACGGCTTGCGGCGGTTGTGGCGGCAACATCAGCGTCAGCGTTGAGGCGACTTCGGGCCTTCTCATCTGGAGGTGTGTTGACAGTCACGGTGCGGGGAGAGCTGTGTGGGCGACGCTTTGGCTCGCCGTTGCAGACGACGTCAGAGGTGCTGCTTCCGCTGACGTTCACGCCGGATTTACACCTTGGATGGCAAAGAAAGGCCATTTATTATAACGCTCTTATTTCATTTTTTTTTGTTTTTGTTTTTGTTGAAGCAGAATAGGGCAGGGTACTCTTTCCACTTTATACAAGGAGCGTTGGCACGTCGGTTGAAGGAGCCATCCTCACATTTTGAGCATTCTGGAAGAAGTAGAAGATAAAATGCACTGGGGGTTCTCAAACATTTTGGTTAAAGGGACCCCTTACAGGGGGGAATTTTTTAAAAATGTTCCTCATAATCTGCCATTAAATACCAATTTAACACAACAAGCGTGTGCAACCTTCCTCTAAATCGTCCCTTTTTTTCTCACCTAACTCATCAATGACCGATTTCGTACAAAGGACCTGCATCAAATTCATTTGAAATTAAATCAACATTAATCAATAATGGCTAGCGTACATGGAGCGCCCCAATTAACAACACGGCTGCGAACGGACAGGTTCTCGGTATGCGCGTCCAAGCTAAAAATATTTTACCGAGGTTTCCTTTCCTCACATAACCCGTACAACTTCACATGCATGATGCAAAGATGTCAATCAAGATGAGAGCTTTCGATTGGTCCAAACCTGAGTTTGTCAGGAATAAGTATGGAGTATGTTTGTTTAATTGGCACACCAGTCCCAATGTGTTGGTAAGCGCTTTTTTACTAAATGTTGCCAGATAATAATTAAGGGCGGCACTGTGGCGCAGCTGGAAAGCGTTGGCCTCACAGTTCCGAGGACCCGGGTTCAATCCCGGGCCCACCTGTGTGGAGTTTGCATTCATTGGAGACTCTGAATTGACCCGAGGTGTGACTGTGAGTGCGCCTGTTGTCTGTCTCCATGTGCCCTGCGATTGGCTGGCGACCAGTTCAGGGTTGTACCCCGCCTCCTGCCCGTTGACAGCTGGGATATGCTCCAGCACTCCCCTGGTGAGGATAGGCGGCTAAGAAAATGGATGGATAACAATTAAGCGTATTTCATTTCGGGGACCCCCAACATTACAACTGGGGTTTCGGGAACCACTTTAATGGACTGCTGTAGGCTGGTGATTCTACACATCAGAATAGCGTATCATGATAGACATGACGTGTCCCACAGGAAATGATCTATTTCCACTTAATGAGTCAGAAAGTTATTTATGATAACTCATGTATCTTTGTAATTTATCTATGCTCGTGACATTTAGTGACAGGGAAAACAATTTAACCATCTTCCACTGCACCATGAAAAAGCAATTGACAAAAGTAAGAGATGGCCGCCGCCATGCAAGGTACTCGACTGCCAAGCCCACTTGGAGTCTTGCCCAAGGACACTTCTTCAGAGCCGGGATTTCAACCGATATGACCCCTTGGTCACTGGATGAACCAACAGAACTTTGTTCAACTAATCTGGCCCACTGAGAGAATTACGTCAATATATATTTTGTGACATTTTTTGTTTGGTGGCCTCCTCTGACGTTTGCCTCGTGTAAAATATTTGCCTTGGCTCAACAGAGGTTGGGAAACATCACTTTAAGTCGCCTTTGCTTCCAACTTTACCTCCACGGCGTAGCCCAAATCCAACACTGCATTTGCAGGTCACAGAACCCGACTCCACAGGAACAAATCCTTCTCGGCACTGACATTTCGTGTCTGTCTCCTTCGTGCATTTCGCCATCACTTCACTTCCCGACGCTGAAAATGAAAAAAAAAAAAAAAACAACAACATATTTTGGATTACATTTGGAAATGACAATACTTCGTTCGGTGGGAGTCCACGTCAAGAGAGCACTCGCTGTGTGGCGTACCTTGGTTGCACTTGGTGCACGGTTTGCACTGTTTGGACTTATTCTCTCCAGGCTGGTGGTACCCTTCAGGACATACCGCGCAGGATTTCTCACTTCCACCGCGCATTACAATCCGCTGGCCTTCGGTTCCGAGGAGAAGACAGAGACAATGTCATCATATTGAGTTGATTCTCGAATGGGTCATAAAAAAAGTAAATCAAAAACTTGCCTTTTGGACAAGAAAACTGATCCGAATCAGCAACAAACGTGTTAAAAATGAGGCTCAAGAGGAGCAGTTGGAGGAGGAGAGCCATCTTTTGTATTTGGCTCGTGGCGCAAAGAAAGAAACTGAGACGGAATCACTCATTACATAAATGACTTCAGTCAGCCGCCTGTCTGTCGCTCCATGAATATTATTTCCTGTATGACACAGACTTGCTGCTCCACATAGGTTATGAGTGATAAACAGAAATGAAGGTCTAATTGAGAATCAGGCATAAACATAATTATTACAAAACTTCATTTTAAACATGTATCGATCATTTATTTCAATGCATACTAACATTTTTAAATAAAAAAGATGGACACAATGATAATATTTGGTCCTCTATAGTTATTCTGTGAGCAACTAGTAGCGTCCATATAGTTGAAACTATTCAGTAATTATTTTTTGTATTTTCTTTTAAAAAAATAAAATAACCATGAGCTTATAAACTGCAAAAAAAAAAAAATCCTTATTTTATTTTTTTCAAATACCAATAAATTAATGCAGTACAAAAAAAACAGATACATGAAAGTAGAAAATAGTATTTATTATTTCACATCCATAAAGACGCCAACTCACCGGAAATAAAAACTACAGCATTTGAACAATTTAATCATGTTTTTACCCTTTGTCTTTTTTTTTTAACCTTTGTTTACTTGTGGTTAAGTGATGGAAACTGTGTTAAATGTTCTGCTGGTAAGAATATGAAATGGTACTTTGCATATGTGCCAAGGGAAACCACCGCGCAGGTTTGATTAATCTTTGCAAAGTCACAACTACAAAAGTGCTTTAGTTGCATCTGAGAACACTGTCGCAAGAAGCGATGAAAATAAGGAATAAGAATTGCTGTCAGTACTTGATTTGACCGCATAAACAGATTGCGTGAGGAAAACAAAATCTTGCGAAAAAAGAAAAATAGATTTTGTTGTTTAAATTTACCCACTTAAATAATCCGCTGAAATAAAAATAAAACCTCTTCAAGATGTGGAAGACGACATGGTTTGAAATCATGCATGGCACGGAAGGTTCCCCCGCTTAAACCGGCACATGTCAAGGCCCGTCTTATGTTTGCCGATGACCATTTGGACGATACAGAGGAGGCATGGGAGAAGGTTTTGTGGTCAGATGAGACCAAAAATGGACATTTTTGGGTCATAATTCCACTAACCGTGTTTGGAGGAAGACGAACGATGAGTTCCATCCCAAGAACACCATCCCTACTGTGAAGCATGTGGGTGGTAGGTGGTAGGTAGGTTGGTAGGTAGGGTGGGGTTGGACCGCGGCCATGTATTGTGAGATTCTCGGGAACAACCTCTTTCCCTCAGTCAGTGCATTGAAGATGGGTCGTGCCTGAGTCTTTCAACATGACATTGACCCGAAGGGCACGGACAGGAAAACCAAGGAGTAGCTCCGTAAGAAGCATATCAAGGTTCTGCCGTGGCCTAGCCAGTCTCCAGACCTCATCGCTATAGAAAATCTTTGGAGGGAGCTGAAACTCCGTGTTTCTCAGCGACAGCCCAGAAACCCGTCTGATCTAGAGAAGATCTGTGTGGAGGAGTGGGCCAAAATCCCTCCTGCAGTGTGTGCAAACCTGGTGAACAACTGCAGGAAACGTTTGACCTCGGAAATTGCAAACAAAGGCTACTGTATCAAATATTAACTTTGGTTTTCTCAGGTGTTCAAATACTTATTTGCGGCTGTATCACACAAATAAATGGTTAAAAAATCATACATTGTAATTTCTGTTTTTTTTTTTTTTTAAAGATTATCTCTCTCACAGTGGACATGCAGCTACGTGGAAAATATAAGACCCCTCCATGATTTGTAAGTGGGAGAACTTGCAAAATAGCAGGGTGTTCAAATACCTATTTTCATCACTGTACAGTCCCTTCCAAAAGTATTGGAACGCCATTGTATACTGAAGACATTTGGGTTTCAGATCAAAAGGTGAATATGAGACAAAAATTCAGAATTCCATCTTTTGTGTTATGGCATTTACATCTAGATGTGATAAACAACTCAGCACACCGCACTTTTTCTTTGAAGCCACCCACTTAAAGTAGTACAGTCAGAGAGTGCACCCACCCCCATTCGTCGATAGATCGTGAAAGGGTTGCTGCTTGAAAAGTAGATGTTGGGGTAAAAAAAAAAAAAAAAAGGTCTGGCCACCCCTGGCTTAAACAATAGATAGCGCCTGTTTTTGACTTTGGGTTTCACCTATGAAAACTGCATTTGCTGGTAAGCAAACATGAAAAGCAGAGCCCTCTCGATGGAAGAAATGTAAGCCCTTTTGAAGCTTAGAGAAGATGGAAAACTTATCAGAGATATTGCACAACCGTTGGGCAGAGCCAATATAACAATTTGGAATCCATGCATTTTCTGAGCCCCTATCCTCAAGAGGGTCACCGGAGTGCTGGAGCTAATCCCAGCTGTTGTCGGTGAGGAGGCGGGGTACACCCTGAACTGGTTGCCCGCCAATCGCCAAACACACCTAGGGGCATTTTAGAGTCTCCAATGAATGCGTGTTTTTGGTAAGTGGAAGGAAACCGGAGTCCCCAGAGAAAACCCACCCAGGCACGGGAAGAACATGCAACCTCCACACAGGCAGGGCCGGGAGTCGAACCCCGTCCTCAGAATTGTGAGGCCAACGCTCTACAGCTGCGTCACCGTGCCGCCGAATATGATTAATGATTAAATAAAATAAGGCATACAAAAACACTGTATATGTTATCATTATATAGTATTTTACGAGCTTGTGAGCATTTTTTAATGTTTAAAATATATTACACATTTATAAAGGTATTCATTATACAGTGTGTGCTTATTTGATTACTCATTTACAAGAGATAAAATACATTAAAAATATTACATACATATTATTTTTCAATACCTCCTCTATTTACATACATTTATTTTTAAATATTTCCTTATTATTGCTGCATAATAATGCTTTGGTGGGTGTAATAGTAATGGAGACTTAAAAAAAAAAAAAAAAAAAGCTTTCACGACTCGAAACTCCGTCATACGGCATGTCGCAAAAACCAGCTGGGCGAGGAGGTACGGCATCGCTGGGCGAATACGAGCAAAATTCTTGATGTTCAGTTTTTGAATGATTTATTGTCACATCATACGCCTGCTAGTAAGTCCAAAAAAGCACCCACTAATTTCGGTTGTTGTCCACGCATTCCGTGTGACAGAGTAGTCGCGTGGAATGCGTCTAAATAGTGGTTGAAATCCAACACGGAACATGCGGCGTCCTCCCGTGTGAGTGAATAAAGGAAATGCTTTTATGTTCCAGCGGTTCGCCAAGCGATTCTGCTCCCCAAAATTAAGCGATGCTGGTCACCGTTTTCTGCGCGCCGAGGGATCGCCCAGAAACCACGTTCGCCCTCGATGTGTCCCCGGAGCTGGAGCTGAGAGACTTTGTGGCACTTTGTGAACTCGAATCGGGAATCCCGGCGGGAGAAATTCAGGTAAGGACAGCCGAGCTTTGAAGCTCGTCCAAAGCTGGGAGAGCTGAGCTAACACTACCCCGTGGCTAGTTAGCCCGCCTTTGCTAGCATGAATCATATACTTTTGCTTGCGATTTTCACCCGAATAGCGGCCAAATTCACCAACCCCACACCATTCGTTATTAAGTGTTATTTACGAGGCGTACCCTGTTGGTGTCATTTCTATATGTGGGAAAAAAATAGATCTTATGAATACGAATTTAATGGCATTCTCGTCAGACTAGCGCTGATCTGTTTGTGGTAGCTGTCGGCCAAACAAACTACAACCAAACACGGCACAGTTTGAAGAGCAAAAATGTTCACCCAAGCAAGAATAATGTCACCAACACCCTGAATGTAAAAAAGATGTATTGATTCAAACAAGACGAGCGCTGTCAGACAGAGCTTTTAAAGACTGTTCCGGAGACGCAAGTATCATTTACATGTGACAAATATTCAAATTATGAATCATTCAAATGGCTGTAAACGCACCGATTTCTAGTCAAGGTCGTAAAGCAAAGACAAAAGGGGTCGAGGTTATATTTGTGACCGTTTTTTTGTTGAATCAATCGAACTATCTTGAGTTTCAAACTTTCGTCACTCGATTTTGGAAAGGCAGGTTTTCATAGTGAAGCTTGCGACAGAAGCATGCTATGTTGAAGAAATTATGAACTTGATGTAATTAAAAAAGATGAGCACAGGTACAGAAAATAATGGTCAAGAACGGAGAAATTTGCAGATGGCAAAGCAAAGATAAAATACAGTATTTGATCTTCAAACTGATAAACGTTACTTTTGATTTTTAACAACTATATACTCATTTTAAATTTGACGCCTGCAACACATTCCAATAAAAGCTGTGACTGGGTCGTGTTTACCACTGTTAGGTCACCTTTCCTTTTAATAACACACAACAAGTATTTGGAATTTGAGGACAATGATTGCTGAAGCATTGTACGTTAAATTCTTTCCCACCCTTGCTTGATTTGCGCAACAGTCTTAATTACAAAAAAAAAAAAAAAAGTGAAATAAGCAGGGATCCATATGTTTCCTTAAGCAATAATGGTCCTTTTACAAATAGCCTATGTCATGGGCACTAATCCACACCCACTCCATCACAGAAGCCGTCTTTTGAACTTCACACTGATAACAATTCGGATCCGGCTCATCTTCGGCTGGGATGACGGGCCGTAATTTAAAATGTAAACACAGCACTCTTTCACTTTCTGTTAGTCCAATCTCATCTGCGCTTGGACCCAAAGAAGCTGAAGGTGGACACTGTTTCTGAGTGTTGTTGATATTTTGCGGTCGCTTTGCATGGTAGCTCTAAGTTGCATTTTTAGATCTAGCAATGAATTGTGTTCACTGACGATAGTTTGCTAAAGTGTTGCTGAGCCCACGTGGCACTATCCTTTACATGATGGTGCCGGTTTTGAATGCAGTACCACCTGAGGGACCTGAAGATCACATATTCATTGTTGGTTTTTGGTCTGTCCACTTATGTGCAGAGATACGTCCAGATTCATTGATTCTTTTGATGAAATGCCTAAATTGCATGCAGTTGTACATTGCGAAATGTTCTTAAACTGTTGGACTAGTTCTCTGGCAGTTGCTCACGAAGTGGTGGACCCCGCCCCATCCCCATGGTTCTCTTTTTCTATCATGTGTTGATGTTGTCCTGGCTTTTCTACGTGTTGCATGGGTTGAATCCAAAATGAGAGAATATTTGCAAAACACAATAATGTTCATAACTTTGAACATTGAATGTCTTTGTATTCAATTGCATATAACCTGGAAATTATTTGCAAGTTGTATTTCATTTTTAGTCATGTTTTACACACCATCCCATCTTCATCAGGCTCGCAGACACGTCTACGGCTCCAAAATACTACAAGATGGCGCCAAAGCAATTTGTTTATATTAGGCAGGGCTTTTGTCTGAACACAAAACGGCACTGAATAGTTGAGTATTGCACTGAATAATGGAGGATAGGTTTTCACAACAGAAATCATGATTAACATGTTTAGATGGGAACATTCAGTCGAGTTCCACTCAAAATTATTCAGAGCTATGTTGGGACTGTTTCAAAGTGACCAATCACAAACGCTATTCATGTAACACCATCTTTATTATTGTGGTTGTACAGTCATTTTTAGTAGTTTGTTTATAATATTATGGGTGTCTCTTTCAGGAGATATTTAACATGTTGCTGTCCGTATGGTTGCGGAGTTTCACACTAAACCACCGTGCAACTGTCTTTATGAACACTTTACACATACAGCTCATTAGAGGTGACAGGCAGGCATATTGTTGGAGCTAGTCATTGTTTATTTTCATGATTTTTTTTTTTAATTGATTATTTTTTTCTTTTATTTCACAGATCTCCTATGTAGAGCAGCTCCTAAAAGACCCCACTCGTGCCTTGGGGACTTACGGCGTCAAGGATGGCGACGTGGTGGTCCTCAGGCAAGCTGACAGAAGGCCAGCGCCCACTCAGCCAGGCTTTCCAGGTGACAGCATTTCATGTATTCCGTGACTGAAAAGGTGACGATCACAACAACATCAATGAATTGAGGCCCATTATGCTAAAACTGTGCAATATTTTCATTTAATGCTATGCGATTACGTATACAGTAGATGCCACAGGATGGCCGCAAAGCACTAAATGAGATCATAAACGACCAACATCAGGCATGTACCATGAACACGATCATGAACCCATCTTACAAAAATAACTATTAAAATCAGATTTTTGGGAGTAAAATCGTTTTAAGGGCATGACGTGACCATCCCTACCAGCAAGTATCAATCATTCATATATTTACTATAATTGTGACTTTTCCACCTTCTCGTGCATTTGCAAAGGTTTTTGATAACCGCTTACATATTTACAAATGTGAGTAATAACGTCATCGTTTGAATAAAACTCGTCATCTGAGGAACCTCTGCATTTTTACTCTTATATTTTTGGTGATCAAACCTTTTTGTTTCTTCCTGTTTACTCTCTAGGTCTGCCCCATATCGACTTTCGCTCCATCACAGTCCCCGGCGCCTCGACTTCGACTGCTCCCCGTAGCACCGGCAGGCCGCCGCAACAACAGGCCGTAGCATCGCCGCCGCTGCAGCATCAGCCGCCACCATCCCAGCAGCAGCAGCAGCCCCAGTCCCAGTCCCAGCCCCAGCCCCAGCCCCAGCCCCAGCCCCAGTCCCAGCCCCAGTCCCAGTCCCAGCCCCAGCGCGGCACGCAACCCTCGACGCCGCCGGCCTTTCGGGGCTCCTCTTCTCAAGGGCTTGATGACCCCGCCTTACTGCAACAGATGCTACTTTCCAACCCACACGAGCTTTCCCTGTTAAAAGAGCGAAACCCGCCGCTTGCCGAGGCCTTGCTGAGCGGAGATCTAGGTAGACAAAACGGGAATACTCCCCCCCATGAATTTTTATATTTGCCTAGAGAAGTCTATAGTAGTAGTAGCAGACTATATTGCCATGGCTGAATTGTAATTGGGGACTAAAAAAAACTAACAACTGGGATCATGAATATGATGAGAATAAACGTGTGTTGGTATGTGTTCAGTGGATGGTGGCGTAAACATCTCGTTGTGTTTTAAGAGCGTTTCACCAAAGTGCTGCTGGAGCAACAGCAAGACCGAGCCAAGCGGGAACAAGAGCGAATCCGACTGCTGACTGCAGATCCTTTTGATTTGGAAGCTCAGGCAAAGATCGAGGAGGATATCAGGTTAGTGCCAGAGCGTTTTTTTTTTTTTTTTTACCCTGTGTGACTGTCAAGTAGACAAGTGCAGAGGAGAGGAAGCAGTTTGTAGGATATTTTCATTCTTGCTTAACGCTTGAATCTGGGCACATTGCAGGCAGCACAACGTAGAAGAAAATATGACCATTGCAATGGAGGAGGCCCCAGAAAGCTTCGGGCAGGTGGTCATGCTCTACATTAACTGCAAAGTCAATGGGCACCCTGTCAAAGCGTTTGTCGACTCAGGTAAATATTGGTTTGGCCTCTACAGCCCCTTTCCAGGTCAGCTTTTGCTACTGTTTACAAGTCCCTGTCACCTGATTTGAAAGCCATATCATGAGCTCTGAGAATGTTGCAGTTTTCTCTGGTCATCCAGGGTTTCAAAACCCAGATGTTTTTCTTGATTGTAACATTTTCGGTGTAACTCGAGATGTAGAATATCAACGTCTGTGTTATTTCTCAAGGTCATGGTGTTCAAATACTGTAAGTCCCAACTTGTCTCAGTAAAACAGATTTGCAATTTAGGGAGAGAATCTGCTGGCCAGACGTTTGCAATTTTTGTGGTGAGCTTTATTTTTTGTCTGAGAGGGGCAAAGGCTGGGAGCATGAGCAGGAATATGTGGTCAGACAGCAGCCATTCATTCTTGTAATATATCTTGTGTACTTCCTGTGTTCTATATTGAAACTTGTCTCTTCATGAAACTATAACCATTTAGTGACTTTCTGAATAGCCTGTACAATTGAAGTTTATTGTATGTACAGTAAAGCCTCGGTTCTCAAACGTCCCCGTTTTTGAACAAATCGGTTTTCAAATGGAAATTTCAAGATTTTTTTGCTCCTGTTTTTGAACGAAAACCGGTATTCGAACGCCGCCCGGGAAAAAAAAAACGGAAATGACATAACGCGCGCGGTGCAACCAGCGCACTTTTGTTATTCTGTATAACGTAGCCTGTCTACACAGACGTGTCCCAGTAGTGACTGTTGGTTTTTCTTCTGATCGAGGACTACCATATTAACCCCCAATCATGGCTCCAAAGAAGTCAAGTTTCTTGTTTAAAGTTATTCTGTACTTTTGTCAATGAAAAAAGTTGACAAGGCTGGGGGCCGAGTTGCTCCAAATACGGCAACGCACTCCCAGCTACTCTACTACTAAAGCATACATTTTAAGCAAAAAATATATATATTTCTGAAGTTGTTTTATTATATAAAGTATTTAAAGAAACATGTATTTCTACAATGCAGTTTATTATCGTGAAAAATAAAAAATTGCTTTCAAAAGCCCAATTTTTTTAGGCTTGGAATGCATTATTTCTTTTCCCATTCATTGTAATGGGAAACATCGATTTGGTTGTCGAACAAATCACATTACGAACCGTTTTCTGGAACGGATTGTGTTCAAGAACCGAGGCATCGCTGTAGTTGGATACCTTCAAGTCTCTGGTTTGGTTGTCAGGTGCCCAAATGACCATCATGAGCCAAGCCTGTGCGGAGCGGTGCAACATCATGCGACTAGTAGATCGGCGGTGGGCGGGCATCGCCAAGGGAGTGGGCACGCAGAAGATCATCGGCAGGGTTCATTTGGGTGGGTGTTTTTGTGTAGAAAGCTGATACAGCACCCCGCTGTGTGTTGACGCGATTTCTCTCTGTTGCCCTCGCAGCTCAGGTCCAGATTGAAGGGGACTTTCTTCCCTGCTCTTTCTCCATCTTGGAGGACCAGCCGATGGACATGCTGCTCGGCCTGGACATGCTCAAGAGACACCAAGTAGGGCCCAGCTGTCTTCCCTCCTCTCAATCCCTGAATTTAATATACAAAATCCAACCCCAAAGTATGATCAACTCAACTTTGTCTTGTAGTGTTCAATCGACCTGAAGAAAAGCGTGCTTCTCATCGGGACGACGGGCACCGAGACTCGCTTCCTGTCCGAGGCTGAGCTGCCCGATTGCGCCCGGCTGGCGTATGGGCCCGAGGGGCGCGAGGAAAGCCGCCCCGAAGAGATAGCGGACAGGGAGCTCGCAGAGGCGCTTCAGCGATCAATACATGAAAGCGGTACGTACTTAAGGTCTCCACTACAAGTGGCCGTTTTTTTCATTATTTCAACAGCCCCGACCCCCACACCCACACTCTCTCCCCGTTATCATGACAAATGCATGGGCCACATAAATTTCTTTCAGCCTGTCACATGATCATGTCATGGCATCACCTTAGACACAGAGGTCCAGAGTTCTGTTCATTTGGTGGGGACGTAAACTACATTTGTACTTAAGTCGGAACGTGGCACAGTGTTATCACAAACCTGTGCTAAGTCAATATTAAAGTCACACTTACATTAAATGTGTGTGCGAAATGCTTTAAGGGTAGAAATATAAAACAATCAAATAAAAAAAGAATAAATAAGCAAATGAGTCTGCTTCCTTGTAAAGAGTGACCACGTATACACTTATGTCGCTGCGCTAAAATGTTCATTGTTTGATGTTCATTACCTCGAAATGATGAATGTCAGAACTCTTGTGGGCTGAGGAACTTCAATGACCAGATGATAGGGTGGCCAATCAATATAGTTTATGAATTAATGGGAGTCGTTTGCCTAGATGTTTTTTTTTTTTTTTTTTACTGTAGTTAAAGACGTTTCCTCGTTGATGTGCACTGGTTACAACAGCAACTAAGCCGTGATATGAGAGAGACCAAGTTTAAAAAAAAAAAAGCCCAAAATTAGCAGCTTAGCAACACAAACATTGCTACGTTTGATGACGCCATATCATCCAGGCCAATCTATTGTTCTAACTTTTAAAATGTTACACTTATCGAGGAGAAAAGAATCATCAGGGAGCTAATCAGGTCAAACAATATGTTGTGTACGTACTTGAACTAATAATTAAAATGCCTGCTATGTTAACATCATAAAATAAAGCAGAACCAAAAAATGTATGCAGTTATTTTCGTCATTAACTCCAGTTTTGTTGTTGTAATTTAGTTTGACTTCTCTGGTGCGGTAACTGCGTCTATGAGGTTGAAAAGACGTGCATGCGGGAAAAAAACTGTGTGATTTGGTTTGCTGCACGTTTTGTGTGCTACTGCTAACTTTCTCCGTCCCTCTGCATGATGTGTGCGGTGTCGCCTTAACCCATGAGCAGGACAACAATGATGCAAATGGAGACACCTGGAGAGGGGCCAAACAATCAGGTATCGCAAAACATCACAAGCTGGCAATTGCCTATAGTGAGGCCCGTTGGAGGCTCTTTCTTTTTTTTTTTTTTTTTTTTTTGGGGGGGGGGTGTGTGCATTTTTATATTACCACCTTGATTGTGGTTTGATTTGTCTGCACGATCCGATAATGTTTTTTCTGCATTTTTGCATGTAGCTTGTGTTTCTAAAGACAGACAATGAGAAGCACAGCAAAATAAATTTAGTGAATCTGCAAACAAACAGTGGAAGCTTTGAGGTCAAACCCAGTTGGAAAATGTTTGCCATCCCATCCATTATTCCCCATCGCACTTGTCCTCATTAGGGTCACCAGTGAGGAAACAAACATCAAGGACAATTTAGAGTCGGAGCGTCAAAGCCAATTTCATCACGAGCCACGTCGTAGTTATGGATTACGAACATTTCAACTCAAAGTACCGTAATTTCCGGCCTATAAATCGCGACTTTTTTCACACGCTTTCAACCCTGCGGTTTATGCGGCGATGCGGCTCATTTGTGCGTTTTTTTTTTTGCTAACGGCCGCAAGGGGGCACTCAAGCGGTAAAGGTAAGAGTGAGACCGGTGGAATATATGTGCTGAGGAAGTGACTTTTACCGGTCAGGCCCTGTTACCGCTAGCGTGTTACTCCCGTGTCTCGGTGATTTTTACCGGTGTGTTTTTTTTTTTTTTTTTTTACCGGACCTGTTAGCACGGCGCTAGCGTTAGCGATAAACTCCCTGTTGAGCATCTTTCTTTGTAAATATCTCGTGTTTCAATGTGGGCACTTGCAGCTTTTACACAGCTGCGGCGTATGAATGTACAAAATGGTGTTTCCTTGGAAAAACTACTGTCTGAGGCTTATAACCAGGCTCGCTATGTGGGCTGGGAATTACGGTATGTGATTTATGAAGTTGGACTTGTGCGTCGTGGCATGCATAAATTTACGCCCATCCTAAATTTCAGTCCTTTTCTATGCACTCTTTGATAAATGAGCCCTATAATATTTAATATTTAGTTGTACTAATATGCATATTTTTGCACGGGAGGTATTTGCAAAGTCCATGCAGGAAGGGCTTCACTTGGGATTCCAACCCACAACTTTGTACCTCTGAGACAGAGGTGTTGACCACTAACTTTTTTTTTTAATGTTTTATTTCTTTGTATTCAAATGTTTTAATCATGTAAAGCACATTGAGTTACCTTGTGTATGAAATGTGCTTTACAAATAAATTTGCTTTGCTTTAGGACAAAAGACAGATTTGTTTTTTTTTTTTTTTGCCATTAAATTAAAAAAAAAACAACTCGAGAGCCTCCACTGTGAGTTTGACGCAGTGTATCCGCAGTGCTTCACTTCTTCCTCATATTTGGGTGGACAGCCATATTCCAAAATGGATTAAATAACGCCCCCATTCAAAATTCTACACATATTGCCCCAAAATGATGATGTAATGTTTTTTTTTAATCTTTTAACAGCCTTACACTTTATTGTATTGTAATATTTTCAGATTTCATGTTGCCTTGTTACAAAATGGAATTGTTTCCCCCTCAAAATATTACACAACTCCCTGTGATTTCCTAGTTTGTCATTTTTATAAAGTGTCAAAATTCTGCAAAACAATGTTTTTGACTTTATCATGATGGGTGTTTCATTTTGGGGAAAAAAATAATGAAATCCATTTTGCAAAGAGGCTGTAACAAAATAAAATGTGGAATGAGTGAAGTGCTGGAACTCCTTCAGAGCTTCCATCGAGGTTCCACCATCTCACGATGTTTGCTTGTCTTGTGTGTGTGTTTTTTTTTTTTTTTTTTCCCCCCTACCAAAAAGACACTGCAGACGGACAGACTACCTCACCACAGCCGCCGCCATTGTCACTTCCCACAGCCTCAGACCAAATGTCCTCAAGCGCCCACCCGCAGAACCTCGACTCGGATCGCTCAGAGTCCACCCAGGACCCACTTGGCTTCCAGGAACTACATCTGCCTTTTGCGCAGGATCAGCTCAAGCCTCCAGTCGATGATAATTTATCCCTAGAAGAAGCCCGGGCACCTGCTCGGTCATCTGAAGCCTTCCAGTGTCCAGAAGGCTGCGAGGAGGGGACTACGGAACCATCCATGGTAGAGAACAGTCCCATACTCCGCTATGCAGAACTAGCAGATGCTCAGCCCATGGACGATGAGGCGACGTGGTCCCAAACCACTAATCCCGGCCAGTCGGACTCTGTGGAAATGAACTCCTCTTTCGGGGACGGGACTGAGGGCTCTGACAGCATCCCGTCTCTGGCCGCCGCTCTCTTGGAGCTCCACGAACTGCTGCTTTCCAACAACTGCGGTGGCCCCCGCCCCCTTACGGATCCCCAGGAGGGAGATGTGACCCGTGCCAGTGCAGACGCCACACCAACTGCTGACGACAGTCCCTCACAAAGAGAAGGAGCAGACTCTTCAGTCGAAGCCGGAGACCCCAACATTTATCATCCCGAGTTGGCGAGTTCTCCGGAACCTAAAGCCAGAGACTCCGGGGATACTTCTCTCGAGCCTCCGGCTGAAGACAGAAACCCCGGCATTTATCGTCCCAAATTGGCGAGTCCTCCGCACCATTCATCTGAGGCCAGAGACCCCAACGTTTATAATCCAGAGCTGGCGAGTTCTCCGGATTCTGAAGGGGACTTCAGAGAACCCACCGAGGAGAAGCGGGGGAGCGAAAATGCGCATCAACCGGCCCCAGACTCAAACGCCCCAGGCAGTCTCGTCACCGGCACCTCCGCCGCCGCCGCCCCTCCTCCTGCCCCCGTTACAGAACAATTTCCGGCCGAACACATCCAGAGAATCCAGGCTGCGGGTTTTTCTGCCCGCGATGCTGCAGAGGCTCTGGAGCAGGCGCACGGAGTCGTGGAGCTGGCTCTGCTGGCGCTCCTGGCCCGCAGCATCACCGTGCCCACCTAAAACCCTGAGCCTGCCCCCACCACTCTCTCTACTCCCTTTTACGCTTTAGGTTTTTTGATCCAGATGTCTCGTGCCCCTCTTTGCACGGAGCGTGTCCCAAGTCACGCAGTACTGAATAATAATATCCTTTTTCTTGACATAGCGGATATTATAGATATATAGAGAATTTGCGCAAGCATCCATCTCAATGGTTTTAACATTTTTTCTACTATAGCTTTATTTTATTTTATTTTTTGCATTCAACGTTGACATGTATTGTTGAAGCATTCAAGATATCATTTGTCATCCTTAAGTGGGGTACACACATACTGATTTTTTTTTTTTTTTTTTAATGTGGGAGACCCTACACACCGAGGGTGGGAAAAATGTGCTTATATATTGTGTGCTGCACTCCAGATACACAACACACGATACCGTACGCCAACAGCTCCACCAATGATGGAGAGTCTTTTCCACCAAAGCAGGTATCTTAGCTGTGAGAGGCGGCACGGCGCCGCGGGACATCCAAACTCGTGAAAAATACAAAGACGAAAGAGCAGCGGTCGAAGAAATTTAAAAAAAAAAAAAACAGCTTCCTGATTGAAATCACCGAATCTGCCAATCGGCTCAAGTCAGAGTTGAAGACCTACATAAGCATTTGTGATCGTAAATATTGAACAGCTTTAACATTTATGATTGTCCGTTATTGAGTTTTCCCGAGTAGACGGGGATCGCTTAACCCGTCCCACAGCGCGAGATCATTTTTCAGACATTTTAGCCTGTACTGACTGATCTGAAGGGAGAGAGAATGCTCAAGTTTTGCCTGGTTATCGGTAGATTTGTGCCCCTTTTTCTGATCGCTATTCAGACACCACACACAAATGAGGTTGATCTTTCACAGATTATACAATAATCTGGCCTTTACTGACTTTGTTTGCAAGGGAGCTAAAATTGATCTTATTTAGCCCGATTATTGGTAAATGTACACCGCGATTCATCCCTGAAATGGAGGAAAAATCACTTTCAACTCACTACAATATCTTTGACAGACATAATCAGTCTAATTTTGATCAGAAAAGATGAACTTCCCCATTCCTGTTTCCATCGATCCATCATTATCCCAAACCGCTTATCCTCATGTGGGGCGTGCGAAGTCGATACCAGCTACCTTTGAGCGAGAGACAAACTACACCCAGAACTGTTCGCTAGACAAAAGTTTTTTTTTTTTTTTTTTTTAACCAAAAGCTACCATTAGAAGTGTGTCAGTAAAATCAATTCTGAAAACGTCAATTTGAGCAAGTACAAATCGGTCCCTAGAATAAAAAAGAAAATGGACACTATATTGTAATTTCTTTTTATTTTTTTTGAGGGGGAGGAGGTTTGCCGTTTTGTATGTCAAATCAAGACCGGTGTACATAACTTCATTTTATTAGAATTTTGTCCGTGAGAATATGTCTTAAAGTCTCGTGTCTCGCAGCCTGCGGGTCTTCTGGCAGACAAATGTTTTTGATGATTTATTTACTTTGATCTCATTTGAGATTTTAAATGGCAAAATAAAAGAGGATTAGTATTTGTATACTGAGTGTGTGTGTGAAATTATAATTTGAATATTTGATTTTTTTTTTTTTTTTCCAACATGTAACAGGTCAAAATCCCAAATTGTTTTATTTTCACTTGTCGTCGGGCGTTTTTTTTTTTTTTGTTTTGTTTTGGGGAAGTCCTTTTCACAGCTGTTCCTTTTTTTTTTGATTGACGCCCACCCGCGTGACGCCTTTTTAACCTGAAGGTTTGTGGCCCGCTTGAAGACAACATGGCTGACTTTGACAGCACCGACGACGGCGACGTCTTCGCTCAACTGCTCGCCTACTTGGCCGACCCCCGTCCACGGGGGACTCCCATCCTCGAGTCCGGTTCTCCCACCGAGACCACCACGGAGCTGCCTCGCGTGCGAGATTTCAACCCGGAGGAACCCGGACGTGACCCGATGGACACGAGCCAAGATTACAAGTAAGACTTTTAACTGATTTATTTTTCTTAGTGTAGTACACGTGTACCTCGCCCGATTAAAGACTTTACCCTTCATTTGCAAGCAAGGGCTTGGCTTGGCTCGGCTCGGCTCGGCTCACCGCAGCTCAAGCGATGAGGGGGCTAAAAAAATTAAAATGGCCAATTAAGGTGGAAAACAATGTAGAACCGCCGACCATCAACAAATTATAGTGCGCTAATTCACTTGTGTTGGGAACTTATGGAGCAAATTCAACTGGTAATTTATTTTTGTGGAAATTTCCGTAAAATGTTTATAACATTGTAAAATTCTGTTAATTTTTGTATCGTTTTTAAATTTGTAGCCCACAGTGACTAAACAAATTTTGTGCTTTGGAAACTGCGTCACGTGCACACTGAAGTGCATGAAGCACCCACTCCCTTTATTTATATATATAAGGTTTTTTTTTCTTCTTTCTTTCTTAGCTGCTTATCCTCACAATGGTTGCGGGACTATGAGGAACAGAAGTGTCATGCGCTGCAGAAAAAGAAACCCTTAAAATACTGCTGCAATGAAAATAATTTTGGGTTATTTCAGAATTTTAAAACAAAAATACCCAAAAAGATGTTTTCAAAGTGTTCATTTTTTTACAACCTGAATTAAATTGAATTTTGTATCGTGTGTATGAACTCCTGCCTCTGGATTTATTTATTTATTTATTTATTTATTTTGTCTTTACGGGTGCTTTCTCCCACAAGTAGAATCAAAGACTCATAAGTGGACTGAGGTTTGCATTCAATATCCGGTGCATTTTGAAATTTGTCATCCAATAATTAGGCTAACTAGAAATGTTAACCGCGGAAACAAATTGGCGCTCAAATAGACTTGTTAGTTCTAAAATCTACTTTCTTTCAGTCTTCCTCTCTTGGACATCTCGTCAGCCATCGGGTCGGTCGCGGCGACGGGAGCGTGGAATTTTGGGAAAATGAACAAGTTGTTTCTGACTCCCAAATGTGAGGAAAAGCAGTCTCCTGCGTTGCCAGAGCTGGATCAGGACACCACAGAAGAAGAGTAGGCCCTTCTGAAAGACGACTACAACTATTCGGTGTGTCTTCAAAACTAAACTTAGAAAAAACCTTCCAGGCCTGCAGATTCAGTAGAAGACGAAGATGAAGATGAAGAGCCTGGTGTGTCCTTCCAGTCAAAGTACGTTCACATCTGTAAGTACTCTTAAAATCATTTTAATTATAACACCATCCATATATTAGATATACTTATTTTGTATGTCTTCTAATTATACCAATACATTTATTTTTTATTTTTTTTTTAAATTGATATATATATCTTTAGGACCCTGGATTATTTCAGCGGGGATAAAAATATGATACCGTGTAATGTTTTTATTCACAATGAAAACTTTTTGCTGGACCATAATTTTTATTTCAATATTGTAATTTATAATGGTGTGGTTGTGGTCGCAAATTGGATAATTATAACTTCAAAATATTTATTTTAACGTAGATTTGATCACTCGCACCTTTTTTTTTTTCATCAATACTAGATTACAATTGTATTTATGAATTTACAGGATATGAATTGGTTTCACAAATTACACTGAAAATTAATATTTGCAACCTGTTGATTGATTCTAAACCTTTTTACAAGTGATTACAAATCCTGCATTGCAATAAATATATGCTGACATTTTTTCATTATGACTAACATTACTTTTTTTTATCAAATATAGATTATATTATTATATTTACCAGATCAGTGGCAGAACCGTAAAATGAGCAAGGTAACATAAGTACTATGAGTACAACTTGATTGATGAGGTTTAAAAAAAAAAAAAAAAAAAAAAATGGAGTCATGTGCTAATTTGAATTAAAACGACGTTTGTCTGCCCACCCCATCGCCCCCGTTTTTCATTTTGGACCGTGCAGTTCCCCTCTACCAGGATTACTGCGTGCAGGAATTGCGAGACGACCTCCAGAGATTCAGCACCAGGACCTCGCTGTCTTCGCTGATCGCCCCTCAGTACCTGCAGGGTCTGCAGTCCCGTCTCTGTGCCCAACAGTCTCCTCTGCGGAGCTCGCCCGGGTCGGTCCCGGTCACGGCCTCTCCTCCGGACCGCCACGCCATCCGCGTGGCGCCGCACACGCTGTGGCAAGACCTGGACGAGGTCAAGGCGGCCGGTCTGCTCGGCAGCCTGACGGCCCGACAGATCCGACTTCAAGAGGTTCGACGTTCTCGCATGCTTGTCTGTTCTTGGGCAACGTGTCTGCCACGCACTTGAAGTCGTAAAATAGAATCCCGAGTCCTTGCGCCGGTGATTTCTTTAATTATTCCCCCAAACTCGGATTATGTTTCTCTCAATTAGCGTGAAAGGTTGTTTTGGATAGATGTAGTGAGGCAAGACGCGAGGAGATTCTAGGAGAAGACGACGACGACGCGCTTCGGCGGGACGAGCCGAGAGGAAAAGGACAAAGATCGGTCCGGATAGGATTTCAAAACGGGATTCGGGATATGGATTTGGTAATCCAAATCCTGCCCAGAATCCTGATCAAATCTTTTACTTTGGTTATTTTAAAAAAGCGATGGTGGCGATTCGGATTATCCGGAGAAAATGAAAGTAGCAAAGTGTAGAAGAAGATGGAAGCTATGCTAAGTGTCCACTCGCATTTTTTTTTTTTTTAATTATTATTTTTTGGGTTGGATCAGGGAGGAAAAGAACTTTTTTTTTTTTTTTTTTTAATATGCACTGCAAAACCAGAAAACTGGTCAGGACAAACTTTCAAAGATCTTTTTTTGCACCCGTTATTTTCTGGGGCCTCTCACGTTTAAAAACAAATGAAATAAAATCAGTTAAGGTGTTTAAGAAGAATTCCCCCCACCTCCCCATTCGTCTTAAGACCATGTTTGAGCTGATCGGATCCGAGGCGTCTTACCTGAGGAGTTTGGGCATCGCTGTGGATCACTTCTGCACGTCCAAAGACCTCAAGCGGACTTTGTCCCAAATGGAGCACCACACTTTGTTCTCCAACATCCGGCACGTGAAGGCCGCCAGCGAGAAGTAAGCCGCCGCTCTACCTTCTTGTTTTTTGTCGCAGATCATTTTTATGTAGCGGCACGCGTGCAAAACCCACACAAACTCGACTTTGAACCAGAATTTTTAGAATTGTGAGGCAGACCTGCTGACTGCTCGACTATTATGCTGCACTTTTTTCAAAGATGCGTTCATTGTAGGTTTCTGATGGACTTGGAGACCCGCCTGGGCGAGTGCGTGCTCCTGTCCCACCTCGGGGACATAGTACTGGATCACTGCCCCTCCTTCCGGGCCCACTACGTGCCCTACGTCACAAACATGATGTACCAGGAGGCTCTCATCAACCGGCTGCTGTGAGCCTGCCCTACGCATCGCGAGGCCTTTCCTGCCGGGTCCGCGTTCGTTCATCTTCTTCTCTTCTTCCATCTCCAGGCAGCAGAACCGAAGCTTCGCGACGTCCCTCAAGCAGCTCGAAGGCGAGCCGCTCTGCCAGAGGCAGAGTCTCAAGTCCTTCCTTGTCCTTCCCTTCCAAAGAATCACTCGCATTAAGCTCATCCTGGAGGTAATTTAGTACGTTGTAGTGCCTGGAGCTAGAAATTGGCCCGACTAGGAGTTTTTTTTTTTTTTTTTTTTTCCCCAAGCTACACGCCATCATTGATCACGAATGGAGTGAACCCAACTCACTTTCCAATCAACAGAACCTTGGCAAAGAAACAAAAAAAGTTCCAACAAGCATCAGTTGAAGTTTGCTATTAAACAAGATTCACACATTTTAAAACAACCACGCAGATTTCACCTCAGGCTAGCTAGCATGATGCTAATAACGGGGAAATGCGAATATAATCCTTGAGCCAGCAGGTATTCGAACACAAATGACGCAGCAGCACATTTAGACATTCAGTGACAGTGCTCAGTCATATATTGTTTATACAGTGTGTGTGGAACTGACTTCCACACCGTACAGACATCATAAACAATGTTTGTATATGTCTTATACTGCCCCCAGGTGGCCAAGGCATGGCACACTGGCCATTATTTTTTTTTTTATGTCCTGTTTTGAGACATGTCCACAGTCTCTGCTTGATTGGTGAAACTCTTGAGGGATTTTTTTTTTTTTTTCTCTTCAGGGCGGGGCGGCGCTACTGAATGGAATTTTAAGTCTTAATTAGGACCCTTAAAATTTAACCTGCATAAACACAAATTTTGCTTTAAATGCTGTAATATGTATAAAAAAAAATATTCAAGAGGGCCTTGGTGTGCACCACCTGTGCTCAGGGCCTAATAATAACCCGAGGAATACATACTTCTGTTATGGTGTCCACTAGGATTAATTCTACAGGTGTACCTAATAATAAATTTGTGTGTGTGTGTGTGTGTGTGTGTCCCCCCCCCCCCTCCAAAGAATATCCTGAAATTGACAGAACCAGATTCAGATGCTGCGTCAGATCTTCACAAAGCGAAGGAGGCCATTCATGAGGTACCGCCGCTCCAATTCCATGTAATGAAATGAAAAGAAATGTGACGTCTTTTCTGGGGGATGCAGATTGTGAGCGATTGCAATGATGGCATCAAAAAAATGAAAGTCATTGAGGAACTGGTCTCCCTGGAGTTGCTGCTGGATTTTGGAGAAATGAAGGTGATCCTGGTTTTGACTTTTGGACCGATGACGCGGCAGGAAGAGATAGTTGACCTTTGTCCTTTCCTAGACTTCGATGCTAATCAATAAACGCAGATAGTTCGTCTCGCGGCTTTCCCGAAAGGTTGAATCAAGGCAACGTGGTTTCATTTTGTTTTTGAAAATGATTTGAGCAATTATGCTTGAGCCCAAACGGTACGACATTTGCCATTTGGGAACAAAAGCCTCCAATAATATTTTCCCTCCATTTTATGCCTCGAGTTTCTTCCTAGACGCGTCTTTTGAAGTTATTGGGTTGAAACGCGGCCCTTTAAGAATAGTCGACTTCTTTCCCGACAGTTGCAGTCGTTTTACTCCGCAGATTCGAGACCCCCAAGTGGCCGATTGGGGGGGGGGGGGCAGCACCAGAAGATAATCTTGGGGCTGCTTTGGTAAATCCGGCACCGCATACATTGAATCCGTAACAATAAATTCTCGAACATGACAACGGACAATTCTGGAGAACTCTTATCTGCAATGTAATTGTGTGTGTGAAATGAAATCTTCGTCTTTTCTCGCGGCATGTTTGCAGGCGCTTCCTCTGGTCATCAGTGGGCGTTTTTTGGTCCGCCGGGGCGCCGTGAGGCTGCTGGCGGTGGAGAGCGGCCCCAACCCCAGGACGTCGCTCACAAATGTCCACCTTCACCTCTTCAATGACTTGTTGATCCTCTCCTCCAAAAAGTACCTCATACATAGTGCGGGATCAAACCAAAAGTACCGTCATTTCCAGCCTATCAGCTTTCAACCCTGCGCTTTATGCAGTGATGTGGCTAATTTGTGCATTTTTTTTTTTTTTTTTTCCTAATGACCGCAAGGTGGCACTCGGGCAGAAAATGTAAGGGTGAGACCGGTGGAATATATGTGCCGAGGAAGTGAGTTTTACTGGTCCGGCCCTGTTAGCGCTGCGCTAGCGTATTACTGCCGTGTCTGAGTGATTTTTACCGGTGTGCCGGTCTGAGCGCTCCCCCGTGCTGAAAAGTCTCCTTGTGATTGATGCGCATGCGTTGCTAACAGGGGAACTCTGGGTACGTAGCGGACGGTTACTGGGAAATCCCCCGGTCTCATCGTTCCCCTTCTTCTACATAGAGGGAGCTAACATGCGTTATAACCTAAACCTTAAAACAAAAGTTGATAAGAAGATAGACATATATGTACGTTCGCTGTCTTCGTCATTCTGAGACGTCCGTAGCGAACATGAACACTTGGCGACAAGTTGCCGAATGGCACATGACGACGCATGGATGGGGATGTTTCAGACTGGCCGGAAGTTTACAAAACATACGCGCACGCGCATTAATCACAAGGACACTTTTCAGCACCGGGAGCGCTCAAAATGTCACACCGGTATGTTTTTTTTTGTTGTTTTTTTTTTAACTGGTCTCGTTAGTGCGGCGCTAGCACTAAACTCTGTGTACCATCTTTTTGTAAATATCTCGTGTTTCAATGTGGCCACTTGCGGCTCTTACACAGCTGAAGCGTATGTATTAATTAATTTGGAAGTACAGATGTATAAACATAAATACACACATACACTTATCGAGAAAAGTGGTGTCACGCTTAGCTAAAATGTTCCATTTTCCCATCAGGGAGCAGCACTTCCTGGTGGAGGACCACGCGGCGTTCCCGACGCACGTGCACATCGCGCCGCTAAAGACGGAAGTGCTGGGCCTACCGCCCGAATCCTTCCTGTTGCATCTTTCTCGGAACCACGCCGGACAGCCGACCGCCATGATACTAGTCGCGCACAGCAGGTACAAAAGAATTGGGACGGTGCTACAGTAATCCCCCGGGAAAGCGATCGAACCCTGCCATGAGCGTAGAAAAGCATGGGTACTCTATTTCCCCCATAATTTTTTTTTTTTTTTTAAATTGCCTAAATTAATAGTACATACCAAAAAATTATTTATAAATCCTCTTCTAGGGTTATCTTTTACAATTAAATGGCTGCAGTTGATTAGTTTTGATGGTGGTGAAGCGCTACCCTCGTCTTAAGGAAGTTCCTCAACTTACTTCAACACGGTTTGTTGGTGCCATTTCTTCGGCATGAGCGCACACACACAAAAATGGCAAATGGAAGAAAAGTTCCCAAGAAAATCAACATCGCTACAGGTAAAAATTCATAAATGCCGAACTGAAGTTGCAGGGGCGGGGGGGGGCACGGACCAATTGCGTTTACTTGACCCATTTAGACGGGTTCGAGGCCTTCTGGTGTTTCAGAACCTGCATAGCTGGTGATTGGTGCCACAGGGCGGGGGGGAAAATTGTAAGCAGAGTTGGGGATTACTGTAGTGCCTTTTTTTTTGGGGGGGGGGGGGGTGTCTATTTTTAACAGTGTGGGTTTGGGTTGCAGGTCAGACAAGGAGGAGTGGATGAAGGTGCTGAAGTGTTGCTGACTGAAGCCTGCGCTTTTTCCATTTTTATCTTTTTTGAAGATTTACTCACTTTATGTGCATTTTGATGGCAGTCTAACTGTAAATGGGTTCAAAATGCTCATAACAAAAATTAACTCACGAGAGGCACTCACTTTTTTTTTTTTTTTTTTTTAAATACACTGCGCTGATTTGGTGAAGTACTTCATGTTCTCTTTAAAGTTGCACATTATTCACTCCCCAATGGTTTTAAAATTGATCTGGTTTTAATGTATTGACTTGTTCCTTCAGCTTGGCTGATTATAAATAAATGTACTTTATTTTGAATTCATTTTAATTGTGTGAATGCAGCTCTGGGGAAAAAAAAAAGGGGGGGGGGGATTTTTACCTAAATTAGCCAAGTCGCAGGGGAGCGCAACAATCTCCAACACAATTTACACTTTTTTTTTTTTTTCCAAGCAATGGGTGAGTTGGAACTCCAAAATTTTTATTTTTATGAAAATCTATTACAAAAGTTTTTATTACATATGTTAATATTAAAAGGGGTGACATGGTGTTGCAAGTGTAAAGCGTTGGCCTGTGGCCTTGCCGTTCTGAGGACCCGGGTTCAATCCCGGATCCGCCTGTGTGGAGTTTGCATGTTCTCCCTGTGCCTGCGTGGGTTTTCTCCAGGCACTTCAGTTTCTTCCCACATCTCAAAATTATGCAACATTAATTTGGATACTCTAAATTGCCCCTAGGTGTGGCTGTTTGTCTCCATGTGCCTTGTGATTGGCTGGCAACCAGTTAAGGGTGTAGCCTGCCTCCTGCTTGTTGGCAGCTGGGATAGGCACCAGCACTCCCAGAACCCTTGTGAGGATAAGCAACTAAGAAAATGGATAATATTAAAAGGGTAGGTGAATACAGTTGTCTGGAAAAAGGTATGAAAATATACTAATTAACTATAATGCACTCCTTGCCTAGTCTACTACTAAAGTGTACAATTTAAACAATATTTAAATTATTTCATGATATAAAGTATTTAAGCTATACATGTATTCCTACTATGGACTTTATCAGGAAAAGCAAAAAAAAGAAAAAAAGCTTTAAAAAGCCCTTTTTTTTTCTTTAAATGCTTGGGACGCATTATTTATTTTTCCATGAATTGCAATGGGAAATATCGATTTGGATTTCAAACATCACTTCTCAAAGCGCCTTTTGGAAACTTATGTGGTCGAGAACTGAGGTAGTACTGTACTACGCCCCTTCTTGGCATTCAGCTTGATTTTCCTGCAATACTTTTGATATTTTGCTGGGGGGGCCAGTAGGGTCTCCTGTTCCAAAACAACCGGATTTCCCTCCCCCCTCCAACGCCTTGAGGTCCACCTCAAGTCGCCGTCCACAACTGTGTTTGGTGTCTCGCTGCGACGCAGTCCTGGTGCCACAGGGACTCTGCCAGGCAGTTGAGGAGGGGGGCAGCGCCGTCCAGGCCGTCGCCCGCCTCCCCGCCGCCCGTGCGCAACACTGGTAGCTGCCACGTCTCCCGGAAGTCCCTCACGTCCTTTTCGGAGACGTCGCAGTGCATGAAAAGGTCAAATCGGTGGGGGAAAAAAAATTGTCAAGGATTTTTTTTTTTCTTTTAAAACTTTGGAAAAATTTTTTTTTACAAAAATATTGGTTTACTGGACAAAAATCGCCACAGCGCAAAGCCAGTGCTGATTTCTTTTTAGGTCATATTTTTAGAGTAAGTGCTGCAAAAAAAAAAAAAAAAAATCATCCAAAATTATTCAACTTTTGCAAGATTTTCTGGTTATGCAAAAATGCACCAAGTATAGAACCACAAATTAAACCCTCAATCTATAATAATCTACTTGCCCTGCTTTAAATGCCAGGTTTTATTTGCTAAAAAATAAATAATTCCAAACTTTTCATAAACATATTTTACAATTGGGGAAAAAAAAAAAAAAGATTGCACCCTCTAATTGGGTACGAGGCTGTGATTTTTTTTTTTTTTCTTTCTCTCTCCATTCAAGCTTGCGGCAAATGGGAGTCAACTCCAGAAAATGGCCGAAAGTACACGCGAAAGGATACTTGGTGCCGACCACCAAAGTCACAACCAGACCCCCTGAAGACTCGTTCCACTTGCTAATTTGACTGGCGAGATCGTCGAAAGATGTTCGGTCGGTGAAGGAGAAGAGGAAGAGCACAGCATCCGCCTTCTCCTTACAAGACTGGAAGCAAACAAGAGTTTTATTTTTGTATTTTTTTTTTTTTTTTTTTTAAACAGTGCGGCGGTCACGCATACCGGCAGCAGGTGGTCGAATCGTCGCAGGGCGTTTTCTCCGCAGTCCCACAGCTGGAAACGGAAGAAGAGGACTCTGCCGCTTTCTGTCAGCTTGACCGGCCAGTAAACCACCGTCGTCTCGATGCCTTGGACACAAATATGCGAATTTTAAAAATATTACCAGTCTTTCCAAGCCGGAATCCTGATGACATTTACCTACGGGCAGTTTGGTCTTCAGGGAATAAAGAGCTTGTGCACGTACGTCATAAACCATATTGCCAGTCAAACAAAGAATTGTTCAATGCTAGGTCCGTTGAGATGAAAATGTCTTACAGCACGACGTCCAGAGTTTTGTCCGATACCGTTAGACACAAAGGTGATAGTAAACGAAGGTATGTTGAAAAATTAGAAGAATTCGGCATAGAGGACCCATATTTAATGCCGAAGTCGATGTTTTCGCCGATAAGAAAGGATTGTTAACCCGCTTCGGCTTGTCTTGGACAACTGGATCTACACATGGGTCAACTGTGTAAGTCATTGAGATTTACACGGAAGAGTTTGAAAGCGTAGAAAAGTCTGGACGCATACGAATACTTTGTTGCCGGATCTGTTCTCAACGGGGAGATGGCTCGTCAACACGGAAGCGTGTTCAGCGACACGTTAACCTTTTCCGGAATCCATCAATGTTTTCAGATAGTATTCAATACAAATACCAATATTTCAATAAATGAGCCCTGGTTTTACACAAACTCTCATTCATTAACTGTGGTTAGAAAAAACAAAAAAAGGTGTCGTCTCCACGGAATTTGAGATTAAGAATAATTCCTGCCTGAAATGAAGCGATCACTACACAGTCGTGTGTATTTGGTTGGGCACCATCCGTCACATTCCATTGGCGAAATCCATCGATCTTTTCTGGTCTTTTCAGCTGGTATTCCATAGAATGATCTCTTTGAATATGTATCTCGTCCGTTGTGACAACCAACAGCACAACAGGTCGAGGCTTTTGTAAATATTCTCCTCCGGTTCAATGTCGAGCAGCGCTGTTTGACCGGCAATATGGCGCCGTGAAAACGGTGACGTCACGTGCACGAGCTCTATATGCACGTTACGCCAATGTTGGGAGAATCTGTACGCCGTTGCTTAATCCTTTCCTTGTATTTTAATGAAAGTGTGCCCCAAAGATGTCATTGTTTTAAGAGAAAAGGGGAAGCGACTGCGGGGTCTTACCTGTGGTCTCGTAGTGCATGCTGGGTATTTTCTTGCCCGCCAGGTGTGCAGCGAGAGCACTTTTGCCGACGCCGCTCTTGCCAGACAGAAAGATCTTGTAATGGACTGTGTCCACGGGGCTATGCGGAGGCATCACGGGAGACTCCAGCAGACCTTTCAACGCAAATGCATCGAATTGAAATTTCAATTCATTCAACTGACCAAGAAATAGCACAAGATTTTTTGGGGCGGGTAAGCTACCGAATATCTTGCGTTTCTTCTTTTGCATGATCTTGCTGAAGTATTCTTTGCTGTCTTTGCATCGGTGCCAGTCGGTTACGACGAGTGAGCCGCGTTTGGAAGCTGAAGTTATGTTGTTGAAAGTGTTGGCGTTTGATGCCATACCTGAGTGAGGCGCAGATATGACGTCATAAAAAGCGACAATATTTTGTTGGCTGAACGGTGAAAATCAAACGAGTATCAGTTCGCTGCCAAGTTCCCGCATCTCTTCCCTCGTGTAACATAACCAATGACTTTGAATAAAAACTGGACTGCGCACTCTGCATCCATCATTGGTTCCGCCATGGTCAACAGGCTCCAACTTACGGTCAGGGCAAAAGTATGGTAAACATACCCACAATGTTATGTCAAACGATGCGATAAACATATAATAGCTAATTATAAAGGTTAAGCTGAAACGCACTTACCGGTGAAAGGTTACCTCTCTGCGACCGCCTGCACCGTTTTTCAGCCAACGGTGCAACAAGAAAAACTAAACTTAACGTATTCCAGTTAAATTCGATGTTATTATTTTTCATAATTTGCAATTGCAAGGATGTCAAAGGACGTCAACTTTCACGCGAAATAGTACTCAAAGCGATGTTTTGCCCTGACCGGGAGTTGACCACGTGAAGTTCGCAGTTCAGTTTTTTTTTTTTTAATCCTACGTCATTGGACGTTACACTTTTGCCGTTATATTACGTCATCTGAGTGCGCCTTTCCCCACGACTGTCCTATTTTCGGTACCTTATAACGAAGTGAAAATGACTTTTTCATTAATCGCTATTAAACTATCATACTACTTGGTTCACTTTCATTGATACCGAAATTTCTACGACCGTACTGTGATAAATTCCGGAGTTAGATTTTTGTTATCGCTTGGCAACCGCTGTTTTTCAACGTCACTTCCGCCTGGTGAAAACTAGCGTTGTGTTCAAGGCCCCATAAAACGTCGTCAATTGTGAAACTTACTGCTCCGCTTTTGTTGTTTGTACTCTCTTCTCTCTACTTTGAAATATTATTATTTTATTATATTTGGGAGCGCGAAACTCTAGTCTTTGTTGTCCAAGCGAGCCAATCGCAGTTTGCCTCCGTTTGTTTCTACAAATCGTACGAAATGAAAACGGAAGCCAGTGCTGCGTTCAAGGCCCCTCATCAAAAGTCGTTTCCTGCACCAATGTGCTACTTCAGTGACGTTTAAACCCGTCTCTGAATCTAATGGCAATTATTATTATTGAAATAATAAACATCATTTTGTGTGTTTTAATTTTTTTAAAAGCTTAATTTACTCACACTTCTGGCCGTGAAATCCTCGTTTTATAATGCCGCTAGGTGTCGCTAAGTGCCTTCCCCTCTTTGTGTGCAGGTTACCGAGATCATTTGGTCGAAATCATAACAGAGCACTGATCTAAAAATTATAAGAAAAAAAGACTAAATGGCTTATTAGCCACCAAAGCTGAAGTCGCCATCTGCCATCTTGATCCTCCCAAAACAAGCATGCCGACCTGTGCGTTGATCGCCAGTTTTGTGCCTGTGAGAAAACATTCCACAGGTAAGTTAGGAAGATTTACTTTGACGCTTTTAAAGTTCATTTGTAAATGTTTTTTTTTTGTTTTTCTGATGAGCTTAATTCACTTGAACAAAGTTTTGTTTCCGGTTGTTATTGGTCACTGTTCAATCTCTGCTTCACCTTTATTGGCCGACGATTTTTTTTTGTTGCAAAAAAGCAATGTTAATATTTTCCCTAACTTCATCAGTGGATAAGCAAGAAAACATATTTTCCGTGAAAATTTTCATGAATTTCATAGTACAAAACTCTGCAAATTGAATTGGATTTTCAATTGCGAGGAAACAAGTTTCAATTTTCTGTCTGAAAAAGGATGTCGCAGAGACAACAAAAGAACGATGCGTTTAGCATGTATTTTCCTCATTATTTCCACAAATATATCGAACTGATTGACTTCAAATTTCATGTTTTTATGACAAAAAATACTCGTTTTTTTTTTTTTTGTTTTTGTTTTTTTTTTTTTGCTATGTCATGATGATAGTGCTTCACAGCCTGTTTTGGGAAATGTTAACATGTCACGGAAATCGGTAATATGCAAGGTTTCTTTGTAGTCACGGTGTTCGATGTCTTTCCTTTGCACGTTGCCCTTTTTGCCTTACCAAAATCCTTCATGTTACCAGAACTGAAAAAATGTCAAGCTCACACGACATAGTTTTAATTCTACATGCCAAAGTTTGAGGAAAACCCCACCCTAACCCAACCTGTAAAAAGTGTCCATGTTTTGGGAGTACCAAGATGGCGGCCAACTGGCTTCAACCAATCGACACACCGCTAGATATGAAAACTAAGCATTTTTTGTCATAAAAACATGAAATTTGAAGTCAATCAGTTCAATATAGTTTGGGAAAAATACATGCTGAAGGCATTGTTCATTTGCGCTATCCAGTTTTGTTTTTTTTCTTTCCTCCGGTGTTTAGAACAGAGGGGGGGAATAAAATGAGCCATATCGTGATCGCGTTTCTCCAGCAACATTTCTACGATTTCTGCCCTAACGATCGTTAATTTGCTTTGAATTGGAATATTCGCACATCAAAATCCACCAAAACAAAAAGCAGCGTGGCATCATTGCTTTTACGCCTCATAAGATGTGAGCCACACTTCCTCGTTTTTTTTTGGCTCAGTCGAGAGACGAAAGAGAGAACCAAAGCAGGCGTTCCCAGCAGAGCATCGCTCGCCATCACATTATCCGAAGTTTCAGGTATCCGCGCAAGCCTTTGCACGTCTGACCGATTAACTCGTGAACTTTAATGCCGTCCGGAGGCGCTGATACATAAAATTCCACCCTGGATGCTCACATGGTGAACTCCCTGAAGAATGTTCTTTATGTGGAGGGGGGGGGGGGGGGGGTTGTCACATTCCGATCAAACGGATCTCCCTTGACTCATAACATCTGCAAAAGGATTTTGGGACATTGCAGGGGCGTTTTTGTGGCCTAAAAAGTCCCAAAATGGGCATTTCTGTACAAGTTAGAAGACAATTTAAAGCGACGCACACATACCCAAAATCGGCTCAAATTTCAGCATTTTGTTTCCCTTTCTTATCGGCTGCGTCTCGAACATTATCCATGGTGGTATGGTTTTAAGTGACTGTAACGCCACGATCCGCACGGTCAAGGATGATGATCGTAAATGTTAAACCTGTTCAATATTCACGGTGGTAAAACTTTCTGTGAGCACCCTTGACCGTCACAGCCGCTCCGGGTTTTGATTTCGTCTATCTGGCGGTTTGTTCTTCTCCTCCACTTTCTGCTGCTTTGAATTTTCTGGCAGTCCCTAAGCGAGATTTAACAATTATGATCGTTTTCTGAGCATATCGGTGTGGTAAAATCTGTCATAACGCACCCCACACCACAGGATAATCGTTTTTTTTTTTTTGGATGATGTCTGGCTTTTCCTGTCTTGAACTGCAAAGGTAAAGAGCAGCAAGTTTGTCCCGATTGTTGAAATGTCTGCAAAGACACGATTGTCCGATGTCTGTAAACGATTCCGACAGATTATCTGCAGTGCTTTTCTTCATTTTTCTGAGCAGATCAGCAGGAGAAATGATCCCACACCCACGGGATAATCTTTCAGAGACCCTCGATAATCAGGCCTTGCTTAAAAAAAAAAAAATGCTTAAGTTCGGCACGATTATCAATAGCCGTCTTACAGGCTGTGCAGTTTTTTTGTGTGTACATTGTGATGTTAGTAAACACTTTATAAAACAAGCGGAGTATACGCATAACAATAATCAAGTCAAATTTGAGCTTTTACCCCACCGTCCAATCAATGTCAGCAATCGTGCGATTATCAGATGTCTCGAAAAGATGAGCGTAAGCAGTGATTTTTGTTTTTGTTTTTCCCCTTCCCGATCCGCTCAGCGAACAATCCGGGCCGATAATCGTAAATGTTAAACCTGTTGAATATTTACAGTCACAAATCTTTTCGTATCACGAGCACGGTGGCTCAGCCGGAAAGCGTTGGCCTCGCGGTTCTGAAGTCTCATGTTTGATCCCGGCCCGGCCCGTGTGGAGTCTGCACGTTCTCCCCGCGCCTGCGGTGGGTTTTCTCCGGGTGGGCACTCCGGTTTCCTCCCACATCCCAAAAACACGCAACATTAATCGGACACTCTAAAATTGCCCCTAGGTGCGACTCTTGTCTGTCTCAATGTGCCCTCCAATTTGGCTGACAACCAGTTCAGGGCGTACCCCGCCTCCTGTGACCCTTGTGAGGATAAGCAGCTAAGAAAACGGATGGATAGATTGTTAAAATGGCGTATCTGTACGCATGTAAACATCATTAGCAGTTCTTTGAAAGCGTGCGAGGGTAAACAAGGACGATGGGACCTTCTTTCAGCCCGGCTAGCGGAGCAGAATTGCGCGTAGGTGCGACATTCGACTTGGCTCTGGCAAAGTCGCCCAGTTTGTTGAAAAAGTTGCCTCAATGATGGTTTATTTCCTCGGTGGAGGAAAAGAACAGCTTGGACAAAAGAAAACTGAACGGAAATTCTTTTAGATGCAGCAGCAAAGGAGAATATTCTGGACTTTTTTTTTTTTTTCCCCCCGCTTTAAGTTACAAACATTTGAATTTATGACAACGCCGACGGAGCTCTAAAAAAATCTCAAGGATTTAACATTGGAATGGGAAATTTCGAGACGTGTGGACATGTGATTTGTTTATTTATAAGTAAAATACATTTGCGATGTCATTATTGGGTGTTTTGAGCAGACTTTACAGGAAAAATAAATTTGTGGAATGATGTTGTGAGAGATTATTTTGAAAAAAAAAAAAAACAAGTGTTGTAAGTACTTTCCGAGTACACTTTAACAGCGTACAGTCCTACCCCAGCCCCTCGACATCGTGAATCTTTTTTTTTTTTTTCTGTGTGAAATGCACAGTACAGTGGATATCAAAAGTCGACACACCCCTGCTAAACTGCCAGGATTTTGTGTTGAAAAACAAATCCGATGAGAACTTGATGTGGCTTTAGTCCCAGGCCCTGAAAAAAACATTTAACGTGAGTTTTAATGTCATTGGTTAGTCGTGAGCGTGGGCACACTTATGCAAGCCGTACATATATATATATATATTTCCTTTATAGATTCAAAATTGCACATTGGTGTGAATGTTTGTTTGTTTCGAGGTGCCCTGCGATTGGCTGACAACCAGTTGAGGGTGTGGCGGGCCCTCTGCCCAATGACAGCTCCAGCACTCCCGCGACCCTTGTGAGGATAAGCTGCTCAGAAGATGGAGCAGGTGAGTCTGAAACGCACCCACTCGATTAACGGGTTGACTTTCATAGCTGTTTTAGATTTCTTTTCTTTATTGTTAGGTGTTGCCTGAGGCATGACGGGTCAAACAAATTGAAAGTGGCTTTCCAGCCTTTAATAAGATTAGGGGCTCCCCCCGCCCCCCCAAATTCTTGGTAATTCCCCGGTTAAAAATGTGTCGTTCGCCTCAGTTGGCCGCCATTTTTGAGTCGCGGCGGGGGGGGGGGACGATGAAATTTCCCAGGTGGATTAAGTGGTCAGTGTGCGGATTTAGGTTCAAGTTTCTCCCCAGACAAGTCACTCATGTCAAAAGTTTTCAAGGGGCATGTTTTGAAAGATGACTTGTTTCACGGCTTGATTTCAAATACTTTGATCTCTGGAGGCTGCGATTAACCAAAGTAAATATGTCGCCGTCCCCGTTTCTGAACGTGCGGCTGTCATTGAACTAAATTGGTGAAACGATTCATTCATACATCTTCCCTTCAGATAGTCCACTGGCGTGGCCACTTTAGAGCGCCTCGTTGTCTGCAGTGAGTGCACGCATGTTCTTGAGACAAAATGATTAAATGTAGATCGAATGTAAAAGTTACAAACAACTGAACTGTGCTTAATAAGTCAGCTGGTCAAGCGTTGGCCTCACAGTTCCGAGGACCTGGGTTCGATCCCGGCTTCGCCTGTGTGGAGGTTGCGTGTCCTCCCCGTGCCTGCGTGGGTTTCCTCCCACGTCCCAAAAACATGCAACATTAGTTGGACACTCTAAATTGCCCGTAGTTGTGATTGTGAGCGTTTGTCTCGATGTGCCCTGCGATTGGCTGGCGACCAGTTCAGGGTGTAATCCCGCCTCCTGCCCGTTGACAGCTGGGATAGGCTCCAGCACTCCCCGTGACCCTCGTGAGGGTAAGCGGCAGCGAAAATGGATTGATGCTTAACAAATGTCCGGTAACACCGGAAGGTTGAGGAAGAGTTTGAAGACTAAATTCTGTAATTCTCGATTCTCCATCATAATATTTATTACATTATTGTCCCAGCATTTGATTATCATGTAAAATACTTTTGAAGTCTAGTCAAGGAACAATACGGGCAAACTTCACGTGGGCCGCAAAAAACTGTTTTGGACTCCTGCGCATTAAATTATGCACAGGCATCCGTAATATTCTTGCAGACAAGCGATCCTTTGAACGCGGTCACGGTTATGGAAATAATAATTTCCACATGAAGCTTCAACAACCGTAAAGGCAAGTCTTGATTTTATTTACACGCCAAAATCAATTGGCCGGACATTACGCGCTCAACATCAGAACTCCTTCCTGGCGGAACAAATGACATAAATATGAAATAAATAATAAATAAAACACCGACGGCCGTCTTAAGACGTGTAAACAAATACGATGGTTTGAGCGGGACGAACGGAAGATCGAGCGCCGACTACAAAGTCTAATAAGAACGTGTGATTCTTTACCCTGAGCGGAAAAATCTTTGCAAACATTTCGAATACTACAGAACGCGTACAAAAATAAATGTTTGGATCCCGGAAAAGACAAAAAGGAAAGAAAAGAAAAGAAAAGAAAAGGTGCCCTTAACCACCAAGAGCCTTATTTTCCGATCGACGTGAGCCCAAACGCTCGCAGTTCTTGTCCACTTTTTCTCCCGTTTGATTTTGATCACAACAAGGTCAAGTTCGTCATGGCTATCAAGTTTCTTTTCAGTCTTATTCCTGTTCGGGTGGCCTCTGAGGTCCTGTTCAGTCGTGCCACAGCGCATTTTTGATTTTTCTCTTTGCAGCCGGAAGGGTTGGGGGGCCCTGTGAGGCCGACCCCGACCCCAGCACTTTCAGTCCTCTTCGTCCAACAACGTCGGCTTGCGGAAGCGTCGGGATCACACCGCGAACACGCTGAGGGAGCTGCACTCGTCTTTCAGGCCCAGGATGCTGTAAGCGATTCTCTTCATGTGGCCCGGCAAACGAACGCCGATGTTCCGGATGTCCCTGCCGGACGTGGGGGGGGGGGAAGCGAAATTTTTAAGTCTCGAATTGCTTGAAACGAAGGTGAACAGAATGGAAATCAAACTTTCGGGACCCCGTAAAACTCACGTTCATTTAACAAAACTACCACGTGTAATAAGACAATAATTCATTTTAACTTTAATACCATAGGCTTGTACTGTTAGGGGTCGCCGCAGCGTGTCGTGTCAATGTTTGGCAGTTTTTATGCCGGATGCCCTTCCTGACCCCGGTGGGATACGAACCAACAACCCCTGGTTTACCAAATCACCGCTCTCACCACTGAGCTATTAAAGTGTTGTCTCGTTTTGAGGTGAAAAGAATTCAGGAAATATTTTGTGAAGAGAAAAAGTTGGAATTTTTCACAGGAACAGAGAATTTGTCGAGATTAAGCGTTGCAACGTTGCGATACTCATATTTTTTAGATTTTTTTTTTTTTGTAATCTTGAGATTAGTTTTTAGCACTAGCGTAAAGCTTTTAAAAAACTACCCAAGGAAAAAAGGATTATCTAGTTAAGGTGAAGTTTTGCGGTAGAAGTTGAAATGTTGTGAACGTAAAGTCAGATGTTTTCAATTTTGTCAGAATCCAAAATAAATAAATTGTACTCTTACGAGAATAAAGCGGAATGTCAAAAATATTGGAAATTCAAACTCAATAGAAGCGATATTTAGATTTTGAGGAGGTAAGAAATTTGTATTTTGAAAAGTTAATTTAAAAAAAAAAAAACATTTTTATTCTTATCATGTCATGGTTTTTATTCTGGAAAAAACAGGTTTATTTTCATTTTTCCCAGTCGCAACATTGTGATATTAACGAGAATTTTTTAACAATGGAATCAAATTTTATTTTTTAACAAGTAGGAAAGTTATTCTAAGAAAGTTAAATAGGACTACATTGATTTTTATTTTTTTTTTATTCTAGGCCTAAAGTAAAAATAAAATAAAGGCCTTTATTTCTGTCATACTATTTTTCTTTTTAATTTCTTGACTATTTTATTGGCCGTCAGTCTCCACGCCCTTTTAAAAGTAATCCGACATAATTTATCGCAAAGGGTTTTGCAAACAGCCGACGCGAAGGAAGGCGTCCCGAGTTCGGACTCACTCGTGCCTCAGGGCCAGGACCTGCTCCATGGTGGAGACGCCCGCCCGGGCGAAGCTTTCGTTGTACTGGCTCATTTTGATGGACTCCAGCCACTCGGGGACCGAGCGGAAGACGGTGCCGTCGCAGCCGCTGGTGCTGGGCAAGCGGATGGACACGCTGGAAGGGGACGGGGCAGAAGGGACTCGGGTTACTCGCCGTGTTCTCGGACACCTTTTCACCGTTTCGTCGGCTCCGGAGGGACAATCGGATCTGACGAGATCCCATTTGAACGAAAGCGTTAAAACATGACACCTGTCCTTGTGTCAAAAACAAGAAATGTTCTCAAGTTTGCAGTAACTTTTACGTCCAGCCAATTTCCTGTCCATCAGACAAACTAGCGTCGAAGTACATTTTTTTTCCCGCCATTCGGTGTGTATCACTCGAGTTTTGGTTTTAGTTGTGTGGCGACCATGAATGATAATAAATCCAACCCTTTTCACCAGGACAGTCACGGTTGCAAAATTTGGGTTTTTTTTTTCCTTCTTGTACGTTAAGGCCCCCCAAAAGGATGATTCAATCATTGTTATAATAATAAACAGCAATTCATTCATGTATAGCTAGCTAGCGTTAGCAAGGAGCTAGAATTAGTACGGCGCTAGCATGAGCGCACCTGGTTATAAGCCACGGTGCACAGAGTTTAACACTAGCGCCGCGCTAGCGTTAAATTTTCTGTGCACCGAGGCTTATAACTTGGTGCGCTCTGGAGGCTGGGAAATGTGGTAGATTTTTTTAGGGTTTTTTTTTTTTTTTTTTTCAAATTTTATTTATTTATTCATACCGTGGGTCAAAGTCTGCGATGGTGCTCAAAGACTCGGGACTCTGGAGCAGCTTGTCCAGGATGTTGACGATGTCGGTGAAGCGGGGCCTCTTGGAGCGCTCGTGCTGCCAACACTGGAGCATGAGCTGGTAGATGGCCGACGGGCAGTCCATGGGCGCGGGCAGCCGGAAGGCCTCGTTGATGGCTTTCATGACCTGCGCGGGGGGACGACGACGACGACGACGACACACAGCTGCAGTTTAGCATCTACGAGAAGACCTCAGAGGCGGAGTCTCTCCCCGTTTACGGCAAAGCCCGAGTGGGCGAGGGGTTGGCAGTCGAGCGAGCGTTACCTCGTGGTTGCTCATGTCCCAGTAGGGCCGCTCGCCAAAGGCCATGACTTCCCACATGACGATGCCGAAGCTCCACACGTCGCTGGCCGAAGTGAACTTCCTGTAAGCGATGGCTTCGGGGGCGGTCCAGCGGATGGGGATTTTGCCTCCCTGCCGGGAGAAGACGCAACATTAAGTCACTTGAAGACGGCAATCCAGATGGTGAAACGCCGAACGAATATTAAAGAAAATATCCAGCAAATTCCATGTTGATGAGTCAAAGCGGCATCACGAGCAAGTTTTTTCCTGAACTTGAAGTTTTGGGAGTGTGGCACTCGACTTACTCTGGTCGTGTACGTCCCCTCGGCGTCGTCCTCCAGGACGCGCGACAGTCCGAAGTCGGACACCTTGCACTCCAGGTCGCTGTTGACCAGGACGTTCCTCGCCGCCAGGTCCCGGTGAACGTAGTTCATGTCCGAGAGGTACCTCATGCCGGCGGCGATTCCACGCAGCATTCCCGCGAGCTGGTAGGTGGGAATCTCCCCGTCACGGTCCTGTGGGAGTGGTGAACAACAGAATAAAACGAATCAGACAACGGGCTGAATGTCATCACACGGGATCCTCGGCGGAGCGTGAAGTTCCGTTCCCAGGGTGCTGATTTCATCTCATTTCTTAATCACACAAAGTCACAACAATTTTGGGCCATAGATATAAAACAATCACATGAAAAACAGTACGCCGGTTGGTGAGCGAGCCGCTGCTAAAGAATTTGGCGTGCGCCGGTCGTGCCCTCGCGATGCATGTCAAGAACGTCTAAAAACAAAACAAAAAACCTCCGTGCAGAATAAACGGAAAACCTCCGTGCACATCTCGTCCGTACCTTGAGGTAGATGTCGAGAGCGCCGTTCTCCATGTACTCAGTCACTATCATGGCGTGCTTGACTGTAAAATAGAAAAAGCGAGTGATTTATTTAATCATCCTTAAGAAAACACATTTTTGTTTAAAAAAAATATATGGTTTTATCTGTAGGCTCACATTTGGTGACGACTCCTTCCAGGCGGATGATGTTGGGGTGAGAGAACTGGCCCATGATGCTGGCCTCGCTCAGGAAGTCCTGCCTCTGCTTCTCGGAGTAGCCCGGCTTGAGGGTTTTGATGGCCACGGCCACCTCGCCTCTGGCGGGGGACTTCATCACCCCTCGGAACACTTCCCCGAACTCGCCTGGCAGACGCGAAGACGACATCGTCACGCTCTGAGCCAACTGGCTCGGAACGGGAGGTCGGCGGTCCGATCGCTCACCCACGCCGATGACTTTCTGCTTGCTGATGGAGTTCGGGTCAATTTCCGTGACAAACTTCTGGATGGCGATGTTGGGGTCTTCGTACGTATGAGGATCCACGTAAGTCTTGAGAGGCTTCAGTTGATCTGCGGGGCGAGGGGGGAAAACGATCCAAAGTATTAGAACATGTACGGATAACGTTCAAAATACAAGTTGCTAGTCTTGACGTTGTACCTGATGAAAAGTAGGGATCCTCGGGTCCTCGCCGACGATGAGATCTCAGTCTTCTGAGAAGGGAGGAGGGGAGGGGGGAAAAAAAAAAAAAAAAGGATAATTACAGAGGGGCTGCACACGATATAGACAGGAATGTTAATAACGGCAGCTGGCTTGGAGGAGGAGCTCTCCCTATGACTTCATAGCAGAATACAGTAATCCCCCATCTCCTGAGGGGGGTTTTTGTTCCAAAAACTACTGCAAAAACAAACACCGCTAATACCCGACGGCCCCCACCCTTCAAAAAAGCCCGAAATGACACTCCCACCCACACGCTTTAAACGCAATGGAGACCAACCTTTTACGCAGCAGCAGCACGGCCACGACCACCAGCAGAACGACCGCAACACCGGCGACCGCTCCCATCACCATGGTGGAGGGGTTCTGGATCTGAGATTCAGCTGTAAAATAAATACATCAAGCAGGACATAAAATCAGCTAGTGCGCTGGATCCTGAAATGAAAGTGACTTCAAAGGGGGCGCTACCTAGTGGCAAAGTGTGGAACTCGTACTCGGCGCTGAAGCTCCCAGGGTTCCCTTCGGGACCGAGCACCTGCACCCTGAACATGTACGTCGTGTCTGGCGTGAGGTCGTTTATGTGCACGGAGCTCTTGTCCAGGATCAGGACCGTGTAGGTGGTTACGTCGCGGTCTCCGTCGGCATCCTTCACAAGAAGAAAAAGGGTGAAAGGGTCGCGGTGGGATTAGGATCGTCTTCCCAGGAAAACACGGAGGAGCCCCCTTCGCGGGATTTCACCAAAAAAAAAAAAAAAAAAAAAAAAGCACTCCGTCTTACTTTTCGGCGGTACATGAGCTCATAGCGATGACTGATGTGGGCCGGAGGTCGGCGAGACAGAGCCCACGACAGGGAGAGGCCGGTGGGGCTGCGATCGTCCAGATGGATCAACGTCACCTTTGGGAGATCTGGCGGGAAGGTCAAAAACAAAAACAAAAGTCAGTGACTCATCGCAGTCGCGAGACGTTTTGGGGATTTCAGTGGGTGGCCTGAATTCCTCACTGCGGAGAAAGTTACGTTTTTTTCCAAATATCTTATGGACATTGTGCCGGTTTCTTGAGGTCGGATGCTGAGTAACATTTGGAAGAAACATTTCCAAGTTCATGAGATTGCTTGCTTGCTGTTGTTGGTACGCTTCTGTTAAGCCCAAAATTATTCAGTTGAAGTTTGGACTCAAAATGTTTATGATTACTTGTTGAATCCCTTAACTTATATTTATCAAACTCAAGGCCTGGGGGGCCAGAACCGGCCCGCCACATGACTCTATGTGGCCCGCGAAGGCCAATCACGTGTGTCAACTTCCTTGATTGTCGGGAAAAACTGTACCAAAATTTCAAATGATCATACAAATGATAACGTCGATATAGAAGCATTTTTGTTACCAAACATGAAAAACAGTTGACAAACCCATTACCCTTGATTTCTGATTCCAAATGTAGTTCATAAATTGTGTGTAAAACAGTCATAACGGCCCTCGGAGGGAAACCGGAACGACGAGTACAACGTGACAAAAATGAGTTTGACTTAAATGGAAACGAGACAAAAAAGTGGCAAACGCTTACAAGTATCAACAAGAAACAATATTTGGTGGTATAATTTGTCAAATCCCATGTCTAGAATTATTCCATCTCTTAGTCAAAACGTGAATAGCCAATATTCAAAATGTACAGTTCATTAGAAAGCGCTAGAAGCTTCTACTACTTGGGACTCAATTGGTGATGAAAAATAAAAATGGTCAGGAATAAAAACTCGTCATCTTTAGCAAAAAAGATACACCAACAATTTCAAAAATCTACAATCTTGAATCCAAGGGTATTCGTAATTTGAGGTTTAGTTGTATTTCAGAGTGACCTCACTTGAATATGAATATGAGCTCACGTGACAGAAGGAACCGACCTCCGTGCACTCATTTTGTATTAATTTCCGAGCTTCAATTTCAAATCTATTGAAACTATTTCTGTGCATGACGGCAACCTCAACAACGCTGAATGCACTCTGAAAAGGTCAAAAGGTAACACGATAGCGACACAAAAATGTTGCTATTGTTGAGGCCAAACAATGACGAGATCAAGCCCAAGTTAACGGCCGACGAGATGGAATAAGTTTGAGCTCACCGGTGTAGTCCAGAGCGGCGGTGATTGACGCGGCGGGCCTCGCGGCGCCGTACTGGGACACGCCGCTGTGCGCCTCCACCGTGAACGTGTAGTTGAGGTGCGAGTCCAGGTCACCGACTACGACCTCGGTGTCAGGCAGGTCGGCGGCGGCGGGCTCGAAGCGGACCTTGTCGCCGCAGGGTGCGCACGAGGCCCTGTCGCACTGCTCGCACAGCACGCTGTAGGTCAGGTCGTCGCGGCCCCCCGTCACGAGCGGCGGACTCCAGGACAGGTGCAGCCGGCCTTCCGCGGGCAGGGTGGCGGCGCTGAGGTCGCGCGGGGCACTGGGCGGCGCTGCAGGAGGAAGCCGGGCGTTAGCCAAAACATCCAGAGTACCTACCGCCGCGTTATCAGTGAGAGGAAGTCTTACCGGAACACGGCGACGTGGGCGGGTCCGAGGGGGAGCGGAAGAAACCGTCCTCGCACTCGCAGCGGGTGGCGCCGGCCGCGGAGGGCACGGTGTTGTCGGGACATGCCTGACACAGTTTGCCTTCAAGGGTGGGCTTGAAGTAGCCTGGCTTGCATTCTGCGGCAAAAAGACAAAAAAGGGCACGCGCGTTTAGAAAAAAAAAAAAAAAAAATCAGTTGAGGTGTTAAAAATCTGGAAGGTTGCGCTCATCGACAGTTGACGATGATGTACACTGTTGGGAACAAATGAGGGCAAAGATCGGAAGGAATGACGGAACTGAAGGAAAACAATGAGGCAGTGTGTGTAATCTTAGGTCTTTCCGCCCAACAGGAAGCTTTTGTCGCAAGTAACCTATAATCACTGAGCCTTTGTCCGCTGAGGTATGAATCGGGATTTCCTTCCACGACGTGCCCCGGCTCGCTTTTTCCACCTGAAGGCCTCGTCTCGGGTCGCACGCCGGCAACTCGGCCCGGATGACACCGGGGTATTAAATCCGTCGGGTTACGTGATCCGCCTTCCCGACAGTGAAAACTCGGCGCTCAGGCCCTCTGGCAGCAGGTCCTCGGTTCACGACGACGTCGACAGATGACGCGCAATGAACTCTTTGTCCAGTGCTGTGAGTAATAATAATCATAATAACAATGCGCACGGCTTAAATAGTGCTCCACAAGGCAATCAAAGACGCTTTAGAACTGCACACGTTATTCATTGACTCCACAGTCACACCCGAGTAGTGGCAAGCTACTTGTGTGGCCGCAGCTGCCCCGGGGCAGTCTGACTGGTAGCGTGGCTGCCATTCTGCGGCTGCAGCCCCTCCGACCATCTGACACATATACAATATACGGTCACACTGCATGCTCACTTGCCTACCTACTGGTTTTTCATTTGATTTTTTGACGGGGTTAATCTCCAAACAGGGGACGGAAAAAACTCTCAGTCGGGATGTTTCACTTCAACATAGTTCTTCCGCACTAAGGCTAGATTTTTGGCACCATCGTTTGCTATTTTAGCGCTTTGGTGGTACCAGGGAGCTTCTTAATTTCAGAAAGCACAGAAATAACATGTTAGCAAGTTTTTCGGGAAACAATGGACGATAGGTTTATATAAATCATTAAAAAGAAATCAGAGGATGGGTTAATTCTTTGGATCTCGGCTTCGGTCTTCCTGCATGGAATTTGCACGTCCTCCCCAATGTTGCGTGTTTGTGGGGTATTTTTTTGCCCCGGGTACTTCAACTTCCTCCCACAATACAAGTATTTGCATGTTTGTTTCACGGAAGAGTAACTTATGCAAGGTTGTAAATGTGAGTTTTAATGGCTCTTTATCTATTATGTGCTCTGCTGACTTTGGGCGAGATCCAGGATACAACCTGGAATGGTTATCAAGTTCCGACTCACCCTAATTAGGAAATGCGTGATGGAAAACTGATAGATGGAAATATCTTTTATATAACCATTTACTGTAAAACCAACTTCACTACTGCGTCGGTAGTTTCGTGATTATGATCGCAGTGGTTTCCGACTAAATCTAAAAATTCTGGTTATTCCCCAACCATACAAAGTGAACTATCGTAAACAGAGTACACCCTCTAATGGGGGTGTTTTTGCCAAAGGAAGCGGCACATCGGACACCGGCGGCGTGCCGTCGTGACCATCTTAGCCGAAGCGATAAGCGAGCGGCCTTTCCGGGCCACGGGAGGTTAACGAAAGTGGCGAGTGGACGGAAAGCAGGAGGCGCGAGGACTGCGTGGATGGCCTGGGACTGATGTTTCCCGTCTTTCCTCCTACTCAGGGCAAATTATGACAAGCGAAGTTCAAGAGGTAAAAGAGCGCCGATAAAAAGGAATGGAAGAGGAAACGCTGTTCGAGCCACTTTCCAGTTTGCACGGAAACACAACAGCATCCGCAAGTCCGTCTCTCTGCTTGTTGCGACATCAAGTCGTCTTACGTGAGAGGAGCCAGGACGCAAGCCCAAATGCAGGACATGAGGTTGCGTTTCTTCGTCGGCAAGCGGACTGCTGATTGTTGACTACACAAAATGGCTGTATGTGACAAGTTACAGTGACGTGAAAACCAAGCGAACATCAGATAGGCGAGGGAATTTCAGCGGGTTTTTTTTTTCCCCAGACGATATCCGGGGTCTTTTTTTGGAGTGAAAAGCAGCCGACTATAGATAGAGAGGCGTTTCCGGTCCTGGTATAGTGTACTCTACAAATTGGGGTTACGTTACCTCCGCAGGAACAGGACCCCCATCGTAATCCGAGCCCCTCCCCGGCCCCTCCAGAGGGCCACTGTGACTGAAAACCATATCCTGTAAGGTCTCGCATTTGGCTAAGCCACACTTAGTAGGCAACTCTGGTCTCTTGCCCTACCTCATCCCCCCCCCCCCCCTCCCCCTCCACCCCCGACATCTGGATTTTTGTAAAGTCTGCAGTAAATGCCGCATTGAGTTTGACACTCGGCCTGAATTGTCCCGAAATATTGTCAATTGCCATTCTGCAACCTTTTCAACGCCGTATTGGTGTTTAGTGTTCCAAAGCGTACCAAGACACTGGATTGCACCACTTCGCAGAATTGCGGCTCAAGTATCACCATGGTGAAGGATAAGGAGCAGGTTGAGTTGAGCGGGAAGATGAATAGAAGGCCTTAAAGCGGTGGGCGTTGGGGAGGGGGGGTTGGAGGAAGGGGTCTGGACTGGTGCACCAAACAGAAGTTCTCTCTGGGGAGTCACTCAGCGGGCGCGGGGGTGTTTTCGCATAAGAAAAGGAGGCCGGCCCATTTTCATCTTGAGCCGGAGCGCCAGGACCTCTGCCACAGAGCAAAGAAACTCTCGGCTCCATTCATCCATTGTCTGGCGGGACTGGACGGAGCGGTGCCATAAATACGTTGCAGTAGTCATTGCAGCTCGTAAAATGGCGCCATGCGTGTAACGCCGCGAACGCGCAGTCGCACTCAGAGTTGGGTTTTGTCAATCGCCTCGTCGCCTGTTGCTGGAAGTTGCGCGTCTAATTGCCCCAACACTCCCCTTTGGACGGCGGCGCACACGTGAAAAGGGACTTGCGTTCCGCACCGGTGCATCTGTTAATTAAATCTGGGCTTTTGCCGCCATTGTTCTAATGAGTGGGAACACGGATTAGTCGGCTCGTTGCGTGCGTTAACCGCCGGATGAAAGGACCCGAGGGGAGGTAAGGTAGGACCACGTAACAGCTGGCCTGTTGCGCCACTAATCCTCTTGACTAAATTACACTCCACACCTAACTAAGCGGCCACGGAAACCAACCGCCCCTCATGTGCCAACTGTCGACCCGCTGCGAGACAACCTGCTTATTTGTGTCAATCGGCATTCCTTCTCCGCCGGCTTCCTTTTGCCCACAACAGTTGGGCTCTTCACTGCGAGACACATGTGGGACCGTAAGTCTTCCAGTGTCACTTTCTCCGACACCGGAAGACCGGGATGAAGTCGTCGCGTTAGCGTGCCGCGAACGCCTGCGGTTTTCCTTTTGTCACTCTCTGACTTTATTAAGAAAGAAAGAAAAAATTATTTGTGTGTAGGTTACATAGAGCGAGAGAGAAGACCCACCACCCATGGACAAAAAAAAAAAAAAAAAAAAAGACATCAAAAGATAATTCCAAGCCTTCCATGACTCTTAACATGCTTTCTGGAATGTGGGAGGAAGCCGGAGTTGATTTAAATCAAACAACCCTGCTTCCAATATACAATATCAGGTCCAACTCCCTGGTATGAAATCATTCTAATCCCTCGTAAAATATTTCCTGTCTTCCTCTCTCGCTATTCGTGCGCAACGTCTGTTTCCGGAGCTCAGAGACTGTCAGCGGTCGGGGCGAGAAACATTCCTCTGCCTTGGACTTCCTCCACCCTCATCCTGCCCCGGGGACTGCGAGCGTCCCTTCTTTGAAGCGCCGACCCGTCACCGCTATGAATGATCTGTTCGCATGGAAGGAACGGAGACGCTGCCAGGCAAGGTGACTGGAAAACAGCAGGAGTCATAAACCGCAGCCCTGACTAAGAGAGGCGTGCCGTGGCTCCATCCCTGTAATCTGCGGTTACGGTTGCCTGGGCGACGGCCGCAGAAACAAAACACTGGCGCGCGGGGGGGGGGGGGGCTTGAGGACGCTCAGGTAGTGGCCCGGGACAAATTCACACGGCCCTTCCTTTAGTCAGTCAGTGCAGCAGGTGACGGCAGGGTGAAAGAATTCCTTTCAGAAATCCCCGCACCACGCCGTGCCCTTCCTCCCTGCCTCCCTCCTTCCTCCTTCCTGTGCTCTCCGCTATCCTCCCACACTTCCTCTGCACACACACACCACACCCCAGCATGCCAAAGAAAGGCCATTTTTCCACAGCCCATCCAGTAGGCACACCGCAGCTATGTCTTTTCACTCTTACACCTCACTTTGTCTTTTACTGCCCTTCAGTCGGGTGGGGGGCAGGGGGGGGGGGGTTGACGTAGCCCAACGAACGCTTCTGCAAACTGCCGCCCGTAAACCTCCAACGGAGTTACTTTAAAAATTGAAAATCTTTACATTCTCTTGAATATCCCAAAAGTAAAAAGTTTCGCGCTCTCTTTCAAGGAACTTTGTCAATTTGTACTTAACGTGTGTCCGTGTGCCACATACACACAGTATAGTGCGTGAGCTGCGCCTTCACCACAGCTCCCTTGAAGGCCAAAGCCGGACTGGCCGTTGGCTCAGCAGTCTAACTTCAGCAAGGCAAGAAATTTTGGAGGTATTTTGAGGAAACAAAAACCCGAGAACTGTTTTAAATGGCAAGGAAATGCTAATTTCTCATTTCTTGAAACTTTTAAAGTTATTGAAATTTCCGTCTTGCTCGTTATTAACTATGGGGTGCCAGGCTATTACAGCCGCAGGAAGTAACAATCGAAGAAAATGCGGTTATAACAACGTTTGGAGGTTCTACACGATGTGGACCAGTGCCAACTGCTGTTACCACAAACTCAGAACCACAGACTTGTCAGAAGATCTGAAGATTAATGTCAAGGAAAGAATTTTACGTGCAACCTGATGGCTGCTTCTAAAAAGTCTCTGCCAATTTCTCCTCAGGCGACGTCGTACACTGTACAGTTATCATCTGCCTCATGCAACTGGTGACACACAACCAGCAAGGTCTTGCGTTGTCTCATGCCAAAGTGAAAATGTGTCATCAGAGAGGAATGAGATCGACTTTATCGTCACAAAAGATTGTGAGTTTGTACCTAACACAGAATACGTTTGAAGTGCAAAGGTATATATAAAAATTATTTTAAAAAAAGACTATGGCGAATTAGGATGGTGACTCAAAGGTGCAAAAAAAAAAAAAAAAAAAATCCACTTTTTGAGAGGTTCAAGCAGCCCTCGAACCCTTCCCGAGAACTTGGAGCATTGTTGTACTTTTCCCATATAAGTACAACGTGCTAAAAGTAGACTTGTTTTATGGCCTGACGCGGCATACGTCTCCCTCGACCACATCAAGCCAGCGCCCGGGCTCTGCTTTTCCTGAGGTCTGACTGCAAGATGGCCCAAGGAATGTGACGATCCGGAAATGAGAAAATATTGTAATGCATAACCGCCTCCAATCTAAATTAAGAACAAACGGTTTTAGGGATCCTCCCTTTTCCACGTCTGATCTGTCTGAGCAGGACTTCCTCGAAGGCTTTCGAAGGCTCTGAGCGTGAGACCTCTCGAGACAAACCCGACGAGTTAATGAACATTCCTTCGCACCTTGCCAACGCGGCGCCGTCTGCGATGCCTTTTAAATCCTGCCAAAAGATTTCGCGGCGTGAACGCTCCTTACCTTGGCACGAGTCCCCGGTGGTTTCGTAGCCGGCGAGACACTGGCACTGGCCCATGGGAACCACCCACTTGCCCTCTGCGGAGCAGTACATGCGTGGCGTGGACTGACTCACGGCGTTCTCCACGCAGGCGCCTTGCACCTCCCGCAGAGCGTCGGCCACCGTCTCTGGGAAGGCCGCCAACCCCTGGACGGTGGACGGGCACGTCTTGTAGTAGACGCGCACCGAGAGGATCCCCACGCAGGCGCCCATGTCCTGGAAGGCCAGGTAGAAGCCCTTCCGGGACAACGGGCCCACCGTCTTCGTCTCGGTGTTGACCAGGGGCTTCTGGCCCCGCGTCACCTCGTCCGGGGCGATGGTGGCCACCTTGCGGAACTGGCCCTTGCGGAAGTTGGTGCCCACGTCGGCGTCCGTTTCGGAAATGAACAAGTTGAAGGTCTCCTTGCAGGACACGGAAGCGCCGCCGAAGCTGTTGCAGTCGCGCACGATGAAGCGCAGCTCCACGGAGACGCGCGTGGCGCCCGGACGCCGCTGGATAAACGTGGTGCGCAGCCAGTTGTCCTGGTCGGCGGAGTCGACGTTGCACACGCTGTACGTGTAGAAGAGGGAGCCGTTCACCACCGTCTGCACGATCTCCCACTGGAAGACAAAAAAAAAAAATAGATTCTCGGCTTCAGAGATTTAAACTGTACTTAATCTCAAGTCCAAATACCTGTGTGGAAAAAATAAAGACTGCTAAAAGTGGAAGTAATGATTTAATTCCTTTGTATTCTCAACTTTTACTTTCAATTACAATACCCAATTCGATTGCTAGTTAGCGTTCACGTCTGCTTTTATACTGTCAGAAATGTGTTCTAAAACAACCTTTTGTGAAAAAAAAAAAAGGAGACCAACAATTCATTTCAAAACGTTTCCACCAATAAAATGACTTGGACAACTTAAAAAAAAAAAAAAAGATATACTGTAATTGCCACCGTGGCTGTGTTCAGAATTAACATATCATAACTTAATAGGTATACATAACTTATCATCTAACTAATGTTAGAGGAGAGTCGACATGCACTGCAGCTGTCCCCATTTAAATGGACTCTTTTTAACCCCAAAGTTCCGATGTTCTAGTAGGCTTTCCACACCCCCTATTTTTTTCGCGTTCTCGCGGAAGCCTGCAGATTTTGTGCTGAGCAAAAATGAACTTTAGATTCAGAATTTTGCAAAAAAAAAAATAAATCACCTGAAATCACCCAAATGTATGTGCAGAAACGTGTTAGTACCTGTCGGGTTAATCCAATTGTGACATTCGTTACCTATCAGACAATGAAGAGAGAAAGACACCAGTTTTCCGTTTGCTGGAAATTTCGAGGAGAGCGAAGATGAACTGCAATGTACAGTTCTTGAGCACGCTCTGAAGCAGTCTTCCTCTTTTTATTAGATATAAGAGGTCCCTACCAACGGTTCTGATCTAAAAGGGTGGGGGGTGGGGGGGGTGCGCAAACTTGTTTGTGTGACTATGTGTATGCATGTAGGAGTGGAAAAAAAAAAAAAAATCACAATTTGCACGTGTAAGTAAAACATTCAGCAATCAGTCGCAACGGGTCTTCGGCAGTCTTATTCCAAGCAGTCCGGCTGCGGTCGTCTCTCAGGTTGGAAAGCGTCTTCCATTACTTCTATTTAGACCTTCTCATAAAAGGAGAAGTCATTTGAATCAAACGAGTACGTATGATAACCCTTTATGTGCCGAGCAAAGCATTCTTCTTTGCAAGCAGAAGCATTTTCTTCATTGCAGCAAAAGGAGGATAAATATACAAATTGATTAATGAATCCCACAGTACCTATGAAATCTACTTTGAACTTTTTGCGTTGAGATTTCGAAAGGTTTTAGATCGTATAAATGTGTACTTCTTTTTTTTTTTTTAATAAATGTTTGGTGTAGCGAGACGCCCGTTAAGCAGTTGTGAACTGGAGCGTCTTATCCACACGTCGGAATTATTGGCATTGACATGTGTCGACGTGTGTGGGTTTCCAGTAACACACAAGGGGTCCCGTGTGTGTGTGTGACTGTGACGCATACACAAATCCAACAAATACTACTGTGGAATTCCGAGTAACATTTGCGGCAGTTAATTGTGCTTTATAGTCACCGCATTGCAATTAAAGAACTTTAAGTGACGGGAGAAGCACTGAGGATTTGTGAGATTAAAAGTAGCAGTGCCGCCATGCTTCACGGGGTGCCATTCATCTTTTATGGGGAATTAAATAAGGGTAAATTAAAGAAGGCATGGAAAAGGTGGCTATTATTATTATCACGAGGAATCCTCAATTTACGACTCATGCTCATTACAGAATCGCGTTTTGGGGCAGTTTGTCTCCAGATGGATCTGGGGCCTTAAATAAAGTAGAAGGGATTAGGAATAAAGTGGAAGGGATTAGGAATAGATGGAAATATTAGTCAGTTAGCCAAAAAAAATAAAAATAAATTCAACCTTCTGCTAGAACGCAAAGAAAATGCCAGGAAAAGCCTACTAGAAGATGTGAGTCAGAGGCACTTTAAATGGTGGCAGGTTTGGTTTATTCTCACCATAACCCCAATCCAATCATACGAGGGTGTGCCGCTTGAGCAACCACATTGTCCCAAAAAAAAATATATATATATATATATTTTTAATAGCGTTGGACAGGTTAAAGGTTACAATAATAGTGGAAAACTTTTGAAATGATCTTAATCAACTTTTTTTTTTTTTTAACTAAAAAGAAAAACCGGTATTTGAAGAAGGGGTGTGTAGACTTTCTATATCTACTGTACAAGGACTTACATGTAACCACTGTTTGTGATGACTAAAGCTCTCTCAGCATAATTACCGTATGAGATATGTACAAAGTACATTGAGATAAAACCAACATTCCGACAGAGACGGACGGGATTCCCGGCTCCATAAAACACGAGTCTGGCTCTTTTTTTGAACTCTTTTTATATCCCGAGATGCGTCCTGCCTCTTTTTTTAGACTGAAAACCACGCGACTATAGATAGAAGGATGTTTCCGGGCCTGCTGTACCTACCGACACGAGGCCGCTCTTATCTGTCAAGTCTCGGTTGGACACGTCGACGTAATTGACGCTGTGTGCTTGGCGTGACTTCATTGCAGTGCTTTGCTCTCAAATGGCACAATTGGGTGGCGCGTCATGCCAATGTAAATAGGCGGAGAAAAAAAAAACAAAAACAAAAAAAACGATGGAATCAGATATCTTCAGACCGGAAGATGGCCTCTTCCAAACCTGAATCATAAACCCAATTTGGATCAGATATCTCGCAATGCCAACACAGCATAAACGCACAGATCGGATATGCTGTCAGTGCCAACTTGACATTATGAAATATGCACGTGTGCACGTCTGCCCGCACGACACAAATAATAAGCACATTCAAAAAGACCTGCCGTAAAATTATACATATACATTCTAGATAGAAGTCCATATTTGAATCAGCAATTCAAACAAATTGATTTAAATTGGGAAAACCTACGCAGAATTCGAATGTCCGCCGTCAATTTGTTGCCAGTGGTTCGACTCAACGCTACTTATCATTTGAAGTTTCTATAATCCGTGTGGTTGCTGCGTATGGATTTATTTATGTGGTCATTTGAATTATGGAATCGCGCACGCTGGTCGTTTCGCCTGTTCGGCCACTGTTGATTTTTGCATTCACGAAAACCGTTTTTGTAACCGCGTTTTTGTTTTTGAACCGTTTTTGTACTGCGTAAAGTCTGTATGAAGGCAACGAAATCCGCCAAACGCCACCTGGACCCCCAAAAGTGATGAATTACGCGTATAGACCTCGCCGAGAGGCCATTATAAACATCGTTTAACTCGAAATACATCACAGACAGAAAGTCTTTGACCCCTGAGGTCTTCAAAATGCTGCTGGAGGTATAAATACTCACCCCGTTCTCATATGGCAGCGTCAGCCAGCCCAGCTCTCCTCCTGAAGACCTCATGTCCAGCAAGACTTCTGGAGACACACGCAGAAATGACTTGGAAGCAGCTATTAATCCGTTTGGGACACACAGCGAGGCCCCAAGAGCAACAGTAAAAATACGACTGCGGACTACCAGCTAACATTTGTGGCATTCAAATGAAAGACTTTTAAGAGACGGGGACGCGGCGACGAGTCGTGGGATTAGGAATCCTTTTCGAGCGCTCGCTTGGTGCTCGTATTAGCGCGCTTCACTTGATGAGGAGCGAAGAAGAGATCAAAAAGGGGAAACATTATTATTATTATTAATATTGGGGTCTTCAGTTTATGACGGTCGTGACATTTCAAGTCTACCAACGCCACGTGGCATAAAAATGTGGTCACGCAGCACAAGGAGCTGCATTTAATTGTCTTTTTTTTTTTTTAAACTATTACACATGAACTATATGAATTAATAAAATAACACTTTGTATTCTGAAAATATACCACAATTTAATTTTCAAAACATCTGAAATTAATGACAAGGGCTTCCAATTTGTCACTTGTGAAATAAAATTGCTCAAATGAACTTTTATTCCATATTACGCAGTAATGGTATCCATCTATGTGAACTTTTCACAATAATTATCAATAATCATTTCACAAGCCAGGAAATAAATATCAATATGCAACACTTTTTTTCTCTAAATCTCTGCCATTTTCTAACGATTAACTCTCTAAAATTCTGAGAAATCACAATGTCCTGGGTTTTTAGAGTAGGTCGTATGGTCCTTGAGGGCTACTAAGTGGCCCGCAGGCACCATGTTGGTAACCCCTGAAACCGCAGTATTCTGGTAATACTCTATTGCAACTTAATACTCAAAAAAACAAACTTTTATTTGAGGGAAAAGATGTATCCAACTTTATACTTGTACTATTTTCACTTTAAATCCTAAATATGACTGAAAATGAACTTTAAACTTGAAAACTTTGGTCAAAAATATAGAAATTGACTGGTAATATTGCAACTTAAGTCTAAAAAAAAAAAAAATGGATGACTTTTGTCATGAAAATATACGACTCTTTTTCTTAATCTCGGCAGTCGCCACATTAGGACAGAACCCCGTCGTAAACTGTGGACGCCCGGCTTGCTTTCGACCCGAGGACGGCTCTCTGTCTTTCACGTTGGTTACATATTTAACTTGAATAAATGTGGTCTGGTCCTGTACGGGGTTAGTTCTTCGGTTCATTACAGTCCTATGATATGACATCTTTGAAGAAATAACAGTAAAAAAAAAAAAAAAAGTTTCATTACACATTGCAAAGTTTATATGCTTATAAAGGCTATGAGACTGTTAAATTGTGAAATATGAATAGTTACATTGCTAATTGCACATCTATTATAACCCTTGTAAAATTGAGTGCAAGTCCTGCATGCGTCTTAGCGTTCAGGGTCCATCATCTTTTATGAGGAGTTCGGGGGCCACATGCCAGCCGCTTTGACGGTCTAATCGAGCATGTCGGTGTGATTCAACACGTCATTAAGCGTGAAGAAACATCTCGAATCGTGTCGGAGGGAGGCGTGCGGGCGGGCGGGCGTGCGGGCGTGCGGGCGGGCGAGCGAGCCGAGGTGGAAGTGGAAGTGAGGCGACATCCCCGCGACATTAGCGCGACTCGCCCCGCAGGTGCTCCAACGCCCTCGCGCCAATTCACGTTGCTCAAACAAAATTTGGAGTCATTTGGGATCTACGTCACGTTTAAACTGTGTCGAAGAGTACATACGTATAAATCATGTAAAGTTTTGAGATGTTAATAGTTGATTTGAGGAGGGAGAGGGGGAAAAACGTCACACCGGGCGCTCGAATTCCGAACTCCTGACTCACGAGGTACGGGGGAAAATTACACAACTTTCTTTTTCAATTTAAAAAAAAAAACAAAAGTCACTTACGTTCTTTCGACTGATGGCTGACAAACACGGCGTTGGCGAGTACAAAAACGAGTAGTTTAAGGCGAAGAAACTCCATTTTTTCCCGGTAAAAAAAAAACAAAACAAACAAAAAAACAGAAGCGTATCCTTTCGACACTATCCCTGTTCGAACTGCTCCTGGTCCGGGTCCGGCTCCTTCTCGTCGTCCGCCTCCGCCTCCTCCTCGGCGAGCCTCCGACTGAGTGAATGAAGCACGAGCCACCGAGCAAGGCAGCCCCATTGAGCAACAGGTGGTGTCACGTGACGTCATCCATCCTCCTCCTCCTTCCCTGCCGTGGAATGCGGAAGTGTTCCCGGGCTCGAAGGGGGCGGGGCTACACCTGGCCCACAGGAAGTCGGGTGGCCATTTCCGCTGTCAATCAAGTCTAACAACTTGCTTCAAATGTGACGTAAGTTTTTTTCGACATGTAGTTGGATATTTTCAAGATATAAACTTGTGGTTTTTTAATATTGAAGTACAGTCATCACAAGAATAAAGTTGTATATTTTTAAAATGAAAAAGTCAAATGTTCGCAATTTTTTTTAAATTGAATCTTCCTTGTGGATTAATAAATTATATGAATTGCGATAAAATTCACAAGTTTATGAGATAAACATATTTTTGAGGTAAAAAGTTGCATATTGTCAAGATGAAAGTATTTAATGAGTTTTATTTTAGTTTTTTACAAAAAGGCATACATCTACAATCTCAAAATACTTTTTAAGAAAAGCGAATATATATTCAAAAATAAAGTCGACTATTTTAAGATTTAAAAAGTTGTGCATTTTCAAGACAAAGGATTTATTTTTCAAGATTGGAAGCTTCTTTTCAAGATGAATGCTCATGCCCTGATGACAGCTGGGATTGGCTCAAGCAATCCTGCAAATATTTTCATTCCTTTCTTAGAAAGAAGTTACATACAGTTTCTGAATCCAGTTATTTTTAGTCATAACAAAAGAATTGTCTGTTTTTTTTAGGAAAATTTGCATGAAATTTTCAATACAATTTTTATTCCTTTTTAAAAGAAGTTAAGGTATTTTTAAAGTCATAAAAATAAGGGAATTGTCATTTTTTTTTAAAATGTGCATTTTTTTTAAGGTATAAAAGTACTACATTTTTTAGAATAAAGTCATACTATTACAACAATGAAGCTGTACACTGTATTTTTGAGATTTAAAAAAGTTGTACATTTTCAGATTGAGGTCATAATGTTCTGAGGATAAAATCCTACGCAAATAAAGCGCAACTGTTCTCAAGCTCCCTGAAACTCGTCGTCCCCGAGTGTTCATCATGTGTAAGAACAAACGTCAGTCAAATTAAATTTAAGATGCCCACCGGAGGGCTTAGCTGGCCCCATGATAGGAAAAATACGCCCCCCCCCCCCCTCCTGTGCCAAATAATCACGGCCGAAATCAATATATTTGCACAGCTTGTGTCCCACACGCTGCCCATCGATAGTGGCAGTGCTTCCGTGCCCACATTTCCCAACATGGCCCACTTTGAATTCACCAAAACATTATTAATTATTTTTTTTAAACCGTGTGAACAGTTGAGTTTCACCGGCTGGGAGACGGCGGCGAACGGATGCAATTAAAGTGTTGATAAATGACTCCAGATGACAACCTTGTCTCAAATGATGCCACGTTTCGGGTGGGCCGTTTTGGCGCCTGAATGAAATCCCGATGTCGCATCCCGACATGAACTCGCTTGTCATGTTTCAATCAATGCACGTCATTAACGCCGCCCGAACGTAGACGGCTCGTCGGTGTTAAATTTAGACGATGTTTTTGGGCAAGTAATTACCCAAATCCTCCCCCCCCGTTGGCCATCTCACACGGGACGTATCTTTCCCACGACTTGTAAAGGAGGGGTCAAGAGGGGGGGTGGTGGCCCCGGTATGAATATATGACTACTAATGAGACGCTCTTCATAGAGGAGGCTTCCACCCGCTCCTTTATGAATATGTGCCGGCGAAGACGATGTCGCCTAGCAACTTTGATGGCAGGAATTTTAGGAGTCAAGTCCTCTCTTCGGTGAAGCGGTTGCGCACTCGGGAACAAGAGACCCCTCTGCATTGAGGGCCAGCCTGACAAAGACCCTCACATCCCCCACCCAACCTTGCCCTTAAAAAAAAAAAAAAAAAAAAAAAAATCAACTAACGGGGAGGATATTGTCACATGCACATTACTCAAACAACAGCACGAGTGAAAGATGTCGCGGGAGAAAACTACACGAACAAGTTAAGTGACGAATTGCTGAATTGCGTCTTCTTGACCTTTTCAGCGGCAATCGCTTCAGTGGCCTCGGAGGGTAAATTGTGATTGAACACAATGAGGCTCCGTCAAACAGGAGTGAGCACAAGTGCACGGGTACGTTTGCGCCATTCGGGGCGTTTGAGTTGCACTTGTATGGCTTGGGGAAGAGTCACTGGCCAGCAACTAGTCCGGGGCCCGTCCCACTTCTTTTGCCCGCTTTCGGATGGATTAAGAAAAAGATGCAGGTTTTGGAAAGAAAAGAGTAAAATATTTGTGTCATTAATATATTAATGTTAAGGGAGAAGTTGCATATTTTTGACAAATGTTTTTTAGGGGAAGGCAGCACTCTAAATTGACCCGACGTGTGATTGTAAGTGCACCTGTTGTCTGTCTCCATGTGCCCTGCGATTGGCTGGCAACCAGTTCAGGGTGTACCCCGCTTCCTGCCCGTCGACAGCTGGGATAGGCTCCAGCACTCCCCGTGACCCTCGCGAGGATAAGCGGAAAAGTGTGCTTGATTTAGGGGAAGGCTGGAACAGATTAATGGTATTTCCATTCACTTCAATGGGGAAAGATGATTTGACATACGAGTGATTTTGAGTTCTGTAGTCACGGAACAATTTAAACCATCGAGAGGTGTTATTACAATTATTTGGGGGGAAATTGAGTCTCGGGAAATGGGATTTGAAATTTGTTTGCTACCATAAAAATCCAAAAAGGTGGCAAAAAAGTCATCAGTTTTTTTTTTTTTTTTTTAAAAACCTCGAGATTTCATTTCACCCTCACCCTGCTGCCACTTGTTACATGGCTGCCCCCACCCCCTCCCTCGTAGAAACTAAAACTAGAAGACAAGTGACAATCTCAGCACATCCCGAGCAATCCTTCACTTTCAAATCGGCCGGCGCACTTTGTATTCCGGAGCGAAGGGCCACTCCATCCCGAGCACAATGATACTTTCTCTCATCCTTGTCGCGGTTTTCGATACGTGAGGTGTTACCTCTGAGCGTGTTAACGTGCCCCCCCCCCGAGAAGTGCTTTCTGCTGTTCCCGTCGAGTCGGCGGTGTCAAAGGTTAACACCCCCTCTAACGCGCAAGTATGCAAACGTTCGACACACAATGCGAGCTTCTTTTGATTGGGCTGACGGAGCATGAGGCCGAGGAGCACTCCAAACACCCCCCCCACCCCCACCCCCACCCCCGTCACTTGCTTCTGAGGGCTGCTGACAGCACAAAAAGAAGAGCTTCTCAGCCGGGGGGCTGGATCTGCGTTTTGTGGGTCAGCGAGCAGCAGGTCAAGCCGCAACGTCGCGTCATTCAGCGGCCCTCACCCCGCTGCCCCTCGCGCCTTCTCGTGGCATCGGCAAACATGGCGGTGCGCCTCAATTCAAAGCCACGGGGGAGTTTCCGTGGGCTGCTTAACACGAAATCCATTCTCACAGTCATCCCCGCCCACCCTCTCCGCAGCCCCCAAAACTCTTGTTAAGATTGATGGATTCACGCCTTTGTTCATGCATTTTAAGTGTTTTTGTCTCCCTTTTTTCTTGCTTTACGCCCGTAAGCACTCGCCGGGCCTCCTAATACGCTCGCACAAGCCATCAATCCATTTTCTACAGCGTTTGTTCTCATTACGGTAGTGAAGGGAGGGTTGTAGCCTATCCCAGGTGACCTTAAGTGAGAGTAGTTGGATCCACCCAGGACTGGTCGCCATTCAGTCACAGGATGCATTCATCCATCCATGTTACACGACACTCAAGTTGCGTAGATGATGGCGCTCCATTGCAAACTTGCCCATATTTGGTCGTGATGGCTCAGCAGCCTACCAGGAAGTAGCATGGATGTTTTGTGCTGGTGTATTCCCATTAGCATTCAGATTTCTGCAACGGCAAATGCTTAACTTGTGACAGGATGCGCTGTTTTGTCGTCGTGCCGTACACAACGAATGGGTTTGTTGATGGCGAATTGCGCTTATTCAGCTAACGTTTGGGTGACCATTCGTACTTGTGCGCTCCAAACTCAATAAAAGAAACAACGTGGGGCGAGACCAAGGAGACCATCCTCACGACGTATAAGGCCATCGGAAGATCGATCGTGAACTATGCGGCGCCCGTGTGGATTCCCAACCTGAAGCCAACTCACTGGGACTCCCTCCAGGCAGCTCAAATCACTGCCCTTCGAACCGCCACAGGCTGCCACAAAACAGCTTTCATCAATCACCTGCACGCCGAGTCGAAACTGCTTTCGGTATGTGAGCACAATGTGATGCTTACAAAACAAAACGCACTTCAGTGCTACCTCGCCGGACATCCCAATCACGAGATGACAAGGCAAGAGGCGCGGCCCAGAGCGTTGCGCAAAACGCTCGAGCAGTACATTCGTCGGCCATCTGTCGATGCAGAGGACTACAGGCGTGGCCTCTCGGCGATCCGTCGAACCGCCGCAGCAGACGGGATCGCCGGCTACAAACCCAAGATCGTGCTGGCCGGCTACCCGCCTCCAGTAGCCGAATCCGAAAGACAACTCCCGTGGCCCGTGAGATCGACGCTATCGCAACTCCGTTCGGGCTGTCACAAGCTCAACGACTATCAGCATCGACTCGACAACAACATGGTCGATAAATGCCCATTTGTGTAACGTGGCCCCCCCACCACGATACGCATCATCTCTTCAACTGTGCTCAAGAACCGACCACGCTGACGGTGGAACAACCTGTGGAGCGCCCGGGCCGACGTGGCTCACTTTCTGGACCTTCATATGGAATAACGAGCGTCTAACGTTTGGTGAGAGAAGCGAGATCCACGCAATCCCAATTTTGGTCAACAATCAGTCGCAAAAAAAAAAAGCCCATTGGTGGTTTATGCCATCTTATTTGAGAAATTTGGGAGGTTCATAAAAGAAAATAAAGATTTCTTTTTTTTCAGTGCAATTAAAATGGGCGGCAATTATCTGCGGATTTTCGCCGTCCCGGTTCAAGGAATTGCCGGGGGGTTCTACTGTACAGGTGCTGTATGTGCACCCTGCCAACCATTGCGGGTGAATCATCTTCACGCTAAAAGTCAGCCGGGACGGGCTCCGGCGACCCGCGAGACGAACCAGAAGGAGCGCTTCAGAAAAGGGATGAAGGGATTGCGAGTTTCTTTCCTTGTATGCTTGCCGAAACTGCCACGGCAGAAACGATGACATCATCGTTTGCGGTTCATCACATGCACGTAGTTGTAAAGTACCGCATTGTTGAGACGCTCAAACGTCGCCCATCTTCAAACAAGTCACAGATGGTTGTTGTGGGTGCAGAACGCTTAAACGTTGCACCTTTTTCCAAAGCATTCTGTGTGGTCCCAAGTTAAAAAAAAATAAGAAATTCTTACACCCCTCCCGGGAGCCCCCCGACAGTCCCAAATGGAATCCAGGGTCCGCGTTGCCCGCATCACGCCCACTCCGAGTGCACGGCGGCGTTACGAGACAAAAGCGAGAGCGTGCTCTGACAAGTGTCGCTCTTGTGAAGAGGCGAAACCCGAGAACGCGGCGGAGGAACAGAGGCATTGCTCGTACGTTGCCGCCTTAAGTCTATTGGCGGCTTCTGGCCTCGTCGCTCATCGCGCCGCGCACGACGCCGACCCCGCCGATCCGAGAGCAGCTGCGCGATAATGAACACTTCAGGTATAGACGGGGGAAGCGCTTTCAAGAAACGAGCCACGAGGAAGTCGGGGCCATCCGTCCTTTGTAACGTAAAACGACTACAAACTACAGCGCAACTCGGCTCTCGTCTGTGCTGATAGTTCGCTGAACAAAAATGTCAACGCTCATTTTTCACGAGCCCAACTCAAAGCCGTTTCTCAACTTTGTTCGCAAATCTGCGTCAGTCAACACTTCTGAGGTAATCCATCACCCTGGCAGGTGTGGCATAACAAGTCGCTGATGAAACAACACGATTATTATTAATATCATTACCCTTTGGCTGCCCTGGCGTTCAAGTATAAGTTGTCTGGAGGGCCAATAATTCCCACATCAATGCTACATTCATTAGCCCATCTGTGCTATTTTGCATTAAAGGGAATGGAAGGACCCCAATGCACTGTTTTGCTAATAATATACAGTTTTTATGCTGAATATGAATCTTAAATCTCACTCACGGGCAATTTTATAGTCTTCAATTAACCTGCCACGCATGTTTTTGCGGATGTGGGAGAAAAGCAGAGTGCCCGGAGAAAAGCCACGCAGGCAAGGGGAGAACATGTAAACTCCACACGGGCGGGGCCGGGATTCGAACCCGGGACCTCAGAACCGTGAGGCCAACGCTTTACCAGCTGATCCACTGTGCTGCCATCCACAAAATATTTAAAGAAATGTTAATTTATGCTGGAATACAAGTCCACAACCACGATTCCTTCCATGATTGGAAAATGTTTTAAAAAGTCCAATTTTCACATTTCAGTGGAATTCTGTATTTTTTTTTGAAAGATTTTGTTCGACTTGTTTATATAATTTTTTTAAAACTTAAAACAAATATTTATCAGTTTGTATTTAAAAGTTGTCTGACAATTATTTATTTTTTTATCTTTTATATTATTGTAAAAGATACCTTCTTTTCTGTTTGTTTATTTGACTCTGTATACCTATATTTTAAAGTTTCATTTCATTTAATAGTTTTTCAGAGATTCTTTTATTATACTCCCCTCAGGTGTCAAACTCAAGGCACGGGGACAGATCCGGCCCGCTGCATGATTTTACGTGGCCCGTGAAGGCGAATCATATGTATCAACTTTCACGATTTTTGTTCAAATCTGTACCAAATTTTAAAAATTGTCACATCATAAATGATAACATTGAGATATTGCAAGCATTTTTGTGTTACCAGACAACAATCGTTGAAAAACTCATTACTGTCGATCTCTGATTCCGAAACGAGTTCATAAATTTCATATGTAAATAGGTTCAAGAATTTTATGGTTTCGTAGTCATAATGGCCCTCTGAGGGGAACTGTAAGTAAAATGTGGCCCACGACAAAAATTTCCGGCCTATAAGCCGTGACTTTTTTCCACATGCTTTCAACCATGCGGTTTATGCGGTGATGCGGCGATGCGGCTAATTTGTGCATTTTTTCCTAATGGCCGCAAGGGGTCACATGAGCGGAAAAGGTAAGAGTGAGACTGTTGAAATATATGTGCCGGGGAAGTGACTTTTACCGGTCCGACCCGGTTAGCGCTGCACTATCGTGTTACTGCCGTGTCTCTGTGATTTTTACCGGCATGTTTTTTTTTTAACCGGCCCTGTTAGCCTGGCGCTAGCGTTAGCGGGGCACTAGCGTTAAACTTTCTGTGTACCGTCTTTCTTTGTAAATATCTCGTTTTTCAATGTGGGCGCTTGCGGCTTTTACACGGCTCCGGCGTATGTATGTACCAAATGGTATTTCCTTTACAAATGTACTGGATGAGGCTAATAACCAGGTGCGCTCTGTAGACTGGGAATTACGGTAGTTTGACACCCCTGCTCGAACCAGTCGGTCGTCGTTCCACCAGCTCGCAACTCGAGACAAAAAATAAATAAATGGCCCAAAGTTGTATTTTTTTTTTCTGGAAAGGCGCCACCAAAACTCAGCTAGCTTCAAAGGGTGAACTCTGCACACATTTCGGTTTGTTTTGGTTTTAAACTTTTTGTCTGTTTTTTTTTTTTTTTTTTTGCAAAAGACGGAGTGTCACATACTGTAACAATGGATGAATTGTCCGAGTCGTAATCTCTGTTAATTGCGCTGCTTTACGTCCTGTATTCATAAAAGTACCAGGTTGCGTATTCCGACTCCTTACACGCTGGGGTCCCTGTAATCCCCCACGTCTGGCAAGTGGAAAGGTGGGGGGCGGGGGGGGGTCAACTAACTAAAAGTGAAATCTCCTCACGTGAGGAGCGCTGTTAAATGTAATGGAAGTTGGCTGGGGGGCCTAATAAAGATGACGGTACACATTCATATGCATTGGCTTGTGTGCTCAGCTTGACCAAGTCTACCTCGCAAACTTTAACAAAAGGGAGGAAGGAAGCCGGGGGCGTGGGCGGGGGAGGGGGGGGGGTGAGTAAAATGTCTCAGGAGTGTGGGGCAACACACACACACACACACACACGAATACCATCCAAACGGTGGTCCTACTGCTTGCGCCCTGCGGGTCTCTTCAGGCTGAAGTTTTGGAGGGACAGCTGGGCCAGCACACTCCGTCCGATTGGGCTTACTGGGCTTTAGTGGGCCAACTCTTGCACACACACATCACGCATCAAGATTCCTCTTCTTATTTATCACATGTATTCTCAAAAGATGTCGAGAGATGTTTTTATATTTCATTTAATTTGCGAGCATTTGTATGATTTAAATGATTTATTTTAATGATTTCTTGGGGGATTGTCATTTTTCAGTATTTATCTACTTTATTTTATTTGCTTTATCATTTTTTTTTTTGGTTTTGTTTTTGAAAGATTTTTATAAATTGAATTTAACCTTGCAGATTCAAAAAGATTTCTGATGTTTGGTAATATTTTATTTTCAGACTTTCATGTAGGAAAACCTTTTTCAAGATTTTAATTTTATGTATTAGTTTTAAATATTATTATTGTAATATTTTTCAAGACCATTATTTTGTTTTTATTTTTTATATGAAAGTTTCCTTGTCATTTTGGGATGTTGAAATATTTTGAAATGTATTTTGGGGAGAATTTTTATTTATTTTGTTGACCAAAAAATGCTTTTCAATTGTCCAAGATTTTTTTTTTCAATTGTTTTTTTTTTTTAAGTATCTACTATTTTCTTTTGCTTTCTTTGTGTGTGTTAAAGATACTCCCGCACACACCCAAACCCAAAGTCACACCCACACATACCAAGCAAGCAGTGCCCCCCCCCCCCCACCCCCTCCTAGCTTGCGCACTGTGGGTCTCTTAAATATGAAGTCATAAGAGCGCCAGCTGCGCCAGCAAGTTCGGCGTGGGCTTGTGCTTGCTTTGCTGACCAATTCCTGCACATGGGCTGCGCCATCCTGTTTACTGTTGACTTTTCACAGTGGCCGGGAAACCCGGGGGGAGGGCAGGGGGGGGCTCTGCAGTGGCGTTCCCGTTATCAGCTGGTTTGCGGACGCTCTACCGTGAAATTTCGGCGTTGAACTATAACAAATACTCTTGTCCAAATTCAATTTTGTCAACAGTAGTTAGCAGAGAGAGAGAGAGAGAGAGGAGAGAGAGAGAGAGAGAGAGAGAGAGAGAGAGAAAGAGGCCATTTTGTTTTTGAGCTTTGATCACAATTTCTCATGATCATCCACAGTCGATGCGGGATTGTCAAATTGTGAAAACAAATAAATAAAATGGGGGAGAAACTGTCGTATTGGAACCAAGTCAATTTTTAAAAAAATGTATTGTATTTTTCCATTAATTGCCCGGACAAATTTACTTGGATGATTACATAATGTGACAAAGGATCATTTTTTTCCCATCCACAAAATATCCATCCATCTATCCATCCATTTTCTTTGCCGCTTATCCTCACGGCTGTCAACGGGCAGGAGGCAGGGGACACCCTGAACCGGTTGCCAGCCAATCGCGGGGCACATTGAGACAAACAGCTGCACTCAAAATCGTACCTACGGGCAATTTAGAGTGCCCAATTAATGTTGCATGTTTTTGGGATGTGGGAGGAAACCGAAGTACCCACCCGGAGAAAAGCCACGCAGGCACGGGGAGAACACGCAAACTCCACACCGGCAGGATTGAACCCGGGACCTCAGAACTGTGAGGCCAACGCTTTACCAGCTGAACCACCGTGTCACCAGCCACAAAATATTTAAAGAAAATTTAATTTATGCTGGAATACAATTACATAACCACGATTACTTCCACGATTGGAAAATGTATTTTTTTATTATTTTTTTAAAAGTCTAATTTTCACATTTCGGTGGAATTTTGTATTTTTTAACCTTTTTCTGAAAATTTTTATTTGAACTTTTTATTTATATATTTTTTTAAATTTAGATATTTATTCAGTTCATTTTTAAAAGTTGTCTTACAATTATTTTATTTTTTATCTTTTATATTATTGTGAAAGATACCATGTTTTTTGTAAATGTTATTTGACTCTGTATATTTATATTTTTAAATTTCCTTTCATTGAATCAATTTTCAGAGATTCTTTAATTATAGTTCCTTTTTAGATTTTAAAGATATTTCAAATTTCATCTGTTTTCTTATTTTTAATTATTTTAAATTATGCATTTCGAATATACTATTTTTTCCAAGAGTAGAATTCTCAGATTTTTGCAATGTATATTTTGTTAGCTGTTGGGTGCATCCTAAAAAAAAATTGTTGTAAAATACGCTGTGAATTGTACGAAACAAGAACAAATAAATATTTTAATATTTCTTCTCAGAATGAAAAAACAAGCAGTCAAAAGTGTAACATTCATAAAGACGTAAAGATTTAAAGCTGCTTGACAGGACAGACTTGGCTTTGGAATGGGAGGTGCTCAGCGGAAGGGATGTTGATGCCTTGACAACTGGTCAGCAAAGGAAAAGGGAGGTGTGTGTGGGGGGGGGCAACCACCCCCCCCACCCACCCCCGTCTGCAGTGGGGGCAACAACAATTGGATCATTATTTGGCCAAAGGGGGCACCTGTTTTGTTTTGTGGCGGGCGTGCATTTGCCACACAGCTGAACAATGTCTGGGGCCACCTTCCTCTACTTGACCAAAATGACTAATTCCATTTTTTCCCATTCCATACTCGTTTGTCAGTTGCTGACATTCGATTTATTGTACTATAAAAGGGCTTTTACTGTATAAAAGTTGACAGTTGTCTTTGTGTAATTGACTCAGTGAGATGCCCCCCCCCCCCCCCCCCCCGCAGCGTTCAGCTCGCGGTTGATTTACTAGCTGTTTATAACCAATATTAATCATTTTAAAAGTTCTTTTAAATGCCTCAAACTGTTTGAAATATTATATTGTGTACACAATCGAGTGTTGGTGGTGTTTATTGCCACTCCCGGTTTATGTTTACTGTAAAACAAATACAATTGCACATTTGTTTGTTTTGTTTTCATTCATTTCTACGGACATCTCTTAGCTTAATGCTAACATGTGATGCAAAACGTCAACTATTGTCTGACTAACTATAAACCTTGAGAGAAAAAAATCATATTAGAGCACAAATAGTCGCCAGAAATGCAGAGAGGGCATACTAAAACGCTAAAAAGGTGTATATAGTCTTTATCTTCTCCCCAATATATCCCGATTAACATTATTCCGATTTATTTGTGGCAGTTTTTTGGTGTGTATTTTGGTTGTATGTATTATACTGCCCCCTGGTGGTCAAGGCACAAGACTCAATAGAAGGACTCCAACCCGTAATTTGTGGTCACGAATTTTAAAAAATATACACTAATATAATTTATGGCCAGGAAAATGGTATAATGTGCGCATTAAGTATGAGTTTTGTGAGTTTAATCTCATTCTCATGGGCAACTTGGACAGCTAATGTGTCAAATGAAAACGTGAATAAATGAATGATTTTAATAATTACCAAATTATTGTTCGAAGGTCGATCCAGCGTGTGTATTTGGTGCATTTTTTTTTATATTAGCATGCCTATCTTTTAAAAACAATGTTTTATTTTTATTTTTTTCTTTTGGAGGGGACGGGATGCGAGCGACATAGCGTCTATGACGTCACGTGACCAAAAGGAGGAAGTGTACGGCTCGCGATCACAAGCGTAGACGCGAAATGACACTTTGGTACGTCTGAAAATCGTTTCATTTTTTTTTTTTTTTTATTATTAATCAACTGCGTGCACAACTGTAAATTCGCCGGAAAGCGATTTGGCCCGTCTGACCCACGCCTGCCCCACCTCAAAATGAACGTTACGCGACTGTGAACGCAATTACGTCAACGCGGAAGTGGCGTTGCAGGTGGAGTTGATAACGTTCATATGTTTTGTGACAATTCTGAACTTTGTGTGTGTACATCCACTGTACAATGCGTCCCGTTATCTTACTAACTGTAGATAAGCCGTGTGCTAACGTTGAAGTTGTTCACATAAGCCGCAATATAGATTGAAGGAAAAAAAAAATTTCACGTTCACTGCAGGATTAGAGAAGTAGCACTGTGTAATATTATTGAAACTTTATGATACAATATTGTGACGTAGTACATTTATTTTCTGGCTCTGCAGTTGTTTAAAAAATATATATATAAATCAAGTAATGACAAAATCCGTGAGTTCAAACAAATATTTGATGAAAGAAGAGAGAGACTGCATCCGATCACACTGGTAAAATCAATTTCAGTATTATTCATATCAATATTATTATTGTTTGGATTGATACTCCCTCAATAATGCCATAACATTTACTGCGCTCGGCTTTAATTTGTACGCATTTTTAATTTATATAGGCTCATGTACAGTGTACAGGCATCCATTTTCTGGACCGCCTATGCTCACAAGGGTCGCGAGGTTGCTGGAGGCAACCCCGGCTGTCATTTGGGCAGCAGGCGGGGTACACCCTGAACTGGTTGCCGCCCAATCGCAGGCCACATTGAGACAGACAACAGTCAGACTCACAAATCACACCTCGGGGCAATTTAGAGCGTTCATTTAATGTTGCGTGTTTTTGGGATGTCGGAGCAAACCGGAGTCACGAATGTCAGGATACGCTTCCCTCTTGTTGTAATCATGTGATAAAAAAGCCTCTTCTGACAACGTAACCGGTGTATCGAGATACTATCGCAAAAGAGGAACCGGCCTGTATACTCGGTGTACAAATTTGGCAAATGCAACACAGACTTATGTTGCATTTTTCATTTTGAGGTCACAAAACAGCTCGTTTATCATCCCACAAGTGGTCGTCGTGCATATGGCAATGATTTACTTTGGCCTTTTGATTGCAGATACTTGATACTTGAAATTTGTTTCATGTCATAAGCAATTTTATTTGCTTCTCTTGCTTCAAAATGTTAGAACTGTGGAAGTCTTGAGCAAGGTACACACATATCGTACTATTAGCATTCTCGTTTTAAGTATTTATTCCCCTCCCTGATCTGCTCATAAAAGTAAATGTTAAGCCTGTTCAATGTTTATGATCGAAAATCGTTATTTTTGTAGTCAACAACGCTGTGCTAATCATCTGGAGCGCGCCACATACAATAAGCACGGTAAGTAAAATTCGGTGGGGTTTCTCACAAAACCTTTTTTTAAGATAGAAAAAAAATTGCTCTGATGTACCGTAATTTCCGGCCTGTAAGCCGAAACTTCTTTCCACATGCTTTCAACCCTCCGGTTTATGCAGTGATGGGGCTAATTTGTGCATTTTTTATAACGGCGTCAAGGGGGCACTCCAGCGGAAAAGGTAAGCGTGAGACCGGTGGAGTATATGCGCCGAGGAAGTGACTTTTACCGGTCCGGCGCTGTTAGCGCTACGCTAGCGTGTTACTGCCGTTTCTCGGTGATTTTTACCAGCATGCTTTTTTTTTTTTTTTTTTTTTTTAAACCGACCCAGTTACTGCGGCGCTAGCATTAGCGTTAGCGCGCGTGGCGGCGCTAGCGTTAAACTCGCCATGTACCGTCTTTCTTTGTAAATGTCTCGCGTTTCAACGTCAGCACTTGCGGCTTTTACACGGCTGCTGCCTATGTATGTACCAAATAGTATTTCCTTTACAAATGTCCCGGGTGAGGCTTACAACCAGGTGCGCTTTGTAGGCCGGGAATTCTCTCGTGAAGGCCAAACGAGTGTTTCATAATAATGCATTCGTTTCCATCAAAGAAAGTAATTAGTGAAGTCCTGAATGAGCGCATTGTCTTTTGTATAAGGTGCGGTCATTTATGCGTGTAAATTAACTTATTTGGGGAAAATGAGCATAAACGATCAGTACAAGCAACGCAGTGTTTCGAGACCTCGTTGTTCCAATGAGTTCCATTCCTCCGGCGGCAACATAACCCAAAATTTGCACGGCAGTTGGAACGCTTCGTAGTCTGCGACTAATCCTGCGCGAGAGGAATGCGAGTCATCACTCGAGAACGCGGTTTCTGTTTGAACTCCATTTGAATCCGGAAGAACCAACTGAAACGCTGGAGATATTATTGAAATGTGGAATGCGAGACGGGCGGAACGGTGGATCAGCTGGTAAAGCGTTGGCCTCACAGTTCTGAGGACCCGGGTTCGATCCACCTATGTGGAGTTTGCATGTTCGCACTCCGGTTTCCTCCCACATTCCAAAAACATGCAATATTAATTGGACACTCTAAATTGCCCTTAGGTGTGATTGTGAGCGCAGCCGTTTGTCTCGATGTCACCTGCGATTGGCTGGTGACCAGTTCAGGGTGTACCCTGCCTCCTGCCTGTCGACAGCTTGGATAGGCTCCGGCACTCCCCGCGACCCTCGTGAGGATAAGCGGCAAAAAAAAAAAAAATGGACGGATAGAATGTGAGACATGATCTTAGAATGGTTTGAATAGGTCAAGAAATGTTGAAGCCAGAGTTAAACTAAACGTACCCCGAGGAGAATTTCACGTTTCATATTCAAAACAACGCTCGGGTCGCGCCAACACGCAGGGTAAAATGTCGTAGCGAGGCTCACCAATGGCATCTATGCGGCCGGCGGTTTTATCAAGTGTCAAGCGACGGTACAAAAACGCATCCAGACAGACAATAAAACAATTTTCATGGCACATTTTCTTGATCATCTCTAAAATGACAAATATGATTTCCTCCCACTGAGCTATTTAGTTATGAAACTCTTCTTGGTTTGCGTCTGTACGCATATGTATCTGTCTGTACGTATGAATGATCATGTTCCCCGGTGACCAGGTTGCAGGCAACACAAGGGCAGGAGCGGCATTTCAATTCATTTCAACAGATTACACAAGATTTATTTTACAGAGAGGGAAGAGACGTGAAATTACAGAAATTACGGTATTTGCCCAAAGACGCCCCAATTGGAGAGAGAGAGAGAGAGAGAGAGACCAGACTCTCGACTCCAACCAAAATAAACGGAGAATTGCAAAATTGACGAGCTTTTTTTGGATACATCTCGCGTCAACATTTGTTGATCATTTCAAAAGTTCACGGTGGGAACAAAAAAGCAGTGAGGGCATATTTATTGCTGCTTTTGATCTTTCATCTGAATAATTAAAATTTGTCAACGTGATGCACTCGATTTTTTTTTTTTGGTTAGCAGACAGTTTTTGAGTAATGTCGCCTTTCCCCGTTTTGCACAACACTTGACTTGATTTTCCTGGAAATCAGCAGGCTTGTTGATCTTTTCCAGCCAGCCACCAACTGACAGCGGCACTAATGTGGCAAGAGGAGCTCGAAGCCCCCGAGCAAAGTACGAAGTCCCCACCAGTACAAATCCCGCTTTCCGGTCTGCTCGGATCACTACGCTCACGACGGCGCGATGCGACACGACAGCTGGCGGCTCTCGTTTTGACTTTTACGTCGCAGACTGCTTTCGACTTCCGGTTTGGAATTTTTGGTAGGTTGCGCTTCATTTTTAAAAATTGTTGAATTTGGATTTAAATTCATTATTGTCGTTAAATGATGTGTCCGACCAGAATCTGTCAACCCAATGGCGGGATAGCACAAGTATGGGTTTAAAGAACACTTTTCAATCTATTATATGCTGATGGCAAGAGACCTTGTACTGTACATTTTTGGATGTAAATTCTATTTACATGCACTTTACACAATAGAGGAGGTTTAGGATCATGAAAGCTTCCTCCAAGGAAGGAACCCCAAACAAAAGCAAGACTCGGCGTGGTGGACTGACTGGCCGCCGGTCAATCGCAAGGCACAGAGAGACAAACGACCATCCGCATTCACACAAATTGACTCTGAAGAGCTGCGATGTCAAAACTCATTTTTGCCGGGGGGCCCACACTGTAGTTGCGGTTCCCCTCAAAGGGGGCGTTATGACTCCAAAATCATAAAAAAATATTTAACCGGCTCATCAAATTTACACATGGAATTTACTAGTTTTGGAATCAGAAATCAAGGGTAATGGGTTTCTCAACTAGTATTGTTGATGCTTGGTCACACTAAAATGTTTCCAATATGTCAGTGTTATCATTAATGATACGACAATTTGAAATTATGGTACGGATTTAAAAAAAAAAAAAATGATGAATGGTGATACACATGATTTGCCTTTGCGGGCCACATAAAGTTACTGATGGGCCAGATCTAGCCCCCGGGCCATGGGTTTGACACCTGTGCTTCAGATTCTTCAGTTAATTTAATAAGCACATTTTGGTATGTGGGAGGAAGCTAGAAAAAACATTAGCCGACAAGTATTGTGCTATTGTTGCAGAGTTATTTTTAACTGCAGTTGTGATATTACGCTGGTGCTGACCGGGCGCCGCCATATCGCAAAGAGTTGCACAGCACACCGAAAAAAATATTTCTTTCCTAATTCCAGCGTGTCAAAAGATTTGATTTGAAAAAAAAATTGAAAAATATTGTTTCTTTTTTCAGGGGTGCATCGTAAAATAGAAAAGTATTGAAGGCGGGGTGGCGATGACTTGATGAAAAAGAAAATGTTAAAGAACACCAGAATCTGTGTGAGCCGATGGGCGGCGCTGAAATGATAAGAACGGTACCACCTTGGGCTCAATTTGAGCAAGGGAAAAACCTCGCACATTCACTTGTTTATTCAAAAGTCAAGGTCAATAAATGACATACAGTTAAAATTCTGAAAGAAATGAATGAAACCTACAGCGTTTATGACAGTATCGTAATAAACGAGGATGCAAAATGTGTTTGTGTTTCCATCCAGGGTGGGGACACTTTTAACACCGCAGCATGTATGCGACGACTCTTTTGCTCTCGCTCGCACTGTTTGCCGTCGGGGGACATGGTGAAGAAAAGCAAAGTCGCGGCCACGTTTCCGTGGTGGTCGTCGGGGGCACGGGGGACTTGGCCAAGAAGTACCTCTGGCAGGGCTTCTTCCAGCTCTACTCGAAGCAGGTCAGCAGCGGGCACACCTTCTCCTTCTACGCCAGTGGACAGTCGCACCCCGACAAGGCCACGCCGATATTCTTCGGTATCCTGAAGGCGGTGTCGTGCCCCGAGGACGTCTCTGAAGAACGCTGCGCCGTGCTTAAGGAGCAGTTCTTGCGCCTGTCGCAATATCGGCAACTCAAGACTCTTGACGATTATCAGAATCTGGCCCAGCACATCGAGCGGCAAGTTCAGGACGAAGGGCTAACCGAGGCCGGACGACTGTTCTACCTCTGTGTGCCGGCATTTGCCTATGCAGATATCGCCGACAAAATCAATAACAGCTGCAGGCCTGCCGGCGAGGCGGCGTGGCTCCGAGTGGTTCTGGAGAAACCTTTTGGGCACGACCTGAGGAGCGCTCAGGTGCTCGCCGCGCAGCTCGGGAAGGCCTTTTGTGACAAAGAAATGTACAGAATCGACCACTACCTGGGGAAGCAGGTGAGGACAAACACGCGAAGGTCACACTCGAGCTGGATTAGACGCCAGTTCTACTTTTGTCGTACATCAGGTGGTCTCCAAGATCCTTCCGTTTCGAGTAGAAAACAAGAAGTTCCTGGATCCCATCTGGAACAAGCACCACATTGAGAGAATAGAGATCGTACTGAAGGAGACACTGGATGTACAAGGTAATCCAAATTTTTCACCATTTTCGAGGTAGTGGGGAGCACGTCTGCTTCGCTGTCAGAGGTTCGGCTTCAAATGTCTTTTGGGACAGCTTTTTGTGCCGTTTGCTTGTGTGGGTTTTCTTCAGGTACTGCATTTCTTGGGCTAACAGATAACCAGAACATAGCAGGTGGTGTGAATCTGAGTGCCAACAGTTTGCCTAAAAGTGTGGGATATGGGATGAAGCCAGAAGACCCAAAGGAGTGGGGGAAAAAAAAAACAACAAAAAAAAACTGGTACTGTACATGTCCTTGTCATTGTTTAGGTCGCATTCCCTTCTACGACGAGTACGGCGTGATCCGAGATGTAATCCAGAACCACCTGACGGAGGTCATGGCTCTCCTGACCATGCGGCTTCCTGCCAATCTCAGTGACAGTGAGGAGGTTCTCCAAAACAAGCTGCGGCTCTTAACTTCTTTTCTGCCCTTGGGCAAGAATCAGGCGGTGGTCGGCCAGTACCAAGCGTACCAAGCCGAGGTTCAGCAGGAACTAAACAAAACCAAAGACCACGTCAGCATCACGCCGACATTTGCGGGTCAGAATCGCAGACGTTTTGATAAAAATACCAACTTGACCTTTTATCGTTGACTTTCTGACTTGACTTTTTGTGTTCCAGCCGTGCTGGCGCACATGGACGCGGCCCAGTACAACGGCGTGCCCATCCTTCTGATCTCGGGGAAGATGTTAGATGAACGAGTGGGATACGCCCGGGTTCTCTTCAAGAGCGACATGTTCTGTCTTCAGGACGGCTTTCGCTGCAAGCCCAAGCAGATCGTCTTCTACTTCGGCCACGGGAGCCTTCAGTACCCAGCCGTCCTCGTGTCAAAGAATCTCTTCAAGCCTTCGGTGACCGAGGCCGAGTGGAAGGAAGTGATGGATCACGCGAATGTGAACGTCCTGGGGTCTCCCCTGTCAGACTATTATGTCCAAACTCCAAGGGTGCAGCGGGAAGCTTACGGAGAACTCATTTCACATATTTTTGCCGGACGCAAAAATAGTTTTATCAGTACGGAGAATCTCCTTGCATCTTGGGACCTGTGGACCCCGCTGCTTGAAAGTCTCGCCATCACGTTTCCCCGTATCTACCCGGGAGGGGCCGACAACGGCGACCTGCTGGACGTCCGTCTGAAAGGGAAGGAGATCGCCTACGAAAGCGAGGTGGTACTCGTCGGCCCGGAACAGGCGGGAGGTGCCGCGGCCAGGAATTTACTGGTCATGCAAGGCAAGTACCGGAGCGCCGACATGGTGTCCGCCTGGGCCGAGGAGCTGGTGGAGCGTTTGGCCGCCGACATTCAGGAGGCGGCAGAGGCGGCCGTGCTCCACGGCGGCGTTTTCCACCTTGCCCTCTCCGGCGGGGCCACGCCCATCGCGCTCTTCCACAGGTTGGCGCTGCATCACTTCTCCTTCCCCTGGAGCAACACCCACATCTGGATGGCGGACGAGCGCTGCGTGCCGCTCGCTGACCCGCAGTCCAACTTCCACAGCGTCCATCAGCACGTTCTGCAGCACGTGCGCATTCCGTATTATAACATCCACCCGATGCCGGTGCAGCTCAAGCAGCGTCTGTGCGTGGAGGACGACGGCGCGACGCTGCTCTATCAAGAAGACATCGGCAGATTAGTCAACGGCTCCAGGTTCCACTTCGTACTTCTAGGAGTCGGCCACGACGGACACACGGCCTCCCTCTTCCCCGGCGGAAAAACGACCGAAGGTGACGACGGTCTGGCGGTCCTCACCGAGAGCCCCGTCAAGCCGCACCGGCGCATGAGCCTCACGTTTGGTGCTATCAACCGAGCCCACAGGGTGGCGCTGCTGGTGATGGGCAAGACCAAACATGAGCTCGTCACTCAGCTGAGCCGCGTCAAGGGCGAGTCCGGCAAATGGCCGGTGACGCGGGTGAAACCCACCAATGGGACACTCTCCTGGTACATAGACTACGACGCGCTTTTGGGTTAGGGATCGCAATCAGCCCTTTCCATGAAAGTTATTTAAGCCGACCTACTGTGAACCGCTCGCTATTCGTGAAGGTTCGGGACCAAGACCAGCCGTGAATATTCAGCCTATTTTGCAACATAAGCGTCAACAATCATACATTCATTACACAAATAATAATTAAAAGCCTTTAGTCGGACAGGGCCGCTATCCAATAAATGCCGGATGTTTACGCATATTTGGAAGAGGCTCGAGTGCCACCTGAAGATATTTGATACTGCGCATTATTTTCATTTTCCGCCGCCGTGACGCATATCCCAGTTGGGGAAACCCGAGAGAACAAATGGGAATTGTGTCACTTGGACCGTGCCCTGGAAATTCACACTCGGCTCGTTTTCCCTCACTTGTGATGCACGTGTGCGTCTGCGCGTGACGCTGAAGCTCCAGCGTTTCAAATGGCAAACGTGCAACTCTCTGGAGTCGGTCAAAGGCCGTGCGTACACTTTCTGAACAGTGCCTTTATTTAATCGGTGTTTTTAGCCACTGCGGTAACGCCAGAGCTCAGGTAAACGTCTCGTGTTTCTACTTAAAGGACAGAAAAATGATTCCAGTAGAAGCACGTGGGTAAATAAAAATGGTGCTTTTTTTTTTGAGGGGGTGGGGGTAAAGACTTGAACCTGTAATTGCAGTTCCTCTTTACATTAAGTCAAAAGAATGTTACTGAGCCTTGTTTTGATCCATTTGCTGGAATGTGACCTTAAAATGTGAAGCTGTCAAATCGCATGCATTCATAATCTTCCTCCACCTGGTTTTCAATTTTCAACAGCATTTTTTTCTGCTTCTCAATGATGTCACCTGTAATTATGTTACATTTTGTGCAACGTACTCTGGGAAACAAACGTCAAAGATCCGCAGAGGAAACACTTGCTTTGTATGAAGTGTAACATTAAAACGTGAACCATATGAACTCACTTTTCTCTTCTTTCATTCCCGTGGTTTTGGGTTACCGGCTCGCCGATGGTGTGGAAAACCGCATGAATTGTTAATATGAGCGCTATCCGATGTCCGTGTGAGGCAGCTGGGCTGCTTTTATTGTCGCTGTCTTTTTGTCAGACGCAGTCCGCCTTTGACCACCAGCACACCTAAAAAAAAAAAAAACCTGGGTGTTATAAAAGAACACAAATGCTTAAGCAGGGTCCACGCGTACAGATTTTTAACATCTTAACTGATTTTTGTTCAATGTGAGAGACTCGACATGATGAAAAAAAATCGTGTGTGGGCCCTCTCACCTTTAAATCCTTTCTGTTCCTATCGTGCGTGGTATACTCGAGAAGACCAACGCAGTACAACGTACATGTGATAATTAATATCCTTTATATATTTAAGAAGAGTACGCACATTGATAATTGGGCCTAAATTGAGCATGTTAGCAATGGCCCAATTATTGGCTGTCTCTGAAAGATTATCGGTAGCGATCATCCTGTGGTGTAGGGTGTGTTCAGTTTTCTACCCGATCTCAGAAAGCAGTCATAACGATCACAAATGCGTGAGAATAGTCTAATTCATCCAGGTCTTGGTCAGTGGAGTGAATCATTTGCAACTGGCCTGTTCGGAACAGTTGGCGATCATTTCAATTTCATGAGAAAATCGGAAAGATTAAACTTAATATTTCTGATGGCGAGTCCTTGTGAGTTAGGCCAAGCCAAGGAATCGTGCTTGCGACATGAAACGGAATTCTCGCCAAATAGGCCAAATCTCTATGGAAAACTTTTTGGGCCAAGTTTCCTAAAAGTTAACCCCTACGATAAGGCCTCGGGGATTTTTACCTGTGCTCAAAATGGATGCCACCGCCAGAAAAAGAGACATGTGGTACAACTCTGGTGTCGTTTTGGCCTGCAAACATGAAAAGAGAAATGTTCTGATCATTGAAGACGAAATTGTCCGTAGGTGCGAAAGTGAGTGTTAATTGTTGTCTGCCCCGCCATTGGCTGGCAAGGAGTCCTGGATCAGGGGTGGGGTGTTCCTGTTCCCCTCAACCAAATTCAGCTCCGATCGGCTCCATCTTCCCCACGGGCTTAATGAGGTAAGGTCAAGCGGGTAGAGAGATGCTCCTCGAGTCGGATTTGAGTTAAGTTTCTTACGCATGCAGTCGCAGTGAAGGTCAAGACGGCGCAGCACAGCCCGTGCCCGAACGTCAGCAGTCCAAACACGTGACAGGACGCCCACAAGCCCCGAGGGACTGGCTCAATGAGCGTGAAGACCACCGAAAAACCTGAACAGACAAGTTTGGCAGTGCTTTCAAGCAAGCAAGCAAGCATTTACTGACGCTGGAGCACTACAATCAGAGTTTGGTTTGATCGCTGTGAGCAAACCGAAGAATGACATACAGTACAAAGTTGTGTAGTTGTGAGGGTCGGGGTTCGAAACTTGGCTCCAGCCTTCACGTGCGTTTGCACGTCATGGTGTGAGGAAACGTTATTGACGGATTTTAACAGGCAGCTCTATGTGATAGCTACGAAAGGCACGACGAATGTGACGAGAGAAGAACAATTTTTTACGCCAATTCCTAAACAACACCACTAGGTGACAGCATTGCACAAGAAACACCTTCCTGTTCCACTTCTAATGCGTAGTAGCTTTACTTTTGCCGTTTTTGGATCGATTCCCTTCTCCATGAACACGAATGATACCCGATGGTGATACATATTTCTGAAACGTAATGTGTTTTACCTGATGCGACGAGGGACAGGGCGATGGAGGCGGCCAGGCTGTTCAGTAAGGGCTGCTTGCAGTATCTTGCCGATGCGGGCCTTTTGAATCAAACACATCGTTCGAATATAGCCAATCTCTGGCGAAATAATTTCAGTCATTGCGCTACCTTGTCATGACGTAAAGCTGAGGGACCACCGCAAGGGCCGTGAACACCGTGTTGACGATTTGGCTGCCAAAGAAAAAAAGTCATTTCAAAACAGACAAAATTGTGTTTTCTGGGGGGACAAAAAGAACACGTACAACTTGAGCCTGCGATTCCTGGGCAGCCATCTGCTGCCGCGGTACGCCAGCAGCATCAGCAAATACGGTAACATTGCATCAGACGTGAGCTTAACAGCAGTCGCCGCAAATGTGAACGGCGGGTCTGGGGATTGTGTTGCACAGGAATACAATCCTTCCGCCCCCGGAGCCAGTTTCACATAGCGACAGCGGATTTGGGACGTCTACCGTGAGCAGAGCAACAAAAACGTCTTAGAAGCCATACCTGGAAAAACACAGGAGGGCTTCCGTTTTGATATGAAGCAAACCTCCGAAGGCAAACTTCTCTTAAACGGGGTGACAGGTGGTCCACGGATTGGCGTCTTTGGCGTTATAGCGTGGGCGCGGAGGTTGTTGAAAACACGAAATTGATATATTTAATACCGCTTTAAACTTAAGCCGCATATGACGGTTTCATCTAGGAACGTGAAATTCAGTCGGCACGTCTATCACGAAGAGTTGTGCAAAAAAAAAAAAAAAAAAAAAAACAGAAAACGTCACGCCTGGAAAGACAAAAGCTGTCTTCCATTTTAGTTTGTGGCATTTTAAGGTCATTCAGGACATTTGAGTGTGTCTGATTTCTACCAAACCTTTTAGCATGTATACCCGATGCATGGGTCACCATTTGTAACAAAGAAAGTTTTAGTCATTATGTGTGGACGTTGAAGTTAACTGTCAAACGAAACTCAATTACACTGTGTATTTAAAAACAGCAAAAATACTGTCGCCTTCTCTACGTTAATCCAATGAGAAATTCCACAGGCACGCGGGCTAGCAATTACCCTTTAGGTAACAGATATCTGAAGACAAACACTGCTGCGACACATGTAGACAGAACAAAACAGAAAATCTCATGAGTTAGAAATGTATTCACGCTACAAATTAAACTCATAGCTTAAGGCACCGCCGTACTGTAATCCTTCCACTCCAAAAATCAGACTCTTGGAAACAATTTCACTGAATCACTTTGGATTTAGCAAGTATGAGTTGGCGCACCAAAAACTCACAGGAAGTCTGCCATGTTCTTTTTTTAATGATTACTTTTAATGGGCAGACCACGGAAGCGAAGGTTGACGACTGGCCACGGGCCGTAAAAACGTGAAACCCGAATCCCTCCCAACACCAGAAGCCGTTTTCGCAAAACGTGAACAGGCGGGAGGCTTTTGTTGCAGAAAGAGGGTCCCCTTTAGCTCATGTTCTGCTCGGTGGATTTTATGTTAAGATGATAAGACCTCTAGATTTGTTCCCAGCTGACCCTTAGCCACACATAGCGACGTGCTGCAAAGACCACTTCGACCACAACAGGATGAGCTTGGACCGTCTCGCCTCAGATTATGTGCAAAAGGTCTCGTTCTATCTCCCCCCCCCCCCCCCCCTTGCGATCACCTCTGACCCATATCGACACACAATGAAACGTACCGCAGTTAAAAGTCCACTCACTTCTGATTGCGGAGCCGCGAGAACCTCGGCGATATGGAGCTCGACTACACGGGGACGTGGGACATGGTCAGCAATGTCAACTTTTCGGGGTACATGATTGCTCTTGGTAAGCCTTTGGAACTTCTGATCATCTTATTAATTAAAGGTAAAAAAAAAAAAAAAAAAAAAAGAATTAAATTATCAGAAGAATGAAAATTTGGGGGAAAAAAGCACAAAAAATGTAAAAAAAATATATAATTTAAAAGTAGGAAATTTATATGTATTTGAAAATATACGATACGGTCACCTCCAGCTATGATTTACCACCGAATGGAAAGGAAAAAGCTCAACTTTTAGAGATTTGTCAGATAAAAACTAGTCGTGCATTGAGATATGAGTGATGCAACTTTTTTGATTTTGTCGCAATACAAGCTCAGTTTTTTTTTTTTTTACTTGTGAGCACAAACATGAGCTGCGAGTGACGGTCAAGTCGACAAACACTTTAAATGATGAACAGATTAAAAAAAAAAAAAGGCTTTGAGCCTGGACATGTACTGGTACACTGACAGTGTAACAGCACAGTACTCAGGTTCATATATTCTTTCTCCTCTGCTTAGAACAACCGATATTAGTGCCGTACTGATAAGCTGGCCTTGAGGCATGATGAATTCCACTTGTGTTTTTGCGTCAATCTGATTGACTGATGCATCAAAAAGGAGCTGCATGAAGCAGTCAACCGACTTGCATAGACCTCAAGTGGGAGTTGTAAAGATGCATTGCATGTAGTGCCCCCAGTGGCCAATGTGGGTACACCAGGGGGAGCGCTCTACAATCTATGCGATGTGAAAAAAACTCTACTAGTAATTTGTTTTAGTTCTTTATTTTTAATTTCTTTTCTTTTTCCACTATCCTTAACAATGTGAGTTTATATATTGTACAACATTTTGGTGCGCTATTTATTATTATTATGTATTATTCATTACAACTGTTCCAATTGTTGCTTTTCTTCTGGTATACTGGCTCTCCCTTGTGGTATGTGATGGAATCACAGAGTGAAACGTCCAAACTGCATGAAAAAAAAGTAGCTTGAACTTTTTTTGTTTTATACAATACATATATTTATGTACAGTTCCGTTGTACGTATTTAAATCTTCTGGGCCATTCATTTGCATTTAATCATTTAGAACGCTAATTTAAGTACAATCTTTAACCTTTATGCGAAACACCCGAGAACTGAATCTTCAGGTATTTTCTTGTATTTTTGTCCATTTCCACCTTGTTTTTGATGAACGCTGGGCCGACGCCATTCTTGTGGTACTTGTAGAGCCAAGTAATTTCTGAGGTGGTTACTCGGCGTAGGTCTGAGAACCGCGTATTGAATGAATGGCATTTCCGTTCATCTCGGTGGGGAAACGACCATTCCAGATGCGATCGGGTCAATCTACCAGCGCAATTAAAGTCCCACTGACACCAAAGCATGATTTTTAGCATGTTTTTAATACATATTTAAAAAAAAAAAAAAAAAGGCACCTGGAGTGGACCCATCCGCTTTTTCACCACAACATGATTTCAACGTATATGGCTTTTTGCAACTCCCGCCATGAAAATCCTTTCGAGGGATTTATTTTCGAGAAGAAGCAGGAAGTGACGTCAGCAGCAGACGCCCACTCAGGCGGTCTCGTGCCTTTATACCAGTTTTCCCTGCGGAAAGGTAGCTCGTTGTTCCTTCGTGTTAGCCAAAATGTCGGCTCGTTGTATTGCTGGATATTGTTTGAACACTCGGGACGATGGATTCACTCTTCATACTTTTCCAAAAGACCCCATTCGGCGTGAAAAATGGATTGCAAGGTGCAAAGGACGAGAGCTTCGACGGTTCCAAATGACGTGTGTATAGAGTGACTAAAAAAAAAATAGTTGGGGGGTGGGGGGGCGATGGTGGCGGCGCCGTTGTTTATTCATCGGCATTGTTCATCGCCGCCGTGGAGGTGGTTAGGCCAGGCATGGGTCCTCCTGAGTATGCTACTTACTGTCATACATCCTGTCAGGGAGTCTGTTGTTAGCTACAAATGATCCGTATATCATCTAAATATGGCTTGAAATGATGGGGTAATATTGCCCTGGCCACTTCACTCGATTGTGAGATGATCTCTTCTTTGAAAAGAGCTTCCGTGTCAGGACGGGCATCGGAAAAAGTCTCCCATAGCAGGTGGCAAAGCGTCTTCTCAATGGCGACGGTACCAGCGTGACGTCTGCTGATGACGTCACAAGCAATATGGTATCGAGTGAGTCTTCCGCAACTTTGCGCACGAATGACACGCTCTCCGCTCATATACATTTTTTCGTTTAGACATTGACGTGATTAATATTTTGTCATTTTCATAACAATATCTATAGGGATGTCAGTAGGACTGTAAGCAGCGGGTCACGTAGATCCATTTACATTTTCGGCGCCAAATGGTTCCTTCCCCCGATTCCGAACGGAAGCGGCATCTGGGAATATATCTTCCGTTTTTCCCCGCAGGCATCGACTTCGCCACCCGCAAAGTGGCCGGCGTGCTGAAGCCTCGCAAAGTCATTGAGCAAGACGGCGATCGATTCAGCATCAGGACGCTCACCAGCTTCCGGAACTACGACATCGCCTTTAAGATCGGGGAGGAGTTCGACGAGGACAACAAGGGGATGGATAACCGCATGTGTCAGGTACCACGCGGTACAGCGGTAAACTTCTTTTGAGTGCAACTCCTGCAAAAATCAGGCATTTGCGGCCAATTTTACGTAGTTCTGAACACGACGTTTCTGTCAATCAGAAGTACTGCAAAAGTCTCGAGAAGCCATGTCCAAAAAGACACAGGAAGTCCGCCATCTTGGTTGGAGGCGGACATCTTTGTACATTTCGATGTGCCCGTCATTTATAAACGGGTCCAAGAGGTTTTTGTCCGAATTTGAACCAGAGAAAACATGGGCAACATTAGGCAACTGCGTGGGAAGAGCATAGCGGCAACATTTTCACGCAAAACACAAAAGTCGGAAGTTATTTCACGCAGACAAAGCGCACGTGAGACTTTGATCGGAACTTTTTACATTATCCACTTTTGGTGGCTGTTTCAGAGCACGGTCAACTGGGACAACGGCAAGCTGGTGTGTGTTCAACGAGGGGAAAAGAGGAACCGAGGCTGGACTCACTGGATTCAGGAAAATCAACTTCATTTGGTACGACTGGGAAAGAAGTCAAAGAACATCACGTGACCCATTCCCCTGCTACAAAGACAGCAAAGAGCCCCTCTCGTAGTATGAAGCCCTCCCCCCCTCAAAAAAAAAGTTCAAATCATAATCTGACAAGATAAACATTTATATTTGAGGTTTGATTTTATGAGTATAGTTGCTTATTTTCAGGATGAAAAAAAAATCTACTTTATCATAAAATTATCTCCAGAATGCATTTTTTATGAAACATTTGATTTATATATATATGACTTTAACCTAAAAAAAAATGTAGCCCCAAAAATTCTCAAATCTGTCCACTCTTGTAAAATTACTTGTAAATTTATGACACTCGTAAAATCACTACTTTAACGGAGAACATTTTCCTCAAAAGGTCTTTCTATATTCTCAAAGAAAATACTATTTTCTAAACAATCTATTCTGAGAATACTATGACTATTATATTATGATCATATAATACATATTATTATGAAAACACCCAATTTTATTCTGGTAGTTTGAAGTGATCTGCATATCATCTAAATATGGCTCGAAACGATAGGTGATGATTGTGAGACGTTCTCTTCTTTGAAAATAGGAAATAAGCCACATTCTTTTAAGAGTGATTTTAATCTATTTGTGTAGTAATATATATATATATATATATATAAACATTTTTTTTTTTTTAAAGCAGAAATTCACAATGTCGTCTCTTTCCAGGAACTTACCTGTGAGGATCAAGTCTGCAAGCAAGTTTTCAAAAGGACACTCTGAGTGTTTTTGTATCTAAATCGTATAATTAAATATTATATGATAATTAAAGAAATCTATATTTTTGGAAATACATTTCTAACGGCTTATCCACATACGTAACTCATACAAGTGAAAGCTTCAAGTTTTTTTTATGTCTGTAATTCTAACTCCCACCACATGGTGCTGCTGTGAAAAGTATTAAAAGGAAATCCACTACTTAAATCGTTGGCTGGGATTTCTTGAATTGTGCCGCGAAATAAACACAAACAACATGGCGGTCGTTTTCGCGAGTTTCTTTTTCATTCAATAAATGTACATCGTACGGTCTGGATACCAAATGAAGTAATCAACGCCGATATGTCATTGAGCGAGGACGAAACGCGTCAGGTAGGTAACGAACGCCCACGGATGTTTACCGACTATTTGTATGTAAAATTTCGTTTGCATTCCAGCGGCTTAAAGCTGCCGTCCATTACACGGTCGCTCGGATGTGCCAGAAAATGGGCGAGGAACAAAGCAGAGAGTTCAGCCGGCAAGCGGTCGCGGCCATCGCCGAGACCGCCTTCAGACAATGCGGTGGGTGGGCGACATGGTCGTGAAGCTCGTCGTCAAATAATTGAGCACATTGTCCACTTTTTACTTGGTTTATAGCTACTGTACAACTAATACTCTTGGAGTCGTGTTTAATTATTATACAGGGCACTCATTGAAAATCATTTGACATGTAAAAACTTCAAACTAAATTGTGTTGTGCTACCTTCACGTCATCCTCACCCTCACAGGGACTGTCATGGAGCGCCTCTACTGCAGGCTTCTTGGACATTGGCCTGGAATGTCCTTGTTGGGGGTGTGTGGAACATAATTAGTGTCTACTTAATTGTCCTCTGGGGTGGCCGCCATGACAGCAATGGTATTCCTCCTCCGTGGATAACAAACACACAAAGGAGGAAGTAGACGTCACACTGGGTCTCTTCTCATTGGTCAAATTCCTCAAAGGCGGGTTCTGTAATGGATTTGATTGGCTGGGGATCACAGGGTTCGAGAGCCGACTGTGGTCAAAAGCAGGGTGTAAAAAAATCAAAAATAAAATAAAAAGTCATTTACGCCATAAAGGGTGAAAAGCATTTTTTCCATTGAGATGCAGTATGTAGTTCCAGAACTAATTTCCAGAATATGTTCCGCATCACTCTTCAACAATTTAATTTCCAATCAGTCTTTCCCCCTCTTATGTAAAGGGGAAAAAAATATGCATTTACATATTTTATTTAACAAAACAAGGAGGGGTATGGTTGTGCTACCCAGATAAAAAAAAAATTTAACACAAATGATAACTTAGATTCCAGCGTAGTTAAAAATAACCAAAACCAGTCCTGCACAGTCTCTCCCATGAAGCTATTCCAATACATCGCTTGAACATTTTAAGATTTGCATTTTATAACCAGCAATGCCATCAATCTGCATTTCCACAGATTAATTGACACTGTTGCTGTGGGTGAAGTCTGCAGATGCGGCGCTTTAACTACATCTCATTAGCTTGTGCATGTGTACCTAATGCATATCTGTTTGTAAAATATGTTTTCAAACTGCGCCTGTTTCTCTTCCAGATATATTTGCTAAAGACTTAGAAGCGTTTGCAAAGTAAGCATTTTTTTTTTTTAAACACTAACAGGCAATCTGTGGTTTTTAGGTTAACCTCAATACCCGCTCAACTCTTATTACAGACATGCTAAAAGATGCACCGTGTCAGCAGAGGACGTCAAACTTTTGGCTCGTCGCAGCACCGCGCTGGTGAGGTCCCCCCCCCCCCAATGAGATCCTTGCGACGATGTGCCAAACGTCAAATTATGAACAATCAAACACACGAAATATCTTGTTTGATTTGCCTTTATTTCAGTCAGTGCACATACAGAAGAAAAGTGAAGAAGTGGAACAAGAGCAGAAGGCTTTCAAAAAGAAGAGGAAGAGTAAAGAAAGTGACCAGAGCAAAGAATAAGACAACAGACACTTCCGTTAGCTCGCTTCTTGCCCCCAAACATTGTCATAAAAATGTCAACACGGCAAAAATGCATTTTGGTAATGCTGTTGAAGGGAAGGGGCGGACAGGGGCGGGGTGGGGGGGGGGCTGTCGGCAGGATTTTCACTGCAAAAAGTTCAAGTGACAATTCCAGTGTTTTGTTTTTCCCGTCATTTGGATATGGCAGTGTGCATCGGGGGAGGGGCGGGGTATGGAATCGCATTTCGTAAAATCAGACCTTATTCAAAACGTGGATAAAAATCAGATGAGTAGCAATCGTTTGCCAGTGTAAACAGAACTGAAAGACCTCACCAATGCCCGTTCGTGTCATTGAAATAAAAAACCGTAATAAAAATCATTTTAAATTTACAACAGCAAAAGCATATACAATCTGCTTTAAATATGATACAGTACGTGCATCTAATTAAAGAAGCAAAATAATTTCAGACAGCAGCAGTGGAGTAATGTGGAGATTTCCCTTATTTAATTGAATGGAGGGGACACGGAGGGGGTGGGGGGGGGGGGGGGTCAGCCCAGCCCAAGCAAACCCTACCAAGTTGTTGACTTATTATGTTGTCACTGACTGATGTTGACGCTTCAGTTTATTTATAATAAATGTTAATTTTTAATGATGGATCTTCCTAGCTTTTGGCTCCTTGATTCTTTGACAGCAACCTGAAAGCTATTCACGCCGCTGCCATATTGAGTATTTTATATATATTATACTATATTTTGCTGGCTCTTCGTTGTTATGCAATTACAGTCTAACTAGGAACTCTTTTTTTTTTTTTTTTAATCATTCCATGTCATAGATAAGCATCGTATCAACACTGTCTACATATTTGCAAGTCATAACAAATCTGTGTTGCGGGCAAGTGGTGAATAAGTGTTGGGAAAGCCGACGCGCGATTAGAGTCAAGACTTACAGTGTCGAGCATTTGAAAACGTGTCGGAATTGCTAACATCACGTCCAAGGAGACAACTGAAATGTAACACGACAAAAACTTTAATTGACGTCTGTGTGAAATGACATCGAATGTTCTCCAAACATCGACCCCTACTCGCTTCTTTTTCCCTCAATGTTTTTGCTGGCGGGAGGTTATGACAATACGTATGAGCGACGTTGCAAATGAGAAAAATATTTATCTCACGTGTTCCGGCATTATAAACAGTCTCGTTGCTTAAGTGTCCACTGAAATATATCCCGAGGAAGACTGATTCAATATCAATTCGACAACTACGACTCGATTAAATTGTTTTCGGTGTTTGTACAGATAGAACTGCCATGCCTTTTTTTTAACTGATCTACAAGTTATTTTCCCAAAGATGTTTTATTGCTCAAAAATGTGAGGCGGCACCCACATGTGCATGAAAATAAGACGTTTCAAAACTGTCAAAAGGTATTGTGTTTCTCTAATTCATACTGAATCGACAAAATAAGTTACGTCAACATCGAATCTCAACCTATGGTATCAATCAAATTGCGAGGTTCTTAACATCCTACCCGGGGACAAAACTAAAACCGTGAATATCAAATCGTAATTGGGCGCTTGGACCTGCAACGCGAATCCGTTTGTTTTGCTGACGAGTCGGCACCGAGCGCCCAAACTTCCTGATGACGTTTGACATCGCGCACAACACCCGTGACCATTCCCACAATTGTGAAATTTGCCAGGCAGTCGTCCAATCACCAAACGAGTATGTAAACAAGAGACCCTGTTATCCAAACACGCACAGCGTTGCATCAGAAACTCTCTTTCGCCATACAAGCAGAGGGGGAAAAAAAGCATTCTCTCTCTCTCACAAGCTAAGAAAGTGAGCAAAAAGACAAGTACTACCGCGTGTCTGAGAAGGCCACACACTCAAAGTGTTGGAACTTCCGTCTTCGTCCTTCAGTCGGGGTTCAAATGGAGACCTCGACCAGCGGAGCCCAAGGTCCCTAGATGTGTGAATCGAATTAGTTGCTTTAATCCCACGCAAGTAATATCAAATAAACAATCTATTCAAATGAACTTTATTAGACAACTCCCTTCATTTGACATTTTTTTTTTTTCCTCAAGCACCTCACAAACATCAAGATCCTATATAAAAGGGAGGTGGGGGGGGGGGCATTAGGACACCACTTCCATGTTCTCACATCACACGTGTGTCGCCCGCCCCCTCCCGCACGGTTTCATCAGTCGGCGTCATCCACATCAAATAACACACGTACAGATCAGTCCGTGAACGAGGAACAGCACACACCATACTGCATTCAAATCAGATTATAGAAGCATTACAAAGAGCACAACACTCCACTACATTTTCATGTCGACACATTAAGAATAAAGGGAAACTCTTGCAAAGTTTGAAAAGGGGGTGGGGGGGAATCTTTTGACGTGCTAATCAAAAGGATGTCCAGGTTTAAAGGGCGGGAGGCGCTCGGAGCATCCGTCGCTTCCACTCACACACTCAATAGAAAAATCAGTCGCATTTTTTTTTGGGGGGGCTCGTTCACCGCACAGGCAGTCCTCCGTCCGCTCACTCACCAACCGCTTCACTCTTCGCCACAAAGACCATCCGCACTCATCAGCTCCCCCCCGCATCCAGAAAAATGTCACTTGCGCAGTTCTCTCTCTTCCAAGCATAAGTGGATTTTTTTTGAAAAACAAAAAAATCAAAAAGTGAAAACACACCCACCGTCTCGTGAGAACATGCCGAGTGAAGCCGTTGTTTGATGGCATAGCATTTACACAGGCGGGAAGAGGGAGAGTGATTGCGCTTATCGCCCCCGCGACAATGCTGCCATATTGGAGCTTCCTCGCAGGGAAACGGAAGAGAGGTCAACTGCAGAAGAGATTTCAATGAAGGCCTTTGTCCACTTTTGACTGCAAATAAAAGTTGCACTTTGGGAAAAAAAAAAAAAGTTATAATTTTCAACCAGATTCTCCCCGATGCCTAAAAAAAATGATGCCATAGCTCTGGATAATGGCGAACCACAAACATGCACTTTTTTTTTTCCTTCATCCAAATCATAACAGTACACAATACACACACCAGAGAATCCAGTTGAAATTGATTTCTAAAAAAAGGGGGGGGACATAGGAGGTGGGGTGGGGAGCACTTCAGCCATAAATCAATATTTCAGAGGTGTCCAAACGGTTTTTTTTTTCTTCAAGGATCGGTATTTAAAAAAAAAAAAAAACTAAAAGGATGCTCGGGCCACTTACATTCTGCACCAAAGGTTTATTAAACATTCTTAAACCAATCAATGATCCATCCATCCATTTTCTTTTGCCGCTTATCCTCACGAGGGTTGCGGGAAGCCAATCCCGGCTGTCAACGGGCAGGAGGCAGGGGACACCCTGAACCGGTTGCCAGCCAATCGCGGGGCACATTGAGACAAACAGCTGCACTCAAAATCGTACCTACGGGCAATTTAGAGTGCCCAATTAATGTTGCATGTTTTTGGGATGTGGGAGGAAACCAGAGTGCCCACCCGGAGAAAACCCACGCAGGCAGGGCCGGGATTGATCCTGGGCCCTTAGAACTGTGAGGCCAACACTTTACCAGCTGATCCATCCGTGCAACATTAATCAGACACTCTCAATTGCCCATAGGTGTTTTTTCTCAATGTGCCCTGTGATTGGCTGGCAACAAGTTCAGGGTGTACCCCGCCTCCTACTTGTTGACAGCTGGGATGTGCTCCAGCGCTCTCTGCGACCCTTGTGAGGATAAGTGGCTAAGAAAATGGATGGAATTACATTGTTTAATTTCCAAGGTTTGGCATGGCCAGTGACCCTGAATCCCACCCGAATACGTCCATTCCTGTACTAACCAAATCAAACTAAAACAGGAGCCCACAAAATGGAGCAAGCAATTGCCGCTCTGAGGCAGGCCTGACTAGATGAAGTGAAATTGAGGAAATGAGCGACGACGAGATCAAATTTCTACTCGACTTGCCATCCAGTGTAGAAAGAAGTCCAATCCAAGCAAATACGGGCCATGGCAATTTATTTTAGTAGATGCGACGGGCTGCCCCGGGGGGGAAAAAAAAAAAAAAAAAAAAAAGCATGGTGGGCCGCCAATGCTCCCGGGCCGCAGTTTGGACACCCCTGCTCAAAACGAAAGCTATTACATACAAAATATCTTCCACAAAAAAAAAAAAAAAAGTGTCGTTCAGAGACAGAGACACCCAAAATAAACGTGAAAAGACTCAACCTCTTTCGCACAATACTTACCGTACGCACACGCTTCACCGCTATTTTTCCTCTTTTTTTTTTTACATACCCCACCCGGACGACTTTGACTCCATGCTGGACCCAAACCCCGAGCTAAACCCGCTACCGCCGCTGGTGGAGTTTGCACCGGTGCCCCAGCCCAGGCTGGCCGAGCCGCCGCCGTAGTTGCTGTTGCCCGCGCTGAACGACTGACTCTGGTCTCGGCCGGAGCCGGCGCCGCCGGCGCCGCCGCCCGACGTGGACGACTGCTGCTGGCTGGCCAGCATGCCCATCATCCCCCAGCTGCTCTGCAGGGCCGCCTGCGCCGCCGCCATCATGGCGGGGTTCAGGCTGAAGGAACCGAAGTTGGCCATGTTACTGTTGGAGCTGCTCCCCATGCCGCTGCGACCGCCCCCGAACGCCTGGGCGCCGAAGCCGTTGCCGAAGCGCCCGGTGCGGTCGAACTGCCTGTTGCCGTGTTTGGGCTCCGCGTTTGAGATGTGGACGCTGACGCCCTTGATGATCAGGTCTTCGCCGCATAGAGCCTGAGCAACCTGGCGGAGGGGGGTGTGGACAAAACTGGCATCAAGTCAATGCAAGCAGTCACTGAAATATCAAAATCAACGGCACCTCCAACTGTTTTATTGACACTAAATGTTACGTAGTTTATTTGCCTAAAACCACACACCGTAATTCCCGGCCTACAGAGTGCACCTGGTTATAAGCCTCGCTTATAGCGCGCTAGCGTTAAACTCTTTCTGTGTACCAAGGCTTATAACCAAGTGTGCTAACATTAGCCCCGCGCTAACACTAGCGCCGCATCACCGCATAAACTGCAGGGTTGAAAGCGTGTGAAAAAAGCTGCGGCTTGTATGCCGGATATTACGGTAATTTTGCCAAGAATCAACTCACTTAATGCTAACATACCATGGAAACTGCCATAAACGAGCTAACAAACCCACCATGGATATCACGATCATGATAAACCTCATAACACCTTATATTTGAACACAAATGCCGCAGCAACACATACAAACAGCAAAAAAAAAAAAAACAATGCTCACAAGCGCGTTGTTTCCCCACTGCAAAAAAAAAAAAAAAAAAAAAAAATTACTATGACTGCAGTTCAGTTGCAACCAGGGCCCTCGCTACCCACTCGCCAATTCGCCATATGCAAACACATACTGAGTCTGGCGTGTAAAGATTTCAAATGGTGAAAAAAAATTGGCGAACATGTAAATTGGCTGTTTATCCTAGCATATGATTCTGTTCCGTTATAGACTTATGTATAGTACCAGAATTTGTATTTAATTGCTGGCTTTAGCGTACCGGAGGTAGGGTTAGGCTAACACTGTACCGGAAGTTGAGCCAATAATTCTTTACATCGGAGACAAGTGCATCCGGGTTCGGCGTCAAACCCACGCTTTCTCGCTATCTGTTCATGCTACGGAAAATTTAGAAGCCTCTGGGATTATCTTCCAAAAAAAAAACAAAAGGATGGCAGTGGTATAAATGCAGCTTGACGGACGCCCAACACAACTTTGTCTGCTGTCGGAAAAATCTACTCGCCGTGCACGGCAGAGGCAAAAGATTCGCCAGGAATGGTTTTCGAAATTCAAATGGCTCAAATTGAGTGACTCATTTTTTCTGCCAATGGTGTATTGACAGCAGAAGAAAAAAAATTGTTCTGACACGCGGAAAATCATCGGTGGCGCCGAAGTTGGGTGACTTGGTGAAGCATCAGCAGACGGCAGATCACAAGTTTGCTGCAACTGCAAAGACGGAGTTGACGTCGAACGCGGCTTCAGCTGGCATAACATTGTGAAAACGTCCTTAAGGAATTGTCTCAAAACAGAAAGTGGAAGTGAACTGTTCATCGGTATAATCGAAGGCCCTGAAGAAGAGTTGTTTGATTTTGATAAAAGTTTTTGTAAATGGTAAAATCTGTAAAAAGACGAGACTCTTTATGGCAGGTATCGTGCAAAAACTTTGCGTTGAACACTGATGTTATTTTCTACAGTCAGGAGTACAGAACTTTTTTATTTTTATGACACATCTCTGTAATTCTTAGTGTTTATTAGATTCAGTTACCAATAAAAATATAATTCGTTGTATCACATTTACGTCTGAAAGTTATTTGTATGCATGTAACCTGAAGAACAAGAAAGAATATGAGTCATATTAGTAGACCGCAGTTTGACCGGCAAGTGATTGGCTATTTTTTTGGCTATGATTATTGAAAAGTGGCTAATGAAAATTTATTTTGGCTTTAAAAAAAAAAAAAAAAAAAGGCTAATGATGAAAAAAGGCTAGCCAGGGCCCTGGCAACAGTTTTGTGTGTCTCATCTATGCGTAGGATACCTGCACGTACGCACATCTGGACAATGCGCGCAAACGCACGCTGGATGGCACAGTAACCATGAAATCATAACGCACAAATTGTATCTTTACATTCTATAAGTTATTACTGCATGTTTTTTAAAATGTACAACAAAAAAAATGTTAATGTTTTTGGAGGAGAGGCTGGAATATGTAACATGTATAATGGCATTTCCACTCAGTCCAATATGGAACGACGATTTGGGAAAGGAGTGCTTGGGAATTACAGCGCGGGAAGGGAAGGAATTCAACTCGAGGCAAGGCACCGCTGTACTTTGAAACATCCAAAGGGTTGGTTTTTACCAAAACGTAGTCGTGAAACATTTGACCCAAAAAAAAAAAAAAAAAAATACCTGATCATCCGCAAACGTGACGAAAGCAAAAGCGCGGAACGGCTTGGGGATGAAGACATCCGTGACTTCTCCGTACTGCATAAAAAATTGCCGCAGCTCGTCGGTGGTCATGTCCTCCGTGCAACGTCCCACAAAGACTTTGCGGCTCCTCATCGGCTCGTCCGGGCATTGCTGCGAACGCAAGATTGCCGCCGGGTTACACAAACAGGTACTTGGACACCGTCCCATTTTGCGGTGGCGTGTTGTGTTTTGCGGGGACATTACCATCATATTCACCTTGGAGTTGGGGAACTTGCAATCGCACCATCTGCCGTCAATCATGTGGCGCTGGGCGATGACTTTTTCTTGGGATTCGTACTCTGTGAAGCGCACAAAGCCAAACCCTTTGGAGTTTCCCGACCTACCGTCTCGTTTTACCTGATGACGGAAGAAACGGCTCAGTCTGGCGGCCGGTCGTCCACCCGCGGTTTCCCGAGGCCACGCGGCCATACCTGCACCATGATGACTTCCCCGAAAGTGCTGAAGTAGTCTTTCAGGTCCTGCTCGGTCGTTTTCCAAGGAAGACCCAGCACGATAAGGTCCGATGTCTTCATGTCGCCACGCTTCATTTTCACAGCCGACGAGGCATCGATTTCTTCCATTTTCCTTTTGTTATCTGCAGATGACAGACATTGGGAACATCTCACGTAGTACAGTAAAGCCTCGGTTCTCGGACGTCCCCGTTTTCGAAGGAAAATTTCGAGATTTTTTTGCGTCCGTTTTCGAACGAAAATCGGAACTCCGACAAAATTCGGAAATAACATATTGCGTGCGGCCAGACCACCTGACCCATGACGCGCTTTGTTGTGAATTGCCACGGCACCGAAAAATAAAACCCGAAATAACATAACGCGCACAGCGCGAGCAGTTGACCCACCCGCGACGCGTTTTGTTATTGTCTATTCCAATGCCCCCTGAGAAAAAAAAAAAGAAGAAGAAATGACGCAAACAACGCACTTTTGTTATTCTGTATATCGTAGCCTCTGTACACAGACATGTCTCGATAGAGACTGTTGTTTTTCTTCTTATGGAGGACTACCCGTGCCAACCCACAATCATGACTCCAAAAATGGCAAGTTTCAAGTTATTCTGCACTTTTGTCAATTAAAAAAAAAAGTTTACAAGGCTGGGGGTCGAGTCGCTACGGATACGGCAATGCACTCCCAGCCTACTACTAAAGCATACATTTTAAGAAAAAATATATTTCTTTCATTATTTTATTAGATAAAGTATTTATTTTAGTATCTATTTCTACTATGCAATTTATGACCAGGAAAAGCTAAAAAAATGCTTAAAACCAATTTTTTTAGGCTTGGAACGCATTATTTCATTTTCTATTCATTGTAACAGGAAACATCGATTCGGTTTTCGAACAAATCCCTTCTCGGACCGTTTTCTGGAAGGATTGTGGTCAAGAACCGAGGCACCACTATACTAGTAAAAGTATCGCGCTGTACTTTGGATTTGAGGATCGTAGGCGTTTTTATTTATTGTTCTCCATAAGTTTTTACCCCGCTCACCTTTTCTTTTTTTTTAAATAACTAACTTATTTGGGTTGGGAGCCGCTGGGATCTGACCCCAGGCGGCACTGTACGTCAATAAACGTGACATTCTTTCAAAAACCACATCAAAACCAAGTTTGAAGGCGTGCAAGCCATTTACCTTTCGGATAGTTGACCACGTAGACCATGTTCCCCCAACCGGTCTCCGGGGCGTGCAGGACTCCCTCGACAATCCGCACGCCGCGCATGCACTGGGACACGGGGCTCCTGAAGCGGAGGCCGCACGCTCCGGGGAACTGGGCCGACACCGTGGACAGAAGAACGGTGCCGTCGTCCTCGGACGGGATCTCCATGGGCTCCTCGTTCTCCTCCTCGGCCACGCGGACGTACACCTCGGCCATTTGTCCCGAGTTACGACGGCAGGAGAGGGGGGGGGGGCTACAGTTACGAGGCTAATGTAGCCAATGCGCACTGAACGAGGACTTGGAAACTTTATAAATAAGAAGAGATTAAAAAGAACTTGCGTGTGTGATTCTCGAAAAGAAGTTTGAAAATACACGAAATCAAGTAAGAAAAGGGAAGAACCGAGCTACGCATGCGTCTCGGTTCTTTGTTCGTTCCAACGGTGTTGAGTGTCAACAACGCACTAAAAGTACCTCTCGAACGGTATAAACGTTCGGAAACTCGGACAAAGGTACAAAAAAAAATAGCCGCGTTTGTTTAAGTTCTCGGATGCAGTTCCGTCGCAGTAAAATATGAGCTCACCCAGTGTTTTTCGTGTATTTGTCCCTCGAGGCGCTAGAGTTAAAGCGCCATGTAGGTTTCGTTGAAACAGGATTATCTACAAGAAGCAGGAAGTGCGTCATCATAATACGGACATGGGGGTTGTTTTTTTTCGTTGTTAAATTGCATCGTATCGCCCTTTTAAGAGCGCACATTTTAAACCGGTAACACGCTAATTAACGGCAGTTGTACTCCCATCGCGAACATGTTTTATTGTTTTCGTTACTTATTTATGTTTGTTGTATGTTTTGTACCGCGGTAGCACCCCGTTATGAGTCCCGACATGGTACAGTCCATTTAACACGACTCTTCTCTGATACAGTATCAAGATGGCCGACCACCTGCATTCGTTATGTTTTGTAAACAAGACATAATTTGTGGTGGATTTATTTGATATACAGTTTTGGACACGTCTCACACACAAATATGTAAATGTAATACAAAACGTGTTACGCGTTTGATATTAAAACGTCAGAATAAGAAAATAGTCTCAAAAGCACGAAGAACTAGTGATTAGTACGTCAGCCTCAACTGTTTTGAGATTTGTGTTCGAACCTCAGGCACAGCCTTCCAGTTTGTACCTTGTATGTTCAACCCCATCTTGCTTAATCTGAAATTGAATTTGATTTAATTGACTCAGGAAATATCCTTCCATGTTCCACTTTTGCCTTGGCATTTTTTTTTCTATTTTCTTAGCCGCTTATCCTCACAGGGGTTGTGGGAGTGCTGGAGTCTATCCCAGTTGTTAACAGGCAGGAGGCGGGGTACACCCTGAACTGGTTGCCAGCCAGTCACAGGACACATACAGAGAGACAACAGTTGCACTCACAATCACATCTAGGAGCAAATTAGTGTCCAATTTATGCATATTTTTGGGGATGTGGGAGAAAACCTACACAGGCACCAGGTCCTCAGAACTGTGAGGCCAACATATTATAGCAGCTCCACCGGCCCCTCAGGAAATATTGTTACACAAACAAAAGGAGAGCAACAACAACAACAGGCTTGCATCACAGTCATCTTGGGTTCAAACCCTGAAGGTTGCGCCTTCTCTCCCCGCTTGTGGGAATTTGCTTGCATCCAAAAGCAGTAACTTCGCGCATCTCAAGTGTCTGGAATGTGATCATGAACGGTTGTTGTCTTATTTGACTTGATATAGACCCTCATCTGTGACTGTGACCCGATTGAGGACAATCACGGAAAATGGATTGATGGATAAAACAATATTCTGTACAAACTCTTTAAAATTATGCACCTGTAAATAATTTTCAACATACTGTATTTGTATTTTTTTCCCCACTGACAAGGCCAGAGAAGTGGAGTACACTCCGGACTGATCAATTTAATGCAAGACATAACCATTCACACTTACATTCCCACCCATTGCCGGGACAATTTCATTTCACAATTTTAACATGAATGTTTTGAGAATATGGGAGACAAAAACACACAGAGAAAATTATTCAAATTCAACTCAAGTACTGTCTCAAATAGATGGGGAAAAATAAAAACAAGCACCACAAGATAACTCTCAAACAGCTTTTTATTACATCTTCAATCAATAACAGTACATTTTAGTACAGTATCTATCTTGCATCCAGCTCACCGTGGAACACCAACAGACTCAAAAGGAAATACAAAAAACAAAAAAAACGAAAAAAAAAATAGTGGAAAGCTACATAAGGGTGCAGAGCTGTATTATATTCATGGAAAGAGGGTGCGGGGAGTGGGAATCCATCTGGAGTTGAATTACATTTTCACTTGTGGCCACACAAAAACACATCACATTTATTGAAGTACATCGCAGAGAAAGGAAAGTGAGAATGTCACATTAACAAAAGTGCTTCTGTATACAGTGAAATGTCATTCAGATGTTCTGCGTTTTCAATTTAAGACTAAAAAAGAAAAAAATGTGTAATATGGACACTGTGTGAGAGTGTTCTCCTCGTTTGAAGGAGAGAGAGAGAGAGAGAGAGAGAGAGAGAGAGAGAGAGAGAAAAGGCTCGCCGAGGAGAGAATCATCACAATGATTGTTATATTCTTAAAAATTGGCATCGATAGAACTGGTAAGCATATTTTACACTAGGTACGGAGTCTCTTGCTCACTCAGGTGCAAAGCGTTACCAGTTATTAATATGCAGAGTGGGTGCCCGAAAAATGACTCGGATTACGTTCAATCAGATCAATTCTTTCTTTTTTTTTTTTAGAAACCAAAATGGAAAAAAAAAAAAAAAGTTGTTTTTTTTCCTGTACGCATTTCATTTCGCACCACTGAAAGCAAGTCTACAGCATGCACATCTAAATTAAGTCGTGTCAGACAAAATTATATGTCTCAACTTAAAGACAGACCATTATTTTGTATTCAGACATTGATTTTTTTGTTTTGTACATTTCATTCACAGAGTTACAACTGCAGTTTCGAAGCAAAGGAAGTGTCTATTTAGTGAAGGTGAAGTGTTTCACTCGAAAAAAGTGGATACTAAACACAAGACCCTAACCGTCGCTGCCGCCCACCCCAATCTACATCGAAAAATGCAACTATTGCCCCCCCCGCTGTGCCCCAGACAACCTCAGCACCTTCCTTGCTACGCCGTCTCATCCCACCCAAAGTCAAAAGCATGTACAAGATTTACGGGGGGTTATAACTGGACAAAGTTACTCATATGAACTCAATTTTGTACTGGAATGAGCATTCATAACTTATAGCATGTGCTTGGTTAGTTTAACATCGTAATTAGTTGAGAGGCGAAGCTTCTTCATGTGCAAAAGGCTGTGATGAGGAAAAACAAAAACAAAAACAAAAAAAATCAAAGAAACAGCTAGTATATAAATACAGACTTTTTTTTTTTTTTTTGGGGAAAAGCCGCTCGTGTAACATGATCGAAGCTTTTCTGCGTGTTTTTATCTCTCGTCGCTCGTACGTGATTTAACTGGATTAGAAAGGAGAAGCTCTCATTCAAACAGGTCTAAAACTACCAAAGGAATACGACCCGAAAATGAAAGCCATTGAGAGTTACAAACGGTCAGAACAGAATTCTTTAAAAAAAAAAAAAAAAAAAGAAGAAAAAAAAGTTAAATAATTTGTACAATTACACTCCAACATTTGCTTTCAAGACACACACGTTTGAATGGGATGATAGTGTTGTTGTGTTTTGTTTTTTCTTTCTTTTCTTTCAAGGTAACATGAAATGGTCCGAGAAGGAATGCACAAGTTTCGGATTTGATACCACAGGAGATCCTTTTCTTTAATTAGGTGATAAGACAATTGTGCTCTTCTTTGTGTAGGAAAAGGTTTGCTTTTCCCTTCGACATATTTTGTGTGTGTGTGTGTGTGTGTGTGCGTGTGTGTGTGGTGTCCAAGTCAGTTTTAAACAGTGTTGAAGAAGATGCTGTGAACATTCTGAAGTTGTAATGGTCTTCCAGTCGGCTTTGGAGTTAAAAAGACATCTGGGGTGGGAGCAAAAACGAGAGGCAATTGGAAAACGATGGAAAAAGCGTCCGCTTTTTTTCCACCCGCGTTGTACAGGATGACAACGTTTCGTTATGCTCTCGTCGATCGCTGACGTACACCGACAGTTGTGAAGGTAGAATCGCACAGCTAATATTTGTGTGGAAAAAAAGAATTCCCGGCCAAGATCATAAAAAGGAAATTAAAAACAAATGAAAAACATTTTGTTTGCCAGTAACTAAGCGTGGCCTTTCCGAATTGCGTCTACTGGAAAAAAATGCTTATTTGTTTCATAGCATAGTGAGTAAAATTCTACTCCTGCCTTTGTATCGGTCATCATATCCTACATACAGTGATGCCTCGGTTCTCGACCACAATCCCGTTCCAGAAAACGGAGAAGTGATTTGTTCGAAAACCAAATCGATGTTTCCCATTAGAATGAATGGAAAAAGAAATAATGCGTTCCAGGCCTAAAAAAAAAAAAAAATGTCTTTTTAAATCATTTTTTAAACTTTTCCTGATAATAAACTGCAAAGTATAAATACAAGTATAGTTTAAATACTTTGTATAATAAAATAATTTATTTTTTTGCTTAAAATGTATGCTTTAGTAGTAGATTACACTAGGCCGGGAGTGCATTGCCATATCTGTAGCGACTCAGCCCCCGGCTTTGTAAACTTTTTTTTTTTATGAACAAAAGTGCAGAATAACTTCAAACGAGCAATTTGCCTTTTTTGGAGCTATGATTGGGGGTTAATGCGTCCTCGATAAGAAGAAAAACAACAGTCACTATCAGGACACGTATGTGTACAGAGGCTGCGTTATATAGAATAACAAAACTGCGCTAGTTGCGCCGCATGCGTTATGTCATTTCCGTTTTTTTTTCGTTTTTTTTTTTCTGGGGGGCGTTCGAATTAACAATAACAAAACGTGGGTTGTCAGCTGCTTGCGCCACGTGCATTATGTTATTTCCGGGTTTTTTCTGCGGCGTGGGAATTCACAACAAAGCGCGACGCGGGTCAACTGGTCTGGCCGTGCACTATATGTTATTTTCGGGTTTTGTCAGGGGGGTTCGAGTACCGATTTTCATATGAAAATGGAAGCAAAAAAAAAAAAAAAAAAAAAAAAAACTCTCGAAATTTTCATACGAAAACCGATTTGTTCGAAAACAGGGACGTTCGAGAACCGAGCCATTACTGTAATATAATATTGAATAGGAGAAAAAAAATGAAAAATAACCTTCAGGCTTCAATTCCAGATCTTCAGGAAGCTGTCCCAGGATCCTGTGGCAACTGCCATGCCGTCATCAGTCACGCCCAGGCAACTCACACGGTTGTCATGACCAGCCAACACACCTGGAAAGGGAAATGTTTTTTTTATATTATGGAAAATCGACTTATACAAAAATAGTTGGGTGCGTTAGGCAAGTACGATGGACCTCCACACGTTCGCAGATGATTTTTCTCTTTTGTAATATATATACTTTTTTTTTTTTTTTGCGGCCTGATCTCGTCAGATCTCGGAAGCTAAGTGGGTTTGGCCCTGGTTAGTACTTGGATGGGAGACTGCCTGGGAATACCAGGTACTGTGAGCTTCTCCCCTTGGCTAAAATGTAGAGGGGTTGCGTTTGGAAAGGCATCCGGCGTAAAACTGCGCCAGACAAATTTCCGTTCATCTGAGATGACCCGCTGCGGCGACCCCTACCGGGACAAGCCAAAAGGATAAGAAGAAGATACTTTTTTTTGCTGAAAACCGTGTTCATCCGCTTTTTTTTGGTGCGGGGGAATCTTTTTGATCCCCGCTGTTCGCACTCGGGCTGTCCCTTCGAAATAAAAAGTAGCGTTAAAAAAAAAACTACAAATTTGGAAGTTGTAGAAAAAAAGAAAAGTGGACTGACCAGCACGGTCAGCCTTTAGTGTGTCCCACACGTTGCAGTTAAAATCGTCATATCCGGCCAGGAGGAGACGGCCGCTCTTGGAGAACGCCACCGAGGTGATGCCGCAGATGATGTTGTCGTGAGAGTAGATCATCAATTCCTGATCGGCGCGCAGGTCGAACAGCCTGCAGGTGGCATCGTCGGAGCCGGTGGCAAAAGCGTTGCCGTTGGGGAAGAACTGAAGCCCAAAACATTACGAACCAAGAGTACGTCACAAGATACGCGAATTACGGAATGTTACAGATATTTGGCTTTCAGGTGGAAATTCACGGTGAACCTTAAATAAACAAAGAAACTTGATTGTTTTTTTTTTTTTTTTTTTTTTTTCAACCTTCTCTAAACTTTACAATTCACTCATCCTGCAGTTCTATGTCTCAGTACTTTATGCGCCACCAGAACCAGAACGCTAACACAGTAGTCATGGTGCAAAAGTTAGTCATCCAAAAGTGCACATCGACTTACACAGATAGCATTGATGTCAGACTCATGACCAGTGAAGGTCTGTCTGCACATGCCCTCTCGCACATCCCAGAGTTTGGCCGAAGCGTCGCAAGCACCGGAGACAAATAACCGGGAGTCCGGGGCCAGAGAGAGGCTCATGACGTCGCCTGTGTGTCCGGCGAACGTGGTGGTCTGCTGGCCGGTTTCAATATCCCAAAGTGCACTGTCACGTGGCAAACACACGTTAGGAGCCGACGCGTTTGGAAAATGGCTGAAGAAAACATTCTTCTCTTCCTTACCAGGTGGTGTCTCCCGAGCTTGTAACAATCTGGTTGTCATCAAGAAAACGACAGCAGGAAAGGTAACCTAAAATGGAGGCACGTGCCAGTTCGCTTGTTTAAACATTTGTTCTACATAAACACTGCCATTTTTGTTTAAAAAGTACCACCACTTAACCTTCTTCCTACATTTCTTTCTCAAGGACAGAAATAATGTTTGTACGTCGTTATTCAGTCCATGGCCAACTATTTCAAATTAATGTTTAGTCCAATGATGTCCTTTGGCTGTATGGACGGTGGCGCAGCTGGAAAGCGTCGGCCTCGCAGTTCTGAGCACTCGGCCGGGTTCAATCCCGGCCCTCCCTTTATGTGGAGTCTGCATGTTCTCCCCGTGCCCGCGTGAGTTTTCTCCGGGCACTCCGCTTTCCTCCCACATCCCAAAAACATGCAACATTAACTGGAGACTCTAAATTGCCCCAAGGTGTGATTGTGAGTGCAGCCGTTTGTCTCTATGTGCCCCGCCATTGGCTGGCGACCAGTTCAGGGTGTACCCCGCCCCCTGCCGAATGACAGCTGAGCTAGGCTCCAGCACTACCGCGACCCTTGTGAGGATAAGCGGCTAAGAAAATGGATTAATGGCTATATATGTATATGGACTTTTTGATCGGTTTTAAACGAAGGAAAAGATTGACTTGAAAACGCGGTCAATTCAACCCCCCAAATCAAATACCTGTATGTCCAGCGAGCTCACGGCTCACGCGTACGTTGCCCTCGCGGGTTTTCAGGTTGTAAATGGAGCAGATGTTGTCCAAGCCGCCGCAGGCAACGTAATTTCCTGAAGGTGCGTACGCGCACGTCATGACCCAGGAAGAACGAAGTGGAATGGCGTGGACCTACAACGGGAAGTCAAGACACCATTTCCTCCAACAGATGACTTTTATTTCATCTGGTGACTTAAAGCCGACAACATTGCCAGACATTGCGTATTAGAGCAAATTGCAAGAACCAATTCAACCATTTTTGCTATTTTTCCAACATGTGGTCCTGCTCCACTTTTGTGCTGTGTATGCGGGATGAAATCATCAATCAAGTGACTTGCCTTATTTGTGGTATAGCTGTCCCAAATAATTAGTTTGCCATCCTGAGAAGCACTGACCAAGAGCCTGAAAGACATGCAAACATTGCATCATAATATATGTATTGCACGCCACTTTTGTCAAACACATTGTTAGATTGGACGTATGCCGTTATGCTTACCTGGAATCTGTGCCCCAGTGCATGGCGTAGATTTTGGCCAGATGACCCCGAAGCGTTCGTCTTGTACGCATCTGAATTCGCCCGACGGGATCAATGTTAGCCGTGATCTGAAAAACATGAAAAGTGAAGTGCGGTTGACTCCAGAGTCACCACTAAATGTGGGTTTTGTATGATTGGCTGCAGGAAAAAAAACGAGAGGAACGCCAGCGGATACGACATGTCAATCAGCTCCACTAATTAGTAGACTAGTAAACAACAAATCCAGACGTGACGTCAGCCTTTCCTGAGACTGCCCAATCAGAGACGGCCGTATTAGCCTCAGTGACGTCATATCGTCTGTATAAGATCAGAAGTGGTTAGCCCATTGTTTACCAGTCTGTCACAGGAGATGCTCATAAAAGAATTAGAAAAAAAGATGAGAGTTAAATTCTTGTGAGTGGAACATGCTCACTCGCTAGCCTTTGTACTTTTGTTAACACTTGGACAATTTTTCCAGCTCTCAAAGACTTGGATGAACTGTGATCTTTGCAGAATAAAATGTTCTAAGACGGAAAGCGTTTTAGACTTGATTGAGTCTTGATCATGGTGTTGGGTGCAGAGGCTGTGACCCCGATTTTATCAGGGCTAGCCAACCTGACCTCGGCGGTTTCCTGAAAGTAGCAGTTTTTGATCTCGGAGGCAGATGACAATATTACAATACAGTATTTGTACAGCATTTCTGTGCTTTGCAGCGATGGCACGCAATCACACACCCGTATGGCCTTATAAAGCTGAAATATATGTCAATTTTGCTCAAGGTTTTTTTTCTTTTCTTTACATAAACTGAAGTACTCGGGCATGCGTTCTGTCGGTCCCAAGCACGACCTTTCCGGTCATTTGGCAATCCGGCGTGAGCTTGGAGAAAATTGATCAGTCGGCGATGGCTGCTGATCAGAGAGGCCATCCAACTATTCATCACCTTTCTAAGGCGGGGGTGGCGCATATCGATCATCGGGAACATTTTGACCGTTTCCCTCTGACGACCCTTTCTAATCAAAATCAGCAAAGGCCCAAATAGCACAATAGCTGGAGCGTTCATATGTGGTCTGTTGGGCCTCGAGACACAACGACAGCCAATTATGAACAGAGTGTTTCGACACCATGTCGTACAATTTCTCTTTTGTTGGGCAATGACGTCTCTTTTTTGAAATAGTACAAGGAGTAATGATTTGATTCTGATTCGCTAGTCATTCATTACAGTCAATGTGAACGAGGATTTAAACTCCAAGTCCATACCAGGCATGAGCATTTCACGGAAACCATCGTTCTCAACGAAATACAACAATCTGTAGAAAACGAATGATTAAAACGCCCAGCTTCGTCAGCGTGGTTTACAAACAGCACCGGTTTCCGCTTCTGCGCTACGGATGCGCAAGGTCGAGTTATTCATATCCGGGTCACTCAAACGCTAGTCAAACATGTCGGTTGCTAAGCGTAAAAGACAAAATGCTCGTGCCTGCTAAGGCTTTATTCTGAAGTATATGTAAAAACCGGTTCCCACGAGCATCATCAATGGGAACAAAAATCAGAGATCGGTTACCATACTTGCCGAAATCCTCATGCCTGCCATACCCTAATAGAGACTACATGTGATTTCCCCCCCTCCCCAAATCATGTGTGGAATCTCTTACATTTTCAAAATCGGTTCAAATGTTACAAATTGCTGTGGTCCTGAGAAAAGGATGATGTCAGTCAGGGTTTACCTGTGATAGCGTGGCATCTGCACATGCTTTCCTGGCATCCTGTTGAGCACAAAAAGAGAAGACATTCTTATTCAGACTGAGCTCACATAATTAGCGTTATACAGCGAAAAGAAGTACGAGACTCACTCTGATCTGATTTTTGAGCTGCTCGGCCTCTTGGCGTAACTGGTCCAGTTCACTCATTTTAGTCCTCTTTTTCGGTTACCTCTCTCCGGCTATTGGGGCACTTGATAATCTGATTTAAAAAATGGAATACAGAAGCTTTTTCAGTCATACACGTAGTTAAGCAAAATAGCTCCTAATACCGGACAACCCCTTTACAGACCTGAGAATCTGATGCAAGGACAACGTGTACAGTTTGCAGGTAAAACTTATTTTTGCGTCGGCATAATCTCAACACTCAAATCAGAAAAATCCTGTTGAGACGTGACATTCCACTTGAAAAGTACACGTCATCCATCTGAGCCCAGTTCCAGAGATATCACCAATGTCTGCCAAGTAATCAATAACCCACTTACAACATGGGAGACATGAGGAAGTGGGTGCACCGCATTTCTTTTCCCTCTTCAACACGTAATACATGAAGAATTCAGCATTGAAACTGAACCTGAAAGATCCAGTCCGAGTAATAAAGAGACACCTTTGCCAAGGTATAGCACGACAAACATGGCGGCGACGACGGCACGACTGCGAGGCGAGCAACATTTTGCACGCTTGGATCTACCATATTAATTATTCAAAGAGAAATACTTTAGGAGGCAGATGACATTTAAGTGTTCTGAAACGGTGACAGAGTGTTTGTCTCTATGTCGGACGCAGGTTCGACAACGGCGCCGCGAGGTGAGAATGGTCAAAAACTTCACAATTTACTCTAACGCATGTTAAGTAACACAAGTGGAAAGGCTCACAAATCCACTGCAATAGCCAATTATTTCTTCCTGGGCTCCCCCAATCACCTGTACTAATCGGTTGCGATTGATTGATTTATTGTTTCATTCAGGTCACGAACAATCACATGAGACTGACCAGTTAAGCAGCAGCAACAGCTTAAGCGATACCGAAAAATGAGATCCAAATGGCCATAACTGGCACAGTTGACGAAAAAGCAATGACCTCGTGACAACAAACCACTGATAAGCAAGCAAGCTGTCGCTTTACATTTACACCAGCGTCACGGAATGTTGCTTGACATTTTAGGACAACATTCAAGAATTTTGTTGCCCATCTTAAGTCTTCACTTGGTTGGCTTTCATGCAAGACGCATCCTCTTCGTCTCATTAATCTTACAATAACTGTCATGGAATGAGATTACAGAGTAGTAACTATAAAAACTCTGCAATCAGTAACTCAATGACGACGGACTGCCTTCATCGACTTCGAACATTGATGCTCTTGTATTCCATCAAATAGTATTTGATTAAATTTACTCAGAAGTACAGGGGATCCTTAGATTACGACCGAGACACTCCCAAAAATTGTATCCCCATCGACTCGGGCTCCACTCATCAACAAAACTTTGGCGTAAATTGGATTTGTTGAGCAGGGGAGGCGGGGGCCAGTCGTATGTCAACCCTTCGGAATTTCGTAGATTTCGGCTTTAGAACAGACGGTTTACAGAAGAGCAATACTGCGACACATTTTCTTGTGCTGTTCCATCTCAGGCGGCACAGTGTGCAACTGGTTAGAACGTTGGCCACACAGTTCTGAGGACCTGGGCTCAAATCCCGACTCCGCCTGTGTGGAGGTTGCATGTTCTCCCCGTGCCTCTGTGGGTTTTCTCAGGGTACTCCAGTTTCCTCGCACATCCCAAACACATGCAACATTAATTGGACACTCTAAATTGCCCCTAGGTGTGATTGATTGTGAGTGCGTCTGTTGTCTGTCTCTGTGTTCCCTGCGATTGGCTGGCAACCAGCTCAGGGTGTACCTTGCCTTGGGATAGGCTCCAGCACTCTCGCGACCCTTGTGAGGATAAGCGGCTAAGAAAATGGATGGAAACATTCACAGGACAGGGAGGAAAAAAAGTGAACCCTTGTACTGAATGACTGACTTCTTTGTCAGCAATAACCTCAACCAATATCAAGTCCCCATCTGATACCCAACTACAAATATCAACGTTTAATATTCAAACCAATGAATTAGTAACAAGTAAAATTTAAAAACAAAAAAAAAACAGACACAGACACACGCACATTGAAAATACTCCAAAGTTACATTGTTTAACATAAAATGAAGCTTTTACTGTTTAATTTCACAAGACCTTTGGACCAATGAATTATTCTGTGACATTCAAAACGTTAGGAAATAAAATAAAACAATCACGTGATCAGATCGAGACATCCCTGAGTATGCCATTAATAATTAGAGTCATCTCGAGTGAACAACGGACACCACAACAGCCATCATCACATTTCTATAAATCTTTGCAAGTGTGTCATTGCAATTTTCAAATGATAACATCTACAACACTCCTAGAAAATCACAATGTCTCATCTCTGGTGCGCTGTTTTCCCCCAACTCCCTTCTCTAGGATTTTGCTCCATATCTACATTTTAAACCTGACGGTGCATTCTGAGTTGTGCTCTTGGAGTCGTGTTCGCTTAAGTTTATCCATTTCAAGAAAATTTGTTTGACCGAGGAGAAATAAAACTTTCGACAAGTCATCAATTCTTAGTCGTACATCTGCGAGCTTTTTTTGAGTGAGGGATGCTATACATCAGGCAAACCTCCTCCTCAATTCATTTGTGCTTTCTCGGGGCCAAAGCAGCTATTTTGTCGACTTGAATGGATGCTCGGTCGGCCCTTGAAGTATCCGTAGCCTTGAGAGGGATTCGGGTTTTTCTGCCATGTCCCGTGAATGTTTACGTTCAATAAAAACACGGAGATACAATAGTGTGGTATTAGTACAAGCTAGTGGTTGCCAAACTTTTTGGGGCACCCCCGCTTTTTTGGGGAGATGAAATGTTCTGCACGCCCATCCCTTGAATTTTTTTTCAGGGGTGGCCAGAAAATGGGGTGTCTGTGAAGACCACTGGTATAAGCAGACTCCCTTTAATCTTGTGATTTTGATGAAAATCGGACTAGACTTTCCCAAAATTTAAGATAGTTCAAAAGGTTCAAATAAATGCCCTGAAAAAGGTCCAGAAAAAAAGCAAATGGTGGACTTGGGCTTTTTGCAGAGTACTGTGCACAGAACTATAATATTTCCCCATTGACCTCGGTGGATGCTTGCACTTCGTCTCCCTCATCACTTCTCCTTTCCCAAGCGCCTGATCAGGGTCAGCTGACTGCCTGATAAACAATGAGCGCTGGTAAACAGCCCGGAGTTGGAAGCTCGCTGGCTGCTTGCGCGACGGCCTCTTCACTTTACATGTGTCGGGCCCAATGACTAAGCGGGACAAATGTCGTGTCACAGTGTTAAACAAAGAAAATGTTTAAATGATCTGAAGCTGGATCACAAAGCTGCAGAGGACGGAAGGGGAGGGGGGGGGGGGTCCGTAACCAGCAATATCATCATCGCGCAAAATCCTTAATCCCAAAGAGCTCAAATCCTTAGTCAATGAGTGCGTAATCCTATCCATGTCCACTAACACAAACAGCTGGCAAAGCTAAGCGGGGCAATGGAAATATGCTTTTCCACTTATAAAAAGGATGAGTTTAATCTTAATTTTTTTTCTTTTAAACACACAACCTTCTTATGACAATTGCCTGCATTTTGTCACAGATAATCCAACCATCACATCATTTCTACTGTGTTTTTCTTTGCCCCTTTTCCAAAAAAAAAAAAATCAATTAATGTCAGTTCAGATATTATCAAGGTTTTGTGCCAACAAGCGCTTTTATCTCAGTGAAGTTAACCAAACAATGACAGTTGCTGTAAGCCCCGGGGTGTGCACTTACAGTGATTTACCTCCAACCGGGACTGTTTGCGTTTTATTTGCATACCTGCGGGATAGCTGTCCATTCTAATTTGTCGAGATCGGGCCAACTACGCCAATAAACCAGAGCGTTTGGCAAAACCATTTTGAGGTTGAACTTTGAATGACAGACGGTTGGTAGTGCTATCCGATGTACAGTTGCTCTGAGAGAATATGCAGCTAAACGCCATCTTGCCCCCCCCCCCCTACGTCCGCTAGTTAGCATAGCATGAAGCTCGTTTTTAAAGTGAGGAGGCCTGCAGCCATGGCAGCGCTGCAGCTACGACTCACATCGGTCCAGTTCACCTCGACATACGATTCAGATTTTTTTTTTTTTTGGGGGGGGGGTGTATACGATCGAATTCGAACGTATGTATAAAGATATATAGAAAAAAAATATCGCTTCCCGTTCTTCCGCAACTACAGCGGCTCGCCTTTAAAAGCTAGTAGGGAGGAGACACTTCTTTGAAAAAGCTTCTGGCAAGGCCATTGGCGCTCCACAAATCCACTTACTTTGCACGCTAAACAATCTCGTTAAAGCACGCGGCGTCCATTTGATTCGATTACGACCGTCGCGGCGCTTATTTGCGGGTCTCTTCCCGAAATGTGCAAGGTCGGTCGGTCGGTCGGTCGGGTTCGCTGGCTGGCGAAAACGGACCGACGGCCCTGCCTTTCCCGTCCACCGAGTGCTCACATATTTCTCCCATTTTTATTTTTTTTCCCCCAAGAGTAATTGAGTTTATAACAAAATTTAAAAGCGTTCGGTTGCATCCGAGATTGTAATTTCCGATTTAGAAAAAAGGGTGTTAACGCCGCAACTCGCATTCATCAGGCCTCGAAGGCTTTCCAAAGCTACACACCGCTCCGAAATGTGTGCATTTAAGTCGTAATTACTACCACAATTATGGAATATACAATATTACGTATTTCGACCACCCGAGCCTAACCCGGTCCACTCGACGCCGATTCTGTGCATATAAATATGTGCGCGCACTATGACAAGAATCACAGAATTGCAAGCAAACAATCACGTCTTGACTTGATACCATTGTAATGTAGGGTTCACTACGTGCAATTTCGATTATTCTTACAGGGCTTATTAGTGGTTGGGGGGGGGGGTGAGGCCAGAGAGTTGAGCCCACGGTTCGGCCATGGGTGACACCGAACCAGGGCTGGTTAACGGTACACCCCAAAATTTAAAACCACAGAAAAAAGTGAAATGTTGCATCATTTCCACCTATTTACAAAGACTACACGGCTACACTGGGCTTTGTAGATACTTAAGGGCGCGTATCATGAAATGGCAGCTGACTTAAATGGCTAAGAAGCTAACGCTAGCGCTTCCCCACCCCCGAGCGGCTTCATTCGGCCACAATACCCGAACCCCATTCGGGGTCGAGAAGGGCGTCGACAAAACAGCAGTACAGTCGCGCCATTCGACCTTACCTCAATCACCGTGTTTTTGGGCATTGACCGGGAAACGAGACGAGCCCACGAAAAATCAGCGAAGAGCCCCCACAACCGCTAGCTCGAGAACTAGCCAGCCCCAGCTAGCGTCGCTTTGCCGAGGAAGCTGCGAGCCCAGTCGTCGACCAACCGGAGATGAGGGAGGAGGGGAGGAATCACACCCACAAGCCTCGTACACAACAAAGAGAGATCAAAAAAAAAAAAGGGCGAAAATGACAAGTTCTCTAGCAGTCGTTCGCCACTATAACATACCGTCACCCCCCCCCGCCACTATGCCGAGGCGAACGTGTGCCCTTTGCCGAAGAAGAAGCACTCTCGTCCGGCCATCGAAAGTCGAGATGGGCGCGGTGACCCTGCAGTCGTCGTCGGGAAACCCCACGCTGCAGCAAGCGAAGCGATCAGCCTCCGCTCAGTCGCGTTCAGTTCTACCGTGGACCAGCAGCCGAGTTTTTCCGAACAAACCCTCACCAAAAAAGTGCTTTTTAACTGTTGTTACATCCGAATGAATTATGGCCACGATACGTTTCGAGTTTCCTCACGTTACGACGGTGTTTCGTCCCTACAACGCTGACGTTTCGCTGAATTGCCTGCAAGTCTCAACGCGTAGTCGTCTGACTAAAGTTAAATAGAATTATTAGTATTGTTATTAAATAGTTTGTTTCAACTGTCGTTTTCTAATTTTTTCTTAGTAAATGTAATTCACACAGAGGCCTAATATGTCAGGGAAAATTCCAGGACTGGTGTCACAATAGATATTCACTGCCTGAGTTTTTCCCCTTCAATTTAGGCCGTCATGTCATTATCCAAGCGGCTTATCCTCACAATGGTTGCAGGAAAGCTGGCTTCGGGCAAAAGGTGGACCGCACCCTGAACTGGTCACCAGTCAGTTGCAGGGCAGATATCGACTGAGCGGTAATCAATCCCACCACGCTTGCCCGCACCAAAGGCAGGCGTGTGTACCACTACACCATCAATGACTACCTCTAGGCCATATGATGATGTCAAAAATTGAGATCCTTCATTTTGATTCGTTCAGTGTCTGAGAAGACGCAACGATTGTGGCAGGACAACTCATGTTCTTCCTTGCCTTGAGCATCTGACAGTTCCTGGCCGACAAAAACACCTGACCTGGTGTGGTGTGATTTTGTTGTTGTTGTTGTTGTTGTTGTAACTTTTGTAACACTACAGTGGAAAACAATTGTAAGAAAAGTTACACCTTGATTGAAAAATAGCAGTGAATGTGTTCTCCATTCCCCCTGAACCGGATTGGATCCCCCATCGGGCCATTTCTTGCCTGCAGGCTGTATGTTTGACACCAACCCTTTACGGCATGCTACGTGGCACGGTGCTGCCTCCCAGAGGTCACTTCGATATCGTTACGTGTGAGGTGTGCTACTGTATGTTGGTTATCTGGAGGATGACACAAAGTCCAAGAGTAGAAAGAAAACTTCCAAATATTCCCCACTTACCATGCGTGCGGTTTCTCACATCTTCAATCTGTGTTAATATGTTAAAAATCGCTTAAGCAGAGGTTGGCACTTTGTTGGAAAGTCTTTTATGTGCTTATGTAAAATTTGGATCTACTTCATTTGTGCTGAAGTAACACGAGAAGTGACGCCATTAACGTCTTACATTTGAGCCAGTACTGAAATCTTAACAGGTAAACCATTTTGTCGAACCTCCTGAGTGATATCTTGAGTGTTCAAGCTGGATTTGATAGTTTCAAATCCATTGCGGTGTCGTGCTGCATAAATGCAAAACAACAAATGCCCAAATATTTACATAGCTGCAAGAACTAACTGCTGAGGTTTGTGGCTTCTCCTAGTGGGGAAGAAATGGAAAATTGTCAACGCAACGTCCATCCATCCATTTTGTACCGCTTTTCCGGGTCGGGTCGCGGGGGAAGTCGCTTCAGCAGGGATACCCAGACTTCCCTTTCCTCAGCCACTTCTTCCACCTCTTCCGGAGGGATCCCGAGGCGTTCCAGCGTGTCCCGGGTCATCCTCGGGGTCTCTTTGCAGTGGGACATTCCTGGAACACCTCATCCGAATCAGATGCCCCAGCCTCCTCATCTGGCTCCTCTCTATGCGGAGGAGCAGCGGCTCGACACTGAGCCCCTCCCTGATGACCGAGCTTCTCACTCTATCTCTAAGGGAGAGAGCCCGGACACCCTGCGGAGGAAACTCATTTCGGCCCCTTGTATCCGGGATCTTGTTCTTTCGGTCACGACCCGCAGCTCACTCCCATAGGTGAAGGTAGGAATGTAGATCGACTGGTAAATTGAGAGTTCCGCCTTTCGACTTAGCTCCCTCTTTACCACAACGGACCGATACAAAGTCCGCATCACTGCAGACGATGCACCGATCTGTCTGTCGATCTCCCGCTCCGTTCTTCCCTCACTCAGGAACAAGACCCCAAGATACTTGAACTCCTCCACTTGGGGCATGATCTCATCCCTGACCCGGAGAGGGCACGCCGCCCTTTGCCGACTGAGGACCACGGTCTCAGATTTGGAGGCGCTGATTCTCATCCCAGCCTCTTCATGCTGAGGCCACCAAACCGGACACACTCTACGCCTCGGCTGCACTTCTGAGACATTCTGTCCATAAAAGTTATGAACAGAATCGGTGACAAAGGGCGGCCCTGGCGGATTCCAACTCTCACCGTAAACGAGTCTCTGAATGCAACGTTGGCAATAAATTCTCATCAAAGCCTCTCTGTCACTAGCTCTTTGTAAGACCTGCAGTAACACCTGCTCATGGTCTGTCGGAATCTAATTGAGTATCCAAATTTTTCTCATGGCTGTTTAGTGTATCCGTCCTCTAAAAGCCTTAAACGGTCCTGAAGCCGCCACTCCCTAACTCTGGGGACATACTATTAGAAGTAATGAGCCAAAGGCATCTCTAATCATCCAGTGTCTTTTGTTAGTCCACAATTTGCTTGTCCTCAACATCGGGTGTGTTTTTGCGCACATTTTGAATACTTCAAATCTTTAATTCATGAAAAACAAGCAAAGAAACCATTTGTCTCCTATCGCAGGTCATAAAATGAAGCCCGGAGCAGATTGCAGAATCCGAACCAGCGTTTGAGGTTTTTAAAGAGGTAAACGATGAAGCGAAGACAAAGGAGACGCTGATGAGTTTAATGGAAATCAACCCGAGACAGCGAGAGCCCGGCCAGATGGCCGAGGATGTGGACAAAGGCGGCGAGTGAAAAGCTGAACACGACAAAGGAAAATAAGCGACACAAATTGCCCTTTTGACCTCATAATTATATTTGCATACACGGTTTTAGCGCATAACTTTACTGTGCACAATTAAGGGACTCCGGTGCAGTTGGCAATGAGGTCTGTGTTTATCCTCTGCAAGCTTCTTAATACACGATGTTAATTAATTTTGAGGAGTATTTATTTATGGTGACTTTGAGCCGAATATGTCATCCATCCATTTTGTCTTTCGGGTGGCAGGTGAGTTGATACCCATCCCAGCTGACTTTTGGTGGCAGAAGCGGGGCAAATGTATTTTTAGCACGTGCGTAAGCATCTCTGCATTTCGATTGGCTGTAAACTGCTCAAGTCAGCTCATCGTTGTACTTCTTGCATCACTCATAGCTAATCTTTAAGTAAGACCTTTGCAAAACAGTTTGGGAAGATGACAAACTAGAGTCGTTTGCTTTTGGGATCTAATAAAGGTTTTGGCCACTGCGAGCAAAGACCAACGGGGACAGCATCTGATAAAGAAGATATGCACATTTCAAGTAGAAAAAGTTTTGAAATCTTGGAATGAGTTCCCCTTGCATGTGATGTTTAGAATGCATGCGTCGAAGATCATGAGCAATTGATCGCATTTTCTGTATGTTCTGCCCGTTTGTTTCCAGAGAAGCTTTGTAGTCATAAACCGTGCAACACTTTCCGAGAAAGTACATTTCTCGAAATGCATTGAAAAGAACCTGATCTCCGTCGTTGCGTTGTGCCTTTTCTGATGGCCGCAAGTCTCAATAATGAATCACTAGGCGGCAGTATTTGACCGAATGGTCCCTGTTTTGCGCTATGTACTGTGCAGCACTTCACCCACTGATGTGTTGCCTATGACTGGTTTTATGTCCATTTATGTCCAAATACAGAGCCAAAATAAATGTGAAAATCTGAATTAAATGTGTTTAGGTATCGTCATTTTATTGATCGTTCTTTTGACCTCATCTGAGATCCTCAATTTTGTAATTTTTGCACATTTTGTTTGAACTGATATTTACCGTCCTGGTGTTTCCTTCTGCAACTTTTTTTTTTTTTTTTTTTTTTCATTTCAGGCAATGCTGGCTTCAACCGTGACAGCTTCCCGGGATTGATGGCGCCGCACCGCGAGAGAACCAACAACCCGATGTCGAACTGCGAGCTGCTTTAAAAATCTTTGACAAAGAAGCAAAGGGATACAGTGACTGGAACACACACAAGTTGGGGTAACATATGCAATAATGTTCAATGTGATCATGGAAACCCATGAAAAACTTGAGCAAAATGACTGATTCGATCAAATAATGTGTCATGGACAATAAAAGCAAAGCCATCCACTTATCTTCATAAAGATTGTGTGAACGCTGGAGCATATCCAAGCTATCATTGGGCAGGAGGCAGGGTACACCCTGAACTGGTTTGTCAGCCAATCGCAGAGCATGTGGGAGGAAACTGGAGTGCCCGGAGAAAAGCCACACAGGCACCTGGAGAACATGCAAACTCCACAAACATAGGGCCGGGATATGAACCCCGGTCCTGAGACTTGTGAGGCCAATGCTTTACAGCTGATCCACCGTGCTACCTGGGAATGTTCAATTAAAAATACGTCATGTCATTATCCAAGCCGCTTATCCTCACTAGGGTTGCGGGAAAGCTGGAGCCTATCCCAGCTGGGTTCGGGCGAAAGGCGGACTACACCCTGAACTGGTCGCCAGTCAGTCGCAGGGCAGATATCGACACCATCACTGAGTGCGAATCGATCCCACGCTGCCCGCACCAAAGGCAGGCATGTGTACCACTACGCAACCGGTGACTCCAATTAAAAATATAAGAGGTGATAAACTTTTCTGTTGACCCGGTGAGAACAGTGAATTGTGGAGGGTGGGTGGACTGCGACCGCATCTGCATAGAACAAATTCTTCTTCTTTCGGCTTGTCCCATTAGGGTTCGCCACAGCGTGTAATCTCAGATGTTAGGGCAATTTTAGCCGGAGAGAGAAGTTTACAGCACCTGGTCTTCCCATGCGGTCTCCCATCCAAGTACTAACCAGGGCCAAACCCGCTTAGCTTCGGAGATCTGACGAGATCGGGCGCTCTCAGGCGAGCCTGGCCGGAAAGGTCAGCATAGAACAACACCACTAGATTTTTTTTATTTTTTTGGTCTCAAGAATTGACCGTTTCCTTTTCATTTTTGTTGCTATTTGGAGTTAAATAATCTGGTGAAGAAACAAAAATACTCCCCTATTTCAAGAGGCTGCTGTGCGAGGTCGCTTGAGTGGGAGTCTTTGGTCATGTGTTCTGTCTCTAAAGTCCATCCATGCATCTATTTTCTTAGCCGCTTTTCCTCACAAGGGTCACAGGAGTGCTGGAGCTTATCCCAGCTGTCAATGGGCAGGAGGCGAGGTACACCCTGAACTGGTCGCCAGCCAATCACAAGGCACGTAGAGCTAAACTGCCGCACTCCCAATCACACCTAGGGGCAATTGAGAGTGTCCAATTAATGTTGCATCTTTTTGGGAGGTGAGAGGAAACCGGAGTGCCCGGAGAAAACCTACACAGGCACGGGGAGAACATGCAACCTCTACACACGGAAGGCTGAGATTGAACCCGGGTCCTCAGTACTGTGAGGCCAACGTTTTCCAGCTGATCCACCGTGCCGCCTCTCTAAAGTCTGATCGGCTAATTGTATTTTCTCAAAAGATCATTTTAATAATGTTCTACTGTTAGGTTATACAGAATATTTAGGACAGTGCGTTTATTTATTAATTTTTGGGGTTTGTTTTTTGAAAAAAGCATAATAATAATCAACCCAATGGTCGTTTGGTGAACAGGGCACCACGGGGTTAACGTCCTTGGCCCTGGCCACCCGGATGCACTCACTAACCTGACAGCATCAGCTGCGTGGAGCCGTTCGAGCTCATCCTCAACACCGAAAACCCAGACGGGCATCCGAGCAGGCCAACCTCGGATCGCATCTTTATGCCGTTCGACCAATCGGCTTGCCGAGGGGGAGGGGCCAACATGCTTTCCCTGCTCCCCTCGCAGCATCCTTCCCAGCAGCCTCCCTCTCCCGTGCCAGAGAAAGACTGCCAAAAAGGAAGAAAAGACAAAAGAAGGGGACGAGACTGGTCCTCGGAGGCCGTCGGAGGAAGCGAGGGGGACCCCTCGGAGGCCGCCGGGACAGGCTAACGTCGGCGCGGGACTCCCGTCCTGTGGAGAAAATGGCTGCTTTTCAACGTAAACAGGCTGTGCTGGACCAGCATTGCTAGAGGGAGGAGGGGCGGACATGAAAAGAGATGTCGCCTCTCTGCCAGCTCGGCGCCAGGTACGTCAGCGCCCCCGGCCGTCGCTCCACATAGATGGGGCGCATCGGACACCGAATGCACGACCCGTCGTTGTCGGATGTCGCACACTCGGGACCGTTTGGTTTGCATTGCTTGGCGAGCACATGTTGACAATTAAAAGCAGGCGGGATGCAGAAAGGAGGGAGAGAGGGAGGGATGGTCACACAACACCGCGAAAGCAAAGAAAAGCACCCGAGCAAACCATTTCATGCTATGGATCTCCGTTTAAAAGTGAACGGCGCATGTGCAGAGACTTGGAGGGAGGAGATATTATTAATAGAGCATCTGTGTGAGGGAGGAGGGTTGTCAGTTTGGCTTTTGAGCTGTCTTTAAAAAAAAAAAAAAAAAAAAAGGCACATTTCCTCCACAGTTACAGTTTGGGCGTTGTGTATTCCTCAAGATTTGTATCTGCGTTGTCGTGATGCTTCCTCCCAAGCGGCTTTTGCTGCCCACATCCTGCTCTCGACACTTAGCAACCACATACATCCTCACTGGCACGACAGTATACTTTTAAAGAAAAAAAATATATATATATATGTATACCATTTGTCCCTCCATAAACTTCTGTTTAGTCCTCAATATATATATTTTTTTTTTCCCACCAAAAGAGAAAACAAAACTCGAGAAGGGTGTCACGAACCTCCGGTGCGTGGCTGGACACAAATGCAGGACTCCGAGACGCGAGCATGATGTTAAGTGTGGTTTATTCAAGGAACGGGGTCATACACGGTGTAAGCAGTCCGAGAAGGCAGAGGCACAAAACGCTAAACAAAGGCAGGATCCAAAAACGTAAAGCGACGTCTGATGACTAGGAGACAAACGAGGAAACGTGAACTAGGATTTGACTATGACTATGAAACATAAACTGTGGTGGCACAGAAACGCTGTAACGAGGATAGCTCAACACTACACTATTGTCAGTGGTGGAGATTCCTACCGTCAGTGACTACAACTCACTAACTCAGGGCAACGAACTGGCAAATGCTAGTGACAAAACTCCAACTTAAATATTTGAACTAATCACAGTGGCTCACGAGAAACAGCTGTGACCGTTGACAGGTGTCAGAGATGAGCCCGCCCAAAGCCGTGGCCAGGCCAGGACCCTCTTGGCCGTGGTCCGTTCTTGCTCATGCTGACAATTGGTCCTAATATTGAATGTTGCAATTTTCAGACATCTCAACGATTATCCGCATGGATGATCTTGTGGCGTCGGGTGTGTTCAGTCGGATTTTCCACCTTATCTGCTTTCAGAATACTCTGAGGCAAGACAATCGTGACTGTTACTCCAGTGATATGACTTGCACGTCGACACCGGAGCCAAACGCGAACACGTTCCCTTCAATGCGATTTACGTCAGCAAAGGCCCGATTATCGGTTATCTGAGTATCTTGTGTCACCATCCTGCGGTTTGGTGCGATTTGCATCAGGTTTGCGGGGGGAGACTCGTGATTGTCGGTGGTTTTACGGTTATGTGCGCGGTGTGTTGTGTTGCTCATCAAGATATCTCCACCGACAATCGGGACTCATCTCCTAGAACCCCAGATGTATGTCGTAGTACCAAGACTGACCTATGGGAGGCGGCACGGTGCCACAGGGCATCCAGACCGCTGGAAAAGACAAAGTAAGCAGGAGTAGAAGAATTCAAAAAAAAAAAATACCACCCAGCGGGATTGGAATTATTCACTGGGTTTAACATTTATGATTGCTGTTTTCTGAGCAGATTCAGGAGCGTTAGGAATAATTCACACACCCCACAGCTCAGGACAATCGCTCAGGATGTCCCGAAGCCTCGATCAAATGCTGTTTTCAGACGGGTGCTTCATTTTATCTGCAGCTTGTCTTCATGATCACAAGGCCAAGGCATCATCCGTTCTAGCATGACCACAACTGCGTCAGCAATGAGACGTCACAGCCGGTTGATATAAAGCTCGAAACAGCGCAACGTCCAAGTCCATCCGGCCGACCATGGCCTTGCCCGAAGGCAAAACGACGGCAAGTTTCCTCTCGGCAGCTGCCACCGCGGCCCCGCCGCTGGCCTCCTCGAGCGCAATGAGAGACGACGTCACGTCCAGGACGACGCTCGTGACCGTTACCGTCCCGGCCAACGAGAGCAGCTTCAACACGGCGTTCCCGGAGGCGGCCGTCGAGGGGCCGGGGATGGGAATGGTGCTCGTGCCCTTCGGCGTCATCACCGTCATCGGGCTGGCACTGGCTTTGGTAAGATGTTTGTCGGGATAAAACTCATCTTAACGTGACAAAGAAGCCTTTCTGCTTGTACTGCGCACTAATCAATATCCCTTCTTCATAGTTGCTGTACATTCGGAAAAGGAAGCGGTACGTTTTCATGCACACCGTTTATGATTCCTTCAAACGATAAACGGAGGGACGCCCCCCCCCCCAACACTTTCTCTATTCACGTGTCTGAAACCTTCCTCGTCGTCTCGTCCCCGGCAGTTTGGAGAAGCTGAGGCACCAGCTCATGCCCATGTACAACTTCGACCCGGCCGAAGAACAAGACGACCTGCTGGAACAGGAACTGCTGGATCACGGCCGGGATGGCGCACTCGCCGGTACCAATGCAAAGGTCGGCAAAGTGTACGGAAAGAGTCACCCAAATGTGTTATTACATAGTTGTTACGAAATGCAGTCGATTCCAATTTGAATTGTCTGTAGTTTAATTTTAAAACTTTCCATGGACATTTCCAAGCCGCTTATCCTCACAAGGGGCACAGGAGTGACAGGTTACACCCTAAACTGGTGGCCAGTCAGTCGCAGGGCACGCATCGACAGCATCAGCGAACGGGTATCGATCCCACGCTGCCGGCACCAACGTCACCATGTTTCGCCAAGTGTTGGCCGGGACGGGCTCCGGCACTCCCGCGACCCTTGTGAGGATTAGCGGCTTGGAGAACGGAGGAATAGTTACAAATGATAAAAGTTGTGTAATTTTACGGTTTCACGTTCAACGCGTGAAGTCATAAAACAGCAAAGCAAGTAGCGGCCCAAGACTTTTGTGCATCTCTGTTCATGAGCATTCGGGTTATTTTGATTTGATATTTTCTGCACAAAACATACTGTTGTGTTTCATTTTTTTTATGTTTATAGCGCACCTGACGCGTGTCTTATTTCTTTTAAAGTTTTGACAATGGCATGATGGCCAAAGGCAAGCATGGTAAAGTATCACTTGTGTGTCTCATTCTTTTTAATTCTATGACTTCCCCCTAAATCATTTGTCATTATTATAATAAAGTGTTTTTTTAATTACTAAGTCATAGATGTCATCCTAATCATCACACTTTACCTTCTCCTGCGTACGTCATCGCTGTCCTTTTCCTCAGACGCCCTCTGTGGAAGTCATATCGTAGTTCCACGTGATAAGCGGGCTGCGTGAAGAATAATTGCACCTGCTAATTCAGTTAACACACAATTACAATTTCATACACACACACCAAATTATTAATTCTCATATTTCAAGATGTTCAAAGCCTTAAAAGGTATATATTGTGCATTTTTCTCATTCACATAATTATTCCAGCTGTCTTAATAACATGTCTGTGTCAACTCACGGGTTGCATTTTCACTGGTGGATGCAGCACTTCATCAAATTACCCGTCAATTAGTGGAGTGCACTGGTGTCAAACTCAAGGCCCGGGGTCCATAATTGGCCCGCCACATGATTTTACGTGGCCCGCAAAGGCAAATCTAGTTTTGTCAACTTGCATAGTTCTTGTGAAAATCTGGACCAAAATTTCAAATGGTCATCCTACATAAATGATAATGTTGTGATATTATAAGGATTTTTGAATGACCAAACATGAAAAATAGTTGAAAAACTCATTACCCTCGATTTCGAATTCCAAACATAGTTCATAAATTGATGTAAATATGATGGGGCGATGAAATATTTTTAGGGTTTCACTGCCATAATGGCCCACTGAGGGAAACCATAACTGCAACGTGGCCCTCGACAAAAATGAGGCGTAGTGGATCTGGGCATGTGGCGCAATCGTTAGTTCTTCAGTGTCTTCTGCTGTCGCTTGAAAATAGTGGATCTTCACCCAGCCTTCCCTCCAAATCATGAAATGAGAAACTCGATCTGGGGCGGCAATATTACATAAATTACTGAGTCCAGAACAACTCACTTAAAAAAGACATTTTGGGGAAGTAGCTAGCTAACAAAATATGGTACCTGGTACTCGTACCGCGTTGTGTTTGAAACGGCAAATAATTCTGATTTGGGGCCGTACGTGACATTTTTGAACTCACGGATTATCTCTCGCAGACTCTCCGGACCTCGCAGGGGACCACCCAGAGACCCAGTCGCCTGGTCTTCACAGATGTAGCCAAAGCTCTCAACGCTTAACGCAAGCTCCTCCGTCCACGCGTTTCACTTTGTGGACGGCGGGTCGCTCAGGAGGGACAGTCGAGGAGGGAGAAGGACAAAAATGTAAAATGCAAAATTTTGTGCTTCGCTGCCTTGGATTTGAAATGGTTCTGTGGGGAAACGGGCGCATGCAATGCAACAGAGCACTATTTTCACAATCTTACGTCCTCGCCACACAAATGCGATCACTTTGGCGAAATGTTGCCGCGATTCTGTTCTTTCCACCGTCATCGTAATTTTGTGTGTACCGCTGGATGTTTTCATTCATCTTTACGCCAACCCTTTTGTGTCTTCCTCGCTGAATAATTAGCGACTTGTATTCTATTAAAACTGTTCCAACCCCTTTGGGCAATTCTCCCAAAGAAGTTGTACTGTTTTATTCCACCACAGCCCCCCCCCCCCCCATCACCCCCAAAATGAAACCCCAACCAAACAAACAAATATTTAAGATTTGCAGGATATAATTAAAAAATGGTTTTAATGAAGCGGGACAAAGTCAAGCCAATGAACATAAGTGCGAAAAAGGTGACATGGCATTAAAAAAAAAAACAAAAATTGACAAGTTGCCGCTTATAAAATCATTGCCACCCAATACGATTGCAACACATAATGACACGTGGATGAGATCGTATAAAAATAACACAAAAAAAGTTGACCTTTTATGGAAGGAAACAATCAACACACAGCTTGTGCTCAACATGGGTAAAAATGTTCACAAATACCCTCAATGTAATTTGTAGTTAAACAAGTGCAGCGATTGAAGATGGTGGACCAAATTACAAAGAAAATTACTCAAAATAACCAAAAGGTCATGTTTTGGAAAACTACTGGCGACAATAAGCGAGTCAAAGGCCTGCAAAACTGTAATTAGTAAACAATCTGCTCATCTTTTTAACTGTGATTTGTGGCTAACGTTAGCGGCTAACTAACAATTGTAGCGAAAGTCAATTTTTGTACATTTTGGGTCACATTCTGAAAACATTTCAAACTGAAACTATTGAACGGTCTGGCCTTGTACGACGATTAGCGGCTAATGTTAGCGGCTAACAGTGCGGTTAAAGTGTTGTTTACATGACAAATCAGTTATTGTGGTTTCATAAATCAAAGAGTCATTTGGGTTTTGTGTGCTTGCAACCTACTAGGAAGAGAAGAAAAACGTTCATCTTCTCTGTCAAAAAAAGTTTTATAATCATAATTTATTTTTTTTCAAACAATAACCATTATGTAGAATTATGTTCGTCCAGGAAAAAAATGTATAAATACACAAAAATCAGTGTACTAGAGATCAGCAGCACACCACACCAAGCGCTCAACGATATGCAATTACGAGTCACAAGTCATAAATGACTTTTAATAATAATGGATTGCCATCATAACTATTGGTTAACATTTATGATTGTCAGCCATGTTCATTTTCCAAGGTGATTGGGGCGGGGAAAAAAAGTCAACACACAAAAGCGTAATCGCTCAGGATAAGATTTTCAAAATCCTCATATTTGGCCCGATTATTAGTACGACTACCCCACCTTAACCGTTTTTTTTTTTTTCATCTTTTAAAATATATATGAGAGACCTGACCCACAAATGTCGAGTGAAAAAAAAAAATCTGATGACGAACACGACGGACTGCACACATCACGATATCTCAACCGACGATCACGAGTCTCCTCCGATCATTAAGACACCGCCGGAAAATCACTCCGGAGAATCTTTTCGAGATATTCAACAATCCACAACCGAACTGCTTAGAAAATATGATCAAATGTTGCCCAAATTAAAAAATAAATTGCTGATAGAGATTGCGTTCACATACAAAATAGTAAAAAAAAAAAAAAAAAATTTACATGAATTGTCTACCCGTATAATATACAGTGTAAAAATCAGACATATGGTCAAAAAACTGGGTACAAATTTCATAAGAAACTACATTCTAAGATATTTCATTAAGTTGGTGTATTTGCCTCATTTTCAGAAAACAAAGTCACATTTCAGTTTTAAATCCATTTTTTTGCTGAGGTAACTTTGGTTTCCGTGAGGTCGTAATTTCAATACTGACAGTAAACAGTAAAACACACAAACACACAAATGCGCAAAAATAAAAACAAATCCCAAAGTTAGCACGTAGACCGGAAAACACGCTCCTGAATTGTTTTGTACCTGAACTGATATTTTTGAAATGGTGGCGGTTATAAAATGTCACAAGATTTTTTTGCCTTATGCGTACGGTGGATGAAAATGTCTTATTATATTTGTACACGAACAATTTGCATAATTTTATGTAGCCCCTGAAGATCAACGTCCATGATTCCAGTGAAAATGGACACTGTCAGATATCATAAATCCCAGGTGTCAAACTCAAGGCCCGGGGCCCAGATCCGGCCCGCCACATGATTTTATGTGGCCCCTGAAGGTCAACTTCCATGATTCTAGTGAAAATCTTTACCAAAATTTCAAATTGTCATCCATACATCCATCTATTTTCTTTGCCGCTTATCCTCACAAGGGTCATGGGGAGCGCTGGAGCCTATCCCGGCTGTCAACCAGCAGGAGGCGGGGTATACCCTGAACCGGTCACCACCCAATCGCAGGGCACATTGAGACAAACAGACGCACTCACAATCACAATCACACCTAGGGGCAATTTCGACCGGAGTGCCCGGAAAAAAACCCACGCAGGCATGGAGAGAACATGCAAATTCCACACAGGCGGGTCCGGGATCGAACCCGGAACTTAAGAACAGTGAGGCCAATGTATTATCAGCTGAACCACTGTTCCGCCTCAAATTGTCATACATCATAAATCCGAGGTGTCAAACTTAAGGCCTGGGGGCCAGATCCAGTCCACCACATGATTTTATGTGACGCGCCAAGGCAAATCATGTTTGTCATCATCCCTGATTCTTGTGGGAATCGGTACCAAAATGTCAATTTGTCATAGATCATAAATGATAACTTGGCGATATAAGTATTTTTGTGTTACCAAACATAAGCACCGCCTTGAGTTCCGGTTCCAAAAGGAGCTCATAAATTTTGTGGGTAAACATGGTGAGGCGATTATCAGGAGGAGATTTTTTATCGGCGTAACGGACGTCCGCGTAACTGCGATGTGGCCCGCAACAAAAACGAGTTTGACACCGCTGTCATAAATGATCACGACATATTAATGTATTATGAGGCTTTTTGCGTCACCAAACACCAACCGTCGTTGAAAAACACCCCCCCCCCCTTATTTTCTGATTCCAAAACCAGTTGATGAATTTCACGTGAAAATATGATGAGGTGATGAAAGATTTTTATGGCTTGACAGTCATAACGGCCCTCTGAGGGAAAACGCAACTACGATGTGGCCCGTGACAAAAAAAGTTTAGGAGACTGGAAGAGTCACAGAAAGCCATAAAAGTGGACACTCTTGTCAATGAAAGCCCTTTGGGGATTTTGCCCTTTTACCAAAAAGTAGGGAAATACCGAACAGCTGGACAAATGTCCTGAAACTTTTACGTGTACGTGGTTTATGTGCCTTAGAGCAATAAGAGTTGGGGAAAACCGCAACATAGAGCGTGCAGCCTCAGTAGAAACTTCTGGTGAATGAAAATCGCCTTTTTACTGAGAGTTCAACTTTTTCGGTGGCCTTGTGTCTATTTTTTTATCCGTGACTCTCAGCAAGGTGGTCAATAATTTCAACGTATCACACCACCGGAGTGTCGTTCCTCAGGCCAAACCCGGAGGTAGCGTGACGATGCTTCGCTTTACTGGCCTTCCTCTTGAGGCGAAGAGCGCTCCGGCCCCCCTTCCTCTGACTGCACCTGGGGGAGGATACGGGAAAACAAAAACAAAAACTGAGGACCCAAAGCGAGCGTCACGCGGCTGAAATGGGCACAGGGACCGACCGATCGCCCGAGTTTTTGCCGAGAGTCGGTTATGCCAGGAAACTGCGACAACCGGATGAAGACGACGCAAAACTGGAGCCATCCAGTCATTCTTCCCCTTTTGGTGCGCGTGAGGCTCACTGAGAGCTCGCCTTGCTCAACGGTTTCACTTCTTCAAGCGCCTTTGCGGATGTCTTAGATTAGACGGTGAGTGATATGTGGACCCGTTGGTTGGTTGGTTGTGCAATGTCTCTTTCATTCACAAAATGAATCAGGAGAGTTTCTCCCAATCACGCAACAAACGCAAACTGACATTTGTTTCAACTTCGGCTCGCTCTGTGATTCAGCGGTTAGCGCGTCCGCCGACGTTTCGGGTTTAAATCTCCAGTTTGCAGGTGCTTGGGTGGTACTTGGGCTTTTTTCTTGTGGCTGAATCGTCCGTTGGCGTGAATTGTTTGTTTGTCACATTGTGAGGATGAGTTTTGCCTCTCGCCCCCCACCCCCCCCCCCAAAAAAAAAAAAAAATAACATAGATATCAATAACATGCGACGACTTGAATGAAGACATGTGGGAAAGAAAACGTATGGAGGTGCATAGCACCTACCACTCAATAATACGAGAATACTTTATAAAAACAGAGTCATGACAATCAAATAGAACATAAAGCAGGGCTGAGTTTGCGCGTCACTGACTTAATGCCGCAATCTAACTCAGCGTGCTGTTCCTGGCGTGCTTGGCATCGGTACAATATAACACAGTCACGTAAACAGAAATAAGGATGAATACACTTGTGTTTATTACTACTCAGTAAATTGCTGTCATGTCATTATCCAAGCCGCTTATCCTCACGAGGGTTGCGGGAAACCTGGATCCTATCCCAGCTAGCTTCGGGCGAAAGGTGGACTACACTCTGAACTGGTCGCCAGTCAGTCGCAGGGCAGGTCTCGACACCATCCCTGAGAGGGAATCCATCGGCGTGTGTACCTCTACACCATCAGTGACTATAAATTGCTGGAATATTAGTCACTTTTTTGTTGACGAAAAAAACACATTCCTGTGAGTATTGTTAAATTTCCCGTCGACATGTGTTGCGCCACCATTTGTGTTCAAATATCGGTTATAGATGAATCTGAAAGAATTGTAAAACTACTGAATCTAACAATAGCATTTTCTATTTTAACGTTCGCACTAAGCTAGTCGTTTTTAAGGCTACATAGTTGATTGTAAAACACGCAATTCCCTTGCTTTTATATTTGATTACTCAGATCAGAAGTTTGCGCTCACAAGTCAAAGGAAAAACCAAAAAAAATTTAAACAAATGAGGGTTCGTATCTCAAAAACGCTCAAGTTAGGTCACTCGTATCTCACTACCGTATTCTAAATGTCAGTCCCTGCAGTCATTTTAACTTAGCAGGATGAAATATGTAAGCAGTAGTCACAAAAAAAGTAATAAACAGCACCGCAAACGTGCAGTCATCTGGTTCATGACCTTTGATCGGTATCAATGTCCTCACCTTTTGCTCTTCACTTCCTTCTTCAACCAACTTCTGCAACTGCAAAGACAATCAGACGTGAATGAAACATACCCGTTCAAAGATTGATCACGTCCGCTAAATGCCAGCGTGCCGCTACGCACCCATTTCCTCGGTCGCCCCCGCCGCCGTCTTTCTCCGGCCGCCTCGACTCTCTGAGCAAGAAAAGGAAGAACAGATGACGCTCAAAGATGAAGAAAGCCTTGAGAAGTCACATCACGCGTCGTAGGTCGAGGCCCCCAGCCACTTTGACTCAGGTGGCCCAAACAACCACATGGCAGGTGGGATTCAAACCCACGAACCCTTCCTTTGGAGGGCAGTGCCTTATTCATTCGGCCCATTTGACGCACTTTAACGTCAATGGGATGATTGGTGTTGTAGTAAAAGCGCAAAATAACGGCACCTCGCAGAAAAAACTTTTCACGAGATTTCACAAACGTTTTGCATCATCTGGGAAAAAGTTTGCGTTACGAAGTCAATTTAGCGGCGTGAAAGTTTTACGTTATGTCACGCACGTTTCACGACTATCGAGCCACAATCATCATGAATGCAAGTTTTGGGAGCTCTCGTACAAGTTTTATGTCTGTCTACCATTGAGAAGTTTTTCTCCGTGATTGAAATGTTTGCCAGAAAAAGTTGATAATTTTGCTTCTTCCATGTCCTCTCAATGGACAAACCTTAAGGGGAGTTTTCGGGCCTTTGTTCCTGCTGCCCTTGGGCCTTCCTCTTGGTCGTTTAGGAGTCGGCGGTCCGACAGGCTCCTCCCCAGAAACCTTTACAATCAAAATGTGGTTTTTATTTTAATTTAAAAAAATCATTAAAAACAAACCGCAACCTGGCGACGCTCCTACCGGCCGATGCTTGCGTGGACGACCTCGCCCCCTGCGCTGCTCGGGCTCGGGGGAGGCGGGCCCGGGAGGGGACGGCTCTTTGGGCCCACTGCTACTCATGTTTTGGAGAGCGCGGGCATCAAGACCTGAGGATCCGGGAGGGGTGGGGGTGGGGGCCTTGAGACAGGTACAAAGAAACAAAGTGATTTGCGTTTAAATCTGACCCTGGATAAGTATTTGAACACCAAGCTATATTGCAGGTTCTGCCACTTAGAAATCATGGAGGGGTCTGACATTTTCATCGTAGGTGCATGTCCACTGTGAGAGAGTTAATCCAGAAATCACAATGTATGACTTTTTTTAAACGATTTATTTGTGTGATACAGCTGCAAATAAGTATTTGAACACCTGTCTACCAGCTCGAATTCTGACCCTCAAAGACCGCCTTTAGTCCGCCTTTAAAAGACCACATTCCAGTCCATGTATGATCCTGAATCAGATGCACCCGTGTGAGGTCGTCAGCTGCATAAAGACACCCGTCCATCCGATACAATCAGTAAGACTCAAACTTGTAACTTGGCCGGGACCAAAGAGCTGTCCAAAGACACCAGAGACAAAATTGTACAACACGGCTGGAAAGGGCTACGGAGAAACTGCCAAGCAGCTTGGTGGAAAAAAAGGTCCACTGTTGGAGCCATCATTAGAAAACGGAAGAAGCTAAACATGACGGTAAAATCTCAATCGGAGTGGAGCCCCATGCAAGATATCAGCTCGTGGGGTCTCAATGATCCTTAGAAAGGGGAGGAATCGGCCCAGGACGACACGAGAGAACTCTGTCAATGACCTGAAATGAGCTGGGACCACCGTTTCCAAGGTGACTGCTGGTAATACACTAAGACGTCATGGTTTGAAATCAAGTTCTGGCATGGCCTAGTCAGTCTCCAGACCTAAACCCAATAGAAAGTCTTTGGAGGGATCTGAAACTCCGTGTTTCTCAGCTCTGTCTGATCTAGAGAAGATCTGTGTGGAGGAGTGGGCCAAAATCCCTCCTGCAGTGTGTGCAAACCTGGTGAACAACTACAGGAAACGTTTGACCTCTGGACCAAATATTAACATTGGTTTTCTCAGGTGTTCAAATACTTACTTGCAGCTGTATCACACAAATCAATCGTAAGAAAGAAATCATACATTGTGATTTCTGGATTTTTCTTTTTTAGTGGACATGCACCTACGATGAAAATTTCAGACCCCTCCGTGATTTCTAAGTAGGAGAACTTGCAGTATAGCAGGGTGTTCAAATACTTATTTTCTTCACTATATATAGTACATTATATATATAAGTATCGTATAATGCAGGGCATTGACGCACTCTCTCCTCTAAATGAAGACGACTCTGTAACTCTTCTAAGGAATCGTTCCTATTAACTGAACGTCTCTTGTTCTTTGTTCTGAATGTCGTACCAGGGCGGCACGGACCGCCGGAGACAAATTCCTTGTGTGTTGTTACACACTTGGCCAATAAAGTTGCTTCTAAACCTGATATCCAAAATGTGATCGAAACTGGGGGGGTGTTGTCTGCAAATGAATTTTCTACAGAGCAAAGTAAGAGGACTAGAATAAGCTTTAACGTTAGCTTAGCACAAGATGTTATCAACGTGAAGGCAAATATTTCTTCTTTCTTTTAACGTCCGAAATTTTTAGAGGGAATTCTTCCTCCAAATCCGAACCGACTGGAAGTCCAACCTGCGTTTCTTGCAAAGAAGATTTCGCGTGGGAACCGCTGAAGCCGCGCTCGGTCTCGGCGCTCTGAAGTTCCGCCTTTGAATGTTGGCTCTCTGGTTATTCTGGCTTCCTCCCACCATCCCCAAAACACGCACGTTAGCTTCATTAAATTGTCTAGAGGCGGAAATGTGAGTGCGAAATGTGAATGTTTGTGGGGGGGGGACAAAAACATTCCAGCGTGGATCCCGCTTATCCCAATAGTCAGCTGGGACAAGCGCTGCGGAAAACGCACATTTTACACCCCGGATCGGATCCACCTGTCTTGACTTCTGTTGAAGGTGAGCTCATGACTATCCCAAGTGACTTTTGGCAAGAGAAGCGGGGTACACGCAGTAGTGGTCACCCATCCATTCATCCATTTTCTTAGCCGCTTATCCTCACAAGGGTCGCGGGAGTGCTGGAGCCAATCCCAGCCGCCATCAGGCAGGAGGCGGGGCGCACCATGAACTGGTTGCCAGCCAATCGCAGGGCACACGGAGACCGACAAGAGTTGCGCTCATGATCACGCCTATGGGCAATTTAGAGCGTCCAATGAATGCAAGGTTTTGGGATGTGGGAGGAAACCGGAGAAAACGCACGCAGGCACCGGGAGAACTTGCAAACTCCAGACAGGGTTCGAACCTGGGTTTTCAGAACTGTGAGGCCAACGCTTTACAGCTGCTCCACCGTGCCTCCCCCATCCATCAAAATGACACCCAGTAAGTACGTTTTTAAAATATGGGAGGAAGCAGGCGTACCAAGAGAAAAGCCACACAAGCACGTGGAAAATACGGGTCTTGTACATAGAACCTCTCCTCTGTGAGGCAGACGTGCTCTCCACTCGTGCAATGTGCCACCAGGATCAAATGTATGATTTCGAATTTATGCACAAGAAGCACAAAACGCTGGATTTCACAAAGCAACATTATGCTGAAAAAAAAACAAAAAACAAAAAACAAAGGAGCAGAACTGCAGTAACCGAGAACATAAGCAGTGAGTGGACTACAGTCCGGCGTGGCCCAAGTGGACCCGAGCACACGCGCGACGAAATTAAATGACACGATAGCAGAAAGTCACGTTGAAGTTTATTCATTTCCGCCCTACACCGTCGCGTCTGTGTCGCGCGCGCACTCCTCGAACCGAACCCGACCACCAGTACGGCGTCTGGTCTCTTTTTTAATCTTATACAAGTACGTTTGGCGTGCAACATGGTTTTACTTTTTTTTTTTTTTTTTTTAAACTGGAGCACACGCACAGTCTCACTTGTGCGACGCGCGTTTTGCACCAACGTGAATGCGACAATAGTTGCAGGTGCAAAAAAAAAAAAAAAAAAACAGCACAAAAAGAGAACAACAAAAAACAAACGCGCACAACTTACCACGATGTGTGTTTGCAGCTTCACCTGGTGGATGCTGACACCACGCCGACTGAAAACTTGCGCTGCTTTCCGTGCGTTCTCCTCCTATTTAGAAATGTGAGCGATTACAACCCCCCCCCCCCCCCCCCTCACCCCCTCCACGCCCTCCACCCACCTCAAACACGCACGTACACGTTCAGTCACGAAACGCAGTGTGGGAGGATTGCCAGGTCCTTCCTGTGGCCTCTCCCGATTCCAATTTAAAGCACGTTCCAGTTTACGTGGGGTGCGCGGCCAAAACAGGACCACGCCGCCGGAGAGGCCTCAGCGGAACCACACACACGCTCCAGAACAGGAAAAAGCGGTCCCCAAAAGTTCCCAATGCGAGGTCCAGAAAGGAACAGCTGGATGAGTTTGGTGTGGAAGAACCTGTCCAATCAACCAATCACCTTTCACGATGTCATGCGTCCATTTTGTCCATTGAATTTGTGTTGGGGTGTAACCGTCAGCTCATACATTTTGGCTCGAGAGCGTGCACCTACGTCACAGAAGTCACGTGAGCGTCCATATTGACGGTCTAGCAAAGAATTGTTCAATGCTAAGTCGGTTGGAGACGATACGAAAATCCGTCTTCAAGCGCGAGGCCCAGAGTTTAGTCCGATACCGTTAAACATTTACAAGGTGATGGCAAAATTGCTCCCGACGCCATTTTCAGATGACCACACACGTGTGAAAAAGTCCCGAGGACTCACGACTAAAAGTTTGCAGAAAGTTGAGGATTTGGAGAAGCGGGGGCCCACACTGAATTGCCCCCCCCCTCCTTTTTTTTTTTTTTTTTACCTACAACATTGAATGAGGGAGGGAGCGTGATGTCAGAAGTGGAATTTAATTAATAGCCAAATTTCTATTGTAACTAATTTTACTCTCATATTACTGCAGGTTGGTGAGTAGTTGTGAGCGTCTCCTTGTAGTGTCGAGCTCATACCCCGACGTCATAAAATCACGTGACTTTTGTTCACCTCGCCATATTGCCGGTCTAGCAAAGCGTTGTCCAATGCTAAGTCGGTTGGAGACGATGCGAAAATCCGTCTTAAAGCACGACGCCCAGAGTTTCGTCCGATACCGTTAAACATTTGGAAGGTGATAATAAACGAAGGTACGTGGAAAAATGAGAGACACGTGGCACAGAGGACCCGTATTTAATGCCGGCGTCTGTGTTTTCGCTGTCTTGGACCACTGGATCTCGTCATGGATCTTGGGGAGTAAATTGTCGAGAAGTTTGAAAATGTAGAAAAGTCTGGACGCATACAAATACTTTGTTGCTGGATTTGTTCTCAATTGAGAATAAATTCCACATAGTGATGGAGACACTCAGACTTTTTCAATATTTCAATTAATGACCCCTGGTTTTACAGAAACTCGCATTCATTAACTATGATTGGGGAGAAAAAAGACAGCGTGTGGGCCACTTCGGTAAACTTCTCCGTGACAGACTATTTATTTTTTTTTTTAAATATGGATTGTTCTCAAATGAGTCCAATGCGTATTTAAAAAAAAGAAAATAAACCGCTGGGATAGGCTTAAGCCCCCGTACACGGAAACGTGTTGCGGCCACACGTTAACCTACGTAAACATCACTGTGACCGACCGTTTCTTTTCTTTTTTTTTTTTAAATACGCATTGGACTCATTTGAGAACAATGCATATTAAAAAAAAAAAAAAAAAAAAAAAAAAAAAACGTCTGTCAGGGAGATGTTTACCGAAGTTTAACGTGTGGCTGCAACATGCTTCCGTGTACGGTGGAGCCGACTCCGTCTTTTTTTTTTTTTTTTTTTTTTAATACGCATTGTTCTCAAGTGAGCCAACTTGGCATTATGAATACTTCTTGGGAATTTGAAATCGAGAAGAATAATTCCGACCTGAAATGAAGTGGCGCGTGTGTATTTTGGTTGGGCACCATCCATAACATTTAATTGCTGAAATCCGTCGATCTTTTCAGCTTGTATTCCATAGAATATCTAATATTTCAATATCTGTCTCGTCTGTTGTGACGACCGACAGCACAACAAGTCTCGGGCTATTGTAAATATTCTGCTCCGGTTCAATGTCACCCACACTTTTTGACCGGCAATATGGCGCCGTGAAAATGGTGACGTCACGCGCACGAGCTCAATAGTTTGTTTGTTGGTGAGGAGTCCAAATATTTTGGTGTCCGTCTTTTGTACAACGATGTAATAGTTGGATGTCCAAATACTTTTGTCTACACAATTTTTTTGTTTAAAGAAGTTATGATCAGGTGTCTCAATACTTTTGACTATATCTGCATTCTTGCTGCTACCCTATAATTCAACAAGAAGTCTGATATATTGTTTATTTTGTCAAAATACCCCAAGTAAAAAAAAAAAAACAAAAAAAAAAACAATGTTGCTGCACTTTTGCATATTTTTTTGGCAGCATTTATTTAAAAAAAAAAAGTTTATGTTCCCAGAAGTGCGATTGCTGAGCGGGGACATTCATACACAAACAAGACGAAACAAATCATCCGGCGTAAATATGACTAAGTGAAAGTGAGAGAGCATTCTTATTAGTTCCTGGCATCAATGCAGTTCAAGAAAGAAAAAAAAAAAAAAACCCACTTAATGTGTTTACATTTGACTGTCAGGGAAACAAAAGACGGTTGCTAGTGCAAAGATTCTTTTTAGCGCTCCCGATCTTGACGTTTATTTAAGCCGAATTCCGCGGGCTCATCAAAAAATCCTCCTATAGAACTAGAAAGAATGTGCAGCGCATACAGCGGGGCATTAGGCACAAAAGGCGTGTCTTTAGAGGTCGGGGGGTTGGGGGGGCGCCATCAAAAGACCGACTCAAGAGGGATTTCTTTCCGGGGGGGGGGGGGGTCGTCGAAAAGAAGGTGCCGCGGAGCCGAGAGTTCAAATAAAGCCGACAAATAAGGATGCGAGTTTAAATGATAGGGTGACTGTGATCGTGACTCAAAAACGTTCACATCCCAAATCGTAGCTTCCCATTCAAATGAATGGAAATGCCGTTTATCTGTTCCAGCCTCCCCTTCAAAAACGGAATTTTTATGAGAGAAAACTGAGTTCTAGGGAAGTGCAGCAGCCAATCATATTACATCAGCCTGTATAGCACTAATATAATCCACTCTATGATGAGGATAACGAGTTTATGACTGTGCGTACTGTTACACTGTCTGTCTACACGTTGTTGCCGAACCATTTGTGTTCACTCCTTTGTTTGAAATGTTCAAGCACTGCAACACCAATGCTAATTAGTGTTAGCATCAAGCTGGCACAACCGTTCTTTAAAGGGAACTTCCGGTGGTTTGGATTAACAATTTATCCAATAGGTCATGTAAAATGCAGTGTATCTTGAAAATGCGATGTTAATCCAGATTGTTTTTTTTTATCAACAATTACGAATTTTCAGGGGAGTCACATGACCTACGAGCCCGAATGTGACATGTTTATGGCCAGCGCTGATTTGGGTCAGACTCGGCGTCATTCCCGTCCGGAGAGCCATTCAAATATTCAACAATATTCACAGCCACAGGTTCAAATCTCGATGGACGTGTTCCTCCGTCTTCCCGATCAACCGATGCTGCTATTTCTTCATCAGATGAGGATAAATCTGAGAAATCAGCGCTGGCGATAATGGTGTCCCATCGTAATCGAGCCTTTGGTGCGGCACGTAATACGTCGCATCTGCGCAGGTAGGTCACGTGACTCGCCAAAATGGCGGCGCATCTGAAAATTGGTAACTGTCGATAAAAATCTTCTCAAAACACCATTAAATGAGAGAGGATTCAAGATACAGTAAACATGACGTGACCTATCGGATGGATTGTTAATCCAAACCACCGGAATTTCCCTTGAAGCCGTCGTTTGTCTCATTTCGATACACGAGCTGTAATTGTCTTTCTGTTTAGTTTGACAGGTAAACCTCAAGTGGGAGTGGCGGCAAACAGCTTCAAGCCTCTTTGGATGAATTATTCACAATTTGCCAAAGTGCTGCTGTTGGATCTCAAACTTTGGAAAGCGGTCCGCCCGCCTGGTTGGCCAACAACCGGGCACAGGACGGGGAAAACAAAATAAGAGCGAAGGGACCTCGGGCGTTCGGAAGACATGCGGAATTAGCAACGGCTCGGCTCAACAAGTAGCTTCATCATCTCGTTTTTATTTGTAATTGATTGCACATTCCCCTCAATAAACGAACAGTAACGCTCCGGTATGAATAAGTCGCGATTACAACGACAAATATACCTACGCCGGCTTCTTGACAGTGCTAATGCTAACTTAGCATTGCTAGTGCTATTCCGTTGAAGCGGATTCACCGCAAAGTCCCCCTTTTGGCAAGTCCTGAGTCAAATCTCGACTCTCCAGTCTCAACCTTCGAGTTTCAAACGAGTCTCCGGCGTCCCCGCACGATTTCAAGAAAGTCGAGTCAATTCGGCACTTTTTCTCAAGCGAGTCATAACTCGGACGATCTTGCTCAGTCACAATACAAATTCTCATCAATGTTTTTTTTTTTTTTTTTAATGGTTTCAAAAGTAATCTCGGTACAGCGGTGCCTTGACTTATGAGCGCCCCGATGTTTTTCTTCTTCTTTGTATTGCAAACAAAGTTAGATTATCAACGGGTGTGGGCGGGGGGGGGGGGGGGGGGGTTCAGATAAGGTACTATCACGTCCACAGGAAAATGAAAAATGTAGTTGGGCACAATTCCAAGTTACTCTCTTAAAAATGTAATAGTAGTGTAAATATTTGAAAGTAATTCCGTTAATTACAGTTTGAATGAACGCGTCGAGAGAACCGTTGGATGTTTCTTCTTCTTCCCCCAAAAAAAGGGTGAACTAATTATTTTGGCCATGTATTTTTTTTTCTACAAATAATAACATCATGTACTGTAAATACATAAAATGTGTTTGTTGCATTTTACATACACACATATCTATAGACACTGTATGTGTACAGCATGTGGAAAACATGATACCATGTTGACCTAATGACAAATGTGTACAATTTAGGCAATATCACATCATATACAGCAGCAAGGTTTTTTTGTTGTTGTTGTCAAATATTATTAAAATTGTAATCACGGAAATTTCCAAAAGCAGCTGTAATTTCCTTACAAATTCCATCTCAATGGTTCCCAATTATATAATACATTTTGTACCGTAATTTCCGGCCAACAAGCCGCGACTTTTTTCCACATGCGTTCGACCCTGCGGTTTGTGCGGTGATGCGGCTAATTTGTGCATTTTTCCTAACGGCTGCAAGGGGGCACTTGAGCGGAAAAGGTAAGAATGAGACCGGTGGAATATATGCACCGAGGAAGTGACTTTTACCGGTCCAGTTAGCGCTCCGCTAGCATTAGTGCTGTGCTAGCGTGTTGCTGCTGTGTTACTGCCGGTTCTCAGTGATATTTACGGGTAAGTCTTATTTTAACCGACCCTGTTAGCGTTAGTGCTAGCGCGGCGGTAGTATTAGCACTAGCTTTAGTGCGACGCTAGCATTAGCACTAGCGTTAGCGTTAAACTCTTTCTGTGTAACATCTTTGTAAATATCTCGCGTTTCAATGTGGGCACTTGTGGCTGCGGCGTATGTATGTACCAAATGGTATTTCCTTTACAAGTGTACTTGGTGAGACTTGTAACCAGGTGCGCTCTGTAGGCCGGGAATTACGGCAATTAAATTACATAACCTCCTTACATGTATTTAGTTACGCCACAACTTTGTTGCTATACGAGAAATCTGAGCTCCGGACTTCATTACACGACTCATAAGTCAAGGTAGCACTGTATCTTATTATTTCATGTCATAAAAAAAAAAAAAAAAAAAAAAAAAAGCCAGAAAACAATAATAATATTTTTTTTGCCCTTCGGCGTTTCCCTAAGCGAATCCCATGACCTTCTTGATCCAGTCCACGTAGACCGACACGCGGATGAAGATGTTGGGTTGGCCCGGGTGTCCGCAGCGCCGCATGGGGATGATCACGCCCTCCAGGACCCAGCAGTCGCGGTTCTGACACGCCAGCGGCCCGCCGTAGTCTCTCTGCGGGGATACCATTTACAGTTCATACAAAAAGTCAACACACCCACAGATTTTTGTAACATAAAAATGTTTATTCCGTCCACTTTCTCCATCACAACCGGAGAATAACAAATCAAACTTTTAGAGAGGGCGATTTAAAATAAAGGATTTAGGTCATGCGGTTGCATAAGTGTGGACACCCTCATTAGTGGAGGTGTGGCTGTGCTTTTAAAAGAGAGTTTTTACACACCGGCAACTGGATCTGATTAACCCCTAATAAAGTTCTGATGTTCTAGTAGGCTTTTTCCCGACGGTTTTGCATTCTTTTGCTTTCAAGGTGTTTAATTAAAAAATAAAAGCAAATCGCGCTTGAATGACTGGAGTCAACATGAAAACCAGAAACTTGGGGTAAAAAAACAACAACAAAAGAAACAGGCAGTTGTGAAGGAGGAGAAAATTGAAACAGTAACAAAATCACGAGGAGTGAAACGAATAAAAAGACGTTCAAATAACACTTGCAGTCCCGGCGGACACCCACCTCGCAGGCTCCGACCCCTCCCTGGAAGGAGTTGGTGCACATCTCGTTCTCTCGAACCCGGCCTCGGAAGTACTTGTTGCAGTCCTTGTTGCTGAGCACGGGTACGTGGGCCACGTTGAGGACGGTCTCGTCTCCGGTGCCTTGAAAAAAAGGCGAAGGGATGAGTGGGCAGAAATTGGAAGCCAGGCAGATGTGGAAAAGAGCAAAATCATTTTTATTTCCTAAAAAAAACTTGATCTTCTGTTATATTCTGAGAGTATTACGCCCCCCCCCCCCCCCACCCCCCACCCCCAAGCCCCCAAACCTATTATTTTTTTTAGTAGCTGTACACACAGCGACCTGTCACCTGGAACCCAAGAAGGTCTCGTCCTTTGCACCCGTGCAATCCATTTTTCACGACGACCCGAGTCTTTTTGAAAAGTATGAAGAATGAATCCATCCTCCCGAGCGTTCGAACAAAATCCAGCAATACGACGAGCCGGCGTTTTGGCTAACACCAAGGAACGACGAGCTACCTTCCGGCAGGTAAAACTGGCAGAAACAGACAAGACAGCTCGGGTGGGCGTCTGCTCATGATGTCACTTCCTGCTCCTTCTCGAAAACAAACCCCTCGAGAGGATTTTCATGGCGGGACTGACAAAAAGCCATAAACGTCAAAATGTGACCATTCCGGTTGCCTTTTTTTCATTAATATACTAAAAATCCTGTATTTCATGACAGTGGAGCTTTCAGGTCAATAGCATTTTCCATTGATGTTCGACGAGACGTTCTTGCAGCAACGTTGTATGATTATCTTCAAGACACAACAATTATTTGGATGTTATTTAAATAAGAGTTAACAGCGCTCATATCTAAAGTTTACGCTCGCAAGTCGAAACAAAGATAAAATCGTCGGAATCATACGGCAAAGGACAAACTTGTAGGCGGGGTCACTCGAGGCACCGCTGGATTTGTTTTTGTGCATCTTCCTCTCCGTGCACGATTACGACTTGCCTTTGGTCTCGCCCCATCCGGCGATCTCGCAGACGGTCCCCTCGGCCACGATGTAGCGTTCGGGCGGCAAACAGATCTGAGAGACGCGCTCGTTAAACTGGGCCGGCCTGCGAACGAGAAAGCCGTCGTATGGAATATGTCATACGTGCGTATGCGTACGGAAGCGTGTGTTGTGTGTGTGTACGCACGACTCCAGCTGCAGCATGACCAGTTGGGACTCGGAAGGTCCGCAGACGATCTTGGTGAGAGGGATGGTCTGCACTCCGGGTTCGCCGTCCTCCGGGTCGCGGAACAACGTGCCCATCATGGCCGAGTAGCCGGGCAGATCCACGTAGCTGAGCGCGCGAGGAAAGACGAGGACACCAGCGAATTTGACAGAAGTGAATCGACGTGAAAGTCATCTTCACGTTCGGCCAAGAGTTCATCAGAAAATGGATAAATATAAATGGGTAATGATACGATGAAAAGTATGGCTCGCCTCGAAGAGCTACAAAATCTGATGATTTTGGTCATTGTGTGAATCCCGATGAGGACTTTTTTTGACGTTGCACAACTGACGCGAACCATCCCAGCGCCAACGTGGCATATTCATTTTGAACACACGTGCAAATGTTTTTCACGTTCCATCAATTTAAACTTTTCCTATAATTTGACACTCTGACGACATGAAATAAATCAACGAATTGGGAAATTTGCCCTTTCATTCCAATGTCAAGATGTTGATCGAGCTACTATTTTTTTCCCCATAAATCCGCAAGAAAACGATACAAATTAAGTGATAAATGGAGGAAATTCTCCTCATATGATTTCAAACATTTCAACTTCAGAACGTTCAAAAGTCCAAAACGTGTTCTTAAATGAATGGATAATTGTAACACTATTTCTATGTTGCCATCCATCCATTTTCCTTTGCCGCTCATCCTCACGAGGGCCACGGGGAGCGCCTATCCCAGCTGTCAACGGGCAGGAGGCGGGGCGCACCCTGAACTGGTCGCCAGCCAATCCCAGGGCACATTGAGCCACGCTCACAATGCCACCTCGGGGCAATTTAGAGTGTCAGCCACGGGGAGAACCTGCAAACTCCACACGGGCGGGTCCGGAATCGAACCCGGCACCTCAGAACTGTGAGGCTCTTATCCATATGTTTAGTGATCTATTGTTGAGTATTTTCCACGAATGAATATTTGTTTCTTTTGCCATCAACGCTTACGCCGTTTTCACGCATTTTCCCCGGCAGATACGACACGAGAGCCGCGTTACCAGGAGGAGAAGCACTGCTTGGTGCTGATCACCCATCTGGCGTCCACCAGGGTACCTCCGCAAAAGTGGTTTCCTTTCCTGCCGGGCAAAGAGTGAGCGTTATTCCTCTCAGGCTTGATTTTTTTTTTTTTTTTTTTTTCCAAAGGAAGAGCGGCGCTCTCTCCCACGTACGCGTCCGTACCTGTCTCTGAGGCTGACCGTCCACGGCGAGTTTCCCGGCACGCCGTTGACGATGCGCAACCTGCTCCTCGGGAGGCGGTCGTCCCTTTTCCCGCACTCGCTGAACTCAACCTTCTCTGCGCGAGCAAAGACGGCAACTCGCGTCATTCGTAGCGATCACGTACGTGATGTCGAGTAAACATCCATCCATTTCCTCTTGCGCTTATCCTCACTAGGTCGGGAGGTAGCGCTTTAACCAATGATTATTTTGATAATCGATTCACCTGTCAATTCTGTTTTTCGATTCGTCGATGAATCGCACCATAAAACAATTTTTAAAATCTCAATCCCTTGATTTGAAAACAGGACTTTAAATAGATTATCATTCAGTTTCTGGCTTTCTGAGGTCGAGTGTTCCATCCCGGACCCGCCTGTGTGGAGTTTGCATATTCTCCCCATGCCTGGATGGGTTTTCTCCGGGTGGGCACTCCGGTTTCCTCCCACATCACAAAAACATGCAAATATTAATTGGACTCTCTAAATGGCCCCGTCGGTGTGATTCTTGCCATGAGCAAGACTTGGCCACTGCCAAGAGGGGCGTGGCCGCACCACTGCACTGGGCGCTGACACCTGTCACCCACCTAGCCTAGCGTTTCTCTACCTGTGCCTCGTCAGACTGCTAGTCCGTGTATGACCCGGATTTCGGAATAAACTACATTGAACATTATGCCTCTGCCTCGCAGTCCTGCATTTGGCTCCACCTCCGTACTGGAGGTTCGTGACAATTCTGGGTGCGGCTGTTTGTCTCTATGTGCATTGACAGCTGGGATTGAGTCCCACAACCCTTCTGAGGATAAGCGGCTAAGAAAATGGATGAAGTGATGACGTGAAAAGGCACAAATGTGTGACAAAAGTATGAATTTCATGACGTACCCACAATTTGTGTGAGGGAAACTTTTTCTCCAGCTGTTTGAGAGATGGAAATGATTTGCAGAAGTTCTGCTGTCATGAAAAGCTTTTTTTTTTTTTTTAGGTGAATTGACGACAAGAAGAAAAAAGACAGTTGAGTACCGCACTGCTTGATGGCGCAGTAGTCAAACTCGGTTTTGGGATCGATGGTGTAGCACCAGGGACCGTGCTGGTCCCCGTCGGGGTTGCGGCAGTAGTTCTCGGTCAGGTTGGCCTCTGGATGGGTCCGGGGGTTTATTCTGGACAGTAAAATGCTGCCGGTGAGTGGCCCGGATGGAATTTTGTGCTCGCAACTCTCGCGTCCGTACTTGGTGCGGTGCGGCGTGTTGACGTTCCACTTTTGGCAGGTTATGCCCTTGCGAGTTTTGCGCACCATGCCTCGGTAGTTTCTCCCGTTTTCGTGGTAGCAATCTGAAAGAAACAAATTATTAAGGATTATTAAAAAAAAAAAAAAGATTCTTCAACTCGTATTCGCTGCATATGGAGAACATCACAAAATTGGTAATATAAATATCCAAATAATAGAATCAATAATAAATAAAAATAATAAATACATATACATATCATTGATGAAGTATATTTTTCTATTTTTCTTGGTGGTAATACTGCCATGTGACAATGACTCACACGGTGTAGACATTTTATGAATACGGTTCTTTTCTTAAATACCATAAATCTTTTGAGAACATACGTCCATTCATTTTCTTCGCTGCCTATCCTCACAGGGGTTGCGGGAAGTGCTGGAGCCAATCCCAGCTGTCAATGGGCAGGAGGCGGGGTCCACCCTGAACTGGTTGCCAGCCAATCGCAGGGCACACGGGGACAGACAACAGTTGCACTCACAATCACACCTACGCGCAATTTAGAGTATCCAATTAATATTGCATGTTTTTGGGATGTGGGAGGAAACCGGAGTGCCCACCCGGAGAAAAGCCACGCAGGCACGGGGGAAGAACATGCAAGCTCCACGCATGGAGGGCCGGAATCGAACCCGGGTCCTCAGAACCACGAGGCCAACAGTTTCCAGCTGCGCCAACGTGCCGCCTTGTTGAGAATATTCTCAGGAAAATTAAGATCTTTTCCTCCAAATTTTGTATCCAATTTTTCTTATAAAATTACCATGACATATTATTATTACTCAAATATTACAAAAGGTAATACCCACATTTCATGCCATTGATGCCACCATCTTTAAATTAAGCTTTTATCAGATTTCTGGAAAAGAGCCCTTAATATATGCACATAGGATTACAATTATTTTTCGAATTTGCACATGTAAATGTAAAAGCATGTAGACATTTTTTGAAATCCGGTGAGAAAAATGCACGTGCGGCGTACCCTCGGCATCGATGTCGTCCACGCAGCGCTTGATCTGCAGGCAGAGCGCCGTCCTCATCTCCGGCACGGACGTGAAGCACCAGGGGGCCTCGGAGCCGTCCGGGTTGCGGCAGTAGTTCTCCTCCAGGCCCCTAGATGGCAGCGAGTCGCCTTTTGAAAACACCCTTAGCTCGTAGCGCCTCATTTCGTAATGGAGAGTTCGTAGATTGAAGTTTTATTTTTTTTTTTTTTTGCGACGAGCGTGCCTGTGAGCGCATGACAAACACTTGACATCTTCTGTCTCAAGTCAAGTACGTAAAGTAGCGTAATTCCCGGCCTACAGAGCGCACCTGGTTATCAGCCCCACCCAGTACATTTGTAAAGGAAATACCATTTGGTACATACATACGTAGGCCGCAGCCGTGTAAAGGCTAATGCTAACGCCGTGCTCACAGGGCTGGTCAAAAAAAAAAAAAAAAAACAACAACATACCAGTAAAAATCACAAACACGGCAGTAACACGCTAGCGCAGTGCTAACAGGGCCGGACCGGTAAAAGTCACTTCCTCGGCACGTATATTTCACTGGTCTCACTCTTGAGTGCCCCCTTGCGCACAAAATAGCCGCATCACCGCATAAACCGCAGGGTTGAAAGCGTGTGAAAAAAGTCGCGGCTTGTAGGCCGGAAATGACTCACTTGCATTCGTACGTGTTGGGGAAGAAGGGATGCTCGTGAGGATATTGGGCGTCCCAGCGCTGGCAGGGGATGCCCGACGTGGTCTCGTTGACTTTGCCGCGGTAGTCCTCACCGCGGCCGCGGAAGCAGTTGGTGGTGAGGCTGGAGCGCTGGCGCTTCTCCACGCGCACCTCAGCTTCAGGGAAAGAGCTGATGAGCGGCCGGCTGGACTTTTGTAAAAGGACACTATTAGGTAACCCGGATTGTGTAGCTGATTTTGTTTGGAGGTGTATATACCACATGTATGGATCCGCAATGCTCACAAGTGTAATTTCGCTGATGAAGTGCTGCCTCCGTGAGTGAAAATGCAACATGCTTTTACTGTCTTTTTTTCATTATTTTCTCCTCACAACTCGTCGCCGCTTGCCTAACCACAACACCCTACAAACTATACTCCGTACTGTATCTAGACACAAAGAAAGAAAAAAAATGTAAAATTAATAAATAGAAAAAAAAACACTAAATAAAAACACTAAATCTAAAATAAAATTTTATTTCTACTCATATTATTTTAAATATTGAAAATGATAACAAAAACGAAAAATAAAATCAATTCATGAATACCAAAAATGTGTTCATTCCAGTCGCCACAACAATTTATAATTATAGTCATAACAATGATTGCCAATCGGAACGATTGTCATATTAAAAGACAAATAGAAATATAACAAAATATATGAGTCAACTTTACGGATGAAAATCTATTTTTTTAATTCATGTAAAAAATTATTAATGATTACACAACCTCTTAACAGTAATACAAATTGCTAGTTTTTTTTTATTCATGTCAACAATTATTAATAATTACATAACCTGTTCATATTAATACTGATTGCTACTGAAGATGGGGTTAAAATATTTACTTGCCTTACCAATCTTAGTAATAATCCAACGACTACTGCCACAACAAGTCCCAGGCCAGGTAAAAATTGAGTATATTAATCCGCAACAATAATTGGGAGGTCGTGTCGCCGCCTCTCAACTCTCCCACAAGATGGCGCAATTGCTTCAACCTGAGCGGCGAACGGCCGCCAACTCCAAAGTCGCAACTCGTTGCGCAACTGCAGTTGCAAATTTGGGGGAAAGCCCGCGTTGGGAAAAAAAACGAAACATCCCGATCGTCCGGAGTTAATCGTTATACTTCCGTTTTGTTTGTTTGAAGTAAAAGCGGTGACATGGCAATTGTTGCGTATCCGAGTGGTCTTACTGCACTTGCTGATCTCGCAGTTCTCTCGCTCCACGTCGGGGTCGTTGGTGTAGCACCACGGCACGGGCGAGGCGTCGGGGTTACGACAGTAGTTGTCGTCTAAACTCTTATCGGGGTACCTGGGGAAAAGGACGGGGGTCACGTCGGGGTCGCTTGTCCTCGCGGCCCAATGAGGGACGTGTACTTTTCAGGCTGGTAGATGTGCTGGTGAGGGTACTGCTGGTCCCAGCGCTGGCACTCCCTGCCGCTCGCGGTGTGGTCCACCTGCCCTCGGTAGTCCTCGCCGTTACACGTGATGCACACCTCTGCACACAAAAGCGCACTCACGTCGGTCTAAAGGAAGGCACTTCACTCTTGGCTTCCGGAGCAAAAGCCACGTTTCCCGGGTGCGAGGAAGTCGGGAATAAAAATTGCAGTCAATGACCAGCGTGAGAACAAATCGTATCGTCTCACTGTCCGCGTCCAAACAGCCAACCACTCCTTTTGAAGCCAACAACCCAATTGAGTCTTTCATCTTCCTTTGAAGATTCACGTCCACGGTGAACGACTCCCTCTTGTCGGCGATCGTGTGAGTTTATTGGATGATTGATTACGTCATTGACATTGAACGTGGCCAATCAGCAAAATTGATTGTTGCTAGGCAGACCTGACGGGACAGAGGGGCTCTGTTGCCCGACGTCAGGGGAAGCAAGGGAGGCCTGGCGCAAACAGGAAGTCACGTTTATTATTGATTCCCCAGATGAATCGCTACCCTATATTAAATATAATATACATCCCGCTTGTGCAGAATGAAAATTCGATGACAGTATTGACATTTCGAGTAATTGTGCGTTACGCGCGGCCCGTACCGTCTTTGCATTGAGGGATGTTGCAGCTCTCGTAGCGCCGCTCCGGGTCGGTGGTGTAGCACCACGGCCCGATGCGATCCCCGTCCGGATTCCTGCAGTAGTTCAACTCCAAGCCGTTGCTGGGCGAGGGAGTCCACCTGAACGCATCACAATTGAGCCGGCGAGAACGAGAACGGGCAAACTCCGCGTTTCGGGAATGGCTGGCTGACTCCGAAGCCAAGTGCATTACAGATTAATCCATCCAGTTTATTTGCCGCTTATCCTCACGAGGGTCGCGGGAGTGCTGTGAACTTGGGGTGGGGGGGGGGTACACCCTGAACTGGTTGCCAGCCAGGATTATTTTTTTTAAAAATTGATGGTTCAACTCGTATTCGCTGCATATGGAGAACATCACAAAATTGGGAATATAAATATCAAAGTAATATAATAAATAAAAATAATAAATATATTTAAATATCATTGATGAAGTGCATTTTTCTTGGTGGTAAGAGCGCCATGTAACAATGACTCACATTTTATAGATACAGTTCTTTTCGAAAATACCATAAATCTGAATATACGTACATACATCTTCTTGGCTGCTTATCCTCACAAGGGTAGTGCTGGAACCAATCCCAGCTGTCAATGGGCACTGGTTGCCAGCCAATCGCAGTGCAGATAGAGACAAACAGTCACACCTTGGGGCAATTTAGAGTGTCCAAATGGTGTTGCATGTTTTGGGGATGTTGGGGGGGAAACCGGAGTGCCCCACCCGGAGAAAAGCCGCGCAGGCACGGGGAGGACACGCAAACTCCACACAGGCGGGTCCGGGATCGAACCCGGGACCTCAGAACTGTGAGGCCAACGCTTTACCAGCTGACCTACCGTGCCACCCGCATTACAGATAAAAAAAAAACGTATTTTTTCCTCACGTGTTTTACAGTACTTCCACGTTTCCAGTGATTTTTCTCGATAGGCGGTTCTGCTCACCTGTGATCGTGAGGAAACTTGGACCACCACTGCTGGCAGGTGAGTCCGCTTCGCGTGGTGAACACCTTCCCCCGGTAGTCCTCTCCTTTACCCACGATGCACTTGCGCACGTAGACTGCGCCCCAAACGCAGACTTGCGTGAAGACGCGTGCGTATATTTACACAGGACTGCGCGTCCCTTCCTTACCTTTCTTCTCGTAAAGGTCGCAGTTGACGTTGCGCTTCACCTCGGCGTTGCTGCCGTCGTTCACCCAGCGCAGGTGTTTGCACGTGGCCGTCGGCCGCGTTTCGTAGTTGAACGCTCTGGTGGAAACGTTTATGCTACAGGCTGACGTTCACAAATACTTCGAGCTACAGTGGACGCCCGCAAATGTGCGGTATATTTTTTTTTTTCTCTTTCTGGAAGCAACCCCCCAAAAACGCTGACCGTAATTTCCGCAATTTATGCGGTGATGCGACGCTAGCGTTAAACTCTTTCTCTGTAGCGAGGCTTACAACCAGAAGTGCTCTGGAGGCCGGGAATTACGGTATTGGTGGTTTATCCCCACTTAGTGAAGGTTTTCGGGGAGGTTAAAAACATTTTTTCAATGGAAATATAATGAGCGTCCATGACAGTATCTGTAAAATTTCACTATTTGGAGGTATAGGGACTCCAACAGCTAAACGTTTTTGTATATTTATGTTTTAGAATTGCCATAAATTAGTTTTAAAGCCATAGTGTTGAAAGTAAACGCGAGGGTGAATAAACTTCAGTTTTAATAACACTGCCGATCAGAATTCATTGGAAAAACAATCTCCGGCTATAAGCCGTGACTTTTTTCCACACGCTCTCGACCCTGCATCTTGTGCGGCTAAATTGTGCATTTTTTTTTTTTAACGGCCGCAAGGGGGCACTCAAGCGGAAAAGGTAAGAGTGACGCCGGTGGAATATATGTGCTGAGGAAGTGAATTTTACCGGTATTTTTTTTATTTTTCACTGGCCCCGTTAGCGCTGCGCTAGTGTTAGGACTGTGCTAGTGTGTTGCTGCCGCGTCTCAGTGATTTGTACCGGTATGTTTTTTTTTTTAACTCGCCCTGTTAGCACCCCGCTAGCGTTAGCACCCCGCTGGCTTGTTTCTGCTGTGTTACTGCTGAGTGATGTCGTCATGTTTTTTTTTTTTAACCGGCTCTGTTAGTGTTGTACTACCGTGTTGCTACTGTGTAGTTGCCATGGCTGTTTTTTTTTTTTTTTTTTTTTAACCGGAATGATTTTTTTTTTTTAACTCGCCCTTTTAGCACCGTGCTAGCGTTAGCACCCCGCTGGCTTGTTTCTGCTGTGTTACTCCTAAGTGATTTAGCCATGTTTGTTTTTTAACCGGCTGTGTTAGTGTTGTACTACCATATTGCTACTGTATAGCTGCCATTGCAGTTTTTTTTTTTTTTTACCGGTATGATTTTTTTTAAACCAGCTCTGTTCATGCTATCGTGTTGTTGCTATAATAAGCTAAGATATTAAAACTTTGAAAACTCTTTCTGTGTACCGTCTTTCTTTGTAAAATATCTCGTGTTTCAATGTGGGCACTTGCGGCTTTTACACCGGTGCGACTTATCTATGTACCAAATGGTATTTCCTTTACAAATGTACTGGGTGGGGTTTATAATCCGGTGCGCTCCGTAGGCCAGAAATTACGGTAGTAAAGGGGCACCACTTACAAGTATTGCATAAATTTATCAATGGATAGATAGAAAGTCATGGACGCGCATTATACTCGAGTGTATAATATACACGAGAAATGACGTAAAGTGTTTGATTTCTTACAACTCAGCCACAGATTGGCCAGTTTTCCTGATAACGGGTGAAATTGTCTTTGGGGGATGTTGACTTTGACAAGCTTTAAATGGGAGTGGCATTAAACAGCTTGAAGCTTCCTTAATTTTTTTGATGATGATGATTTGATCACTGTTTGCCAAATTGCCGCTTATCGGGAAGTGGGTGGAATTGAGGCAACTGCCGCCGTACACGGCGCTCACATTTCAATTTTGCGCTCACAAGCCGAAAGCCAAAGTGGGGGGAAAAATTGGAAGGTTGATTGTGCCAAGAAACAATCGTATTTATCTAAAATGTATAAAGCGTACCTGCAGTCCAGCGAGCGCAAGCATTGCGCGGCGCACTCCTCCACGTTGAGGACCGACAACATGAGAACGTGGGCCGAGTTCCAGGAAGTCGGCACCAGTTCTCGGCCCTCCGAGCGCTGGAAGTCATTCAGGGGACTGCGGTAACCTGATTTTCCGGTCAAATGCATGCACGTTAATATTTCAAACGGAATTTCTTTGACTTGCATTTCCTGAACGCAAAAATGGCCGCAGTTGGGTGAATGTTATGCGTGATTCATATCTTTTAAATGATTCCATTGGATAAATGCAATACAATGAATGATGCAAATGATTACTTCTTCCTTGCTTTCAAATGTAGCATTTTATTGTTTTTAACTCAGGTTGTTTTCGATTTTCTAACCTTAATTATTATTACTAATTAACATTATTATCATTAATTATTTAATGCCTAGCACTTTGGGCCATTTGCGATTATTTTTAAAGTGTTCTATACACTAAGTAAAACTTAACTGAATATTTTTTAATTTCAAATTTTACTGATTGAAAATTTTAAAATAAAATAGCTATAATACATAATAAACAACATCTTGGTAAAAAAAATACAATAACAAAAAAATGAAAATATGATTATATAAACATGAGAACATCAATAAAATAAAAATCCATATAATGATTGAAAACAAATATCACATTAAATAGAATACAAAAATGAAACAGGTAATGATAAATAAAACAGTAAGATTACGGAAAAATATGATCAAAAATGAAATATTAATAGGTGAAATAAATTTGGAAATTCCTCATTATTGTTCAGAGTGGTCAAATATTAAAGCGGTCAATGACACCTGATCCTCTCCTCATGTCAGGTGATTGCATCCATTGGTGTTGCACAGTATAAAATTGATATTTATACTTCATATAATAATTGGACCAGTTATTGTTGTCTGTATGATTGATTAAATGAGAGGATGCATTGATTGTGTGTACATGAAGTGGAAGACAAGTGGCGTGTTGCACCCCAGCACACACACACACACACACACCACACACACACACCACACACACACACAACACACACACACACACACACACACGCACACACGCACACACACACACACACACACACACACACACACACACACAGACGACCTTTGAACGTCAAAGCATTTATTTACATGACTAAAGTTCTGTTTATTAAGCTGTTTCCAGGTGATAGATAGCATTAATTTGGACTCACTGTATATGCATGCATCTTTCCAAATACGAATACAAACAGTGACGCACTTAGTCGGGTAACAAAAAGTAGCATAACTCACCCATGACGAGTTGTGACGTCATAAAATAACACAACAGCAGCTGCAGCAGCATCGCTGGAAGACAAAGATTCCAGAGCAGCTGTTCACCACGAAGACGTCTTACTCGGACGGTGTTTCCCTGGCTTAAAAAAAAAAAATGAGCCGGAGAAGAAACGAAGTCTCTTTCTCAGAGAAGATTCCAGAACATGAAACTGTGGACACTGAGCCCTTATTCAAACAAAATCAAAGTGGGGGGGGGGGGGGGCAGATCAATAAGGTTCACTAATCATTAATCAAGAGTGGCACATAGTCGTCTGGTCAAGCGTGCTGCGATTGTCTCAGTAGATGGATTGACAGGGGACAGGATAACGGATTTAAAAAGAAAAAAAAAACAATTTAATTTCCTTTTGTTTGTCACCCACAATTAAGGATAAAGATACAGATCCATATAGATACACAAGCCCGACTAACAGAGACATGCCGACGGGGCGGCCGTGTCAAAAAGGTCTGAATCGAGCCGCGGAAAATCGATCCCAAGACCAAAGTCAGGCGTGTGTACCACCACATTATCAGTGACTTTCAACAGTATTATCAATACATATTTTAAGAACAAAGTTACGCATGCGTAAAACGGTACGCAACACGAATGTGGCGGAATTATTCTTCCTCTGACGAATTTGCCCCCACTAGCTTAGCATCTACGTAGACATACACCGCAATAGGGAGATAACCGCATTCACAAATATATGTATCTATATTTTCCCCCCCATACAGCGGAAGCACAACTTGTTGCGCTTGTGTCGTCGTCAACGTCAGGTAAGACAATGTCGATATTTGTGTTTAAAAAAACATTTCCCCTCCTATTTGATTTACTTATAGAGGCAGCAAAAACCAACAAAACTGACAAAATGACTTTTGAGAGATGTTTACCAGCATTTCTGCTTTGACAAACATAACAATGCTCATTTTTGTGATTGAGGTGTTCAGTGAACATGTTTCTGGGTAGTCTGGTGACTATTTGCACTTTCCCCGAAATGTTGTTGGGAAAGTTCCTTCCCAAAACTATAGCAGCCATCTTGTGTACTCCCACCAGGTTCTGTCCTTGTCATTCACCGGTAATAAGCATGTCGTTGTGTGTATTTTCAGGATGTCCCAAGTGGAGGTGAGCGAGGGCACCGTGGAGGCGCCAGGCTGCACGTCGCCACTTTTCTATCGACAAAGTCGAGCGTCGTCGGGAGAGGCCGAGATGTCCGTTTTGCTTCTTCACGGCCGCCGCTTCTCCTCGGAAAACTGGCTCAAGATCGGCACTCTCCACGCGCTGGCCGACGCCGGCTGCCGAGCCGTCGCCGTCGACCTTCCGGGTCAGCGGAACGGGAAGCGGTAGTCCGATTGCGCGGCGCGAATAGACAAACGACCACTCGTTCGCATTCACACCGAGAGACAATTTGAAGTCCTCAGTGAAGCCGACGTGCATGTTTGAGGAATGTGGGAGGAAGCTGGAGAACCCGTGCAAGCTTCACACCAGGATCGCCGAGGCTGCGTTTTCAAAAGTGCATCACTCTCGTCCGCAGGACTGGGCCGCTCCAGCTCAGCGGAGGCGCCGGCGGCCGTGGGCGAGCTGGTGCCCGCCGCGTTCCTGACGGACGTGTGCGAGCGACTGCGGCTGGGCCCCGTGGTGCTGATCAGCCCGTCGCTCAGCGGCATGTACTCGCTCCCTTTGCTGCTGCAACAGCCGCACATGCTGCGCGCTTACATCCCAATCGCGCCCATCTGCACCGACAAGATCAGCGCCCAACAGTACCGCAGCATCAAGGTCACGTTTTTTTTTTTTTTTATATCAATGGACCTTTCCGATGGCGACCTTGAGCTCCGCCCCCTTAGGCATGTCCCACAAGCTTCGAAAATAGCAATTGAAGAGAACATGTTTGAAGTCGATTCTCTATCGCGTATTCCAGATAATATTGGGGTATGTTTTTTGCCAAATGCGTCAGACTTGTCCAAGAGAGTTCTACAGAGAGGTCTCAACTATTTCACGCGAGGATACGGACACGGAAATACCATTTTGGACGGAGCAGGACGCAATGTCAGAGTTACAGCCAAACGTCGACGATCGATGCAAAAAAAATTCGACGCCTCTCAAACTTCATATTGAAATCCAACAGGGTAAAATAGTGGAATCGTACTACGCATGTAAAGCAGGGTGAGTACTTTTTACTTGGAAAGATCACGAGGAATATCATTGTAGTCTCTAGAAGTGAGTGGGTGTATTCATTTAACTTGGCTGGTAATGGAACCCAGTGCTCTGTCTTAAAAGTCCGATGTGATCCAAATAAGCAAATAGACTTTTTTTTTTTTTTTTGTTGCATGATTTGGCGCATTTACGCATCACTAACCTGACTCTTTGGCATAAAACATGACGCACTTCATTCAGCAGGTCAGTGATACGCTAACAAAGTGAAAGTTGTTCTCCTGCGATGTATAAAGCACTGATAATATTTCAATCAAACTCCGAGAAGATACTTCACCCTCACTTACCTTCCAACATACAGACTTGTGTTTGTCAATATTGTTCACATTTAGTTGTACGTGCACACTTCCGCTAGCCTTAATCCATCGTAGACACTTGGTCAACTGTGTTTTAGGCTTTGGAAAATGAATCAAGCGGGCACCTTGTAACCTAGCAGGACACCTTTCATCGGAATTGCACGTTCCCCAAGCGCATCTGAGGACCATTTTCTTCGCAACGTTAACTTTTCCAAGCGCACGCTACTGACAACCAGCATTGCTTGTGGGACAATACGGCGAGAGGGGCGTATCAAGCCAGGGCTTACAGCAGAAAAATGCTAGCATGGCACTAACGCTATCGCAGCTCTAGCAGGGCTGGTTAAAAAAAAAAAAAAAAAACATACCGGTAAAAGTCCTCCTCGGCACGTATATTCCACTGGTCTCACTCTTACCTTTTCTGCTCGAGGGCCCCCTTGTGGCTGTTAGAGAAAATGCACACATCACCGCATAAGCCCCAGGGTTGAAAGCGTGTGGAAAAAGTTGCGGCTTATAGGCCGGAAATTATGGTAAATGTTATTCAATCAATCAATCAATCAATCGAATTTTGGAGACTTGAACCATACACACAATTTTGCAAAGCATGTTTATCCTGATGTATTTTCCGAGTTTCCAACGTGAGAACTTCCAAAATTTAATCTGTGGCGCCCCCCCCCCACCCCGTTACTCATTTCAGCTGTCCTCAAGAAATTCGTTGGACGTGTCTAATTCTGAATAAGAAACAAGTCTTAGTCTGTTTCAAAAAGCGGAAGATGAACAGAACCAAGATGATCATTTTATAGCTTATTAAATTAAAATGAGCACCTTTTTTTTATTTTCACGACAGGTGCCGACGCTGATCGTGTACGGTGACGGCGACACCGAGCTGGGGGAGGTGTCGCTTAGCAACCTGAGTCAGCTGCCCAATCACAGCGTGGCCGTGATGAAAGGGGCGGGGCACGCCTGCTACCTGGACGACCCGGATGCGTGGCACCGGCTCCTCGTGGACTTCCTCGCTAAACTTTGAGGTACGGTCTGGGTTGGATTTAGGGCTAATAAAAAAAAAAAAAATAATAATAATTAAAAAAACAAAACAAAAAACACTGACAAGCATTGAAGTGAAGTGAAAAATATGAACATTATTTATTAACTGATTCTCTGTAATAAACAATTTGAAAATATTTTACAAGGAGTCACAGACACAATATTTTACAAAGTTTGCCCCTCTTCTTTTTTTGTCATTTTTTTTTCTCTACTTTTTTTGTTTTTTCCCCGTGTAACTTCATCAGTACAAAAAAAGAATGGAGCGACAAACAAAACAAAGACGGAGCCCGAGTCAACCTCGCTCGCTCGCGCTCACGAGAAAGAAATAGAAAATAAAAATCTGTTTGGACTTCGGACCTCAAACTCATCAACGGTGCTCTTTTCCTATAGTTATATTTCGATATATATACTGACTTCACTTTGACTGATTCCGACTTGTTTTTCTCTAAATGTTATTTTCTTTGAAACACACACTTTTTTTTTTTTTTTTTGTGTCAAACATGGTCACGTAGCACCAGACTACACTACACAGTCACATACACGCCGTCTTTTTCCCCCCGACACGCACACGGACGCAGCCCGCCTCAACCTTTTCATTTATTTGAATCGCCCCCCCCCCAAAATCACAATTCGTATCGGATGCATTTTGGGGGGAAAAAAAAAAAAACTCGTCAAGTCGCACAAACACGCTAAACCTTTGCTTGTCACGATACGAGGCGGCTACACGTTAGCAATACTGACGGACGGACGGACGCCGGGTTTCGCTCTTAATTTTTGTTTCACAGGAACGACAAAAACATTCCCGGGTCAGTTCGACCCGGCCCGTGTGCAATGATCAAGTCTCAAGAACAAAAAATTGGAACAAAAACAGTCTCTGTCTCGTTATAAACCGTTTGAATCGATATTGAAAATGGGTCCATTTGAGACGGTGTGCCGGTCTGAGCGTTCCCCCGTGCTGAAAAGTCTCCTTGTGATGAATGCGCATGCGTTACTAAGAGGGGAACTCTGGGTACGTAGCAGACCCTTACTGGGAAATCCCCCGGTCTCATAGTTCCCCTTCTTCTACATAGAGGGAGCTAACATGCGTTATAACCTAACCCTAACCTTAAAATAAATAATAATGTATATATTATATATATATATATGAAATAAATAATAGATAAAAAGATATACACGCATATGTACGTTCGCTGTCTTCGTCATTCTGAGACGTCCGTAGCGAACATGAACACTTGGCGACAAGTTGCCGAATGGCACATGACGACGCATGGATGGGGAAGTTTACAAAATATACGCGCGTGTGCATTAATATACACGCATGCACATTATTATACGCGCATGCACATTAATCACAAGAAGACTTTTTAGCACCGGGAGCGCTCAGACCGTCACACCGGGCTGTGTGTGATGACCCAAAGTTGTCAGGAAAAATAAATAAATAAAAATCAGCATTGTTTAGATCCAATTATTCATGTTCTAATATTTAAAACGCGACAATATCATTTTTCTGAATTTGCCCCAAAAATGAAACGCGGCAGAAGACGCAAGTCACATGATGTCATGTCATGTGAGGCGGCTACACGTTAGCATGACAAAGGCCATATTTTGATTGATTTATTTTTTTCGGAGCTCATTATTAACCCCTTTAACTGTTTCAGTTCATATTTAAAAATTTCTCAGCTGCAATGTTCCTTGGCCAATTTGTAATAATCCAAAAGTGTCAGATAAACAAACAAAATACCAATACGCATTGTTTACGAGTTAGCATCAAGTCCAGTAATGATGTAAAAATATGGCGGGGGCGGGGCGAGGGGCGAGGGGGATTCCGAGCTCTGTTGTGCGTGACACTAAGGCATTCGACACAGAGGCGTCGTTTTTGTACGTTGCATTTGAAAAACTCAAAACACCGACGAACACATTCAGTCAACCCGATAAGTGGCGACCTCCCTTTTGATTTTGTTTTCTCTCTTTTTTTTTTTTTTTTTTCCCCAAAACGTCCATAACACTGGATTGTGTTCATTGCGACACACGGGACAAAAAAACAAAACAAAAACAATCAGCTCTCACGTCACACGCACAGTTTTCAAGACATTCCACTCGATTCGACACAAATGGATCAGGCAGAACTTAGAGCAGTCCAAAAAAAAAAAAAAAGGCTGGATTTACGCTGCAAGTAACACCAAAATTCCATAAAAATGTTTTTTTTTTTTTTTTTTACATTGACGGTCAAAAGGTCAAACGCGGTCTTGAACGCACGGATTCACCTATCCGCAGATTTTTGTTCCCCAATTTATTTTTTCAATCTTTTCGTTTTTCTCTTCTTTTTTGGGTGGAACTGGTCGCTAAAACACTCAACCGTATATTTATTAATACTGTGTACACTTTTCCCAGCGCAATTTACAACAGGCTTCAATTATCTAATAACGGGGATCCACTGTTTAATCATGTTTTACACAAATAAACATTTCAAAAAAAACACCAGCTGTTAAACTTCAAGTCAGATGATTCATTATTGTCTAAATATGCTACAAGAGCGACGTGTTCATGATTAAAAAAAAAAAAAAAAAACTAATTTCCGACAATGGCCAATGGTGTTATGTAACGATTATCCTCTTTTAAACGTATGTGGAACAGAGCTAAATAAACTCTTAATATTTTTTTTATTCATGTATTATGAATCGTGGCTGGAAAGCAATGGCCTCACAGTTCGGAGGTCCCGGGTTCGATCCCAGACCCGCCTATGCGGAGTTTGCGTGTTCTCCCCGTGCCCGCGTGGCTTTTCTCCGGGTGGGCACTCCGGTTTCCCCCCCGCATCCCATAAAGATGCGACATTAATTGGACACTCTAAATTGCCCCTAGGTGTGATTGTGAGTGCGGCTGTTCGTGTCTATGTGCTCGGCGATTGGCTGGCGACCAGTTCGGTGTGTTCCCCGCCTCCTGCCCCTTGACAGCAGGGATCGGCTCCTGCACTCCTTGCAACCCTTGTGAGGATAAGCGGCTAAGAAAATGGATGGATGGATGTATTATGACTTACTTGAGTTATTTACATTGAACTTGGTGATCCACGCATGCACGCTGTTTCTTGCATTCTAAAAACCTTTTTGGATGCCGTAAATGGAAAATTTGATAAATTTCGGCATTTCTTGGCGACCTGCAGCGTAAATCCACTTGGAGTATGTGTGTGTGTGTGTGTGTGTGTGCGCGCTGACAATCTGCCGATCACACCTCCACGCTTTGCTTTGTAGTCCCGTGACGGAAGTTCTACCTAAAGCTGGTCCCCCTCCAAGATGGCCGCTTGATTTCAAAGAAAGGACATCTAAACGACACGGTCGCTCTGCTCGTCCACCACAAAGTGCATCAAGGCACTGATTATGAAACAGAGCGGCTCCTAAACAGTCTAAAAGGACGATCACGCGACGGGCGCCGGGTACTTAGCGCGCGACGGCGGCCATTTTGGGGACAGCACGATAAGGCCCGGATGACAGAACCGACGGAGAACGCGTGACGGGATGCGCTTCAGCTACGACAAGCCAAGAATTCTGTGCAATAGCGAGCGATAGTAGTAGAATAATACTGCATTCTGATATTATATGATGAGAATTTGTTTACAAGAAAAAAAACAAAACAGTTGTATTTCTAACAAGTGAATGTCGAACTTGAGAACTTGACCGGAGATTTAAAAATGCTCACACTAACGCACGTTTGTCATGTTTGTGGATTCTTTTTTTTGTTTTTGTGAAATTACGTTACGGTATCATGACTTGAACTGTCATATCTTATTGTTTATAGTTTTCTTTCTTTCAACGTGAAAACTTTTTTTCCCCTCAGGAAATTAGGACTAGTCTTGCAATATTCTCACTTCATTGGTTCGAAATGTTTTTTTTTTTTTTTTTTTTGCATTTTAGCAGGTTTAATTTGGTAATATTTTCATAGTATTTTTTTCTCATCAAATTACTTTTATTTAGTGGTGTTAAAACATTAACTCGAACATCACAACTTTTTCCCGTTTAAAAAAAGTGACTTTTTCAATGAATATTAATCGTTCCTTTTTTCACTTATGCTATTACGTTTTTTGTCAGAAAATTAAGCCTTAATTTTTGCAGATATCATCATTTTCCTCTCTTAAAATTTTGACTTCCTTCCTGTAACAGTACAACATTTTTTTTTTTGCCCGTAACGTTCTGATTTAACTCTTGTCATATTCCAAAATTTTTTTTTTCCTCTGGTGATATTGCAACATTTTTCTTGCGGCGTTCCGATTTTCATTTCTTTGCAACGTTGATCTTTTATTGTTGTCCTTCTTCACAGCCCGGCGAGGACTGGCAGAGGCGATGTTGGTCTGAATGGAGGTCAGAGAGGTTCTTTCTTTTTATATTTTGCTGATAATATACAAGACTACACCATACCGCTGACTAATAACCGTTGAAACGTCACAGCTGTGTTATTAGAGCGAGAGCCATTGTGTAGCGAATATGAGCGTGTTATGACAATAATTTTCATTTTTTTAAATCCCTCTCTCTAAGCCATTTTTGCTGTCTTTTTGGCTAGAAAAATAAGACCACATGAAAGTCTATCTCATTTTGGCAAGTAGATAGTTGTGCATAAATTAAACATATAGTCGATTTTTTTTTTTTTTTTTTTTTTGGGGGGGGGGGGACTTAATAGGGAAAAAAAAGTTTGGAATTCTCATGACACGAGACGTCGTCGAAAGAGTTGTTTTTTTTTTGGGCGCGGGGGTCTCTCGTGCGGCTAATGGGCTGACCTTGGCTGAGGACACAAGTGAAGCTGGCGAGACGGCGGCGGCACTCAGGGCTTCCCATCATTGCCTATCAGACTACGTTAGGTGGTGGTGGGAGGGGGCGGAAGGGGGGCACATATGAGAAGCACAGGACAGCTATAAGGTGTGCGTGTGTGGGTGTCAGACAGATGAAATTAATGTAGTAGAGAGAGAGCGTGAGGGCTGACGACAGGGTAAAGCAGGAGAAGTTGGATCAGCAGCAAAGCCACGCGGGACGGACGCAGGGAGTGGCCCCGCCCGCAGTCCGACGTGTTCTCCTGAGCAAGGACAGACAGACGTCGGCGTTACACATCGCGTCGAAAACGCCCTGCGAGTTATTGCTTCTGGAGTCGCCGTTAAGTTGCTCGGACACGCTCAGATTCATTAGAAAAATGGAACTGTAGAGCGAGAGATGGGGAAAATTTGGAATTATCGGTTCGTGATAATGAGGATTGGGAAAATGCTAGCATGCTAACGTAGAACCAAAAAAGCGACCTTAGTTCAGAATGCGGTGAAGCTGATCGGTTTGGATTTTACATCTTGACCTGTGTTCGCTTCAGATACGAAATAGCCCAATTGCTAACAGTTATTAAATCAGTATATAGCAATATTCAGTCACTGTGTGTATGTGCCCGCGCAAATCTGCACAGTCTAGCACGCTTAAAATTTGTTACGAGTAGAAATACATACATATTGAAAGACGTTGCTTATTTTGTGTAGTCTTGACCAATATTCCCTCTAAGCTGCGCCACTGCGCAATTGTGCACTTGTCGCACACGAAAACTGATCCAGCGCAGTGAACCACAGCCTGACTTTTTTTTTTTTACATGGTCTCTAACAACGAGCTGCTGCTCAGCCTACTTCTACTTCCTAGTTTACCTGACACCGCCCCCCTCCGGTCTTAAAGGGGTACACTCATAATTACAAACAGAACACACACGTGCAACTTTACATCTGCGGGCATGACTGGTGGACCACATCCGTAACTTCAGATCTGCGGGCATGACTGACCACACTTGTACATTTTTCAAATGTGAGTGACTGAATATTGCAAGCTGAGTAAAGCAGACGGATAAGCATTTTACATCTTGCCAGTTTCCAGGTACTATTTGTAAAGATAATTGAATAAATGGCATGAGTTGCTGAACATATGATTGACAGCAAGATAGCATTCCAAGTTAGCATGCTAACAATCTTGCATTGCTATGCTAACAACAGTAGCATCCTTGTAATGAAATCACTGACGGGAGCGCTTATTGTTTTTTTGGTCGTATTTCTAGTGAGTCATAATGCATATAAAATTACAATTGTCATGTCATCTGATGACAGTGAAATTTAATGGGGAAGGCAGAAAAGCCGATTGGTTTATGGCTTGACTTCCTGTCCCCGTAGTCATCAACGATTTGTAACGAGAACGGCAAAAAGGCTAACGTGCAGTTGTTTCTCGATGCGGGCGAGAGGCTCACCGCGTTGTTGTTGTCAAAACAAGTGGAGGGCCCTTTTCTGTAGCGCGCCACGGTCATTTCCTCGCACGGGTTCTCCTCCATGACTGGAAAGAAGCCATTAAGGAAAAAAACGGCGGAGATTTCCTGCACGTCAGTGACATCATCGGGGCAGAGGATACACTCCTCCTCCTCCTGGGACAGCTTTTCGATCTCGCAGGTGTTGCAGGGCATCTTCTCGGCCACCACGAACAACAAGTTGGTGTTGTTTATCCTCTTGGCGTGGATCAGCCTGCACAACAAAGGACAGCGCACTTGATGTCGATCTTTGCGGCCGCGCGTGCGCGATTTTATGCGGACCTGGAGCAGTTGCCGCAGTCCTGCAGCATGTTGAAGGAGCTGCTCAGGTTGCTCAGGTAATACTGAGTCTGGATCATGACGCAGCTCCGATCCCTGGAGTCCAGTCCCTCGGCGTCCACCTCATCTGCACGCACGCAAACGTACGAAACCCACAAAAAGTGACACATGCCGGACTTGGGGGTGAAAACTTTCAGGATGAACGACAACCTTTACAGCCGAATTGAACTTTTAAGGCAAACGAGCAGAGTTACTTTACTGTTGGCATTTTGGCACCCACCCATGACAAACCAGCTGTGGTAAGCCAGTCCGTACATGAACTGCTGGAGCAGTGACCTAAAGACACGGAGGGGCCAATATCAATATTTGATTAAGACACAAATCCTGAGGTGATGAGATACCAAATCTGCAGACCAAATTTCCATTTCCATTCATGGAGGTATGTATCTCAAGCGAATGTATGCATTCCTCACCTCACACACACACACACAAACAGTTTCAGGGTGACTTTGCTTATTCCACGTAGTTGCTTAAAAACGGACAGTCTTGCTGTCAAGTCATGGACGGAAGTCGTGGATCCAGTTTCGGGTGCTGGTTTAGTTTTGAATCGCGGACCCTCTTTAAGAAATGGGCCGACAATGGACCTTTCCGACCCGTCAGTCACTCGTGCAATAATAGCCAATCAGATAGCGGCATTGTCTTAACCCCTGGCTTGACACGCCCCTGCCGCCATGTTGTCCCACAAGCAATGCTGGTTGTCAGTAGCGTGCGCTTGGAAAAGTTAACGTTACGAAGGAAATGGTCCTCCGATGCGCTTGGGGAACGTGCAATTCCGATGAAAGGTATCCTGCTAGCTTGATTCATTTTCCAAAGCCTAAAACACAGTTGACCAAGTCTCTACGATGGATTAAGGCTCGCGGAAGAGCGCACGTACAACTAAATGTGGACAATATCGACAAACACGAGGCTCCATGTTCGAAGGTAAGCGAGGGAGAAGGATTTTCTCTGAGTTTGAATGAATTATTATCAGTGCGGGAGAACAACGTTCACTTTGTTAGCGTATCACTGACCTGCCGAACGAAGTGTGTCGTGTTTTATGCCGAAGAGTCGGGTTAGTGATGTGTAAATGCGCCGCGTCATGCAAGAGAAATCTTTATTTGCCTATTTGTGTCGCATCGGACTTTTAAGACAGAGCGCTGGCTTCCATTACCAGCCAAGTCAAACGAATACAGCCGCTCACTTCCAAAGACTACTCGTGATCTTTCCAAGTAAAAAGTACTCACCCTGCTTTACATGTGCAGTACGATTCCAATATTTTATCCTGTTGGGTTTCAATATGAAGGTTGTGAGCAAACTTTTTTTTGCATTGCTCGCCAACGTTTCGCTCTAACTCTGACACTGCGTCCTGCTCCGTCCAAAATCGTAATTGCGTGTACATATCCTCGCGTGAAATAGTTGACACCTCTCTGTAGAACTCTCTTGGACAAGTCTGGCAAAAAACATACCGCAATATTATCTGGAATACACGATAGAGAATCGACTTCAAACCTGTTCTGTTCAGTCGCCATTTTGGAAGCTTGTGGGACATGGCGAATGTAGCATGGGGGCGGGGCTTAAGATGGCCAGTCGGAATGGTCAATTGATTTTTGGTATTTTGTTGTGTCATGTCAAGGTCCAAATTATTTCAATACACATTATTAAAAAGCTGTCTGTTTATTATTGTGGCTCGAATTTGCAGTGGTGTAGAATTGAATTACATTCTATTTTTTGACAATCTAATGATCTGGACTAAATATTAAAAAGATATATTTATATATATATAGTCCAAGTAATAAAGTAGTGCTACACCTCAGAAAACTCCAAACAATACAATAATCAACTCATAAATCATCACTAAGTACCCATTTTGATAAACGTGAGCTTAATTTCTCACCATGCAGCTGCGGACGTCCACCAAGCCAGGTTGACGAAATCTGCAATCGTGGGCTGCGGAAGTGACAACGAGTCCAAGTAAAATGATGACATACTGGATGCATAAACAACGGGGCCTTGCGATACGAGCGACGCCACCTCGTTTGAAAGTCTTAGCATAAATTGTCCCAAAAAAAAAACCAAAAACATTTTTAACTACCACAAAAACTCCTCTCCGCGCAGCTCCGGCCTCGCTGTTGGGCATGCGCTCGCACACCGACTGGTAGTCGAACGACTGCTTGCGGTTGTAGAAGGAGTTGTTGTAGAGCGCGAACATCAGGTAGGGGTCCACCTCGCTGAAGAACATGCCAACCTGCGGGGGGGGGGGGGGGGGCACTACAGGAAGTCAGGACGGGAGGGGGTGGGGTTGGGCGTTCAACAGGAAGAGTAACCACGCCCCACCTTGTTCCAGTCATCCTTCTGGTTGGACATGATCAGGAAGCCGCCGTCGTCCACTAAGTAGCACAGGAGGTCCTGCGGGCGAATGCGACGGGGGGGGGGGGGGGGGGGGGGGGGGCGTGAGCAGGAGGAAAAGCGTCCGAGGAGACGAGTGGGCACTCACGTCGTTGTTGGCTTCGCAGTCCATCTCGCAGACCCTGTTCGGCCCACACTGACAAACACGACAGGAGGCAACGGAATCAAAAAAAAAAAAAAAAATGAGGGAACAAAAGAGACTTTGTGAGACTGCAAGAATCGGTCTTCGAAGAAGTGGGCCGCACCTTGGACTGCTCGCCAATTCATCGCAAGGCACAACCTGATCTCAGATAGATGAAGAAGTTTCTTTCGGCTTGTCCCGTTAGGGGTCGCCACAGCGTGACATCTCAGATGAACGCTCACATTTGTTTGGCACAGTCTTTACGCCGGACGTCCTTCCTGACGCAACCCCTCTCGGGGAGTAGAGGCCCCAAGTGAGATTCTGGTTTGCCAAACCAATGCTCTAACCACTGAGTTTTGGGGCTTCACACTGAGCTATGGGGCCTCCCTCAGATCTCCCAGTTAATTCTAATACTGTACTCGTGACCGGCTTCCTTAGAACTCGTTACTTTTTGGAGTCAATGACAAAGCAACCGCAAGTCAATTAAATGTCTACAATGTGTTATTTTAAACACAAGATGTCACCACAGAGCCACCAACGATTTCGCTACTTGATGTTTAGGCTTCGTTCAATCAGGTTTGTACGAATAGATGATAGACGCATCAATTTCTTCCCAAAGACAGCAGCAAGAAACAAAACAATATTTTAGCAAGTTTGTAATCAAATCAATCAATCGTGCTCATTATTGTATCTTACACGGTCAACCCATTTTCCGGATTTGGTCACGTGACCTTCAGCATATCACGGATTGCCAATATGTATTTCCCAAACGTATTTGCGAGTTACGGTACCAGTAATTTTTTGGTGGGTCACCTTACTCAATGTTTGGTGACAGAAATGTGATGTAAATGTAATGAAAACGGGCCACGGATTGCCCGTCGGGTTACCGTGTTGGGCCCTTGCCGGTTGTCCGTGTGGTTACTGGCAAGAATCTTGAACTTATCCACCCAGGCCTCCAGATCCAGTTTGACTCCGACGACTGACCAAGGGGCAGAACAGACAGTTACTGTGATTCTCTATAAAAAAAAAAAAACAAGGCATCGTCGACGTTACGGGCAAACGCACCCGCCGGTTTGATCGTCTTCCCTCCGACTGTGATCTCCACCGCCGTGCTGACCAGGATCCCTATGGTGTCGTTCTCCGGGTTGAGGAGCTCGTCTCTGGCTGCGAGACATACAAACACACACACGCAAAAAAAAAACTGGAGTCAACAAACCAGACCAGGCCCGGCGTGAGACTCCCCGGGAGCATCATTCACCTGTCCGATAAGGCGCTCTGAAGATGTAGCCCTTGTTGTCGAGACTGCGGCGGTAATAGCTGGCGTTAAACGGCTCGGGGTCTTCCTCCCAGCTTTCCGCGGCCCTGGCGTTTTAACAGAGAGCTGTAAATCTTCCCGCTGCGCTTCCTCCTTATCCAAGTAATTAGACTTTAAAAGGGAGGCATTTAAAACAAATACGTCTCGATAAGAGGGATCCTTACTTGTTGGGAAACACTCTTGTGATTCCCCCGTCCGTGGCAGCAAATACAGCCAAAAAGCCGTACCTTAAAACGCAGCGACAGGAGAAGACGTTAAAAGGGACATGTGACGCAAAACTGGCTTATTAATGGCATGAATGCAAATGGCACGTGTGAATTTACACAAGGGAATGTGTGTGGGAAGTTTTGAAACCCATCACATGCTCAGCTAGGCTGGGTGACGACCCGGAGGCTCTTTCAAGCTACGATAGCGCACCCCCGGCGGCAAAATGTTTGTGCTCAAGGGCCGCACTTAATACAGTACAACCTCGGTTCTCTACCACACTTTGTTCCAGAAGACGGTTCGAGAAGTGATTGGTCATTACAATCGGTGGAAATAGGAATAATGCGTTCCAAGCCCAAGAAAATTACGGCTTTTCGAAGCATTTTTCGAGCTTTTCCTGATAATAAACGGCATCGTAGAAATACATGTATAGTTTAAATACTTTATACAATAAAATAATTAAAGAAACATTTTTTTTTTTTGCTTAAAATGTATGCTTTAGTAGTAGAGTAGGCTGGGCTGGGAGCGCAATGCCGTATCTGTAGCGACTCGGCCCCCACCCTTGCAAACTTCTTTTGTATTAACAAAAGTGCAGAATAACTATAAACAAGCAATAATGAGGGGAAAAAAGCAAAAAAAAAAAAAATTTTTTTTTTTTTTACAATAGGTAACGTGCAAAAACAACTAATAACTTGAGTTAAAGAAATATTTGAAACAAAAAAATGCAGAAATGCTAATGGAAAAGAGCATTATTAAAATTAAAAATCTCGTGTCACTTTTTGGAGCCATGATTGGTGGTTAATAGTCTACAATAGGAAGAAAAAATTGTCAGTAAATGTCTAGAGCTAGGGCTACAGTATTTTCCGGGTTTTGTCGGGGGTCTTCGAGTACCAATTTTCATTTGAAAACAGAAGCAAAAAGAAAACTTGAAATTTTCGTTTGAAAACCGATTTGTTCGAGAACGAGGACGTTCGAGAACCGAGTATTAACGATTTGAAATCCGACAGATGGGCAGCTCATCTGGAGAGGTTAAAAGTTGATAGAGAAGATGCGAATAGCAATTATACATACATATATTTTAATCATAGAATTTTCATTTTAGATTTTAACATTTAATTCTTATTAATCAGGCATATTTTAATACAATCACTATCTATTTTTAAACGTATGCTTTATTACAATGTTACGCACACTTACGCCCATCAAAGTCTGCGCTTGCGCCGAACCCCCCAGCAAAAGAAAAGGCTTTAATACTTGAAAAACCTTTTTCTACGACACATTTTAAGCTATCGATCTTGAATAGAACAACCCTACTCAAATGTATTTACCCCGGCCGGGGGAGCGTTTCCTGGAAAGGTCCGTGCGACCCGTTTGGCCACTCGCTACTCACGTGTTCAAGTCTTTGTTCTTCCACACTTTGTCCACCAGCTGCCTGATGATGCCCGTGTCCAAAATCAGGTTGTGAAGGAGCAAGTTGTCGCCTAAACACGGCGACAGAGCACAGCTAAAATTCGCACCGAGTCCGAATATCAACGTGAATCGCACGAGGAGGTAGCCAAGCTTATTGTTTCCTATGGGGCGGGGGGCGACTTTGTTTAATGAGTTTTGGAAGGCCCATTATTGCACAGGTGATAATGGAATTTCAGGCTTTTAGCACACACAAAGGATTAGCAGGATTAATTATGTTTTGGGTTGGTTTTTTTTTTTTTTTTTGGGGTCAAATGTGTTAACGATGAGAAACAATGACTATCGCGAAGGTATTCGTTAAAGCAACTGCATAAAGTTTTCTGGGGGGGACAAATAAATGTCGCCAAACACCAACACATCAGTTTCATCATTTGGTATATAAATCTCGTTATTTTTAAATTCACGTGCTTAAAATGTGTTCAGTGAATGTCGCAAAAAGATGATCCTTTGGTGTGGCTTGTGTTCAAAGGGAACGGAATGCAACTTTTTGCTCATAATATACGGTTTCATGCTGAATACGAATCTGTTATGAAGGAAACATTGTTATTTTTCGAATATTTGCAACAAACGATCGCACATTGCTGTATCCGCCGGAAAAGGACAGAAACGTGGCGGAGAAAGTCGATCGGGGGCGTGACGTAGGACGTTGTGACAACAAGATGGATCCCGTAGGAATGCGCTGTAAAAACGGCGATGAATTTTCCGATGATTCGAGCGATGAACATTATTCGGAAGGGTCCCCACGAAGACGATGAAGAATATGAGCTTTATGAAGGCGTTAAAGGTTATCAATTTGAGCCAGTTGGATGGCACACGTCTTGTTTTGAAATTACGCAAACGTCGCGTATTTAGTGATTTGGTACGCGGCAACTACTTTGCGTGTAAAATGCTCATTATTGCACCAAAACACAAAGAACCCCATGACGTAGTCCAAGTTGGTATATTTTCACAAATAAGTCATAATAAAATAATAAAAATAATAATAATGCTTTCGTTCAGCTTGTCCCGTTCGGGGTTGCCACAGCATGTCGTCTCAGATGAACGCTTGTATTTGTTTGGCACAGTTTTAATAATAATAAAGTAACAAAAATAATAAGTCATTTTTACCGATTGGTTTTAGCTTAGAATCGCTGAGGAATTCTCAAAGCGATTGGGGTTTTCTTCGGCATGAGTACAAAAGACATTTAAATGACATTTAATTTAGCTTATCGTCGTTCCAAAACAGGCCGTCCCAGATTTTGGGACGTCTGAGGTCCGCCCACGAAATGAGTCGTTTTGTAGGCAAGAGAAACGAGGTCAAAGTTCGCAGACTTTAAGTCATAAACAATATATTTTTGGGGAAAAACATCGAACAGGATACGCATTTCATGGAACAGTTGAACATATATTTGCGTTAGAAATGAGACATTCCAGACACTTTGAGAGTGATGAAAATGACGCTCACAATCATAAATATGAAACCTGTTCAATATTTCTGATCTCAAATCTCTTTCTTCGTTCGCTTGTGTTGTTTTTCGTTCCGTCCGGAATCTCTTTGCCACCTCGCTACCTCACGCAGCTCAGTCTTGTGGAGTGGAAGTCAACGAATCCGTGTTCCACCCCCCGGCTGAAACTCGCGCTTTTATTTTGAAAAATTGACGGTGAAACGGTGAGCGGGATCGAACTGACATTGTTTGGAATCGGGGGTCACTTTCTCCATGAGGGCGATGAAGTTGAGCAGGAATTCAGTGTTGTTGCTCGACAACTCCAGATCGTTGCAGTATTCCCTGAGGAAGAAGAAGAAGAAAAAGAAGAAGAAGAAGAAGAAGATGACCGCTTACACCCGTTTTTACACACTTAGTCCCAAATGAAATCATGCGGCAGTGGAAGCATGCGCGAGGATTGTACTTGGGCACAGTGACGGTGAACTCTGATGACACAAACGCCAAGTTTGGGCATCACTCATCAGTGACAATGAAAACAAAACGATGCAACACACACAGAAATGAAAGATTTGCGGACGAGATGTGGCGTCATAACGACAACAAAGGAGCGTTCCATCCACACAAGGCTACCTGGGAGCAATGAATATATGTCCTTCAGACTCAAAACTGTTTGGCAGCAGTGACTCAAAATCTGCAACAGAAAGGGGGAAGATTATCCGGGAAGGGGCAGAGCTGGAGAGGGGCGGGGGCCGGGGAGTTGGGGGGGGACTCGCAGCTGTTCGCGGGGGCGGAGGGCGGCTGTACACGACGGGACTTTTACCATAGCAGCGTTGAGGAATCATGGGAAACGTTTGCGTTAGCCAATATGGTGCCTTAAATGCAACCTGACCTGAATGGATGAACTTGCAGTCCCCCCCCCCCCCCCGTTTAAAAAAAAACAAAAAACAAATTAAATTATGATACACTGAAGGATAAATTCAAAATGTTTGTTTGGGATGTCTGAGAAGTGACTTGACTCGGCGCGGCGTCCGGCAAGCGACTTTTCAGACCAGCACAGGGTTGCGGAGATAAAGGTCAGGCAGGCATCAACGTGGCCAACTGTTGCAAAGGGGGTCCTGATGGAGGTGGTCGCCCCTCAGAGTGCCAGGGCAGGGTGGGGGCCTCGGAAGGACACATAACGGCAGGAGATGCATTGCACTGTGAAGGGCACGTTGAGGGCAACGCTGACAAAAGCTGCAAATTTGTCATTTTTCTCACTGGAGCTCGAGCGCTACCAAATGGGGTGCCCGGGAAGTCTCCGCCCACAATGCCGTGCACCATCCCGGGGGGGTCGGGGGTTCGCCGAGGAAGCGTCGGGCCGTGCGCCTGGCGGTCTGAGGGGTGAGTCAAGGGATGTGGCGAGAGGGGGGGGAGGGTGAGGGGGTGTGGACAAGCTGATGGAGACGGGGGGATTGTCGAGAGGGACGACACAAGAGATCGCGGTCGCGGCACTGAGCTGACACCTGGGGAGGGGGGGAGGGGGGGGGGGGATGGACATGTGTCATTGGGGTGGGAGGGGGTGTCCGCTGTCCAGACACACTAACAACACGCTTCTTACCTCCCTGGTGCATCGTCAAGAAAGGTCTTAACGACTTGACAGTGAACATTTGGGTCCAATCCGCATAAATTTTACTTTCAATTTTTGCCTCGGGGCCAAGCACATTCCAGCAGTTAATAAACAAACAAAAGAAAAAAAATACCCTACTGTGCTAATATTATAAGGAACACACACTGCTGCTACTTTGTGCAAAATATGCGGTGATCTATTTGTAAATGGACAGCAATGTGAATAATAGCGCGCATATTCTGATGGCTAATTCCAAAAGACCACATTATAAGGTTAAAGATGCACAATCAACCTTAAAACGATGATCAAATTTGTCACCATTCTTAGCTCATATCTTAAATTTAATGTCTGTCAAGGACACGTGGTTCCGTTTTGCTGTGCTTGGGCTCATTTGGGAAAATTCCTACCAGGAACTACTTCTGAAGGCCGTTTACATATCCGCTGAGATCACCGACGGATCTAGCCGTCATATCGATAAATCCTGGGCCTTGATGCTACAAGGAACATTTACATATTTGTGAGAGCGTCAGAAATGGGCAGGAGAAGAGAGGATGCGAAGAGGAAGGGAAAGACAGACAGGAGGGAAAGGAGCCATCCGCGGAAGGAACGCGACTTCAGTTTCGGTCTTGCTGGTCGGCGCGTCTGCAGCGGAGGTGAACCGAGAAGCGAGCCTCTATCGTCATGTCGGGAAGGGTGAGGGTGTGGGGGGCGGGGAGTTGTCCCGGAGGCAAAGACGGGCAGGCAGACAAGGGGAGCCGGGGTTAGGGTGGGGGTCGGGGGTAACGGTAGGCAGGAGGAGGAGGAGGAAGAGGAGGGGAAGTCAAAGGTTAGGGAACGTGGACCAAGATGGCGTATACTTGCCCTGGATGTATGACACTGTGTGGATCCATCAGAGAAGGAGCAAGAAAAGAAACAGGGGGTCGGGTGGGAAGGGGATTTCAGGGGAGGGGGGGTCACAGACAATATTTTATTCAATTGATTGCTTGAATAAAAATATTGTGTTCTTGAAAGAAAAAAAGAAAAAAAAAAACACTTTTTGAACTCAAACAAGACAAGTGAAGCGGGATACAAACATACGGATTGGACCCAACGCAAAATTTATGGGATGTCTCCTGAAGATGATCCTGTGGCGGACGTGACTTTTTTTTTTTTTTTTTTCCCCGTGATTATTTCCCCTGCCACGGACTTCGATACTACAATTAGTAATATGCGATATTATACGACATAATATTCATAACAATTTGGAAACAACCTGAAATTCATCATGATGAGAAGAATTTGACAACGGAAAGTAGTTGAGCAAACATTTTGCCGCGCTTCCACATTTCTTTTACTACTCTGTTCCACAAAAATACTGAAAATTGTTCCCAATTTCGGAAAGATCATCCTGACCGATTATTCTGTGGTGCGCGCTGTGTTAAGAGATTCATTTTTCTTCCTCGGTCTGCTTGAAAAACATTCACGGCCGAACATTGCAACCTCGTTCAATGCGTTCAAACGGATATTTTTTTATTTTCCTTCACGGCATCCAGTCTTGGCACTACGAAAACTTCATTAGGTGAGGGTGACTGTGGAGATCTCAGGTGCATATCAATTGAATTACAATCGTGTCAAAAGCTCAATTTAGTTCAGTAGTTGAACTCAAAAAGTCAAACGCATAGAAGTACGATATACACTAGTATTAAAATATTACCGTTATATATATTATATAATATACATATATATATATATTATATTACGGGCCTACAAGCCGCAACTTTTTTCCACACGCTTTCAACCCTGCAGTTTATGCGGCGTCAGCGCCACGCTCGCGTTAAACTGTGTAACGAGGCTTATATCAAAAGGTGCGCTCTGTAGGCCGGGAATTACGGTACCTAATAATCGGGAAACAATAAAAATAATTTAAAATGGAGAAAGGTGTTGTCTGAAAAGTATTTTTCAAAGTGTTTTATGAGCACTGAAATAAACGAGATCTCAAAATCGGCGAAGATGAAAAAAATTCATGCGTGTACCCCGCTTCAAAGAAATGAAGACCAAACATCTTATTTGCTGAAGCAAATGAGAAAGACAGCAAAAACAAAAGACAATTATTGTGGAAAAATATCAAGAGGAAGTCCAACAAAGAAAGAATGAGAAAGACAAGAACAACAACAACAACGTGTCCCCATTCGGAGCCACAAAACCCAAACTCCCACAACGTGGGCAGCCCCGCACTCGGGCCCTGTGGGAGTTTATGTGCTGAATGATTCCAAAGCTCACACACGTTTCACAAAGTCACGCATACGACAGAGAAGGCAAAGAAAATCACAGTAGGCGTCATCCAGTAAGGAGGTGAAAAGCATGCGTGTTTTCACAATCCCCCACCCCCCGCCCCAAACAATACGGGAACACACGCTTCAGAATCATTTCTCGGTGGAGAAGAGGCGAGAGCATTTGTAAAAGAAATTATGAGAATAAAAACAAACAAAAAAAAAAAAAAGAATAGTACAAAGTCGCCATTATTTGCACCGGCATCACACAGCTTTCACCTTTCTGTCTCTTCAGTTTGTTTTTTTCTTCAGCCGGAGCGAAGAAAAAACATCACCGTTTTTTTTGTTTTGTTGTTTTTTTTTTTTGTTTAGGTTTGTTTTTACAGCACAGGATGGAGACAGGAGGGAGGAAGGAGGAAGGAAGGAGGGAGGGAGGGAGGGAGGGAGGGATACTCAGATTGGATCCTGCCTATCAAGGAGCATCGAGAGGAAGAGGAGGAGGAAAAGGAGGAGGAGGGAGAGAAAGGCCAGTCGCTCCGTTCCCTACGGTGATGTTGGAGATCTCGCGGGTTAAAAGTCGGACGTGAACGAGAGCGAGAGCGCGAGAGAGGGAAGTCGGGCGTTTTGGCGGCGAGAGGTCTACTTACACTGCACCTGCAGGATCTGGTCGCTAAGGTTGGCTTTGATGTGGCTCTCGCTATATGTGGGCAGAACCAAGCCTAGACTGAGATAGTCGGGCAGATGCACAAACGTTAGCGACACTCAAACACAAAATTCACTTCAGATACATCGCGGGGACAGAATACGGACAAAATGATTCAGTCGTTCGGATGGATTTTCTGGACCGATTGTAACTGGAGTCCGTTGCGGCCGACTTTTAGCGTGAAAAGAGGGATCCACCGTGGACTGGTTACCAAACAGTCACAGGGGGGGGGGGGGGGGGGGAGCTCCATCCTCATGAGGGTCACGGCTTAGCTGGAGCCAATTACACGTGACTTTTGGCGACGGAAGGCGGGGTCCACGGGGCACGTCCGTCCCATTTCATCAGCATTCAGAGCGGGAGAACCGGAGTCTATCCCGTACGACAATTAGCGAGAGGACCGGCATCGAGTTCAGCCTGAACAAGGGAACCACTACAGGGAGTCCTCGGTCTACGATTGAGATCCGTTCCTACAGTAGCGACTTAACCCGAATTTCAACTTGAGTCGGATTAAAGTCAGAATTTACGTCAAAAGACTTTGTATAAAAAACAAATAGATTGAAATAAACAAGATGACGTACTTGGCATGACTGCTGAGAGGTGGATGGAGAAGAAGAAGAAGAAGAAGAAGGGGAGGCTGTGCTTAGCTATTGCCAAGGAACCGGTCCTCACCAACCTTGTTTTGTGATCGTCGTATCCGACGTAGGAACGGAACCCTTCGCATGCGCTAAAATACATACGGGCTTTGTCTTTAATAATTGTCACCGCGGTCGAGCTACTGAAGCCTCGGTGGCGTCGGTGTCGCTCCTTCCTCCGATCTTTTTATGATCTTGAGCTTCGTTTCCATGGTCATGGATTTACTTTTGGCTGCAAAAGCACAGCTAAGGGACACAGCTTTCTTCTTTGTGCCGATAATGTCGAAAACGGAGGGCGAAAAATGCAAAGATACTCCCGACGAGCAAACACGGACAAGCGTTAGCCAGACAAAATGGCGGACGGGCGTAAAGTCGAAACGTCTTAGGTCGAAACCGTCTTAACCCGAGGACTCCCTGTATATTAATTTTTCTTTTCATTCGTTAGCTATTCGCCTTTCACCTGTGGCTTTGTTACAAAGTAATGAATGCATTCTAAAAAAAATAGCAATATTAGCATTCTGTCCCCCTACAAGCAAAGTCGGTCCCGTTATCATCTGTGATGTCGGATGTGTTCTATGAAGCAGAAAATTAACGACTGGATATGTTCAGAATACGGAAAATTCGTCACGTTGACGTTTGAGCGTTTATGCCGACCGGCCACACCACCCTGTCACGACCACTTGCTCAATTGATGATGATATCCAAATTTAAAAATTCATCTCTTTTGTGTCTTCCACTGCAGCACAGTACCGAAATGTTGTCGTTCCACGTGATGCTTTGTTGTGAATCTGGAAAAAAACGACTTTTTAAACGGCTTGCTTCGTCTCTGGAGGGCCTGCTCACTCACTGAATATAAAATCAAACCCCATTTTAGCGGACTCATTTCTGTGTGTAATTAATTTAAAAACCAAGTTACGTGAAATAATGGGAGGCGAACAGCCAAATGGTGCCAAACGTCAGCGGAGTTGCGGCGTTAGCATCAGGTGAGCGCAAAGCTGAGGAAGTTTGATCTGGCCAATGTGTCCAAAGCAAACACTGATCGCTGAGAAAATGATCCAACTACACTTGAATTGGGCCGAAAACCATTGTTTGTCCATTCATCTGTTTTCTCAGCCGCTTATCCTCACAAGAGTCGCGTTGAGTGCCGGAGCATAGCCCAGCCGTCAACGGGCAGGAGGCGGGGCACACCCTGAACTGGTTGCCAGCCAATCGCAGGGCACATCGAGACAAACAGCTGCATTCGCAATCACACCTTGGGGCAATTTAGAGTGTCCGATTAATGTCGCGTGTTTTTGGGATGTGGGAGGAATCCGGAGTGCCCGCCCGGAGAAAAGCCACGCAGGCAGGGGGGAGAACATGCAGACTCCACACAGGCGGGTCCAGGATTGAACCCGGGGCCTCAGAACTGTGAGGCCATTGCTGTCCAGCTGAGCCGCCGTGCCACCATCATATTTTATATAGCAGAAATACTGTATGTAATTCCAAATGTCATCTCGAGAATAATCAGTAGCCCGACGCCCAACCTGTAGTCTGTGCCCTCCACCGGCGTCCACGTGTACGTTCGCACGGCCTCGTCGATGTACCTCTGCGGACGGCCACAAAAATCCAGCGTCACGCAGTTTTTGGCAGGGGAAACATTTGACGCCGGAGCGGCTTTGTTATTGACGACTTGCCTCATCCACCGACTTGATGAGCGTCTTGATTTTCCGCTGGCCGGATTTGCCATCAATCATTTGTCTCCGGATCTGAGGGGGAGACGGCGAGGGAGTGAAAGTGAAAACAGATTGTTATTATGATTAAAAGGCAGAAATACGTTCCGGATATACAGCGAACACACATTGTTTGAAGGGAAATAGCCAAAAGCGGCAAATAACTTGACACCACCCACTAATAAAGGATTTGTGATTGCCTGTAGATGCCACAAGATGGCAGCAAAGCATTGAAAACACTATCATATCACATTTGGATTGATTTGCTATATTTTCTTTGTTTTTTTTGTTTTTTTTTTTCAACAAAACACCATGCATGTACCATGTACACCGTCTCGGACCCATGTTACATAAAGAAGATTATTTAGTAGTACATTGTACTTTTTATCGCAGGAGTAAACGTTCCGGTAGTGGCGATTATTGTACAAGGATTTCTCATTTTATGAAGGACATAAAACGATCCGAGATTACGAAGGACGCGATGTTCTCTTACCTCCTCCTTGTTGGTGTCCTCCAGTTCTGCGTCGAGGAAGTCCAGCGTGACAGGCTCCCTGAAGTTGATGATCTGCTGGAGAACGCAGACACTTAGAAAATAGAGGAGGCCACAAATGCCAGCCTCAGTCGTTCTATAGATGCGCACGCACACACCTTGGGTCGCAGGTTGGGGTGGAGCAGCACGTAACCGTTTGGGTCGGTCGCGAAGGTGTAACCGTTGGCGCCGAGCTGAGTGGCCAAAAAAAGAGAAAAGAGTCTACGTGTAAACACGAAGTGTACACCTTTCAGTTCAGGTGTGAATTTTGCCATTGAGGTCCTTGTAGCCAAAAAAAAAAAAAAAAAACACCAAAGTCAGACATGCAAAAGTTTCGACAAGGTCAAATCAAGTCCGCCTGGAATGGCGCCAACGCATTTTAGCCCGATTCCCCGAACTTGTTCCGGGTGCCCGTCACGCTCACTCTGTACGTGGGCGTCTTCTTTTTAATCTCATTGATGGCGATGTCCACGCCCATGACTCCGAGGATGAGCTGGTTCTGCGGAGGGAAGAACACACTCGGCGTTACGTACGCGGAGCCCGAAGAGGCTTTTCCGCGTTATCGCTACGGGCCGCCGTCTGATTCGCGTCGACTTTAGCTCTTATCGCTTCGATCTGTTCTACGCCTCGGTGATAAGCCCAGAGTAAATAGTTGGCTTAAGATGGATGCAAAGTGCCGTCTGGGCGATAACCGTGACAGAAGGGTGTTTGTCGTGGCAGCTGTCACAGTAAGGGGGCGCTGTTGGCGTGAAGAGCCGCAGCTATTGGCGCCGCATTGGCGATGGCTGACTATGGTCAACCAGCAACTAAGGCTGGAGTTAACACTGATCTAAAAAAAAAAAAAAGACTGGATTTGGTGGCATTGACTAACCAAAACTGAAGTCGCCATCCGCCATCTTGATACTCCCAAAACAAGCGTGCCGACCTGTGTGTTAATCGGCAGTTTCGTGGCTGTGAGAAAACGTTCCACAGGTAAGTTAGAAAGATTTACTTTGACGCTGTTTAAATTTGTTTTTAAAGTGTTTTTTCATTTTCTGATGAGCTTATTTCACTTGATCAACATTTTGTTTGCCGTTGTGGATGTTCACTGTTCACTCTCTGCTTCACCGTTATTGGCCAAGGTTTTTTTTTTTTTGGCGAAAAAGCGATGTCGATATTTTCCCAAACGTCATCAGTGGATTAGCAAGAAAACACATATTCTGTGAACTTTTTGATGAATTTCATAATACCGAACTCTGCAAATTGAATTCGATTTTCAAATGCGAGGAAACAAGTTGACATTTTCTGTCTGAAATAGGACGTCGCAGAGACCACAAATGAACAATGCGTTTAGCATGTATTTTCCCCATTGCGAGTCCTTATTTCCACACATATATCGAAGCGATTGACTTAAAATTTTATGTTTTTATGGCAAAAAATGCTCGTTTTTTTTCTACGTTATGATGTTAGTGCTTCACAGCGTATTTTGGGAAAAGTTAACGTGTCACGGAAATCGGGCCCTAGGTAATATGCAAGATTTCTTGCTAGCCACGGTCTTATATGTCTTTCCTTTGCACTCAGCCTTTTTAAGAAATCCTTCATGTTGCCAGAACTGAAAAAATGTCAAGCACACACGACCAGTTTTAATTCTACATGCCAAACTTTGAAAAAAAAAAAAAACCCCCGCCATAGTCAAACCTGCAAACTACATCCGCCACACGTTTTGGGAGTACCAAGATGGCGGCCAACCGGCTTCAACCAATCGACACACCGCTCAATGTGTATGTCCTATCCAGTCTTTTTTTTTGTTGTTGTTTTTAACATCAGTGGGAGTTAAACTGCAGGTCCAAGTAGCGAAGTACCACTTATTCTCTGTCTCGGTTGTTGCTGCTAGTTTCAGGTTGGAATTTTGGAAGGTAGGAAGGAAGGCAGGAAAGAAACGGTAGTTGGCTAGGTGGGACGCGTTATTCATCCTGCGAGGGAAACAAAATACGTTTCCATCGTCTTCATCTGATGCACCGTACCTGCGCGCTTGCACTATCAGCAGTGAGGTTGAAGACCGGCATGGTACCCGTGATGACAAGGCCCAAACCCTAGAGAACCACCAAACGGAACAAACACAACACATCACATCACCGGAACTTCAACTCGGTTGAAGGTTGTTTTTTTTTTTTTTTTTTTTTTCCACTCACCAAAGCATCCTGGTAGACGTTGGTCCACTGCACCTGTTTGGCTTTGGAGCCGGCCAGCACCATGGGACGTCCCAGGACGTCCAAGTACTCCTGAGACACGCAGGTGCAAATTCTTTTTAGAACTTGTGTTCAAACACGAGCGCCTTCAAATATTCGGAAAACTACGGCATGAAATAGCTTCGTCCTCGGTGGTCAAATAAAGTCATCGGCGGCGTGAAACCTGGGCAAGGTTACACCTGATCGTTACGAAGGAACTCTTAAAGACACATTGAGGCCGCGGAAGGCGTGATGTGCACTCGGGGCCGCTCCCCCCCCCAAGATGACTCGAATGACGACGTTGGCGTCGTGACTAAAGTCTGATTGTGCTGATTGTGGATCGGGGTGAGACTTTAACCCATTTGTGGCAAGGGTGGCAATTTTTTGCATTATTGAGATAAAAGTCTCCTAACAGGCCACAATCAAGGAAATAACATTTCTTTTTCGTTTATGGTTAAGTTATATGATAACTTTACTCATTAATAATCTTGTCCCAAAAGTGGGAACTTGGGTTTTCCCGGTAGATCGTCCCATAAACCAGAATCAGGATCAAATTAAAACACTTCAATATTTTGATGTACTGAAGGATATAATGCGTGAAAATCACGATGTCCCAAAAATGGGACGCCGCCCACGAATGGGTGAAGAGTACAAGTGAGGCGTCACAAGCCGAGCTAACTTTATTTAATTTGTGAGAAAAAGGTCACCATAAAGAAATGGAAACTGTGTGTACACTTGTGGCTTTTTTTAAAGGGGACATATTAGAACTTTTTGATGGCTAAACAAAACACAAATTCAGATTTAAGTTTCTAATAAGAAAAATAGCACGATATCAAAACGTCCAGTATCACAGTCCCGTCGATCCTTTAGATGGGAAACTAGCACAAGCTTTGTAGTTTTCCAACCCTTGAACAACAGATATTTTGATATTTACACAAACAGTAATTTTTGAAACATACAAAGATGATAGTCACGGGTGTATAATCTTTACCTTTTGTGAGAAATAGCATATTTTACAGCATCTTGCTGCTTATGAACTGTACGTATGAAATATACTGGCCCGTGGCCCACTTACCAGAAGGTAGGTAGCAATAAATTCAACCATGAAATGATGATGCACGCTTTAAAATCTTTCTACTTTTTAATTCCTTTTATACTCTCACTGTTTGTCTTTGCTAAGTAACCCTATTATGGTAGCATGCTATTTTTGTTCTTTTTTGTTGTTGTTATTGTTGTTGGGCTACAACAGTTTAATGGCCGTTCCATTCATTTCAATTAAAAAAAAAAAAAAATAAAGCAAATATACTGACCCACATACCAGAAGGTAGGTAGCAATAAATTCAACCATGAAATGATGATGCACACTTTAAAATCTTTCTACTTTTTAATTCCTTTTGTACTCTCACTGTTTGTCTTTACTAAGTAACCCTATTATGGTAGCATGCTATTTTTGTTCTTTTTGTTGTTGTTGTTGGGCTACAACAGTTTAATGGCTGTTCCATTCATTTCAATATAAAAGATTAGATAATTTGATACAAGTTTTTTGGGTGACAGTCATGGAACAAAACAACTTGTATCAAATTCCAACTCAACACTAAACAATTTTTCATCTTAAAGTCTTACTGAAGGTGCAAAAAACCTGCCGAGATCTCCAATACCTCACCAGTGGAATGTAATCCACGAAAACACCAATAAAAAGGGTCTAAGGCAGGCGCTAGCACAAATGCTAAACCATAGTCCTGATTTAAAAACAAACAAACACATTTTCCTTCATGAGATAAAATACCAGATCAAATACGATGACCTTTGAGTAGATACCCTTGAAATCCACATGGTGGTGGTGGTGGTGGTGGTGGGGGGGCGTCCCGTCCGACCGCACGTCCGTGTCGGCGTCAAGCGGCCCGACTGTTCGCTTTCATCGGCCGGACCGCCAGACTCTGACAGGCGTAACCTATTCTATTATTAGCTCAATAAAAGTCCGCTTAAAAGCGCCACGGGGAGATATTCCATCAGGACGGCGACAGCCAGACCTTTTCACGGGCTGCGGGGGAAATTTTACGCCTGGCTGACGCCAATGTACGTAAGGCACAAAAAGATGGCGGCGAGCGCGAAGGAGCCGCAGCCGTTATAGAGTCGCGGCGGCCCTGCTCGGTGATTAGAGGCCATTATCGCCGTGGCGTTTTCTAATAGCTTCCATCGCGCCAGGGGAGTCCACTCGGGCCAAGATCCTGACAAAGAGCCTTTTACAAAGAATAACGCTCGTGTTTGACTGACACCGTCAGAAATAATCGCCCACCCAGCAATCCATTTTTAATACCACTTATATCCCGCTCGGGGGTCACGGGGTGCTGGAGCCTACCCCAGCTTACTTTGAGTGAAAGGGAGCTCCTTCTGGCGGCCACCAGGGGGCAGTATAACACAGGGGATACAGATACGTTTATAGAGCTCCTGCACGTGACGTCACCAATTTCACTGCGCCATATTGCCGGTCGAAAAGAGTTGCTCGACAGTTTGGGGGACGTTGAACCGGAGCAGAATATTCACAATACCCGAGATTTGTTGTGCTGCTGGTTGTCACAGGAGACGAGACAGATATTATCCAAAGAGATCATTCGATGGAATAGCAGCTGAAAAGACCAGAAAACATCGACGGATTTCGGGTATTAAACGTGATGGGCGGTGCCCAACCAAAATACGCACACGCCTGTGTAGCTATCGCTTCATTTCAGGTAGGAATTATTCTTAATCTGAAATGACCAAGAAGTATTTGAAATGCCAAAATGGCTCATTTGAAAAAATGCGTATTGTCGAAGAGGTTTACAGAGGTTAAGTGTGGCCGCAATCGTTCTGTGGAGACGACTCCGTCCTCTTTTTTAAATTTTTTCCCCCCCAATCATAGTTAATGAATGCGAGTTTGTGTAAAACCAGGGGTCATTTATTGAAATTGTATTGAATACTAGCTGAAAAGATCGATGGATTCCGGCAAAGGTTAACGTGTCGCCGAACACGCTTCCGCGTTCACGAGACGTCAAAACCGTCACTATGTGGGATTTGTTCCTGATTGAGAACAGATCCAGCAACGAACCATTCGTATGCGTCCAGATTTTTCTACGCTTTCAAACTCTTCCGTGTAAATCTCGACGACTTACTTACCAGATTCATGTGTAGATCCAGTTATCCAAGACAAGCGGAAGCGAATTAACATTCCAATTTTTTAATCGGCGAAATCATCGACTTCGACATCAAATACGGGTCCTCTATACCGAGTTTATCTAATTTTTCCACGTACCTTTGTTTATTTTCACCTTCTAAATGTCTAACGGTATCGGACAAGACTCTGGGCGTTGTGCTATAAGACGTATTTTCGCGTCGTCTCCAACCGACTGAACACTGAACAATGCTTTGCTAGACCGGCAATATGGCGAGCTAAACAAAAATCACGTGATTTTATGATGTAGGTGCACGAGCTCTATAGTACAAGGAGACGCTCACAACTCCTCACCAAGCTGCAGTAAAAGTTACATTGGTTACAATAGACACTTGGCCATTAATTACATATTTCTTTGCTTTCTGAAAATCCCCCAAAAGTGGGGTCCACTTCTGACACTGTGCGCTTCCCCCATTCAATGTTGTAGGCAAAAAATGGGGGCAATTTAGTGCGGGCCCCGGTGCTCCACATCCTCAAATTTTAGCCGTCAGACCTTTGAGACTTTTTCACGCGTCTGTCGTCAGCTGAAAATGGCGTCAAGAGCGATTTAGTTTCACTTCTACCGAGCGGGTTTTACAAGGTCATGCGTACGATCAAAAAAAAAAAAAAAAAACACACAAAAAAAACAATATACATTTAAATCAGGGTACAAACACCTGCTGAAAATTACCTGATTTATTTGGTCTAAATGCCGTTCATTTATGGGCATCAAAATTCACCTTTGATCTTTTATGTTGTGGGACTCTTGTGGCTCTGAAGGGGCGGAGAAAACGTGTGTATGTGGGGGGGGGGGGGGGCATCCCACGTGAAAGGGTCAACGATTCTCCGAGAAAACAACTCAGAGTCTACATCAAGCGGTACACCGTCGCTCCCCTTGTAAAGTCGTTCACCCGAGAAGACTTTGTGTAAAAAGTGCCCGAGGCACATTACTGTGTCGTAACCGTTGAGGGAATGGAAAAGGGGAAATGAGCCACTTCAAAAGTCATCTTCATTCATTTTCATACAGTCGTGTTGCAATCGCGTACGTCTCACCTGGGTGTTGATTCGGATGGCGCCGATCGACGGGATTTCAAAGTAGTAACCTGAAAGTAGACAGGACACATCCAAAATAAATAAAATAGCTGCGATCGATTATTGGGCAGTTCTGAAAGATTATCCTCAGAGATTATTCTTTAGTGTCGGTTGCGTTAAGTGCTGCGCTGCTTTGAAAATGTTCTGGTGCAGACAATCGTAGATATTAAACCTGCGCTACAATGACGATCGCAAATTCTTGTGTTCAACCGAGCCACGGACGAAGAAGAGTGTCAACATTGTTCAATGCGGTTTTCATGCACTGATCAACAGCCTTATCTGAGCAGTTCCCCTTTTTCACGATCAAAGAAAGAGAAGGCCCGATTGCCTAATATCTCTCAAAGATTATCCCGAGCAATTATTCTGCGGTGTAGGTTATATGAAAGATTATTTTTTCCCTCCCTATTCTCATTTTCAGGGTTTTACGTCCCCATCCATTGTTAATCCCGTTCAATATTTACCATCGGAAATCCTTGTCTGTGGTAAAGACAGAATTCGGTCAGGGACACTAACCTGACCTGACCGAAGGTGCGATTATCGGATGTCTCTAAAAGCTTATCCTGAACGATTATCCTGTGGTGTGGCTGTGCTGTGAGTGAGCTACAACAGAACTCTGGTTTAGGGGAGGAGAGCCGTGATAGCTGTGGAGGTATCGTGACGGGTGTGGTGTGCTGTCTCGGCCATCTCGAATCCACCACACAGTCTAAGATCAACGTGAACAAAATCCCGATTATCAGGGGTCTCTAAAAGCTTTTCCCAGGAGATTATCTTGCGGCTCGAGATGTGGTAAGAGCGAGAGTGAATTATTATCCCAAACATACATAAGACTCACACACTTGTGATGCGGAAAGGCGGTGACAACAGAGACAAGGTGGTTGCACAAGTGTACACACCCTCTTGTACTCTAATAGGGGATGTGGCTTCGTTCAGATGAACCAATTCATATTCATGCCTGGTACCTCGGATCAATCCCAAATTAAGTTCACATCTTCACGTTTTATGTCTTTCTAGCAGAAGGTTTGGTGTTAAGCCTCTCTGGTATTTGGAACTTTTTATACTAGCCTTCATGTTGTCTCATGTTGCCAGCTAACGGAATTTGGAAAAGGAATTTTGGTAAAGTAGTTCGACCCCCAAAAATCCTAAAAGAGAGAAGAAATCTCTTAAACCATGTGGGGACATCACAAGACAGTTTACACAACACAGTTTATCTTGTTCGATTTTTTTCTTCGATCACATAAACAGGGGTGTCTATACTTTTTACATTCACTGTAGCTGTCTACAGGAATTGTACGTTAGACACTGATGATTTTATGCGGGATAGCTGACAAGCGGCGGCACGGTGGGTCAGCTGGAAACCGTTGGCCTCACAGTTCTGAGGTCACGGGTTCAATCCCTTTCCAATTCAATCTGTGTGGAGTTTGAATGTTCTCCCCGTGCCTGCGTGGCTTTTTCTCCGGGCACTCCGGTTTCCTCCCACATCCCAAAAACGAGAACTGCCCCTCGGGGTGATTGTGAGTGCGACCGTTTGTCTCCATGTGCCCTGCGATTGGCTGGCAACCACTTCAGGGTGTAACCCGCCTCCTGCCCGTCAACAGCCGGGATAGGCTCCAGCATGCCCCGCGACCCTTGTGGGGATAAGCGACTAAGAAAATGGATGGATGGATGGCGGACAAGCAGTTAGCACGCCTGTGAGGCAGATGTTCAGAGATTCAGAGTTGGGTGGGTTTGCATTTTCCGGCTGGGTAAAGTCTGGCACAATGCTGCCTCTCACAGGTCAGTTTTGGTACTACAAGAGCCCTCCGGTTTGGGTGAGGAGATTTGGGATTGTCGGTTGGTGCTATGGTTACCGGGATGTGGGTGGTGTGATTGATGACCTCAAATAAAACAATTTTTTTGTGGGACCACACAGATTTGCGATTGGTCCCGATGTTAAAAGTCGGGATGTGCGTCCCCTGCCTCGGTCTCCCCGTTTCGGTGCAAGGCACGTTCAGTTGTCAGCGCTCGTGTCAGGGAGCTGCCGCTGTTGGAGTCAGATAGCAGAGTCCAACAAGGCCCCCACGACGCGACGGGGTTACGTTCCCGGATGAGACGCCCGCGTCGCCGCCATTGTTTTACGTCGGCGCAGACACAAACGGCGCGCTAATCGCTCCGGAGGTGAAAAGCTGAGCAGACGTAATCCTCGGCGCTCGACTCGGCTTGACACGGAGACGACGAGCTAATCGCCCCGCAGGCAGACGCCGCTCCTGCTAATTAATAATGTCAGACGAGATACGTCGAAAAGTTTGCCGAGACGGCCGAGACCTCACGGAGGAGCTTTCGAATCGAGCGGAGACCAACGGAGGAAAATGAAAAAACAACTGAGCTGAGAGGAAAGTCGACTTTGGGACGGTCACAAGTCCCGAGTTTGATCCGTTCCTCACGGGAAACGCAACTCGCTTGCTATTAAAAGCTTCGAGACGGACAATTCATGATTCATTCGCACCTTGCAGATGAATGATAAATACTTGAACTGCTGCCGGGGACAACATTCAAACTCCACATAGCACATTCAAGCACCCGGTGCACCGTGCTGCCCATTAATATCATCTAAATATGAAAAAAAAAAAACAGCTTTTATCATAAACAGCACCGTCAAATTATAAAGTCAGCTCAAACAAAATCATTAACTGCCCTTTACTGCCATCGTAAACATTAAAAAGCATTAAAAAAAAAAAACCTCGTGCCTTTTGGCAACATTATCTGATAAGATTCTGCACAAAACACAACAGCAACAATGATTGCTACTTCTGCGGGTAACAATAATAGTTAAGAAAAATGTGGCTTTAAAAAAAAAAAAAAATAACGCTGAAAGATGCTTTACATCCAGATAAAAGTAAGTGTTAGAGGGGGGTCTTTAAAGCTCCACTGTCATGAAATGCATGATTTTTAGTATGTTCCTAATGGGAAAAAAAGGCAGCCGGAATAGACCCATCAGTTTTTTTCACCACAAAACCTGATTTTGGCTTTTTGCCACTACCGCCATGAAAATCCTCTTGAGGGATTTGTTTCCGAGAAGAAGCAGGAAGTGACATCATGAGCAGACGCCCACACAGGTGGCCTCGTCCTTTTATACCACTTTTACCTGCGGGAAGGTAGCGCTTTGTTCCTACCCCAAATGGCGGCTCGTTGGATTGCCGGATATTGTTCGAACACTCGGGAGGATGGATTCACTCTTCGTACTTTTCAAAAAGACCCAGTTTGTCGTGAAAAATGGATTGCACGGGTGCAAAGGACGAGAGCTTTGTGGCTTCCAAATGACAGGTAGGTGTATATACAGCTACTAAAAAAATAATAATAGTTTGGGGGGGGGGAGCGTAATCCTCTCAGAACGTAACAAAAGATGGTGCTCAATGTGTCGATGTACCCGCGGACGAGGCACAGCTTTGGCCGGGCTGCTTCATACATACTGCCTGGGAGTCTGTTGTTCGTTAGAATTGATCCCCATATCATCTAAATATGTCTCGAAACGATAGGGTAATATTGGTCACTTCACTCGATTGTGAGATGTTCTCTTCTTTGAAAAGAGCTTCCGTGTCGAATAGTGGGTGGCACAGCGCGTTTACGATGGCGAGTGTCGCGGTGTGATGTCATGAACAGACGTTGCAGGCAATATGGCGACCACTTGGATGTCGAATGAGACTTCCGCGACTTTGCGCATGGAAGACGCCCTCTCCGCTCATATTAATTTTTTCGTACGGACATTCAAGTGAATAATGTTATACGTATTTTTCATGACATTATCGATTTTAGAATGTTTATATGCATGACACTTGACCTTTAGGTTAACCTCTGAAGCTTGAGCCACTTTCTCAAAACGGTTTCAAGACCTGGAGGCCATTTTTACCTTTGTTGGCACAAGCGATCCACTGCAACGGGGTGACGTCGTAATTATGCTGACCCACGGAGAACGTGAACACGCGCACCTGCGGGGGAGAAAAAGAAAAACGCATGGATGCATGTCGCATCAAAGAGTTGAAAAGAAATGTATTTGCTATAGAAAAGCAAAGTACTGCAGGTTAAACCTTTACAATGTTTATGGTGCTCTACTGCGTCCGTGAGTAACACGTACAGCAGGCTGTGCAATGAAGCAATGAAGAAACTTTATATCCGCGGGCACGACCGACCACACCCGTACCATTTTCAAATGTGGGTGACGGTCTTTAGCATCCTTTTTGCCCTGACCAGAAGTCAGAGCCTGTTGACCGTGGCGGAAGCAACGATCGTGTGCGCGGTCCAGTTTTTTATTCTACGTCATTGGTGGCACTGTGTATGTACCAGGATACATACGTTTGCAGATAACGGTGAAATTTCACGAGAGCCCTAAAAAAAAAAATAAAAAAATCGCGAGCATAATAACAATAATAATAATAAACACTGAGGGCCCTAAATACAGTATCTGCGGAAAAGCTGATGTCGGAGGATGCAACGTCCCACGATGGAAGGCATCACCTTGGCTGTCATGTTCCACTAACACACAAACGCAGAGTGCGATTAGATGAGCCCCACTCGACGCCTCTTGCACAGCTGCCTCGGAAAGAACCGCGGCGCCGCTCGTCGGAATGCAGATTATTCCCGCATGACAGTAGCTGTCAGCGCACAAGTAGATCGTAACGGATAGCGGGATAAACGCGGGACGGGCGAGGCCCGCAACACAGCCGCCGCGCCGACTGTTGGCTGTAATTTCTTCATTATTATTATTATAATTTTTTTTTTTAACAGGCTTTTGGTGATAAAGCGGCTAATTAGTCAGCGGGTCAAAGCCGTTAACACCGGCGGCGATGACAAAAGAGACAAACGACAAAAGACCCGGAAATCATGGACCCGCGAGGTCAAGCGGGTGCACTGACGGACCGTCTTGTTGGGCCAGTTGTACTTCTCGAAGATTTCCTGCGCCCGATCCTCGCCGCCGTCTGTAAACATCATGATCATCTTATTGCAGTTGGCCCTCGGAGCGCTGCTCTCCTGTGACGAGGAAAGACAAAGAAAGAAAAAGGAAGGCAAATGAGGAAAGGCGCTTCGGAAAGTGACATCGCACTGATCGGCAACAAGCACCCGACTGCAACCACCAATCCAAATCCAAACTAGTAGAAGATGAGCCTTCTTTATTTGTATGTTCATTTTTTTTTTTATCGTCGTGAGAGAAGTGACCCTAATCATCGATTTGAAAAACGACGGTTGAAGAGTGAAACAGAGTTTCATTTGAATTACTTTTGAAATGGTGCACATTTTTTGAAATATTGCGCATTGGACAGGGGAAAATTACAGCGGCAAACGTGGTGCAAGTGCAGGAATGACAAAAAAACAAAACAAAAACAAACCCACACAAGCACAAAAACTTAAGTTGCTGCAAATGTTTTTGGTTTCGAGTCATTCCTGCGATGCAGCACGTGACCAGCGTACAAAAAGGGCATGTCTGCAACCTCTTCAAAGCAAATATGTGAAATACAGCATATTCTAAAACTATTTCTTGTATTGTTTATCACGGGGGTTGGGGGTCTTTAGACTCACCACCATGGTGAAATCCGTAAAGTGGCGGCCATGTTTTTCTTTCCATTCTTTTATTCTTAACAACATCAAGTTCAGACGTATTAATTTTTTCCACACCTCACAATATTCATAGAAAATCCCCATCATGTTTAAAACTTTTTGTACTAAAAATATGTACGATTCTACAAGGCCACTCAACATCAAAGAAATTTTGTTTACTGCTTGGAAGAGTATCCTAGCTGTCAGCCTGATATTATTTTCATCCTTTTTTCATGTGCAGTACGGAATATTCTTTTACGCCATAATGGCTGCCATCTTTACTGCTAGCTCGCCGCGACTGCCGGCGTCGTCGTCAGCCGCCAACTGTCGAGATCCTTGAATGGCACGCAACGTTTTGGCGGGGGGCATCTTGGAAAATTAAAACAAAGTATTCCAACGTCTCCAAATGATTCATTTATCACACATTTATTGATAAAGTAAAAAATGCTTACGTACGGAGAAGCAATTTTATCCCCTGTTGTAATTTATTTTGAGTAAATTTACATTTTGTTTTATCCATGTTGCAGATAAGAAAATACTTATTTTTAACCATGGCAAAAAAAAAAATCCAAGGAAATCCAATGACACTGTATGTCAAATTATCAGCAATACAAAAATCTGCCATGCACAGAATCGGCAATAGTTGAACTTTGACCTCAGGAGGCAAGCCTGTCCCTGCATCATTTTTGAGCTTAGAAGCAGCTGCTTTTGTGCCCGTGCAGCAGCTGGCACAGGCGCTGCTTGCCAACCACCTGACAGGCTCCTAATAATGATAAATATTAGCCCCGCGATTACATATTTGATAGAGCCTCTGCCACCGGTCAGAAGTGCAACGACGGTGCAGACGTAATTTTTTAAAAATTTCTCGCGGTAGAAGTGCGTCCGTGCGTTTGTGTGTGTGTGTGTGTGTGTGTGTACGTGCCACACTTGGCCGTGTGCCCGCAAGCCCGCAGAGGAACATAAAGGGAAGCTGATCTCTGCTGGGCCGCGCTCATCAATCATCCCATCAGAGCCCATTAGGGTGTTGGCCTGCTGGAGTACTAAGGCGGCCTGCTGGTTGGGGGGGCTGATACGGTAGCGCGCGGTGGGTGGGTGGGTGGGTGGCGGGGCTGCACCTGTGTCGCTAGCGTGCGGACAGCAGGCAGCCGACAGACACACACACCTCGCCATCGCAAATGAGATCGTCACTCTACTTCAGAATCATTTGGGACTGACTTGTCCACAGGTGATCAATTTGATGACAGCGCAGTGGCCTAGTGATTAGTCTGTCGCGCTCACAGTTCCAAGGTGCGGGGTTTGAACACGTGTGATTTGTGCGGGGTTTCCTACTTCGTCCCCGCATTTCCAAAAAATTGCACGTGAGGTTTATTCGAGGAAATCTAGGCGGTAATGGTCGACTGCGTCTATGGGTCCTGCGATTGGGTTGAACGCCAGCCAGGGGCGGACCCCGCTTCCCTCGCCGAAAAGTAGGCGTGGCTAACCTGTGAGCACAATGAAGATGGGGTCCAGCCAATGGACGGACGGACCGACTGTCTTTGGATGGTTCGTAACATGAGGATCAAGAAGTTGAGCGTTTTCCAAATCTTGTCCCACTTACGTTGAGAAGCTGCTCGAAGGCAAACGTGAAGCCCGACTTGTAGTCGGTCGTCCCTTTGGCCTGCATGTGCATGACGGCCTTCTTGAAGATCTTCTTGTTGCGCACGTTGGCTTGGACCAAAGTCCTGAAGCACGGCACCACGGCGTCGGCCTCGTCGTTAAACTAAAAACAAAACAATCACACGGCGATAAGACCAAAACAGCATCTGCCGCCGCGCGTGCGGCACTCTAGAAAAAGCTGTTGCCAGAACGCCGAGCGTGCGCACAGACGCGGGCTGCTCGGCGCCGCTCGGGCTGGCAGTAATCGCTGCTAATTACAACTTTGCAAGCAAAGAACAGGTGCACCTCAACTCGCTACAAAGCGCCCAAAAGAAACCCAGCCAAGGCGATAGAATGCGTCTCATCTCCTCCACGCAATTAGCCTTTAGCTGTGTACGTTTGCATGGCAGGTACACATTCGCTACTGCTAAACTTTCAACATATACACAATTTATGCTCTCGGAAAATGTTTCAAAAGGACATATTATGGAAAATGCAACTTTTTATGCACAAGGTTTGGTCTCTGGAGTGCCTGCCACCCATTTCTGAAAATATCTGGGGCTAATTTCATAACAACAACTCCGCCACAGGTTTCTCGGCCTGGAGCAAGTATAAATATCGTCTTTGTGCAAACACCAAATGTCAACCTGAACCGTAGGTATTTATTAATGCTCGGATTCCCCACCTAAATCCCCACTACCTGTTCACAGCAACAGTAACAAAACACGGAAATCACAATAACGTCGTTCCTCCTCGTACTTTTCCAAAATAAAGGAATGTTGTTGTAAAACAAAAGAATAAGACTTATTTAATCAAGCCCCTCGTCAAGTCCAGGTCGGCTGGCGCCTTTCAGCAACCGCTTTCCTCTTCCAGAAAATGCTTCTTTTAATTTGAAAATGGCTTACGTAAACCAGGATCCCTCGCTCCGCGCATTGCGGCCGCGGTCTCGGTTCCGTAAATGAGAAATCCACACGGGCTGATGCGAGCAGCGAGTTAGCTTAGCTTTTAATGAGCAGAAGCCAGCTAGCTCTCTTCATCATCTGCCACGATATGTTGAACGAATGTCCCAGCGGCCCGGAAGAACGCAAGTCAACGCAACTTTGTCAGAGTTAAGTGTTATTCTTTGATATGTTTTGATTCCATTGCAAAATTATGATTCAGGATTTTTTTTTTTTTTTTTTTTTTTTTTGGAAGTAGACTCGCAATTGAATTTGTTGTGCTAACATTTCCTCATTTGAAGACTGCCGATCACATTCCGATCCTTTTCCCTCACATGAAAAGTGGATGGGTGCTATTCTCTTGGATGTACATCCAACCGTACCGGCAAAGAAAAGCTATTTCTTCAGATTTGATCTCGTCTGCCATATTCATCATTTGCTATCAAATATTATAAGTCTACATTTGAAGTAAAGTAAGTGAGGCCATTGCTGCAATAAGCTTCTGGCATCTTAATGGAAAGTCGTACAACACCACACTTTGTGATAAATTCTGCCCAGTAAACTGGAAACTGGAATGGGACCCCCCAACCCCCCACCACCCCACCCCCACCCCATCTTTTTACCCCAAAATGAGGTTTTGAATTCTTGTTCCGTTACGTTAGGTAGACGTCGTCAATCATTGCCACCTGTCGGCCTGCGAAGCCTTTTGAAACTCTTTTGCGATTTAAGGCATTATAAATAAACCTGACTTGACTTTTGGAGTATTTGCAAAACTATATTGCTCGCCAAATGGCTCATTGAGACAGATTAACTACAAAGTCAAATAAATATGAAGTGATAGCAAGTAAATGTCAATGTTCCACCTAATTAGTGAGCAGTTGTTTTTTTTTCCTCCTCACAATCCAACTACTGGATTTCCAATTCATTTTTTTATAGCTCCGAATGCAGTTGGCGTTGGCAAACAAGTCAATATTCCGTAAGCCTTTAGCTCCTTTAGATTACTCAGATGGCAGGAATCAGAATTCCCCTCTTACCTCCCCACAAAAAAAAAAAAAAAAAAAAAGATTATTATGCTCATTTTGTGCAGATTTAGCAGCATACAGTGGATAAATGCAGCGGATTACGGGGATTAGTGGCGGACGTGTCCGCACAGTCACCAAAACAAGCTCGCCTATGCTTGCGGGCCCTATAATATACGATGAATCACGTCCCTCCTATATGTTAGCCCCCGATAGAAAGTCTGCTAATGAGCGCGGCGAAAGACTGACGCGGTCCCGTATGGCAAATAACAGCGCAAGTATTATAACGAGAGAAAGCGCAGCGCAGCGCTTCCTCGGGGAGCGACATAAACTCCCGGCGCAGACTGCTTACTGCTCTTTACTCGCTTCATTAACACCTGCTTAACGAACACAACACATATTTTCTTAACAGCCGCCTCCTGTGAGCCAGTGCATGTGCGCGTGTGCGCCGACTTACTCTGGCTACGTTCACGTAGTCGTCGTCCGAGAGCGTGTCCAGCATCTTGATCACGGAGGTCTTCATCAACTTGAGGGTGAGACCGCTGACACTCCCACTCCTGCACACCAGAAAACATTTAAAAAACACCCCCCCCCCGTACTTATGATGAAGAAATGAAGGAAATATTGCTGGATGGCTAAACATGGACGGGTATATATATTTATATGTTATGAACATGTTATTAACATGTTATACACATGTCGGGAACTATTATACAATTTAAGGCGTCGTATATTGAAGTTAATTACTACAAACCTCATAACTATGTCAAGCATAATAAACATGTTCTAAGCATATTATAAATGCCGTTAACATTTTATAAACATACACGCCATGAATTATTCAAGTTCTGAATATGTTAAAATGTTATTGAAAAAAGACATCGATCTTGTAAACATGTTATAAATGTTCTGTTGCAGCTGATTGATGTGTTATAAATGTTTAATACATGACTGTTTTATACTCATGTGATAAAACAACCCATGATTTGTTAAATGTATGTTGGGAATATGTTACAAAATGGTTAAAAACGTAAAATGTATCATTCAAACCCAAGCACATGAGCAATTTGGTGCTATAAAGTGCTATTAACGCGTTATTAAGCAGGTTAGACACAGGCTAGGAAAATTTGTTTCACAGTTCATAAACGCTATGAACATGTCGGAAACAGATGTTATGAGCATGTGCAATAAGTGTTATTAACATGCTATAAACACATTTTGAACGTGTTACAAGCAGGTATCACATGGATGTCATAAACGTGGCATGTTATTAACGCTTCAGGACGTTCAATGTCATTCAACGTGTAAACATATGAACATGCTGTTAAAAGCATACATATGGCATGAACATGTAATCAACAGGTTATAAACAGGTTCGTGAGGAAATTGATTGACCTAAAATGATTACATGATGGACCAAAAGATAAACATCTACTTGATTTGTTAAACGTGTTAGTGCCATCCACACGTGGAAAAAGAGGAGCAAAACGGTGACTTTGCTCACCATTATCCTCTATTGTATTGTAATATCATCTGAAGAAGGTTTTATGGCATGCAATAATTCACGTCTGTCGCAAGATTATCAGGCGGGAGCACGAGGCGGCCTCGGTTCCGCTTAAACTTGAGGCCAACAGGTGGCACTAGCGCCCTTCGCCGTTTTCGACGAGAGGGCCTTAAGAGATAACTCACACGTCCACGATGATGACCATGTCCTTTGGAGAGGACGCGCCTTGGATGTACCTGTACAGATGAAAAAAAAAAAAGGACAAAAGACCCGGCTTTTAATTTATTTCCATAATCTTTGTAAAATGGGAACATGCGCAAAAAAAAAAAAAAAAAAGAGCCAAAGTTGAAATAAGCTGAGCGGCGATAATGCGAGTGACCGCTGCTGAGCCCACTTAAGCTACAGCGCAGTGAAAAAGGCTTATGTGCTTAGAAGACTTAATAGGTGGCGTCGTACGCGCTACTTTGCTGTTGGGCTCGCAGCAACACGGATACTCCTCTTTACTCAATAACCATTACTAAACCAAAAGCAGGAGGATATCAAAGGGGATAATGTCACGCTATTGACTTGCCGTTCGTACGCCGAGCGTCGAAAGCGGCAACCGTATGCGGCCGCCTCGTCGCCACGGCCACCCTGGGTCGCTGCCTGTTCTGACAATACCCTGTACTTAAAGCTACGATAGCGGGCAAGGCGCGTGATTTCACACCACCGTGGACGAAAAAGGTTGCTCCTGCGACCGTACAAGGGATGCGATCGCTGCGGACGCCCGGCAAGATCTTTCACTGGTCAAAACAAAGATGGATGCGCGCAACTCAACCTGAAAATATGGAAAAACTTGGAGGCGCTCTGTCGTGTAACAGGAAGTGTTGGATTCCCCAGCAACTCTTCTAAACCTAAGTTAGAAGTTCAATGTACCAAGAACGCCAAAGAGTCGACCTCCGCGAGTAGCTGGGCTTGGGGACCGGGCCTAAAATTCTTGAATGAGCCAATACCATTTTTTAGTGGTGGTTCCCTCACAAAAAAAACAAAAAGTGGTGGAAAAAAATCCAAAGATTTCCAAAAACGTGCAACGTTTACGCGAATAGTGGCTCCTTTACATGTTTCGCTACAAGAGCTGCATTATTGAATTAGTTGCTGCCGGAAAACTACTATCAGCAGCGTGATCCCCCCTTGCTGACGCCGACTCTGCAGCAGGGAAGTTTCACTCGACTGTCACCCAAACGCAGGGCTCCGGGACCAGGGCATGACGTTAAGCGTGGTTTTATTCAAGATCAAGGTCATGCATGGTGTAACAAAGGGAAGCACGACTAAACGCTTGTGTACTGACCCACTATGAAGCAGTGTCCACAGACGGTAAGCCAATGCCCAATTGTCGGGCCTACAAACATGCTCCAAAGCTGCCCGGCGTCCATGTTTCATCTGTAGAAAGCCCGGGAAACTCCTGAGCGCCCATCAGAATGCCACGGGCCGTGACGGAACTTAACAGTACTGACGTGCACGGTAAACTACAGGCTGAGGCGTAGTGCGACCTTTGAGCCCGCAGGACTCGCCAGACCCGTTCCTCCCGCGGTCCATCACGGATACCAGGACAGAAAACAGAAGATGGGGAAACGACATTTCAGGTAAACGGTGCTTCCGTTGCTGCCAGGATGATGGTGTAAATTTAGCCTAAACGAATGTAAAGAGGTCAAAATGAATTCTAAGTCATCCCCTGATATGAGGCCGTTTTTTTTTTTGGGGGGGGGGGGGGTGGTGGTGGTTGTTACATCTGAGGAGTTTGCAGGCCAGCCGTCTTGGGCAGAGTAATCACCGGAGCACTTTTTCTGCTGATTATCACCGCGGAGGGAAGACTGACGCCCGCGGGGCCGCAGAGGCTCATTTCTCACGCTCGGCCGAGCTGATACCGACCCTCGCCCCCCCCCACGTGCTTGGCCGCCGCCCCCCTGCAAGACTCTGCTTTCTGGCAGATCCCCACTCCAACCTGGGCCCGCTTGGCTCGGAGGCCGTCTGGAATGCCCCAAGATGAGAAGTCAACGTCAGCACTAAGCAGGGGTGGCAAAATGTCCGTGTTCATCGCCCTCCTTGCCCGATTTTTTTTTTTTTTGGGGTGGGGTGGGGGGGGGGGTCAACGGCACTTCCTTGATTGCGCTTCACTCAAGGGCTGGCATATTTGAAGCTGCTCGTAACATTCTATGGTGAGCACTGGTAAGTCAAAACATTGCTGTACTTCCATACCAAATAAAATCAGCTTGTTTTAGTACAGTTAGTGCTCCAATATTTTCCCTCTAGACATATTTCATATAAATTCCCCGATCCCTTACGAAAGCCAACCTTCAATTGTGTAAATTCCCATTAAAACCCATGAAAACCTTCTGAATTTGAAAATTGACAGAATTTTGCAACCCTAACACTGATGCGGGTATTGTGGGGGGGCAGAAGCAAAATCCAATTATTTTCAATAATAAAGAATGCGACATCAAAGGTAGAACTCCCGCAGCTCGGCGTGACTGCTTGATGCACGAAATCGGGTCTGGAACCACCAGGCCCCGTCTGCCTGCATGACACGTTATCATTTTAATTAACCCAAATGTTCATTTGAGGAAGAGGAGAAAGCACAGGGCGGCGGAGATTGGCATTTTTTGGGGGGGGGGGGGGGCACGGTGGTCCAAACATGACCCCCGCGCCTCCGCCGCCTCGGGCTCTGCGATGGGAGGCACCCCAATCCGGAGATAGTGGAGGGAGTCAATTGGTGAAGAAGCAAAACGACTGCAGGATTTCATTAACTGGTGTCGGCAGTTCATCTCCTTCTGAGCAGAAAGGAATCGTAATGGGAAGTCGCTTTGAAAGGGACAAATGTTAATTATTTGGTCATCCTCATTTTAGGTCATTGTTACCTCCGCCAAATGGGAAAACATCAGCGCGGGCACGAGGCCACACCCCTGAAAAGTGCACACAAACACGTAAACCGCAGGGCTGTTCAACTCATTTTTAGCGAAATGGAAACTTTTTTTTATTATGATTTAGCTGCAAATCAATCAGCGCAATTATTATTTTTAAACAAAAATGAATGACACGTCAATATTATGAATCTGTTTTCATTTTGAGGTGCATCTACCGTCATGGATAAAATTATCAGGCCAACTTTGTTTCAACAACTTCTCATTTTAATATCTGCTATCAATAAATGATCTGCATGTTACCTTACGAATGCGATGAACACGACAAACATGCAGATGATTTCTTAATACTTTGTCCTACTTTTACACTGATTTTCTAACCCCCCCCCCCCGCCAAAAAAGTGCAAGGAAAATGGATTGACAGTCTTATACACAATTTTTTTTTTTTTGGGTGTCATTATATTTGTCCAAACAAATGTCGCTTTAAAAATGAACAAAACTGAAGAAAACAAAGTGGTGTTATTTTTTTTTTTTTCCATCGGGTATCAATTTGAACAACAGACAATAATTTTATGTCATTTAGGACAAACCGTTTGTCAGTGCGACCTCCGGTGGACAAAATGAGCAACAACAGTTACTTTTATTGAACAATTGCAGTTCTAGATGGCCACGGGCAGGACCGGACCTTGTCAAACATTTCGCAAGGGCGTACTAAAATATGTGTGCATGGATGCGTCTCAATACATTTTCCCTGCGTTCTCTTTTGTCATATTTTAGCCTCGACAACACAAGAGCGCTTTCGAAAGTTGAAAAATTCTCTCGGACACCCGGTGGAGTCGTCCAAAGCTGAAGATCTTAAAGGGAGGTGTCAAAGACACGAGCGGACTCGGTCGTCCAGATGTGCCGTTTCTGCATGGATTGCGGTCAGTAATTGGCTCGCGGCTCGAGCCCGCCCGCCGACGCCATTCTTTCCCTGTCATTACCCGGACTCCTGCGTGCCAGGGCCAGGCGACAAGCAGATGGACCTGGCCGCCGCTGAACTGAGCTCAACCGAACCGCTCGGGTGCCAGCGGGCGGCCCGAGGCCTCGCTGTCGGCTCGCTAAAACTTACGAACCGTTTAACAGGTGCTGCCCGGCCCGTATCTGGAGACGCGCTTGAATATTTGACATTTTTAATGGTTCTATTTACACCGCCAGTCAGACACTGACGCAGTCCGACAAACTTTTGGCGTTTCCGTCCCCTCTGATCTAAGTCAGCGTCGACCCGATTCTCGTCTGTGAGGTTACCCTGGCCGGTTATACTGTGGTGTGCACAAAGTCAAATCCAACCATGATTCAAGCTCTCAAATCAAGGTAAAATATGCTCAAGGGCTGCTTGATTTCCAAGATATTGCAAGACTCTGTTTCCTACTTTACCTTACAAGCGCTCTTAAAGACGTGCACTCATAATTACAGTACTTACGCAGCCCATCAATGTGTTTTATATTGCCAGCGTCCACCACCGCTGCTTTAGTTAGCAACGCAGTCAGGGCAATGTAGAGCAAAGACGAGCTAGTCATGCTGCTTATGTTTACTTTTGATATTAATTGGAGAACCTTAAGAAAGAAATGCTGTTTTTCAAGATGCAATGACTGTCAGAGTATGTGAATAATCGAAGAAAAAGTGGTGAAACCAGACGAGATTTTCTCTTTTCCGAGTGGGAAAGGTCTGGTCTGAAACCAAAGTAGAAAGTGCAGGATGAGATGGTGTATAATTTTAAAATTCCACCTTGGCACAGTCTGATCCGGGATGAAAGCACAGACAATGCAGTGCACAAAAAGCTAATTCTGTATTTGAAATAGAGGAGGCAACGTAACATTAAACGGTTTGGGAGCGTCATCATCTAACCCCCCCGCTCCATCGTCGGTAGCTCGCGAGAGGCTGGCTGCTTGAAAAGTAGATCTTGGGGTAAAAAAAAAAAGTCCGGGCACCCCTGCCTTAGAACTTGTTTTAAGACCGCATAGGTTGACGTTAAAATTAATCTATATATGAAGAGTTTGTTTTCAAAACGCGACATAGGCATTTTTTTTCAGATTTACGAAACTCGCGCCAAAATTATCCAGCTCCGAATGGTAGTTATCGGGATACTCTGATTTTTGTTGAAAGTGCGACATATCGTTCTATATCAACCAAGGAAGATCGCGTTTTATTTCAAAATGCGACATATCGAGATCTTATTTAGAGCAAAATGCGACATAATTTCGTTCAATCAGCGTGCGCCGCTGAAGCAAGCAGCATCCAATCAGAATTCGTCTCGAGGGAACATCATCCAAAATGGCTGCGCCCGCGTTTGAGAGAGATGCTAATGCCGAGTTTGATTTTATGTACGAGACACCGGAGAGAATGAAAAGAAGAAGCGCTTGCTATGATAGCAGACCCCATTTTTTCCTCTTTGTGAAGTTGACCTATTGTTTCCTTTTTTATCACATTTGGATTTTCTTCTACATGAATTCCATTTTTAATAGAATCTACTGATGTGTGAATCAGTAATGTTTCTTTTCTACTTATGAATTGAAAGAAAATGAAGACTTTTGATCTTGAAGACTGACAAATATCCAGTACAGTCAGTAGCAAACCTTTTCATTGTTTTGCCATGTGATACATTTTACCATGTTTTTTTTTATTTGGATCCTTGGCATGCATTTTTGTCGATTTTATCTTGACAGCGTTTCTTGCTTTCAAGCTGAACGAAGTCTTGTATTTTGTTTATCAATGTTCAATAAGATCGAATAAATGAATCAGCGATTGTGCTGGTTTACTTGCAGGCTGTCCCATTGTGAGGGTGTTTTTCCTATTTAATTTGAATTCTTTATGAAATTATTGCAATTTAATACTTCAGTTCTCATCCAAGTACCATTGTATCTGAATGTAATAAACACTGTTTTGTCTGTGATTGTGTAATGCTTGAATAGTAATTTTGTTGTTCAAAATATTTCACCAACGATCATTAATGAATGAATAAATTTTTATAATTCTATGCAATCCTTTTTTTTTTTTTCCCCCATTTTTTACAAGGAAAGTTATCGGCTATGACTTAAGAAAAGTTGACATGAAAAGGAAATCAACACCCTTGGAGTAGACTCAATTTCTGTCTATGAGCATTATGAATTATTACTACAGACTTATATCCTGTAAATCTGCAGTGTTCTTTCCCCCGACAGCGACAGCTACAAATAAAATCAAAAGAAAGCAGACTCAATGAGTCAGATTTCAAACGGTGAATTTGTGAGTTTGAAACTGATTTCATTTTGGAGATGTGCGTATGAGATGGAGGACTTATTTTTTTTCTGCTGGTATCCCTCGCAACCCATATTTAACCTTGGTAGACTGCTTCGAAGCAGTTTACTTTCTTAATGATCTCACATCAACTTATAAACAAAATTAATCAACTGAGTGACACAAAATTACAATGATGTAAACTCAGCCTTTCCACGACCTCATACTGAACAAACAAACATTTTCAAAATAACTTTTTAAAAGAAATTCCCATTTTTTCATCTCCTTTTTCAACATCTGACATTAGTGAGCTCATTGTGAAAATTGTGACTGGTGACTGACCCTTATTTCTGATACCTAACTCTCTAAATGTGGTGGTCATGGTCTTAAATATTATTTTAAAATGCTTGAAATGTTGAAAGGCAAATAGTTTTCATGATTGCCTATCAAAAGCAACTGATTTTTAAAAAAAAAAAAAAAAAATACAGATGCTCCTGAAGGTTTAAGTCGAAATTTGGATATGTCTCACTTTGCCAAGAATAGAATGTTTTGGATATGTCTCATTTTGGAGAAAAAGTGAAATTTGTCATCAAAAAAACTCGGTGAATATTAAAGCCAATATTTTTTTGTAGTATGGTGTTTAGTTACTTTTTAGCATCTCTTTCCACCCCCCCAATAGTTAGAAACATAAATTGAGTTTATTGTTTTCACTTCAATACCAAGCCCTTTCCTCAAGATGAAAAAAAAACAAAAACGAATATGTCTCATTTTGAAAACAAACTCTTCATATGTAGGTGTGCAGCCATACTCATTTGAAGAAAATTTGATTTTTTTGTGGCTTTTTTGCAATCTGATTGAGTAACACAGATTAGAACGCAATCGGATAATAATGGGGAGTTTTGGTTTATTTTGACGAAATTATGATGCAAGCAATGTGTCGGAACTGTTGCGCCATACTATTGGACATCACACCCACAATAATGAACGCACAGTTAAATGAAAATGAAAACAAAAACCCACCTGAGCACATCAATCATCCAGATGCATTTTTTCAACACCGCTTTTAAATTGGATCTCATGACACAGTGCGCGTGGTTATAATATGGCATAACACACACAGACCGTTACACTCCTTTTCATGACGACAGTAATATGCGTCAATCTTCGTTCCATTATTTAGCTATACTGTTTTTTAAAACAGTAACACCGACACGTACATGCTAATCGTTAGCTTGTTCCCGCCACGTGCATGCTAATAGTTAGCTCGAGCGTATACGGTGTTTCCGATGATGTGTTAGCAGAGGCTACAGGATTGTTTCAAATGTAGTACACAACATGTAATTCCAAATATTTCCTTTTTTTTTGGGGGGGGGGGGGACAGTTACCTTAAAATGAGAGTCGTACTAAACAGCTTTAAGTCTCTTTTTCGAAAAAGTGATCACTAGTCGCTCACAACTCTTGATAAGTGAGTTGAGTGCACTGCCACCACACAGCGTTCATACTGTATCTTAAGTTTGTTGAACAAAGACAGTAAATAAAACGAAAATCTTCCAAGCCCGCAAAATTTGGACATTCGTATCTCAAAGCACCACCGTGCGTCTCATGTAAATGATAATAATAATAACCATGCGTAGATGGGATGCTAAAATCGTTCAGTAAAGCGCATCGGAATTCCAACTCCATTTTAAATTTGTTATTCCCAACAATGACAACAATATTGGTCGGCATCAGCAGAAAGGCTCACAAAAGATTCTACTCTATATGTGCATGTGTACAATCAAGATAAGCGTTCTTATACACGAGAGTGAAAGCAAGTATCGCCCCGAACAGATTAAAAGCCGCTGCGTTTACAGACCCTCCGCCTGATAATGCTCCCCCCCCCCCCCAAAAGATACTTTTTACAAGCAACGCTGTACATTTTTTGAAGGCGTTTGGCGAAGGACGGTCATTACAATTCATGAAATGTATTTTTTTTCAAATTATTTTTTAACACGGCGCAGCACTGTTCAAATCAATACTTTAAGCGTGCCATGGGGGGATTGACGCTCTCGCGGGAGATTGTGTTTACGAACCTTTGACCCCTGCGGCAAAGCGTTGAACATTCTTTTTAAATGGGGGGTGGGGGGTGGGGGGATTATTTGCTACATACCGAACGTTTATGGAAGTAAATATGTGCCAACCAGGATTTGAATTTGAAATATGAAGTGATCACATTTTCAATCGTTGTATTTCAGTGTCACTTTTCAATGTTAACAATTCAACTGGCGACAATTCGCCGTCTGAAATTCACCGCCTGCGCCACCGGGCAGGGTTACTTCAGGTCAGAATCGAACAGCCGAGCAATCGCAGTTTGTATCAGATAGGTTTGGTGAAGATCTGCAGCCACTTTCAAGTGACTGTCTCAAACGCTACCGTGCAGAGGTATGATTGTCGTGTCAGGTCATGATCCAAGTCGCTTATCCTCACAAGGGTCGCGGGAAAGCTGGAGCCTATCCCAGCTAGCTTCGGGCGAAAGGCGGACTAACACCCTGAACTGGTCGCCGGCCAGCCAGTCGCTGGGCAGATATCGACACCACCACTGAAGCGGGAATCGGTCCCACGCTGCCCGGACCAAAGGCAGGAGTGTGTACCACGACACCATCAGTGACTGCAGCGGTATGATTATCATACAAAGACACCCAGAACCTCCAAAGTAGATGCATTATTTATTTATGTATGGGACACTCCCAGTATAATTTACTACATATCCCCGAAAAACCTCCAACTAAATATTAAACGTTTAAACGGCAAAATGTAGCTACTAGCTAAAGGTGCCCATTTGCGTCATACTCACAGTCAGAGTGTATGACCAACCGCTACCACGAGTAGCAATGCTTTTATTGTTTTTTACGGACACTTTTTTCTTTTGCAGACATTATTTCTGTACCTCATCGTACGCAGTGCACGTCACAAATGTACGGATCTGAACATTAAATGTCACGTTTGCGCAGCACGCGGCCGGAGGCGCTCACCTTCACGACAACGGCGTGGGCGGGACGGCCATTGCGTCGTACGGTCCAAATATTGCACAAATACCGCGAGTATGTGCACGGTCATAACGAGCAAAATTGCAACACGGCACGAACGTTGGCATGTACGCGACACGTACGCAGACTAATCGCGCCGCATTGGGAGAAGAGCATTATGATAACACAGTAAGACTACTTGCCAATGGTGTAGTTGCGTACACGTATGCGCGTGTGTGTGTGTGTTTGCCTGGATTTGTACTGTGCTGATGGGCTTATTATTTTATGGACTGCTGCACTCTTAGTGCTCCTGTGGCTGAGGCAGGCGAATAAAGATTGAATTAAGATAAAAATATAGGAGGACTGCGCCCGCAGGAGAAAAGATGTTGTCTGTCGTTTATTTCTCACACTTTGCGCTGATGACTGAGGGTGTTTGTGGACACGTTTAAATATTTTTTGGGGGGGGAGGAATGAGAAATTAGAAGCAAAGAGAATTTGGGGCTTTCTTGAACACGCGCATTTTGACACATCGAGTGCGACGCACAATATTCCAATATTCCGTCTAAATGTCAGCACCCAACTTGAGAGGGCATCGTCGGACTTGGCGGAAAGATTATTTGTCCCGTGGCGGCGTACGTGTTAGCGTTCTTCCCCGGCGATCCGCTCGAAGAATGATCAATTAGCGGTAGCGCAGCCACGAAAATGCTACGAACGTGTCAGTCCAGTTCCCAGATGGATCTCATCTGAACGGGTCGTCCAGTGTATTTACAAAGAACTAGAATGTTGCACCAGGTCATTTGACGTGCTCGCATTCACCGACCGCTCTGCGCGCCGGGAAACATTCGAGCGGTTTCTCCGGAAGAGACACCTGCGCAATCAAGCGCAAACACCGTCGATTATTTGTGGGAATTGTGTGCCGACCGACACGGGGGTCAGCGCGGCCCCGGTTAAGAGAACAGTGGGGACCGTAATCACGCGAGGGAGGCCCGACATCGGGTGACACACGCTCGGCATCGCCGGGTTGCTAGGCAACAGGGAATAGCGCGCGTCAAAGGCGAACCGATCTTGAGTGAAATAATAGACACGAAGAACCAGAAGCAACCTTCCTGTGTGGGGGTTGGAAAAAGGTTTCTCCAGCCTCAGCCTTTAGAATCCAAATTGTGCACGTGCCGAGATTGCGCCTGGCTTCTCTCGCCAAAAGTTAGCTGGGAAAGAGTCCAGTTCAGCCGCAAAGCTCGTACGGACAACAGCGATAGAAGAGGGACCGATTTGACCAGAGGAGGCAGAGGAAGGCGGCGATAAGAAGAAGGTTCCGGATGACGACAAGGTGTTCCGCACTTCCTCCCTCCTCACGTTGTCAGCGACACCTTCCTCCCCTTCCTCTTGCTCCGCTTTCCTGTCGTGTTCCCCTCCTGTCGCGCTGTCAAAATGGCTGTCAGAGAACTGGACGTGCTGACAGACTGCACACAGCAGTCTTGTCCCCCCCCCCCCCCCCGACGCCCTCCCACAATTATTCACTGAAATAATGCTTTGTTCGGAACACTTTCTCACCGAGCTAATTAGAATGGAAGCGTACGTTCATTGTCAGGGAACAACTTGCTAGTCCCAAAGGCATTAAACCGACGACTAAAAGGAACAAAACACCAGCTACTTAGTGATTAGATTTATTTAGTGATTTAAAAAAACAGACGAAGGCTGGATTAACACTGCTGGTCCCAGTGTTCAAGAGCTAGCTGGTTCCACCAGCTATATAGCCTAAATCGAAAAAAGGTAGCACAAATAATTATTTTTAAGCCATCCTAGTTCTAAATGAAGCACCGTACAAAATACATTGAATGCTAATGCCACCTGCTAACCAGCTAGCTAAAATAGCCAAGTAGGCAAGACAGTTAATTTTGTATAGCCAATGTGCTGCTAGCTAACTCGCTGACAATTAGCAGCTGGCATAAATCGTGGATTGAAAGAAAAAGCTTTTGTTTGTTTTTTTTTTACTTTGGCTATTTTGTCACACCATTGTGGAATATTTATTCACCCAAAAAGATAAAAAAAAAAAAAACAAAAAGAGAAGATGATAAAAATTATCTGCTAACTAGCAAGCCGCCATACAAACACGGTGGAATTACTGGTTAATTAGCTTTTTCTTTCACTATTTTCTGACACTCGTTTCAAACAAAGGAATGTCCTCAAATTGTGTTAAAAGAAGAAATTGACATTAATATGAATCACGGAAAATTCCAGATTATCATTCCAAATATCTACCACAAAAAAAAAAAAAAAAAAAAAAAAAAACAATCAAGCTTGCTATAGTTGGCGTAGGTCAGTTAGTTATAGTTATTTATGAACAACTCTGCCAGGTTGAAGTCAGATGCTTCCTCTTTTTCTTTAGATTTTTTGCAACAGTTGTCCCAAAATGAAGAATGAAAAACAGGGAGAAGATACACCGACTGCTAGCTGCTAACTGGCTAGCCACCACACAGAGGAGAACGGATAAACAGATACTAGCAAAACAGTCAGGCGTCTTCAATGCGTGGGTACTTTGCATTTTTAAGATTCACGACACAGTACTTGGATAGATATTAGATATTTGAGGCGTAGTTGTATGCAAACTCAACGGTCTCCGTTTTGTTTGGCAGCGACACCCGGCCTGACCCCAAACAGCCACTCAAGCCGAGCCGAGGCGGAAAAGGAGGTCAGGTGCAATCAACATTGCTGTCACGGTCGCGTCCACTTCATTCCGGCCAGTAACCAGGCAACAAGGCAGCGCCGCCGCCGCAAAGCCGATGTGACGGCGTCAGGTGGATTGAACCTCGCGGACTGGAAGCGTTGACGCGGCCCGCCGCGGCAGTTTGCGCCGTATCGCCACCCGGCTGAGCACCGCGAGCAAAAACGTCAAAGTCTCTCTGCGATCTGACGTTTTGTCAGGACAACGTTTGGGTCTGAATCCACCCAATAAAAGTTGTCACTTTGCACCCGCCGAGAGGGCACACGTGGATCACTTTAAAATTATTTTTTAGTGTTTCATGAGATTGAAAGGACTCAAGAAGATGATACAGTCGATCGATAGACAGAGACGATAAGATAAAATAATCATCTTTCCGAAAAATACATGAAAAAAAACAAACAAACGACTGAAGCAGTTCTGAGAGCAAACAGAAGTTGCAAATAACTCAATGAAAAGTCTTAAAGAAACTGAATAAACTATTGGACTAATCTGTTTTATTTATAAGGTCAAATGTAAATCAATTGCATTTAAGGTGAAATGATTTGTTTTGTGAGGATGGAACATCATTATGGATTTTCTTCGGAACAGATTGAGGAGCGCGTGTTTCAAAGCATGCATCAAACTGTAATATTTGGAGCCGGCAGGTGCCACAATATCTCTCTCTTCAGTCGGACGACACGTCTGTCCAAATACGTACTGAATAATGTTTCTGCATTTTACAGTTGTTTATTTGGCTCCTTTTTCTGGGGGGTTGGGGCCACGCGACGCCACTTACCACGGCCTGCGGCGGACGTCGTAGAGGTCAATCTTGTTGGGCGCTCTCCATGGAGTGGCTGGAAAATAAAATGGATGTCCGCTGCACTGTAGGATATTTCACCTCCGATTAGATCAAAGTCATAATTTCATTCCACCTATCCGGTTACCCGTAGAGCCATCTGATAAGAAATCACTCCGCGGAGGAGCCCGAGGGTCAATTTAGACGTTATCTGCCACTGAGTTATAAGGGCGGCGAGACGAGTCGCTTCAACGCCGCCGCCGCCGCCGCTTACCTGGGTAGTAGCGCGTCACGCCCGTGGCGCTGCCAAACACCTGCCAGCGGAGGGAGCTGTCTTCGCGGCGGTTCTCGATGAAGACCCGCTCCAGCGCCTGAGTCCAGTTCAGCTCGTTCAGGATGACCGGAGCTGAGGACGCGCACACAAACATGGCAACATCGCTCATCATCGCGATAGAAAACTGAACGGAAACGTCGCCGCCGTGCAGGAGTTCAACCCCGCGGCGAAGACCGAAAAACTGGGAGTTGCCAATGACGACCAAGCTGTATACTCACTTTCCAAATCGTTTTTCCAAATTGATGTGCGTCTCAGCGATCCCAACCAAAAACCCACAACGTTGTTAATAACGAAAATAGCGTTTCATAATATTCCGAAGGGGTCACTGATGGCGTAGCGGTACACACGCCCGCCTGTGTTGTGGGCAGCGTGTGATCAATTCCCCCTCGATATGTGCCCTGTGACTGACCGGCGACCGGTTCAGGGTGTAGTCCGCCTTTCGCTCGAAGCTACCTGGGATAGGCTCCAGCTTTCCCGCTCTCCCCTGGTGAGGATAAGCGGCTTGGATATTGACGTGACATGACAATATTTCGAAGGGGCTAAAACTGGGCTTTGGCACCATCTTGTGACTTCACAAAGAGTACGAAAAACTGCAAACTGTTTCACCGACTAGTTGGGGACACGTTCCACCCCAAAAATGTGAGATTGTGAATATTGAACTGCAAATAGCAAGCAGGTCAGCGCACAAAATGGCGCGCAATATATCCCAGGTGCCCTGATAACATGGCCGTGACATGTTTTTTTTTTTGTCACGAGGACCGTGACTATTTTGAACTCCGATTTAGAAAAGGTCCGAGATTCGAACCCTGAAGCAGAGTACTACGAGGCAGATGCGCAAACCACTTGCTCACCGTGCAGCAGATGCCCGACCGTATTTGCAAGTATTCAAAATATTTCTGGTGAATCCAGCGACCCTTCGTACGTCTCTCAAAGACGTCCAAAGGTCCCGGTAGGACCTTGGCTGACATCGCGTGACATCGGCCTAATCTGGTTGATCTCCGAACGGTCGCTGAGGAGAGACGCGAGATTACCTTGGAAGATGCGGTATGTCGCTCGCGGTGGGGGGGGGGCTGCAAACATTTGCGGTGTGTCTGTGTGTGGGGTGTGTGTGTGTGTGTGGGGGGGGGGGGGGCGTTCTCTAAAGGATTTAGCAACTTAAGTACAGCTTGAAGTCTAAACCATAAGGTTAAATTCCTCACTGTGAAAGTGCAAATAAAATGGGGGGTGGGGGGGGGGGGACAACACACACTCGGGCACAAGTAAAGTTTTATTGTCTGTAGTTAACATTAAACTCAACGGCGGTTGCAATCGGGTTTTCATCAGCACCTGATTAAAGAGGAAACCAGCAGAGCGGAAACTCGACTCGGAACACACAAAAGCGGCGGATCGGCTCAAATGCCACGACGGGGAGATTTTTTTTACAGTTTTTTTTTCTTTAATTACGGCTCGATACGACGGCCTTTCCCGGTTGACTTTTGGCGACAAAAAACGAGTACCATATCTGTCCAGAGGGTGCAGGACCCCGCTTTTCTTACCAAAGCGGGAAATGGGCTCCAGATCACGCGCCACCTTAACGACGAAACGTGTAGAAACGACCCGCCCCCCCCCCCCCCCCCCCCCCAAAAAAAAAATGGACGGTTCATGGATGGAGTTATAGAAAAAAAAATTGTACTTTTATAGGGGTTGGACAACAAAAATTTTAACCCATTCCAACTAAATTTACAGTAAATCGATTCCAAGCCCAAATTATCCATCCATCCATTTTCTTAGCCGCTTATCCTCAAAAGGGTCGCAGGGAGTGCTGCAGTCTATCCCAGCCGTCAGTGGACAGGAGGACGGGTACACCCTGAACTGGTCGCCAGCCATTCGTGGGGCACATGGAGACAAACACAATCACACCTCGGGGCAATTTAGAGTGTCCAATTAATGATTTTGGGATGTGGGAGGAAACTGGAGTGCCTGGAGAAAAGCCACGCAGGCTCGGGGAGAGCACGCAAACTCCACACACGCGGGGCCGGGTTCGAACCCTCGACCTCAAATCTGTGAGGCCAATGCTTCACCAGTTGATCCGCCGCCCCCAAATTATTAAAAAAAAAAAAAAATTAATTAGCCTTGATGTTTTTTTTTTCCTTGTAGTTTTTAGCTACTTCTCAAAACTCTCGTCAGTATTTGCTTTTACACGACTACTCTATTACCGTACTTAACCTGTATAGATGTAATACAAAATCATGTTTGTACTGCTTTATTGTGATCCCATTTTGCCTTCATTTTCTGCGATAATACTCATAAAATGAGCTTCCTCCGTGCAGAAAAATATGTCATGGCATCCCAGTTTGGCTGGTGTATCTGCCATTTCCTCCAAATTTCGACTGCATCCGAGGGGACGCGCATATCGACATTTCACCGTTGCTTATTCCGAGAAGATCATAAAGCCGAGGGTGCCGATTTCAAGTTCACCTGGCCCACGCGATTCTCACGCAGCGGTCAGGCAGTCATCTGATTAACGCGTGTCAAAGTATTATCCTTTAAGCGGCAGATATCACAGCCCGCACGCCGTCGAGTCCCGGCTGCTCGCTTATCTCAAAAGAGCCACCGAGTCTGAAACGATAGCCGTCCAACGCCGGCCAAGGGCGAGGAGACGTAAGATCGGAGGAGTCCCGCGTTCGCGCCGCGGGGCGTTTCGACCCCTGCATGTTCTAATCATAAAAGTACAACTGTAAAATTTGCTGATGTTAAAATATGTGTAAGTAGATACACCATTGAATTGAAATTAAAAGTTAAATAGAGGCGGCACGATGGCACAGCTGTAGAGCATCAGGATCACAGTTCTGACGACCGGGGTTCAAATCCCGGCCCCGCCTGTGTGGAGTTTGTATGTCCTCCCCGTGCCTGCGTGGCTTTTCTCCGGGTGGGCACTCCGCTTTCCTCCCACTTCCCCGAAATATGCGTTGGAGACTCTAAATTGCCCCTCGGTGTGATTGCGAGTGCGAATGGTTGTTTGTGTCTTTGTGCCCCGCGATTGGCCGGCGACCAGTTCAGGGTCCTGCGCGAAGCTAGCTGGGATAGGCTCCAGCAATTCCCGGTCACTGTGATTTGCCTGCGCGCCATCGCATTCGCAAATCTGCACAGTTGAGCACGAAAAATCACGCATGTAAGATTTGCTACGAGTAGAAAGACGTAGATATTGAAAGACGTCGATTATTTTGACCGACCGCTGCACAATTGTCGCACACTCTCAGCGCACATGAAAACCAAACCACAGCTGTTTTTTTTTAAAACGGAAACACACTGTCTTTAAAAACGAGCTGCTGCTCACCCTACTTCGACTTCCTTGTTGACCTGACACCGCCCCCCTCCGCTCTTAAAGGGGTACGCTCGTTATTACAAACAGAGCACACACCCGCAACTATATATCTCCGGGCATGACTGGTGGACCACACCCATAACTTTATATCTGCGGGCATGACTGACCACACCCTTACATTTTTCAAATGCGAGTGACTGAATTCCGTCAACCTCGTGAGGATAGGCGGCTGAGATAATGCATGGATGGCCTGATTTGATCAAGGTGAAAGGCCACCTCTCTGTGGAAAAATGCGAACGTCCCCGACGGTGTTGTAGAAGATTTCAAACCACGAGTGGGGAAACAGCGAGGATGCCGTTCGAGTGCTTTTTCCGTCCCGGTGGTGGTCAGCCGAGGTTGCCGTCTCAAAAACACCCACCGGAGTTAGCGTTTTGTTTATTTTTGCTAAAATAGGTCGTCGTGCGCGGGTTTCAACTACCTTTGCTGTCAGTCCACACGCCCGCAGGAGCCGGCCTCAAGAAAAACGGGCGTGTCCGCGATAAGCCAACGCGGCAAGCTAATTCTTTTTGATTTATTCAGCCAGGATATGCCCCCCCCCCCCCCCCCGACGCCTTTGGACAGTTGATAAAAAGACAAATTCCCACCCCGGGAATCGCACGCTCACCCAGGCAGCAGACAGGGCCTCCTGGCCCCATCGTTCTCAGCCCCTCCCCCCACCACGTACGATATCTTTAAAAGGTAATTTATCAACCCGCCGCTCCCCTGACATTTGGAGCACCCTTGGCTTTGCCCCCTTTTATGCGGCACGACGCCACAAAAGCGTTGAGGGTGGGGATTTTTGGAGCGTCTCCGCTTGAGGTTCTCCTTTCCCCGTGACCGCTACCCCCGTGACCCCCACCTCCATCCTTCCCTTCATATCCACATTATTCACGCTGATATATCTCAGATAAAGCGCCACCCAAACAGATACGCGGCTTGTGTCCGTGCGTTAATACAACGTCGCCCAGACGGCTGCGTGAATCTGTTGCATTCACGGGCGCGGCGCGGTGTAATATTTCAAGAAAGTGGGCCCCGGTCCCAAATCCATAACAGTAATGGAGCTAAAGCTATTAGTCCAGTCACTAAGGAAGAGTCAGGGCTAGTTTAGGCGTCGACAGCTCCGTGTTGTTTACATCGTTTCACGCGGACACGCTGTGTAGATGACATCGGAGAAGGCTTAATTTCAGCCTCGCGACAAATATTTATTGTTCGCCCCCCACCCCCCCCCACTCCAGAGTTCTCCAGATTGCATAAAAACAAAGCTGACAGTCAAATGGCTGCAATTACGATAAATGAGCGAGAATAAACACACTGGCGAAGGAAAGCAAGCGCCAAAACGTTTCAACATCAGATCGGAAAAAGTCAAAATCCTTTCGAGGCCGTGTCGAGACGAGCACTTTCTCCACAATTTAAAAACTGTTCCCAGGTGTTTTAATAACATACCTGTAACTACAATCTTTTGTCAAAACACGCCAAGGATCGAGGATTATAGTGTACACCTTTTTTTTTTTTTTAATTTACAGACTACCTTTAAAACAACGTGCTGTACATAAAAAAAGACATAAAACATAAGTCAGTTAAACACTTAAAACTAATTTGGGAAAAAAAAGGGCTCGTGTCACGTGCTCTGTTGGATGCCTAAGAAATAAAAAGTTTTAAGATGTGTTTTTACAAATGGACAGCAGAGTTGCGTTCACTGCCAGCAGGAATCTCCACAACCGAGAGAAAGTGTAGTGTGAGCTATCCTCGTCACAGTGATTCTGTGGCACCAACGTTTAGACGGGAGTCTTAGTTCACGTTTCCAAGTTTGCCTCCTAGTCATCAGACCTGGCTTCAGGTTTTTGGATTCTGCTTATTGCCTAGCGTTGTTGTGCCTCTGCCTTCTCGGACCGCTTACACCATGTATGACCTCGGCTTTGAATAAAACTACGCCTAACGTCATGTCCTCGTCTCGGAGTCCTGCACTTATTGTCCAGCCCTGCACCGTTGGTCCGTGGCAGAACGAAGTGGCCCTTACAGGACCCAAATGCGGGATGCCACACAGATCGCCAGCCAAGGGCAGGGCACATCGAGACAAACAGCCGCACTCACAATCACACCTTGGGGCAATTTAGAGTGTCCAATTAATGTTGCATGTTTTTGGGATGTGAGAGGAAACCGGAATGCCCGGAGGAAACCCACATAGGCATGGGGAGAACATGCAAACTTCACACAGGCGGGTCCGGGATTGAACCCGGGACCTCAGGACTGTGAGGCCAACGCTTTACCAGCTGAGACCCCGTGCCTAGTAGGGATTACTGTTCTATACATTTTTGTGACATTATTCTATGATCTTTTCTCATGGGAAATGTTCTTTGGCTTTTTTTTTTGGGTGGGGGGTTAATGTACTGTAGTTCTTGACCCTTAAGGTATTTTGACAAGACAAAAACATCTATATTAGCTTATCAAAAGATCTGGGAAGTGTTTTAAATGGTCCTCAAAATAATAATAATAATAAAAACAAGAGGATCACATGCGTCCTTGCTGAAGAGTTGGACGCTCCAATTCCAGATTGTGTGGTCGCACAACTCCCCTCTTGCGTCGTTTGTCGCATCCGGTACCCTCCTCAGCGACCAATTCCCATGAATAAGTCACGGAGGAAGGCAACGTTTGGAGATGCTAATCTCACGGGAGGGCTGTTTGCTTAATTTCCCGCACCCCTCCAAGTAATTCCTCCAATTAAAAAAAAAAAAAAAAAAAAAGCCTGCGGTTGAGTGAAGTTTGCCGTTTTAATTAGTGTGCAGGTACACGATAGCCCCCCTTCGACGGGCAAACGCTACGGCGGCGGATGAGTGAGGGCTAAAGACCACCTCTTTTCTCTTTGCTTTCAACCGCATTTTCCTCATCCGTCTATTTCCATCGCATCCCCCTCCACGTCCCGCACCGCGCTCATTTAAATCTGGTTTGATGCTAAGAGGGCTTGAGTTGTCGCTCCAGTGGGGCGTGAGCGGCGTGACAGGCGAGGAGGCCTCCTCCGGAGCCGGAGGAACCTGCGGCGTGCCAAACAAATACGCGCTGCCAGCGCACAAACTCCTCTCATTATCGCTGCTCCTTTTCCCGACACAATGCTGACGTTGTGCGGCCCCCACCACCAAAAAAAAAAAAAAGGGGGGGGGGAAGAACACTTCTGTTCACATAAAGACATCACAGCAGATTCATGATGCACCTTGTGACGAATATGCACTTTTTCAGTGCCACCAATCAGCCATCATCCTTCAAAGCTTTGCCCGCAAATCAACACACAAAAAACCTGCCAAACGCCAGCTCGTATCTCAAGGCACCCCCCTGAACAACTTTCACTATTTGACCTAAACGGTATTCAAACCTACTCGTATTTTGATACTTTTACCGGAAACGCCGCGCTTTGCTGTCCCGACTCATCGCATGCACAGCAGCGCATATGGAAATGTGCCTTAATATCTGAAACGTATAAGCTTCCCCCCCCCCCCCCCCCCCCGCGTTTTGCACATTTTGCCCGTTTGTCTCGGCGCTTTCCCCGATAACCGCGTCGATCGCCGCGTCGGCAAAGTGACGACGTGACATGCTGCCACCGGAAAGTGCGCCCGCCGCATGCAGCGGATTTAGACTTCGCCTATAATGAAAAGACTTTCCCGCATCCATCTCTTTATTACCCACGGAGAGCTGCGACAAAACGCAGACACAAAAACATTCATGTAGTCACGCAATATCAGGACTATACACACACACACACACGTGCACAGTAAAATCCAAACCCCTCACCCCCAAAAAAATAGATGGGGGAGGGGCAAAACTGACATTCCCCCATTTTACTGACTGTACCATTAAACGCGACCATTTCACAGTTTTTCAAAATGATAGCCACTAGCTCCAAGATGTGGATAACTGAGGAAAAGTGCCGCTTTTGTACAGCTACGTAGTTAGAGGAGTGATTGATTGGTCATCCGTCCAGAGCGGACCGCGTTTCTCTTGCCAAATGTCAGCCGGAACAGGCTCCAGCTGACCCGGAACACAAACGAGGACAAGTGCCACGCCATTGACTGGCGGCTCGGTCCAGGAAGTCGCCACACTTCTCACCCCGAAAACTCACTTGTGGTCAAGAGTAGAGCTGTCCTGACATCTGAATAGATGAAATCCCCCAAAAATGATCTCAATAAATAAATACACATTTTACTTGAAGTGCAAGGTAATCAAAATTCACTCCAGTTTCAGTAGCATTTAGTAACATCGTTTCAGTTTTCGCTCTTTTGACCTTCTCGATGGCGCTGCGATTATTTTTCATTGACGATCGCATTTCCTGCTGTACACGTCTTCACCTCTGTGGGGCACTGTGACTCACATAATGAGCCTCGCAGTAACAGAAAAAGAAGAAGCCACAAACAAATAGCGTTCTTGTTTTTTACAGGGTTTGAAGAATATAGGCCAGAGAGTATTGTAATATTGCCCGTTTATTTTTGCTTTGTAAAGCATTTGTGTATCGTTATTCATTATTTTGAGAAGCGTAAGGTTCAATCTTAATTTTCGTATGCTCGTCAATGGTGTTTTTATTTATTTTTATTTTATATATATATATATATCATTATTATATTTACATATTATTTCTTTATTATTTTTGTTTTTTATTTATTATGTGATAGCTTTCAGCTAGTGAATTCAGGGAACAAAAATGAAATCAATAATTCTTTTGTTTTGTGGGTTCAGGTTGACAAACAATAATTTGTTTTACTCTTCGCTATTATGTTAGCACGTTAGCAACATCTGCACGCCATCCGGGTTCTGCTGGATAAAAGCACTGGCGGAACTGTTGAGACTTTGCGTCCAGCCCGATCGGATACTCATTTGTTTCCTGACTTTGGACTCGTTTACCATCTCAAAGTTTGGATCGGGACACCCCGTTTTATACGAGCTTAATTTACCCGCAAAACGAGTGAGGACAAACTATAAATGAAAAGATGGGCAAAGTTGTGCCCACTTGAGACCGTGAGCAAGCGAGCTATTCAATTAGACATTAATATGTGATTGGAGGGAAAGCGTTTTCGAAAGAAAAGAAAAGAGAAAAAAAAAAAATCACTATTTTGGGTTTAATCAGCGGTAGATCCCCCCCCCCCCCAAAAAAAAAAAAGGAGAGAAAAAGATCAAGACTTCCCAAAGTGTTTTGGCTGTAATTGCAGTGAAAACAAGAAAGAAAAACAAGAAAATGGACATTTGGAGGCACATTAACATTCGCGCCCGTGATTGTTCTTCTCCACTTACACAATGATTATTTCCAAGATGATATTACGAGAGCACTCGTCTGCCATCCTTTCCTGCCCCCCCCGTCTGCGACGATCACACGGGGCGAATAAAATCCGTTCCTCGCGCTCATCCGCGTCCACTCCGACGTAAGCAAGCGCGACGAGACGCCAAACTATGAATGTTTGACCCGAGCTAATTAGAAAGTTTGCGGGCTCGGCGGCGGGAACGAGCGGCGGGATAATGAATCATAAAATGGTTCATTACGGCGTTCAGGGAACACTCTCCATCTCAATAAATGGACACGAGGCCTGGCAGACAAATCAAACCAGGACGCGTACGCCGCCTCATTTAGCTTCTGGAAGGATCACAATGAAAGAAAAAGGAGGTGCAGGTGGGGGGGGGGGGGGTAGGATTCTCTTGCTCTAAATGGTTTCTATTATTGACGTGTCTCATCTGTTTCACTCTCCTTCACTCCAATTCTTTCTATCTTTCCCTCAATCGCTCCCTCCCTCCCTCCCTCTCTCGGTCTCTCTCTCACTTGCCCATTTCCCTGTGACCGGTAATTCATATTGTTCCGGGAAGTAGACACGTTCGCGACTTAGCTTAGCGCCCCGACTATTTATTTATTCGTTGAGTTAACGGTTCAATGAAAACAGAAGCGCGGTGGGTAGTTTTGAGATCGTCCGGAGGTTCCTGGTTACAATCTCGCCTCCGACCTTCCTTTGTTTAGCTTGGGTCCTACCGCTGTCATGTTCCTGCCGGTCCAGCCCTGGCTGGGCGGGTCCCAGCACACCGGCTCTGACTAGGGTCGGCAGTGATTACCCCGGTGTATATATATATATATATATATATAGAACCCAGTGGACGGTCTGGTTTCGCCAGAACTCATGCCCCGTTCCTGCACTCCCGTACTCTTGATCGTCAACCCTGGTGTACTGACCTCCGCCTGTCCTCCGACCCTGACGTCTTTGATACTCCTGCCTTCTCTGATCGATCTTCCGTGTACCGACTCCTGCCTGCCCGACGTCCTGACTACCGCTGCTGCACTCGACTGTCTGCCAAAAACATCCAAATTTGGCACCGAAATCAGGCAACCATTTCTTGCATTTCATCCAGATCCCGAATTTCACACGGTTCCGAGCACAGTTTTAAATTGCAAAGTCATTTATTTTGCAGGTAACACGTTTTAGCATTTAGTTTTTTTTTTTTTTTTTGGAAGGCCTCATTGTTTTTTCCCCATGACCATTTCAGTACTATCAGAGTCCACTCGGGCCCGCCTCATCATAATGGACTTGGCCCATACCCGATTCTCCAATTAACAATCTCGACACAGCAGAAAGCCCCCAACGGGAGCAAAGCAAACTCCATTCGTGGTAAATATATATATATGTCTATAATTTTTCTCACTCAGAGAAGAAACTAAACACCAATATTCCACGCGCTGCAGCACTCCAGTCCTGAAGTCGCCAGCAAGCTCAATCAAAAGGCCTTTATTCTCTGACTCATATCTTCAGTCGGCGGAAGCCGAGCTGCCGCAAAATGGCCGCGGGAACAATGTGTAGGCCTGATTGCTCTATTGTGAGTTAGCTGCGGCCTCTGACATATCCCCCGACTCCCCCTTCCCCAATCACCCGCAGCCCCCCCACTGTCTCATTCTGACAAGATGTGTCTGAGGACACAGCTGGGGGGCATTGTCACAGACAGGTGCCGTACGTTCGCTCCTGTTCCACAAAGATGGCAATGACCCAGACAAAAGCAAAATGACAAGAGGAAAATGACTGTCACTCTGCATGTTCTCTGTCTTTTTTTTTTTTTTTTTTACCTCTCAGTGATGGGGAGGGGGGGGAGGTTCGAGGTTTCCAACAGACAGGTGGAAGTGTTGCCTTTTGTTCATTTGGCAGCTGCATTAAAGGGCAGCGGCATCGCGGTGACAGAAGCCGGCCCCGCGTCGAGGAAGATCAAGTCGTCACGTACAATCACGTTGGCACGCGGAAAGGGCGACGCTAACGTACGCCATGACCTGAGGAGGCTAAGGGGCTATCTTCAAATGTAGACAAATACACTTGTTGTAACCGGACGCTGCTTACGACGGCATTAATCCAACAACGTAAGCGTTTCCATCAGTAAGCAGACAAAAAAAAAAAAAAAAAAAGTCGCTATCACGTTATAACGTGATTTGTTTCACGTTATAATGTGGAGGTTTCATGTTATAACGTGATATGTTTCACGTTATAATGTGGTTAATGACACATTATAATGAGAATCATTTAATGTTATAACATAATTCATTTCACATTATAACATGAAACGTTTCACGTTATAACGTGAAATGAACCATGTTATAACATGTAATTTATCACGTTATAACATGAAACATAACATATAAACATAACAGTAAAACCTAATAAGTTGTAAGTTATAACCTGAAATGTTGGCGTCAAATTGTTGCGACCCTGTGGTCCCTCACATCCTTCCAAGGTGGCATACAGGAAGACACAGCTAGAAGTGGACTCTGAGTGTAGCACAAAATGTGGATTTGGTGAGCTTTTTACGGAGTCGTGGTGTACCCGAAGATTGCCTCTTACGCACGGAGCAAGAACATGTAGTAATGTAGTAGATCCGTAAGTAATTGCCTTTTGGGGAAGCGGGGGGAAGAGGGGTGAAATGTACTTATTATTTTCTACGTTATAATGTGAAACGAATCTACGTGATAGCATGAAACAAATCCCGTTATAACGTAGAGCATATCATGTTATAACGTGAAAGTTTCACACTATAACATGAAATGAATTACGTTATAACGTGAAACTTTTCGTGTTATAACATGAAATGATTCACAATTAACCACATTATAATGTGAAACATCACGTTATAACGTGAAATATATCTCATTGTAACATGAAACATATCACGTAACGTGATGGGGACTTTTTTTTTTTTTTGGTACGCTTCCGTAGAATATAACTGTGTCTTTCTTGCACATATTTTAGATGAGCGGGTCCAGAATTTTATTAGATAATACACAATGGAAAAGGTTATTGACGACGTCACTGCATTCAGTGGCTAGTAGCAAATAACTAGTAGCTTGTAGGTAGTCATTGTATAAATACTGTATTAGCTTGACATATTACTTGTAGTTTGTGTAATTTTTTGGAAGCAATAGGCTGTAGCTGGCAGCCAGACGTGTGTAGTTTGTGAGTAGTAATTTGAGCTGTTTTGGTTATACTGTACCGGGTAGCGAGAACGTAGTCGTAGTTGAAAAATGGCTCAGAATGATGATTTGTTGCGGTGCTTTTGTTTCTTCTTCCCTAATAGGCAGTCGGCTGAGCACTTACACTTAGCCGTGCACATTTGGCCTCATAAAAAAAAAAAAAAAAGAAAAAACAGCATGGCAGAAGTCACGCGGCCCGTTAACCCCGCAGGTTAATTCACAGGCAAGGAAGTCAACATTATGATTTGCATCTCTCTCTTCGCCGTGACGCAGCAGAGCCAATTTCATGTTAATGAACGGAGTTAAAAGTCAGGCCGTCTCCATTAAAGCGGCGAGCAGAGTGCTAATAACGAGCGCTGGCATGCTTACAGCCTTTGTAGATGTCGGTCGGAATCTGCACGGCGCTGGATGAGTAGTTGACCTTGTTTTTGAAATTGGGATCGTCCACAAACTCCAACTCCAGAGAAGACGAGCTCTCCACGGGGCTTTCCTCTTCTCCGTCCTCGGTCTGCGCACACGAAACACGAAATCAGCATACAAACACGGCCCAACGGGGGGTGTTTCTACTTTTGCAAACACTGGCTTTGGCTTGAAATCTACGCCACCTCGTCACAAATACAAAAATAGCAAACCTTCTGCTTGGCGTCAAAATGTGGAATTATGTTCAATCCACTGAAGACTGATTAAGACTGACCTCGCCCGGCTAGCTCAGTCGGTAGAGCGCGACTCTTAAACTCAGGGTCGTGGGTTCGAGCCCCACGTTGGCCGACTCCCTTTAGACGCCTCAGTGGTTGGAGCATTGGTTTGGCAACTCAGTGGTCGTGAGTTCGTATCTCATTGGGGCCTCTACACCCCAAGAGGGGTTGCGTCAGGAAGCGCATCCGGCGTAAAAACCGCGCCACACAGATGTGAGCGTTCATCTGACGGGACAAGCCGAAGGAAAGACTGATTAAGCCCAGACAACCAAAGGCTACCAAAGTGCGGTACCACGAGAGCAAAAGCAGATGCACAACCGTCCATTGATTGGTTGTGTTTTTCCACACAAAACATGCTAATCGCTGTTTAGATTTCTTCTTCACATTTCGGGGGTCTCAACATTCCTGAAAATGCCGATTATTTTCTTTTATCGACACCAAGTCGGGTGGACGAGTCGATCCCAAGAGGATACGTGAACGCGTATCGTTGGGCCCACGCGCCAAACTGAACAGGAAGTTAGCCGCTTTGGGTTGAAGCAGCCATTTTGGGTCCATTTCCTTACCATCCATTTTCTTGACCGCTTATCCTCACAAGGGTCGCGGAAGTGCTGGAGCCTATCCCAGCTGTCAACAGCAGGAGGCCGAGTACACCCTGAACCGGTTGCCAGCCAATCGCAGGGCACATAGAGACAAACACCTAGGGGCAATTTCCTTCCATCCATTTTCGTAGCCGCTTATTCTCACGAGGGTTGCGGAAGTGCTGGAGCCTAGTACACCCTGAAATGGCCAATCGCAAGGCACGTTGAGACAAACGACCGCACTCACAATCACACTGATAGGGCAATTTAGCGTGTTTGGGTTGTGCCTGGAGGAAACCCACACAGGAACGGGGAGAACACGCAAACAGGCGGGTTCCTGGATTGAACTCGGTACCTCAGAACTGTGAGGCCAACGCTTTACCAGCTGAGCCACCGTGTCGCCATTTCCTGACTAATAATTTCAAAAACTCCAACTGGAGAATTTGCCCAATAGGAAACAAGACAGATGGCTTATGCTAAATTTACGGGCTTTTTTTGTACAATGCTAACCGCTGGCCAAACATTCTGCCCCCCCCCCCCCCCCGCCCCCAACACTCTCCAAGAATACTTTTTTTTTTTTTTTTTTTCGCCCCCCCCCCCCCCAAGTTCAGTCCATTTAAATCACTTCCTTGTTTCTTGTCAATCGTCGATTCTTAAGCGATTTGACTTGGCTCCCTCCGAGCTCGTATCGCGCGAACGCCGAGAGAACAGAAAGTAGCCCAGCAGGGGTAAAACAAAGACGTGGGAGGCGGCCTCACACTCGGGTCTACGTTAACTAAACAAAAGATGAATGAAATTTGTGCGTGCGAGCTTTCGCCGGCGGCACTTTGATACGCTCCCAAACGCAAGTAGCCCTCAGCTTCTTGTCTCTCGTTATTAGTCATCCTTCATTAGCCTTCGTTTGTTTGCAGCAAACGCCAAAAAGGAAACAAATCGGATTATTCCTCCTGCTTTCTGACAGAAAGGAAAAATACCGCCACGTTCACGAGCAAGTTTTGCCGGGCGGATGAGTCGTGCGCGTTATTATACGCTGTTTATATTTTAATAAAGCAGCTCGGGTTAATTGGATCTGACATGGTGAAACCTGTTGTTGTTGTTGTTTTTTTTTTTCCAGGCTTCATTAAATCAAAAGAAGCGCGAGTCCGCGGCGGGGCGGTGATTGATGGCTCCGCTTTAATTGTCTATTAAAACGCAATTACAAGCTGTTGTTGGGACGAGCCCGGGGGACGTCCCCGAATAAAGTCACCCGAAGAAATGTCGAAAAGTGGCCGGGGGAGACCGAACGAGCGCAAGCAACAGCAACTCTTGCAACTTCACGCTAGGGTGGGAAAAAAAAAAAAAAAAAAAAAACAAAAGTGAAAAGGTCGATGTATGATCTGCATTTTATGCAAAGTAGCAATTGCCGCATTTATGCTCGTTTCCTTTAGGTTGTCTACGGTGTTTTGTATTATACGTTAGCATTATTTTTTGATTGACAAAATGGTAGTTTGCTTGAGCATTTTTGTGCTTGACTATATAATCTTTAATAATGTCAATAAATAATGTTTGAAGTTACGAGTCAGGCTTACTCTGAACTTGGACAGAATGACAAACAGCTTGAAGCAAGCACACCTTGCCTCTTATTTTGATAACTGCGCCAGCGAGCGAATGACAACAGGCGCTAATCAATACTTAAGTGCGTCTTAATTCAGGCCCTCTAGATCAGATATTTTTCATAAATCAGTGGGAAAGTCATGGGAATAGGTTAACGACATCAGCGCTGACATATTTGTTGATTGCACAGCTTGACATTAATTCTGCCAACGACAGACAAGGAGGAGCGTCAGGCCCCCCCCCACCCCCACTTCATTCTTTCTTCAGAAGAGCCCCAATCATAATTAATTTAGACAGTTTCTAATTAGCAACTGAATAAATGCAGGCAGCAAAGACTGATTTTTGCCATGTTCTTCAACCAGCCACCACCTGTTTTTGCGCAAATCATTGGCGGATTTCTTCATTTTTGTCTCCTCGCTCTCGAGGAGACAAAAATGGCTGAAGAGGCCACAAATGACATTTCGAAGATTCTTCACTTCCTGCCGTTGGTTAGCTAACAGGGGTTAAGCTAAAGTGCGCGTCAGAATAAAGCGGTGCACACACCCGGGCCGAATCCAAGCATTTTCCTCCCGAGTAAATCCAGCAAGAGCCCGACGATCATATTCTTTTCAAAAGATTATCTTTAATAGTCATCCTGCTCTGTGGGGTGCGTTAAGAGGATGACCATAAAATGAATTGCAAAGCTTTGTAGAAAGTTTTTTTCCCCCATTACCTAATGGCCACGTCACACCATCGCGTTCTGGTCAGCGTTTGAGGAAACGCTGGTAGCCGCCCACGGTCGCCGGGATAGCGCCAGAAGAGCGTTGTGAACGGCAACGATCGCTGGGAATCGGCGGAGAACCGCCGGTCCGGAAAAAAAAAAAAAAGACTTTTGAACACGCACAAAAGTTCTCACCGAGACCAGCGTTCATCAACGTTTAGTTTTAAACGCTGGAGAACGTTCAAGAACGTTCGGGGAACGTTTTACTAACGTTCGCCGAGCGTTGCGCGCGTTTGGCTATCGCTAGTCAGTCGTAAGTCGAGCTTTACTTGGTTGTTACTTAATCGTTTGCTTTGCAGTGAACGACTCGCTGGCGACCTGTCAACGACCACGGAACAATCCCGTAGCGCACACAGCGTGCAACTAAAGTCAAACGAACGTCCTTTGGCGTCCATCGAGCGTCACTCCTGCGTTTCCCGAACGTCCACGCGTACACGGGTACAGAAACCGACGCTTTGCATTCTTACTTGCGGCGCGAGTCGCGGAAGTCCGCACTCCACCTTTTTTTTCGTCCAGGCGGCACCACGGTGACTGTTCAAACTCACGAGAACAACTGAAGCGAGAATGAAATTTGTCAACGTTTTCGTTCCCGACACGCCGTCAAAACGCTATCCTGTCGTTTTTCACCCGTTTAGTCACGCGCTCGGCTAACGTTGACAAATTGCTCGTTGCGCGCACACGCTAATGGTTTTTAGGGGTATCTTATTTGGTCGCTGTTACACGCTTCTCGTGCGTTAGACACACGTTAATCACACGCCAGATGTGTCGTCCGCGTTTGAGAACGCTGAACAATAGAACGACTGAAATGTTCAGAGAACGTTGACCAGAACGTCATGGCGTGACGGAGCCTTAAATGCTGGAAAAAAAAGGTGAGAAGTCCACCTAAAACGATCATTTGAATTACGCTTAGGCCAGGCAAACGGATAATGTGGCCGACGCTGCGGATCTCGGCCCGCTTCAGATCAGTTTGATTTTCGATTATTTATTGTCAAAAGTGATTTCTGCGCCGAAAACCGCTGAAGTCAGCGAGTGGAATTGCCGTAGAGTTCGTATCTCTGATGACAAACTCGGTAGTTGTGCTGCAAAACATGTCGAGAGCCGGCAAGGAAGCAAAGGAGCTGGTCGGGTTGACATTTTGTCGAATGAATCTGGTGTGGCGGTCTGAGCGCTCCCCCGTGCTGAAAAGTCTTCTTGTGATTAACGCGCACGCGCGTATATTTTGTAAACTTCCGGCCAGTCTGAAACATCCCCATCCACGCTTCAACATGTCCCATTCGACAGCTGGTCGCCCAGTGTTCATACCCAGAGTTCCCCTGTTAGTAACCATGCGCATTCATCACAAGGAGACTTTTCAGCACGGGGGAGCGCTCAGACCGTCACCCCCGCTTCCTGCCCGATGACAGCTGGGATTGGCTTCGGCACTCCTGCGACCCCTCGTGAGGATGAGCGGCTCAGAAAACAGATGAAATCTCACAAGTCATTCAGAAGAATAAAAAAAATGGCAAGGGAACGAGTCTGCCAGAGCTGAGATATGTTTAAACTGCACACGCGTGTGCTTGGTGTGTTGTTTTTGGTCATCTCCAATACACCAAAACGCGCTAAATAGTAGTTAAGAAGTTTCTGCGTGCGGTCGCTCACATTGAAAATATTCGTATGTGCGCGGCCAGCTGAAGGAGACGACAAAAGACTTTTAGTGTGTTTTAAAATGATTGTGGGGGGGGGGTGTGTTGTCCACATTTGAATAAAATCATAATAATCAAATGTGAAATGTCATTAAATGCGACGGCTGCCCTCAAAGTGGATTGAAGTGTCACGTCTGTATGATAAAAGCAGGATAGTTGATAGTTTTTTTTTTCCCCCCCTCTACCCAGCTGAGTTTTTATCATTTTTAGGCATGTACCGAATAAGCTTTTTGTTTTAATGAATTTCAAACCAATTCACGCTATGATTATATATATATTTTATTTGTAACGCCCTTTTCTACCTTCAGAATAGTCAAAGCGCATCACTGGTCTCCTTTTTCATCTACTGATGCAACTTAGGGTGTTCAATTTCTTGCTCAAGGACACTTTGGCACGCTCACGTGGACTCAGCATCAAACTCACAACCAATGAGCACCTGAGCCATATTGCCCCACGAAGAATATTTGCATCTATGATGATGAGGAGTTCACTGAACAGGACGGGACGCGGAAACTTTACTCAATAAGCTCATTTGCTTGTTGATTCGCACAAATTATTTAATAGTCTAGTTATTTAATAGCTTTTCTCCATCGTGCTTAATTAAGACTCGCTGAGCAACGTTGAACAACAGCAAATCAGTTTTCTTGAGTCACACCCACCTGCATAAGACTGATGAAAAATAAAACTTCAAATGAATTGTGATTTAGACGGGGGAAAATAGTTCAAAAACACCCCCCCCCCAAAAAAAAACAAACAAAAAAAAAAAACAACAAACCCAAACACCGATGTACCGTAAATTCCGGCCGACAAGCCGCTACTTTTTTCCACACGGGAAAAGTTAAGAACGAGACCGGTGGAATATATGTGCCGAGGAAGTGACTTTTTTACCGGCCTTGTTAGCGCTGCGCTAGCGTTAGCGCTGTGCTAGCGTTAGTGCTGTGCTAGCGTGTTGCTGCTGTGTTACTGGCGTGTCTCAGTGATATTTACCAGTAAGTTTTATTTTAACTGACCCTGTTAGCGTTAACGCTAGCTTTAGCGCTGCGCTAGCGTTAAAGTCTTTCTATGTACCGTCTTTCTTTGTAAATAAAATTTAAAAAATTTAAGTTTGGGTACTTGTGGCTTTTACACAGCTACAGCATACGTATGTACCAATTGGTATTTCCTTTACAAATGTACTGGGTGAGGCTTATAACCTTAAATTCGATATGATTTATACTTTAGTGCACAGTGCACCAACATGCTCAGAAAAATTGACATCATAAATATGCAATCTTGGTTGACTGTGTCAATACATTACAATATTGTGTCAAATTATTTCAACAGTTCAATAAAAAAAAAAAAAATATTAACCACAAGTTTAATGTTTCAAGATTTGATTTGAATCATTTTGATCAATATACCTTATTGCTAAAATTAAAAAAAAATCTTTCTGATTAGTATGTGTTTAATTGACTATTTATCATTGAACAATGGAAATAAATTTGGTCGAGACATACGCAAATTTTTTTAATTATTATTTTTTTTTTGACAATCACAAGCGTCATCAAATATCCGCTGACGGAGCCTTAATTGGCAGGGCTGGCAATTTCAGCGGGTGGGCCGACCTCCACGTGACTTCTTCCCCGCTGGCTTTGGGTGAAGGGGGGTTGGGGTGGGGTGGGGTGTGTGTGTGTGTGTGTGTGTGGGGGGGGGGGGGGGTCGGCAAAGTGAGAGTCACGGGTGTCACGCCCCGAGTGCGCGGCGCGTTAATGATAACTGATGCCGTGCAATTAGACGTGCTGACAGCCGCTAAAGTGTCGGGCCATTAATCAAAGGAGTGGCGTGTGCGCAAAGAATATCGCGCCGTGATTTATTGCCCCTTCGCCTCCCCTTTCGCACCCCCTCCCGCTCATCTTTGGGCTTCCTCCAACAGCGGGGCCAGCAATTCCTACACTGGCCACAGGGCGGAGATATTTGAGGATAAAGTAAAGTCTCTGTTATCGAACGTCCTCGTTTTCGAACAAATCTGTTTTTGAACGAAAATTTCGAGATTTTTTTCGCTTCTGCTTTCGAACGAAAATCGGTACTCTAACGCCCCTGACAAAACCCGGAAAGAGCATATTGCGCGCGGCCAGACCAGCTGACCCACGGCGCGCTTTGTTGTGAATTCCCACGGCGCCGAAAAAAACCCCAAAATAACAATTGAGCGCGGCCCAAGCAGTCGACCCACCCACGACGTGCTTTGTTATTGTCAATTCGAATGCCCCCTGAAAAAAAAAAATGGAAATGACATAACACGCATACCGCAAACAGCTCACTTTTGTTATTCTGTAGTTTTTCTTCTTATGGAGGACGACCGTAATAACCCACAATCATAAAGTGATTCTGCACATTTGTTAATAAAAAAAGTTTAGAAGGCTGGGGGCCGAGTCGCTACGGATACACTCCCAGCCTAGCGTACTCTACTACCGAAGCATACGTTTTCAGCAAAAAAGAAAAATATATTTCTTAAATTATTTTATTATATAAAGTATTTAAACTATACATGTATTTCAACTATGCAGTTTATTATGAGGAAAATCTAAAAAAAAAAAAAATGCTTTAAAAAACCCAATCGTTTTAGGCTTGGAACGCATCATTTCTTTTTCCATTCATTGTCATGGGAAACGTGGATTTGGTTTTCAAACAAATCAGTTCTCGAACCATTTTGTAGAACGGATTGTGGTTGAGAACCGAGGCGTCACTGTACTTAGCAAAAAATGTTCAAAATAAAACAAAATACGCTGGATAAAACAAACCCCGCAGTGGCCCGTTTTATTGCAACACTCAACCTCCTCTTGATAATATGTAATAATAATATATATAATAATAATTATTTTTAAAGCATATGAGCTAGAAAAATAGCAAAATAAGTCACAGTCCCAACTTTGCAATTGGCTTTCGTCTAAATCCAACTCCTCACTGTTTGGAGGCATCTCCGCGACCGCAGCGTTAAGGTTAGCGCCCACCCACCCGGAACCCCTCGGAATGAAAACCGGGGGAGGACAGCTCGAGTCACATGCACGTCGGGCCGGCCGTGGTTCTGCCACAAAGCCGCGTCACCGTAATAACATACAGAGGCAGCCCCGGGGGTGGTGGTGGTGGTGGTGGTGGTGGTGGTGGGGGGGGGGGGTATTGGGCTTCAATACGCAGGAAGTGCCGGAGGGACGGGGTGGGGGGGGATGGAGTTCGCTTGCTCGGTAGGCTTTTGGGAGGCAGGCAGGCAAACTTCGGGTAAGAGGCGAGGAGGAACGGGGGTGGATAGGCAAGGTGGGGGGCGGGGTTAAAAGATTCCATTCTGTACTCACATAGTCTGAATCCGCTTTGGAATCGTAGTATGAAATGGCATTCTCCTGTGCAGAAAAGAAAGAATGGCCGATGAGAGGAGATATAGCGGCGCCTTGCTGCATATCCGCCCCGACTCCCGGCAGCCGGGCAAGGCGAGGACAAAGAGAAAGACGCCAGGTTATATTCTGTCACGCCTGCGAGAATATAATCGGCATCGCGGAACACAGGAGAAGTAATGTGATGTCACGTGATTTCATGTGAGATGCCCCCCCCCCCCCCCCCACAGAAGGATGGAATGCGATTGGAAAAGCGACGTGACACACGTGTTGACACAGTGATCGAAACACCGGACAAACAGTGACGAGGCATTCGATGGGAAATGAAGTGCGACGCTTTTGGACATTTGGGAAAATGGAGTTTTGAACAATTCGTTGTCTGGGGTGTCGGACATCCTCTACGTGCCAAATTAAATGATGGATTAAATCTTTTCTTAGTTGCATATTTCTGAAAATGTGCCTGTAAGCGACACGTTCAGAATTTTTGGTTACGTGGTACCGCTTCCAATTCACAAACACTAATAATGACAGTGAAGATCCAGAATCTTTATGTTGTGCAAAAAATGCAAACATGTTTGAATATCAAGATGTTCACGTGAGGTGAGAGATGATGGCGAGAACCGCAGGTCAGCACTTCCTGGATGTCCAATAGGAACTCGGGTCAAATCTACGAACAGCTCCAATATTTTTTACAGCGGCTCTTCGGTTATGTCCCAGTTGTGTTGCTTTGGCCGCAATGTTTCCCGAATTTGTGGCCACGACGGAGTAGCAAATTCATAAAAACACTCGCAGGCCATAAAAACAACGAAAGGAAAAACAGCAAGCACGGCGGTCAGCGAACGTATTCTGATGGCGCCGTGTGAGAAGAACTTTTCGCAGTCACCGTTCGGAACTTTGAAAAATTCCCATTTCCAGAAGTTCCTAAGCCGAGGTCTCTCGTTTTTGTTCGTTGGTGTCGGAATCTGTAGAAAAAGACATTTGTGGTTCCTGAATGCATCATCAACGGCCGAATCCCTGCTGAGCTTCTTGAAGGTTGTTTGGCTGCAACGGGGTCAACTTTAAAAGGGGGCTGGCGGACAAAAACTCGAAGGGGAAAATTGTCTGGTGGTCACGGTCCGATGACTTGTGGAGCCGCGTTTAACGACTTCATCGCAATTCTGGTTTTTCCCTCCCGCTTCGTGCTTTCGTGTTTTTCCCACGAGCGTAAACGCATTCGTTCTCCGCTGTTGCATGATGGAAACTCACAACATCAGTAAACGCGGCCTCTGGAGGGCGCCTAGTCGCGGGAAAAAAAGAAGACGTCTTCCCATCTGTGTCAGAGAGATGAGGAAAGAGGCGAAGGGGACGCGATCGGAACGGATCACTCAAGGACTGCATCGGGTTCAGTCGGCGGGTCAGAACGGCGGCTGAGGTCGGGGAGACGTGAAAGGGGACCAATTCGGAGGTGGGGAGATTGAGATGGGCGGCGAGCGCGGTCGGGCATGGCGGCGTCGGTGGCTGCCAGCGACTAAAAATAGCTCCGGCAAAGGAAGATTAGAGACGGGCTGGAAGAGAAGAGACGCTCTGGCACTGCTGTTGTGTCTGCCGGCAGGATTGACGAACGGCTCCCCGTCCGAACCCACCGCGGGTCCGGCATCGCGTTATTCGCGGCCGCCTCCTGCACGTTAACGCCGACTTTGAACTCAAGCGTTACTGTGGAAGTCAATACGTGGCACCAGGATTTGAATTTGAAATGTAAAGTCCTCTCATTTTCAATCGTTGTAATTCAGTGTAACTTTTCAATGTTAACAATTCAACTGTCTGAAATTTGCTGTCTGAAATTCAACCGCCTACAATTCGTTGTCTAAAATTCACCGTCTGTGCCACCGGGCGGGGTTACTTCAGGTCAGAACCCAACAGCCAGCCAATCGCAGTTAGGCTTAAGCTGACCTGAAGTAACCCCGCCCGGTGGCACAGACGGTGAATTTTAGACAACGAATTGTAGCAACTATTGAAAATGTGATCACTTTACATTTCAAATTCAAATCCTGTTTTTTGTGGCATTTCAAATTCAAATCCTGGTGGCACATATTTACTTCCATATGTTACAAGTAAAAAAAAAGGAAAAAATTAAGATTAAAAAAAAGTGGTGCCTTGAATTAATCAATTCCTTGTCACCCAAATCACAAATCAAATGAAATATTGTTTAGCGCGTGTTTGTTACATTATGAGGAAAAGAAATGGCGACGTGCTGGAAGTGGAGCAATTTTAGTTATCTCACTCGGAGTAAACGCTCATAAACAAAATATGTGTGACGGGAGTTGGAGAGAGTGCGTGTCGGTGACGCAACTTCATGGAGTCGACGGCGTTCGGAACGGGGGGGGTGGGAAAAGCTGTCATGAGGTAAAATAAATCGTAGCGTCAAAGTTGTTTTGCAAAAAAAAAAAAAAATCTCATTGCACAAATAATTTTTTGCTCCTCCGAAACTAACCCACGTTCCACTGCTCATGACTAAAGAACAGAAAAAGATGGAAAATCAATTTTTGCCTCTGTTATTGCGTCACAGAACACAATATTGTGCGGCGGGGGAATCCCAGATTTAAATTTAAAATTTTAACCCAAATTTTGGCATCTTCACATGCATCATAGGGAGCGGCCATGTTTGAACCATTTTGTCCAAACGAGTTTTTGCTGGACTTTTAAAGCCGCTCGTGACAAAAAAAATTAAACAAAAAAACAATATTCTAACATCGTTAAATATGCTGCAGGGTTCACAGCACCTGGCTCGTCATCCGGACAATGCGGTAATTAGCGCATTAATAATAATATAATGAAGGCAAAGTGCGACTGACTTCAGCAATCCATACAAAACGCCACAAGGTGACAGCATCGCTCTCAAATCTCAATAAGTTACTGAATTTGAGTCCTTCTAACATACGGTCATACATGCTTGACAGAAATATAAGAATATAAATATAGGTCGCAACGATTTGCTCCACTCGGTGCGTCGGTCTCCACGGGCTGAGAGTTCGCGTTAAACACTTTTTCTATAAAAGCGCAAACGCACACACACACACACACACACACACGCATCAAATCCACACAAAGCCTGTCAAATTCCCAGTGGCACACAAGACGCTATCAACAAATGAAATCCATCACGGCGAGTGGACTCGCCGACTCCAAACGGCGGACAAACACTGAGGGGGCAGGTGATGATCGCCCCCCCGCCCCACACACTCCTACCCCCCCCCTCCTCCCTTACATCACTTTTTCTTTATGATCCAACGTTATCGCGTTCCTGTGTTTGCTCCGTTTGTCCCCCCCCCCACCCCCCCGTGCCTTATCTCCATCTTTCAGGCCCCCTCCCGTCCCCCCTCAATAGCAGTCTCCCCCTCGCCAATTTCGGCTTTGAGCGAAAGCGGCAGCACAGTACAGGTACGATTGGAGGAAGTGACCCCCCCCCCACCCCTTTGTGACTTTGTTTAGTTGCATTTTCTTGTTAATGAAATATTATTTTAAGACTCCTGCCTTGCCTCCTTGCTTCCCTGCACTCGGTCCTCCACGCCTTCATCAATCAAAAGTGGGTAAAAATGGCACCCACGGCAAAGGTGAAAATCACTGTTGACCCCCCCCCCCCTTCCCCCCCAAAATACAATCACTCTTCTATCATTTGCCAAGAAACATCTTCCTAATATTTGGAGAAATATTTTGTGGACTAAGTGAACAGGAAATGATTGACACCTCTGTGGCAACAGCAGCTCTCAGATTGGTTGTTTTTCTTCAGGCGTGGTGATTTCTTAAAAAAAAAATCAAATTAGAGGTACAAGATGGGCTTTTTTTTTTTCATTTTTCATTTTCCCAATGTAATACTGTCACTTTACACTGACATATTTAATTAAAAAAAAGAATACCGATTTTTAATTAAATTTGCAATCACCACTTTCATTTTTTTCCCCAGAGCTAATGCTAATGTTTTTTTTTAAGGATTATGTGTGAATTTAGAATAAATTCCCTTGGTGAAACCAGCAAAATATAATAAAGCAGTTGTATTGAGTTTAAGACAATTTGATCATAAACAATAAATTAACACAACATAGAAGTACGCGGCATGGTGGATCAGCTGGTCAAGCGTACGCCTCGCAGTTCTGAGGACCCGGGTTCGATCCCGGCCCCGCCTGTGTGGAGTTTGCATGTTTTCCCTGTGCCTGCGTGGGTTTTCTCCGGGTGGGCACTCCGGTTTCCTCCCACATCCCAAAAACATGCAACATTAATGGGACACTCTAAATTGCCCCTCGGTGTGATTGCGAGCGCGGCCGTTTGTCTCTACGTGCCCAGCGATTGGCTGGCGACCAGTTCACGGTCTGCCCCGCCTCCTGGCCATTGACAGCTGGGACAGGCTCCAGCGCTACTCGTGACTCTCGTGAGGATCAGCGGCATAGAAAATGGACGGATGGATTTTCCTAATTTACGACTGTCAGAGTTTACACTGACATCTTTACTTAAAAAAAATTACAAAGACTTTTGATGAAATTTGCAGTCACCACTTGAATTTTTTCCAAAGCTAACGCTTATGCTTTTTTAAGCATTGTTATGTGTGAATTTTGAATAAATTCCCTTGGTGAAACCAGCAAAATATTTTAAAAAAGTAGTCGTATTGCATTTAAGACAATTTAATCACACAACACAAAAACACAAAAAATAGAAGCACAACGACAGTTTAGTAGCGCGTATCACGAGCTAAATAGCCAAACGATGTATCGTCTAGTGAATGTTCCAAATATGCAAATGTTATTTGTTATTGGGGCGTGTTGAGATTTGATGTAGTGTACGGTAATTCTTGATCCTCAGGATATTTTGACACAAGAATGCTTCTTAAATATTCTTATATGTGGTGGGTTTGGTAGCGTGTTGGTTTGGGGTTGGGAGCGTTTGCTCCACCGAGCGATTTCTCAACAGGCTGACACGGAAAGGTTTGACATTTGAGTATGACAAGCGCTCAATCACGGGTGGAGACAGATTACAGTCATATTCATATCTCCTCCGGACACCTGCTAATGATTTTATAATTAGGGAACACACTCCGGCGCTTGGGGGTGTGCGCGCACGCGTGCAGATCGGCAAACGCACGCGCACCCTCCTGGCCCCCGATAGACTCGCAATCAGTCCCGGCGCCGGCTTCCCTAACGGAAGCTGACATTATATCAAACACAATAAAGGATTCCATTTAGTGCTCTTCATTAACACGCGCGTAGCGGCTCATGATGCAAACACACACACACACAAACACACAGGTACATAAAAAAAAACAACAACAAAGAAAGGGCTAAACAACAACATTTAACTGCAGAATTAGTTAATGCAATAGCAGCATGATTGATTTATCATCGCTAATGGATTAAGGTAACAGTAGTCACAATCACTGTATACTTTGTGTAATTACTGTATAATTACCGTGTACTGTGGTGCCTTGAGATGCACGTCGCAGTGAACATGCTCGTGCGTCCCGATTCAACTTTTTGCACGACCGGTCCGAGACCGATAATGCTGCCTTGAGTTTTGGCCGATGCCGCTATCGGTCCCATCAGATTTCAACAATAATCATGCGTGACCTATTATTATTATACTTATTATCCATCCAACCATTCATCTATTTTCTTAGCCGCTTATCCACACGAGGTTTCGGGGGAGTGCTGGAGCCTATTCCAGCTGTCAACGGGGAGGAGACAGGATACACCCTGAACTGGTTGCCAGCCAATCACAGGGCGACAAACAGCCGCACTCACAATCACACCTACGGGAAATTTAGAGTGTCCAATTAATGTTGCATGTTTTTGGAGGAAACTGGAGTGCCCACCCGGAGAAAAGCCACACAGGCACGGGGGAGAACATGCAAACTCAACACAGGCGGGGCCGGGATTGAACCCGGAACCTCAGAACTGTGAGGCCAACGCTTTACCAGCTGATCCACCATTCCGTCACAATAAACAAACGCAACTTATTATTATTATTATACTTATTATTCATCCATTTTCTTAGCCACTTATGCTCACAAGGGTTGCGGGAGTGCTGGAGCCCATCCCAGTTGTCAATTGGCAGGAAGCGGGGTACACCCTGAACTGGTCGCCAGCCAATCGTAGGGCACATCCAGACAAACAGCCGCACTCACAATCACACCTTGGGGCAATTTGGAGTGTTATTAATTAATGTTGCATGTTTTTGGGATGTGGGAAGAAACTGGAGTGCCCACCCGGAGAAAAGCCACACAGGCACGGGGGAGAACATGCAAACTCAACACAGGTGGGGCCGGGATTGAACCCGGAATCTCAGAACTGTGAGGCCAACGCTTTACCAGCTGATCCACCATTCCGTCACAATAAACAAACACAACTTATTATTATTATTATTATACTTATTACCCATCCAACCATTCATCCATTTTCTGAGCCACTTATCCTCACAAGGGTTGCGGGAGTGCTGGAGCCCATCCCAGTTGTCAATTGGCAGGAAGCGGGGTACACCCTGAACTGGTCGCCAGCCAATCGTAGGGCACATCCAGCCAAACAGCCGCACTCACAATCACACCTTGGGGCAATTTAGAGTGTTATTAATTAATGTTGCATGTTTTTGGGATGTGGGAAGAAACTGGAGTGCCCACCCGGAGAAAAGCCACACAGGCACGCGGAGAACATGCAAACTCCACACAGGCGGGGCCAAGATTGATTATTAATCAGTATGTATTACTTATGATTAGGCGTATTTTGTGGTAGGAATTCATGTTTGAAAAGATCAGGTGACAATACACAGCAATATTAGATATGTAATTTTTCGTTATGTCCATTCAAGATTACAGTTAACTTCGACTGGAGTGTCAATAAATGACCAAGTAAGCAAGATTGAGCATGACGGCCTTTTTGAACTCGCGCCGACGTCACCGCCGTTTTCCTTTATTGTCCAGCGCAAGCCACGCGCGCAGTTTTGTAAACGTGTCGCGGTTCTTTTCCAAGCCAACGATGTCGCCGCGGCCGCCGTCGGCCCGGACGTCACGGCGTCGACTTCCCTCAGCGCTTTTTGGGATTTCCGGCGGCCGTTTTTACTTTCCTTTCCGTAGCAAGGAACGAAGCGACAACCATGGCGACCGCGGAAGCGCGTCCGCTTGAACGAGTGGAGCGAAATGAGCAGGTACAGAATTCTACGTCTTCGATCTCATCGCGGGCTCGGCTTTTGTCCGTCCCGTCTTCCTTTCAAAGCGCCTCGTGTCCGTTTGCCCTGCGCCAAAGGCTCGAAAATGTGAGCTCAGTGTGGCACACGAGCGCCCCCGGGCTAGATGCCAACGCACACACCGAGCCGGGATGCGGAAGCATTCGCACATGACTGACGTGCAATTTCAGCCGACGAATAAAATGATATGCATACATATGAACAGCCGCAACAAGGAAAACCGTCAAATTGAAAAGTCGCATTTGTAGGTTATATTAGGTTGCACACGTACATTGTATAAAAAATGTAAAAGTGAGCTTCTTGTGACGCAAACGTGTCGAAACGTGTCAGGGATCTGAAAGCCCGGCTTTGATCTTTTATTTTGTCCCCCCCCCCCCCCACACCCCTGTCAGGTGCCATTTAGAAATTTTTCATCATGTCCTGTCCATCTCACTCTCATCGAATTTTCTTGAAGCATAGATGCTGACGTCATCAAATGTGGCCACAGATCAAAATGTCCAAACAATAAGGACATAAATATGATCCGGGATGTTTGGGGAAAAAAAGTGTCCCCCATGGAAATTTTGATTTGTGTGAAAACTAATTCCATGTAATTGGTAGAAAACTTACAAATTTTGACTGGCGAACTGTCATGGCCATGGCCTCTGTCATGAGGGGCGTGGCCAGGCCACTCCTCTGGGCGGGACCACCTCTGACAGCTGTCACACAGCCGTCGCTCATTTGACGGTAATGGACCTTTCCGACCTGTCAATCACTCTTACAATAACAGCCAATCAGATAGCCGCATTGTCTTGACACGCCCCTCTCGCAATGCTGGTTGTCAGTAGCGTGCGCTTGGAAAAGTTCATGTTACGAAGAAAACGGTCCTCAGATGCGCTTGGGGAACGTGCAATTCTGATGAAAGATATCCTGCTAGCTTACAAGGGGCCCGCTTGATTCATTTCCCAAAGCCTAAAACACAGTTGACCAAGTGTCGACGATGGATTGAGGCTCGCGGAAGAGCGCACGTACAACTAAATGTGGAAAATATCAACAAATTTCGCTGTACCGCTGACATTGCGTCCAGCTCCGTCCAAAATCTTAATTGCCTGTACACATCCTTGCGTGAAATAGTTGAGACCGCTCTGTAGAATTCTCTTGAACAAGTCTGCCGCATTTGGCAAAAAAACATACCGCAATATTATCTGAAGTACGTGATAGAGAATCGACTTCAAACATGTTCTGTTCAACCGCCATTTTCGAAGCTTGCGGGACATGGTTAAGGGGGCGAAAATCGACATCAGAAAGGTCCATTAGACCAGGCATTTAGGTTTGGAATTCGTCACTGGCATTTGCCAGTTCGTTGCCGACTGCATGTTGGATTCTCCACTATTGTGCGTAAGTCTAGTGTAGAGCTATCCTTGTCACAGCGAGTCCACGTCTTGTCAAGTTTCTTAGTTTGTTCCATAGTCATCGGAACCTCGTTTCATTTTTTTGGATCCTGCCTTTGGTCTGGCGTTTTTGTGCCTCAGCCTTGTCGGACTGCTCCACCTGGTTTTGACCCGTTTCTGGAATAAAGCCATTCTGATCATTATGCCGTCGCCTGGAACTCCTGGATTTGGGTCGCCCCCGTGCCGTCGCGTCATGACATGAATGGATCCTGATTTTGTGGATGACAACTTTCTTTTTTTTTTTTTTTTTTCCATTTCAAGACCACCGCGAAAGAGGCTGTAAAAAGTACTGACGGAATTTGGACTTGTGGGGGCAGCACTTAATCACCCAAATGTAACATTACACGCGGGCTGGTTTTATGTGGTCCAGCGGACCGAAATATCCCCGGTGACAACTTTGTCGAACACTCCAGTACGAGGTTAACTTTTTCCAATGATTTTGTTTAATATCAACCCTTTCGAACCAGTACGGCTAATAAAGCTTGTTTGACCCTGGAAAAAAAAAATGATTGGGAATTCGGAATAAGGAAAAATCATACAGACAGAATGGGAAAAATACAGCGTTTGGAAGCCCCGATTGTCATTTATATTGAAAAATATTCCCCGAGACTTCCTTCCCATCTACCTCCAAAATCTCTCAGTAAACAACCGGCAAAGTGAACTAATAGCATGTTATTTTTCCGCGTACTCTCTTTCTTCCGGGGGCCCGACGCCGCGCTAAAAGCATCGGAATCCATTTAGGCGTATTCCGATGCCGCGATAAGGGACGAGCGGCTTTGTCCCCGCCGCACTCCGGGAGGCGCTACTATCCCATTGTCGGCTGACAGGGGGCTCGATTGAGGAGCGGGATTTGAACGCTGATAGCGTCGCCGCGTTGCACGGACACGTGTCAGATAATAATAAATAAATAAATAGACGGAAAGCCCACGAACGAAGACGCGGGCATGACGACGCCTCCTAAACAAGGCATAGATCCGGGGGGGACCGACAAGATAAAGCCAGCGTGTTCAGAACGGTCACGATATCGCCGCAATCCAGAGGGACAAAGCGGGCGCGATTATCGACTGTGGCGTGAAATAATTATTGGATCCTCTGCTGCCCTCTTACAGAGAAGTGAACTCCCTCCAGTTGTAATGGCCGCTTATTGATTATGGTCATAGATTAGGACTGCAGCTATCAAATATTTTTACGATCGACAGTCCCCCCCCCCCCGCAACAATACCAATACAAAATATGCATGCGAGTTACAGGAATTCTTGTTGTCCACTTGAGGTCGCCATCACCATGTTGTACACTGTTGTACAATATCGGTGATTTTGAATGAGTGCGACTTTAGAAGGCCCGGTGAGCGACGTGCACGTCTAACTAGCGCCGTGGTACGTTGGTTTCAAGATGTTTACATCACCCCAGAACGCCAAATGTTGACATGTTGTTTCCTCATGGCTCGGCACCAGCATCCCAATTGACCCCTCCGTGGATATTGCGCAATCCGCGTCACTGACCAATCAGAGGCCAGAGATCTGCATAAACCAAAGCCCGTTTTTGCTCCCGCCATTTTCTCTGACAACATTGCATGGTCCGGTATAGGTTTTGTTAGCGTTTTATCGCGTATTTGGGTTATTTAGCAAAAAAATATGGTTAAGAGGTGTAGTCACGGACTTTGGAATAGTGACGACAGGTATCCCGAAAGGCGAGTCGGCGGAGTTCCGTTCGTACCCTTTCCAAAACCGAAGACCCAGTACGAAAAATGCCTTCGTTGGGTCAAACTTTGTGGAAGACCGCATCATCAACTGAATCCATATCAATATCAACCGGAACACATATGTTTGCACCAAGGTATGCCCTATATTTGATTTTCAATGCACGTCTCGTATAAATGAATTCCAAGTTCTTCGCTAGCATAACACTGCTGCGTGCGAACGATTGACACACTTATTCTTTGTCGAGCGATATTTAGCGACGATCGGACTGCACAAACGTGTCGCTTTCTTGCCGGCTCGCGGCCGAAGCTTAACCAGACTGTGTTTGCACGAAGATATGGCCTCAATTTGATTTTTAATACACGTCTCGTATAAATGAACGAGACGTTCTTTGCTAGCATAACATTGCCACGTGTGAACGATTGAATGAAATCAGAAGCATAGCGTCTCTCTCAGTTAAGAATGTATTGTATTTAGAATCTATAATATATCGTTGATTTGAATGAAATCAGAAGCATGGAGTCTGTCTCGGTTCAGAATGTATCGTTTTGTATTTGCCATTTTTACTGTTTGTCTTGCGTCACTTCAGGAGGCCTGGTTAAGTGCCCTGTCCGGAGGGGTCAATTTACTTGTACGTGAGAGAGTCTTCAGTAACATTAAAATGTGACCAATTAAGCTCTGATTTTCCTCCTTGCGACCAAATGATTTGATTTTCTTTTTCAATATTCACTCACAGCTCTATAATAGACAAACAGTAAAGGAAGTCTTTGATCGCCAAGCAAAACACAAGTTCGCATTTGGTGAAAAACCTTCGTTGGCAATTAAGTTTTCAATTATCTGCAGATTTTCGCAATCCGTAGTCCAGTCCAGTCCTGTCCTGTCCTGTACAAGGTACTTCTGCGATTGTTCAGTTTCCACGTTCTTCTGGTTTTGAATTCGTATCCCCACTTTCACCTTCCAGCCTCTTTTTGCTCATATTTTTTTGTCGTTTTCGTTTCTATACGGCTCTTGCACGTGGCGTCACCATTTTCACGACGCCATATTGCCGGTCAAACAGAGCTGCTCGACCTTGTGGGAGACGTAGAACCGGAGCCGCATATTCACAATACCCGAGACCTGTTGTGCTGTTGGTTGTCACAACAGACGAGACAGATATTCAAAGAGGTCATTCTAAGGAATACCAGCTGAAAAGACCAGAAAAGATCGAAGGATTTCGGCAATTAAACGTGACGGATGGCGCCCAACCACTATACACACACACGCCTGTGTAGCAATCATTTTATTTCAGGTACGAGTTACTCATCTCAATCTCAAATTACCAATAAGTATTTATAATGCTAAATTGAATTGATTGTAATTTGAGAACAATGCGTATTTAAAGAAAGAAAATAGTCTGTTGCAAAGAAGGTTTACAGAGGTTTAGGTGTGGCAGCGATACGCTTCCGTGTACGGAGGAGCCGTCTCTGTCCTCTTTTTTTCCTTTCTTCCCAATCATAGCTAATGAATGCGAGTTTGTGTAAAACCAGGGGTCATTTATTGAAATATTGGTATTAGTATTGAAAAAAATCAGAGTGGCTCCATCACTATGTGGCATTTATTCCCGACGAGGACAGATCCAGGATCAAAGTATTCGTAAGCGTCCAGACTTTTCTATGCTTTCAAACTCTTCCGCGTAAATCTCGACGACTTACTCACCAGAACCATGTGTAGATCCAGTTGTCCAAGACAAGCGGTCCACTTTCTTCTCGGCGAAAACATTGACTTCGGGATTAAATATGGGTCGCCTGTGCCAATTTTTCCACGTACCTTCGTTTATCACCACCTTCTAAATGTGTCGGTAGAGGACAAAACTCTTGGTATTTTCGTCTCAACGGACTTAGCATCGAACAATTCTTTGCTCGACCGGCAATACGGCCAGTCACGTGATTTCGGTGACGTAGGTGCACGAGCTCTATTGGTTGCTTTTTGTCCAACGCTTGCATGTATCGTCTTCCGGTTCATACGTTCTACTTGATTGCTCTATAATCGTTTTGTCTACACCGTGATTCAACCTGTGGTCATCGGCCAACCTTAACATAATGCACAACGTTTGAAATAACTTCTGCATGTCATTAATGTATTACCATCGCCGACGACCTACCATAAAAACTGGCACCTTTTCATTTCTTTGTAACACGAGCTAACCGGAAATAGCAGTTTAATATCATACTGGGAACAAAATGTCTCCATCTTCCATTTTGTGAGAATCGCCGAATAGCGTTTCATTTTACGCTCCCCCTCCCCCCCCCACCACCACTTTTTCGCCAGCCATTTTTCCAGCGGCAGATCAAAGCGCGCACAGAAGCCGCCACCCCGGCGCACCCCCCGCCACCACGACGGCCGCCTCCGAGTGGGCCAATCGACAATCAAACCCAGGCAAAAAGGAAACCTGTTATTTTCGACCCCGTAATCACTTCCATCAGATTCCTTGCCGCCGTCCCTCACATTCAAACGACAAACAGAAGGCTGCCTTTAACGTCACATGCGCAGCTGCTGCAATATTTGCACCAAGGGCGCGTCTTAAGCGGCGCAACAAGTACAATTCCGTGTGCCTCCCATAAACACTTCACGATGCTCACGACGTTATGAACGCTTGCACAATTACGGCCATTTTGAAGCCTAAAGTTGAGTCACAGCTCCTCTCATTTTGATGCACGAGTACAAGAGTGCGAACGACAAGCGACATCTTTGTACAATAGCCGAGATGCTGTTTAAGTGAGTACCCAAAAATAAACACAGTTATCATTGCAAAAGCTCAATATTTCATCTTACATTTGGATATTCTTACATGGGGGGGGGTCCATAAAGTCCTTTTTAATAATTTATTTTTATTCGCAGCCAGTTGTTCCGTTTAGTGGAACCCGAGACTAATACATATTTGATGTACACAGTTTACTGGTGTGATGTTGTGCGCTATAATAGGAACAGAGCGTGTTAGTGCGCTCTTATTTTGAAAGGCAGCCCGTGCTCTGGCATTCATTCTTCTTTTTCGTTCTTTTCGACGTCACGGATGATACAAGGAATTGCGTGTTTAAAAAAGTGCATCGTGGGGGGGGGGGGAATGCCGTTGAATTGTTGGTGGAAGATCTGAAAAACACGGGAAGTAGGCTGCGTGCTTTGTTTTGAAGCCACACTTATTGTGTGTGGGGAGGGACTACTTCCTCCCGTTTGTAAGATTCCCGGTGGAAGAGTTTTGAGAGTATTTGTGAAGAGGAATCTGTGAACATACGCGAATGTGTCCGCTTTACAATACGGAGAGAGGATTAAACCAGGCTGAGACCAGCCAACGCGTGTTTTCTCATTCATCCATCATCAAAAAAAATACACAACGCAGGGTTAAGACCCACTACATGAGGAAGGAGACTCTTCATTGACTTGTGCTAAAAAATAAATTGTGCACTTGGTCATCATGTCACGGTTGCTTAAGAGCGCTCACTCACAAGAATGTAGTAAGGTGTGCTAATAAAATGTATTTTCAAACATGGAAAAATGTGTCTGAATGTTCTGAACTCCCGTTTTCATTCATCCGTTTTGGGTTGTGGCCTGAATGATAATGCCTGGAGGAATTTGGCCAATGACAAATTTCACGCAGAAAACATGAAAATAATGGACTTACTGATTATGACTGCTTTTTATTATGATTATTATTTATGATCAATTAAACACGCGTTAATAACAGTGACAGACCAAAATCTGAATAAAATCTAAATAGTGATGGTCAAAAACGAAAATGATGTTATGAAAATGATATGAAATGCTTAAATGTGAAAGTTTGGACATTGTCTTTTGATACACACTCCCTCCTCACTCTCACGCAGTATGTGTGGAAAAATAAAAATCTGCAATGAAGTGAAGCAGCAAAAAGTGAACCGCGATTTACGGAAGCGTAGAACGAACGGATTTCAATTTCCTTGCTAACACAAAAAGATATAAAGATCATCCATCCATCCATCCATCCATCCATCCATCCATTATCTTAGCCGCTGTTTGCAAAATAAAAGTGTAGTTTTTGTCCCTTTATCTATCAAATGATTGATCATTAAAGTCAACGGTGTTGCCTTTTGGGCCAGCGACCAGTCAATGGACTTCCACCCGTCCTTCCATCCCACTCAGCTCTCGACTCTCGCAAGGATAACTTTGGTCATCGTGTTTCACGCACAAATGGTTTAAGGAGCCAACTGATATTGCAGTCATCTAATATTTGACATGGTTCGAACAGAAAAGTCTGGCCCAGATTGTTATTGACGTGGGGCTACGTCGGGGGTGGGAGGGGGGCCAAGGGACCACAGGTGGAGCCTTTTAAATAACATTTCATGGGTGTTGGCCACGTGCGTGAGCTTGTAGAAATGGGGAAAATCAAGGAGAGCAGAGGTACGCCATGCTGGATTTCACTTGCGTATTGATCGTCATCTCCTGCGAGGCAGGGCCATTGATCAATGGGATTTAGACATGCGTGGGGGCCGGAGGGAGGGGCGAGACGCCACGGCTACTGACGAACACGCTTAATCCCAGTTGCCGAAACTCAGACTGATGCCTGAAACTTTTCTCAGCGTTCTCTTCAACACAGTCAGATAATACACACCAAATGTTTAAGCGGGTGCTGATAATCGGGCCAATTTCGCTCTCAAAGACAGCAAAGGCCCAAACGTCTCTCGTGAGCGATGTGTGAAGTACGATCTTTCTCGCCAATCAGCTCGGAAAACGCTCCGGATTGACAATCGTACGTGTTAAAGCGGTTCAAAATTCACAGTCAACGCCAAGTAGGGTCGAGACACAAATTCTGTGACCGTGACGTAAATTTCCTCTCCCTTCCGATGAAAGTCAACGAAGACCCAGTTCGCGGATGTCTTTGAAAGATTACTGAGCCCGAAGTGTGTGGAGTCGAGCGCGTTTTTCCTCCCTGATCTGCTCGGGAATCGATCCACTCAAAAAGGTTGGACCTGTTCAATGTTCACGGTGTAAAATCCTTTCGTGCGCCGTCGCCTGTGTCCGTCTTGGTACTACGACAGATAAGGTTTGGAGGAAAAGACTTATGATTGACTTTTATTGTTATGTCTGTGGTGTGCTGCCTTGGCCGTGGCGAGTACACCGCACACGATAACAACAGTAAGCACACACAGGACCAAAAACGGTTTGGATCAGTATGTGTGTAACTTTATGAATACTATCTCATGCAATCTAAGACTTTTTTTTTTTTTTCCTGAAGCAGAGGCGGGAGAAAGGCAAAATGTGCAATATTTTAAGCATTAAAAGTTTTTAAGATTTGAAAGCAGACTTTAACACGAACAGTTACGTCCGATTACCGCGGCAACCACATCTCAAGTCCGTCGGGCTGAAGAGTGAGGAGAAGGCTATCATAATTAAAAACAAACAAACAAAAAACAACAACACCTGAACCGTCTCGCGGCTTGTCATCATTTCAGCTGAAAAACAGATGGAAGTCCATTCTGTGCTCCGAGAATCAGCGATAACGCCGTTTATGGGTTGCTTAAAACGCTCAGCGGGCGGGAAGACAAAACGCTGTCACAAAAGAGGAAATTGCCCACAGCGGAAATTTTTGACTTTATTTGTGATTACACAACCAAGCCGTGTTTATCACAGTTTGAAATAGACACGGCGCGTTTAGAAGCAGCCTCGCGTGCAGCCTCGGTCCTTCTTGGAATTGTTTATGACGCCCTTGATTGAGGCGTTGCTGACACAACAAGTTTGGCCGCCATCACGCTCGTCTCCACTTTTGCTGCAGGATGTCTGCGTCCGGCCTTAACATTCGGGGACTCCGGCGAGAGGATACAAGAATGGAACTGAGCAAGCATGTTTGCGGGGGGCAGGTCTGCCTCGCAGTTCTGGGGCTCTGGCTTTGAATCTAGGCTCAAACCTTCCCGTGTAGCGTGAATGTTTTTTGGAAGTTCCCACCCACCTTGTTTCCAAACACTTGCACGTTGGGTTCATTGACTTGAAGGCTAAATTGTCCATTGGGGTGAATGCGAATGGTTGTTTGCGTCCCGCGATTGGCTCGCGACCAATCCGGGGTGCGCCCCACTTCTCTCGGCAAAGGCTCCCCTTTGAAGCCGACGGGAACGACCGCGACGGAAAAACCAATGGACGGGTTGCTCGTTTCAAAAAGCTCATTTCAGGAAGAAAGGGCTGTAAAAAATAAAAAAAAAAAAAAAAAAAAAATGACGACGTACAGAAAGGATGAAAAAGATCAATCTTCCGTCTTTTTGATTTCACCACGCAGAATGCGACTAATGTGTTTTGCTGCTAATGGCGCTGGTAGCTGTGAGAGTGGCCGGCACGATTTCTCCCTCTGAAGGGCCAATTATCTCAAATAGATGCTTTGTGAAAGGTCAAGTGAGCCAGCCTTTACCCCAATCCGCCGACCCCCTTGCACTTAAGGTCACGTCACATCTCCGAGGGGAACGTGGCTTTCTGAAAGCCGTGCGCTAAACACTGCAGCTGGACATCAGCAGGAAGCCAAATGCTCGCCCAACGTTTTTCGGGTAGCGCTCATCCCGTTCAGAACAGGGTAAACGCTGGCCTGTCGACTCAGTAATTGCAGTGCTGACAAGCATTCCCACTCACATGCACACCAGTGGTCAATTTCAAGCCAAAAAAACACATTTTGGGACGTTCCCGTGTGTCTAAATAACACGTCGATGAAATATTTCGTCAAAATACCGCTAGAATCAAGGGTTGGTACCACGTACCAGCCCGTTTTCCACACCATGCTGATATCAGCCTGTTTCGACGGGGCAGTCCCGTCTCGTGCAAAAGAGCCACTGCTCAGCATCTTCTGCAGTGGAGCCAATTAGGAGTCCAACTTTCATTACTATGACAACCGGGGGCGGCACTCGGAGTTCTTGCGTTAGCCGTGCTAGCGCATGGTCTCATGGGAACTGGGACTTCTGCATTTCAAGAAAGATCCGTGTGTTGTTTAACAAAAAATAAATAGTTTCGGGCTCCCCCAAACAGAATTCAGAAAAGAGCAAACAAACAAAGTGGAACTTAAATTGGTTTCTGCGTGGACAAGCTGGAAAACTTCACGCTGACCCACATATTTTTGCAGCATGATGGATGATTCTAGTAGATTTTCAACGATAGTTAAATAGATTGAAGGGTGGTAAACTTCGGCAAAAGTCTTGAGCACTATTGGTCAGTATATGGCGTCAAAAACGTCATAAAATTAATAGGAATGAGGTACCGTATTTTCCGCACTACAAGGCGCACCTAAGAGCCGTTAATTTTCTCAAAAGCTGACGCTGAGTCTTATAATCAGGTGTGCCTTATATATGGATAAATATTTGAGCCTTTAGCGCAGCTCCACCTAATGGACGCATAACGTAACTCCAGCCTCTACTGCAGCGTCTATTCTATGCGCCTTATTATGGGGTGCGCCTTATATATGGAAAAAGTTTTTAAATGGGGGCCGATCATTGAAGGCGCGCCTTATAGTGCGGAAAATACGGTATTTGACATTTTACTGTACTTGCTCTTGCAGTCAATTTTGGGGAATCAAATTTAAACAGTAAGCTATTATTTTTTAAGGTTAATTTTGGAATGGTTGTAATTGAAATGAAAGTGGTTTAGCATCATAGTTTGGGGGTACATTTGTCAACATTTTTAGCGTGAGCGTCTCGTTTTTTGCTGCAGTTTTTGGTCCCCCCCACCCGCGATTAGCAAACGTTCACTGTACACCGGAAGCGTCAAATTGTCTGGTCGAACGGAGAGGAGTGAAAGGAGTCAGACCGAGCGGAAGAGGAAAAAGACACGGCGAGGTTGCGCCACGCGATGATGAAAGGCCTGATTGATTAGCAAGTGATGATTGCGCTAAATGGCCTGGAAGACGGCGCCGTCTTTGTTTGCGTCTCTTCCACTTTCTGGCCTCGCACCTCTCTCCCTCTGCGCCTGGGCTTTGTCACTCCCTTTTCACCAGATTGGTCAACCCATCAAGCGAGGCCCCGCTATCGCTCCCCTCTCCTTCCTAATGGCACGGCTATTAGCGCTAATGCATTTCAAACGCACGACGGCTGCCACGTCGCAATCTGATGGAAAGAACGTCTCGGCGATCTCCACAATCTTTGTTCTTTCTCCCGGCCAATCTCGTCCGGCGTGTTTGGACTTTGCGTCAGCATCCTGTCTGCTGTGCAAGGACCAGGCAGAGGAGTGCTCGTACATTAGACCTTCATAATCAAAAAAAAAACAAAAACAACAATGCTAACTGCCTTAGATTGATGCTAATTTAATGTTTTTGCAAAAACACAGCAGCTACGCTGCCCACCGTCCATCTTTTTGGATTGTGGGCAAGATGGATTTGGAAAGAAGGAAAATGGCCAAACGTTGGGTTTGTCATTCTGTTAGACGCTAGATGGTCAACCGGCGTTAATGTAGGAACGAGAAATATGAGGCATAATTGACGTAATAACCACCCACAAACCAAGTTTCCCTGCCGACGATCATTTATAGGGCGGGTAAAGATCCAAAGCGACTCTCAAGCCACGGTGGGACTACACTGTCGTAAACACCATCACGAAGAAACATCGAAACAAAAAAAACAAAAGTCAATCAGGGAAAATATGAAAAAAATAAAGTGATGCACTGAACACTTTACAGATGTGCTGTAGACACCTTTGATTCAAGTAAGGCATTTGCCAAGGAACTGGAACGTCAATGCAGAGTTTGTACCTTGAAGCGTGAAAATTAAGATCAGTGTGTGTAAAAATTCATTGCTCTCAGAGGTCTGCAGTCGACACGCATTCTGCTACTTGGTGGAAAAACAAAAGGATCCACATTTTTTTTTTTAATGGGTGGAAGCCTCCCAAAAAAAAAAAAAAAAAATGCAGCGCCACATCGACATATTTCTAAATGTCCGCCAACTTTCCATTTAAAAAAGAAAAAAAAAAAAAAAACCCAAAACAATTTAGACTAGATACTTGTCTGTAAAAGTGCTGAACGGTCACTAAGAAAATGAACAGATTGGAGGAGTCGCTGATGGTGTCGTTGTACGCACGCCTGACTTCGGAGGGGTGGGGAAACGCGGGATCGATTCCCGCTCAGTGATACGTGGCCTGCGACCAGTTCAGTGCTTAGTCCGCCTTTTGCCTGAAATGAGCTAGGATAGGCTCCAGCGCTCCCGTAACCCTTGTGAGGATAAGCAATTCAGAAAACGGATGGACGGATGAACAGATTGCGTCCCTTCTTTTGATGACTGTTGCGTCACACGGGTTGGGGGGGGGGTGCGGGCAACCCGACCGTCAGCAATCCCGACTCGTTAACGTCCATTTCCTTCGCGGATTTAAAATTATTGCGACGCTCGTTCAGATCAACGTTGCGGCGTCAGTCGGAGCGGTCGCGACGCGTCGGACGGCGCGTGCCAGTGATGCAGTGACAGATGGGATGAGGGATGGGGGATGGGGGGGGGGGCGGGGGGGCGATGATGTCACCTTCTTTGAGCGGCCAATATGTGGCAGCTCCGAATAGACAATTACAATTCCTGAGACTGGGAAGGGGAAAAAAAAAACCTGAAAAAGCACCTTAAAGGAAACCTTCCAGTCCGCCGCACACCGAGCGGCACGACCAAACGCCACCGAACCCAACAATCGCGAACCAATCAGTCGGAGACTTTCCACCACACATCGACCGATGCGCCGCAATGGATAAACGGTGCCCTCTGGTGTTATTATCAGGGGAAGAAAAACAAACATTTTGAAGCAGTACATCTTGCTGTTACGTTTATTTTGAAGTGGATACCGACATATGGGCGCTGGCTCACCCAATAAAACAAACTAAAGACACGAAAGCAACGACTCTTCCTTACGTTAGCTTGAAGCCAATGAAAAGCTCTTTAATGACTGCTACGCGTCGTCCCTGCATCTCATTTTATTCTAGCCACGGACAAGTGGTGCTCATACAAAAGTGGCTGGAAAATATGACTATTCGGGTTTCATTATAAAATTAAAAAAAAAAAAAAAAAATAGACCCTGAAGGCATTTTGGAGTACAGATGCTCGGTATTTAATTTTCATCTGGATTTACAAAGGGGTCCTTGCAAAAATGTTTGTCGTGTAAGGAACGAGGCAAAGTTTTGCGGAAATAGAATCCTGCTCACTGGCAAACACTTAAAAACGTGACATCCTTGGGGGAAGTAACGAGAATAAAAACCAAAGGCACTCAGAGACAGGACACGAGCAATCGTAATGTGCAGTTGCCGTTCCGCGCACGCACGCGCAATTAAATGCACCGTCTCCCGTGCATAAACACCTTTTCTGTAGCTTTGACAGGCTGCTCCACCCGCCAGTTTACGATGCACCGCTGCATCGCTCCTAATGTGCCCAAAGAGCATGCAGCTTTAATCTAATTAGACTGTCAGTCAGCTGAGTGTTCAGCCAAAGAGAAATTAGGAAGGCAACAAAATCTACAAACAAGGCGAATCTCCTCGAGTCGCCCGACCCACGCCACCCCCTCCCTCACTTCTCCACCCGTCCTCCGCCTCGCCGAGATTCCTCTTTAATGGTTTCACCGTCGCCCCTGCTGGGATTCATTACCTGGCCTAATTATAAAGGCAAATGAAATCAGCTCCAATACATTATTAATAGAGTGGCGCCATTGGGATTCCGCTGCGCTATTTGCAACAATATGATGTATTCCGACTGTTTTCACGGCTGATTAGCGTCACATGCTGATGGGGGGGGGGGGGGGGGTAAATTAGCGTTGTAGGTGGGACAAACGGGCGGGGGTGAGGGAGGTAGTCGGACAAACCGGGGGAATTAAAGGGATCGAGCGTAGCACCGTGAACACCTGTTGCAACTGGTGAAAATCCGCTCGACAGAGACCGTAACATTTGTTTCACGTAATTTTGCCCACCTCCAAAGGTTCGACATTTAAACTTACTAAAATGGACGTGAAAAAAAAAAAAAAAAAAAAACAATTTATATCATTTCAAACCCATTTAGAACCCTAGTTGTCAGCATAAAATGTGTACAAAACCCCTTGTGACCGTCTACGGGGCCTGTTGGGGCGGCATCGGCGAGTCTGCCTGCGAGCGTCCGGGTGTGAGCTGTGGAAAACAGCAGCTCCTGCGTGGGGTTAGCCAATTGTGCTGGGAAAACGCTCTCCCTAGACCGATGAGCGACACGGCCTAAAAATGGCAGAGAAGAAAGGAAGGCTCCCGCTTTAGCGGAGAGACCGGTTTGGAGCAGCACTGCGTCGGGATCGATGCCCTTCGGAGGCTTTGTGAGCCGGCCCGGCTCAAGAAGGTCGAAGCCCGGCGGAGTCACTTCAGAATGGAAGCTAGAGTGAATTTAGATGAAAAAAAATACAGAAAAAAAAAAGCAATGGACTTTGCAAGGAAGTAGCGCTTCATTATTATTCGTTTTAAATCAGTTAAAGCCTTTTCTCAAACACCCCCCCCCCCCCCGGAGGCACAGGGGGGTTAAAAATCCATTTGCAGCAAGCGTAGCATGACAGCGAACTCGTCTCCCTGGAGACGGAGGATACGACAGGAGGGAATGCGTATCGGCCACGTACGCATTTGCGTGCTCGTTCGTCGGGGGCATTCGATTGTTTACAAATCTGAGAGTCGCTGGAGCGTGTGAGACTCACAAACAGATACAGACAAATACACAAAACCCCCCGCGATGGTGCACGCGTTGACGTTTCAAGAGCGGATCTTTGTTTTTAAAGGTCAGCGAGAGCGTGCTATGTTCAAGCCGGACAGGGAGGCTTGGAAATAATACAGGAGACGCTAAGAAAATGACAAGCTGTCCTACTACGCTTACGTCGGGTGTGCGCACAGACGTTCAAGTACATTTGTGTCCTTTTCTTTTTGCACATTACCACGGATGCTGATCACATTAAGTGGGGAATAAACATGTGGATAATCGGGCTGGACTTGAGTCTTATTTCCTCCTGTTCACAGTCAGGAAAGGCCCGATTGTCGGCTATTCTCCTGAGCGATTGTCCTGCAATGAAGAGCGCTAGGGCAGATTTTTTTTTTTTTCTCCCCAACGCGCTTGGAAAACTGTCCAACAATCGGAACTGTTAAACGTGTTCAATAGTTGCGATCGGAAATCCCTCTGACACTAAAAGAGGATGGTCGGTGTGTAGATTCTCAGTCACCGAGGTCACGGTATTCTAAACATTGAATCGAGGCAACTGGAGTCTTCTTATTTGTGTGTGTGTGTGTGTGTGTGTGTCGTGCGATTTCCAGTTTTTTGAAAACTATTCAAATATGACGAGATTTTAGCACAACGAGAAGCTAAACCCGTTCAATATTTACGATGGCCAATCTTTGTGTGTGGTTAGCAAGTTACAAGACAAGCTTACAATTACCCTAGATTTGCTTTTATTTATTTTGCGTACTCCTGCGCTTTATCTTTGTATTTCCCAGCGGTCTGGATGTCCAGCGGCACCACGCTGCCACACACAGGTCAGGTCAGGTTACACACGAGACTCACGATTTTCGAGGCAATATCGTTGCGCGTGGGGCGCTCTTGCCGATTCCTTCCTCGTCGTCTGTCGAGTCACTCAGTTGAAAATGCGATTGAGATGTTCAAAATCTCCACGCGCTTAACCCATTTTAGATTTTACGGGAGGGAAGTAGGTGAGCGGAAAGTCACGAGGGACCCGCCGAGTAACTGCGAGATACTCCAGTTGCCCGAAAAGGAAACGGGAAGAGAAGGAAGGTCGTCTCGGCACGAAAAGGGAAAGGAGAGGTCGCGTCCTACTTTTACCGTCACTCCGTCTTGCCACTCGTGATCCTTCTGAAGCTGCTCTGCCTCCTTGGCCAGTTTCTGGAAGGGAACACACAAAAAAAAAAAAAAAAATCAGCTCAGTGAGTGTCAAAAAGTCAACTGGACTCGGATCGGTGTGGATGTGACAAACGGTGACTTGGATGAAGTGTCCGATCGGAGGCGCACGCAGTTAAACTTCCCGTTACGTTTGTGTCTCGGGAAGAGCGGCAATAATGTTCCGGGGTCTATTTAACCCGAGGGATGTTTAATCATCCAGAAGTGTCATAAACGGGGCGGGGGGCGGGGGTGAAATCCAAACACTTCGTAGCCATTGCGAAAAACCACCCCACAATTGTTAAAAAAAAAAAAAAAAACAGTTGATGTTCACACAAAAACGGGCTATAATTACATATAGAGGACTCAAAATGGCTCCATTTGTCTCAACGAAGCTCTTCAACTCACTTCAACAATTGCTTGCTTGCCACCAAGATGTCATCGGATGGCGCCATAGCGATACTTGTAGCACAAAAACCAAGGAAACAAGTGACGGTTTAAGCAAATAACTGAGGTTATGTTAAAAAAATAAAAAAGCGCAGACTCGTAAATGTCGAACAGGAAATATACACGCCGCGGGGCCAGGGGGAGGGGTTGTCGCTCGGTGCCCGCGGAGGCCTGGTTCTCCCGGGTGGGCGACTTTGCTACTTTTTGGGGCACCTCCAGGAATCGGGTTTTTCGGTTACTTTTTGACTTTTTGGGGCAGTTCGACTCAGATGCCTTTTTGGGAAGCCATGCGAGGAGGAATCATCGCGTTTTTTGACGGACCTTTTGACTTTTTGGGGCACCTGGAGTCGGGCTCGTTTTCAGGGCCTTTGGTCAATTTGAGTTCCCTGCTAAAAATTTTCTCCAGAAATTCTATAGACATCTATAGAATTTGTACAGAACAATTTGTTCTATAGAACTTTGGGGGCTGTGATTTTCTATAGAAATTCTACAGAATAGAATTTCTCTCTCTCTCTCTACACACACACATTTTTATAGAAATTCTGTAGGACTTGGGTCCTAAAGTTCTATCATTAGAAATTCTCTCTCTCTCTCTCTCTCCTAGGAGAGAGTCTCTAGAGAGAGAGCTCGACTCTCGAGAGGAGAGAGAGATCGATCTCCTCTCTCTCTCTCTCGCTCTCTCTCTCTCTCTCTCTCTCTCTCTCTCTCTCTCTCTCTCTTCTCTCTCTCTCTCTATCTCTCTCTCTCTCTCTCTCTCTCTTCTCTCTCTCTCTCTCTCTATATATAATATATATATAATTTTTATCTATAATATTTAGAAATTCTTTAGAAATGTTCTGTAGAAAATTTGTATCAGGGTTTGCAGTGAACCTGGAGAGTTTCGTCTCATTTTATGTTCACTTTTCAAATATAGATACTTAAAAACAATGTAAAAAAAAAATAAAAAATAAAAGTTTTTTTTTTTTAATGTTCAAACACGGTCTAAGAAATTGAACGTCCACACAGTGCTGACGCGTGCCGCTACAAAACGTCGGGCACGCATAGTGACGTTTAAAATGCGACAGTAACCACAGTGTGAGACTGTGCGGAATAAAGCAAAAAGAAATCGAGCACAGATTAAAAAGGGAATCAAAAACATTTCTAAAGAGCTTTCAAGATGGCTTTCGTGTCATAAAAGACGTGATTCATCTTTCTTCGTATTAAAAAAACGACAACAACAAAAACGACCTCCTGATGAAAGAATATTAAAGGCAACTCTCCCTTTCCAAATGTACTTTGCAGTACTGTAATACTTTCCCATTTGCCTTTCAAAATCACCTGAGCGAGCCTTTAACTAAAGACTGCCTTCATCTCCTAATGGGAACATACTCCAGTGAATCAACAAAATGAGGATCTAATTAGTGCATTGAAATTATTACCCGAGAGGCCATAAGCAAAATCGGAGTGTGTGTGTTTAAAGAGATAATGAGGCGAGCACAGTAAAATATTGCATTTTTCAATATGGAGGATAAAAGTGGAACCGTATAGTATAGTGTGCGGCCATACTTTTGCGTTGTTTTCCACCCCAGGTGGCCGACCGGCTACCTCTAAGCATGATGGGAACCGACCGTGTATTCTAATCCCCCAAAATATTTGTGTGAAACACTCTCTTCTGGGCGTTACATACAAAACGATTCAAAGGACAAATGCCGGGAATTCACAATGACCTCTTCTGCCGGACGACCAAATATTCTCCAGTCGCCGCGTGTTCAGTAGTTCATTGCATGCCGTTCACACCTCACACTGAACGTACCCCGTTGTAAACCGAGGAGTCGCTGTGTAGTATTCGTCAACTGGCAAAGCCACTTAAGGTGACCGACAACTTCAAAAGTGTATTTCCGATAAACCTCCATCCTTTCTTTTGCCAAAGGTTCTGTTCTAAAGCTCTCTCTTGTCGCCCCTCCCCCAGTTGCGAAAGTCAGCCATCATTCCACTGGGACCTCACATCTTCTCCCCGGCATTTTAACGCAGTCTCGCTGCACCCGAAAAGCCGTCTTTTCCGTCCTCAGCGCTGGCCCAGATGGATGGGCAAGACAAACTGCCGATGAATCAGAGTGAAAGATGTGGGAATGAGCCGAGGCTGTGGGGGCGGTTTCGCAGTCACGCTAGCGGCTGGAATCCAAGCAGCTTAGAGGACTGGAGATCAGCACCAATAGGAACGCTTCGAGCTCGGGCCCACACAACACTCGCCGCCGAGAGAGCGCCGCCTCGCAAGTGCCCGATTGTTCCACCGTCGTCGTCCATCTACGACACGACGGGCCCATTTGTCACCGAGCCTTTCGCCAAGGTCAAGAAACACAAACGCGATGGTAATTGATTGCGACGTCCGTCCACAAGGTCTATATACGACATATGTGAGCTCCAGCCCACGCTCAGACGCCTTTCCTTGATTGATTGCTGGGGAAATTCATTTTATTCCGCAGCGGAACAAATATGCGCTCAGAAACCGTGGTAGCTCGCTAGCTAGCTGGATAGCTAGCCACTGGTTGGCAGAAAATTCCTCATTTGACCTTTGTCATCATCCATTTGTTTAGTATTTCAGAGCTTTTACTGAGCCAACGTACATATTGTACACAAATGGCAGAAAAATTGCAATTTCGGCATATTCCAATATTTTCGGCATCTAGATAAAAGTAGGGCGAGACGGTGGATCAGCTGGTAAAGCGTTGGCCTCACAGTTCCGTCTACCCGGGTTTAATCCCGGGCCCGCCTGTGTGGAATTTGCATGTTCTCCGCGTGCTTGTGTGGGTTTTCTCCGGTTTCCTCCCACATCCCCAAAACATTAATCGGACCCTCTAAATTGCCCCCAGGGGTTGTTGTGAGTGCGATTGTTTGTCTCCACGCGGCCGGCGATTGGCTGACGACCAGTTCAGGGTGTACCCCGCCTCCTGCCCGTCGACAGCTAGGATAAGGTCTAGCACTCCCCGCGACCCTTGTGAGGATAAGCGGAATAGAAAATGGATGGATGGCTAGACAAAAGTCGTGCTTTTACTCCATATTGTGGCATCTTGCTACCGAGGAATCATGTTGAAGTGAGTTGAGCTTAATTTAGACAAAAATTGGGTGTTGCCATGATTTTGAGGCAACGCTTTGGGGATAATAATAACAATTATAATTATTATGCTAGCAGGGATTTCCTGTCCAGTGGTTCTTTGATGTACAAATTCAAATTGTACCGTGATTGTGCTTGCAACTTAATTTCCTCACATCTCGAATTCTGGGTGACATACCAAACTAGCGGCGGTTGTATCTGAAGCAGGCTCATACCTCAGATTTTAGCCCCAAAATAAGATTAAAAAAAAATAAAAACGAGGACGATGAGGCCTTCTTGTGCGAAATGGAGGGTTCCCTGCGGCCGTTTATTTGCGATCTCGATTTTTACCGCAGCCCGTCGACGCCGCGCTAGCCATTTAGACCCAAATTAATCGGAGCCTCCGCTTGTTTGGAGCGAAATACAATACGCCCCCTCTGCTTGAAGACGGCATTGCGATGAGAAAACATGACAGAGCAATGGAAGTTCTTAACGGCTGATAAATCCATTGGTCACGCCCACGCCGGAATTAATGATCCCCGTAAAATTCCAAAGATGTTTGCTCATGTCTGTGCTGTCATGAAAAATGCCACCAGTGAAAGGTTTGCACCGCATCGCTGTAAAACCACTGAGGGAGAAGACAGCCCCCCCCCCCCCGCCCCCCAAAAAAGCATGAGGAGATGATCATCTTTAATACTCATTACTGTTCTCTTTGCTCGGGGTCCAGAGGGGAGAGGTTTGTTCATTCAAAGTCTTTTTTTTTTTTTTCCCGGGGAAATGACAGCGCACCGGGTAGCGACGGCGTCACGCTGCGCCAAGCGTCAACTTGACACCGGACCACCTGCGTGATTGCGGCGGCCCGTGAGGCCCTTCCGCTGAAGCGTTAGCTTATAAAGGGCACTCCACGACCGCACAGCGTCGCCCGCGTTGCCCGGGACGGACGCCGTGCGTGTATTTGAGCGCGAGGGCTCTTGAGGGAACACAACACGCTTCTGTACGTGATTGCGGCTTCGAACGCAGGCACTCGACCCCCGTCAGAGCTTTGTGGCCGGATCGGCGGCGCGCCGGGAGCCGACACAACCGGGGGAGGACTCTGCCGAGCCCACTTAGACGCTCGTGATGATGTTTGGAGGGAAGGGTATTGCGAAACTATTCGCTGATTGACTGGTGTGATCAGTTCCAATCGAAGTGGTGAGTTTGTGGATCCTTGAGGATGCTTGGAGACCGCTATGAAAACTGTTGCGGAAATGACGAGGACACCAGTCCAAATCTCCAACACCCGAGTACTGTATCGGAATTCCTGTGCATATTTGCAGTTCACTATTCCCAAGTTCACCTCTTTTGCCCAGATCCACACTGGAACTGGTTCCTAAAAAGTCTTCTAAGCAAAACAGGAAGTCATACCATCCACTCATCCATCCAATTTTGGATCGTTTTTGTCTTTCATTTGGATCACAGCATGTCCGTGTGGCTTCTCAGTCGTCCGTGGCGCGGTTGAATCGAGGCGAGCGGACTGCTCTTGTTCGGGGAAGACGTTTCGCCTTCAGTGCGAAAGGTTTCTCGAGTCCTGGGTCCTGGGAACCAGTACCGCACTTTTTATTTTGCCAAAGGTCCGGCGGGAAAGGCTCCGGTTCACCTGTTAACCTACCGAGATCAAAGCTTCTAAATAATGGATGACTACTCACGGGTTTTTATCAGAGTCAGCCAGACCTTGACAGACCTTGATACTGTTCTCCGTATTTCAAGGTTGTGCGGTCAAATCATTACATTTCTCATTTCTTTGTCATCTTCACGTTCAGTATCTTTCGGCGCTTCTGCATATCCCAGCGAGATTCAGATGCATTCGAAATGGCACGCTGTCAAATCTTCAACGGCGCTTATTCCATTTTTCTTTATGGCGGGAAATAATGCACATCTTAATGAGCGCACTTGTTCCGCCTAAGTGGGCTTTGTACGGGTCATTTTTAGTAATGGTACACTTTATTATTTTCCGCTCCTCAAACGGCGCCCTCCGACAAAGATGGAGCGGCAAAAAGCTATTTCACTTGCGTGATACGCTTTAAGACGCTATTGTTTGTCAAGATGAACGCCATTACTTTTGTTTATCATTTAATGAGAACTCAATTCATATTCTGCCTCGTTTTGCATAGATGTAATCCAGAAATATACGCCTGCGCCCTCAGAATCTATGAAAGGGAAAAAGGGTGAACTGAATATTGCCATTATTTTTTTTACCTATTGGGGGATATCCAAACTTCAAAATTCAGCATCAGACTGGCATAATTGCTCTTCCGGGTCGGGTCGCGGGGGAAGTAGCTTCAGCAGGGATACCCAGACTTCCCCTTTCCCCAGCCACTTCTTCCAGTTCTCCCGGAGGGATCCCGAGGCGTTCCCAAGCCGGCCGAGAGACGCAGTCTCTCCAGCGTGTCCTGGGCCGTACTCGGGGTCTCTTTCCAGTGGGACGTGCCCGGAACTCCTCACCGGGGGAGGCGTCCGAATCAGATGGCCCAGCCACCTCACCTGGATCCTCTCAACGCTCGACACTGAGCCCCTACCGGACAACCGAGTTTCTCATAATTAAAACCAAACTGCCACATAATCTACATAAAATGCATCATGCAGCAGGATAATGAAGACAACACACCGAAGTGGAAGGTTAGTGACTCAATCCCCAGTCTTAAACCTCATAGAGAATTCATTTTAGGATTCATAACTCGTCCACTGAATCTCCTTGGATTTTATTTATTTTCTTGGACAGGTTGTCGTGCCAACGCCGGGTGGGATGCGTGGCTTGAAATGTTTGCTTGAATGTGACGCGCAAACCGGAAACAGATGATAACGATATCCGGAACGGAATTGTGGCGAGTCAAAATGACCAAAAAGTGCGTCATTTTGTCAAGCTACAAATTGTGTTCGGGTGTCTTTTTTTCATTCCAGAGATCCAAAAATCCAGCAGTGTTTTCCCAGATATTTGTATCAGAATTTTTAGGTATTTGTGTGATATTTCCAAATTGATTCGCGCGTCATAATTCCAGAGAGTGTATCTACAACTTCATTTTGCCTGGTTAAAAGTTGATTGAGGAAATTTGAAAAGGCACATCGAGATATCTTGAACCGAGCTGAATTAAAGATGCCTTAAAAGGAATTTACGAGTTTAGCTGGTCGAGCTGTTCAACGTTAAAACGGATTTGACAAAGCCCCCCCCCGACCCCCTACCCCCCCCTCCGGGTAGCGTATTTCAATCACTGCAGTTTAAACACTTGCACGTCAAGCGGGGGCGTTCGTCCGGTACCGCGGCGAGGAGCTGCCACTTGACTTTATGCGCCGACACGCACTCGGCCACGGTTCGAATAATCAGCAGTGTCAGGTCGGCGTTTGCGGGAGCCGCGATGCGTCTCGGGACAGTAGCGGCGTCCGTGAGATTCGAGGAGACGCAAGGGCGGACTGAATACGCGAGTCGGGGTTGACGACAAATGTCAACGTGGCGTCACGGCCCGGAGGCTCGGCCGGCTCGGTGAGGTTGGCCGTCGTGGCGCGGTCGGCCCATGAGGGGGCACCAGACTGAGTCGCGGCGGCCGGCGGAGTCTGTCGGAGTGAGAGCGGCCCCCCCCCCCCCTCTAAGCTCTTCATTCTGTCTCCTCCACTCGGCTGGGATTAAGGCCAATCATAGAAATCACTGAGTCAGAACCGTTCCTCAATAACAGATGGAGGGACTTTCCACTCCAGAATTTTAAAACCCTCACAGACAAACTCACTTTCGCTTCGCACCCCCCCCCCCCCCACTGCATCCATACGTTCGCGTCCTCTTATCTCCCCCCGCCCCCACTCATACGCCGTGTGCCATCTCTTTCCATCGGTTTCACTTAACTGACCTAAGGACCCCCCCCACACATACAACAGCAGTCAAACCGACTTGAAAAAGTGACAATAATCGACTATAAGCAGTGCGGAAGTCAAATTTTGATTGCATTTTCAATCGCTGCGGTCGCAGCCACAAAAGTTAACGTTCACGTCAGCCCTGAGAAGTAACGATGGACAAATACTTTGTTCTCGTCCTGCAGGTTTCTCTACTTTGAAATATTTATTTTCTGTCCTGTTTTAGGCAGCACGGTGGGATCAGCCGGCAAAGCGTTGACCTCACAGTTCTGAGGACCCGGGTTCGATCCCGGCCCCGCCTGTGTGGCGTTTGCGTGTTCTCCCTGTGCCGGCGTGGGTTTTCCTCCGGGCGCTCCGCTTTCCTCCCACGTCCCAAAAACATGCAACATAAATTGGACACTCTCAATCAGACTCAAATTCTCAGCGGGCCAAAATTGGTCAATTTTTTTGAACAAATGAGCCTTTTAATATGGAACCAAACAACTTTTGATTTAACAATGAATATTGAACAAGCAAGGCTTATGTAACTTAAAGGTACAGGCGTGCAAAATCGAGTTGCTCATAATACTATTAATAATAAGAATAGTAGTAACAATAATAATAAAAAAAACATCATCGCATATTAAATAAAATTTAAATAAAAATTGAATGCCTTGTGAAATAAATGTCAAAATTAGCATCTTACATAGGCTAATAAATTTGAAACTATGAATAAATCAACCATTCAGGCCTTGATTTGAAATTGCCTCATGGGCCAAATATAATTACACTGCAGGCAAATTTGGCCCACGGGCCACAGTTTGACACCTACGCTCTAAATTTCCCTGAGGTGTGATTGTGAGTGCGGCTGTTTGTCTCTACGTGCCCTGCGATTGGCTGGCAACCAGTTCAGGGTGTACCCCGCCTTCTGCCCGTTGACAGCTGGGCTAGACTCCAGCAACTCCCCGCGACCCTCGTGAGGATAAGCGGCAAAAGAAAACGGATGGATGGATGTCCACTTTTACTCAAACGATGAGAAGATTGTTTTGATTTGAGCAGAACTCGAGCAATGCTAGCTAAGTCTTACGCAACCATACGCCCCCCCCCCTCCTTAGCTCAAGCACTCCGAAAATTAATAAAAGCGGATTATGAAGATTTTGTGTGCAAAAGTTGCTCATTTTATTATGTCAACTTAGAGCAATGAAATGCAATTGAGAGTGAAAATTCATTTTTACTTCTGTACTTAAGTGCGCTTCAGGGTGTATTTTTTTTTTTTTTTTAACTTTTATTCAAGCAGGCGTACAGGAGATAAATCGACTGCTTTGCTTTTTATCGTCTTTTTTTCCTCCTAACTAGTATGAGTACAAGTATGCGTACTGGTACTTAAGTGCTTCTGCCACCCGTGCGGGTCACAAACAAGTCTGGTCTCGTGTTGAAATCCGTAATGAGGAGCAATAATGATGCTTAATTCCAAGTCCCTGGTCGCCAGACGGGCAGCCGGGTATTGTCGTAGTATTAGCCAACTCGGTGCGCCCCCCCCCACCCGCTTTGTTCTGCACTCCAAAGCCCGCCCGCGGTAGGCCCGTTAACGGGGGACGGCGAGTGCGGCGCCATTGTAGCATGTGCCGAGATAATCCAACGCCGCCTTTGTTTGGCCACGTAATCTTCCTCCTCCACGACGGAAGCGTTAGCGCTCCTCTTCTACGTTTCGCCGGTCCCACGACCACGGTCAACCGTTTCCACGGAGACCGGATCAGAACGATGCCAAACCGCCATCAACCCACAGAACTTTTCGACAAAAAACGAAATCCGACAGGCAGGCTCGGCCGCAAAACTCCATCTTGCCGACGTTGTCTTCGGGCTTTGGACTCCGCTAAACGGGCAGCTGTAATTACTTTTTTTTTTTTTTTTTTCAACAATATCGTCTCTCTCAAGACAGCGAGCGCCGCACAAAAAGCTTCGTCAAATTAATCACCCGTGATCGTTAGCCCCTTCACTGCCGTCTACTTCAGTGTTTATTACGAGGATTAGTCAAATCTGCAAACATTCAAGCGCACCTTCGCCATCTAATTGAACGCCGACAAAAATGCCCCGAAAATGTGAGACGACATACTCGACAACTGAAGAGGAATTTGGGTGAAACGTTCCGTTTCAAAATACGAAATCAAGAGAATTGTATTCAATTCAAATGTGTTGTGCTTGTCCGACATAAGAACCAGATTGCTGAATTAAGACTTGGCTCACAAAGGTCAAAATTCAAAATTGGATAATTCTCCATGTGGAAGCAACACGGTACTTTATGTTCTGAGTACCAAACGTACGGCCATGTAAACCGGAACAGAACTTTATTTTTTATTTGAATGGCAATTGATTAAAATCTCGGCCTTCATGTTTAGTGCTTAGTAAAAGAGCAGAAATTATGTCAAAACCTTGCACAATTTTTCTATTGTGTCTTCTGTAATTGTTAAACGACATAACCAAAAATGGAAACGGTTTGTAAAAGGTTCAGTTGCTTGGAATGAAGCATATTCGCTTGATTCTGTTTTAAAACTGCAATTCTCGAAATCCCAAAGAAAAACAACCATACAAAAAAAAAAGAGAAAAAAAAAAAATCAAATTTTAATCAATTTGCCGTGACCCTGGTGAGGATAAGCAGTTATAAGAATGGATGGATGGATGCACTTAATTCAAATACGTATCCCCATACACTCCCTGTTAATGAAGACTACAACCATAATACGAAAAATATTGTTAAATAAATAATGGTCTGTTTATGACAAAAAAAAAAGTGAGAATGATAAACTTTTGGACTAAAAGAGTACCACGAAATGTACATCCATGAAAAAATGGAATTCAAGTTTCACAGGAGGCGATTTCAATCCATCCATCCATTTTCTCAGCCCCTTATCCTCACAAGGGTCGCGGGGAGTGCTGGAGCCTATCCCAGCTATCAATGGGCAGGACGCACGGTACACCCTGAACTGGTCGCCAGGGCACATCGAGGCAAACAGGCGCACGCAATTTAGAGTGTCCAATTAATATTGCATGTTTTGGGGATTTGCGAGGAAACCGGAGCGCCCCACCCGGAGGAAACCCACGCGGGAACAGGGAGAACATGTAAACTCCACACAGGCGGGTCCGGGATTGAACCCGGGACCTCAGGACTGCGAGGCCAACGCTTTACCATCTGACCCACCGGGCCACCTGCGACTTCAACCCGTTTTTAAACCATTTTTCCCCATTCAATCCCTCGAGCGTTTGAAACCACAACGCCGGGCCTTGAGGCAATTGTAATGCGTATAATCGTGCACTGCAGCAGCGAGCAGGGCCATTAAAGGTCATTCAGAAATTCAATTAAACGTCGCATCGGACAGATGCCACAAGCGTCCTCATTGGTTAATTGATAGCAGGAGGTCAAAAAAAACCCAAAAAACAAAAAACGTCCGTCACCTGCGAAATCAATGAGCATCACGACCGGAAGCCAACCAAAACCCTGGACGTAAATCCGCAAATACGAACTTGACGAACATCAGTGTCACCTCTTAATCTTCAAAATACAACATTTCAATTTTCAGGTTCTGACTCACACGTGACAGTTTCGGACGCTGCTGCACACGGCAAATTGTGTTCTCAGTTTTTATTTTGTTTTGATGAGGAAAAAAAAAAAAAAAAAAATACACACGCACACACGCAGCAAAATCGTTTCCGTGATGCGATTGTGTAGCCGGGCAACGCAATTCATACGAGCTCTAACGGCGTGTGTGACCTGTCCACCGGGGGCAGTAGACTACAGACAAATGAGTTTTACAACAATTGTAAGTAGATGTTGCTGAGTATTGTTTCACTTCCTGTCTGCATGTTGATGCACCGTCTGTTTTGAAATATCTCTTGCTTATTATCACATCTTGCAATATGTGGTACCATTAAGCTAGCAGACTTAAAGGCAAAGTTATGTTTGCCTTAAATACGCAACGCGCGCTTAGTTTCTCTTAGTTTGTCATTTGATTCGACCGTAAACGTTAACTGCGATGGCTTTAAACAGCTTGAAGCCTCTTTTTGGAAGAATTGTTCCCCATTTCCCAAACTGCTGATTGTTGTGAAGTGAAGTGAGGTGAGGAAAATATATCGAAAAAAAACACACACAAAAAAACATCTACATGCCATTGCGAGTCCTGTCACTCGTCTTTCAAGGGACCACTCCCCTCTCCGTTCATCCGTCTCTTTTCGATCGCGCTCGTCCTCATTAGGGTCGCGGGTGCGCCCAAATGACGCTGAGCGAGGGAACCGAGATCTCGTGACTGCGAGGCAAACGTCTTCACCGCAAAGATGAACACCTCTTTGAGGGAGGTAAACAGAAAACAAAACAAAAACAAAAAAACGGTTACTACAATACGATAAGCGGTAAGCGTGACTGGCCGAAGTATTTCCACGCAGGGGGGGGGGGGGGGGGGGGCTGATGATGAGGGGGAGGCATGCCTCCACCCCCCCGTTGACTCGAGGCGGCGTCTGGTGTACTTCACTGTCCGAATTTGACAGATCATCATAAACATCCCGAAACAGCTGCGCGCTCTCTCGCCCTAAGCTAATAGCATTGACCAGACATCGGAGAACGAGCGAGTGACTGCCCGAGTGCCCAAGAGCACCCTTTTCCCCCAAAAATAAATATAAAATAAAAAAGAAAACACTGGAGATGTTAGCATCTCTTCGCCGTCCCCGTGAGGCTTCGACCCACGAGGAGGGAATTGTCGGAGGTGCAAACGAATCACGCGGTGAGCGCGCGACCGTCGCATCCGCTCGCAGGTTGCCCGAGCGACCTGCCCGTTTTCCACCGAACGGAGGGAAGTTGGGGTGGGAGGCAAAGTGGCATCAAGATGCGCGGCATATGTCTCCTTGATCAGAGGTGACAGCGATACACTCGCACTCGCTCGCACTGCGGCGCCGATGCGGCCGAACGCGATGAAAACTGACGCGTGTCCTCTATCTATTGGCCCTACAGTTCAATTATCTGCTATTTGTGGAACAAAAAAAAAAAAAAAAATGTCTGATTATGCAGATTATTCCACATGAATAAAACAAATGGCGGGGACTAAAAGTCCTTGACGGGGAAGTCGCAAAAAAAAAAAAAAAAGAAGACATTTCTGCCAAGGTTGGGGTTATTTCTTGGTCTTTAGCCACGCAAATTACCACCATAAAAAAATTAAATCAAATATATACTATGAATTTCTATATAGGTGTGTTTTATTGGGGGGGGGGGGTGAGGGGATGTGGGTGTGAACATATCCTCTCTGCGCTGAAACACTATTTGTGCTTTTTCTACAACATTCAAATATGCCACAAGAGGGTGCCAAAATCCTCAACAGGAATTGGTTTAGCCTGGGTTGTTAGTGGAGGTGTACATGGAGACTTCAGGCTCCTTTAAAAAAAAATCATCTGTAATCTGTTTATTTTTCAAGGCAATGGTGTAAAATCTGAATTTAAATTATTATTACTATCAGCAAAGATTTTTGGGGAGCCTCCGTTACTCATGGGCGAGTTGGATTACTGTAAACAATATTTAAAGATAATTCAAAGGGGACATGCTGCGCCGACCCCTAACGGGATAAGGCGAAAGCAAAAGAAGAAGAAAAAAATGTTCTCCTGTGTCTGCTAATATGCTGGTATCAGAATATGCCAAGGATCAAAGAAATTATTTTTCATACATTTGAGAGGGCAGCTGCGCAAGTGAGACGGAGTCTTAATCCTTGGGGCATTTTGCAACTGTTTGATATTATCAGGAAAAGATATTTAAGAGTACAGTATAATAATAATTGAAAAAAAAAATCTTCCACCATGAAGATTTTAATAGCTTTAGAATAAAATGTAGGGTGTGTTTTAGAATTTGTCAAATCAGGGTTATTTAATTTTTTTTTTTTTTTTTTAAAAAGAAAGAAAACAAGCAGGCAGAGCACAGAAACATTATTTGTGGTTTTTTTTTCCCAATTTTCAAATTGTAGCCGTGCCCCATTTGCCTTTTTTTTTTTTTTGGTCATGATGAACAAAACGTTGAGCGTGACGGCGACGTTGTCAAGGCCTGCGCCAATTTCCTTTTTGACAGAAACGAACGGCACGGCAGACTCGGGCCGCAAGGCAAGGCACTCGCGTGCGTGCCGCATTATTGCTGCCATGTTTATGGCCTCTTTAAATCCTGCCCGGCGCTCCATATTTTATTTTATTTGATTTTTCCTCCATTGGAGCAGCTTGGCCTGTTTCTGTCTGTTTGCTCTCCTACCTATAAGTATCTCCGTGACCCCCCCCCCCCCCCCCACGTCATATCTGTCACAGGAGTTCAGTTGCTGGTCTCGCTCTGGGCTTCAACTTTAATTTTCTTTCAATCTGCCGTAATTGCTTTGAGAGACACGCGTGTCCACATGTTTCTCCTGCTTTGTGTCTACTCGAGGGAAGCGCGTCGGTATAGCGGATGGCACATCTGTTTCATAGGCAAGAGGTTCTGGGTTTGGATCTCAGTTTGTGTGGGCCGCCTGCGAGTCGTCCGGTTTCTTCACACGTTCCCGAAACCACGCGAGTTCGACTCACCGATAAATTCGACAAGATGCCACAAGATGGCGGCAAAGCAGGGCTAATATAGTAGACACGGCTTTGGCCTGAGCACTAAAACAGCAAATAGATGAGTTTGGAAAAGAAAAATGGTTTCGCGAGTATTTGGGTGTTCACTGTTCTGCCGAAAGCGCGTCGCTAGCGATGACGAGCCCGAGGGGGCGACATTCCTCCGTTTCACGCGTTGTCTTCTGAGTGCGAACGATGTCACATACAGAAAAATCATAATACGGATGCAGACGCCGTTCAACACTGACTGAAATTTTTTACCTGCGAAATCTCCATCATATACCGTCGAACAGGGTTACCCAAACTCGCCGTTTGGAATGGGATTCATTATTATTATTATTTTTTTTTTTGGTAATACACGCATGTCTGCCATGTTATTTAGCTTCCATGCATACAGATCAGCTCGGTTTCCCCTTCCTCACCAGATTTCCTTTTTTTTTTTTTTTTTTCATTATTCCAGTCCAAGAAACGACAGGATTAGTTGTGGCGGTTTTTAAACATGTGATTGTTATCACCCTCTCCTGGGTGAACAATTAATCCTTCTCACTTTCCTTTCGTCTTATCAACCCTGCAGCACCAAATTCGGGCTTCATCTGGCCTCCATCCCTCTGCTACGCCCCCCCCCCCCATCCCTTCACGGCCTCGCCTCCCCAAGAGAAGATCTTAATTCAGAACGGAGAAACGGAGCTAAATGTCCTGGTATTTATGCGCTAGAAAGTGTCACGCCAGAGAATATGAAAATATGAAATCAGACCGTGATGTGTTCTGCGTAATCGCTGCTTGCTGGTCTTCGGATTCAGACATTTCAAAATGAATCTAGTATTATTTCTCTCTGGGCATTCCGACTAATCAAAGACTAAATTGTCCGTTGACGCGAACGGGAGTGTAAATGCTTGTTTGCCGACAGCGTTTGCGCCACGCCGCCGATTGGCGACGAGTCCAGGGTGGACCTCGCGCTTCTCTTGCCAAAATTCAGCTGGGACGTGATCCAAGTAACACACGACCCTAATGAGGACAAGCGCTTGGACGGATCCGGGTTTCTGGCAGCGGTGCGGCGTGCTAATGGTGCCTCACATTTCTGAAGTTCAGGGTTCGAATCTGAGCTCCGCCCTTCCTGTGTGGCATCTGCATGTTATCCCCGGCGCTCCCACGGATTTTCTTCCTCCCGCATTCCACAAAATTGTCCGTAGGCGTCAACGCGTGCGCGGTTGTATGTGTCACGTGATCAACTGGCGACCAGTCCCTTTTGCCCAAAGTTACCTTAAACAGTTTTGTACATTTAAAATCTTTATTTGGAGGCAGCACGGCTTGTCCTGCTAAAGTACTGAGAAACCCGATCCAGACAACGGCGTCGGGAGCTAAAACGTTGTGTTCCAGGATGAATTTGACTGAAATAAATTTGTGACAGCGAGTCGGAAAATGTTTTTAACATTACGGACAGCGCTATATTAGATTTCAGGAAAGAGTGACGGGCAATTTATGGTGACGACAGCAATTGTAACACTGCCAACGGCAGGCTCTTGTTGTAAATCAGGGCCTGAAAATATTCACAAAATCAAATGATTTGCCCAGAGAGCACTTGAATTATGACGGAGGTTTGCAGGTAATGAACGGGACGTAATTAAACTACTTTGTAGTTCAAGAAGGCAACCGCACTTATTGCAGTGCTTATTTTATTTTATTTTTTTTTTTTTTCAGATGATGGTTTTAGATTTACGGCCTGGGAGTGTTTCCATCTCAATATTTACTATGATTATCACTTTAATAACACCTTCGCATAGTCCGCTGACAGACTTCAGTGTATTCAGACTTTCTTGAATATAAAAAAAATTAATTTGAGTTTAGATTATTGTACTGTTGGTTATGAATCCAAATTGTGAGTAATCTTGCCCCCTAAAAATTAAAACTCTAAACAATGTGTCGACCAAAAAAGTATGAAACTAAAACAATTTAATACAATTCCAAACTTACATTACCTATGAGTAAATGGCGTACAGATATATGTATAGTACAGTGGTACCTCGGTTTTCAAACGTCTCGGTTTTCGTACAAATCGGTTTTCGAACGAAAATTGAGATTTTTTTGCGTTGGTTTTCAAACGAAAATTGGTATATGAACACCCCAACATGATGACCCCCCAACAATTTGTTATTGTGCTGTCGAACGCACCCCCCCAAAAATGGAAAAGGCAATGCGTGCGACCGGGCGCATTATTTTTTTTACGTTACGTACTTTCTGTGCAAATAAACAAATTGCCCCCCCCCCCATTATTGCTCGTTCAAAGTTATTCTGCACTTTTGTTAATAAATAAAAATGTTTTTAAAGCTGGGGGCCGAGCCGCTACAGATACGGCAACGCACTCCCAGCCTAGCATACATCTTGAGCAAAAAATAAATATATTTCTTAAATGATTTAATTATATAAATTATTTGAACTATACATGTACTTCTACTATGCAGTTTATTATCAGGAAAAGCTAAGAAAAATCACTCAAAAAAAAACTTGGAACGCATTATTTCATTTTCCATTCATTATAATGGGAAAAAGTACTTCGGTTTTCGAACGTTTTGGTTTTCAACCAGCCTTCTGGAAGGGATTGTGTTCGAGAACCGAGGCACCACTGTATATACATTTTAAATCCAACAAGTGTGAATCACATCCCCGTCACTAACCCTAAATAAAAATCCAATAAAGAGACCTCTGTCATTTAGTCTAAGATTTCGAGTCTCCTCAACGTTTGCTAACAATCCAGGCAAGATTTTAAAGCAGCTATTGACACAATTACTACTTTCCTATTAGCCAGTTGTGTAGCGTCATCCTTTGTGATCTTAGGGTGTTAATAAAAGGAGGCCTAATATAATATGCGGAGAGATACAGAGAATAGCTTGGGATAGGTTCCACAAGACCCCCACCTCCCCCCCCGCCCCCACCCGCACAAAAATGTATTTCTGAGTTTATTTACAGTATAACGAACCGCGACTAGGCAGTAGCTCAGTGAAGACAAAACGGTCAGAATAACGGCATGAAATTTACAACCGTTAACGATCCGACAGAAAGAAAAAAAAAAAAAAAAAAAAAAAAGAGAAAAGGGCTCCATAAAGAAAGAGAGATAACAGGGTGGAGAAAGACAAGCCGGGAGACGATGTCCAAGTGTGACAGAGGGCGACGTAGGCAGGCGAGCGTCGGAGACGTGTAACCTTGCCAGAGAGCATCTTCTGACAAGCATCTGCCCGCTATAATAATTTAGAAATAATCTCCATCCACAAAGGCCCAGCAGTCTGGCAGAGTAAATGCGCTGTGCCTGATCGATGGCGGCGATTCGACCAGCTGCCGCTCGCCGCGCGAGCGGGCCTCGGCATCGATCTCGCGGCCTTCAGCCTCTTTCGCCGCCTCGCCCCTCTCTCGCCGCCGTACGGCGAGGAAGCCGAGGGAAATGGGAGTCGAAAAACAGGGTAAAGACGGATTCGATCCGTGACGTCGCTGGTGAAGGTGCGGCGGGCAAGCCGAGCAACCTGACGCGCGAGGACGACGCGGCGGCGCTCGCTCCGAGCACGAATCCTTTACAAGCCTTAACGGCCGCTGGGCAATCACCCCCGGCAATTAATTGACCTCCAAATGGCCGACCATTAGCGCTCCTTTCAGGGAGAAGATGCTCCCCCTTTTCCCTTTAAACTCGAGCGGCTTCAGATGATGATAACGTCAGCGCGCTAGACGCTGCAAAGGAACATCATATTGTCTTTATTATTATTAGAGCGGTGAAACATATGGACATGGGACACAAATAGGAGGCAGACTTGCCATCGATTGGCCAATTTTTGCAAGCCCAAACCTTGAGATGCGAGCACCGTATCACGGCAGTTTGGTCGATTAGATCATTGGCAAACTCCTTCCCCCATCAGAAAAATTTTAAACAAATTGAAAAACCTTTGAGCTTTTCATTTCCACCCAAACAAAGAGAATTACATATCTGTGCAAAAACACAGCCTCTGCTATCGTAATGGTTGTTTATTAGTCTAATTGTACTCAAGGGAGTCAAAATGCCGGTAAAAGACTTGAGACGGGTCCAACAGAATATATAACACGCCAGCTAGCTAGTTAGCCTGGACAGGAAACGGTTGAAGATTAACCGAAGTAAAACAGAATATATGTGCATGAATGTGAGGGGCGGAGGAGGAAAAGTGAAGCTCCAGGGAGAAGAGATGGCGAGGGTGGACGACTTTAAATACTTGGGGTCAACGATACAGAGAAATGGAAAGTGTGGTAAGGAAGTGAAGAAACAGGTCCAAGCGGGGTGGAACAGCTGGCGGAAGGTGTCTGGTGTTCTATGTGACAGAAGACTATCCGCTAGGATGAAGGGAAAAGTATATAAAACAGTCGTGAGGCCGGCCACCATGGACGGATTAGAGACGGTGGACGGGAAGCAGAACTGGAGGCGGCAGAAATGAAGACGTCGAGGTTCTCGCTCGGAGTTAGCAGCTTGGATAAGGTTAGAAATGAGCTCAGTAGAGGGAGGGACGGCCAAAGTTGGAGGTTTTGGAGACAAGGTCCGAGAGAGAGCAGACTTGGACGGTTTGGACACGTCCAGAGTCGAGAGAGTCTGAGGATGGAGCTGCCAGGCAAAAGAGGGAGAGGAGAAGAAGACCAAAGGTCGATGGAATTTGTGAGGGAGGACATGAGGACGGTGGGTGTTAGAGAGGAGGAAGAACGAGATGGGCTTGGATGGAAAAAGATGACACGGGACAAGCCGAAAGGAAAAGAAGGCGAAGGAGCTAGCTCGTTAGCCTAACTAAGAAATGCTGATTATCAATACTGTACAGGTGAGCATCGCATAAACTCATGGATCTGAAAGTGTAATAATGACACGAAAATATGGAGGACAATTTTTGTATTCTCCGAGTGCCATAAAAAATGGACCAATGAGATGGAACTTTGGCACGCCAAAACCTTTTCAAACAAACTCTTTTGACTGGTCCAAAAACGTATTTTTGCCACAACTACAAATTTGTTCCCTACGACTACAAGTTACGCTAGCTACTCGTACAACTGCAAAAATGGATTTTCTCCAACTAAAAGTTATTTTTGCACCAAATTTACCTTCGTAGTGAACTGGCTTCTGTGATTGTGATGAAACTCACAGCAGACGTTGGAGACGCGTTCAGAACATGTCCAAAGGCACCAAGGGCGGCAATTTCAAAACGCACTTTTATCACTTGAAGGTAAAGAAAATCATAATAAGAGAACGTTAGAAGCAGAATGTCATTAAATTTAATTATTCTGAGTTTGTGGAAAAATTGGCTAATCTTTTACCATTTTCCAGGATATTTCCCCAGTATTCTAATAAGATTCTACAGAAAATGGGACTTCTTTTTTTGTAAAGGTGGCTCGGTTGCATTTCAAAGAGGAAAAGGCGCCGCGGGAGAATAAATGGAGAAACAAAGAGGAAGGGAAATGTAGCCGTTATTACAGAGGAGCTCTTTCAAGGTCACTATTTACCTTTAGCGTCTCACTAAAGCGCAACCCCCGCCTCCCCTTCCCAGAGGCGAGCTGCTATCTCCCGCCCCTCTTTCCTCTTTCCTCTTCCATCATGCACCTTTTTCCTTGTCACTCATAGGGCAGCTGCGGTGCCCCATGGTCACCACGCCTGACAGCCGCCGTAGGTCTTCAAACACGAGCGAAAATTAAACGGCTGATCACCGAGCAAACAGGGCTCCTCGCCGTATAGCCGGGCGCCATCTGTCATCCGCGGGTTTAGAGCCGAGGTAACCGGGCATTGAACCGCGTCTTCTCTCGCGCCGCTAATTCATTGGCCTGTGAGGAAAAACTACTGCCAATCACCAGAAGTGTTTGGCCATTATGTTATGAGAGCCTGACAGAGTTATGACGGGCTGTCAAAGCTCATGACGGAGGGCGGCAAAACGGGGATGAGGAGCGGCGGCGAGGGTGGCGAAAAAGGAGGCCCAAGGAGCAAAAAGCTGGTTAGCGGATCGTCGCAGATGATTTGAGACGACAACAGATGAAAACTCAGGAGGGAAAATACATGACTTAAAGTTTTGTAGCAATTTTTTTGCAGTAATCCCTCGTTTTATGCAGGTAATCGGTACCGGACCCACCCGTGAAAAGTGAAAAACCGCTAAGTAGGGGTAAATGGCATTTTTTTCTTTCTTTTTTTGCGTTATTGGTCCATGTCATCGCGTTAGGGATGCCGCATTAGTACGTAGCGATCCGGCCTTTTTTGGGGCGACTGTGGACAGCCATGATGCACTGAATCCACGATAGGTGAACCGCGAAGTAGAGAGGGATTACTGTATGACCAAAGCGGACTTTATCATTAGTCGTCAAGTTCCTCTGAAATATTCACTGCCATTGACGGCTTTAGAAGTCGAATGTCCATTTGAACTGGGAAGGCTAATTTGGCCGTCTTTCAACTTTGAAACAAACATGTCCAGCTGTTCAACGTTTCGGTTCTTTTTTTTGTGGTTTCGTTACACGTGCCGAACAGCGAAATTTCGCAACAGGTGTTTGAGCGACGAGTCGACGGAAAACACTTGCACGGCGTACATCTGCACATGAAACCCAACCCGTACTTCTGCGTGACATACATTCTACGGACAAAGCCAACACGTCTCTCAAAGAAAATAGAACAATGTTTTTATTTTTATGTGCTACGCTCCAAAAACTGCGAAAAAGTTGAAAAAAAGAAAAAAGTCAGTCAAAGGAATGAAAAACTGGAAAAGGAAAAATTATGGGAAAAATGTGTAATTCTTTCTGCCAGATTAATTAAACCTATATTACAACTATTACTATATACTATATTGTATTTAGTCACGTTTACTCATAACTAGTCGTAAAATCTCATTAATTTAAATATTTGTTGATTAAGGGGCGGAAATGTTTGAATCGAGTGAAGCGTTCTTCCACTAAAACTGCTTGCTGAGAACAACATTTTGGCAGACAAACAAGCATAATTTGCATTGATTTGAGCTATTGATCAGATCTTGGTTGGATTTTGTTTTTCGCAGTTTACATTGGCAGCTTTTAAAGTGTATTAACGTCATTGTGGAGTCCCAAGCGTAGTGTGGTACACACGTAGTATAGCGTAGCTTGGGCTCACCAACTGATTCATACAAAGGGCTAAATGTTCGACACACTTCTGGAAATAAATGTCCTCAAATTACCGCTAATTTTACATTACTGTAAGTAATCATGTCCACCGTGAAGACACATTAAGGCAATAATTATCGACAAAGATTACCCAAGCTGGCCCCCATTTTGAGTAGACTGAGACCACCAGGCAACAGTTGAAATGATTTGCCTGTGTGCACGGTGCACACAAGCGTGTATTTTTCCGGAACATCACCACCGTTTTCACTGAAAATACTTCATCTAGCAGATAGTGGAATGCACCCTGTGGACGGACACACACACAAAATATATTCCTGCACACCCCCCCCCCCCCAGCACAAAACGCAGGTCCACACCACAACTGATATGGGACAAAGCAACAAGCCGAGACAGACTCCTAAACAGATTCCACGCGGGGATGCAAACACAACAGAGGAGAAGTGACAGCGCCGCGCAAACCAATGGCAAGAAATGGAAGGAGAGAAAAGAATTCAATCTGCAGCCTCCTCCTTCGATCAGCGAGTTAAGAAGAAGTGAAGGCGGACGCATGCGACGACTCCCCTCCCTATAGGCAGGGGCGAGGGTGGCGGGCTCCCTGATAAGCCGCGACCGAGGAAGATTAACTGCTCGCTCTGATGCAAGAATAAAACAAATAAGAGGGAGGCAACCGCGCCGACCTCCGATTCCCTCGGCCTCCCCGCGTCCGTACATTAGCGCGACGACGACGTTTCAACGACAATCACGAAGCGACGTGACCTCGAAATCCTTTTGCTTCCCGTCAAACCTTCTGTCGGGACTTTGTACCCAAACAGCCGCGCTGGTAGCCTCGCTAGACCGCACGCTTGCTAAAACGCAATTGCCGCAACGTCCCCTTGGGAATAGAAGACACTTTTTGGAGAAAAACCAGAGTTCCGCGGCTGTCGTGATAGATTTTGGGTTCTGACGCCAAAATAGGTGTGCAAGTCACCCAGAGTGCAGTGTTCCGCCACACGGTCACGGTCCATTCGTCTTCTATTCCTTTCGGCTTGTCCCGTTAGGGGTCGCCACAGCGTGTCATCATTTTCCATCTAGGCCCATCTCGTGCATCTTCCTCTCGAACACCCCAACTGTCCTCTTGTCCTCCCTCACGACATCCATCAACCTTCTCTTTGGTCTTCCTCTCGCTCCCTCTTCCTTGGTAGCTCCATCCTTACCATCCTCCGACCGATTTCCTCAGTCTCTCGACTCTGAACATGTCCAAACCATCGAAGTCTGGTCTCTCTAACCTTGTCTCCAGAACATCCAACTTTGGCCGTCCCTCTAATGAGCTCATTTGTAGTCCTATCCAACCTGTTCACACCAAGCGAGAACCTCGGTGTCTTCATTTCTGCGACCTCAAGTTCTGCTTCCCGGTCACGGTTCATTCTATTCCTTATAAAAGTCGTGCAAGATGTAAAATCTTAATAAGTGTGTCAACGTCCCAGATTGGGTAAAACTTGTACAGAGTCCCTTTACCAGTCCGCGGTTCCCGTAATTGAACAGTGCAATGACATTTGTGCAGAGGGAGCAGGTAAAAGTGATGAATCGTGCGATTGTCTACAAAATAAATTAGTAATACTGTTATTGATCGGACCAGCGGGATGTGAGTAAGTGTCCCAACAATGGCACAAGGCAGAAAATGGTAAATTTGCTGATTAAGAATCTAATCACTTAATTGCCGGAGGGAAAAAAAAAAAACTGTTCAAACGCGTGCGAGTTTTGACTTTCATCGATCTGTAGCGCTTTCCCGACGGAAGGAGCTGGAAGAGCTGGTGGCCAGGATGTGGAGAATCCTGCCCGCTCTGGACCGAGTTCGCGTTGCGCGTGAATCCTCAATAGTGGGTAGACGGGTGCCGATAGTCCGTTTAGCTGTTTCGATTGTTCGTTGCAGAGTCGGAGTTTGTCCTTTTTTGTGGTGGCCCCAAACCAGACTGTGATGGAGGTACACAGTACTGATTGGATGACCGCTGTGTATTTATTTATTTGCTTGGTCTTTTTTGGGGATATTACTGCTCAAAAATACTAAATCTTTTTTCCATATGAGTCGATTAATCGATGGGATGCGCACTTCTAAAAACATTCAACAGGTGCAGGTCTAATCCCATTTGTGCTTTCACACTGGACTCAGATTGGCAGTTACACGATTATCAGTTTTCAATCCACATTTTGAAAGTCTGTGCCCATTTCCAAGTCGCTTATCCTCACAATTGTGCCTATCCCAGTTTACATTGGGCGAAAGGCACACTACACCCTGAACTGGTCGCCAGTCAGTTGCATGGCACCTATCGACACCCTCGCTGAGCGGGACTCGACCCCACGCTGCCTGCACCAAATTCAGGCGTGTGTAGCGCAACAGCATCAGTAAGCACATTTCTATGCAATATATATTTTTTTTCCCCATTTCTCCCACCATGACACATATCCTATCCGGGCCCCGAGAGCAAAACAATCTGAATTGTGTCACCTGAACCCGTCTGTGTCAATCCAGCCCGACAGTTCCAGGCAATAAAGTCAATATTGAAGCACAAAAATGGATTCTTTTCAGTATTCAGGCACTTTTGACCATTTGAAAATCATTTTAGTTTTTTTTCGTATTCACTTTTACACCACGCCAACTTTCTCCGAGTTCAAGCCCGACTTTTAAGTCCTCACCGAGCGCCGCCTTGCCGCCGGCCGTCTCCGTTTCAGCCCGATGGTACCGTCAGGCGCCCCCCCGTGAGTCATTTTCTTGCCGCGAAATAGAAAACACCACACGGGTGAAAAATGTACGTTTTACGCCGCTCGGCGAGACTCGGCGCATAAAAGGCACAAAGCGCGTCATTTATATTCATTTGTCTCTGGGTGACGGGGAAATGAAAGAGTGAACCAGCTGCTGTTGCTACATGAAGAAGTTGCTGCGAGACAAGAGAGCATTTGTTGCCATAAAGGGCGCATTTAGATGCTGGAGCGAAACCGCCCACATACGCCACACGTGCACATACACACTTCCTGCGCGTGGAGCCCACATTGTCACTACGACGAATGGATCCATCCAAGGCGGGAATACGGCATCTGGAAAGTGACGTTTGTTTATCGTCGGGGAGGGAGGCGGCGGCATTTAAACGGAGTTGAAAACGGCGCATTCAGAGTTAAAATAAACGTGCGCGATGAAGATGTGAGGAAACGCGCCCGAGGCGACGCGCTGCCACCAAGCAGATCGGGTTCTGACATTTTGACTAATGTGAAATGCTGCCGAGGGACAGTGGGTGGGATGCTTTGACCTTTATCGGCGGGAAGCCGTAGAACGACTTAATACGACAAAAGTGTGATCCGGAGACGCCGCCGTCCGCCTTTTGGAAAACAAGGCGCCGTGACCCCCGTCGCGGTCGGCGTCGGCGTTATGCGCGGGCCGCGACCTGGTGACACATGCGCGGCGGGTGGGGTGGAGGTCGGGGGGGAGCAAATGACGCCATCGCAGGACTCCTTCCTTGAAGGTTAAACAAGCAGCGTCATTCTCTCGAGGCCGTGAAGAAGGACTGAGCCGTACCTTTGAGGCCTTCGGTTCCCAAAATGGTGTGTTGCAAAACGCCACTTCAAAAAAAATTTCCTCTCCGGGTACCACACGCACCCTATTTTGGCAATGTGATGTTAATTAAATCCTCTCTCATTTAATAGTGTTTTGAGAAGATTTTTAATCGACAATTACCAATTTTCAGGTGCGCCGCCATTTGCGCCAGTCACATGACCTACGTGCGCGGATGTGACGTGTGCCGTGCCGCGACAAAGGCTCGATTGCCTTGGACACCATTTATGCCCAGCGCCGATTTCTCGTATTTATCCTCATCTGATGAAGAAATAGCAGCATCGGTTGATCGGGAAGATGGAGGAATACTTCCATACAGATATGAACCTGTGGCTGGAATTGATGTTGAAGATTCGGACGGTTCTTCGCACGGGAATGACGCGGAGTCCGACGAACGAGCTCCGGAGGCGGACCGTGAGCCGAGCTTCCGTGTGGCGGAGGCCTTTAGCTGAGCTACGGTGGAGGCGGAGGCCTTTAGCCTAGCTTCAGCGTCCAGGGCGAACGGGCCTCTGGCGCCTGGAAGCTCGGCTCACGGTCCGCCTCCGGAGCTCGTTCGTCCGACTCCGTGTCATTCCCGTCCGAAGAACCATCCGCCACTGCCGGCCCGCCCGGGCCACCGGCAGACGTCGAATCTCGGCTCGCGGCCTGCCCCCGCCTTTGGCGGCGGCGGACGCCTTTAGCCGAGCTTCGGCGTCCGGGGCGATACGAGAAATGGGCGCTGGGCATAAACGGCGTCCCACTGAGCCTTTGTTGCGGCACGGTCGGCGTCACATCCGCGCACGTAGGTCATGTGACTCGCAAAAAATGGCAGCGCCCCTGAAAATTCGTAACTGTCGATAAAAATCTTCTCAAAACACTTTTAAATGAGAGAGGATTTCAGAAAACACTGTCAAAGTAGTGTACTATTACATGACCTATTGGATACACAGTTCATGCAAAGGACTGGATTTCCCCTTCAAAATAAATTACTGAGTAGGTCGAAGTGTACGAAAAAATGTGAACATTGACACTGAGAGGGGGAACTGCAAATGAAATGAAACAAAAGATAACAAATGTACCTAAAAACGAAAAATAAACAGCTAAAAAATTACTTTGATGGTTAAAAAAAAACCTACAATAACATCTAAAGTTGAAACATTCAATTCAGAGATTCTTCATGTACCACACGACCTTAGATGAGTCGATTCAAACAAGTGCATACATATTTGTGTGTAATAACTGTGCTGCAGGTTGTAGCAGATGGCTGCTAATGGAGTTCATAGATCTGAATGACAAGGGCAGGCAAATGGATCGGGGGCAGGGAATTATGGGATGGCATGTGAGATTCGGATGGCACGCTATCTCATTTGATGTACATATGCTCAATCAACGCAACCGCGAACAAGCTTTTCATCGTGATACACATATGCTAGCTAACCTAGCGCGAACGTAGCAGCCCACATAGTTTTGTCCACGGCGCTTGTCCGATGGAAGGTCGCGGGTAACCGTGAGCCTATTTCACAGAATTTAGAGGTTGGGAAACATTACAGATCGGCACAGGTGTGCCTAATTTTCAGGGCTGTAGATTAAAATTGAAGAGAGTCTGCAGGCAAAGATCGTGGACTGGGAATCTTCCACAAACATTCACCTGCCTGTGGTGATTACTCCACTTCCAGGTTGACATCTGCGCTGATGAATGTCACAGACGTTGTCACAAATCACTGAATGTTGCTTTTCAACCCTTCACGTTCTTCACTTTGGTGATCCTTGATTGCTCCACCGAGTTACTACGGCTTCACCGTTTCAGTCTTCCGCACCAACGCGCGATACTGTCAACATTTAGTTGATATTAAAGCGCCGACTAATGTGAATGACAACAGACATCCGATAGTGTCCCGGCTGACCTTTTCGGCTGTGACATTTGAAATAGATTTCAATCATTTCCAGCATCAAAATGGACGATCCCAACAGTGGCAGAAGGGAGAAACATGTCCAGGTGTTTTCTTCATATTCTGACTGACGTGACGGGACATTTTTGAACGACACTGAATTAAAGGAGCGGTTTTCAAACCGTGGGGCACGCCCCATAGGAGGGGCAGCAAACATTATCCCCCCTCTTGACAACTTTACACTATTTCATTGCTTACACCTGCCCCAGCTTTTCCCATTTTCTGTACTAGCACCTCCTCTCCACCACGCTCTTAGAAAATTTAAGAGGGAGGGCGAAGAAAAGCATAAAATATGTGCGTGAATGAGAAGGGCGGAGGAGGAAGAGTGAAGGTTCAGGGAGAAGAGATAGCGATGGTGGACGACTTCAAATACTTGGCGTCAACAATCCAGAGCAATGGTGAGTGTGGGAAGGAAGTGAAGAAACGGGTCCAAGAAGGGTGGAACAGTTGGCGGAGGGTGTCTGGTGTGAAGAGTCTCAGCTGGGATGAAGGGCAAAGTCTACAAAACAGCGGTGAGGCCGGCCACCATGGACGGATTAGAGACGGTGGACGGGAAACAGAACTGGAGGCGGCAGAAATGAAGACGTCGAGGTTCTCGCTCGGAGTGAGCAGCTTGGATGAGATTAGAAATGAGCTCAGTAGAGGGAGGGACAGCCAAAGTTGGAGGTGTTGGAGACAAAGTCCGAGAGAGAGCAGACTTGGGATGGTGTGGACATGTCCAGAGGCCGGAGAGTCTGAGGATGGAGGTGCCAGGCAAAAGAGGGAGAGGAGAAGAAGACCAAAGGTTGATGGAATTCGTGAGGGAGGACATGAGGACGGTGGGTGTTAAGAGAGGAGGATGCACGAGATGGGCTTGGATGGAAAAAGATGACACGCTGTGGCGACCCCTGACGGGACAAGCCGAAAGGAGGAGAAGAAAGAAGAAGGGCGGGTTTGTGCAAAGTTAATCTCCAAAAAGGGCCAAAAAGTTTGAATGTTTTTGGAAATCAGTCCTCTTCTATTTTTATTGAACTAGAAACTCGTCCTACTTCCTCTGCTCTTCCCCGATGGGACCGCCGATTTGTACCCGCCCCTGCAAATGCTAATGGAAAAACGAAATTACTTTGTTTGAACCCACTTTTTAGGTTGATTTTAAGTTTCCGGCGGTGGCGCACGTCGTAGCGCGTCCTTCGCGACGCGGCGCGCGTGTTAAGTCCTAACCGGTGATTGGGTTGATTAATTATTCAAAACTAGCCGACCTCCCCGCCGTCGTGCTCATTATGAAGCTCTTGTAATTCATTAAACCGCCCAGATGAACACGGGCCACGGCGAGGACTCCTCGCCATTACCGAGGGCCCCGCCGCGTCTCCGGGAGTCTGCCGCCGAGTTGGTCAATCAAGTCAGGCTGAAGACGATTAAGGACAGTCGGCGACGTCGTCATTGTTCACGCGTGCAAATTAGGAATCGTTCATCTGTTCTAAGGCCTGCGGTTGCAGAGCAGGACGAATTATACGTTGCAATGATACAACGTGGCCTGTTCACTGGTCACATCTATCCATTTTCTTTGCCGCCTATCCACACGAGGGTCGTTTTGGTGCGTTGTCACAGGATGCTAACCGTAACACGGCAGTAAAAGAGCTCAAACAAGGACAGAAAAGTCACTCAAAGCCTGAAAGTCGACTTCTTAGGTATCGGAGTTGAAGAGCCTCACAACGTCTCCGTCACGCACCATTTCAGTCGCTCTCAATGTCATTTTCATCTCGAGTTAGCGCCGGAGTCGCGCCGCTCTCCTCAAGCGGCAGTCCGGCCTTTTAATCCGTCGGTGATAGAAGATTCTTTCACGCCACCCCAAGCGTTGAGAATCCACCGGCAGACCTCGGAAAAGGAAGACCTTCGCACGCGGCCAATTTTCGTGAACGATTTGAAATCCATTCAATTAAAAATATAGATTTGGCGTTTGTGTCGTGCTGGGTCCTGCTTTGAGGGCACCAAAAACTAGCCCCGCCTTCATCTACAGGCAATTGAGGTCGAGTCCTTTTCTTCTACGTGCAATTTAGGAGGATTGTCTTTCTACTACATGCGCAGAAAATAGTATTACAATAGTATAACATATAAAGGTATGAAAGTAGTTTTTTATTACACTTTGGCAGCATCTGCGCATGCCCATGCCCGAGCGAATTGTAGGGAACGGCCACGTTTTACAAGGTTTTTGTTCTACTTTTGAACTCATAGCCGCTAGTGGCAAAAACAAACAAACAAAAATACATATTATATCCGCATCGTGAAACATGCAACAACCGAAAAAAGTAGCTGCTTGTCATCCGTAAAAATACGGTAATTAGGCCTTCACGTGAAGGACATTTAAAAGAAATTTGTTTTGAACAATTGGAATGTTTGAAGCGATGAATCTTGATGCTCTGAAATTATATAAAATATTTTTGGATTTGAGCTTCTACATCTATGACAATTATGGCAATGTGTACTCATATTACACATTCGGAAATGTTGATTTGTTTTGTGAGGATTGACTGAGAAACATCAATGCCCCACGTAGCAAATAATATATGCGCTAAAAAAAACGAGACATTTTTACAAAATCAAGACATTTTGTATTAAGTATTGCATTATTGAAATAAGTATTGTATTAAGAGTCAATTCCAACATATTGTACACAGCTGAACAAAACTTTCATATGCAAGCTCCACCTTTGTTTTTTGCATAAAATACTGCTAAATTCCTGCAAAAAATATTAAGAATTGAAAATCCTTCTATGATATGTAATATGTTTAGATAAGTCAGCAAAATACTCCTGAAGAAAAGATCGTCAAACAAGCCCCACTTTTTGTTGAAAAGCCAACTAAACTTGGGCCTGTTTGTACAGTGAAGAGAGAAGTTAAACCAGGTAGCATTTATTTCGCATTTCCCATTTAGCCCACGTTCCACTAGACTGGAGCAAGGTTGCAGGGCTGTCCCCCTCCATCACAGCGAGACGCTGCCCTTTATTTGTCACCCATTCACGCCCAAAGCGGGCCCAGAACCAACCGCCCCCTCCCTCGGTGTAATTCGTCGTGCGCTCAGCAGCTGCCGGCCAAGCGTCGCTGCCGTCGTCGGGGGGTGGGTGACAAAGATGCCGAAATCAAAAGCGTCACCTGATTTTGGGAAGATTTTTAAGGAGCCTCTTTGGGAAGGTTTGGGGAGTCGGGTCACGGGCGAAGACGGGGCCAGATGCGCCCGACCCAATCGACAGAAGACACGTGAAACAAAAGCGAGCGACACTGAAGAAAAATCTCGTCGGCGAGCCTCGTTTTCAGGTCCGCCGGCCAATTTCAAAGCGTGTCGGCTAAATTAGCTATTTGAGCCCGTCCAATTAAAAGCCCAATGCCGAAATCCTGCCGGCGTAAGAACTCCGCGCTCGGAGGACACGCTTAAGACAAAGTCAAGAGAAATAAGTAAACTCAAGTCGTGGGGACCGTCGCATCCAGGTTCCCGCACCTCAACAAAAACTGAACAAGTCGATAAAATCCTTCGAGAAAGTCAACTATTTCATTATATTTACTATATTTCATCAACATTATCGCAACAAGCACGGTGGAGCAGCTGAAAAGCGTTGGCCTCATAGTTCTGAGGTCCCAGGTTCAATTCAGGAACCTGGCTGGGTGGACTTTGCTGCGTGGGTTTTCTACGGGTGGGCACTCCGGTTTCCTCCCACATCCCCCCAAAAAAACATGCAAAATTAATCGGACGCTCTAAATTGCCCCAAGCTGGGATCGTGACTGCAGCTGTTTGTCTCTTGTGCCCTGCAATTGGCTGGCAACCAGTTCAGGCCTTACCCCGCCCGCCTCCTGCCCGTTGACGGCTGGGATAGGCTCCAGCACTCGTGAGGATAAGCGGCTAAGAAAATGGATGGATGATTCCAACCTCACACAAGTCACTCTGCGCTCCACCTCGACTGCATCTTCCTGGGCTGACTCTGCTACTCGCAAAAGTGTTGGGCTCTCGCTGCTGTGGACATCCGAGGTCGCCACGAAAAAAGTTTGGTCGTTTGGATCTGGCCTTCTGGACTCCACCGGGGTAACTTCATTTTCCTCACAACCGGAAGCGCAGGTTTCATGACTCAAATATGGACAGTGCGCTGCGAAAATATGGACTAGTCCATTGCATGTGAAGGGGAGTGGCAGCAGTTGAAGCAATCATACCTGAAGTATTTTGCTCGGGCGGGTGAAGGCACAAAGCCACTTTCAATCCGCAGCCAGCGTCCCGCCGCCGTACTAAACTGTCTGAAACAATAAGCCAAGCAACGTCTGAGCTTTGGTACTCCGACATAACAGTGGGATGATTTTTGGAAGACTGCAACTGTTAAAAATTGCGGGGAAAATGTCTCCTTATGGCTCTCAGTCAGCAGATCCAAGCGCCCTCACCTGGACCAGGTCGGGAAGCCACGCTGGAGACTCGACGTCTCTGTGAATTATTCATAGGTGTAACGTGATGACAGTTGACTGTGAACAGGCCCGTCGACCCCCCGCCCCCTCCCTGCCCTGACCCTGGCCGCGTCATATCGGCTGCCACGCTCACGAGGAGACGTGGGCTCGAGCCATCTGATTGATTCGTTCTGTCAAACACGCTTCGGCCGTCTCCGGCGCGGCGTCCGAAACGAGCGTCGCTGCAATCTTTCACAATTACGATCGGCGTCACCATGAAGTCAAAGAGCATCTCCGTCATCTTGGAAAGACGAGCCGGCCCCAAACAAAAGCCGATCAATTACGACGTCCAGCCTCACTTGAGCTGTTCCGTCACTCGAACGTTTATTCTTGATGTTATAATATTTCACATTTTGGCTTGTGGATAACAAGGCAATTGTGAGGAGAACTTGAACCGGTTCTCCAGGTGTTGGTCACGTCCGTCAAAGACTGCGGGGATGGATGTGACGTTCATTTCACTCACCACCAGAGGGTGACATTACCTAAAGTGGACACGCCCTGAGTTCGCTGAACTATTCTGTTTGCGAAATTCTTAATTCCATAAATGCGAAAAAAAACAAGTTTACATTTCTCTATAATTAATTACAATAGCAAATTTCCTTCAGTGCATAACAACTGATCACAGTGATGGTCTTTTATTTCAAAACTTTGAGTCAAGTACGTAGATCTGAAAAATATGGTACTGCACTCTAAAATTCTAATCGACTCGTGAAGACCTAGGAATTATAACTAATTCATTTTCTACCTGACCATAGTAATTCTCAAATTTATTCTCAGTGGCTGCCACTACACTGTCTTTGTATTTTTCCACTTTCAAATTCATTCCACAGGCCGGATTGGACCGCCTGGTGCGCCAATTTTGGCACACAGACCCTATGTTTAACACGCCTGCTTTAAGCATGAGATGTTTGAACAACAACAGTCGAGCAGTAGATATAGACTGACATAATAATCAAAGGCATATTCTTTATCCTCTGGAAAGAATGGCTATCATTACCATAGTTTACGGAGCCATTGTCAGTTTCCTTCTTGTGTACACGTATTATACTGCCCCCTGGTGGTCAGGATGCACACCAGGTGAATTAAATGCATTTCTCAGTGTTCCCCAATACTGTATCCCTAAGCAAACAACTCAGTAAATTTCCTTTGTCTTCTTCAAATGTCCAATCCGATAGCATTGGTGTCATCCGTCCATTTGTATTTTTGCACGGCGTTGCTATGATATGCTGTGATTATCAAGCATGATAAATAACGGACTTGTTGCTTCAGTCCACACTACCTCGAAACTGCGATTTTCGTCGGCGCTTGCTTGTTGCTTTGTAACTGTTGCACGTCGCCAGAAAAACCGCTGGACTCGCAGAACTACTATTTGGCGCCACGATAAAAAAACAAACACAAAAAAAAAAAAAAACGAGCGAGCGGGTGGAACGACACGTGTCGACTGCGAGATATTAGAAGCGCTTTCTGCACCTCAGAGAGAGGATCACAGGGCAGAAGCAAAGCCACTCAGTCTCTCCATGTCCAGCGCTTCAGATAGTTGGACTCGTCTGCCCAGGCGGACATCAAATGGAAGTGACTCAAAAAGCCGGCGCAGAGTTTCATCCCTAGACCAACGTAAGCGCCTCTCCTAACAAACAAGATTTCTATGAGGAGCGTCGCTATCGAGTTATACGGCTCAATCTCTTTTTTGTTGTTTTTTTTTTCCAGGAATGCTTCTATCAATCGGCGACGCGATAGCGGCCTTCACCGCTATTCTAATCTGTTTGTCGACAGAAAGCCTTTTAAATTTCCTCGACCGTTTGTCTTAGCTCACCTCTACCGTTCGACCCCGCCGGCGCCGAGCGTCGGCCGCGCATCCGCCAGACGGCGAGCGGCCGTCCGTCAGCCTCTCGGCGCGGTTGGGATGGCATTGAAATGTGTGGAATTGGATTAAAGCGACCTTATTCCCCAAACTTCAGTGTGAAATCTCAAGTGAGCAGATTTGACAACGGAGCTTTTCGCTCCGCGGAAGCCGACGGGAACCTAACAACTCTCCGGTATGTTTACCGGCGGCGGTAAAATCTCGGCACGGGCGCCCGACTGACGGGGTCCGACTCATTTCCGGCCGTGAGTGACGGCGGACGAGAGGCGAGGCCGTCTGGTTCCGAGCGACCCGCCTGAACTGACGCGCGGCACCGCAGGGAGAGGGCGTCGCGCGGCGACATGACAGGCTGCCGCGGCGAACCTGCGCCGGCTTCAAAGAGCTGTCACAGTGACACTCTGGTACCGTTCTCAGGTGTTGTTAGCCTGTTGCTCCGATCTCACGCTCCACACAAACACGCGCATGCGGCTTCGACGTTCAAATTTAAGCGCTTTCCGGATCAATTTCAAGCCTTTCCACTCGCATTAATGCTGCGGGCAACGATGCATTTGTACAAAACGAGCCGCGCGTCCATTTCGCGCTGCGCTTGCGCTCATTAGGGTCGAGGGTGAGCTGGAGCAAAGCCCATCTGACTTTGAGACCTCTGCGAGGAGCGGGGGGGAGGGTCGCCAATAAACCACGTTTTCTTCATAAGGGTCGTCCGTGAGTTGGAATGAATCCCAGTTGAGTTTTGTTGAGAGAAGCGGAGGCACAGGAATAACAAAACTGAAGACAATGTCAGGAACGCAAGCTTGATGGCCTTTCTTTAACAGCGTTGGGCAACCAAGAGCAGTTTTTTACCTACAAGGAGACAATCTAGAGTTCATTTCAACAGTTGGTGCCTGGATTCAAACCACGCACCCTACAGTCAGTGGACAACCAGGTCTACCAACTAAGCCACAACACCACCCTGCGCATCATGATTCAATGTGGTGGGCACAGTTTGGCCACCGGGGGCAGCATAGTACAGAAATTATAAATGTGCTGCATTCATTTGTCAATTTTCGCAGAGGACAAACTCGACAAAATAGTCTTCTGTCTATTGTTATGTTGTCTGTCTGCGTCGTGCCGCTCAAATATCAGTTAGCTCGTCTATGGCACTTTGCATTGTGTGTTAGGATTAAACGAGTGGAGTCACGCGGTTGTTTTAAATACACAACTTGCAATCGTCTTTGCTTCACGTTTTCATTTTGAGAACAAACTTCAGCTTGGCACCACTCACCTTGTATGATCTGTGAAATATTGTTTACTCGCACGCTGTCATATCACTGACGGTATATGTGACGTTATTTACGTGCCTGTGCCTGTTATTTCGCTGTCTGCGGCGTTGGGAATGCGTCACTTGAAATGTGCAAGAAAACAGACACCAGGAAAGTTTTTCTTTTTTCATACGACATATGCAGTACATCAGAATTCTGTACTGGGACCTTTGACCAATGTGATGAGAACACGAACGTTCGTGAACGATTTTTGCGTATCGCACCCGGTGCTGGATAAATATTGTCCATGCGGGGAGCAACTATCAAAGTGTCAAAAAGAAGCACGCCAACTTACTGTTTTCCATTTCTATTCAACAAAACCTTTCTGACTGCATTTTCCTTTGCCTCCGTTCCCCCTTTTTTTTTTTTTTTTTTTTAACAATCTCTTTTCCTTTCGCTTTGCTCTTTTTTTTTTTTTTTAACAATCTCTTTTCCTTTCGCTTTGCTCTTTTTTTTTTTTTTTTTTTTTTTTACCCAAAACTTTTTACCGCCTCACTTTTGCCCCGGCGCCCTCCTTCCCCGTGCCTGCTCATTTTCAAATCTATGAATTTCTGAACATCATTTCCTGATTTTTCCACGCCGCGGGGACACATTCTCATTCCAGACCGTCTATTTTTTTTTTTTCCCCGCCCCCTCCCTTTTACCACTGTTCAACTCATTTCCTCCCTCCATTTTCGGTGAGTCTGGCGGACATGTGGAAGTTCGTGTGGAAGTTGTTGTGGTGTGTGTGTGTGTGTGTGTGTGTGTGTGTACAGGTGGGGGGCGGGGGGGGGGGGAGAGTGCCCAAACCAATGTCATTCCAAATCCAATCACGGCCATTGGAGATGTACTGCGACGCTTCGCTCCCTTTAAGGATCCCAACTGTGGAATTAATCACGCCCCTGAGAGAGCTTCGCTTCTGACGGTGAATGTGCTTCACCCCCCCCCCCCCCACATGCTTTTGGAAGATACACACTTCCATCCCTTTTTTTTGCCCCCCCCTCCTGTAAAAACTGGAAAATGTCAGCGCTTTTCACTCTTAAGTAACTGGAGCAGGGTCAAAATGAATGCTTGTTAAAAAAAAAAAAAAAAAGTCCTTTATCCTAAAGCCTGTCATATTTCTGGGTCTGTGTGAGGCCCCCCCCCCCCCCATACAATAAATACAACATGGAAGAAATCCTAAAAAAAAAAATACAGATGGTTCTCATCATTACTTGTGATTTCATTCAGTATTTAGTGGACTGCCTCTGATTTGTTTCATGGAGGATATTTTTTAAATGTACAAATACATTAAGTGAGCCATGCTGGACTGGTTGCCGCTCAGTTGTAGAGCGCATCCATTCTTTTTTTTTTTTTTATTTTTTTGAAATTATATTATAGTACTATTATAGTATCGTTCTATTGTAAGTCAGCCCTCGATCCAATATTTTGTCGGCCGGACCTGTGGCGGTCAGCGGTACCAGGGGCGTTAGCTGGCGGGGATCTGAAAAAGTAGCAAAGCCCGACGGTGCTACCGTGGGTGTCGGTTAACGGTGCTACCGAGGGCGTACCAAAATAGGTCAGCTCGTAAAGAATTGGTCTCACAGTTCTGAGGACCCGGGTTCCATCCCGGCCCCGCCTGTGTGGAGTTTCCACGTTCTCCCCGTGCCTGCGTGGCTTTCATCCGGGTGGGCACTCCGGTTTCCTCCCACATCCCAAAAACATGCAACATTAATTGGACACTCTAAATTGCCCCAAGGTGCGATTGTGACTATTTGTCTCTATGTGCCCTGCGATTGGCTGGCGACCAGTTCAGGGTTTATCCCCGCTTCCTGCCTGTTGACAGCTGGGATACGCTCTGGGACCCTTGTGAGGATAAGCGGCAAAGAACATGGAAGGATGGATGGATATTATAGTACTTGACCTCAGCGTCACAGGTAACTGGCAAAAATGCACGTTATTAGAATTGCGGGACAACAAAATAATCGAGTAGAACCGCAACAAAGTCTCCAAGCTGGCCTGTTGTGAGGCAGATGTGCTAACCACAAATACACAATGGTGCTTATGAGGTATACGCATAATATTTTACCAAAAAGATGTCCTTTTTTTAAAGTTTCATTTCATAGGATGAATGTTCAAATGCGACAGGGGGAAATAAAAGTTGATCATGTGTCACATGTCACTTAACTGTGTCTTCAGTAGGGAAAATTGATTATGACGCGTTGTGAGCATGTGCTGCATTTATATTTCTGCAGGTATCAACAAGATGTTTGAAGCTTTTAGCAGCTCACCTCCAGGGCTTTCCTCTTACTGTTCAGCAGCTTGGAAATGTCCCGGGCCACTCGCTCCACGAGGTCCTTGGGGTTGTTCCTCTTGATTTCAAACTGGCTCCTCTTCTCATTGTAAATCTGCTGGCGCACACACAAAAGCAGAAGCACAACTCAGATTACACAACACGCCTTCGTTTGTTTTAAGGGGATAAATAATTTAATCGCCGGGGAGCAGCGCGCTTGCTCCGAAGCGAGCGCACAAGATGGTAAACATGATCCGGTCTGCCGTCCCTCCCGTAGTATGCAACGGCCACGTCGCCTTAAGTAAACAGAAAGCGGGGGCACCTTTAATGGCGCAGCACTTAGCAGGGACAGCTGCACTCTGAAACAAATGAAATATACAATATACCGCGTGCTTTCCTCATCTTCCAAAATCCGGAATTGTGGCCGGACAACAACCCAATTGCGGGTTTACGGAGAACCTCAACCGTACAACCTCGGTTCTCCACCGCAACCCGTTCCAGAAGGCTGTTTGAGAAGTGATTTGTTCGAAATCCGAAATCGGTATTTCCCATTGCGATTAATGGAAAAAGAAATAATGTGTTCCAAGCCCAAGAATAGGCTTTTTAAAGCACTTTTTTAGCTTTTCCTAATAAGAAACTGCATAATAATGAAATTTAATTTTTTTTTTTTTTTGCTCAAAATGCATGCTTTAGTAGGAGCAATATATGATATTCGTTTCACACACACCCACCCCTTCACTCATTCAGAAAAAACATGGTAAACATTTGCACACTGACAAAAAACTGGAAACAAAATATTTGCTTGCCAGTGTACGTGCATGTGCCTTTAAGAGGTGGGGGGCCTGCTGGGGTGGCGCGTGAGCGTCTGGGCGTGAGCAGTGGCCGACAGCAGCGCCTTTGCCAAGCTTACGATAAATGTTTGAAAACGCATTGGCGACTGGAATGATGCTTTCGCGCCTGCGAGGACTCTACAGGATGCAAAGATATCGTAAAATCCCATGAAAGACAAAGCAACATGATTTAGCAAGGATGCAAAGTACTTTTGTTGCCAATACCCAAATCCCAAATGTAATTTTAACTCCTATCTATGCATGGAAAAAGGCAGAATTTGTTAAATCGTATTGCCAGAACTTCAGTACCTTTTCAAATTGGGTATACATTTTGAGGAAAATTTATACTTGCGTAATAAATTGAGTAATTTCTACATTGGGCAATGAAAAAATACGGTAAGTTCTCCAGGAGATCGTATTGATGCCACACCACAGCAAAACAAACCAAAACAGAATTGTGTGACTTGCACCAGTCGCTGTAAAACATTTGCTCATGTTATTTTTAGCAGGTATTGTTTACCGCCACACACAGTCACAAGTACGGCTGTAAAGATCGATCGAATAGCTCAAAGAGTTTAATGATAAAAATGTCGAAACAAAATCTCCACCACGAAAACTTTGCAGGGATCCTTTTTCCACAGGGACAAATGTAATCTCCGATGCACGCGCCGCGCCAGTCTGTGAAGAAATAAGCGAATAGGGAAGAGAGCGAGAGAGAACGCGGGTAAAAGCCACAAAATGACGAAAGTCGGGATCATTTCACACTTTAGAAAAATTGTTGGAGTTACAAACGTACGCATGCCTGATGAAATCTCCCCCGAGTACACAAAGCGACGTGCAGCCGGAGGGGGTGGGGGGGGAATCAAGGAATCCGCCACGTAGCCGAAAGCCGGGATGGCGGCCGTTGTGCCCGGTGAACTGACGCGTCTGCTCCGAGAGGTTCAAGACCGCGCCGCCATTGGGCCGGACTTGCTCTTATTCCCCCGAGGGATCCCAGATTGCGCCAGGTCAAAAGAGGCATCGTCTCGCTCAGGTGACGCACGCACGAGCTCCGTACAATCAAAAGCGGCGATCGTTATTTCGAGTGCGTTTCCCCCAAGGTTAAACGAGCTATCAGTGGAATCTTAATAAAGCAGCCAAGAGTAAACTTTTCTCCGCTCCGGTGAAGAATCAAGTCAAAACGCCCGACTGCATATTTGTTTTTAAATCAATATTCATTTCGTTCATGCGCTCCGCCCCGCTCGAGCTCCCGGGTGAGGGACAAAATTAAACACGAGGACTTTCCCCTTTATTATAATCGTACTAAATGTCGCGAGCAATTTCCACAATTGAATCATCCTCGCAATAAATAATAAGATGGCTTGAACAAAAATCTTTGCTACAGTGCCACGAAAAGCAGTTACGCAAGTACCGGGTTCGAACGTCTCGATTGATTAAGATGAGAGATCCCGCATCACAAGGGAAAAAAATGGGCAGGACTTTATCTATTCTCGTCCGTGGTGTACTCGAAAGGACCAACAAAGCACACCAGACATCGGGATAATCGACATCGACAATCATCTTGCTGTGAGTGGGATCATACCAAGAGTGACCCGCGAGACAACACACGACTGCCAAATGTTGGGGTCGGGGGCAAAAGCTATCATCCCGAGTCTGTGGTTCTGGCCCCGTCACACCATCGCGTTCTGGTCAGCGTTTGAGGAAACGTTGGTAGTCGCCCGTGCTCGCCAGGAGCGTTGTTTGAACGCAAGTGAACGTCGAGGATCGCTGGCAATCGGCGGGAAAAAAAGTTTTCAACACGTACAAAAGTTCTCACCGAGACCAGCGTTCATCAACGTTTAATTTTAAACGCTGCAGAACGTTCAAGAACGTTCGGGGAACGTTTTAACCAACGTTCGCCGAGCGTTGCGCGCGTTTGGCTATCGCGAGTCAGTCGTAAGTCGAGCTTTACTTGGTTAATCGTTTGCATTGCAGTGAACGACTCGCTGGCGACCTGTCAACGACCACGGAACAATCCCGTAGCGCACACAGCGTGCAACTAAAGTCAAACGAACGTCCTTTGGCGTCCATCGAGCGTCACTCCTGCGTTTCCCGAACGTCCACGCGTACGGGTACAGAAACCGACGCTTTGCATTCTTACTTGCGGCGCGAGTCGCGGAAGTCCGCACCCCACCTTTTTTTTCGTCCAGGCGGCACCACGGTGACTGTTCAAACTCACAAGAACAACTGAAGCGAGAATGAAATTTGTCAACATTTTCGTTCCCGACACGCCGTCAAAACGCTATTCTGTCGTTTTTCACCCGTTTAGTCACGCGCTCGGCTAACGTTGACAAATTGCTCGTTGCGCGCACACGCTAATGGTTTTTAGGGGTATCTTATTTGGTCGCTGTTACACGCTTCTCGTGCGTTAGACACACGTTAATCACACGCCAGATGTGTCGTCCGCCTTTGAGAACGCTGAAAAATAGAACGATTGAAATGTTCAGAGAACGTTGACCAGAACGTCATGGCGTGACGGGGCCATTAACTACCTTCCATTATTTGGGAACGTCAATATCGAACAGGTTTTACCAGACTAACTAGCGCGGGAAGCTAAAATCCCCGCACGCACGTTTCACATGCCGCGGGTGTATCTTGGCTTCGTGGTTCCATTTCTCATGAATATCACAGATGACGGCTCAGTATTCTATACGGGTTTCCTCGGTTTGATCGAGCATGACACTCGCTTAATGGATCCGCTTGCACCGTTTTCCACAACTGCCGGCGCCCGTGTTTATTTTTGGATCACGTAGCGCTAACCTGAACAAACAAAAGAAAAAAAGCAATCGCTTTCACCGTCGTTTTGTACGTTGGCCGAGGAAAGACACTTTCGTTGCGTTTGTCAGGTCATGCGCTTTTAAACATGGACGCCCAAAATCTCGCCAGTCAAATTGAATCATCTGATAATTACGTGGACGTAGTTGGCGCATGATTTCAACGAGCGTGCGCGTCATCGGCACGATTGATAGTAATTAACGGTCAATTAAACAGCGCTGGAATAACAACATATACTGTAGTTATTGGTGGCAATAACACCGCTACGTCGTCAAGGTAGCCTCAGCATGCGCCATTCATAATTCATAACCAAATGAAAGTTAACTTTATATGGGGCAGCTCTATTTTTAAATCATGAGCGTGGCCGTGTTTGTTATAGCAGGACATTTTTAATGCATTCGGCGTTAGACCGCCACCGACTTGTGGTTAGCGTGTCGAGATGGCAGTTTGGGGGTTCTGGTTTTGAATCCCAGTCCTGCCTTGCCGTGTGGGTCTTTGCATGAAGTTCTCATGTTACATCCACCGAAGACAGAAAGGTCCATTTGTGTCTGTATTTAATAATTCCTTGCTATGATTTTGTATGACATCTGAATAAACTGTGACGACACCGACGAGAAATCACAACAAAAGTTAATTCAAGATAACGAAGTGCTGCCTTCACCAGTGAAGAAGATTCCGTCCAATAGATGTTCTCGCTATATTTGTGGTCACTTCCACCGCCGCAGTCCTTGTTGCAATTGGCTCGTGTTTTGACGAAAGCGTCGCTTTTAAATTATTAAAACAAAATGGAAATAAAAATGATGTTTCCTCTTGGAAAGCATGATTGCAATCATTTGAAAACACAAACAGAACATTATTGTCTCCAGTTGTTCAATAAAATTGCGAAGGGGGCTCATTTGTTCTCGGATTAAAACGTCTACTCGAGCAAATCTGTCATGCAGTTGGCTTGAGGCCGGAAGCCCGGGCAGCGTTCTGCGCCGGCCCGTCATCCTCCGAGGGGACGGCGAAACGTGGCTCGGCGGACCGCCGCTGACGGCCAATCAAACCGTCTGCTGCCGACGCTTCACACGGGATGCGACGCCGCCGACTGCCAATTGCCACCAATATGCTTTTGTTGGCACGGACGGCGCAAGAGAATGAAACTCGCACGTTGACGAGTTCTGGGTACAGCTTGTTGTCGTCGCACGCGTTCTGTCGTGCTCGCCATTAAGCCACGATGACGGGCTCCAGTGCTGCAAACACTCGAGCGCGGCGCTGTAAACACACAGATGGGAAGACAGAGGGCGACGGCACGCCGGAAAAACCTCTTAAAATAAAACATCGTGCTGCAGGCGAGTCCACATTGGCGGGTGCACAAGTCATAATCGCGTCCGAGGGCAGCAGCGGTAGCTTACTGAGCTAACTGCTAACTCGTAACTGTAGCTAACTGCGCCTTTGCCTCACTGACGAAAAATGTTAAGTACGTACGATCTCGCCGTACAGTTGACAACTCACACAAGTATATCTGGCGATTAACTTTTCCACAGATGCTAACTGGAATCCCTGGAGTTGTAATTGTGAAATGTTTAGAGGCGCCACAGTCCTTGTACTTTTTTTTTTTTATTAATTAATTGAAGCACAAAAAACATGGCGCAATTGTCAAGGAAGAAGCAGATTGCGCTGGAGGCTGGAACTATAGCATAATTGTAGAATGAGAGGAAAGAAAGAAGAGAAGAAATAGAAGAGTGGATGTTTCCAGTAAGAGTCTGTTGCAAAGATCGCAGAAGCCATCGAATGTACTGGTACTCCTGCGTTTCAGTGACAGAGACTCTCCACGCTTCACTTTTTTTTTTTTTTTTTTTTTTTTTGGTCACAGGTACAACTAGGTGAAACTATAACTACAATTAAGTATTAAGTCTCGTTCAAAGACAGCCGGGGTAAGATCCAGGTCACCAATGACCCGAATGAGGACAAATCCTAAAGACCACCGACATGAACGGAAATTCTGAGATCAGATTCACTGCTGATTAGCAGGACCTTGCAGCGAGCGCGCACCGTCGTCTGCCGCTTTTAGTTAGCTAAAAATGCTAACACAGTGGCATTCCTTGTAGAATTAAGCCTCACTGACAGCTTGTGTCCATGTTTCCCCTCCGCTGACACTCATCATCAGTCTGTTTTCCTCCCTCCGCTGTCTCATTAAGGCACATAACTCTCCCCCAAAACACGACATCAACTGTAGCCGTCAACGTCTCCGCTAAATTCGTCTGACCGACCGCAGGCGTCGGGCTTTCCTCGCACCGCGCCGAGCTTCTGTTGCGTTGCGTCTTATCGAGCCGCCCGCGGAGGAGCCGCTGCCGGACCGCTCAGTCGAGCCCACTGATATTCCTTAATGACGCGGCATCCGTCTGTGTCAAGCGGCCGGACGCCGGCCGATTGTGGCCGACTTCAAGGAGAGATAAGCCGTCCTCCCTCCTCCACGCAGCAGGACGAACGCGTCGACGCTTACGGCTCGACTTTGTTTTATCAGTTTTCCTGCTTTACCATATTTTGTCTTTTATAGGGAAAACGTTTGACAAAAAAATTCCATGACTATTGGATGTCGTGAAACGAATAATTCATTTTTTAAGATACAGCGGTGGCATGAGTATGAGTAACCACGTACCGCCGCCCCTGACTTCATCACCGAGTCCACCACCATATCACTAAATCTTAAACGCCTCCAAAATCCAACATTTTATTTTAATAAAGTATGCAAGATGCAAAAAGCCACAGCAACACAATCTGACCTTCAAGTAACTCCACTTTGCAATTATAATGTCTGGTCGGGATTAACAGGTGAGGATATGCCAAGAAAATGAGGCGAGTGCAGACTGTATTTTGCTATGTTGATCTTGCCACAAGCAGAGACGAACAGGCCTTCGCACCTCTTTTATCATCATGGCGAATGCTTGAACACAATGGTGCAAGGTAAAAATATTCAAGGTCAAGGACACCCGGTTCTAATTGGGGCACATTTGAGTGTACAGTGATGCCTCGGTTCTCGACTACAATCCGTTCCAGAAAACGGTTTGAAAAGTGAATTGTTTGAAAACCAAATCGGTGTTTCCCATTACAATGAATGGAATAAGAAATAATGCGTTCCAGACCTAAAAAAATTGACTTATTTAAAGCATGTTTTTTTTTTTTAGCTTTTCCTGATAATCAACTGCATTGTAGAAATACATGTATGGTTTAAATATCATAAAATTATTTGAGACATATATTTATTTTTTGCTTAAAATGTATGCTCTAGTAGTAGTGTACGCTTGGCTGGGTGTGCATTGGCGTATTTGTAGCGACTCAGCCCCCAGCCTTGTAAACGTTTTTTTTTTTTTTTTTTAATTAACAAAAGTGCAGAATAACGAAACAAACAGAGTGACTTGTCCCGTTAGGGGTCGCCACAGCGCGACATCTCAGATGAACGCTGATATTTGTTTGGCACAGTTTTTACGCCGGATGCCCTTCCTGACGCAACCACTCTCGGGGAGTGGAGGCCCCAGTGGCATACAAACTCACGAACAATAATGAGGGGGGAGAAAAACATTTGTTTTAATTTTTACAAAAAGTAACCAAAAAAATCGTAACTCGAGTTAAACAAAACAAAAATGCAGAAATGCTTCATCAACTGTACGTATCAAATGTCTTCGGGGGTGGTGACAAAAAAACTAACCTAATGTCATTTGTTTCTGCCGTCTCTTAGAACATTTCTGAAGTGGCTCATCCCGACATTAACATTTTGGAGTGCTCTGCTACATTCAGATTTATTCGGGTGATGAAGTTTGACAAAATTACGGATTTCGTTCCACTTGGCACAAATGGGTTTGATGTCAGCACTTAGGACAAACAACAGTCACTACCGGGACACGTCTGTGTGCAGAGGCTGCATTATAAAGAATAACAAACGTGCGCCGCTTACACTGCGCCCGTTATTTTACTTTATTATTTTTTTTTTCAGGGGGCGTTTGAATTGACAGTAACAAAACGCGTCGTACGTGGGTCAACTGCTTGCGCCGCGCACATTATGTTATTTCCCGTTTTTTTGGGCGGCATGAGAATTCACAACAAAGCGCATCGTCGGCCAGCTGGTCTGGCTACACGCAATATGTTATTCAGCGGCGTTCGAGCATCGATTTTCGTTCGAAAACAAAAGCAAAAAAAAAAAAAAAAAATCTCGAGATTTTCGTTCGAAAACTGAGGTGGAACTGGTGATGGGAACCGATTTTTATTCTACCTTCACGCGGGGCACTCGTGGCTGGGTAAGAAATTGCTGCTTTAACCCATTCGTGGGCAGCGTCCGATTTTTGGGACATCATGATTTTCACGCATTATATCCTCCATTTTTTCCACTTGAAAAATATATCCTTTAACGAGCAAGGTCCTATTTTTGGGATGAGCGACTAAGAAAACTCAGGAACCCTCTCGCGAGCAGCGTCCCATTTTTGGGACGAGATTATAAATGAGTAAACTAAACACAGTACAACTAAACCATAAACGAAAAAGAAGTGTGATTTCCTTGATTGTGGCCTGTTAGGAGACTTTTATCTCAATAAGGCAAAAAATTGCCACCCTACCAATGAATGGGTGAATATCCACAATGGCCAACTTCTTATTCAACATTCGAGGCAGGACCCTGTAACAATTTCATGCATCCTGGTAATGACAGAAGACATGAAAGAGTGAAATTCCAGAGCACTAAAACGCACCCCGATAAACACGCTAGCAAAGGCTAAAGGACTTTAAACGTGATCCATTTGTTGGCAAAATAGGAACTCCAAGAAGGACTTTAGGGTCCAAGGTGGAAGATACGTAAAATAAAGAGGAGTGGAAAGAACAAGGCATGATTGTAAGGCGGGCCCGTGGGGGGGGTGTGGTGGGGGGGGGGTGGGGGGGGGTGGAGACACGGCATTATCTGCGAGCTCGCCGCATCCGGGCAAACGTCACGGGAAACAAAGGCCGGCCAGCATGTTTACATACACCCCATTTGGAGAGTTTCAGATAAGAGGAGGGTGACATTGAGCGGGGGGAGGAGGGGGGCGGTGACATTATCAGAGGGAATGTCAACCGGTGATCCAAACAGGTGGCAACAAAGACACACACAAACACACCATCAAACCCCCAAAAGCCAATAAAGGCTCACCTAATCTCAATGACGTACAAACTGCAAGCAGCCTGAAACATTCTGGAATAATTGGAGGCTTTTTTTGGGGTGAGAGGGGCTTTGCCGATCCCCCTGGAGTCAAGACCACAAGAAATAATAAACACTGCTGCAGACGAGGTTCGTGGCCCCGGGTTCAATTCACCTCCTGTACCGCCCAAGATTAACGGCGCTGAATGTACGAGCATCGACCTCGTTTTCTCTCCATTCAGGGTTAAACCACCAACCACCGAGTCACAACATGAAACCACGCAGGCCGGCCCAGGAGATGGTGACGGCTCTTTGTCCAAATGTTCAACATTTCCCCACATGCTTTCTTGCTCAAAAGAAACACATTCCCGGCCTCCAGAGCGCACCTGGTTACAAGCCTCACCGAGTACATTTGTAGAGGAAATACCATTTGGTACATACGTACGCCGCAAGTCCCCGCATTGAAACCCACGATATTTACAAAGAAAGACGGTACGCAGAAAGAGTTTCACGCTAGTGCTCACGCGAAGTCGAGTGCCGCGCTAGCGCTAACGCGAACAGGGCCGGTTGAAATAAAACTTACCGGTAAATATCACAGACACGCCAGTAACACAGCACAGCGCTAATGCTAGGGCAGCGCTAACAGGGCCGGTAAAAGTCACTTCCTCGGCACATATATTCCACCGGTCTCATTCTTACCTCTTCCGTTCGAGTGCCCCCTTGCAGACATTAGAAAAAAAAAAATGCACAAATTAGCCGCATCAGCGCTTAAACCGCAGGGTTGAAAACGTGTGAAAAATTGTGTGAAATTACATTTAAATTAATTTTATATATAATAATTATTTTAATTATATAAATTAAATTTATGAACAGTTGACATTCACGGTGGTGCGAGCAAGAAATGGCAATATTGTGAGCTTCAATCGTAACATACTGTAATTTTTTTTAAAACTTAATGTTATAATGGCAACAAACCAAAAAAAAAAAAAATACCAGTGTGCTTGTTAAAAATGTTTTCTGAAAATATTCATGATTTTGTTCTGCTAAAACTATTGAAGCTGTTCATTCAATCGATAGATTACACAATAGTGTTTGTAAAATCAGTTTGTCATATATATTTAATCTCACCCCCCCCCCCAAAAAAAAAAAAAACATCCTGAAATGAATCTCGAGTCTTTTCTGAACTAAGACACATGACAAAAATAATTTTAGTAACCGGGATTTGGATTAATCGATTAGTGAATCATTTCGAATTCTTTAATCGTGTCTTGCAGTATATCATATTTTCCGCGCTATAAGGCGCACCTAAACTCTCAAAAGTCGCCTTATAATCAGGTGCGCCTTATCTATGGATCAATATTGAGCCTTTAGCGCAGCCCATCTAACGGATCCATAACGTTACCCCAGCCTCTACTGTAGCGTCTATTCTATGTGCCTTATAATGCGGTGAGCCTTATATATTGAAAATGGGCCAGTCGTTGAAGGTGCGCTTTATAGTGCGGAAAATGGTACTTACTGAATCGGCTCCTGCTGTTGGAATGATACAAATTTTTGTGAGACTATTAAAGGTTATTTGACTTTCCTGGACGGCCCTTGGATGTGGAAGAGGAGAGTCTTTTTTTTCCTGTTCTGTAGTGAACGCCGGGAAAACCGCATGAACACGAGCAGACTCCTGCAGGAGCTGCTGTCAGCCACAGCTCACGCCAAGATTCTCACACACAGATCCCTCACTTCACACAGTGAATCCCCTCTTAAAGGCACATAGCTTACGTACACATTTTCTGCTTTTTGTGTTTATATACCTTTATAATCTGTTTTTTTTTTCCAATACAGCAAGCTGGAGCAATTTTTTTTGTTTTCCTTTTAAAATATTCTCTCTCTAAATTGCAGTTTCGCTGGCTGCAACAAATAAGAGATGAATGTCGGTTGAACAAAAAAAAAAAAAAAAAATTCGCCTGGTCCACCAAAGTGATTCCGTGTGGCGCCACCAGACAACCAACGATTCATAGCAAAAAAAATGACTCGCAGGAGGGGAGAAGGATGAGAGGAAATGTGGGCCACCCTCCCCTCCCCCCCTCTTCCATCCTCTGTCATGGTATTTGTCTTTTCGACGGAGATAAAGTGCAGGCTTTTTATTAACTTTATGATGGTAGAGAATTGCCTTTCCCCGTTCGTGAGGATTTCTCACATAAATAGTCGCAAAAAAAACAAAAACAAAAACATATATAACCCTCCCTATAATTCTTCTTGTCGCCATTTCTCTTATTTCCTCGACATCCACGTTCGGTACCTCACACGGAGGTATATTAAATACGCCGTCATAATTTCCTGCCTCGCCATTGTACTCTCTCAAAGTAGCGACATTAAAAGGACTTGGGGAAAAAAAAAAAAAAAAAAAGGATAAATCAAGCGACGCCTTGGAAGTTGTGTGCGGGATTTCATGCCTCCGCGCACTCGACGACTTCAAACGTGCGAAACGGCGCACATTATATTTTTGCTACATGCGTGACGGTGTGTGTGCGTGCGAGTTCTTTTGAGTGGGCTGCGTTGAGGTCCTCCCGCTGAGGAGACAAAGCCTCGAGGGGGTTGTCTCGCCGCAGCGTCTCCTCCCCTCCTAATTACGGAGCACTTCCGTGGCGCCGATGAAACCTGGCACCTGTCCATCAGTCTCCCTCGGCACGTTGCATTTGTCGTCTGTGTTTATTTTGATTTAAAAAAAAAAAAAAATAAATAAACAATTCGCACACGGAAAAGAACCCCATGCAGCTCTGACGCGAATAGAAATGCACGCGTAAATACCACTTTAAAAACGCAAAAATGTTGTTTGTGCTGCCGCAAGTCGATAGATGGCATTCGGCCGATATTGCCTACGCGGTATAAGACTTTGACAAATTATTACATCAATTTTCAGCGATTTCAGGGTGCAGCCACGTTTGACGACATCGTCCTCTGTTGCCGAGCGATAACGTCACGACGTCCCTGGCGCGTGCGTCGTCGACGTCACCTGACCAAACAGATAACGGACTCACTGTTTATGTTGTGATGAGAAGCGGAACAAATTGATGACACGGCGACTTGAACCAAATGTTAGCATTTTTGCTTTTTCTCTGCAAACACGATGATTGAGAAGGACTTTGGGTGACACAACAAAGCGTGACAGAAAGTGCGGATGGGCGAGTCTCCCTCCATAACACATTGTCCGTACTTCAGCTTCCACCACATAATAAAAGAACGTTGCTTTGGTCAATTGATGACTCGAAATCAGCCATAGACGTGACTTGGAATGGACTTCAACCAATGGTGGGAGTAGGCGACTTCTGTCACCAAAATTCGTCTGGGATAAGCTCCGGCTCATCCTGCTGTCAGCCACACCTCACACACAGACTCTCTCATGCAGATTTCTCACTTCACACTGTGGAAAAAGGCAGGTTTTTTTTTTTTAAACTTCTTTGGAATCAGGAGGAAAAATCTTGATCAGCGAACCTACTATTTTTCTAACTTGTGCCATGTTAGGATACTCACTAACGTACTGCTGGTCCAATCCGTATTAGTACTGGTCACACACACACATATTATATATTAAATATTTTGTAGACCACATGATTGGTCACTTTAAACTGCTCCCTTTGCACAATTGTATTGGTCTATAGTTGGGGCAGCACGGTGGCCTCACAGTTCTGAGGTCCTGGATTCAATCCCGCCCCCACCTGTGTGGAGTTTGCATGTTCTCCCCACGCCTGCGTGGGTTTTCTCCGGGTGGGCACTCCGGTTTCCTGCCACATCCCAAAAACATAAATTGGACACTCTAAATTGCCCCTAGGTGTGATTGTGAGTGCGATTGCTGTTTGTCTCAATCTGCCCTGCGACGGGCTGGCAACCAGTTCATGGTTTACCCTACCTCCTGCCTGTTGACGGCTGGGATAGGCTCCAGCACTCCCCGTGACCCTCGTGAGGATAAGCGGCTAAGAAAATGGATGGATGGATGGTCTATAATGGGAACCGCAAACGGGAAAAGGCACTCTGTACAAGCTTAACACAATGTGGGCCGTTAACACGCTCATCTATTCTAAATGAAGATTTTACATCTTGCACGGCTCTTATAAGGAATAGTTCCTATAAACTTCGTTTTGAACGTCAAACTGCGGGAGAAAAATTCCTTGTGTGTTTTTCCCCACACTTGGCCAATAAAAGCCGATTCCGATCCGTGCAATGATGACGAGTGCACTAGACAATGAATAACGACACCAAACAAACAAACAAACAAACAGGCAAACATTATCTTCACGATGTAATGTTCATTTTTAAAAAGCAAGGTTATTGGGGCTTATGTGCTGTCGCTCGTCTCCAACACAAAGTAGGTGTGGTCAAAAAGTGGAAGTATAAGGAACAATTCTGGTAGCCAAAAACAAAAAAACTTGTTTAAAATGCGGTGTGAAAAAATGTTTTCATTGGTTGCTTGGCTCCCTACTTTTAACACTCAAGCACAATATTACCATGTGAGGGTGTCAAAGGTCAAAATCATCACAAAGTGGAGTGACTGGACTATTGTCTAACAGAAACGACGCATTCTTCTTCTTCTTTCTTTCTTTTTTTTGTATCCGTCTGGAGCGTCTGTCTCTAACCTGCGTGACTGTCGCTCAGGCAGCCATTTTGTCCTGGCCCTCTTATCTCAGGCTCACCGTGGGCAAAAAAAAAAAAAGCAATGCAGGGAGGGATCCCGAGGTAATTTAAAGGCGCTTTCTGTTCCATTTCGAACCTCCGCCAACTATATAGTCTTGTACCGCACGGGTGGACTTGGACTCTGTTCTCCAGTCTTTCTTAGACCTGACAAAACCTGACCCTGTAGGTTTTCCCGCTAATCTTTCTCCCAGTCTGCTGAGCTTGATAGAGAGAGAGAGAGAGAGAGAGAGAGAGAAAGCAGCTCCGTGTTTAGTCATTACACAAAAAGCACAGCCCAAGTATGCGAAGACGGCAGCTGAAAGACAAAAAGATGCTATTGGCCAACTTGGATGGCAGCACGTGATCCCCTGTTAGGACCTCAGTCCAATGAAAATCTAAGCGAAAAGGTAAAGGTTTCGCTTTTTCTTTGGGACACTTTGTCAGACTAATTCAAAAAATTGTTGCTATTTGATTAATTGTTGCACTTCCAGTGTTTACATAGAGGTTTTGAAAAGATGAGATTTTTTTTTTTTTAATCAAGTTCATGCAAATTAGTCCTTGAAAAAAAAAATTTTTTTTTTTTTTAAACACTTGTTTGGTATCAGGAGGAAAAATAAAATCACAAAAGGGGGAAAAAAAAGACTCGAAAGACTTATTTGCATTTCTGCGTATAAGTGGATGGGAGGGGGGGGGAAATCGATAACAATCAAAAAGATTATGCGCATATCACCCGGCACTACTTTCCACAATCTCGAGCTATTCCTCACAAGAGCTCCGTTTAGCCAGCGTCGGAGGATTGCGCCACAAATGTTAAGCCTTTTGCAGGCACGAGACAGAACAAGTACTTTGAGAAGAAAGACCGATACAACGTGATAAAAATCGGACACTTCAAATAGAACCTGCTGCTAAGAAGTGTAACTAGTCCTCTTTAAGTGAGCTCATATTTATACACGTAAGCGTGGCAGCTAAAAACAGACGTTTGCTGTCTCGCAGCAAATTAATAGAGACAGAGGAACAAGTGCTACTTTCTGACCATCGGAAAGATACAAACACGACATAATTTTTACACTGTACAGTGTTCCTTGCTTTTTAAATGGACACGGGAAGACAAATAGTGAATACCTGCAAATAACAGGCCAACCAAAAGGATCTGGAACTGACTACCGTACTTTTTCTATTACATAAGGCTATGGACTGACTAAATGAAGGTTGCCAACTCACTTCAACATAGTTCCAAGATGCCACAAGATTGTCCCAAAGCAATATTTTTACATTAGACATGGCTCTGGCCTGAAGATAAAACTGAGTTTTCAGAAGATAACGACAAAAAAAATCTGCAGATCAGTAAATACCAAGACGGAAATACGCATGGATCACTTTCTTGCTTTATCTTTTTTTTGTCACGCCTTTTAACACATGGACACAAAAACTTTGCACCCCACCCCCTCAAAAAAAGCCGCTTGTCCTCAGAAGGGTCGCGGGAGTGCGGGGGGCCTATCCCAGCTCTCATCAACAAGAGGCAGGGTACACCCTGAACTGGTCGCCACCCAATCGCAGGGCACATGTAGACAGACAACAATCACACCCGGGGGGGAATTCAGAGTCCCCAATGAATGCAAGTTCTGGGGATGTGGGAGGAAACCGGAGTACCTGGAGAAAAGCCACAGAGGTTCAGGGAGAACATGCAAACTCCACAAAGGCCGGGTCAGGATCCGAACCCCGGTCCTCAGAGCTGTGAGGCCGACGCTCTAACCAGTTGCCCCACCGTGCCGCCCATATACAAAATCTGGCTGGCAAATATGTGGATAGTATGGATGTCATCATCCGGGGCCCCAAAACCTCACAGGTGTGCCGCAAAGACCCTCCCGGCATCCTTGTGACACAAAACCCCGCAATTCCACACCGGAGGTCAGAGCGTCTCCCTTCGTCAAACGCGGCCGGAGCTGCTTTTGTACGGCGTGCCGATTTCTGCCAAACTGCCCGTTTCCATGGAAACACCCAATGACCAATAACAGAGAACAACCTGGGGAACAGTCAAGGCGAGCGAAGGCAGAGGCAGACAATGACAGAGAGCCACGGGAAAGAAAAACACGAGAATCTTGCGGAACAAAAGAAGCAATTTAGTATCGGGGACAGCGTGAAGTCTGACTGTGTCGTCAGTGTAAATGATCCTTAATTTCAGTGTGTCCAGCTGGGCCAGATTAATGCTTCCCCCCTTCTGCACTAGAGAAAGCGCCGGGCCTTCATTTCATCGGGGGTCCTCAAAGCGACGAGTCAGGCTCTGAGCGGGGACCGCACCAGCGTTCAGTTCAGAAAGGAACACCGAGTACCGGACATTTTCTCCACTTCTTATCCGGCGCGGACCGAGAGCCCGAAAAGCGGACGAGTCGCCGGTCGATCGCGGGGCCAGCAGAACAAGAGCCGGCCATGTCAACCACTACGTGGCCGATGATGCCACAGAGTACGTTATCCAGTAAAAAAAAAAAAAAAAAAAAAAAACAAAAAAAAACACTTTTTTTTTTGTTGTAGATCTTTTTTAGAACTGAAGTCTCTGTAGAACAGATTCCTTTGACGTCGGTTCTGATATTGTGGACCATCGCTTTTTGTGGGGGATAGGGACTTGGCCCATCCACAATAGCAAACAGAAGACACCCGTTATAATTGCCACGATTATTTTTGTTTGTCCCCCCCCCCCCCCCCCCCAAGAAAGTCAGAAGGCAAATACAGGAAAATACTGCAAGTAAGCAGTTTCAGGGAAAAACTTTCCAATCACTACTACAAAGTGAGTTATTGGACCCTAAAAATACACACAAAGGTCTCCAGAAGTCACTTGTCGGGGATTCTACCCATGATAGACATGCCTTGCTTATTTTACGTCGCAAAAGCAAAACTGCCTTATGGGGATCATTTTCACAAAATTCCATGGCATGCTATACCGAACCAATTTTGGGTGTGTAAGTGTAAAAATGTTCAGGAAAACGAACACACCTGCAAAATGTGAATACACTCAAGTTTTATTTGGCCAAAGAACAACAAGAAAGAAACAACAATTTCAAGAAATGACCCCGCAAGATCAGCACAATTTATGGCTTTGACATAATAATCCCCAAATAGCGTAAAAGATTGTCTGGCTAACGGTTACAAACAACCCCAAATATGATGCCTTGTTCTGTATGAATAACAAAAGAAAAATGCTTTTTGTTCTACGCGCCCACATTTATAGTCCAACAAGAGGAATCTCAACATAGCCGTAATTTATTATTCCTGTACAGCTCCAGCAAATACGAGTCGGTCGACTCAACAGTTAAAAGCAACTTTGCGCGCCCGTTTTGGAGCTTCGTTCTTCTTCTCCAACATTTCATCTGGGCTCATCCCTGCCTGGCTCTTGAGTTTCGAGTTGAATTCTTTCTTGTCGGCTTTCTCGTTCTCGTTCTCCTTTGGGCTGGAGTCTTTTTCTTGCTTTTCGGCCCTTTCAGACTGTTTTCTCTCGCTCCAAAAGCCCAACCAGAACGGTGTTTTCTTCTTCTTCTTGCGAAGGTCCTCCATGGATCGCAGCCTGGAGTGACACGCTCGGAGGTTCTCCATCAGCTTCTCTTCTCTGACCTTCTGGTCGCATTTGTCATGCTCGGCGGACTCCATGTAACTTTGAAACTTGTCGTCCAGCTCCTCCAACTTCAGCTCCCTCTGCTTGAGTTCGGCCATGCGGTCCTGGAGGCTTTGTTGCAGTTCTGCAATCTGGGCCTCTTGCCTCTGGAAGATCAGGCTCCTTTGCTGAAACTCTTCTGTGTGGTCGTTGATTGTCTGCTCAAGTGAACAAATTTGACATTCCTGCATTTGGACTTTCTTCTCGCTCTGGCGCAGCTTCTCTCGCTGCTCGTGGAGACTTTGCTCCAGCGAGGACATCTGATCTTGCTGCTTCTTGACTTTCAGCTTACCCTGCTGAAGTTCTGCTTGCTGGACTTGAAGACTTTCCTTCAGGTACGCGAATTCTTCGGCTTGCTCCGCAATGATCTTGTTGTTCTTGCTGTTTTCAGATTTGAGCAACATGATCTGGCTCTGGAGCTTGATATTCTTCATCGAGGAAACGTGCAACTCGTTGTAGTAATGATCCTTCTCGGCAATGGCCGAATAGTGAAAGTTCATCAGCTTCATTTGCAATGATTTCAACGGAGAAAAGTTGCCAAGCAAGTCATTGCCGGACATGACCTCCTTGGCGATGGTGTTCATTCTACAAAACACACGCCGAGACACTAACACATGTTTTGGCTTTCATTTGTACAAGGACCAGCATGCTAGCTATTCTGCCAAGCATAGCTGCGGCTAGTCCTTTATAACATCACTTTGTGACACCACATGGCAACTAAATGATCACACGGGATTGTGCAAACGTGACTCTGTGCAACAAGATACAAGCCTTTTGAATCTTGTCAAGTGTTGTACATAGAAAATAACGATATGCTCAAGCGGTCGTGCGACAATCAGATGTCAAAAATGCAGAGTCGGTTCAAGAATTTCTCAGTCACTGCGCAATTAATTGTACACTAAAGGTGTGCCGGTGCCTAATTCTCTGATGTTGTCAGCATAGATAAGATTAAGAAAGGCAAACCTGAACAAAGTAGATGGTATAGATTAGGAGAAGTAGGGATGGACAGTGAGGCCTTGGTCTAGGATGCTCGAGACACACTGCACCATGTTCTGGGGTTTTTGAACGACTGACCCATCAAGTCAGAAATTAGTGAACATTGCAAATGTTTGCTCTATGTCGCAAACACAACACACATATTTTGCCAATAACATTCAAATAACGGGTACTACCAGAAGTATTGGAAACACCCTTACTTACTATGACACAGTGGAATTCTACCTCGCTGCCACCTACAAATAAAATGATAAAAATACTACAACCTTTAATGAAACGTGTATTGTACAGTGAGCAATGGCTGTATGTGTATCTTTGCCACCAGTGTCTGATCGTTGTCATTCAATAAGTAAGGGTAGATGACATCCACACAAGAGTGGAGCGAAACCCTGGCCAAGGAAGGGAAGAGGACGAGGATCGGCGACCATTCAGACTGGCGGGAAGACGAAGAAACGGCGCATTGAAGAACAGTTCACGATTCTGGGCAGCGAGGACAAACAGTGCCTGCTAAAAAGTCCTTGTTCAGATAACAGCCATGAGAAGGAGCATCTCAAGCACTTTTGCGCTGCTTTTGTTTGCCTGACAGCTCTGACATTACATCAAAACCCTTTCATTATGTGAGCCCACATCGCTCACCACCCCGCTTTCAAAAAGAACTTCGCTTTTATAAGACGTTTCAGAACAAGGAAAACAATCGAAGGCGCCGCGCAGAGGCGGCTTCAATCTTCCAAAATTGTGTGGCAGAAACCAAAGGCAACATTGAAGAGAGCTGTCAATCAGTATTTCGCACAAAGCGCCAGTGTGTGCGACAATCAGTGTCGGCGTCGTGCGCGAGGAAATGCTCGAAACTCACTGAGTGAAGCGCAATCGTTTTCAGCCTCTTTCAAATGATTTTTTTTTTTTTTTTTTAACGCATTGAAACACATTTCAAATTCAAACGCTGAGCTGTAATGAACAACTATGTTATCACTAGGGGCGTCCTTCATTACAGAAAGTTATTTTCCACAATCCTTTAAAAAAAAAAAAAAAGTAGTATTCCTGAAATCGTTACGCAATTTACTCGATGAAATCCAATTGTAATGCTTTATTTTCCCCCTCTCAACCTCCAGGTGGTTTGAACTTAAAAACAACTCTCCCCGCACCCCAAAATGAATAAATAGTATAATAATAAAATCAGTACAAGAATAAATATAAATACAAAAAAAAAAAAACAGCAACATGCCATTGACGAAAATATCCGTCTGTGGATGAGTTAGCCTTTACCGATTCTGTTTCACTGGAGTAAAGGAAGCACGTTAAGATGAATCAGATCACCAAGGTCAACATTTTTCAAACAAATGGATAACATTGTTGATAAATTGGATTGGATGGTGAATGCATGGACGCTAATTTTGTTTTGGGAATTTTACGCAATGGATTTCTTGTACAAAGGTCTTCTTTTGCGTTCTTTTTTCCATTTCCTTAATCCACTACAGCGTCTGGAGTGATGCAAAATTCGCCCATTGTGGGACTAACAAAGGTTATCTTATCTCAAGTATTTATTATATTACTGTACTTGTTATCCCTGATTTCAGGTGACTTATGCAGTAAGTAACATATGAATTCATTTCTGGTTTCAGACGGGGGTCCTGCTGTTTTCTCTCCAGACATTTGTTTTGCTGTTCAAAGTTGGTTCCGCTCTGCTTTAAACGCGCTTCCAGCCGGAACCTTTGTGCCAATCTTTGTGTTGGGCAACTACACGTGGCATTAACCTTGCAATTAGCATGGGTTCTCCGTCTTCCGCCTGTTAATTACTCTTCATCCTCCCGTCGCGATAAAAATGCAGAAGTTCATCTTATTCACCTCCATTCATTTATGCTTCGTTGACACCTGACGCAAAATCGGCAAAAGTGCAATTCTCAGATGTCTCAAAAAAGTAACCCAGAGCTATTATTTTGTGGCATAAGGTGTGTTAAAACTGTAAATGCTAAACAATTACGTTCAATCTTTACGATGGCAAATGTCTCAAAACGTCAAAATGTAGTTTACTTGTGGATTCAACGTGTCTACCGTATTTTCCGCACTATAAAGCGCACCCTCAATGAATGGCCTTTTTGAAAACATTTTTGATATATAGGGCGCACTGCATTATAAGGCGCATAGAATAGACGCTACAGTAGAGACTGGGGTTATGCTACGCATCCATTAGATGGCGCTGCACTATAGGCTCAATATTGATCCATGTATAAGGCGCACTGGATTATAAGGCGCACCGTCGGCTCTTGAGAAAATTAAAGTCTTTTAGGTGTGCCTTATCGTGCGGAAAATACGGTACCTTGATTTCCAGTAATTACAAGCAGGATATTTTTATAATCTTCCCTGCGCAGTATATGATCAAGGTACTTCCTTCAAAGTTCTGCAGCTATCCGTACATTGCTGAAGAAACATGAATAATGGCTGGTCCGCTCCAAACTCACTATTTTAAGGACTCGCTTTGAAAATAGGTCACCTGGGAATATTTCTTGCAGCGCAGCCTTTGTGCGACTTGAAATTGTTCTCAGACAAATGTACATGCAGTATTGTTGCCGTTTGGCCATGTGCGATACGCACGTCACATACACAAAAAAACCTACAGTACAACATCTTCCTTCCTGTGCTAACGTCTTTTTTTTCTTCGTTCGTGTACCAAGCACGTGAAGGCAAGAGGGACTAAAGACCAGACTGACTTGAAGGCAAAAAATGATCCTCTTAAGAGCCCCCCCCCCCCAATCACCAAAGTGCATACATTTTCCAAAGCTGCACCACAGATAAATACATTTTTAGAAAAAAAAAAAAAGCTTCATCAAACGCTTATTCCTCAAGCTACCTTTTGCAGTTTTTTTGTCCGCTTTTGTGTTTCTGAGAGACACGGGGAGTTTTGAGTTTCATTCTAATACCTGCGTTGCTTATTTCCCTTCTAATAAACGAGATAATTTCCCCTGTACCGCCGTGTAATGGGAAGCAGTGAGACAATAAGCTCGGAGATGGCGCGAACCAGTTCGACGTCTGCGCGCTCGTGCTCAAAAAATATCATCTTCTGTCATTAGCCGAATTGAAATGATCGAGAAGAAATCGCCGAGAAGGCTTCCATTGTGGAGAGTTGGGACTCAAAAGCAGAGCGTCTCCCCCCCCCCCCTCCCCCGTCTTTCCCCCCCTCTCTCAAATGAACTCCATTAAAAACGCTGCCGATTTTTTTGCTGGATGAATGAGATTTGATTATTTCTTCACTCGGATAGCTAACTCTTGATGGCAGACTACCAAGAGACATGCTGCCTCCCCCCGCTTCACGCGTGAAACATCCAAATGATTAAAAACAAAATCAAAAGGTGCTGGAAGCTCATCCGTGTTTTTTATTAAGAAACAAAAAAAAACAAAAAAAACTCCGAAATTCCTGCCACCCTCCGATGCTTAACATCACAAAGCGTGTCAAATTTGGAGTTGGGCCTAACTTTTATCTAGCAAGGCATCAGCGAACCTCACTAGACCTCATTTAAGATAGCGTCGAATGATGCGTGTGGTAAAAGTTAAGCAAAACAAACAAGAGAGCGACACACAGCCGAGTGCGGTCCAGGTACCAGGATACCAAATAGGTACCAAGTACCGAGTGCTTCCGCGTCATGACACCTGGGACTATTAAGTGGTATCATCTTGTTTTGAACAAAAGGTCCGTCTATCCGGTCTACAACCCGTCTTGGCTTGACTAATTCCAGGATTCATCCTTTGACAAACTCCTGTTTGGGAATTTGCCCAAAGAAGAAGGTATCCAAGACAGAGGAGAAATATAATTTAGAATTTTTTTTCATGACAACCTGGAGGAGTACGGCATCAGAATGAAGAGGGAATCTATATAATCCAGCGCGCCACCATGAAAAGATCCACGACATGTTCCTCGGTTAGATCAGGCGCCGGTTTATGAGGACAGAAAGTGCCATAAAAACTGCATCCTTTGTACTTTGATGAACTCCTTTGAGATCATTCGTTCGAACGAGGCCCATTCGGAAACAAGTGTCCGAGATTGCTGATGCCAAAATTCCAAAGCAAGTGTGGATTGCAGAGTTTGATCAGTTCGAGGATTCACCAGGAAACCATGACTTCTACTTAAATTCTTACACTACGATAATGTACAATCTGAAAGACTACTGTGGTAATTACACCTTTGTATAACTGAAAACGCTTCTAAAACCCTAAAATATTCAACCACACAAGCACTTCTTTGCTTTATTCACTGCCAATATGAATCCGTGATGCGGCTGCCATGTCTTCCAACGGGCACAAAACCGCACAAACTCAAACACGCTCCGAGTCCTTCGCGTCTCATTGTCGAGTCTGCATTACTTTAAAGAGACTTCAATCATGTCCTGGAAGGAGCATCTGTCAAATCCAATCCAGTACAAACCACTTTATACCCCCCCCCCCCCCACTCTGCAGACCAGGAATTACAAGCACACGTACACAATATAATACAATACAATACAATCCCACCTTGATCGGGTTCAGCCGAGTGCGTGTGAATTATTCATAGCGGCGACGTTTACAAGCGGGCCTCCGATGGCGAAAAAGTGTTTGTGCGAGGTGGCGAGAGAGGGCCACGCGCTGTCGAATGGGATTAGCGAGGACAGTCTTGATGACGGCAGTACCGCTGCGTCCTTTACTTTGGATGATGAACACAGCGGGTAAGCTACTGTCCCGGGTTGAAAGGTTCAAGGCGGTCGTGTTGTTTGTTTAGGAGGAAAAGGCTACGGATACGACACACACGGTCGAACCGACGTGAGGTCAAAAGACCTTTAAGAAGGCTGTTTTTAAAGTCTCTTGAAAGTAGCTCTGCATCTTCACCCGGACCGTCTCGCGGAATGGGAAATTTGGTGTGTTTGGGGGGGATTATAATTATGTTCGGCAATCACACTGTTATGCAACAAGTACAGAATGGGTCGCTCCCACTGGTAGCCAATTACAAAACCTGAAGAGATTCATTTCCAGAAAAAAATGGCAGCGGAAAGACACCCCACACTTCAGTTTTTTAGCTGCCCGCTCTACTACGTTGTGTCACGTGACCAAATCCAGAAAACAGATTACACAATCTTCTTGTGTATGCTGCGAAAATTTGCACAACTATGGGTGGGTAGTTTAGAAAAAAATAATTTTTTGTTATGGTTGTTGTCTTTGGACAAAAGCTAAATATTCTCTCTCTCTCTCTACACACACATCCATTTTCCGATCCGCATATCCTCAAAAGGGTCGCAGGAGTGCTGGAGCTTACCCCACCTGTCATTGTGCCGACGGGCAATTTAGCGTGTCCAATTAATGTAGCATGTTTTTGGGATGTGGTAGGAAACTGGGGTGCCCACCCAGAGAAAAACCACGCAGGCACCCGGAGAACATGCAAAGTCCACGCAGCCGCGGCTGGGATTTGAACCCCCGGTCCTCAGAACTGTGAGGCCAACGCTCTAAGCAGTAGCTCCACCTTGCTGCCCATATATGTAAACACAATAGAAGCCTAAACATGGAATATTACGGCGAGGATTGAAGACATATTGTGTTAAGCAAAAGATATTTTAGTTATTGGAAGTTCCAAAGGTGCTTTGTCCTGGTCGTAGACAACAAGGCTCCATTATTATTTCATATGGAAGTGATTCAACTTTTTTGGGGGGAGGGAGGGGGATCAAAACTTGGGCCTCAGCAAATTGCTGCCCCGGTCGCCAAGGTAACAAATCTCATATTCTCACATTAGCCGCGCAGAAGAAGTTTGCATGTGACAGCGACTTCCCCGACAGACCAAGTTCAGCAAGGTTATTATTGATCCTTTGGATATTTTGACAAAGGCGTCTCTTTTTTTAACTTGTGAAAGAAAACAAACAAAAAAAAGTATACCATCTCCCGGTAGGTGATTTTTACGTTAAATATCAACACTTTGTCTTGCGCTGCCAACGCGAGCAAGCGAGCGCGTCGTTTTGTTTCGCTGAATTTGTTCTTCACGCCTGACAAATATAGTACGACCCATTTAGCCCGAATCTGAAGCGGCGTCGCTTGAAATTGGCCGTAAAGCCGAAAACAATCAGCGAGGTCAGATGCTCGCGATAAAATTAGGCCTTGATTAGCAGTCGAGATGACCCCCCCCCCCCCCCCCCAAAATTGAACCTACTCGAGTTGCGCCGCCCCCAGGCCGGAGGGTTGCGTAAGGCTTCTTTCTGCCATTGTGTTGCCACTGCGTGGGTCTGTATTGAAAAGCAGCGGAGAAAACAATACGAGGGTGAACATGCGATAAAATAAAAACCCTCCCACGCACGCTAACGCCACACATGGCTGCACACTGACAGTTATTACGAGTGATGAAATGCTGTAATATTGTTGCTCCGGTGTTACATTCCCTCCACCTGTCCTCTCGGTCGCAGAGTCGTGATTTAATCTACAAGCAATTTGCATGTCAGCGTGTACGTCAATACGACGCATTATTCCGCGTACACGGAGGAATCGTAATGTGGGCGCATTAGCGACGCGAGGAGCCCTCCAACGTCTCGAAATTTAAAGCAATAACCTAACCAAGTGTATGCTAAATTACAACACAAAAAGAGTATTTATTTATAGCAGCGCAGCCGAGCGTGTTTGCAAGTAATACAGTACGACGAGGTGAGGTAAGTGGATGGCTGCGCAACGTCTGGAGGAGACAATAAAAGGCCATCAGGGAGGAACAGGCAAAGGCATATTAATGAAATATGAATGTGCCTACTGGATAGCGTCGCCTCCCGGCAGCGCAGGGATATTGAAAAAAAAAAAATAAATAAAAGATACAGCGTCTGTGATCGTTTCCCCACGCACGCCTTCCAATCAGCGCAGGGTTCATCACGGCGCTCTTCATCACCGCTCGCCCGCATGACGGCTTCCGTAGTCTCTCGACTATGCGGCGCAAATTGAAAAGGGATCGATACAAAAGAACTCGACGAGACGCCGGCGCGAGGAGAAATCGTGAACATTTTCAGGTTGAAGACAATGCAGCGAGACGATTAGAGAAAGGAATGAACCGAGGACTCTTACTTTGGTTAATGTATCGCAGCATATCTTAAAATCCAGACACGCCGGAGACGAGTACCACCTTGAACGAGGTGGACCCGTCCTCGGGTCACAGCTTCGGGTTCCAGCCCTGTGGTGGCTACATGAAGTCGACAAACCATTGTCTCGCTCAGCTATGCTAATGCACTAGTAAAGTCAGAATTACCGTATTTTCCGCACTATAGGCGCACCCTAAATTAATGGCGCATTTTAAAACATGTTTCATGTATAAGGCGCACCACAATATAAGGTGCACAGAATAGATGACGTGATATAGATGATGAATAGATTATTTTACTCATGTCCATTCATTTATGGTTTGTTGACACCTGACGCGAAATCAGCAAAAGCGCAATTCTCTGATGTCTCAAAAAGATGATCATGAGCTATTATTTTGTGGCGTAAGGTGTGTTAAAAAGTGTAAATGCTAAACAATCACGTTCAATCTTTACGGCAAAAATCTCAAAACGTCAAAATGTAGTTAACTTGTGGATTCATCAATGTGTGTACCGTATTTTCCGCACTATAAGGCGCGCCGCATTATAAGGCGCGCCCTCAATGAATGGCCTATTTAAAAACATTTTTCACGTATAAGGCGCACCACATTATAAGGCTCACCCTCAATGAATGGCCTATTTGAAAACGTTTCAAATATATAAGGTGCACCGTATTATGAGGCGCATGGAATAGACGCGACACTAGAGGCCGGGGTTACCTTATGCATCCATTCGATGGAGCCGCACAAAACGCTCAGTATTGATCCATATATAAGGCACACCGGATTATAAGGCACACCGTCGGCTTTTGAGAAAATTAAAGGCTTTTGGGTGCGCCTTATAGTGCGGAAAATACACTCCATAAATACTTGTGTGTGGAAACCTTCTGAATAAATGGAAGAATATCGCCAATAAACGAATGCGCCTTCTTGTGTTGCATGACTACATATTCTTACTCTGCTGCGCAAACTCGATCTCTGTGCGCCGTTTGTAACCTCAAAACGACGTACGGTGGTCCCGTTGTTAAACAATGACGCCATGTACACACTCAACTTAGCACAAAGCTACAATCATGGGGTTGCTGACTATCCATTGTCACTTGTTTTTCCTTGCTAGGTGAGTGAAGCGATGCAGGAATGACACGAGGCTAATAACTAATTATAACAATACAAATGGTTAGTGTTAGCTTAAAATGGTAATTATACTTATTACCGTATTTGGTGTCGGCTTACGGCCGCGCTACCCTGAGAACGCCCGATCTCGTCAGATCTCGGAAGTTAAGCGGGTTTGGCCCTGGTTAGTACTTGGATGGGAGAGCGCCTGGGAATGCCAGGCGCTGTAAGATTCTTTCCCCGGCTAAAATGCAGAGGGGTTGCGTCACGAAGGGCATCCGACGTCAAACTGTGCCAAACAAAATACGCGTTCATCTAAGATGACACGCTGTGGCGACCCCTAACGGGACAAGCCGAAAGGAAAGGAAGACGACCGTATTTCGCGTCGGTAGTCTACTTCACTGGTCAGTTAGTGCAAAAACGTTAGCGATAGTCACGACGGCTAATGTCCAGAACGCATCCCTCGGAAAAAGTTCCGTTTAGCGTTCGGGCGACGCGAGCACCATGGGAATTGAACTCCGTCGTAAACAGACAAACCCGTGATATGTGTGACGCTGATGTATAGATGGGCGATAAGCGTTTGGAAAAAAAAAAAAGTCAGATTTGCTTGCACATTTTTGGAATATGACGTGAAAAGCGAGTTGAGCACGTTTTACTCGGCGATCGCCTTTCATGTCAAAACATCGTGAAAATAATTCTGTTTCTGAAGAATGAAAGACTTTTTAAAAAAAAAATCTTGCTGGAGGGGAAGGAAAGTTGCTACCTTGGAAGTGAGGGCAACTTTTTTTTTTACTACGGAAGCCCCCCTACGGAGCCCCTAAAGGGACATTGAAAAAAAAAATGTATTGAAAAAAACTTACTTGTTTTTCCTCATTGTAATGAGTATGTTACTCATTACAATGAGTAGGTTTCTCATTGTAATGAGTACGTTTTTGGTTCTCATTTCTCATTACAATGAGTAACTTACTCATTACAATGAGAAAAAAGTTTTTTTTCCCAATGTGTTTTTTTTTTTCTCTCCTCAATGTCCCTTTAGGGGCTCCGTACCCCCCGAATAAAATAAATTAAAAAACTATCCTGGGGCGTGTGTGTGTGTGTGTGTGTGGGGGGGGGGGGGGTTACTCAAAATTAATCGTTAACATTTATTATTCGCCCGGCCCTCGCGCGGTGTCGTCTCATCCCGCAGAGCTGGAGCCGACTTGCAAGAGGGCAAAAACGTAATATGCCACTTAACCCGCTTTAATCAGGAGGAAAAAAAAAATTAAAAATGGGAAAAAAAAAAAAGATGATACCGGCACGCATAAACACCTCCGCATAACTCGTGATGACACTCAACCTCACCACCTGCAAACACTTTCCCCCGTCCCTCTCTCTCTCTCCACACTTTTATTTCCAGTCGTTTGAAGTTTGATCTTCCCGCAGCAAAGGAACGGGGGGGGGGCAAAACTCCATCTGTTTCATTTCAATATGAATGTCAGCACGGCGGCCAAATTGCGGCTGGAATTTCGAGTGGCCGTGCGAGGTTCATTCCGACCCTCTTTGATGTGTGCCAGCGTGTGAAATGAGCTGACGGTCCACAGTTGGCGCAAACACACGCGAGGGGGCACACACTTATTGTAACAGTCACACCGGTACCCCCAGATCCACCCCCACCCCCCCACCCGCAACTTATGGGTCATTCCAGAGGTGGCGAGAGTTTCCCGGCCCCCGACCGTGACATTTCAAATCCTCCGCACAAAAAAATCCCGAGAAACGTGTAGAAATGATAGTTGTCCCCGAGAAAAAATGTAAGTAGCTATGGTAAAAGAACTTCCTAAATATTATTTAAAATACCAAGTAGCTCTCTCGAATACCTACCTCGCGACTTACATAAAGCATAGCAGATACAATGAGTGTAAATTAACTTTTTGGGTATGATTTTTTTTAAAAATCCTTTAACGTCATCAAATCACGTGTCGGACAAACAAAATATTCTTAATGCTAAGTCGATTGGAGACGACGTGAAAAAACGTCTTATAGCACGACGCCCAGAGTTTTGTCCGATACCGTTAAACATTTAGAAGGTGATAATAAACGACTGTACGTGGAAAAATGAGAAACACTTGGCATAGAGGACCCGTATTTAATGCCGAAGTTGATGTTTTCGCCGATAAGAAATTGGACTATTACCCTGCTTCCGCTTGTCATTGGACGACTGGATCTACACGTGGATCTGGTGAGTAAGTCGTCGAGATTTACACGGAAAAGTTTCAACGCGTAGAAGTCTGGACGCATACAAATCATTGCTGGATCTGTTCTCATGAACGCGGAAGCGTATTCGGCTACACATTAACCTTTGCCGAAATCCATTGATCTTTTCAGCTAGTATTCAATACAACAAATACTACTACTATTATTACTATTACTACTATGCTACTACTAAAAATCCATCCGTTATCTTAGCCACTCAACCCCGCCAATTAACTTATTTTTCAATTGTCAAGTATTTTTTCAGCCACATTTTCTAAATCAAGCATTTCAGGCACGCAAGTATCTGCACTGTGCCAAATACAAATATTGATTTCCTTTTTGTGATTCCCCCCCCCCCCCCCCCAATTTTCCAAGCCGCTTATCCTGAAAAGGGTCGCGGGACTGCTGGGGCCTACCCCAGCAAATTTTGGGCTCGAAGGCGGACGACGCCCTGAACTGGTTGCCAGTCAGTCGCAGGGCACTAAGAATGAAATGAAATGAAATATCTCATCAAAATGTACCATTGATTTTCTTACCTGTTTTTTTTTTTCCCCCCAAACAAAAAAATGAATAAAATACAATTTAAAAAAAGAATGCTGGTACCTGAACTGTTCTGTAATCTAAAATGGTGGAAAGCGGCGACGCAAGGCACAGGAAGCCTCGGCGCTGTCGGAGTGTTGCAACAGTCAATTGAAAGACTCTCCAGGTTTTTTTGGGGTTTTTTTTTTTTTTTTTTCTCCCCCTCACTTGCACACGCCGACGTGACATCGGCACGACAATGGAAGCTAAGCCGCCTGCAGGCAAAGACTACATCCACAATGCCGACTTTAAGCAGATTCTGCCAGCGTACGGCCGTAATAAAATTACATTTTAACTCTACTTGACGCTACTTTTACCCATCATTGACCTTCCTGGAATATTCAACGTTTTCGGGAGAATAATCGTGTTGTTTTTCTACAGTTCCGCTCAAATGTGACGTCAATGCCGAAGTCACGCCGAGCGAGTTCAATTTGTCCAATGAACGCCGCCGTTTGTTTGGAGCGACACGTCGTCAGCGCCGGACCAGCCGCGTTGGAACCCGTGACGGCAAAAGCGAAGCGTCTTTGTGCCAGAATTCTTAATGAAAAAGCTCTGCGGCTTTTAGATGTTTTGCCAATTAGCGGGTCCGTAGCCGAGCCCGAAACTATCAATAATGGGTTTTGTGCGGTAAGCATATAATCAGCAGTGCGTCTTTGGAGGTGCTTCGCTATTGAACTCTGTAAAAAAATGAAAGCCATTATTAAAATAGCACAACACAGCGGCACGGGCAAGAACGACCCACTGCTGCAAAGACCTTTCATTATCTGTGACTACGTTAATCAGGTAAGTGCTTGCTGTCTTCTCGTCAGAAGGATTGTTTGTCGCTCCGCAGGGCGCCCCCCACGGGTGGGATTCGCAATTTCATTTTTAAAAGGGACATCTTGGGAAAACGGACGCATTCCTCGAGTATCACTCGTAGGCTCTGTAGAGTGCCTGCCAAAGTACAAAACTGAAAATTTTCTAAAGTGTCAAACTCAAGGTCCGGGGGCCAGGTCCAGCCCGCCGCATGATTTTATGTGGCCCGCGGAGGCTCATCACGTGTATCGACTCCCACGATTTCTTTTGTTCAAATCTGTACCAACATTTCCACTTATCCTCTCATAAATGATAACGTTGAGATATTACAACCATTTTTGTGTTACCAAACAACAATAGTTGGAAAAACCCATTACCATTGATTTTTGATTCCAAAACTAGTTCATAAATTTCACGTGTAAATATGATGAGATGATTTTACAGCTATAAGGGTCTTCTGAGGGAAAACGCAAGTATACAGTGGCCCGCGACAAAAATTAGGGTTCTACAGGTTGCCGATTTCTGAAAGTGCGTCTATGAGCGAGCCGCACCTCTGTTTAAAAAAAGTGACGCCAATTTGCATAATCCTACTTTTTGTGCAGTTATCAAACTACGGCTAAACGTGAACGACAAGCAGCTCTCCAGTGACTTTTGTAGCATAAACAAATGAGTGTTACAGTCACTCACATTGGAAAAAATGTAGGGGTGTGGTCAGTCATGCCCGCAGATATAAAGTTACGGGTGTGGTCCACCAGTCGTGCCCGCAGGTATAAAGTTGCGGGTCTGTGTTCTGTTTGTAATTATGAGTGTACCCCTTTAAGAGTGGAGGGGGGCGGTGTCAGGCAAACTAGGAAATAGAAGGCACTTCCGTGTTAAAAAAGACGTCAGGCTGTAGTTAACGGCGCTGGATCGGTTTTCATGCGCGCTGAGTGTACGACAAGTGCGCGAACATCGGTCAAGACTACACAAAATAAGCGTCGTCTTTCAATATCTATGTATTTCTACTCATAAATTTTACGCGCGTGATTTTTTTCGCGCTCGACTGTGGAGATTTGCGAGTGCGATGGCGCATACGTGCCCGTCAAACCTCAGTGCCTGGTGTTAGCTTCCGCTTAGCAATGAGGAACTATGGCAATATGTGACTAATTAATTGTTTGAGCCGCTACGTATCAAGCGGTACTTCCACAAGCGAAAATACTTTTGTCTATACGGCCACGTGCTTTCTTTTATCCCCCGCATTTTAAAAGCCGCATGCCCCGTTTTATCCCATTAGCGTCGCCTCGGGCCATCACGCTCACAAAAAAAAAATCATATTTGGCACTGATTTTGTAGTACAGCTGGCATAAAAAAATGCTGACTTCATCATATTGTCTGCTTTCTTCTCGTAACTTCTAGTGTATATTCTGCTACTCTTCGTACGTTCTCTCTCTTTTAGGCCTGTTCTGATGTTTGCGGTCACGCCGGTTCTTTGGGCCGTGACACGGATATTTTTGCTCGGCGTCATGCATGATGGCGGCTCCAGTTTGGACTTTGGCGAAATGTAATTACAGAGCGTGCGAATCCAGATTGCCGCGGCAAAAGCCGATGTAGCACTTACAGCTACAAGTGTTTCTGGTCTTGCAATATTTAATATATGTCATGTTTTGGTGGACAAAAATAAGAGGCTGTACTGTATTATGAAAAAAAAAGGCTTAAATCTGACAGATGCATTCATCAAAATGTTTTGTTTCCCCCCCCCCCCACATCATGTCAATGCGAATGTGACGCATGAAATCTCTGGCCAAAAATGTGTCTTTTCAATCTCCCGGCGAAATGAAAATAAAAATGTTACATAAACCAAACAAGGCCACATATTTGTGCGAGAATAAGCACACGCCGCACATGAGTGAGTATATTTGTAACGCAGCAATTGTAGCGCCGGAGCATAAATCCGATCAAGCAAAAAAAAAAAAAAAAGAGCCCCGGGAAAGGGCCCGGAGGCGGAGATGAAGCGCCGGTCCAGTTCCGAGCCAAAGGAAAAAAGGTGGGGAGGAGAAAGAAGAACGGAGGGCGGCGCGGGGCGGAAAGAGGAGACAAGGCGGAAGAAAAAAAAAAAAAAGTGAAGAGCGAGCCGGAGAACGGGAAAGGATGTCGGGGGCTGACACCGACCACGTGAGCAAACGCTTTTCTTGGGTTTATTTCTTATTTATTTTGTTATTACAAAGCCACCCACCACTGAAGCAAGACAATTAAATTTTATTCACAAGTGTGACCAATCAATCCCAGGCTGGCTCAATTCGGGGAGGTAGAGTGGGACGGTGGGGGAGGGGGGGGACCCTTAGAGACCCCAAACTCTCACAGACAAAACACATCAATTAAAAAAATCAACAATTCGCTCGCTGTAAGAAAAAGAAAAAAAAAAACACAGAAGCTCAACTTGTCCGAGTGTGGCCGAGCAGACCGAGAGGCTTGTTTTTTTTTTTTTTTTTTTTTTTTTGCCACGAGTTGTTCGTAAAAGCTTGCAATGTGGCCTCTGTTGAGTACTCTAGAAAGTTTGGTGAGGAAGGTGAGAGACATTAGAATTCAAGAAAGCTCTCAGCAAACTCTGAAATTGTATGAAAACGGTCATTTATCTAGTTCCTTAATAATTTTGCTGTGTTTGCTGTATTTTATACTCTTCTGAATTTAACATTTTTTTTACTCCTTATAAAAAGTGTTCTGGTTCGGGGATGTTATTGCATTTTTTGGGTGCCTGGAACCGATGAGTGGAATTTACAATGTTTGCATGATTTCTTGGGAAAATTTGCTTTGGCTATCATACAATGGCGCTTTTAAATCAGACTTTCAGGAAGGGATAAACCGCGAAAACCCGAGGTTCCGCTGTATTTGCACAATGTTGTCGGCGTGCTAGCAGTGAATTCAAAAGAAGTAATACAAACACGGGAAAATTGGTTACTATATTTAATATATTCCCCCCCCCCACCCCTCAGCCCGTCCCGTATATTAATTTGAGGGAAGCGTCTCGAATCCCAACCCAGAAATATCTGAACGCACTTTGCTGGTAGATGCATTCATATCGAGACGCTGGCGGAGGAATCCTTGTAACCGTCGGTGGTGTCACAAAACCAATAAAAGGGCAGAAAAAATATAAAGCGTTTGCGCTTGTGAAGTCTCGTGTTCTCATGTCACGTCAGCCTCGGGGAGTGTGACGCCGACCAGCTCTCACGCCGCTTAACGTTCGGGCTTTCTGCTGCTTTTATGGGCCTCCGGTGTCCGTTTAGTTTTGCTCGGCGTTTGGCACAAGCGCACCAGCGAAGGCTAAAGCTGGCACCGGCGAGTGTTCGGGGGGGGGGGCGACGCGAGGGTCCCGTGCAAATTAAACACGCTTCGGAAACAGACCACGTCGAAGCTCTCGTGACACTGACGATCCCCCGTGCCGGTCACCGGGTTACGGAGGGTCCAGATGGAAGAGGACCGTGGAATCGGTTTAATTATGTTGCTCATCATGATTAGAACTGCTTCGTGCGCAGAAGCTCAAATAAATAAGTGAACCACCGAATCATGTACGGCGAATTACAATTACAGTTCACAAACCGAAGCGTTCGATCCAACGTTTCCCATTGAAATGAATACTCGGACCGTGATTCTTCTAAGAACCACTCGGGAGAGCCTGGATTCCCACAGTGGGACCAGAAGCACACTTTTTGGATCACTAGCCCAAGTCCCAAAACATTTTCAGAAAACTACAACAAACCAATGAGTCAATTCAACCTCTGTGGATTACGACGATCTGCACGGCAAAGAACTGTTTCTGGCATCATGTCAATGTTAGCAACTGACCGTAAAAATCAATCTTCAAACTGAGACCACGAGGTAACCTCAGACGAGCATTTCCTCCACGGCGAAGGCTACTTAGGACTGAAAGCTGAGAGGGCCCCGCATCTATCGCAGTTTGCACTCATCCAGATCAAAGTTGCTCTTGTGTAACGTCTGAGGAGCAAAGGGGGGAGAGCGGGAGGAGGCCCGGGTTCTGTTCTGTAGCGCCGCTTCGCAACCATGTAAAGCCAACTTCTCACAGCAGGAAGGGGAACAAGAGGAGGAGCCGTTGGCTGTTCCTGTAAACTGTCCACGAGAGAGCGGGGGCCATTCAATCAAGAAACAAATACCAACCTCGAGCTTTTAACCATCAGTTTCTTTATGAAAAGGGGGGCAAGGATCTGGTACATTTAAAGCAAGACCTGGATTGCATTTCAGATATATCTGTTTGTTTTCGGTGGCTTTTACTTCTGCAAAATTACAATCAAGGTGTGTTCGCCCTCTGCGTGGCAGCTTTTCGGTTATCGTAAACGCCTTCAAGGCCCTTCTGTGCCTCGAGGAGGCAGCACAATGCCCATTGAACAATCACGACGGACAAACTTTCTTTACGTCATACTTTTATCATGCTACATTTGAGTTATGCAATAAAATACTGCACAGTAACATTTTCCCGATCAAAAAAAAAATATTTTTTTGGGCGGGCTAGACTTCATTGATGGCATTTCTACTCATTTCAGTGGGGAAAGCTGCTTTGAGTTACAAGCATGGCCACGTAACGTCTTCGACTGGGAAGTCAAGTCAACCCTGCAATTTAAAAACTTGATCGAAACCGAAGGCTCTTTTAAAACGTAGGTTCCGCAAAACTGCCCTACCCGCCCTGCCGTGCCGCACATTTCTGATGGGCGGCGTGAAAAAGGGGGGTGAGCTAAACCTGCAGGCAACAACCTGACCACACAGAGACCGGCGTGAAGGGCAAGTGATGCCGAGACACAAAATATCTATGAAATTAAACATTAATCTCCTCCAAGATGGAGTCAAACCAAGAGCCATTAAGTGCTATTGCATTACCGCCTTCTCTCTGTGTGTGTGTGTGTGTGTCATGGGAAGCAAGAAAAAAAAAATGGAGGGGCTGTGGGGGGGGGTTTGGAGGCCCCCCCACTTGACAAATTTTCAGCACGCGGGGTTTGAGCTGAGGGCTTTTCCATATATTGCAGCAATCTCAATTATTCGCCTTAATTACACTGGCTTGTATATATGTAAAGTTTCATTTTTCCTGGAGATTACTTGGATTTGCAAACGTTCTTTTCATACGTTTCCTTCCGTTCCACGTTTTTTCCCCCTTCACGATGCATTTTTTTTTTTTTTCATTTTTTTTTTTAGCGCCAGCACATGATCGCCACCTGTCGTACTGGATGATTTGAAATTTACACGGCACTAAAAACAGTTGCTGGCGCGCAAAAGCACGCCGGTACAAACGTAACGTCATGAGGGTTCCCCCCAATTTGTGTCAAAAAAAGCTACAAAAAGATTATTCTGTCTGAAAATACAAAAATGAGAATTGTATTTCCATTTTATGACTGTCATTCGGGGCAGCACGGTGGGTGGCTCAGCTGGTAAAGCGTTGGCCTCACAGTGCCGAGGTCCCGGGTTCAATCCTGGAGCCGCCTGTGTGGTGTTTTGCACGATCTCCCTTCACCTGTGTGGGTTTTCTCCGGGCACTCCGGTTTCCTCCCACATCCCAAGAACTCGCATTCTCTGAATTCCCCCCAGGTGTGATCGTGTTTGTCTCGATGTGCCCTGCGATTGGCTGGCGACCAGTTCAGGGTCAGGGTGTGCCCCGCCTCCTGCCCGTTGAGAGCTGGGATAGGCTCCAGCAGTCCCCGCGGCCCTTGTGAGGATAAGCGGCTAAGAAAATGGATGGATGGATTATTTTCATTCATGATTGAACACGGATCTCCTCTTTGCGGCGTAAAAGTAACATTTTCACGGCGAGACTCTGGCGATTGTTAGGGCACGCGTCATCTTCCAGCGCGATGGCCTCGACGCCGCAACTTTGCGACTGCGATGCCGCTCAGCTTTGACAGTACGATCTTTTGACTGCACAAGTGCCCGATTGTTAAGACACGCAGCTGTGAGTGATTGTTTCGAAGACACACGTGCCATCGGGCCACAGCCGCTTGCATAATCTTAATAGCCTCGACGAGTCATAAATCGATGACGACAGGAGCGTAATCGCCAGCCTGCTGTCGCTCGCTCGTCTATATGATCTGCCTGTTAACATTTTGGTATATTGCACGACAACAGTCAAAAAATAAAATAAAACGGTGAACGATGGTTGAACTGCTATGCAAAACGGAATTCCTTTGAAGACATTGCGACACTTCCATCTCTGTCGAATGTCATCTGATTAGGTTGAAATGAGTTCTGCTTAAGTGGGATTTTAGCAGATGCTCGCTGCTAAAGGTCCATCCAGATCCTGAAATTCCTCCTAATCCACAGGCTTCCTTCAGTATTCTACCGGTGTTCACTTTACGGTATATGAATATTAGGGGTGTTACCGCTGCGAGACCCACAAGGCCAGACCCATGTCTAATCAGCCATGTTATGTCTTTTAATCCTCTTTTTTTTTTTTTTTTTATACTAACTGCTTCTCACAAGGAATGAATGTGGAGAAACGTCGTGTGTGGCCCCTTGGGACATTTTTTTTTTTTTTTTTTTTTAATCACTCGTTTTTTGATGCACTTTGCATGAAAGGTGCCGTACGCAAAGGTCTGATTGCCGCGATTATTATGGGATGCGTAGATTTGAGAGCGGTTGTTCTGACAACGCAAGCCAGGGACAACGAGGCCACGCAGCCTCGTGTGATTATTTCACAAATGCATAAATTCCCTGACCCCCCCCAAAAAAATAACCATTTACAAAATCGCAGAGGATGAGCGCAACGGTCATTGCGCGGGAACTTAAGGATGCCGCATCAGGGTCTATAAATTCCTCATATTAAGCAGCAGGGAAAAACTAAAATGCGGCTACCGCATAATAACAAATAAACATGGAGAATAACGAGGCATTCGTCACAGATGTGACTGCATAAATACGGTGCGTTATATACATACGACAACGTGCGTATGTGTGGGCGTCTATTAAAACTGCTCAGAACGAGCCCGGGGATGTGGCGACAATGGCTGCCGTCCGACGCCGCCTCTCATCGCACCCCAAACGCGGGATAATGTGGCGGACGATGACTATAAACGGCACCCGCGTGCTCCCGTTTTAAATGCGGCAGCTCACAAAAATTGCCCTCCATCATTCTTTCCATCTTTACACCCTGTAAACAAACGAAATAAATACAATTTTGGAAAATGCCTGCACGTTCCGCTTATTTGTCAGCCGTACTCCGCAGGCGCTCCGAAAATCTCGCCTCCTACATTTCGACAGACGTCCACGAACCTCATCTATCCTCACGCTCCCAACGTTGTCTCCTTTTTGTACGTCGTTTCATAAAGTTCTCACGACACATAACTGACTCTTCATTGGGTACAACGGCGGACATCCGATGAGAGCCAATCCAAGATGGCGGCGTCTCTTTGCAAAGATAAAAATGCCCAGTTTTTAATGATACACGTAAAGAGATATTCACTCATTTATTTTTGCGGTGGCGGACAACAACACTACATCAAACAAAATGGTTTCTTTTTGAAATGTTTCATTTTCACCCTCTCACTGCGTGAGAACCAGAAGCAAAGAATTTTGTGTCATGACGGCAAAATCAGATCCATATGAAAGCTGGTATTTTGTCGAAATTGGAAGAAAAATGACACACAAACACAAAACTGTTTTCATTTTGGCTAATCACAAGTCTGGAATAAAAGCAACCTCGGCTAACTGCGCATATTGATGCCTCGCAGTCGACCGTTAACCGCTGTCGGGAAGTCATAATTGCAGTAAATGACCATGAAAACATACGTGTAAAACAATCAAATGGAAAAAGTGTACGTATGACAACTAGTGAACCAATATTCTTGCGTCACTGTGCAAACTTGCTCCCCCCGTGTATTTTCAAATACTGGAAATAATCGTGTACATCGTAAATAAGTCACAGCAGCTCATGACAGCATTTTAGTACTGCCAGGTGATAAAACGCTGAACCCACAAAAGGCATCGAAAAATGTAGACATTTTTTTAAAATATAAATATTGTATGTAGGGTTCACACACAAGGACTTTTGTCATTTTAGTAAAATTATTTTGTTGTTGTTTCTGATCATCATTGAGCGTATTCTAAGTTAAAAGAGCCATCCTAGTTATCCTAAGTTAATATAAATTTGGCCAATATTGGGGGGGTGGGGGGATGGGGGCTTGTTGAACAAGTCTTTAAATCGAGGTCTTTCATTCCATTGCGAAACTGGAAAACTCCAAGGAAAAAAACAGACAAGTCCCAAACTTTGACAAAACTATAAAATGATCTTGAAATAGGAACGATTATGCTAGTTTAGTGTATGGGAACTCAAGTCTTGGCCTTAATTATTAAGAAACTACGGAGAGTGATCATGTTAAGACGGTCTCGACCTACGACGGTTCAACTTTACAACGCCCGTCCGCCATTTTGTCTGGCTAACGCTTGTCCGTGTTTGTGCGCCGGGAGTATCTTTGCATTTTTCCCCTTCCTTTTTAGACATTTTGGCCCCAAAGAAGAAAGCAGTGTCTTTGAGCACTGCTTCTGCAGCCAAAAGAAAATCTATTAGCACGGAAACCAAGCTCAAGATTTCTAAAAAGATTGGAGAAAGGATAGACACCAAAACCGCCAAGGCGTCAGTCGGTCGACCGCGGTCACAATTATTAAAGACAAAGCCCGGATGTATTTTAGCGCACGTGAAGGTTTCCGCAAAACGAGGTTCTCTGATACTTGTGGAGATGGAGAGGACTGAGGACTGAGGACCGGGTTCCTTTGCAGTAGCTAAGCACCGCCTCCCCTTCTTCTTCTCCTCCTCCATCCACCTCTCAGCAGTAATGCCAAGTACGTCATCTTGTTCATTTCAATGTATTCGCTTTTGATACAAAGTCTCTTGACGTAAATTCTGACTTTAATGGTGGAATCCGACTTCAGTGGAAATTAGAATTAAGTCGCTACTGTAGAAAAGGATCTCAGTCGTAGACCGGGGACTCCCTATAATTCCAAGCCTACAAAAGAGAGAGTCAAGCCACGCTGTCGCACGGTCCGCGATCTTCCTCACGACTCCAATCCTCAAAGATCCCGTCGACCCACTCGATTGTGACCCACATTAGCGAAGACTTCCTCATTCATCACTGACACCAATCTCACCAATGAGTGACGGGGCCACCTGTTGGGATACATTTTCGTCTAAAAGGGGCTTGACAGCTTTCGGTGCTTGGACTCGTCATCTATTTATGTGGACATTTCCCGGAACTGATGGCAAAAGCGACGCCAGTGATCTCGCCGCAGAAGGTCGGGTCGCCCTTGAAGGTGGCGCCAAACGCGCAAATTCCGACGGAGCGTCGCACTGCTGTGACATCGCCGGGTGAGTTTGAGTGTCAGAGTTAGCGAAGTGGAGTCCGGATTGCACGTAAAAAGAAATAAGAAGGTGTAAACCGAATTGCCCCAAGGGCGTATGCAGAGTACATCATTTTTATGAGGTGACCCAAATATCAAAACATTATGATGCAGAGCAGCTGTACAGCCCTGCAAAGCACAACCACAGTTCTCAGTAAGACAGACTACCGCTCCGTTTTGCACTCTGGCGTACTTGGTTTTTTTTTTCATGGGCTTGTTTTAGATTTCTGTTTGAGAATTTATGACTTTGCTACTGCGTTAGCATCAAATCGATAGATCAGGCCGTAATCTGACTTGCGGAGAAATTTATGTTATGTCACAGCACTAGAAAGTCTACTTTCAGAGTCTGGGACCAGCTCAAGACCTGTGGATGTAATTAAATGCTATGTTTGTTCAAATACTTGTGTATTAGTTCTCGGTAGAGGGGAAACCCCCCCCCCCCCCATCGTCAAATCCACCAATCTATTTATTTTCTAAACTCATCCACAGCTTTTCACCCCCCCCCCCAAAAAAAAGGGCTTTCCATAATGCCACAAGATGATGACAAACACCTGTCTAAACTAGAATCGGTCTCAAGGAAGTATGTTGACTTGATGCATCTCGACCGAGATACACGCTCTCTTTGTTGGGGAGGAGTTAAGTTTAGCCTGGGTTGTTAGTGGAAGTTGGCGGGGGATTTTCAGTGTGCACACACAACCACATTACTGGTGCATTTTTGTTTAATTTTATATATCTATATAAGTTAATTTTTATTTACTTAATTATTGTGTGTTAGATAAGTTTGAAATGAACTTTCGTATATGTTTTTATTTACTAATTTGTAAAATAAATGATGCAACGTCAATTGATTACTGTTTTCCGTAATTTAAAATAAGGCTGATTTTTTTAATGCATTTTTTTTTTTTTTTTTTTTACTGTAGCTAGATTACGTTGCGGTTCCTGAGAGTCTTGGATTATTGTGGTCAATCCACTGCCACAATTGTCTAAAATGGGCATCAAACTCATTTTTGTCGCCGGCCACATTTTACTTACGGTTCCCCTCAGAGAACGTCACGACTATGAAACCATAAAAATCTTTAACCTTCTCATTATATTTGCATGTGAAATGAAGTGAAAAATGCTTGTAATATCTCAACGTTATAATTGATGATATGACAACTTGAAATTTTGGTACAGATTTGGACAAAAATCATGAAAGTCGACCCGTATTGTTTGCCTTCCCGGGCCACGTAAAATCATGCGGTGGGTCAGATCTGGCCCGCTGGCCTTGAGTTTGACACCTGTGGTCTAAAAGATCTGAGCGGTGGGACCGGAATGGACCACAAACTCTTCCCGCAATGGACGAAAACCAAATATACTTGCCACGCATTTAACCAGATTTTAACCTGTGAGAAGAAAAGAAAAAAAAACGGGGAACAAAGAAGGAAGTGATCCAGTTAGCAGCTGACGTAGCCGAGAAAGTCGACCGAAAACGCGACCGTGGAGTCACGTGCGTTCGGTGACGTTTTCCTTGCACTCCGCCTTGTCCGTGCGGGAACGGCCCTTAACCTCGCCACCAGTTCCCTCGCAGGCAACTCAACCCGTCAATGTCGCTGAGCCTAAGCACGAGCGGCTCACGTTCAGGACTCAAGATGAAACGTTTGGATCACATTTCAAAGCCGGCAAGCAGGGTCAAAACACGTTGAAATTGCGTCAATCCCGACATCTGCCACGCGAGGAGGCAGCCATATTAACTCAAATAACACTTTTCTCTCGCACGTACACGGTCGGTCATCCGGGTGTGCGCGGAGGTGACGTCGACTCACCGATTTCATTTGCTGAGTCCCGGTGACGTGCTGGAGAACTTTCTCCAGCTCCTTCTCGATGCGTGCGGCCCAGTGAATCATTCTGGAAAACAAGACGGGACATTTTCAATGCCAATCAAGTCGCATTAGCACCTGAGCAGATCGTTTGGCTGGTTTTGTTTTTTCTGGCTGGAGGCGAGCAGGGGCGGGCCTCGTACGAGCCAGGACGCGTCTCCGCCGCCGGGGTCCGCATTTGTGACATATCCAGAACGCGGCATCGGGTTTCCTTTTTCTGAATTAGCATTTTACTTCAAATTTAAAATTCCATACACCGTATTCCACACGCTCGGTCCTTATTCGGGTCAAGGAACGTATCTCGGCTGACTCTGGACGGGAGACCGCGAGCAAATGACCATTCGGACTTGCACTCATACCATCGGACCATCTAGAACAGAGTTTTAACATTTACTCCGACAACTAATCGAATATCAAATTAATCCGACTTTTGCAAAAGAGTACCGCAAAATCCATCCATCCGTTTTCTTAGCCGCTCAGTCCGGGATTGAACCCGGGACCTCAGAACTGGGATGGCAACACTTGACCAGCTGATCCACCGTGCCACCCCGAAACCGAATCGTCACGCCAAATTTATTAACATTCATTGATTTTGATTTCGTTTTTTTGTAAAGTCCTGGAAACAGTGACGCGAGCAGAGGCTTTTCCAGCTGATCCACCGTGTCGCCAGTAGCACTTCAGCATATCTAATATCGTTTTTAACAAATTAAAAATGCAAAAACACGAGCTGCTGATGCCCACAAGTCAAGCAAAGTCATTCGGTGACACCCACGTCACTCACCAGGGGAGGCCCTGCTACTATTTAAAGCCATTCACACTCAAAGTTACTAATACTGCAGTGGAACGTGATCACAACCTTCACCAAACTGGGAAATGATAACCCTAATACATTTTTACCCAACTACACAACGGATCGCAGGAGGAATACTACTCTACAAAAATTTGACAGCTGCAGCTCGTCTTTCTGACAAAAAGATTTTGTGGCGGTTTAAAAGAAACGATTTTTTGTTTCGTTTTGTTTGGGGTTTTTTTTTTTTTTCCCCCCCCGAGCCGTTGCGCCTACCTGAAGTCCTCAGGGGATACGCAGCAAACACTTTCAAAACGGCTGCTTGAATGCGTTGGGAGGAAAAGCCCACATCAGCTTGTGAGAGAGCACTTGCTGGAATGAAAGACACCCAAGTGCTTGGTGCCCCACCACCGGTCGGTCCCTTGACCTTCTTATCTGCTAATGCACGGGCCTGTCATCAGCACCGGCAACCCTCCCCAGCCGCCCGCTTATGCGGGCACATATCTGGCCAGCGCCGGCAGGACGGGCTGCGATCAGCAACTCTGCAGTAAAACTGCTCGGGTCGGACAGAAACGCACCCCGAGCGGGGAGCGGGGAGCTGATCCCCATCAGACGGAAGCCAAATTTGGAATTAGTAGATCAAAGGCACGGCGATCGCCGGCGCGCATCTCGCAGCGAGTAACAAATGACTTAACGAATCGAGACGCTCACGAGATGATTTCAGAGCAGCTGATCCGCGTGAAGGCTAACGCGGGAAAACGTTTTTGCCAAAACCTATTTTATCCAGTCATATTTAAGTTCCCCGTTAAAAGACAACGCTCAAATTTCCCACATTTCTGTTTTGTTCCCCTTTGAGTTAATTGCGTTCAATGGAAAATTTCCAATTTCAAAAATTCTCCAAACTATGCTCCCCTGTTCCCAACGCAGAGTGTGACAGCAACTTTTTTGGTTTTGTTTGTGCGATAGTGGAGACAAATTTCAGTTTGAAATGTCAAATTTCTACCAGACAAGAGAAAAGGTACAACCGACGTACTGAATCGAGCAAAGGCTAAAACATGACCCGCCAGAGTACACACTTGTTAAATTTTCCCACAGGAAAAAAAAAAAAAACGCTTACACATCCTGACATGTTTGAGCCACAAAAATAAATGGGTTTAAAAGCCTCCAGTGGCTGGACCGTCTCCCACCGACAAAGGGGCGAGCCGCCAGCTAGCTTACAAGCTAACAGGTTCCTCGGCGCTGACGCCACAGACGGTCTCAAGGGCTGGTCCGTTACGTCACCGCCTCGCTTGGTCTCGTGTCAGTACACAAAATACGTGACAGTCGGGAATTTAAAAAAACGGCACTGAGCTGTAAATTGTGGCATCCAGAGACGGTATACTTTTTTAGGTGCAGGCATCGCTAACTGCAAGCTGCAGTCCTGGAAATGGCCCAAGTCGACGGAACTAAGTAAGTCTGAACGGCGGCAGATGGCCGCTCATGCAGACCAAGGCGCTCAAATGGGGAAAAATCGGGAGTACTACACAGTTAGCAACCAGTCTCTGCACATTTTTCGGCACTTTAAACGCGTACTGTATAATGTAATAATCTACAAACAAATCTATGTGTTCACTTTTTTCATGTTTTTTTTTTTATAAGAAAGTTTACATTTCCAATGTCTTTTTTTTGGGGGCGGGGAACAGGTTTGTTCACAACATTCTTTGGAATTTGTCAGATCTATAAGAGATTCGTTTCTGCTTCTAAGTGCCTTTTAAAGTTAAATACAACAGAACTGTGTTTTTAAATTAAACTTGAAGAAATATATTGTATAGGACTAAAAATAAAAAAAAGTCCAAGCTTTGAGCACAGCGCCAAGTTTCACTAAAATGGAATTTCAGTGATTCATTTGTGTAGTCATAGTAGCACTCGCATCACTAGAAAATATAAAAAAAATATATGTAAAAAAAAAAAACATCACAAAGTGTAAATATACTTCATGAGAAATGTGTCCACCCTTTCATGAGGGAAACTGCTGCGGACAACGGCCGGTGTCACAACGGCATAATGTTGCGCTTGACATCATTTAAGTCCAGGTCAACTAAACTGTTACTGTTATGTTACATTTAATAGACGTTTACTTCAGTATTGTCGCTTGTGGAGTTTTTTTTTTTTTTTATGTGCAATTCGTTCATCTGCGCATGTCCTTTTGGGATCTGTCACTCGAAATGTACTGTACATGGAAACGGGCATTAAATTGCAACTGGGCTCTTGAGCCAAGACAACAAAATGGAGGAGCGACTTCAGAAGATCGAACGACATATTGACATCCACAACATCATTGTTGCTTTTTCCTTCATAAGTCTCAGGGGGTTTTAATCCCTATGAGTGGTCACATCTGCTGAAACATCCAACGGATGCTCTTCAACAAGAACACCAACGAAATGCGGGAACAATTCTTCTCACCCCATTTGGGGCTTTTTTTGTTTTTGTTTTGATGATTACGCGGGGACTCGGGCGGTCAAATCGACGGACGGCAGCTTTCGCAGCAGTTTGGTGTTAATCACCGGTGAATGCTAAGTGACGCCGCCTTCAAAGTCACCTTGATCGTCTCAACAACAAAGCGCCAGAGGATGCGGGGAGGCTTCGTTACGGCCGGGCGGGGCCCGGGGAGGCGCATCAGGTGGGAAGGGGGCCCAAAATTGCGCGCAGACAAATCACATTTATTATTTATCCGTCCATCTGGCAAGCGTATCCTCACTGGTGAACTGGAGCCTAAACCCGCTCGACGACGGGCAAGAGGCTGCACGGCGACGGGCACCCGGCACTGGTCGCCAGCCGATCGCAGGCCACATCTAAGCAAGGAAGCGTTCACACCGATTCCATTTCATAATCTTAAATGAACCCATTATGAAGGTTTTTCAACACGTCGGAGGAAGCCATTGCACCTTTGGAAAGACCAGAGCCGAGATTCGAACCCAGAACCTCGAGGCGGACGTGCATGTCCCTTTTTTATTTCCCCAAATTGCACTGACCTTGAGGTCTTGCGTTTGGTGACGCCGAACTTAGATCGAGAAGCAAACCCGGAACCTCAGAACAGTGGGGCAGATGCGCTAACCGCTCGACCACTACGCTGTCACAATTAGAGAAGTTCTTTAAAAAAGGAAATGATAAAAAAAAAAAATAAAATAAAATGTAAAAATGTTTTTAGGTTATCTGTAGGGAACAGTTGTACATTCTCAAAAGTTGCGTGAAAGGAGTTCCTGTTAAGAGGAACTTGCGGTTATGAATTTAGCTGACACACGAGCATCCGCATTATTATCATATTTTAAAATTGATGTTCTTGCTCGATTTGAAGTTTTTGCCATGCAACTGGACTCATCATCTGAGGTGACTTCGTAAACCATGCAGAACGCCCCCATCCACGTCCCTCTGCTTTCATGCCAACGTTATTTCAATTTTTTTTAAATATATTTAGGGTTTTCTCCCCCCCCCCCCATAGTACAATTTTGCCATCTTTATTTAAAAAAAAATGTATTTATACAGCTACTACGCGGGTCGTTACGCGTCATTTCCAGGACACAAAAACAAACAAGGAGAGGGGGTGACAAGCGTGCGGCGCGTTATGAATATATCAAGAGAACATAATATAATCTAATACGCAGCATCACGGACGGAAGTGGCGTGCTGGAACACATGAGCCAGGCGTGCTTTCTATACCCCCCCCCCCCCCCAAAAAAAAAAAAAAATAAAATAAAAATAAAATAAAACAGAAGAAGAAGAGGAGCGCCACTTACGTGTAGTGCTGCGGGAAGTGGTGCGTCCCGGCGGCCGACGTGGACACGCACACGAGAAGTACAGTTTGGATGCACAGGAGGGACACGGCGCCGTACGACGGGGCGCCCATCGCCATTTTCCCCGTGAAATATTCAACAAAGTGGGAGAAAGAAGCCCAAAGGGGCGGCCGGCCGGCCGGACGCAGGACGACGGAAGGGATTGGGGGTGGGGGGGGGGGGGGAGTCGGGGAGGGGGAGGGAGGGCGCGGAGGCAAACAACAGTCTCCTCCAGCCGAGCTAAGAATAAACCCAGTCCGGAGAGAGGACGAGGGGATGGGGGTGGGGGGGTGGGGGGGCGGTTTGGGTCGGCGGGCTCGGAAAGAAAGTGTGCGCCGCCGGGAGCTGCTGGATGGACGAGCGGAGGAGGGCTGGACGACTCGTCCGCCCGCGTAGCCACGGGAGAGAATGTCAGTCGTTCGCGGCGGGGATGAGGAAGAGGAAGAGGAAGATGCTCCGCCGATGAGGAGGAGGAGGAGGACGATGGCGATGATGGTGTGCACCTATTTGCGCCGTCCCCCCCACCCCTCCCTCTCTGGTCACCGTGCACATTTGCGCTCTCTCTCCCTCTCCTCCGCCACTGGCTCCGAGCGTCAAGTCAAGCCCGACGCGTTCGCACGTTGACTGCATCCGGTCGGGAGCTTTCAAAGTTCAACTTCAGGTGAGGACGTTTGCTGAAATGCACGCTTGAAAAGTGCCCCGGAGGACTGTTGGGGTCACGTGATTTCTCACATTAATTAGGTATGGCGGGGGGTTATGAAGCCAATTATTTTGTCGTGTTAGCAAAAATGATGCGGCTGAGGACCCCGCTTCGACGATCCCGGTCCCGCCCGTGTGGAGTTTGCATGTTCTCCCCGTGCCTGCGTGGCTTTTCTCCGGGTGGGCGCTACGGTTTCCTCCCACACCCCAAAAAACATGCAACATTAATTGGACACTCTCAATGTGCCCTGCGATTGGATGGCGACCAGTTCCAGGTGTACAGCGCCTTCCTGCCCATCGACAGCCGGGATAGACTCCGGCACTCCCCGCGACCCTCGTGAGGATAAGCGGCAAAGAAAAGGGAGGGCTGGAAGCACAGCCACCTCCCTTAGAGCAGCACCGCAACTGCCACTGTTTAAAGGGCCTCTGATTAATCCCAGATCAATCTCAGAGGTTCTTGTAGGCTTTTATTGGCAATTATTGACAGAAGTCTGAAGGTTTTGTGTGGACCATAATTGTTATTTCAGAAAACATTGGGAATATTTCCTGTGGCCCAATAAAATCAAGTTTGCACTTTCTAGCCATGATTGCACAAGGCATGTTTTAATTTATAAGAGTCATGCGTTCTGTTAAAATAAAATGTATATTTTCAAGATGGCCGTGTAGTTTTTAAGATTAAGTCTGACTTTTCAGTATTTGTTTTTAAGTTGTGTATGTTTGAGATAAATACTTTGAGATCAACGCTGAAACTTCAGAAATGCAAAACAAGCTCTTTTCTAGTTTCAGTTTTAAATTCTAAATTAATCTAATCTAAATTAAAATAATAAAATCTAAATTATTTTCATTCTAAATTTTTTTTTAGACTTCCAAGTTGTATTTTCATCATAAAAGTTAAGTTATATTTATACACTGAAGGAAAAAAAATGTTAAAGATTTGAAAATATATTTGTCATAGCAGTCGCGATAGAGTAGTATATTTTCAAAGATTAAAATAAAACGTGCGCTCACACCAAAACGAGTATGTTAGACAAATTAGACTAGTTTTAAAAAATGTCATTTATTTATTTATTTTTACACAAAATGTAAGCATGTGTTGTCAATCATTTATTGCAACGGTATTTCAAGATGTTTAACGTTGAAGTTCATGTCATCACTTCCTGCGCTGACTTTAGCTTTACATAAGTGAGTACAAGACGTTTTCCCGACGCAACCAACCAATTGGACGCATCTGGTTCTCTTCCCCCCCCAAAACTCGGGACACTCAGGACGATAAACATAAATGTGAGGTTTTATCTTGGTCATTAGAGGCAAAAACTCCTGAGGAGCGGATGTGGGACTAACTGGGGTGTAAACATTTAGTGCGTCGCCTTGGAGACCCCCCCCCTCTCCAAATCACATTTGTCTGACTCGGGTTAGATTTTACATTGCAGGTCCAAGTGCGCAATTTGGATTTAATGGCTGTGTTTACATACACGTACAGTATATTCCATTTAAAGTGACACACGATTCGAAACAATACACATGCGCACAAACTGCATCAATGGGTAGTGGATACAAATATTTACATAACTAGTACAAATATGATGTGTTGCATAGTACTCAATTGGTGCTCACTGCCACTTCTTCCTACTGATTTGAAAGCTGCCAATACTCCACTGATTAACGCACCTTTTTCTAAATATGTATTTTGGAAATAAATTGCATTTCTTTCGGCTTGTCATCTCAGATAAACACTCAGATTAAATCTTCTTCTTGATCAATAAAAAAAAAAAGTCAGATTTGAGAGAAAAATCTTTACATTCCCGAGACAAAAACGTATATTCTTGGATTGTCGTGGATTTTCTATATTGTATACGAACAGAGTCACATGTTTGAGGAAAAAAAAAAATGCATATTTTCACAGTAATAAGTTGACTATTTTGGGTTAAAGTCAGAATTTTACAAGAATATATTTTCTTTACATACAATGCTTATCAGATTTGATCCACTTTTTGGAGGAGGTCTGATGCCGATCTTAAGGGTCCAGTGTCATGCCTCGAAACATTCTAAAATAGATAATATAATGAAAAATACATATAACATTATTCACTTCAATGTCCGTACGAAAAAATAAATATGAGCGGAGAGTGCGTCACCCACGTGCAAGGTTGCGGAAGTCTCATTCGATATCTAAGTGGTCGCCATATTGCCAGCAATGTCTGCCCATGACGTCACACTGCGACGTTCGCCACTGAAAACAGGCTGTGCCACCTACTAAAGGACACGGATTCTCTTTTCGAAGAAGAGAACATCTCACAATTGAATGAAGTGACCGGGGGCAATATTACCCCATTGTTTCGAGCCATATTTAGATGATATGCGGATCACTTCGAACTAACAACAGATTCCCAGGCAGTATGCATGAGCCAGTCCGGCCAAAGCCGTGCCCGTCGTCTGAAGCCATGCTCAGTGATGACGGGTACACCGACACATTTAGCAAGCCTGATTTATGTGTGCGGATCTTTTGTTACATTCTGAGAGGATTGACCGACCGACCACCCCCCCCACCCCGGATGGGTCCATTCCAGCAGCCTTTTTTTCCATTAATAAGATGCATAAAAATCATGCATTTCACGACCGAGGCATTTTAAGGTTTATCTGCCGCTTTGACAGCAGACGAGCTACGTTAGCAATGAGCTAGGTCGCCGCCGTGCTGTCGGCAGCTATTGGGGTTGAACCCTTCACGCGGAAACGCAACGGAAGGGAAGGGAAGGGAAGGGCACGTCTCCTTGTTTCTTCTAAACAGGAGGACCTGAATAAACATAAGCTTATGTTACGCGAGTTCATTTTAGTGGCACAACATTTCCTCTGGATAGAAATCAGACGCTGTTGCGTTTAAGGGCAAACACGGGCTCGGGAGTGGGGGGTGGGGGGGGGGTGGGGCAGATGCACGGAACCCCCGAGAGGAGATCTAATCCAGCATGAAGTCAAGCATCGCACACGCCACCCTTTCCAAATCCATCCCTAACAGTAGCGGCTCTGTGTTTATTCCGTACGGTCGTATCGACGGAGGCCCGTTGCCCGATAAAATGCCGCGTCATCCATTTACGAATGCCGTTCTTGTCTCACGGAGCTGCCAACGGTTCTCTGTTACAATTAAAAATCAAGAGATGGAAAAAAAAAAAAAAAAAAAAAAAAAAAAAACAACGCCTGGTAGTCTCTGCGGCAATTGACTTAAGCACCCAAACAAAGTAATCGTAAAAGCGTAATTTATCTTATATCGAATTTATTGTACACAAGTATCAGGTAAAAAAAAAAAAAAAAAAAAAAAAAAAAGAGAATATTCCTTTATTTTCACTGGGAGCACCACTCCAATTTCTATTTCTATGACTATCCATCCATTTTCTTTGCCGCTTATCCTCACAAGGGTCACGGGAGTGCTGGAGACTATCCCAGCTGTCTACAGGCAGGAGGCGGGGTATGCCCTGAACTGGTCGCCAGCCAATCGCAGGGCACACAGAGACGAACGGTCGCACTCACAATCACACCAACAGGGAAATTTAGAGTGTCCAATTAATGTTGCATGTTTTTGGGATGTGGGAAGAAAATGGAGTGCCCATCCGGAGAAAAGCCACGCAGGCACGGGGAGAACATGCAAACTCCACACGGGCGGGTCCGGGATTGAACCCGGGACCTCAGAAGTGACAAGCAAACGCTTTACCAGCTGAGCCCACCGTGCCGCCTTCTCCGACTATTTTAAGCAAATATATTCAGAATATTGTTTTGCCTCCGCGGCTGACAAGAGTCTCGTCTCGCCGCGCGGTCAAGAAGCGGCAGACGGAAGCAACACAGCAATCTGCAGCACTTCTGTCCGCACGCCGTCAACAAGGCAAGGAAATTGCTTCGGCGCAGACGACAAAAACGCAGCAAAGACCTCAGCAGGAGTTCAAAAACAATCCAAAGATCTACGACAGCTATCCCCCCCCCCCCACACACACACACACACACACACGCCACAGACAAAACCAATGGTATGTCACAAGTGACACGCTGCTGCCGCCCCCCACCGACACCCAACAGGAAGTAGAATAAAAGAACACTCTCACCAACGCCCCGCTGTGAGACTTATTTTAGAGAAATACAAAAGTGGGATACGTAGCGATTTTTAAAACGTGACGGACCCCGCACGAGCCCAAAAAGCAGAAATTGCGTTTTTTGGTTTTTTTTTGTGCTGAGACACAACACACCACAACCCCCCCCCCACACACACACACACACGTGTCCGCCGCAGTACCAAGATGGACCTGTGAGAGGCAGCACGGTGCCACAGTCCTCCTCAACAGCAGTAAAATACCACGAAGAAATAGTAATTTGGCAACGGCTTCCTGTCGCGTCACAATTTGCACAGTCCGTGGCTCGGCCGAAGGACTTCCGATTGGAAGTAAACGTACCGATTTTACACGATTGGAAATCACGTTTAACAAACCCCACACCGCACGATGCCAACGTCGGATAATCGGGAATTGATGTTGGTCGGAAAAAATGCTCAAGTTAGGCATACGTGCGTACCCGGCATAAATGGGACACTCCGAAATAATTTGGTTGTTTTCTTTGATGCTTTCCTTTCCCCGAACGGTGAAAAAAGAGCAAATCATGGTTGACGGATTTAGCGGCGTGACTTTCTTTCCACGGTGACGTTCGCGATAACTGGGAGAGTCTGGAAGACGGATGGCGGCCTGCCGACTCTCCGCCACCTTGAGTGGCTCCTTTCCATTCCAACGAGCGTTTTATCGGTCAACTTACGATCCACGCACGCCCTCACACAAACGTGAATGCGAACAACGTTTAAGCATGAAAACAGCGACGAAAAATGAGCTCATTAATCTTTGATATTGCTCATATTAGCTCAAATGCTTCATGTCGGGGGATATATTTTCAAACAAAGTGTACAAATTCCAAAATTATTTTTTTTGGAGCAGACCATAATGTGATGAATGTTGAGGCAAAGTCAAATTAATTGATGATACTTGATATTTTCTATTAGCAAGAAAGAATTTAGCAACTCAAACAGTTCACATTGCAATTTTTTTTTTTTTTTTAAGGTTCCGTCATTTTTACTGCATTCATTTTTGGGTACTTTAAAATTGACTTTATCTTGAACAGAAATAATAACATTTGTCATTAGTTTTTCCAGTTCACGGAAATGTGCTGATAAAACTTAATTTATTCGACAATTAGTTGTCGAAAATGAAATATTTGTGACTGCATTATATAAGTATAATACTTATTTAGACGGAATGCTTCCCCCCCCCCTCTGAATTTACAAATTATGGTAGCGTGAATTAGTCGCAAAAAAAAAATGAAATTGGATTTCATCGGAATCAGGCCTCTCGCATCTGTGGGTGAAAGTTCCAAAATTAAAAAAAAATATGCAAATGCGAGTGTGATTATTTTTAATGTTGTGGTGTCACTGACTGATGATGATTTTGGAGCTATGCAATATTAAATATGATATCTACTTATAGGCGTCCCTTTAACATGTACACAGGAAAGGGATTCATTCCAAATTGGGCACTTGGACCCAAATCGTTCCTTAAGCACGTTATGTATTGTAAACTCTAGAACTGGACTAGAACCCTAATTTTGATTTGAAGGCGTTAAATTCCGTTAAAGGGAAATTGGACGAGGCGCATGTTGGAAGGCGGATGGGCGCCGACGCTTCGTCGAGGATCCGCGATCGATCACGCGGGCCGAAGGGATCGGCTTGGTGAAAATACGCCGATCGATAAACTGGCGCCGAGAAGAGGGACAAGAGGCGTGCCGGCGCCGCCCCGGGTCTCTCTTATTGGCTGTTCAATTTGTCCTCGAGTGATTGACTTGCCTATCCGCCATCGATCCGGATGGGGGTGGGGGGGGGGGTGGGGGGAGTAGCAGGAAGGGGAACGGGACTCCCTTTCCGGAACCAGCTAGCTTGAATTAATCAGCCCTCGCTTGACCCTCTTTGCGGGCCTTGGACGGGAGGGGGGGGGGGGGGGTGTCGCCACCACCCCGCACACCCCCGACACTTACACATATACACTCTGGCAGCTTATCCCCCCCCACCCAATCCATCTTCACCTCCTTTCCCTAACCTCCTCCTCCTCCTCCTCCGCCGCCGCCGCTGATATTCTGCTGCGCTGCGCAGAAAAGCGACGCCTCACACGGGCTAAAACCTCGTCCAGTCAGCACGGCCAGTGTGAAGATTTCTGATTAGAGAGGTACGGACAGGCCGGCGGTGTCACTTTCACGGCAGACGGCAGAGCCGACCGGTCGCCCTTCGGAGAGAGGGAGAGAGCGGGCAAACTTCAACGGCTCTCTCAAGTGCTCCATGCAAAAATAAATCAGCATTTAAAAAACAAAATAGCACGTGACAGACTGTCACTCCTTGACCAGATGCGTTCTGGGCATCAGGGGGATGTTTCCCCAACTGCAGCGTGCCCTTCTTTTCAAGCTGAACATGTCAAGAAGATGCTGCGACCGAATGATTCCAGCAAACGAGGCAAACATCTTCTTTGTGCCCCTTCCAGCGTGCACACAACTGGGATTCCACCACCGTCGAGAGGACCGGAGAGCCGCGTTTCTTTCTTTGCCATTTTCAATCGGCAATCCACCGCCCCGGTGCACATTTTTTTCTCTCCAAATTGATTTTCTCAAATCTCACATGAAAAATCAAAAGAAAAGTCATTTACATTTTTGCATCAGATCAAGAGCCTCTGCAGCGAAACGATCTCCGTGGAACGCGGCCCCCGGTCCGACGGCCGCGAGGAGCTGCTCGGATGTTCGCGGGGGACTGCGACTGGTGCAAAAGAATCGGATAAAGTTAGGCAAGATTCGTTCACCGCTGCCCCGGATGATTAAGGAGAACTTGCCACCTGCCGCTAACTAGCAGCTAAGCTAACTGTCTGTGTTAGGAGAAGTGCTGCCAGCCAGCCGGTGCGGTTTTACATATTTTATGGCACAAAGACCGGCATTTTACAGACCACAGCGACAATGCAGTGAGGGATCCTCGTTAAAGTAAGCCGTTTGAAGCCAATTTTAAAATTACATTTACACTCATTTCAATGGAGGGAAATTATTTGAGAGTAAGAAGATGTTACGGAACAAAATAGTATTTCAAGGTACCAACACAGTTTGGAATATGCAATATATTAATCTTTCTAGCCAACCCTGGTCGATCAATGGCTCGCTTTGGATATCAAAACACTTCTTTGTCGGACTCCCTGCGTAATGCGCCTCCCGTCTACAGTAAATGAATGCCACACTTTGCCAACATCATTGACAACAGGGAAAGGGGGGGGGGGGCACTTCGCTCCGCAATCCTCCTTGACTGCAAGACAAACACGGTTAAGCAACGATGTTGGGCCGCGAGGCACCCTGGGACTTTTCGTGCTCAAATGTCAGAGCATTTCATCCTGATGATGATGATGACTCACTCCAACCCCCCCCCCTCCCCCACTCTTCATCTGCACGAAAGAACAACGGCGGCCATTAATGAGGCGACCACCTCCCGCGCAACAGTGGGCCAACAAGCACTATATCAAATGTTACCGCCAGGAGCGCATGCCGCGCTCGCTCGTTAATATGGGCCCGATGCACATTAAAAAAAAAAAAAAAAAAAAAAAATGCACATTTATCGTCTCGTCAACCGCGAGTTTCCCTCCAATCCGCACCACAAGTCGAGTGGCCGCAAGTGAAAAAAACGGAGCAAGACTCGGCCGTCGTTGCCGTGCTCTACTAGAGGCCTAATGGCCCCCGGGTAATGGGCCTCTTTGGTCTTCAGGAAATCCTCCCTCATGCGTGCATCAAAGCCGCGATTGCGGAGGCGCTACGGTCCAATAAGAGGTGGTGGGCAAAAGGCTCGAGGACCACACGGGGAAAAAGGCTCATACGCTAAATAATACAACACTAAGTGCAACGGAGCGCCGTTGTTTCCATGACGCCGGTTGACTTCAAAGAGCAGGAAATCATCTCCATCGGTTTGGAAAAACTGGGCTAAGGTTTTCAAAGGGGGATGTTATGGAAAATGTAATTTTATGACGAGACGAAACCCGTGGCCCCCAAAGCGCAGCGCCCGCCTCTCTGTCCAACAGCCATCTGCTTGCTGCGCACAAGGCAGATCTGTCGATGCCGACTAATTATCATTCGCGGCAAAAGTGCCGATCGTGACCCTGCCCGTTGGCCAAGGTTTGCTCCATATGCCGCCGACGTAGCACAGACACCTGTCTGCGTGTGTCCTGCGCGGAAATAAATTCATAAAAATATCGCACGCACCCCCAAAGCCGTGACCGGGACGTGTCCTGCGACGCGAACTCAAAACGTAAATGCTGCGCACGAACCCTCGCCAGCTACTTTGTTTGCTGCACCCGAACAAAAGAGATCAAATGTCGGCGCACTATCAACAAGATCTTCCTTTATATTCATAACAACTGCCATGCTCAGTTTTGACATTGTGAGAAAATTCATGCCGCCAACAGCTCGCCATGTGAAGATTCGGAGCCACTTTCAACCAAACTGCACCCTCTGAAGCGCGATCATGAGGAAGGACAACGATGAACTAACACGGTGACACGTGACTGCTATTATCCATCCATCCATCCATCCATCCATTTTCTTTGCCGCTTATCCTCATGAGGGGCACGGGGAGTGCTGGAGCCTATCCCAGCTGTCAACGGGCAGGAGGCGGGGTACACCCTGAACTTGGGTGCCAGCCAATCGCAGGCCACATGGAGACAGAGAAGAGTTGCACCCGCAATCTCACCTATGGGCAATTTCGAATGTCGAATTAATGTTGCATGTTTTTGGGATGTGGGAGGAAACCGGAGTGCCTGCCCAGGGGAGAACATACAAACTCCACACAGGCGGGCCCGGGATCGAACCCGGGTCCTCAGAACTGCGAGGCCGACGACCGGCAAAAGGGTAAGCAGAGCTGCGTTGGGTCATGAAGTCCCAGTCATATTTTCTTTTCACCCAAGTCTGACTCGAGTCTTTTGATTATTTATCTCGAGTCCATTAAAAAGATGTATATCATATTCATAAACGTTATCCTAGAATGTCATTCCATTTGGAAAGATGTTGGCTTATTTTGTTACCTTTAACTTTTGTGTTCATGTTCCTTGTGTGCCATGTAAACCATTTGGGGACTGTTTTTGGCCCGTGATTTTTACTGGAGGAGATTTGGCATCACCCCCGTCGTCGTCGTCGTCGTGCGCGGTCTCAAACAAACTCGTCTCGACGTTTCAAGCGTGGCTAAATATCCTCGCGCGAAGATAAGAGCGTCAGGTCCCGGCCGACTAAAAGAGGCCAACGCCTCTTCTGGCGTCACAGCAAGAGTGAGAAGCGTGCACCCACCCACTCGCCCGCCACTTTAAAGAGCATCTTAATTGGCATTAATACTGTTGATAAGGACTTAATGGGGGAATTAATAGATAAAGCACTCGAGAGCCCGCTTCGCCACAGTCACACTGAGTGACGCACAAACACACATTCAGCTATACACACACACACACACACACACACATCAGCATATTTTGCCACCGTGGATGCACAAGAGTTCAAGAATTCTTGTTGACGGAAACTAAAATCCTGTAGTGATATCAAACAGCAGCGGTCATGATGCACATTAACCTACAGGGGTTGGCAATTTTCAGATTTCATTCATATTCATATTTCTGAGGCGGAACCTCAATCCTATCAAATTATATATATAGTGCAACGGCACTTTTGTGCATTTATTTATTATTTTAGCAGTAACTGTGCCTTGATATTTTATCTTTTTTTTTTTTTTACTGTAGATGTTCTTTGATTTTTATTTCATTTTATTGGACCTTGTGGAGAAGCACATCAGATATGAGAAAGGCTTTTAATATGATTTTATTTGATTTATTCCATAAAAATACTCATACGGTCTTCAGATCAGCCGAACTGAATCATCACACCAAATTTATGATTATTCATTGTTTTGTTTTTTTTTCCTCCTGGAAGTCCTGGAAAAAGTGACGTGAGCAGATGTTCCCCGATTTGTCGGGATTTCTTTTGGAAAAACAATCCCAGCTACTCTGCTAAACAGACGATTCATTTTTAGCCTCCATTTTGAAAAATGACGTGATGTGCGCGTCACGCCGGTGTGCCAATTAAAATCTCCGTGTTCGGAACAAATCAACATGTGAACTTTGTTCACAGGTGTGGACCACCTCACCAGGCAGCAATAGTTTTAAATCGGGAACTGCAATTTGCATTTACGAACTGCGAATGCCGACCTGCTACTTTTATTCCACGTAGCATCACAATTAGCAAGATCGAGGCAGCTTTTCGGCAACAATTCTCCACAGACCAACTGTTCCGTTTCATAGTCCGTCCGTCTGCTGGAGCCCAACCGTAAGCTGAGTACAGCGTAGCTCCCGCAGCTCTGTCGATGGCCGCCACCGCAAAGTGTCCGCCTTTGTAACTCGGGCTTTCACGCCGTCAGCATCCGTCACATCACGCCACACGCGCGTGCGGCTCCGGAACGGGCGCCGCGCATCTTTTTTGCGAGCATGTTTGCATCGTCTACCTGACGGGAGGCCACACATTTTCACCCCGTTCACACTTTGAATGGAGCGCCACAAAAAAAACAAAAAAAACAAACAAAAAAAACTAGCCGAGCAGCTCGGGCTCGCTTGTTGACAAAGCTCCCGAGCGCCTCCAACGAAAGCCGCGGTGCGAGTCTCCCCTTTATTCAGGTTAATGCTTTTCTTCTGCTTCTTTTTATCCCAAGCTTAGAACATTGTCACAAATGGTTATTGCCATTAGCGCTATTATGATCATTAAATCATTTGGAGCACACTCTAATTGAACACCTCCATTCAAAATGAGGGCAGAATTAAGAGGTTGCCCCCCCCCCCCACACACACACACAAACACACAGTCTAGTCAGTGTCGTGTGCTTGCGCCGTCTCACTCGGCACCACCCCCCTCCTCTCACTCCCCTCCTGAGCGGCAGGTTTGGGCTTTTTTCCCAGAAATGTGTTAGATGGATCGAGGGTGGCAGATGCTATCCTCTTCTCCCAGAGGAGACTTCAACACATGTGGAGAGTGGCTAGGCTGGTCATATTAAACACACCATGTGCATCCGCCATGTGACAAAAACACACACACACTTGTTCTCTCTCTCTCTTATTATTTAAAAAAATAAAAAAAAAGTGAGACATCCAGTGGCAAATGGTGTGTACTTCAACAACAACAACAAAAAAGACGTGAATCAGCAAGACTAAACCGATTTCTTGCATTCTTAAGCAATAAAAAAACTTTTTATAAACCACCCCCGATAAAATATGTTGTGAAAAGTGCATTCATCATTGCGCCCTGCAGACATCCCATTGTGTGCGTTTGCATGTGCGTATCGGTTTTGTTTGCGTTTATCAGATTGGGGATATTGCTACAATACGCAGACGAATCTTTCTTGCTGTCATAACAATAGATCTCGCGGGTGATGGCAATCTATCATTTTGTCAAGCTATCTGTGCCATGACATGGTCTGCTTGTCCCAAAGGGCTGCACAAATAAGACTTTTTTTTTTTTTTTTTTTTTAATATAAATAAAGGGTGTGTCTCACCTTAAGGCGTGTGTACACACACACACACACACACACACACACACACACACACGCAATTGGGCCAGATTGGAGCTTTTTCGCCATCTCTCGTAAACAAAGTCGGCAAAGACGCAATTATCTGATATGGCGAAAAGATTATCCTAGGCGATTATCTTGTGGTGTGGAGTGTGTCAAAAGTCATTTTTCTTTCCTGATTAGTGGAGAAAATGGCTCAGACGGTGGGGCCAATGGACGTCTCCTTCCGCAAAGATCTACGTGAAGGGCTCCAGCAATGGAAACTACTATCTGCAGAGAAAGTCCAAATCTAATTGGTCCTAAACAAAGGCTAAAAATTGTCAAATATGTGGTATTCTTTGTTAGTAGTAAAATGTAATTTTTAGATGTGTTGAGAACCGAATCTGAAATTTTTGGTTCAGCGTCTTGAGTACGCCACGAACTACAAGTGCGATAAGAACGCACGTGGTGAACGTTTTCCCCAGAACCCGTGTGGGATTCTCTCATTTCCGGTTCAGATATTAAAAATTGCTATGTATGCAGTCACTGTGATTTGACGGGCACGTACGCGACATCGCACTCGCAAATCTGCACAGTCGAGCACGAAAAATAACGCACGTAAAATTTGTTACCAGTCGAGATACATACATATTGAAAGTCGTCGCTTATTTTGTGACCAATCTTGACCAATGTTCCCTCTAAGCTGTGCCAGTGCGCAAATGCGCACTTGTCGCACACGCTCAGCGCACATGAAAACCGATTCAGCGCAGTGAAATATTTTTAGGATTAGCAGTATTTTGTATTTATTTTTATTTATTTTTTTTTTTAAACACGGAAGCACACGTTCTAACAACGACCTCCTGCTTAGCCTATTTCTACTTCCCCGCTTACCTGACACCGCCCCCTCCGCTCTTAAAGGGTACACTCGTAATTACAAACAGAACACACACCCCACAACTTTATATCTGCGGGCATGACTGACCACACCCATACATTTTTGAAACGTGAGAGACTGATACGTTGTTGATATGCTGTTATTCAAATTACGATGACAGTTGTATGGTGCGGAGGGGCAAGTCAAGTCACAAAAGGTATCGTGAGGCTAACCTCGATGAATTTAATAACACGCTAATCAAGACGTGTGCATGTAAAGAAGCCTCCGCAACCCCTCCACAGTTGTTAGTGGCAAATCGGGCTTTTAGGTTTGGAACACTCTCATATTCCATTTCATTCTCTGGTTTCTGCAAAGACCAATATTGGGGTAAGCTCAGCTCACGTTTTGCACGCTAAAGAGATGAATTAATAAAAGCGTAAATAGCCCCCGAGCGGACCTTCAGTCAATACTACCGAACGTGCTCTCGCAAGTGCGTTTCGAGGGGTACTCGAGTATCCGGGTTAGAGACGGTGGTAAACAGGCGTTCTTTCACTTTGAGCCTCTTTGCAAATCTCCGGCCTCTTTGTTGGTGCTAAACCGGGAGGCGGGACCTGCCAGTGGCGTAGTAGACGGGAGATTAAGACCTGAATCAAAAAAACAGATTCATCTTTTTTTTTTTGTTGTTGTTGCCATGTTTGCATGCAAATTTAATACGTGAATGTGTCGTAATTTCAACAATGCAAACGTTGCGTGCGCCGTGTGTTAAACAATACGACCAATGTGAGGTAAGCAATTTTGAAATATATCAAAAAATGTCACTTTTACGAGAAGATGATCCGCAGGACGTCATCCTTCAATTAGGTACAAACGACGACGATGTGAGAGATGATTGTGTGGAGGCCACACTATCAAAATCTCTGGGCTGCCTCAATTTGAGCATTATGATCTGAAATCTTGACTTGAGATATTCGTCGGACGGGACAGCAACAAGTGATGAGGCTCAAACCGAATACCACAAGGGCGTGTCCATGTTTTTTTTTTTTTTTGTTTTTTTAAAAACAGGGACACAAAAATGTGCTTTGATGTTTTATCTATTGTTTTTTTTACCCAAGATCTTCTTTGATTTGTTATCTATTTTATTCCATCTTGCACCTTGTGGAGAAGCACTCATCATTTCATTGTATGCACAGCATATAAATGGCATTAAAGGCTTTTGATTGATTTCTATGAATACTTCCGGAATTCTGGGATTTTCATAATCTACATGTCACAAAACCTGGTCAGCGATGTCAGAATGGTCACCATGTGATGTCTGTGGTGTCAAATGATGTCATTATCCCTGCTCTGGCATATCAGAATGCGCATAACTTTTGTCTTTTATGACAGAAAAAAAAAAAAAAAAAAAAAAAACCATTGCAATGGCATGAAGTGCCAGAAACACCGACCGGTCTGTTAATCTTGAACTCCCGGACTTTCAAAATGATGTTCCCCTGGCGTCGGGCGGAATCCTTGCATGTCCAAAACCAGTTTTCAGGAAACCCCAAATTGCTTGGTGAGCTATTAAAGTTAGCAGACCCACCTGGGGACTAATCAATAGATTTGTGGGGGGAAAAAAAAAAAACATGGAAGTTACCAAATGAAAGGTGTGTTAATTAGTGATGCTTCCCAGAACCGTTGAATACCCGAATGTATTGTGCAACCGTGGTTATATAAGTTGCTTTTCCACTCGTTTTTCACTTTCGTACAACTCGCATCACTTGTTTTTCTGGTCAAGACGTCTGGACCCTTTCACTATCTTGTTCACATGCATACCAAAGACGAAGATTGTTGTGGGATGTCTCGACAGTTATGGTTGCGGAAGATGTTTCTCAGAGCCTGAAGGACACACTTGGGTGTCAATGGTAAATCGGCTACAATTGTTGCGGCGCCAGGTGGGACGGGGAGGCCACCCGTCCTTTCTCTCGCACGCAACTGAAAAGTATAAGAGAGAGATGCAGAGTACAAACAGGGAGAGTCTGCTGCGGGTTTCGTACGGACGCCCAGCTGGTTGACAAGCGGACCTCTACCTGGGTGAACGGCTCTCCACCTTCTCGGCATAGGTAAGGGGCTCATGTGATTGATTTCACGCAATGTCAACTGTGTTTTGAGAACTTGCATTCGGTCGAAATAAATATGCCAGTTATTGAGGCGAAAGAGCATTCGGGAACGTTGGTCTTTTGTTGAGCGTCGTCTTTGTCTCCTGAGCGCCGACCAGCACCGATCCTTTCAAATAAAACACCATATTTGGACAAAAGTGTACATCCGACATCAGTGACGTGCGTTCGTCAAAATATTCCATGGATCAAGAACTATAGCACACTTTTTAGGCCTCAGTCACATGAGGCGGTTTTGAGGGGGCGGTCCAGTCTCAAGTAAACGAGCCACTGCTGGCATTGCCTCCCTCTACGGTCAACTACATTTTTTTTTTCTTAGTAAGATGACTGTGGGCGGAGCTAAGTGCTCATCAGGGTTTATATTTTGACTTGCGGAGGGAAGGCTTTGTCACCGAATTGGACTTCAGCGACTCAGTGGCTACGTGCATCCACGGTTACGATGATTCAAAATGTAAAAGTTAGCCAAGGGAAGGGAAACAAGCTTGTCATTACAAACGGGACTGATTTGAAGACTTTCGTTGCTCCAGAAAGGCAAATTTGTTCATCTTGGAGCTGTGTGACATTTATTTAGTTTTTATTCCAGAAAGCAGTCGAATCTTCTTACTAAGCAGTTTCCTTTGCCTTGACCCCGACCCTGACCGCCCGCCGAGTAGGAGTCCTGCTGTCGGGCAAACCGGTCCCCACCCCCGCAATTGTGTCCCTAAAGCGCCAAGCGACAACGCAGTCTTTCCCCCTCATTTTTAAAGTGCGAGTTTTTGCAAAAGTACGTCTGATGTTATTCATCGACTTGGAAGTCTCGGTGACTAATAGCGGAAATATCTGTCCTGTCAAATCTGGCAGACGGATGACCAGGACCCGGAAAGCGTCTGCTGCTGACTGGGCTGCAGATAAAGGGAAAACGAATGGCCGGATTTATCGCAGGACGAGGATTTGGAAATTAGCCGGCGTGCATTGAAACTGGGCGGGGCCGATTGCAAATTGCAAACGAGGAGAGAATTACTCACCGTATGATCTGTTCGAAATTGCAAATCTCGCGGCCAGCGCGTCGGAAGCGAAACGCCTTCATCTCTTTTGACGTGCGTGTTTTACAAAACATATTCCTGCACAGTCGATGAAATCAAATAAGGGGGCGCTCATACGCTTTTTGATCCGCGACGTCCTTGACTTGTCCTGGGAAACACGACCACGCATTTTTGCTCTTACTCTGGAGCGGGCAGTGATCGTAGCAGAATTTCAAACTGTAAATAAGGCGTCTCCAGTCTAGTTCTGGCGATCACGCAGGATTATTAGCAGATGAATCGAAATGGCTTCCATTTGAGGCGGAGCGCAACGGCTATTGATCAGACAACCCTTTGCCGAGTGGGGGAGGCGAGGGAGAGTTTATTAATCAGGGATTGCCAGTCGATTGCCCTCCTCTTATTCACCGGCGGACACCTCGGGACACCCGATGAGCCGTGCCCTCCGCGCTTCAGCCGCCGTCGAGCTCCAGTCTGCCGGCAAAACACAAAAAACCGTGCAAGAAACTGGAGCGGCGACCCCACCCGCTGGCTCACGTGCCGGAAACCTGAGCACAATGTGAGATCGGCTGCTCGTCGGAGTGGAAAATGGCCGGCCAACGCTCGCATCTTCAATTTCGTGGCCTTTGGTGCCGAGTGACCCGTTGGCATTATGGCAGCGCTATTGCAGTTTATGTCAATTTCATATACGCGGGCTAACACTTTATTTAGGGGAAGTTCTGCAGTGGTGGTGGGGGATTAAAAAAAAAAAAAAATTGATGGGCATGGAGGTGGCCATGTTTCCGTGATTTAGAACAACCATAAGCGAAATTGAAGTGGGTGACAAAGATTCTTTGCTTTTGTTAGTTTTACGCGATGTCTTCGAGTAAGACCAACGACGACAAAAGTTCCAATGTTTAGACTTTGTTCAATAGGGTTATGAAAATACTAGCAAGTTCTGGTTCAAACAATCATGTCGTCAGCCCGTTAATGGCACACGTAGCAAGTCTTTCTCAGGGTTTGGTCACGTGAAAAAAAAAGCCCATGCAACCGCGGAGAAAACCAATTCCGCACACGAAGACCAGCACAAATCAGCTAACCTCAAGACTGCGAAGCAGACGTGCTAACCGCTCGTTTATTTAACTTTATCCTCTTTTTTTCTGGTTGTCTAGTCTAGTTGAGGCCGGCATTTATTTGTTTGAACGGGGGACGAATCGTCCATAAGAGGAGGGTCCGCTAGCTGAGGAAATGCAATGTTGGCTATTCAATGAAATACAGTAATATTTACAATTTTTTTTCTTTATTTTGTGAACTAGCGAACAACAAACCATCTGAACCCTTTGGCATCTTCAGACCACAATGAATTGGAACAACAACAACTTTGGAAGATGACCGACTATACAGACGTACTCCCCCCCCCCCCCCCCTCGGTTTCCATGGCATCAACAACAATATCTTGGTGGTGGACTGATAGAATAGAAGGCTTTTCCGCTGATTGGGTTGCTAAAGCATTGAAGATTGGCACTGGACTGTACTTCAGTGGTATAATGCAGCTGCCCACCCCCCACCCCCCGGCCGCCGGGCTACATTGTTCCACCTCAGCTCCCCCCCCACAACGCACCGATACGGATCTGATCCCCTGCGCAATTTCATGCCTGCTTTGCCCTCTTCTCCTGCTGCAAAGCATCAATTACTCACATGAAACAAGTTTTGCACCCCCCCCCCCATCCAGACTCCGCCGCATCAAGCTAAATGGTCAATTTTTTACCTTTGTGTGCAACTTCACTTTTTTCCTCAGCGTAACAAAAACTTTTAAAAGGAGACGTAATATGCATCTTAGTGACACTACGCAGCCCTCGCTGCTGGGCCAGTGGAGGGTCTGGATTTGTTACCATGAACACTTCAGGGGCAGAGCCTAAGCTCGGGATAGCGACACCACAAGATTTCCCTAAAACGTCCGTCTTCCAAAATGTTGGTTGGTGGAACGGCTACTTCAGAGTACAACGCAACAGGAATTTGGAAAATCCGATGACAGTTCAGAGAAATTGAGGTTTTTTTTGTTTTGTTTGATCGGAAAACAGTGGCCTGTTTGGCGATATCGCGAACAAAGACACTTTTAAATTAGTAAAACAGAAGAACTTAACAGATCTCCTCGACCCTCTCGTTTCATCTGCTACTCAGTCAGCCTTCTGTGAGTGGCTGACGAGTATCGGTTAAAAGTAAACCCCATTAAGCTTGAACAGGATAAAATTCAGAGGCCAGGCGTCCAAATTATTTTGATATTGTAAAGCTTGTCATTTGCCTCGACAATGCAATAAATCCAAACGGATTTATGAATCACCATCTGCAAACCCCCCGCAATTTTCATCATTGCTGATAAACACTATTCACTAAATACTCGCTAATTTGCACCTGTTCACACATTTGCACCGTCCCCGAGACGCCGCCCAACTGCCGTTAGCCAGTCGGGTCCGACAGGCAAACAAATCGAAGCGGCTCGGAGGAAACGGGGTGGTAAACTTCTCAAGGTGAACCAGAAAAAGCGCAGCAAAGTTAAAGGTTGACGCTGTTCAACCTAAGATACAAAAAGTGCCAAAAAGGACCAAACCAACCTTTTACAATGATCGTATATCGATCGTATGCAGTACCGTAATTTCTGCGACTTTTTTTCCACATGCTTTCAACCCTGCGGTTTAGGCAGTGATACGGCTAAATTGTACTTTTTTTTTTTTTTCCCCTCAACGGCCGCAAGGGGACACTCGAGCGGAAAAGGTAAGAATGAGACCGCTGGAACATATGTGCCGGGGAACTTTTACCGGCCCTTTTTTTTTTTTTTCCCCAACCGGCCCTGTTAGCATTAGCGTGGTGCTAGTGTTAGCGCTAGCTTTATCGTTAAACTCACTCACTGTACAGTCTTTCTTTGCAAATATCTCGTGTTTGAATGTGGGTTTCAATGTGGGCACTTGCGGCTTTTACGCAGCTGCGGCGTATGTATGCACCAAATGGTATTTCCTTTACAAATGTACTGAGGGTGAGGCTTACAACCAGGTGCGCTCTGTAGGCCGGAAATTACGGTACACGCAATTAAATAGCTAATCGGAAAACAGCAATTGTATAGTAGAACAACATGTCAGCTCCAAAGGCATTTGGTCATCTGTCGTGTACGCATTGTATGCAACTATTCGAGTACAAAGGCTCAAGCCATTCATTGGCACTCCTAAATTAAGTTGACTTTCAAATGAGAAGAATTACGCGTGTTGAAAAGTAATGAAATAACTTTGCCTTGAGAAAGTCTGCTTCGTCTAATGCTAAAGAATGAAAATCAGCACGGATAGATTCGCAAATCGGATTTGCGTGGCGGTGTGCTGTAGTAACGGGAAAGGATAATACAGACACTATAACTCATTGCCATTTTTATCTTATGCACAAGACAAAGATTACTGCATATTACAGTCACTTAGAACAGGTGAGTAGGACGCTTCGTTTGTCTCCACGACCGGATTATACTGCCGACCGAATCCCACACGCCAGGAGGCACCGCAATGCAGTTATTGTTATCAGCGTGTCTTCATAAAATCACAACTATAGCGCGCCGTTCCTTTAAAAAGACATTGCCAAAAAAAAAAAAAAAAAAAAAGTTTTTTGAGGGAGGTTAGAACGAATTGAGAGCATTTCCATTCATTTCAATAGGATAGGATGGATTTGAGATGCGAGTGTTTTCGCTGTACAAGCAATTACAAAGTCGCATTTCCATAATTCGTCCCGTAAAAATGTGCAAAAGTCTACAAAGTCAATGTCTGACGCACAAAAGTGAAAGAATACACACTCCGTGGGAGTGCAGCCCCCCACCCGCGCCGTCGGCGAAGCAATCCGTTTCAATTTCACAAACCCGCGCAGTGCCCGACCCTTGACCCCACCATCGCTGGCAGGCTAATGCCAGGTTAATGACTGGACCCGAGCATGTCACTTACGGGCATCACAGAGTACAGTAAGACTCCCAAACAATTTTGTCCTCTTGTTCAGTTGTGAGCATCTGGCGGCTCCACGCATTGCAAAGCGCACAACCAACACGTTAATTCATTCTTATCTCTGGGCTGCAAAAAGTGCACGGAATTTTGCCGGCAAGCCACAGAGCTCAGCGACAGGTCAAGGGCTAATAACGTGTGAAATGAACATTACATTTCTGGACTTTTTCAGGGGTGCCAAATGTGAAAAAGCTCTGCGGACGACATCCTCTGGGGGTGCAGAAGAGGGCGCCTACTTTTGGGTTGAACGTTTTAATGATGGACTTTTTTTCGTGCGTGGAAACGGGATTTATCTTGGATATCACAAAGACCGGTTATTTTAACAGAGTACGTCAACTTTTTATGTCCACTGTAGTTTTCCTTCAACTCTGTTATGTTGCCTGTGCTGATCGCTTTAATAGTCCCGAGCACTCCCAATGATTGGAGGTATGGAGTTCGTGCATGCGATGTCACCATTTTCACGGCGCCATATCGCCAGTCAAACGGAGATGCTCGACATTGAACCGGAAGAGGAGAATATTGACAATCCCCGAGACCCGTTGTGCTGTTGGCTGTCACAAAAGACGAGACAGATATTCAATACACATTAGATGGATTAGATATTCAGATATTCATTGTACAGAATACCAGCAGAAAAGGCCAGAAAAAAAATTGATGGATCTCGGCAATTAAACGGGATGGCTGGTGCCCAACCAAAACACACACGACTGTGGAGCGATCACTTCATTTCAGGTAAGAATCTCAAACTACAAAGATGTATTTATAATGCCGAGTTGACTCATTTGAAAACAATGCGTATTAAAAAAAAAAAAAAAAAAAAAAAAAAAAACCTAAATCTGTCGCAGAGAGGTTTAGAAGTGCGTGTGCGCATGTGGCCGCAAGACGCTTCCGTGTACGGAGGAGCAGACTCCTTGTCCCCCCCCCCCCCCAATCATAGTTAATGAATTAAAGTTTGTCTAAAACCGGGGGTCATTGATTTAAAAATTGGTATTTGTATTGAAAAAGACATCTGAGTGGCTTCATCGCCGTGTGGGATTGATTCTTGATTGAGAACACATCCAGCAACGAAGTACCGTATTTTCCACACTATCAGGCGCACCCTCAATTTATGGCCTATTTTAAAACTTTTTTTCATGTATAAGGCGCATAGAATAGATGCTACAGACTAAATACTATAGACGCTGCGGTTACGTTATGCATTCATTAGATGGAGCTGCACTAAAGGAGAACCAAACTATTGATCCATAAATAAGGCGAAAATTAAAAGGCTTTTACGTGCGCCTTTTTAGTGCAGAAAATACAGTATTTGCGTGTGTCCAGACTTTTCTACACTTTCAAACTCTTCCGTGTAAATCTCGACGACTTACTCACCAGATACATGAGTAGATCCAGTTTTCCGAGACAGGCGGAAGCGGGTTAACGGTCCAATTTCTTAAATCGGCAAAAACATCGACTTTGGCATTAAATACGGGTCCTCTATGCTAAGTGTCTCTCATTTTTCCAAGTACCGTCAATTATCATCACCTTCTAAATTTTTAACGCCATCGGACAAAACTCTTGCTCAAAGCTCAATGTTGAACAGTGCTTTGCTTGACCGGCAATATGGCCACTCATGTGATTTCGGTGACATCGGTGCACGGAGGTCAAAGATGAGGCCTCGCACAGGCCGAGGGTTCGCGGCTCTCCTCCTCGTATCCGGCATCAGCTCATATTTATCCCGCGTACACGACCCAGAAGCGCCTCGAGACGGGCCAGAAATGAAGCGGCCTGCCTGTTGTTGATAGACGGCCAGCGAACGGCTTCTTTAATCCCCTTTGCTCCCCCTCACCCCTCCCCTTGAGCACCACCTCAGCCTCTGTTTACCAAATAAGCAGCAAAATCCCAGCAGAAAGAAGGCGGCGGCGGCAATCAAGCCCCCCCCGCGCGCCGCCGACATTTTGTTTGTTTGCGCTGTCACTGAAAAGAAAGATGCGTGATTTAATTGAATGCTTTTTTTTCCCCGTTTCTGTTTTTGCAAGAGGTTAATTTTGTTAATTAACCGGCAGGAGTTGGCCTCCCCCTTTCATGCTTGTGAGTGGTTAACAGTTGCAAAGACACAATGAGGCCACGTGCCGGATCGGGTCGGTTGTGATGAAGAGAACCCGATGGCGGGGGTCAAGTACGCTGTGATATGAAGCAGCTGTCAAATATTCATGCACACTTTTATTTGACAGTGTTACAGGTAAACTGATTTTTGTTGCATGTGTTTTTTGGAGGTTTGCAGCATTTTAAAAGGTTTGTGATTGTCAAAAACAATTTTAACTGAACAATTTTGGAAGAAAATGCCACAAGAAAACTGTAAATCCAAAGACAATTCAACTACTGTATTATTATAAACCACCTTACTAAGACTAAATATAGATTAGGTAAAGATTGGCAGAAAATTTGTCACTAAATAATTCAGATTAAATTACAAAAAAATTGAAGATGTACTGTTTCAAAACTAAAAAAGGTTCCATTACAATTAAAAAAAATGGCAATTATAAAAATAAATAGATCTGAATTTAAATACAATAAAAAATAACGAAGCACTGTTTCAAAACTAGAAAAGGTTCAATTACAACTATAAAATGGCAACTATAAAAAAAAAACTGAATTTAAATCCAGTAATACATTTCATAGTCATTTTCTACCATATCTAATTTTCCCCATTTACCTCCATCTCAGTCCATAATGCAATGAAGATGTTGACAAGGCATTACAGACATTTCAAATCCATAAACCTCTACGCGCTTCATTTTTCACCAAAAAAAAAGGGACCACATTTAAATAACTACACCCCCCCCCCCAAAAAAAAAAAAAACCCAAGCAATCAAGCACGGTAGTTTAACACCATTTTAGCCTCTGGATTTTATCTCACCATTGCTAATTGGACGCTGAAGCATTTCAACGGTCTATTTTTATCCGGCTCCACAACAAGGAGAGTTGAGGTCGAGAGAGGCACAAATGGAGCCTTAACTAGTTTTCCGCAGCCCGCTGACGCTAAGTGATGTTGACTCACTGAGATTGTATGTGAAGTTGCCCGGCTGGATGCTTTATATGACTCACTACACAAGTAAATACAGTCTGCTCTCGCTTCCCATTCTCCTCTCCGTGCGGCGGAGACACACTATTAGTCACCGCGCATCAACGGAGAAACGCGGCGGATTTGCCGTTTTGAAGTCACAATTGGGAAGAAGAGAGGGGAACAAAATGTATTTTTCTGTAAATACATAAACATGCGTTTTATCCCCCCCCCCCCCACACACACACATTCTTAATAAGCAGCTGAGATGCTATGCGCCACCGGGAGTTTAGTTCCTATACATTTTCTAACATCTAAATTAAATTCAACCCAGTTTTTGAAAACAAAAACGGAAAAAGCCAACGTTCCACGTGTTCTAGTGCAAGGGTGCTCAATGTGTGGAATGCGGGACGGGGTGCCCAAAAAGACGTCAGACAATATTCCCTCAGAACCGTGCGCAATTGTACACCGCTGATAAAAAAAAAAAAAATCCAATGCAAATTTGAATGTGTAACATACAACTATTCAGTTTTTGCAATGTGATTCAATGAGTGAGGGATGAATGGTTGTTACATCCAATGGCACAATTCACATACGTACTGTTAATAAAGAAGAAGCCACTGGTTTCTTTTAGGCAGCACACGGAACTCTAACGATGACCGCCATACTTTTTCCTTGTTTACTTTACACCCCCCCCCCCCCCCGCTCTTAAAGACGTAGACAAAAATGTTACAGTACTTACGCAGCCTATCAGTGTGTTTAATAATGTCAGCGTCCACCACCGCCGCTTTAGTTAGCAACACAGTCGTAGAGCAAAGACGAGCTAGACATGCTGCTTACTTTCGATATTAATGGTGAAAAACAAATGTTTTAAGATGCAATGACTGGCGCAGTTTGTGAATAATGGAAGAAAAAGTGGTTAAACTGGACCAGATTTTCTCTTTTCCAAGTGGGAAAGATCTGGTCTGAAGCCAAAGTAGAAAGAGCAGGATCAGATGGCGTGTCATTTTAAAATTCCACCTTGGGACAGCCTGATCCGGGATGAAAGCACAGACAATACATTGCACAAAAAGCTAATTCTGTATTCTACTTAAAACGGTTTGGGAGCATCATCAACATTATCACCCCCAAGCGTCGGTAGCTTGCGAGAGGCTGGCTGCTTGAAAAGTAGATCTGTCTGGACACCACTGTTCTAGTGTCTTGTCAAGTGGAAAGCAAAACCTAACGAGCAGGACAAAAAACTCAGACCGCGGCAGCCATATCGCGTCGAGCGGCCGAGACGTAATCCTTACTTTTGTGGTAACGGCTTTCATTTCCAGTTTCCAAGTGAGCATTGCGCTTTTCTCCTTTGCCATGACTTCCACCATTACTTACACGTGTTGCGTTAATCCTTCAGATGCCCACTGAACCTCACAAAATAGGCTGACATCTTGCAAATTTTTTTTTTTTTTTTTTTGGGGGGGGGTGTCCAAATAGGATTTCTTCTCATTTGGAGGTGTCATTGTACACACCATTTTTTTTTTTGCCTCTTTGTCTTGAGCTCCGCGATGGAGCACAGGGCCCCTGTGACCGTGCAGGCTTAACGGCATGCTGATGAGGTCAAAGAGAGAGGGGAGTCGGGTTAATTAGGAGCCGCTGAGAAAAATCTCAGGTTGAATGATGATTACAAACGCGAACGAAGGAGGGAAAGAAAAAAAACAAAAAAAAGGAAAAGCATAAGTATAGCTTCCAGGAGCTGTGTGACGACAGGCCAGAATCTTCCCCGGGGACGGTATCGCTTAGAATGAGCTCATGTTAGTGGAAGCCGTAGAAGGAGCGACAATTATCTCCGCCAACTGTCCCGACGCGAGTTGACTGACTGCCTCATAAATGCTTCGGTTACTTCCAATTTGCAGTAGAAGAGTTCAAAGCGGCATATGTGGCACATTTCTCAACTTCGATCACCCAAGAACAACGTTGCTCGCTCTCATTTTTCAGGGTTTAGTCATAAGGTAACTTTGTTAGCTAGCTAGCTAGGTTGGTTACTCGAGCTTAGGGGGGGAGGCTCGCTGGCGTCTCCCCCCCCCCCTTAGCTCGAGTAACCAATTCAGGCGGTCAAACAATGTTGCTGTTCTGTTTGAATTGGACTGCAAGAAGTTAGTGTGACTGTGATCATATTAAAGCCAAGATGTTTCTGAAAAACCTTTTTCACCCATTTTTGGGGGTGCCCCTAAACCTCAGATCCTAGAATTAGAATCTGACTATAAGCGTGATTGACTTGCTTTTGGGCACTCATTTGCAGTCCACATGTCGATTTTAACATGTGCTAAAAGGAACCAGCCAGAATTTTGAAATCCCTCTTGGTGCGGCAGTGGCGGCGGTCCAGTACCCGTGTCCTCCCCTTTGGCATTTCGGTTGAGCTGGGGAACGGCACCTTCTCTTCTTGGGGAGTCGATGGTGCCACCGTAGCTGGATTCCCCGCTTGATGGGCTCCGTCTCCTCCAATCTTATTCTCGAGATTAGTCATAGCATGTCCTCACTGGGTGCCATCCCACGGCTACAAATATGAACACGATTTTGACCGACGTTAATGTTATTTTTGGTCAATAGTCTCGATTGACAAATGATTGTCATGCTGTGGTTCGCACACCGACTACCCCTTCTGTTCCTCTCTCTGTACCCTACAACCCCGGGCTACATTTTTAGTAAATATCAGCATAATTACAAAGCAAAAAGAACTGCAAAATGACCATTTCAAACTCCCCAGTAGTAGAGCAAACCTGTTCCAGCAAAAAAGGCGTACAGATTTATCGTTTTGCAGGCCTGTGCAGCTGGACAGTGCAGGGGAAAAAGACAAAAAAATATATTTTTTGTCTGGATTTCTCTCAGCATATATTATTCAGCCAATCAAAAGTTTGAATCTTCCTCCCAATGGTCTACAAACTCATCAAATCAGCCAGTGTAGAGAAGCAAAGGTCACAATTTTCTCCCCCCCACCTCGGGAGATTGCGCCAACGGAGGCGCTCGCGGAATCCGCGGAACACCCGTAAACGCGCTCGGCCGTTTCCCGGCGGAGGCCTTATCTGTGGGAGCCTGCGTGGTCCCGTCGGGTCAGACTGGCAAAAAGAAAAAGCGCAGCGGCGACGGGCCTTATTGAGACCGACGTGCGCTGGGTTTTACGGGTGACGCTTTCCCGGTCAAGTAAGTTTCGACTGAACGCGCCGCACACCTTTGCCAGTTTTACATCAAATCCAGATCCGAAGGGCTTCGTTGCGGTTGCTACGCGACGCGCCTTCACGCGTACCGCTCTCCCCGCCCACCAAGCGCCACGCGTGTAATTGCAGCCGGCGACGGTGCGCACCTTAGAGGAAATAATTAGCACTATAAAAAGAGCAATTACTAACCTGGCAGAGAGTTGCCGAGGATTTTTGCCGCTTCTGCCGGCGACGTCTGCTCAAATGGCGCTCTTTGTTTTGTTTGACTAATGGGTTCTTTTGAAGAGAGGGGGAAAACAAGACACATTTAACGGCTGTTTTTGCACCCACGTCGAGACAACAGCGCGAGCTCTTCGCAGGGCTTCAAGGTTCGTGCGATGCCGACTTATGAAACCAAAAACGGGGAATTCACTTCCAAGAGCGGTCCGCCTAAAAAAAAATAAAAATCTAATGCATATCCGCGTTTGATGCGCTCCTGTGTCACTTCGATCCACCGCGTGAGACTTCCGATTTATTGCTTGCCAGGGTGACTGTCATTATGTTCCCCTGTGATTGGCCGACATTTGTTATGGAATTTCTGCAATGAAGAAACGATTTCTGAAGAAAACTGTTTGCCTTTTTGTTGTCTGCTTTTTCAGAGCAAAGCAAAATTGAATTTAAAAACAACAACAACAACAACAAAAAAAACATTTCTCTTTGGCTACCACAAGGCTTTGGGCAAAAGCGAGACCGAGAAATGTTTCTGAAAGGTTCCCAAATGAAGTCACAACAAATAAACTCCTGTTGTCAAGACCGCAATGCGTGTTAAAGGGTACGTGTGGCAATTAACGTTATGTGAGGCATAATAAAATGATTAATACACTAACAATCACACGCTCAACTGGTCAAAACAACAACGCCCCAAAAAATGGCTTCTGTATCAAGACAATCCCCCCCCCCAAAAAAAAAAAAAACTGTTCCATAATAATGCCACAATTGCCGAGTCGAAAATAACCCAAAATGGATGTGCAGCATATCAACAAGGTCCAAACAATCACTCAAACTTTTGTGTCCCCTAAGAACCGCACGCTTGTGTCACTCTCAAAGTCATATGTGGCTAAAAAAAAAAAATAAATAAAATCAAAACCCAAAATCCTGGATTGAGACCACAGGAAGTTTGATGCAAGTGTGATGAATAAAGGGTGGGCGGCGCTACAACACGTTAAAAATGGAAACGCAGACAACGACAAACAATGTCCATTTACTAGTAAGTTACATTAAAACCAATCTCTAGTGATAATTAAACATATTGCATGAAGCACCACTGAAAAGCAAAAATGATTATTTTCAGAAGAAAAAAAAAAAACATATATACATGTATATATAGGAGACCAAAATAATATCTACCATACGCGTCACTGATGACGTCGTGCTACAGCGGCTTCAGCTCCAAATCACGACCAGTTGAGGGTGTAGTCCGCCCGTCGCCCAAAGTCAACCGGGATCGGAACCAGGATAAGCGGTCTTGAAAATGGACGGAACGGGCAAGCATTTGAATCGTAGATGGAGTCACCCGATGACAACCAGGGCGTGATCCAATTGCCGCCCGCCGTTCAGCGCGTTTGAGCGATCGGCGTCGCTGCGGCTGCGGCGCCTTCACTAACGCGATCTGGCGTCGAGGTTCCAACGGGTGTCTAGCGAGTCAGTCTCGGTGAAGCCACGGATGTTTGAACGTGTCCCTTTAAGGACTGCGTACAGAAAACATGAAGAATGCAAAGACCACAAATTGAATTTATTCACCATTTGACACGAAGCATAAAGTTGTTGTTTTATTTGTGTCTTGCTTCCTTTTTTTTTTGGCAGCTTTTAACGCAAATGGTCAAAAAGGGGTGGAGATTTTTGACTGATTTTGACCTAATTCCATATATCCTCTCACTACAAGACTGTTCGCATCAAATTGTACCTTTTTGGCCCCTCTTTTGCTACCTTTAGTCGATTTAAACCCATAAGAAAATGACGGTTTTGTAAAAAATTCCACATTTACTGAATTGAATCACGGAATTTGTCTTAAATGGGTTTTATTCTGGCATCACAGTGTGAAAACTTTCATCTTTTTTTTCCCCTTAAGATGATGACATTCATCCATTTTTGGACAAGGGTCAATTTTTTTTTTATGTTGCAAAAAAATGCCGAACCAATTTCCTAACTAATGACGTTTGATTTTAATTTTATTACTTCTCGGTTCAAAATGGGTCAACGCGACAAGAATCTTATGAAAAAAAAAATTAATAAAAAATCACGCATTAAAACTTCCTCACCGGCCTCATTCTACTGCGTCGCATCTTCTGAATTAACAACCCACATTTGGGTGGAATATTGATAAACATTCAGCAGATTGCATCTTCTCATTTTGTTTGCAACATTTTTTTTTTTTAGCGTTTAAACGTCGAGATGCTTAACGCGATAAAGCCAAACTGCTGTAAAATCTCCATTTTGCAAATTGGGAGCTCCTGAAATTTAATTCCGGTCTCGATGTAATGCTCTTAATCCCGTTAACTAATGCGCAGTACGTAGACGTGTTGACGCACGCGTGTGTACGAACATACATGCATCTCACTCGTGTTTGCGCGTTTCCTCCCTTAACTGGTTTTGCCGGGGTAAATTGAGTGTGTGACTAAATATGATTCACTCTCGCCGCGGCGCCATTTCCCTCGGCCCGCCTGCTCGGTCACACTGATTCAACGGGCCGGCAGAAGCACAAAATCCATACCAATAAATATCTCCTCCAAGGGGCTCGCATGTCCCGTCCGACAAGGGGGTTGAAGAGGGAGGGGGTGGCGCACCTTTGGCAGACTTATCGTCCGTTAGCCACCGGAAGAAGCCCCCCCCCCCCCAAAAATCCATCCATCCATTCATTCATTAGCCTCTTTCGAATGTTCTCTTTGCCCTTTCACGACATCATCGCGGTCCGAACCCATTGGCGTTAATGTCGAGTTATGGAGTTGCCGCAGCCATGAGAGCTTCCAGTCACCTGGGAAGAATTTTTCAACAAGATGTTGCAACTGTGGACCCGCAAAAATGGGTTATTTTCATGAAAACCGTAGACGTGTTAAAAAATATACACCGTCATTTGTTGACACGCTTTCAACCCTGCGGTTTATGCAGGGATGCGGCTAATTTGTGCATTTTTTTTCCCCCAACGACCTAACGAGGGGGCACTCGAGCGGAAAAGGTAAGAGTGGAATATATGTGCCGAGGAAGTGACTTTTACCGGTCGGGCCCTGTTAGCGTGGCGCTAGCTTGTTACTGTCGCGTCTCCATGACTTTTACCGGTATGTTTTTTTTTTTAACCGGCCCTGTTAGCACGGTGCTAGTGTTAGCATTCCACTAGCGTTAAACTCTCTGTGTACAGTCTCTTTGTAAATATTTCGGGTTTCTTCGGGTTGTAGCTTTTACACAGCTACGGCGTATGTGTATCCCAAATGGTATTTCCTTTACAAATGTACTGAGGGTGAGGCTTATAACCAGGTGCGCTCTGGAGGCCGGGAATGACGGTAATCGAATAGCCTGAATGGTTTGTCTGTCTTTACCCTAAGACTGACCAGAGACTAGTCCAAGGTGGATCCCCTTTCGCTCACCAAAAGTCAGATTGGATAGGCCCCAGCTCACCTGCGACCTTACGTAGGATGAGCGCGATTGAAAAGGAAGGGATCGGCGTGAACCTGCCGATACGCGAACCCCAAAGTGACATCTAATCTAATCTAATCTAATCTAATCCTCTGCAAATATGCATTGGAAAAAAATAGATTATTACTGACTCACTCATCCGCATCCAAACTTGACACCGTCGAAGCGTCTTAATTTCTGGGCTTTGGCAACCGGGCTCTCGCTCTCCTTAAATGACCGTGAGATCCCTCGGAGGCTTCATTCAAATTCACATCGGAGATTACAGTTTAGCGCAACATTATCGCTGCCGATTAGCAGGGGATTGCAGCGACGGCCAGAATTTTCCTTTGGCGCCGCCTTTGCAAAGTTGTGTTAATTGATGGCAAACCAGCACAAATTGTGCAGTAGCTGTCCATTTTTCTTTCTTTAGGTTCGTCATTTCATTTTCAGGCCACTCCAAACACTGATAAATGGCTAACAAACTCAAAAACACATTAACGGTTAGTATTGACCTAATTGTCATTTAAAAGACATACCCGTCGATATTCGCATTCATGGGTCGTCTTAGAAGAAGTTTCTCTTCTCATCAGAGCCGGCGTCATCACTTCATACAATTAGACTCATTTCAGACGGACTAGCTTGATGGAATACGTTGCACATTTTTCCTTTTCTTAGCGCTCGTTCATCCGGGTACTCGACCGCCATTGTTGCAGACTAGCAGTCGGCTGTCCGTCGTCATCGTGCCCGATTTTTGTTGCGCCTACGGCTGTGGAAATGGCGGAAACTGAGACATTGGGAAGCGATTTTCCCGTGTTCCAAATATTAGATTGCACGAAGGAGAAGGAAGATACGATGGAGTCATCGAAAAAAAAAAAAAAGGTAACAAAAGCGGCTTGCAAATATACGACGGAGGCAAATGGTTATTTGAAGGTCATTTTTTAAGCGGTAAGCTTGTGGATTTCCAGCGTCCGGATATTCTACTTCAGGGACGTCTTTCAGATCCTTTGAAAGTGTGTCGCTGTGGAGAGTATACGGATCGATATCTTCTGTACATATCTAGCTTTGGCGACATCATCGAGTGAATTAAAGCTGGCAGAAAACATCTGCCGCTCGCGGCTTACACATGGGTCTGCGGACGTTGCCACGGTGATGTCTGCAACGGCGAGCTGGTCTGTAGAAATGGCGGCCGTTATCACGTGATTGCAACCAGGGCGTGCGTACTTTGCTTGCTACCAAAGTTGAAAAACTATCCGGTCAATACCAACAACAGGAGACATGAATCGTGGTAAAATGCGAATAGAAATTCTCGATGCTCCGACGTCATCGATTGGCATCAGCGTCGCCCGATTAGTTTGGTTTCGCTTGAACGTGCAAAAGAGTGCCACATTCTCGGTTGCCATGGCAATGGACCTATTGCCAGTTATCCCAATTCCAAAATGATTGCGAGTAAGTTATTTTCAGGCGGTATGACCAACATATCGTTGCTTTAAAATAGAGTTCGGCACATAATCGACCGAAGTCCGGCGGAGCAGCCGCGAGCGTGACCGCTTTTCTGTTTGTGTGCGAGCGATGCAGCAAATTGTTCATTTGCGGTACATTCACTGGGCTCAGGGATGTCATTAGTCACAGTGGGCTCGCGCTCATTAAACGGTCCGGTCGCCATGGCAGCCCCGCAAATAACCCCCCCCCCCCATCCTTCCCTCAACTCCTGCGTACGGGGAGTGACAGGCCAATTAGGACCTGTCCGCCATGACACGCGGTGTCTGCTGCGATTACAGCTCGGTGCTGCAGGTTGCGGGATGGCGGAAAACTGGAACGGGTAGCCAGTTGGACACTACGTGGGGGGCCAACACCACCAGTCTGGACTGCTGATGCTCACGTTCCCAGATCACGTAACTATCACAATCCTACACTTACCAACCATACTATTGCGCACAGTGCATACCATACCCAAGTCCGAGAGACGGGGCTTGGTGGCTTGGTGTGAGACGCCGGTGCGTCTGCGTGTGATTTCCTGGGCGTGAGCTGTGGCCGACAGCAATTCCTGTGTAAGTGGACTCGTGCGTGTGTTTTTCTTTTCTCCCAACATTTAACAAGTGGCTGAAAGTTGTAGCAGCGACTGTGGCTCACCTAGCCCAAGATTCGAGGGGCATTCCAGTAAGTCACGCCTCACCCACAGCCCATCGGGACCCCCGAATCTCACAAATTAGCAAGTAACAGACACCACAAAAAGGTTTGTAACTGCCTATAAATGTCACAATACTATTTTTTTATATAATTTGACAAAGCAATCAGTTCAAGACAGAGTGTTTCCCCAACTCACGAGTGACCCGACTCGACGTGAGATAGAACCCAACGTTCGGCTGATTTTTGAGCAAAAATCTCACGTGCGTTCGTAACATTCTCAGCAAATTTTACAACAAGCAGCAGATTGTCAGACAGTACAACAATTATTGAAAAAAGCGGCCAAGTGCTTTCTTCGAGCTATTTATTGACACTCCGAGTTGAAGTTTACAGTCAAACTAAACATTACCAAACCATGTTAAGGTTGTCTTACAAAATTCAAATTTACTAGCTTAATGCTAACACACCATACACCAAACAACATGGGCTAATGAAACTAGCATTGATGTCTCAGTGATGATAAATCATGAAAGAAAAAGAATTTCAAAGCATGCAGGCAGCAATACTATGCAGGGACTCCTCGGGTTAAAACGTTTCGACTTTACAACGCCCGTCCATCCCCCGTCCGCCATTTTGTCTGGCTAACGCTTGTCCGTGTTTGCTCGCCGGGAGTATCTTTGCATTTTTCGCCCTCCTTTTTCGATATCATCGCCCCAAAGAAGAAAGCAGCGTCTTTTAGCAATGCTTCTGCAGCCAAAAGAAAATCCATGACCATGGAAACGAAGCTCAAGATCATGAAAAGATCGGAGGAAGGAGCGACACCGACACCACCGAGGCTTCAATTGGCCGATGATCGGTGGTGACAATTATTAAAGACAAAGCCCGTATGTATTTTAGCGCATGCGAAGGGTTCCGTTCCTACGTCGGATACGACGATCACAAAACAAGGTTCTTTGATACTTGTCCAGATGGAGAGGATTGAGGACCGGGTTCCTTGGCAATAGCTAAGCACGGCCTCCCCTTCTTCTTCTTCTCCTCCTCCACCCACCTCTTAGCAGTAATGCCAAGTACATCATCTTGTTTAGTTCAATGTATTTTGAGCTAAATTCTAACTTTAATGGTGGAATCCGACTTAAGTCACTACTGATCTCAGTCGTAGACCGAGGACTCCCTGTATCATATATTCTCCGCAGAACAAAAACTCGAATTGTATTGTGATTTTTGAAGGTAAAAATTCAATACGAAACACGGCTTTAGCTTGAAGACAAAAACTGGACTGGAAAACTGGTGAAGTTTTTCCAGCGACTCACGGAGTTTTGAAGACCCCCGCCAAAAACGAGCAACTACACCTATTCTCGGATGCCGAACCTGCGGGGGTTGCGAGTACCCCGCTTCTCTCGCCACAATTCAGCTGGGATTGGCTCCAGTCGACCCGGGACCATAACGTGGAAAAGCGCCGTTGCAAATGGAAGCTTGAAAATGTCAATGTGCTGTTCTCCAAGGTCCGTCTTTTAATGCTACGCGACATGTTAAAGGTCACGCGCGCAACGTTTGTTCCACGACAGCCGAGTGACGGACGACACGAATTTCCAAGACAAGGGCATTCAAGGTCACCTCCAAAACAAGCAGCCTGCAAATCTATTTTGTAACGTTCCCCTCGCCGGCGCTCTCAGACAGCGTGTAAGTGGTCGGCGGCCGCCACCGGTGGGCCGGCGCGGCGCTGTTCTCAAATCGATTAAGGCGCGGCCAGCTCCTCGTAACTGCTTTTTCTTTGTTGTCACCCCGTCACAAAGTTGGCGTCCTTTCACGTCGACTTCCCGAGCTCTTCTTTCCTCCGATTGCGCTGCCACTTCCAGATAGCTTTTAAAGAAGCGCTCCCTCCAACTCTCTTTTTTTTTTTTTTTTTTAACCTCACTTCTTGCAGTTCTGACACTTCGTCAGCTTGTCCTGTGAATGGCTTTTTTTTTTTTTTTTCCATTTTTTTGTCCTCGGGGGAGAAGAAAAAGAACAAACGGTGAGACGAAAGATGTTTCTTTTATGTCTGTCGTCAAATATGCGGCCAAGAAATCCAGCCAGTCGACGATGGCGCGCCGTGTTACCTTTGTGCAATATTTCAGGGCTCCGCCCCCCTCCCACTTGCGTTGTTAGTATTCATCGGTTGTGCTTTTCTTCCTCCCCTAATTAGTCCTCATTCAAGCGCAATCTCGGTGTTAAGCGCAGCAAAAACGGTAAAGGTCCCCCAACCCCACCCAATTCTATGTGACGTTCAGCACGATTCGGTTACTTCCTTACTAACGATAAGTGTGCGCAATAACACACGCAAACTCGATGGCAAATGCAAAAAAAAAAAAAAAAAAAAAAAAAGTCAAAGCTGACCTGCTAACCGGACACATCGACAATCTCCGTCTTCCTAATGCGCAAAATCACTAAAATCCGGCTAAATAAATCAAATATGAAGCACTAAAATGTGTAAACAGATGAAAGATATTAGATAGAGATTCTGCTCGTTTCATATTTTGGCAGCGGTTCTTTCAATATTTTGTAGACATTTCTGACTCACAAACACTTCAAGTAAACCAAATTTGGGGAACTCGTTATTGCATTTAACTTTCAAATCCATCCCAAAACGGAAGCCAATTAAGTGATGGAAGGAAAAGTTTGGACGGGCTAAAAGCGGCGGCACCGGAAGCAAGTGAAAAGTTCAGAAGGCGCCCGTTCCGCCGTACGCGTTCAAGTGGTCTTTTTTTTTTTTTTTTTAATCACATTTCAGATAGAAAGTCCGCCTTCCAATTAAAAAGAGGACGCGTCTTTGTTCCTCTAACAAGCACGTCGACGCTGCGCTTTCAAATTGTAGAACGTGCGGCCGCTTTGTCTTCTCATATGTGAAGAATTGGACGAGCACCACTCAACGTTGTACCGCTTGCGTACTTAATATCAGCGCAGGCGGACGTCTACATTTTTTAATATTAAAAAAAAAAAACAGCTGTGGGTCACTTTTAAAAAAGGTAGACATTTAATTTCATGCAGTTGCATCAGTTTGTTTCCAGCTGTGAACAGGAAGAAGCAGTGCATGTTGGGAGAGGGTCACTGCTGGGAATGCGTATTTTCATGATATTCATATTTTTTTTTTTTTTTAAGTGACAGTAGACAACTCAATGTGGGTGTGAATAAAGTAAAATTAAGTGAAATGTTGGGATTTCAACTTTTGTAAGGATTTTTTATTTTGTACTCTTGCTATTTGCATTTTTTTACTGTACTTTTCATTTTATATACAATTTTACATTTCTTCCATTTTAGTTAACTTAGTTTTAATATGCTTATGAGCACGAGAGTTTAAGAAAAGAATTAATGTATTTAACATGCTCAACATGAGTTTCTTCAGATGCTTTGCTAATCCTTGTTTTTATCACTGTCATTACTTGCAAAATGAAAATGAACATTACATATTATATTTTAGACAAAGATCAAATTAGATGCAAGTATTATATAGATTTTTTTTTAAATAGTTTTGGTCAATTCAAGCATATTTGGAGGTGTAAATGAATGGGTCATTTTTTTTTAATTTCCAAGTGTGTGATTTGATTGATTGAGAGCAATTTTAAAATAATTTTCAATGATGTCATTTCATTGGTTGATTGAACGCAAGCACCAATGAGTGAGGGTTTCAAAACGATCCACTTCGAGGCATCTGAATGCGTCGCCGCAGTTGCCGTCCACCCGTGTACGAGTGGCGTCCTCTCTCCCGTCGTGTCTCCCCTGCTTACTTTTCAGCGCCGCGCCCGCAGTCTGAAAAGCTTAAGCCTCTATTGTGGGCCGAAAAGAGGCCATTATTTCTTGGCTGGCCGCTTTCATCTGTTAGCCAATCATTCGGCCGTAATCACCCGTCACGGGCGCAAGATGAATTGCCACATTGAGACATGGCACCGCGCGTTGATAAGCTAACGGCGCATCTCGGCGGCTGACGTGTTTTGGCTTCGGTTTTAGCGGCCAAAAATCCTTCGCTCGACCGGCCGGCGCGATGCGAACGCGACGCTGCCGACTGCCTTTGTCCCAGTTCACCTTTTTAGGATGATCTGTTAGACGATGCGGAAAGATGAACCGCAACAAGCAGTAAATGAGAATTAGCCTCTGAATATAATTGCCGTACCGACCATGTGAAACACAAAATTGAAATGAACGTTACGTAACAAGGATCCGCGTTACGGCAGGTTTGAGTAGCTGCCATCACTGTTCACCCAACTTGTTGAATTTAGGAATGTCTTCAAAACTTTCTATCATCAACAAGCCTGTAGTTTTGCATTATGTGAAATGATATGAACCCATTCATGGGCAGGGTGGCATTTTTTTTTTTTTTTTTTTACCTTATTGAGATAAAAAGTGTCCTAACAGGCCACAATCAAGGAAATAACACTTTTTCGTTTATGGTTACGTTATATGATAACTTTACTAATTTATAACCTCGTCCCAAAAATGGGACACTGCCTGCGAGAGGGTACTTGGGTTCCCAAAAACCAGAATTAGAATAAAACACTTAAATATTTTGATAAACTGAAGGATATAATGCGTGGAAATCACGACGTCCCAAAAATGGGACGCTGCCCACGAATGGGTGAAGAGTAATATCGCATCCAACAGTCTGAGGTCTTTGTGTATGTGATTAAACATTTGAGTTATGAATTTTTCATTTTGGACGGGGAGGAAAAGAAATTTGCAACTTTTAACAGAAAAGACAAGTTGAGTTTTTCATACGTTTTGGCCAAGTATTAAAATTGGTGACTCGAGTCCGACTTGAGTCGAGTCGTGTGACTCGAGCCCCCCCCTTGAAGAGCGAGAGGTCAGAATTTCCAAGCGGTGATTGGTCAGAGTGCCTCTCCCGCATCGTGATTGACAGGTCAGTCTACATCCAATAATAAAATAATAATCTAATTATAATTCATGAAACAATGCTTGGTTTGATCATTCAGACATTAGCCAAAAGGTCACTTGCCATGCACGCAGCATAAAATGATGGAAGGTCATGTCATTATCCAAGCCGCTTATCCTCACAAGGGTTGCGGGAAAGCCGGAGCCTATCCCAGCTAGCCGCGGGCGAAAAGGCGGACGACACCCTGAACTGGTCGCCGGTCAGTCGCAGGGACGATAGAATTCATCACTGAGCGGAAATCGATCCCACGCTGGCCGCACCAAAAGGCAGGCGTGTGTACCACTGCACCGTCGGCGCTGGTGGAAGGTTTACTGCCCTATTTGTCAGTTTCAAAATGTGGTGAAAAAATAAATTCAAAAAAAAAACCCCGACAACTTTTTCAAGCGCAACCAGAGTCCAAATCGGTGGCACACAGTCGATCACGAGAACCGCCCGTTTAAACGGCAGTCGTCTTGGAAACAGGAACGCTTGCACGGCGTGGGGGGGGGGGTGATTTTTAGTGACCGTCAATGGCATGCTGGGTGGGGGGGGGGGGGTTTCACCCTGCGGCGAGCCGTCGCCGCTTCGCTGATGTGCTGAAAGCTTGAAGTCGGGTGGCCGAGCACCAACGCCCCACTTTCATCTCATTAATCAAAAGGGTAAAAGTGTCTCAAATGAGCACCTTTGAATGGCGCACTTAATCGCCCGACGCCGTCGTTGGATCGATCAAATTAACACCTGCAGTCGAGTGCGCCCTGGCTTCCATTTTCTACTTGCTTATCATATCCAATCCGGCGTATAACGCGCGCTAGTTTTATGCCGTCTGTTCCCCCGGCAATCGTCACTTGTGACCTCGCCCAGAAACACTGGCGAAATGGGGGGAAAAAAAAAGAAAAAAAAAAAATGAAAAAATAAAATAAGAGCAAGTTGGAGAAGCACTAATCACTACTGCCCCCTGCTGCGGAGGGAAAGAAAAAAAAAAAACACCAAGAGAAGACAATGAATGCCGTTCCTGTGGTACTTGAAAATGGCTTTTTCAGTATTTATTTGATCCCCTTGCTACTCATCTGAAGCTCCGTGTACAAGTCTGCTCTTTGTCTTCACTTTTCCTTTCGGCTTGTCCCGTTCGGGGTCGCCGCAGCGTGATTAGCGTGGAAATATCAGACGACAAGTTTGAGGATATTTCGTGGGGCCAAAGGACGCCTCCTTCCACAAAGATCTACGTGAAGGGCTCCAGCAACAACTGCTGTATACCAAGAAAGTCCAAATGGCGTTGGCCCTCTTCTTCTTTTTCTTTCCGCTTGTCCCGTTCGGGGTCGCCACTATTTTCAATCTGGTGCATCTTCCTCTCTACCAGCCTGACTGTCCTCATGTCTTCCCTCCCAACATCCATCAACCTTTTCTTTGGTCTTCCACCCCCTCTCTCGTCTCTGGACGCGTCCAAACCATCCAAGTCTGCTCTCTCGGGCCTTGTCTCCAAAACCACCAACATTGGCTGTCCCTCCAACGAGCTCATTTCTAATCCTGTCCAACCCCGTCACTCCGAACGAGAACCTCGACATGCCACCTTCAGTTCCGCTCCTTGCCAGCGTCTCTAATCCGTACATCGTGGCCGGTCACACCACTGTTTTCTAAACTTTGACTCTTCTGTCACATAGAACACCAGACACCTTCCGCCAGCTGTTCCAACCTGCTTGGACCAGTTTCTTCACTTCCTTCCCACACTCACCATTGCTCGGGATTGTTGACCCTAAATATTTGAAGTCATCCACCCTCGCCATCTCTTCCCCCTCACTAGTCAATTCAAAACTCTCCCTGCATTAGAACAACTCGGACGCATAGTAGAACAACAGTGTTACGATGATTATTTTATACACTACCAGTGCCATGTTTGGCCTCAGAGTTATAACTTTTAGGTGGATGAATAAGTTTAAAAAAAAAAAAAAAAAAAAAAAATACCCACTGTCCTCACTCGTACGATAACTTTGGCATTCTATCGGAAAGAAACTGTGCACTAGTACCGCAACAAGTGTGTGCTACTAGTGACGTTATAAAATTGTAGTAGGTAACATCTACGCATTTAAGCAGTAATAATAGTTGTGCAGCTTTGCTTCACCAGTAGCACGTAGTTGTCAGAGTAGTGGGAGTGTGTGGAGGGAATACCAGTAAGACTATTGCTCTACTAGTGTACTGAATTGTCTTACTAGTAAGAAGAAAGCGCATACAGTAATAGTTTCCCGAAAATCAAATCAAAACAGAGGCCAAGCCTTCCCAACAGTTACGTAAGGCGGACGCGCCGGCTGCCGTCAACGGTGTCACGTCGGCGCCTCCTAACCTGCACTGACAAAACGCCCGACTCGGCGTTTTTTTATTTTTTATTTTTTTGCACGTCTCGAATAGCGAGCTCGCGTCGCGGCGTCCTCTGCGCTGGCACAAAGGAACTGCTGAGATCGGCGTTACGTCCTGACGGGGATTGGTGGAAAAAAATCGGTGGTGATGTTCAGGTTTTGCTCGATCAACTATTTGAACTACTTTTTCCAAACGTTTTTGTATTGACGCTTTATATCAGAGGTTCTCATCCTGCGAGTGTGCAAGAAAATGATTTATTTCCCCCACTTTCCCAAACTATCTCAGACCCTAACATCAATAAAAATCAAAAGATAAGGTTAATACAAGAATGCAATTTAGTATGACATTTTTTTTTTTTTAAATTTAACATAAAAACCTGACCTGAAACAAAAGAACATCTCCTTTGTCATTTTCCTAAATCATATTTCCAACCAATTCAAATGATAGCAATGCCTCGCCCACTTCATACAGTGACTTATGTCAATCATAAAAACATGTACCAGAGATTGGTCGTTAAAGTCGCTGGTTGATCTGCCCGCCAATCACCTTGACCGCTCGCATTATCTGTGATCTCTTCTGCAAGTGTTACAAAAATGATGCCTGGATCGGACAGCAGGACTTTAGTTCTAGTATTGATGATCTACGGCAGCTTTTTTTTTTCCCCCCAGATTGGGCCTGGCATATTTTGTCAGGAATGACAAAATTTCCCGGATTGTGACATAATCCATGAGCAACCATTTGGCCCTACAATAACACGATGACGCCAGAACAAAAAGTCTAGCATGTTTTTTTGGCCGGTTTTTCGGTGTCGTGCGACATATCAGTGACAACTCCTTGACGTCAGCAAACACGATTGCGAATAGTGACGGCCGCGTCGCCGGCCCCGTTATGAACATATTTGGACGCTGTTGTCAACATTTATTCACGCATACAATGTTCAACGAAACTTTAAAGCATGATTCGACAGAATGCCGGCACGTTTACGTATCACCGCTAGCACTAGCTTCCTTTAACGAGATAAAGACCAGTGATGGTAAAAGCCAGGCCACGCTAGTATCGGAACACGTCGTGTGGTGTTGCCATCGTTCACGTGAGATATGTCAAGACAAGACAGTCTGACATACCGCAATCATGCAAACGAACAAATTTCGTCTTGTAGTCTGATCGTGACCAACGGGAGATCTCCGGGTCCCAATTAGAACCTCATCCCGTCCCGCAAGTCTTCAGATCTTCCCACGGACACCTCGGGTGTGAACTCCATCCAGCGCGCCCGATGAATCGAGTCCAGGGAGACGTGCAACTTTGCGGCGGCGTCTTCTCATGCCGTCGCTGAGCCAAGATAGCCAGTGGCTAGCGCTCAGACGGGGACCTTTCAAATCCAATCGCGTCGCACGTCCCGACTACCCCTCCCCACCCTCCGTCTTGCCGTGCCGGCGCTATCGCAGCAGATAACGTGCGCCGCTAAAGGTTACGACTCGCCGTGACATTTGTGTCGGGAGGCAGCAATGCCTGATTCCTGACCGCTGATTTCCATTATGAGCTTGTGTTTGTTTTTACAATAAAAATCTTATTATGGAAAACACGCGTAGCTAACTCTGAATCACATTCTAAATGAAAGTATTGCACATAGTGATTTTAGATAGCTAAGCCACTGCAACCCGGAACGCCCACGATTGTAAAAAGGTCACGGGTTTGCAAACAGCGGCTCCAGAGCCGCACGTGGCCCTTTCACCCTTTTGTTGTGCTAAACCAGGGATGAAGAAAACATTTCGGTTCTCGACCACAATCTGTGCCAGAAAACTGTTCGAGAAGTGATTTGTTCGAAAACCAAATCAATCTTTCCCATTACATTGAATGGAAAAAGAAATGATTCGTTCCAAGCCTAAATAATTTGGCTTTTAAAAGCATTTTTTTTTTTGCTTTTCCTGATAAACTGCATAGTAGAAAAACATGTATATAATTTAAATATTTTATATAATAAAACAATTTAAGAAATCTTAGACTTTAGTAGTAGCGTACGCTAGGCTGGGAGTGCATTCCTGTATCTGTAGCGACTTGGCCCCCATCCTCTTAAACTTTATTAACAAAAATGCAGAATAACTAAACGAGCAATTTGCCTTCTTTGGAGCCATGATTGGGGGTTAACAGTCCTTGATAAACAACAGTCACTGCCGGGACACGTCTGTGCACAGAGGATGCGTTATACACAATAACAAAAGTGCGCTGGTTGCGCGGCGCGGGTCGTGTCATTTCTGTTTTTTTTTTTTTTGTTTTTTTTTTCCAGGGGGCGTTCGAATTAACTAACAAAACGTGCCGTGGGTGGGTCAGCTGCTTGCACTGCACACATTACGTTATTTCCGGGTTTTTTTTTTTTTTCGGCAACGTGGAAATTCACAACAAAGCGCGTCGTGGGTCAGCTGGTCTGGCTGCGCGCAATGTTATTTACGGGTTTTGTGTGGGTGTTCGAGTACCGATTTTCAATCGAAAACGAATTTGTTTGAAAAAAAACAAAACAAAAACGGAGCCATTCAAGAACCGAGGCTTGACTGGATAGTAAAAAAAAAAAAAAATATCACTCCAGCGCCAAATGTTTGAAAAGCGCCCCCTCATTGCTTCTATTTGGGACCATTGACGGGTGTAAAGGCTTTTCTCCTACTATTACCGGGTGGGGGTGGGGGCTGACGTCACTGTGGGTCTCCTGCGCTTTAGTTTGCCTTTATAGTCGAGCGCAACCTCTATGCTCGGTTCGAAAATGCTCTTTTGCAAGTCAAATCTGTCGCTACGGCTGGTATTGGCTAGGACGCCATCGAGCGGGGCTTCCTAGCCAAGCTTCCATTTTGGTCGTTTCTGGTAGCAGTCCCCCCCACTTTACTTTCCAAAACAAGGAACAAGTCAACAACAACGGCGACCGTGGAAGCTTGTCTGCTTGAACAATCTCACCTAAATGAGCAGAAATGTTTGATTATGCTTCAAAAAAAAAAAAAAAAACGGTGCTACGTGGAGCCCCGTGTCAAAGCTACAGGGTAAGCAGAGCTGCAATGAGTTTCGATGGCTTCACAGATTAACGTTGGCCAAGCGCGTCAGCTTCTTGTAAGCGCCACCGACTTGAATGCTCGGTGAGCAGTCGACGAAGTGCTGCCCACGCGAATGAAAATTGAGAATGTTTTTTTGGTCTTTCCACTTGCTCTCTTTCCATCCCCCACACTGAGCTTGGCAACTACGGAGAAATCCCCAAACGACGACCTACAAGGAATCTCCGGTTTGTAATATTTTTCCCCACATCATTTTCATCCTTTCTTGCCGTTCTGCATTTCAAGCGGCTCTTTATCCAATCGGCAGCATCCCTGCTGAGTTGACCAGTTTAACTCGCCTTTGTGCCACTTTTCATCGAACAAAAAGGGAGCATTTTTTTTCCCTCCCATTTCCGAGATCCACTTCATTACCCCGACTAATACGAAGGGGAGGGGAAAAAAAAAATGTTTATTCAAATGAACTCAGATCAAATCCTGTGAAATAATGAGAAAGTGTAGAAATGGATTATACGCTTGCTCAGGAAATAATTACAAAATGAAAGGGCAGAAGGCTTGAGAAACACTTATTCTCCTAATTATTTATGTATTGAGCTGCATTTTTCTCAGTGTCGGATGTCATCAAGATGAGAACCAGGACCTCTGATTGGCTGCAGGTATGAGCGGCACTTTTCTATTACAGCAGGGGTGGGGGTAACTTTTTCCCCGTCAGGTGGAGCGACTCCAGCTAACACGCTAACCTAACCAGGACAAGCTCTGCAACGATTGGATGAGTGGGTGCCGCATGGAACAAACAAATGAGCTTTTATTAGTTTTTACAAATCACACGGCAGCCTACATCAGTTGCCCTGGACTGCTCGCCTCTGGCCCACAGACCCTACTTTGCGCACCCCTTGAATGGTGAGACTGATTGGACGCTGTAATTTTCCCGCCCGAGTGGCCGGCGGCTGCTCTTTGTGCCGTTCGGTGTCTCCTCTCAAAAACCTCTGATGGGCTTTTGCAAGCGTGCTCGCGAACATTTTTGGAGCACCTTTCTGCAATTTTATGGCTTTGGTAGCCTCCGCCATTTTTTTTTTTTTTTAATATATTCGCTTGCATGGGAAGAAAAAGGAAGTTCGGCTTTTGCCTTGGAGTGGGTGGGGACAACGCATTCGCAAGACATCAGTATTGACATCAAAATCTGTTTACATTTACTCCAAGGATCAAGAATTACAAGACAATTTACAGCCAATTTGTTGTCTTTCCAAAATTAAATCCCTTTAAGAGATCTCATGCCGGCCAAATGAGAACACATTTTGTTACCAGGAGGCCCGACTCTTATAATGGTTCCTAGAAACAGAAATTTCTTGTTCTGAATATCGTACCAATAGAACCACTTTTTGATCATTCTAATTGCACTGTATGTGATTTTAATTCTTTTAGTCATTGTTTTTAATCCTGGTTTAAATGTTTGTTTTTAAATGCCTTTAATCATGTGAAGCACGTTGAGTTACCTCGTGTATGAAATGCGCTATACAAATGAATTTTTCTTTACCAGGGTAGCACCGACTGCCAGAGAAAAATTCCTTGTCGTGCCTCTCAAATATATAAAACCTTGACGAGAGGTGGCTAACCTAAGTTCTTTCCTCAATCTGAACTAATCAATTAACTTAATGGTAATTAAACTTCTATTACAACTTGACTCTTTACTTGTGCACATACTCCCTCTCAAAAAGGTCTCTGAAATAGTCTTTTCCCCTTATGAGTTAAGGTTATCCTATATTGTTATTTAACCATCTTGCATAGTCAAATAGACCTGGTTATGTAATAAGAAAGTGTGAACATTTAATAAAATAAAGGATGGAAAATCAAATGTAGGCAAACTAAACATTCAAATAAACAAAGTCAACGTAACATGTACACAGTGCACCCATGAGTTAAGCTAACTTAAGGGCCCATACAAATATGAAGATAGCCGGCAAAACAAAAGAAATTCAAACCAAAATGTCCCTGCAGTGTTTCAAAACGGCAGGAGTGACGAAAGTCGAGGATTGCGTCCAATGGTCCAGGCTCATCCGAGCCCTGACGGTCCGATCCGTTGCGAAGCTTTTCCCCTCGTGCTCCGACGCAGGACTCGCTAGCCGTCCTCGTCTTCTTCCGAGTGGTCCAACACGGGCCTCGCTAGCCGGTGTTAGCTTGTCGCTAGCAAAGTTCCAAGCATCCGCTTAGCGGCTAACTCCACTCAAATGACACGATCACAATTGAACTGTCAACAGTCCTTGTCGAACGTGTTGATCAATGTCCGCCCTTAACTTTTCTTTAAACAACCACTAGTACTTTGTTTTTCCTCTATCCCTTCAACATGTCACTTCCTGTCCTTCTCAAACACTGGTTACAACAATAAAACTTCTAACTACAAATCCCTCAAAGGAAAATAAATTCAGCACACTAAAATATTCCACAACCTTGTATAAAAGAAAACCTATAACCCAGTTGCTACCCTATTTATTTTCCTTTTTTTTTTTTTTTTTAACTGGGTTACACGTTTTTACACACTTGGCCAATAAAGCCGATTCTGAAAAGACAAGCAAGGGGTTCTCTACTTGGCATTTTCACTGGCGCGGGCAGCACTTCATAAAGGGCACTGCGTGCATCGCAGGGAGGACTTTGCGGCTCACAAAATATGTATATACGGGGTCGTTTTAAGTTCACACTTGCTGGGTGGGGGCACGGCAAATTCCCCGCTATTAAGACTCAGCATCTAAAAGTGTACATCTCCATATTATACCTTTCCACCACGCCAGTCTTCTTCAACACATTGCAGAGTGACTCGGCGCGGTCCGTTTTAAAAAAAAAAGCCTTTCACGGGAATCACCCGGCGCGGACGGCAGAACGCATAAACGTTTGCGAATCACGCGAGAGACGAGACGGGCTCGTCTCCTGTGAAGGACGCAGACGCGGAGCGTGACCGAAACACTTAACGTCACAGCCGCCGCCACCGTGAAGGGGAGACTCAAGCGCCGAGGACCTCATGATCAGGTACGCGGGAAACGAATAACACGTGGATTTTTACATACACAGTCATGCGCGTGTAGACAATTTCAAGTCTTGATGAACTCCAAGAAACTAGTTTATGGAACGATGGCAAAGTCACCCTAGAAAGCCGACACAGGAGGATTTAAACCCGGATCTCCGGCCTGTGAACCCCCCACCCCGCCTGGATGTAAAATCCATTATATGAACAAATACTAAATTGTACAGGGTTGAGATCCGGAGACTGACACGGGCACTGCGGCACCTAAACATAAAATCTCGGATTTCTTTGTAAGTGATCAAACATAGAAGTTACAATTATCATTTCCCCGCAATATGGTGGATCTATATTAGACTTCATTTTGCATTTTCTTAACTAGGTTGGTCACATCGGTTTTCCAAAGGCAGCACGGCCAAGAAAGCGTCTTAAAAATGCAAAGCTTCAACAATTAACAACTCACACGGGGAGAAAGTATGATAAAAGAAAAATATATGCATGGTAATCAGGAGCAATACAGATAAAAGCAGAAACAATATAGGAAATTATATGCCTCTCACACACCAGTTGAGGGTGTACCCTGCCTGCTGCCCAATGACAGCTGGGATTGGCTCCAGCACCCTCGTGAGGATCGGCGGCTCAGAAAATGGATAGATATGTATTTCGCGTCTGCTGATACCAACCCAAAAGATACAATAAAAGCGGAATGGAGACAGCAGGAGTTCTCTTTCAAAAGAGAAGACGAAAATTGCTTTTAAAAAAAAAAAAAGATTTGAGTAGCAGAAAATGGCACAAAATTGTGCACGCCGAGCCGCTTCTGAACCACTCAAGGTCACACCGTGTCCCTCTGGCTTCACTTCATTTGTTAATATTTATCTCCACCTCCCCCCATTTGATCTCTTTCTATTTAGACGTCAAATGAATGAACATATCCTCAAATCAAGCATCTGACCTACATTATTTGGTGAGCCTCTGACCTTGTCGTTGGCGCCTTTCCTTCTATCAGCTGCACCACAGCGCCCCCTAACGCTCAGCAACACTTCTACACCACAATAGTAATAATACAGTACTGGAGTCATAAAATCTCATGCAATAGTACAACAAAAAAAAAAAAAAAAAAAACAAAAGTTAGGAACTGCTTTTCATGACCATGTGATGGAAATATGTATGATAATTTAAAGTAAATTATGAAATAAATTGACTAGTAACAGTAAGCTTCAAATTCAATTCTGGTGATGGTAACAAAAAATAAATACCTGTGCAAAAAAAAAAAAAAAAAAAAAAATTCAAGCCACTCACCTTTACCAAAGTACACACTTAATGTAATCAAGTTTTGAAAAAAAAGTCATGGCTTTAAAGTAAATATGTTAATCTATAGCGAGACTGTCGTCAGATGACCAGATGTTGAAACAATTGATTGAAATAATTTGACTGGGTGGGGGGGGGGATTTCAATATAATTTTGGATTGCCTTGACGACTAGGAGATCATTTTAGTCATTTGTGAAGCAGCCGGGACACTCATGTTGACTGGCAACAATATTTGGCCTCGACTGTCGTAGTACGGTGGCCTGGAAGTGTTGAGTCTTTAGAGATTTTGGTTCGTGAAATGTTAGCGTTTTACAATTTGTTGGTTTGTTTTGCACTTCCAGGCCACTGTAGGTAAAGCTGAACAATGAAGTCGTTGGCAGTGATCTTAAAATGCAAAAAAAAAAAAAAAAACTTACCAAAACTGAAGTCGCCATCTTGATACTCCCAAATCAAGCATGCCAACCTGCGTTAAATCCCCAGTTTCGTAGCTGTGAGAAAACATTCCACAGGTAAATTAGAAAGATTTACTTTCACACTGTTAAAGTTTGTTTGTGAAGGGCATTTTTTTTTAATTTTCTGATGATCTTAATTCACTTGCAAAGATCTGTTTACGGTTGTTTTTTATCACTCTGCTTCACCTTGATATTGACCTTTTTTTTTTTTTTCAAAAATGCAACATCAATATTTTCCAAAACTTAAATCAGTGGATAAACAAGGAAACATTTGTGATATTTTTGATGAATTTCATAATACAGAACTCTGCAAATTGAATTTTTTTTTTTTTTTTTTAATGCTAGGAAACAACTTTAGAATCTGTCTGAAATAGGACGTCACAGAGAAATGAACAATGCATTTAGTATGTATTTCCCCATTGTGAGTCCTTATTTCCAAAAATATATCCAAGTGATGGACTTTAAATTTAATGTTCCAAAAAAAGGTTAGCATTTCTTGCTATGCTATGATAGTGCTCCACAGCGTAACAAAATCGGGTCCTAGGTAACATGCAAGGTTTCTTGTTAGTCAGTCTTCTATGTCTTTCCTTATCAAGTCAAATTAAAAAAAAACCTTCATGTTACCAGAACTGAAAAAAAAAAAGTTAAGATCACGCGATAAATTTTAATCCTACATGCCAAATGAGGAAAAACCCCGCCATAATCCAACCTGTAAATTATGTCCTCCACACGTTTTGGGAGTACCAAGATGGCGGCCAACTGGCTTCAACCAATCGACATACAGCTCGGTGTGTATGCGCAATCCATTTTTTTTTTTAGGTCAGTTGTCGTTGGCAGATAACGTTACGTCATCGGAGACGTCACGACCACGTGACGTTTAAATGAAATGTAAAAAAATGCTGGTGAAATTTAAAGACATAGCAAGTAATAATATGGCACTCTGTCGAGTAGATTTTTTTTTTTTTGAGCACGGAAAAATGTTAAAGATCCGGCAAAGAGAATTCGGATATTAGTTTTTAGACTGTTAATTGAAAAGGTGCAGAAAACGTGATACTCTTTTTAAGATTCACTTTGTTTGAATTTTATACATCCGTTTTTCTTTTTTTTTTTTTAAATCACTCATATTTGGTAGGGTTAACACACACTTCATGTCATTAATTTACACTTTACAAGGACTTCAAGTATTTCCTTCTCCATTTTTTTTTTAAATGACGAAATGCCCAAACTAAAGATGGACGACAAGTTATTCGGGTCTGCGCGAAACTCTCGAACCAGAAGACTTCTTTGACTCTCCGCTTGGGGTCAGTGTCGTCCCGTGTTAATTTCCTTGGGTCAAAGTCGAAGCACTTATTGGAGCAAAACCAGAAAAGAAAAAAAAAAAAAAAGGTTCGGAAAAAGGTCGTGAGCGCCAGCGTGGTGAGGCTGTTAGTTACAGTCATTATTAAAATGTATTTTTGGGAGGAGGAGGAGGGGGGGGTGTTTTGCCAGGTGCGATTTTTAGGGACTCAGAGGAACCGGTTTTGTTCAATCCGGCGAACGCAGGCTCAAATTCCCCAATTGAAACACTAACTCGGATTTGGCACCACACTTTGATGGCCTAATCTTGTCTTGAAACCCTAAATTTGAACTTCCAACCTTTTATCGGAAACCCAAATCCAGGCTTTTAAAAAAAAAAAAAAAAAAAAAAAAAAAAAAAAAAAAAAACTTTATTTGGTATCAGAGGCAAGCGAGATGGAGAAGGACCCAAATGCAGGACATGATTTTCGAGGGTTCGGAGTCTTACTAAGGTGAGCAATCCAAAAAGGCAGAAGCACAAAAACCATATTGCAAAAAGACAAAGTCCAAAAATGTAGAAATGAGGTCCGATAATTTTGAGGAACAATTTGAAACATGAACAAGACGTGACAAGGTGGCTGTCACGAGGCAGGTTTTCTTAAAAAAACGGTTGCGTACTTACACAACGCGGCAACGTCAACCCCAACAAGCTGGCAAGTGACACTGAAAAACACAATTTTTAGGATATGGATGACCCAATTAGAGTCAATGAGGCGCAGGCGAGGAGCGGCTGCGCGCAAGGGCAGGCAGGCCACGCCCCCGACCACGCCCACGGCAACTTGGAACCTGAACCCTGCTCTGAAACCAGAATTCAGACCCCAAATCCCCTTTTGGACCCCGAATTTTAAAACCGACCCCTCAAATCTCAACCCTGTCTTGAAACCCTAAACTGCCCAAGTTTTCAAAGCATGATTTAAAACTCAAATTTGAAGCCAAAATCCTCACCCTTGCTCAAAAGCCGACCTTGAAAGCATACTTTGAAACCTTTAAACCCCAAACCTGTTGAAACAGCATTGACTGCGTCGTTATACTGAACACAAACGGAAGAATTTGCCAACAGATGTCAATGTCGATGTTCTTCATTTTAATGTTTACAATTGAACTGTTTACTTTAAAGCACTTTAAAATTGATTTTTAAATCTTTTCCTGACACCGAGCGTTCATCTAAAAAATATTATCATCTATTTCTGCCGTTTTTATTTGTTTTACTCCCTCCGTCCACTTCGCATGGACATTTGACTTCTAAAGCCGTCGATGGCAGCAAATATGTCTTAATTTTTTTTTTTTTGACATTTGCATAATGTGAAGCAAATTCCTACCTTGTATATGAAATGCGCTGCAAAGATGCCTTTAAAACCAAATACTTATAATCAGAAATAATAAAATAAATTACATAAATAAAATAAAATAATAAAACCTGGGCTACTACCCTAATGTGAAACCTTAACCCTGGTTTCCAACCCTAATTAGAAACAAAACAAAATCAAACCCGATTTGAAACAAAACAAAAAAAAAACTGAAAAATCCAAAATCTTAAGCCTTATTTGAAACGTGCATTTATCTCTGCGGCACGGTGGAGCAACTGGTTAGTGGGTCGGCCTCACAGTTCTGAGGACCAGGGTTCGAACCCCGACTCGGCCTGTGTGGACTCTGCATGCTCTCCCCGTGCGTGGGTGTGCGGGTTTCCTCCCACATCCCAAAAACATCCATTCATCGGAGACACTAAATTGCCCGTAGGTGTGACTGCTTGTTTATTTCTACGTGCCCTGCGATTGGCTGGCAACCAGTTCAGCGTGTACCCCAACGACAGCTGACATGGGTTCCGGCACTCCCGTGACCCTCTTGAGGATAAGCGGCTCAGAAAACCCGAACGATATGTGTATTCATCTCCATAAATTGTCCCGCTTGTCTTTGTCAGTTATTATTTTTTTGCCACAGAAGGTTATCGGACACGTCACGGCTCCTCGCCACTTCCCGGGATAATCCGAGCAGATGCGGCCTGCCCTAATAAACCCCGCCCCCGCCCCCGCTCCCGTCAGACACGCAACCCCTCCCGCAGCATCTAATCCGAGCCGGAGTGGACCATCTGCTGTGTTCCATCCGCCGCCACATCTGGAGCTCCGCCTCCTTTTTATTTGCGCCCCCTCTTGATGCATGACGACTGCAACCAGCCTCGTTACTGCATACAAATGCAAAGTACTTCCCAAAGTGTTTCAAATGCAATGTACTGAAGATTCATCCATCCATCCGTTTTCTTTGCCCCTTATCCTCACGAGGGTCGCGGAGAGTATCCCAGTATCCCAGCCTATCCCAGGTGTCAACGGGCAGGAGGCGGGGTTACGGCCTGAACTGGTTGCCATCCAATCGCATGGCACATGGAGACAAACAGCCACACTCACAATCACACCTTGGGGCAGTTTAGAGTGTCCAATTAATGTTGGGGGGGGGGGGGACCGGAGACCGAGTGTCAACGAGGCCTCCAACGCAGGCCCGTCGCCATCTGTCTTTGGAAGCGTCGACCACGACAAAACGTGGCCCATCTCCAATCCTCACGTATACGCCCTCAACCTTACAAGTAGGCCACATGCTACTTATTTTTAGCATTTGGCTAAAAATACGTTTTTCTCACTTTCTTCTTGAGTTATTCATAGCTTTCCTTTTGTCTTTTTTTGGTCATTTCTCGGTGAATCGTTTTTCATCGGGAAACCGGGCGAGAACAGACGAACGACGACAGCCGCTCAAGGCCGCGTCTACGCAACGCGTCAATATATTGCGTTACTGCGCATTTCAACAAGCCCGCTCACGCGATTGATGTCCATTCAGGGCCTCCTCGACATCGCAGCGAGCACCCGATTGATTTTTAAACGATATGTGGCTCGGAGGTCAAAACGCGATATCAATCGCAAGATCCCCTTCGAACCGTTGCAGATCGTTATCCGCAACGGTGTTCAAAGTGACGGGCATGGAAGCGTGAAGGAAAACATTTTTAGCAAAGTTGGCAACGTGAGGAGATACAACGAAAGATGAAGAGAGAGAGAGAGAGAGAGAGAGAGAGAGTGAAAGGAACAGAACGAGAGAGCGATAAAACACAAAAGAGGGAACAAAAGAAGCAGCACCGGAGAAAGCGATCTCGAAAGGGACCGTTTATGAAGGAAAGCTAGAAAAAGACAAAGCCAGAGAGGAGTGGAAAGCTAGAAGAAAACTACAACGAAAGGAATAAGCGGTACGGAGCTAGAAAGAGAGCAAATCTCAAAGCAGAGAGAGGGAAAACTACACAAAAGGCTGGAGTGAGGGAGAGAGAGAGATCCGGAGAAAGAGATCCAGAAGAGATTGCGCAAGTAACGGCTGCAAAACAAGAGAGAGATAGAGACAGAGGTAGAGAGAGAGCACGAGAGAGATAAAAAGCACGAGTTACTTTTGTGGAAACAGGGAGAGGGATCAAAATATCTAGAAAGAGAGTGCTAGAGAGAGAGAGGGGACAAAAAAAAAAGAGAGAAAGGAAGAGGTGAGCTCTCGAGTCGACAGAAGAAACGTTATGGCCCCGTCACACCGTGACGTTCCGGTCAACGTTCTCTGAACATTTCAATCGTTCTATTTTTCAGCGTTCTCAAACGCGGACGACACATCTGCCGTGTGATTAACGTGTGTCTAACGCACGAGAAGCGTGTGACGGCGACCAAATAAGATAAAACTAAAAACCATTCGCGTGTGCTAACGTGTCACTGGCGCGCGACGAGCGGAATTGTCAACGTTAGACGAGCGTGTTGAGCGTGTGACTAAACGACAGGATAGCGTTTTGCTGGCGTGTCGGGAACGAAAACGTTGACAAATTTCATTCTCGCTTCAGTTGTTCTCGTGAGTTTGAACAGTCACCGTGGTGCTGCCTGGACGAAAAAAAAGGTGGGGTGCGGACTTCCGCGACTCGCGCCGCAAGTAAGAATGCAAAGCGTCGGTTTCTGTACCCGTACGCGTGGACGTTCGGGAAACGCAGGAGTGACGCTCGATGGACGCCAAAGGACGTTCGTTTGACTTTAGTTGCACGCTGTGTGCGCTACGGGATTGTTCCGTGGTCGTTGACAGGTCGCCAGCGAGTCGTTCACTGCAATGCAAACGATTAAGTAACAACCAAGTAAAGCTCGACTTACGACTGACTAGCGATAGCCAAACGCTAAAATTAAACATTGATGAACGCTGGTCTCGGCGAGAACTTTTGTGCGTGTTCAAAACTTTTTTTTTTCCGGACCGGCGGTTCTCCGCCGATTCCCAGCGATCGTTGCCGTTCACAACGCTCTTCTGGCGCTATCCCGGCGACCGTGGGCGACTACCAGCGTTTCCTCAAACGCTGACCAGAACGCGACGGTGTGACGGGGCCATTAAGAACGAGGAACACATGAGTGAATGGGAACAAAAGAGGGAGGGTGTGAGAGTTTTACTGGCTCGAGAGAGAGATCTAGAAAGAGAGAGCTAGACAAAGGTTAAAGAGCGCTAGAAAGAGTAGCCTAAACTAGAAATTAAAAGATAGAGTGAAAAAGAATGAAAAAGTGAGCCGCAGCTAGAGAAGAGAGAGAGCGAGAAAGAGTTAGAGCCCGTGAAAAGTGGAAATATAGAGAAAGCTAAAAAGAACCAGACAAAAATCCATTCATCCATTTTCTTTGCCGCTTATCCTCACGAGAATCGGAGGGAGTGCTGGAGTCTATCCCAGCTGTCAACGGGCAGGAGGCGGGGTACACCTTGAACTTGGTTGCCAGCCAATCGCGGGGCAGATGGAGACAGACAACAGTTGCACCCACAATCTCACCTATGGGCAATTCCGAGTGTGCAATGAATGTTGCATGTTTTTGGAATGCCGCCGCTAGACAAAAATCAAAATAGCAAAATTGAGTGAAAGGGAACAGGAAGGGAGTAAAAGCTACGTAGGGAGAAAAAGATCGAGAAAAAGTTTGAGGGCAGGCCAGTGGGAAAAACTTTGAAACTTACGAACATCAAACGAGGACATACCAAAGGGTGTAAAAAAACATTCTAAAGATTGGAAAAGTTTAGATATTGTTTCGGTCGTTTATTAGGGTTCGGGGACAGTTAAGGGATTTCTGGGTTGGGGTTAGGTAAGGCTAATATTACACTTATATGATTAGGGTGTGTGTAAAAATATATATATGCACACAGACAAACACCGACGCTCACAATTGAACAGTGTCCTACATTCAAGCAATATTTTTTTGCCACTGCCAAATATTCCAAACCGGGCAGCCTTCAAATCCATACGATGCTTTACATTTATATTTCGGGCGACGCCGTTTTCGAGAGGCTGCGTTTGATGCTGAGCGTCCTTGCGGTATTGAGGTCAAATATGGAGGGATTTTCTCCCTTGGTGAACTCATGCGTGACCTAAATAGATGAGAGGGTGCTCGCATGTGATCTTAGCCGCAAACGCGTCGCGCTAGCCGCGGATTAGCAGCATGTATGAAATGTCAATCCGATCCGAGCAAAGCAGACGACCGACCGTTCACCAAAGGCTGACGCTGAACGCTTTGGATGTCGTCGTATCAAGTAGCCTCCCGAGATGCCTGGGAAAAGTCTGGAAGAGCAGACATTTTCCCAGCTCACCGAGAGTAAATATTTAAGGACGACGTTAACGCCGCAGTTTTTCCCGTCTCCCGTCACACACGCTATAAACCGTCACTTGTTCTCGGATCACGTGTGGCCGATATAGAGCCTTCCATTGAACCTAGATAGGGTTAGGGTCGGGACTGGAGTCAGGTGTTTAGGATTACGAGTCGGTGTTAGGGTTAGTGTGATCTGAATAGCTCTTGTCTCGGGCTATTGTCTAGGTAAGGGCGCCCAGGCACAGCTCACCGGACTTTTTTGCTTCCTTATTTTACTGCGATCTAAAGGCGACATTTGAGTAATAATAGTGCACATTTCTAAAACACAAAATAACTTTGGTATCAATGATTTAGCTTTACTTTCGAAACGGCCACACTCGTCATTATTTTTGTGACAATCCGGACCTCTTTGACAATCGTGCCATGTTTTTGTCCATCCGTTTTCTTTGCTGCTTATCCTCACGAGGGTCGCGAGGAGCGCCGGAGCCTATCCCAGCTGTCAGCGGCCAGGAGGCGGGGAACACCCTGAACCGGTCGCCAGCCAATCGCAGGGCACATGGAGACAAACAGTCGCACTCACAATCACACCTAGGGGCAATTTAGAGTGTCCGATTTATGTTGCATGTTTTGTGGATGTGAGAGGAAAGCGAAACCCGCGCAGGCACGGGGAGAACATGCAAAGTCCACACAGGCGGGGCTGGGATTGAACCCGGGACGTCAGAACTGTGAGGCCGCCGCTTTACCGACGTGTTTTTGTGATCCAAGAAAAAAAAGAATAATAATGTCACTGATGGTGTAGCGGTACGCACACCTGCCTTTGGTGCGAGCAGCAAAGGATCGATTCCCGCTCAGTGACGGTGTCGGTATCTGCCCCGCGACTGACCGGCGACCGGTTCAGGGCGTTGTCCGCCTTTCGCCCGGAGCTAGCAGGGATCGGCTCCGGCGTTCCCGCAACCCTTGTGAGGATAATCGGCTTGGATAATGACATGACAATGTACAGTACACTGGACTGCGAGCAGACCCTTTTAAACCCGAAACGTGGTTGCAGTTTTTCCGTCTCAGCGCGACGGGAGATACGCGGCGCCTGATCGCTCGGTGTGTGGGTGTGAGAAGCCGAGCGTCATTTTTTTTCCCGACGGTGCTTTTCAGTCACGTCGGATTGTATGCAGTTTGGGTTTAGGGTTTGACTTTGGATTACAGTTCGGGAGTCGGTCAGTGCCGGGCGTGGACGCTGATCTTCCGTTCCAGACGCGCAAGCCGAACCCTGCAGCTGCACAGACTCTCTCCCAGAACCCGAATCCCAGCGGAAGACTCGATTCCCGAGCTATTAGTCACGCACATCTCGGGGTTTGTTGTTCCTCCAGGTCCGCTTCCTTTGCCCAGGGACCGAAAACTAATGAAAGACAGTAAATAAATGTTCATCCAGTTACGGGCACTGATTCGTTTATCGTACCCTGAAAGCTTCCGCCAAACCGATCCTAACGACGCAACTCGCACGTCCGCATGATGACGAGGAAAGTCGCAGACCGGTTCGTGAGGCCGCGGCGCGCCAGATCTAGTTAGTCGTGGGCATGCGGATGGTGAAAGTGATGGGGGGGGGGGGGGCGGATGTCGATGCGGGTGAAGCCTCCCGCTCCGCGATCCCGCCTCCGAGAGCTTGGGCCCCCCCGGCTGTGTTGCCGTGACAACCGGATGAGGTAAATGGATGCAGGAGAATCCTCATCAGAAGCTGCCCCACGTCCCGCAGTGACACCTCCCGACCATGATTTTTTTTTTTTTTTTCCGCCCGGCCAAAATATTCCATCTTATATTGTATGTATTTCGAAGACAGAAGAAGAGCGAAAGCGCGGACGAATCCCCTTTTATGCAGCCGCACAACTGGATTCTGCAATAAGGAGATTGCCAAAAACACACCAGCTGAACATTCTGGAAGCAGGTGGCATTAAGTGTGTGTGTGTGTGTCCCCCCCCCCCCCCTCTAATTTTCCCAGACGCCCTTTCCCAAAATAGAGCCGCGCTTTCTTTTTTGCATCGCGAGTCACGCTGATCACAGTTCTGGGTGAAATAACACACCGTGCTGTGTTTACAGATGAGGACGGGACTGTGACGACGAACGCGAGAGGTGGTGGTGGTGGTGGTGGTGGGGGGGGTGTCGGTGGGTGTGGAGGGATCTGCCGTTGCCACATCGTCATTTTTAACGCTCTGCACGTCACGTTTTTGCACCGACATACAAGCAGGTCATCTTTAAAATGATATTTAGGGCTCGAGTACTGAAGCTCACTTGGTATTATTTTTTAGTCAGTCTGTTGGATTTACACTCTACAGTGCTGTGCTTCACATGGTTAAAATACATCCATCCATTTTCTTTGCCGCTTATCCTCACGAGGGTCGCGGGGAGCGCTGAAGCCTATCTTAGCTGTCAACGAGCAGGAGGCGGGGGACACCCTGAACCGGTTGCCAGCCAATCGCAGGGTACATGGAGACAGTCACACTCACAATCACACCTAGGGGCAATTTAGAGTGTTATTAATTCATGTTGCATGTTTTGGGGATGCGGGAGGAAACCCGAGTGCCCGGAGAAAACCCACGCAGATACAGGGAGAACATGCAAACTCCCCACAGGCAGGGTTGGGATCGAACGCGTGTCCTCAGAACCGTGAGGCCAACGCTTTACCAGCTGAGCCCACCGTGCCGCCTGGTGAAACTACAGAATTCCCAAGATGAAATTCATGCTAATTGTATTATTGGGCAGCTGGTACAGTTCTGAGGACCAGGTTCAATCCCGGCCTCGCCTGTGGGGAGTTTGCATGTTCTCCCCGTGCTTGCGTGGGTTTTCTCCGGGCACTCTGCCCCCCGACATCCCAAAAACATGCAACATTAATTGGACACTCTAAATTGTCCCTAGGTGTGATTGGGAGTGCGACTGTCTCCATGTGCCCTGCGATTGGCTGGCAACCGGTTCAGGGTGTACCCCGCCTCCTGCCCGTTGACAGCCGGGATCGGCTCCAGCGCTCCTCGCGACCCTCGTGAGGATAAGCGGCAAAGAAAATGGATGGATGGATGGATTATTGCCTCAACAACCAAACATTTTAGCAAGTGCATCGATCCCATTTACATTTTTTAATATTTTGCAAAAAGTCACTCTGCAAAGTTTGAAAAAACGAGCCCTGACACTAGTTTAATTGGGGAGGGATTAATTGAGCCCTCCGTACAGGGCACTTAACCACGCCTCCTGAAGTTACGTCACCCCACGTGTGCTAACCTCAGACAAACAATTAGCAAAAATGGCGGCGCAGCAAGAAAAGACTAGAGCGAAACTGTCCAATTTACCAGCTGATTTCTCACTCGCATTCTTAGCTAACAGTGAAATATGGTTGAAGAGCAGACAGCAGGGCTTCAAGTATTTCAGCGAGCGGTATTTCAATGGTATTTACCTGCATGTCGACGGAGAAACCATTGATATTAGCGCGAGATCAGAGAAGCCACGCGCTCCCCTCAATAATTATTCTTGAATCAGTGCCGAACCTACGTAAGTCCCGACCGAGTACGGCAATCACTACTTTCGTGTCCTCAAACATCCTTCCTTCAGTCTTGGTGTCTCGGGGCACGTCGAAGGCTTTTAGGACTCGCTAGTCCGGTTTAGCTTAGCTCGGGAGCCGCCGAACAGAGACACGTTTGTGCAGTCAGATGATCGCAAAATATCGCTCAACACAGATCAAGTGTGACAATCATTCACACGTAGCTATGTCATGCTAGCGAAGAACTTGGAATTCATTTATATGAGACATGTATTGAAAATCAAATATAGGGCTTACCTTCGTGCAAACATATCTGTTCCGGTTGATGGATTCAGTTGATCATGCGGTCTTCCACAAAGTTTGATCCGTCAAAGACATTTTTCGTACTGGGTCTTCGGTTCTGGAAAGGGTACGAATGGAACTCCACCGACTGGCCTTTCAGGATACCTGCCGTCACTATTACAAAGTCCGCGACTACACCTCTTAACCGTATCTATTGTTAAAGAACCCAAATCCGCGATAAAACGCGAACAAAAGCTATACTGGACCAGGCAACGTTGTCTGAGGGAACGGCGGGTGCAAAAAAGGGGCGTGGCCTACGCAGATCTCTGGCCTCTGATTGGTCAGCGCCGCGGATGACGCAATTTCTACGGAGGGGTCAATTAACAGGATGCACAGAAAAATCGCAAGGAGACAAAATGAACATTAAGTTGGCCATTTTGGTTTGAAGAAAATGTTGTGGGCGAATTCCACCACTCTTACGTGAACTCGACACAACGGGGACATTTTCCCCAAATCAACCTCAAGCGGATACCGGCATCCGACACGTATGGCCGACGATAAACCGCCAAACATTTTTTTGCCTACGCCATCTCACCCGGGCCTGGAATGGAGTTTTAAGTTCGATCCTCATTCTGCGCATTCCCCACGAAAAAGGCAAGAAGGGCTCATTTGCAAAAGAAAAGTGCAGCAGACAACAAGCGGACCAAAAAAAAAAGGTATTTATTTTAGTTTTTTTTTTTTTTTTTAACCAAACAACAAAATACAGCTACGCATACAACGTGTTTGACATTTTGAAATGCATTCATGTGCAACGACGGCATTGTTGCTAATCTTCGTATGATTGGGGGGGGGCGTCTTCAATATGCATCTGACCACCGGGGGTCCGCAATGTCAACACTGACCCCTTGGGGGGGAATGGGAGCGGGGGGGGGGGGTGGCTGGCAGTCAAATAAACACTCCATTTCGACAGCTTTAATATAAAAATAGACATGAAATCTAAAGAGTAGTTTAATGCAGCAGTGCATGCTCTAACGTCCCGGTCTGCACGAGAGAAATGAAGTCACGTCATGCGAACGAATGCGTCGAAAGCAAAGAGCTAAGCTAACGTAAGAGTTTGTCAATACAGCAACTACATAGTAGTTGGAACCCATAATGATATGTATAAAAACAAAGTCCCTGTTGGATTCTTTCCACTGAAGTGACACAAATGTCTGCTAAAGGAGGAAAAAAACATATCTTGGGATTTTGAGCCGTTTCATTCCAGAACGCGTCAACTAGCTTCTTTCGTAGTGTCGTTATGCTAATCAGCTTTGGGAGCTACAAATTCCCCCCGCTTTTCTGAGGAGTAACCAGTCATTACTCACTGTAATGTCTAAGGAAATGGCAAAAGGGAGTGGTGGGAAGACATGTCCATGTGAGCAGATAGCCAAGAAAAATACATGAAGACATACTGTAAAATCGCAGAAAATAAGAGCCATTTAAAAAAAACAAAAAACCGAAGCGCAGATCCTTTGTGGTTTTGCCAGTACCGTGATTCTCCACAAACCTGCGACTCAGATTTACCCATTTGCTGTTTTTTGTTCTCAGGCCACAGCCTTGTCTAAAATCAAAGTATTGATGCCGTATTCTGGCTCATGCGTGCCTTTACCTAAGTTGAGGAGCTTAATGTAATTATGCATTGCCAAAATCTTTGCAGCCTTATGCAATTCTAAAAATTGTTTGCAAATTTTTATTTATTTATTTTTTGCATCAGGGCTTTATCCTATTTAACGCACAATAACGTCCAATTTTCTCCTTGCTGTGTTTGTAGAAGAGTGACATCACAAAATACGACGTATGCGTATTGGTGTCAAGCAAAAACAGGCATTTTGTGACCGGTTTGCAGGGAGTCCTCAGTTTAGGACAAAATACCATTTCTACGGCGACGGCATGATCCAAATTTGTTTGTCGGAAAGAGACGTAGCCTATTCCTAACTTATGCTAATGTAGGAGTAAATTTTACATTTACACGAAACACTTGACACAATGATAAATACGAAAAAAAAAAATGCTAAAACAGTAAGTACGGAGTAGCTGAGCTTTGCCTTCGTTTGGTGCTGCGCAAACGAGTTTTCCGCAACCTTGAAATGGTGAATGCCGTGACGTAAACCTCAGAACCTCGACTGTGTAGCTGTACTTTTTGGCGGATTTCAGAGAACTTGGATATTATTAACGTGGACGTAGATCCCTCCCGTTTCAAATCCCGTAATTTCCGGCCTATAAGCCGCGACTTTTGTCACACGCTTTTACCCCTGCGGCTTATACAATGATGTGACTAATTTATGCATTTTTTTCTAACGGCCGCCAGGGGCGCTCGAGCAGAAATGGTAAGAAAGCGTGAGACAGGTGGAATATGCGTGTCGAGGAAGACGCAAGTTTCACGTAACTTCCCGCTTTGTGCTTGAATAAAATGAGCATGAACCGACCCTCATCATGGAAAATGCCAGACGAAATGCATATGACGGAGCTTTCAAGTTAAAAGCAATCGAGCTGGAAGATAAAGAAGGAAACTGAGCTGCTGCACGTAAACTTGGCGTAAATGTATCGATGGTGAAACGCTGGAAACGGCAGCGGGAAGAACTGGAGCAATGTGAAAAGACGAAAAAAGCAGTTGAGTTAATAAAAGCAGGTGGCCCGAACGTCTTTGGAAATATCTCATGTTTCAATGTGGGCACATGCGGCTTATAGACAGGTGCGGCTTATGCATGTACAAAATGGTTTTTCCTTTAAAAATGTACTGGATGAGGCTTATAATCGGGTGCGGCTTATAGTCCAGAAATTACGGTACCTCGGTTTCCTGCGGTTGGGTTAGCACCTATTTATCTGCCGAGGTATGTCATCTATTTTATTTGCAGTTTACAGAGGCAAATGTATGGAACCGCGTTTGCTTTCAAGTCCCACAAGTGTGACAACAACACACATTTTGGGCAACAAAAACATCAAAGCAGCTCACAAGAATTTAGGAACAGTCATGAAAATGAGAAATGTTTGTTTTTGTCGTTTTCGTCAACACGCAACAGATTTGAAGCGGGGTGCACACATGCCAATTTCTAACAGATTTTTGTTGTTGTTTTTTTTAAACGTGAGAGATCCCACATGCGATAAAGACAAATTCTGCATCTATTTACTGTATGTCGAGATGACGAGTACAGCAGACCACACAGACAATATCTCTGATGAGATATCTCGTGAGGCTCCTCCCGCATATACGACTTCAGGAAAATAGATGTTGCGTCCTACTTTGTTATTTATCCGTTTCATTTCAAAATCCCGGAGACCGCGGCTCGGCCGACATCGGTGCTGACCGCACACGTAGGGATCTGCGATCGTGATCGTTTACAATTGTCGGCCGGGATTATTTTCCAGTCATATCGAAGAAACGAGCACCTCCACCTCTTCTTTCTGGAAAATCGGGAAAATAATGAAATTTGTCCCGATTGTCGGTAAATGTACGTAGCCCGCTTTAAATCTTTCATTCCTGCTCTCCTTTTAGCCAGACATGTTCGGAATCGTTTGGCCACGCTCAAGGTCACCACGACACGTTCTTCCTCAACCACCCAAAACGGGCATCCCATATCTTGTCTTTTTTATTGTTGTTATTCTTTCCATTCCTCATCCCAGTGTGACATTACTCTTCTTTTTATTCGCACCTCCCCGGTTTCGACCATTCCTCAGCACGGAATGCAATTAACGCGTGCGGGTCACCTTCAATCAAAATGAAAAATGCGGCTGTCATATTTTTTTTGTTAATCAAACCTCTCCTGTAAAATCATTAGCGGGATACTTCGGAAGAACACCATTAAAAGCACGACAAGAAGGGCAATTCCCGCGGTAATGATGATTTATTCAGCGACTAGTTATTATGGGGGCTCTGACGTAAGGGTTCCCAGGGGGCCTGGCGAAACGTGAAAACGATGGCTCATTGAGTTTGAAACGCTGAAACTAGAAAAATAGATACACAAAATAAAAAAAAAAAAAAATCCCAACGCCTCCCTTCACTTCAACATGATCTTTGGCAGATGAGGACAAAACCAGTTGGAATGGTGTAATTAGGGCTGTCACATAATTCGATTCATCATTTAAAGTGCATTCATTGACACGATAGTTGTACAGGTACTCTTCGTTTATAATACCACATTTATTTTTTGCCCTAATTGTGAGGATTATACTCAGAGCTAGTTAATCTTTCTACATCAAGGTAATGAAAGAGTATATTCTCTGGATTTATATGATGAGGCTTCTTTTAGTTGTGCACATACAAGTGTCTGACTACATCGTATCTATAATATACTGTGGAATTTGCCTGTCCGTTGTATTATGTCCTTTTTTTTTTTTGGTAGCAAAGCAGACGGCGTAAAATGACAGGATGCGTCGTCGTACAGGGAAGCGGGGAATACATATTGAGGTCATCGGTCTGTATGACATCTTTCGGATATTTCGTAGCGTATGATCATCTCGCGGAGCCACAGTAACCCTCAGAAAAGTTGATCGCGAAGGTTGTGTTCACACTTGTTTGGGCCGGTCAAAAACAAAATCGGTGCGCTTCGTTTTGGTCAAGTGTAACAAGGCTAACGTCGGAACCGAACGAGCAGACTGAGATCTTTGGAGCAGGTGCTCTCCGTTGGCTTATAGGGTTCAGTTACCATCGACCACAGGCACAGACCGGCCTTAGAGGACACGAGCATTTCGCAAGCAATTTGAAGCCCTTCCAAGGTCAAAATCAATTCAGAGATTCGGACGTAAAAACATGTCTGAAAACATGCACAAAGACAGAACTATGTAGTACTTGAGATAGCATTGAATTCATTTCTCAAATTTTTGGGGGCATAGCTAAAACGACACCGAGTGACGCAAATGGGCATCTGGTATGAGTCTATTGGTCCGTATCAGTGGTTATGGCCGCATTTTCAAGTGACTGTGTCGAGGTGACAATGCCCGAGTCTGCTAGCTCACAAGCTAGCTAGTGGCTAGCGCCTCTCATGGCGGCGCGGAAAGCCCTGCGACGACTCGGCGGGGTATATTCCGGCCAACTGAAGGCTTTAAGCAGATAAACGGTACTGTATTGTCGCAGCTCCAGCACGTAGTGATGTGTAGGCATAAAAAAGATGCGAGACGAAGTCGCATCCATTCTTGATTCCGGTGTGATTTCAAACATCGCTTGAGAGCGAAGACAACGCCTGGATTCGTCATGATTTTTCAACCTCGGTTGACTGTAAATACTTTCACATTATGTTAACGGGTCCAATTTGGCAGGATTGTTAACAACACTCTTCTTTTGTGGTGTGTCTCATCCAGAAGCCGTATTTACTTTCATGTTACAAGGACATGTGACGGGATTTTGTCAAAATACGCCGAGGATCAAGAATGATTGCTTCCCTTCACCCCGTTTCTCGAGTTTCAGCCTCTTTCAGAGTATGGCCTTTGTTTGCAGGATATTGAAGGGGTCGAGAATAAAGAAAAAAAAAGTGGGAACCCACAAAAGACGAAGAAAGCAAGTGTCAGTTGTATTTTCATTCATGGGGGCAACACTTCATTACCCAGCTAACAAATTGGCCCCGTCAATGAATGTAGAGGATCTGCGCATGTGGTGCATGCAGCAAACTCACTTGGAAGGGCAGGCAGGCAAACCATGTGACCAGGTTCCTCTCGACAAAATTAGAATATTGTAGATGTTTTTTTTTTTTTTTTTTTTTGTCATTCGTTCAATTCAAAAATAGAAACTGTATAAATTATGAAACATGGGAATGTAATTTTCAGAAGCCAATTCCTAGTTCATTTCATTTTGAACGTTTGTTATGTAATTTCTTGAACTTGTAAATTTGTTTTTTTTTTTGTTTTTTTTGCTCTAAGATATAATGATCAAATAAAATCATGAATAATTTACAGGTGTCACTTTTTATGTGAACTACTGAATTATAGTTTTCCATCATATATGTACATAAACAATGAAAACGTAAACTTCCCACGTTTCCCTGTGAAATGACCCCAAAATATTTCTGAAGCTTTTTTTGACATCTTTGCCGGTCTGGACGATTTGAGTTTGGTGAAAATTGGTCCAACGCTAGAAAAATCCATTGCCGTTTTTTTTTTTTTTCCCTAAACTTTGGTCAGGACAAGAGTACCGAGCTACAGGTGTGAACACAGCCTCGTCCGTCTGTTTGCTGTTGGCTACGCAAACCGCTACGCCAGCTATGCTTGAAAAAAAAAAAAAAAAACGTGAAATCATTTGGAGTGGAGCTGAGCCGCCCGCTCATGTTATCTGGTACTCAGGATTGACATTTCATACAATAGCGAACTTAGATATCGAGAACGGTACCGAGCTGAGCTCCTTCCGTAAAAGAATCCTCGACGTTCACCGGGAAGGAAGGAAGCAGCGCAAATCTGCGGCCCGCCTCTGTCGGCCCGTCACGTGAGAAAGATCCGGATCAGACGAGCCCTTGATAAAAGTACATCCTCGTCACTCTTCGCTCTCCTCCTCGTCGCCCTTGGAGCCTTTACTCCAGCGCTGGAAGCAGTGGACGGTGGAAGCCAGAAAGAAGCTGGTCATGATGGCTACCACAGACACGGAGATGCCCGAGAAAATGATGATGAGCAGGTCCGTTAGAGTCAGGCTGGCCTGGCACTCGCGGAAGCTGTCCTTGGAGAGCTGGGTCAGGGACACGCGCCGCCCGTCCATCGGGAGCGAGCACTCCATGCCTTCCACTCCTGGGCCCAGAGAGAGAAAATCAGTTGAGACAGAATTGCCAGACACGCTCAAGCAGCCTCGCCAGTGACTGACTGACTGACGCCATGTTACCCATTGTGGACCGACGCTTTCACGCCGCTTCGGCGGATTACGTAACGCGCAAGGGCAAGCGCACGGGACTGAAGCTTATTCTTGCGCAATAAGTGCAAAAGAGATTTTCATTATTCTCGCGAAAAACTCGCTTTGTTGTTTCCAAAAATGTAAACGTCATTACCTGCAAGTGCATTGGTTTAAATGTTAGCAAACTGTCACATCACGAGGAAAAGAAAAGTGTGTTTTTATTACCGTTTAAAGCGTGCGGGCCAGAGGTGAGAGTCACACGTTTCAATCACAAATAGGTCTTAAGTCTTAATGTTTGAAGGCTGTCCCGAGTTACCGAGGCAAAATCAACTTAGTCCCATCCAGTCCCCGAGAAATTTCAAGCACGTTGATTCAAGTCTTCACGTGGATTCAGCAAGTCCTAAAGTCTTAGTCAACAACGTACATTTCCACTTTCAATTCGTTTAAATTACTTAACTAGGTTATGTTGTTAGCGTTCACATTCACAATCGCATAATCATCTCAAAAAAGTCTTTGTATTGTCTGTTATTTCATAGTCTTTCAATTAAATACATGCACTGACATGAAGCTTAGCTAGTTAGCTTTCAAGCAAGCTGTTTCATCAGATAGTTGGCAAAACTGTGAACTCAACGTAGTTTGTTAAAAACTGTCGTCGTTGTCTTATTTTTGTGGAAACTTTGCATGTTTGCTAATCTCCTTGCCCAGATTGAATTGAAAAATTCAGTCCTTGCTGCCGTTTTTTTTCAAGGCTTGCACACAAGTCACGCACAAAAACATTTCTGCCAAAAATAAAAAAAACTTTGAGCCTTGCTAGCCGAAAGTACGAAAGTTGTTAACTTAAGTCCAACTCGGGGCATGCGATTTGAGCTCCACACCTCTGGTATGGTGCACGCAAGATGATCAATATGGAAGTAAATCAGTGCCACCAGGATTTGAATTTGAAATGTCAAGTCAACACATTTTCAACAGTTGCTACAATTCGCTGTCTGAAATTCGCCGTCCGTGCCACCAGGCAGGGTTACTTCAGGTCAGAGCCGAACACCCAGCCAATCCAGTTACGCTTTCTTCGTCACGTGACGTCACATACGAAGTCATCATCTTGTTTATTTCAATGTATTTGTTTTTTATACAAAGTATTTTAATGTCAATTCTGACTTTAACGGTGGATTCCGAATTTCCAGTTAAGTCGCTACTGTAGGAACGGATCTCAGCCGTAGGCCGAGGACTCACTGGATTGAACAGGTTCAACACAATTGTCAGCTCTGATCATGTTCCGAACAGATCGGGGTGGAAAAAAAAAACCCAAAATCAAGCCTAACGCACCCAACACCAAATGATAAGAAGTGAAGAAAATCTGATGATCATTCACTTGCTGACTATGAAAACGCTCAAATTTGGCCTGGTTGCAGGTAGGTGTACCCACAAGAAAGGGTTCAAGTCCAGACAATGGCACGGGAAGGATCTCAGAAAGGACAAATCAAATATTGATACGACACAATAGCGATTTCTTTTAAACCCGTAGAGCAAATTCTGCAGGGAAATGCATGGGGGAGCTGATTTAATAAACGTCAAATGTTTCGCTGGCAGAGTTTTAGGTCTCGCCGGGTGAGCACAGCGAGTCCACCTACGGCAGGTTCACTCCCGGAACAATTAAGGTAAATGTAGAGTCCACGGTACATCTACTGAACTCATATCATTCTGCTCGTAAAAAAATTCATAGCTGGAGAATCAGAATACTTGCAAAGCAGAGCCACCGTAAAAGATGATTTTGAAACGCTCTCCATCTATCCTGAGCATAAATGACAAATGAAGTCAACATGCACATCAGGATGAACACGATGTCAGAGACCCTCATAAAAACGTACGGTACGGCAATCTGGAGATACATCATTTACATTCATAAGGTAATAACTCACAATGGAAAAAAGTCACATTTATGGAGAGAATTAAAAATGTGACAGGAGTTACTCTAAAGTTATCATGAAATATTAACGTGTTAACCTCGACTTAATTCACCCCAAGATGGGAGGGCAGTAAGTCCGTTGCTCAACTTCACTCCGCTATCTATTGTATGACATTTTAAATTGCAAATGACACATAAAGGGCCTCGCGAAAGCAAAAAAAAATATTGTGATGTCAAATAGCTGAGAAAATGCAGAAGGTGTTTCCCATAATTTCGAGTAAAAGACATTTTTGGGCGAACAATTTCGTAACCATTGATGGTGCGTAACATACATGTGTAAAAGAGAAAACAAATCAAATGTTTTAATCCATCCATCTTCTTAGCCGCTTATCCTCACGAGGGTCGCGGGGAGTGCTGGACCCTATCCTAGCTGTCAACGGGCCGGAGGCGGGGTACACCTTGAACTGGTTGCCAGCCAATCGCGGCCATTTTATTCACGGAGAATGGAACCTCGGGGCTTGTGAAACGGGTCAGTGTGGTGGATCATGTTACCAATTTATACAAATCCTAATTCCATTGATGTTTGGAGGTTGGGCGGTGGAGGAATGTGTATTTTCACCCAATGGAGTCTGACATAAAAGTGTCAAGTACGTCGGTTCCCCCATGACACGCGTAATGCCTTGCTGAGTGACATTGTTCCGAACATTTGTCCAGTGTAAAAACAACAACAACAAGAGCTTCCTCAGTCCGGTTCAGGATCAGAAGCTGACGAATCAGCGCTGAATTGACGAGAGTCCAATGCCAACGATTGCGACAACAAAGAGCTCACCGGTCAATGACACAATTTATTCCAAGACCCGCCAAACGAAGTCAGACCAAATGACGGCCTGCCCGGCCTTACAAGTCATAATCTTGCTCCGCTGATTGATGACAAAAACCATATTGTGACTTGTCGTGAGTTTGGACTTCTAACTCTTGCATAACAAACAATATGTCGTGCCACTTTCCAAGCGGCAGGTCCTTTGGCACTACAACTCGGGAGATCTCTTAGTGGAGATTATCGTGAGCAAAACATTCTCAGGCCTCCCGTGAACTGATGAATTGAGCAATCGGTTCTCTTTTGATAGCCGGGATTAAATGAAAAGGCAAACGCACCAACAGACACACACACACAGAACTGAATTTGAATAGCGCCTGTGCCTCCCATGAAAATGGCGACACTGTAGCAGAATTACTCGACGCTTTGGGGTCAGACAGCAGTCCTCACACTTGGCTAATTTCACTACAGGAAGTCCACATTATGACACAATGAGACCCGGAGCTGACTCGCAAGGTGAAAACAATTCCGGCCACTTGCTGTCACCGCGAGTAACAAGTCGGCTGTGTGACATTAGCGGACAAAAGGAAGGACGTGCACTTACAAAAAGAAGAGTTCATAGAATAGCGGTGATGCCGAAAAACGTGGAGATTAAAAAAGGAAAGTCCCCCCGTAAAAAAGAAAAAAATCATCCACAAAAGGAAAGTATTTTTAGCTTTAACAGAGATATTCCCTCATGAGGATAAGGGGTACAGTAGATAGATAGATAGATAGAGAGAGAGAGAGAGAGAGGAGAGAGAGAGAGAGAGAGAGAGAGAGAGAGAGAGAGAGAGAGAGAGAGAGAGATAGATAGATAGATAGATAGATAGATAGATAGATAGATAGATAGATAGATAGATAGGATAGATAGATAGATAGATAGATAGATAGATAGATAGATAGATAGATAGATAGATAGATAGATAGATAGATAGATATTCTTAAATGTTTAGCAAACAAAGAAAAAGACAAGTAGTATGAAGCTTTATGATTTTTTTTTTTTAAATCCAGCAAGGATTTTTCAACTAAATGCCAAGTACTTGAAGTGTATCTCTTGAACTACTTTTTCGTGTTTCATTCCAAATCATGGTACCCAAGTTGTGAGGCAGAAACACATGAACAGTAAATACTGTATCGGGTTTAGACGGGCCAAATGCATCCCCCAAACTAAAACCCTATGGTGGATGGATTTTGTCCACTAATGAGGAGACTGAAGGGGAAAATCCTTTAAATACAATCCAAGGAAGGGAAAAGTGGCAAAGCATCACAAAGAATGCAAAAGTTAGGTAATGATGACGTTCCAAGAAATTTCCAAGAAATGGTTTTAGGATTCTTTCACTCATGTACTTTGCTTTTTCTGGTCCAACTCCATTTCCTGGTTGGGTTCACGTGCGTACCCGGTTTCAGACACTTGTGCAGTCTGCGAGGGGAGTATTTTTCTATGCCTCGTGTGCATGTCAAGGGATGAAGGGACATTATAACGGTCAGCTTTAAACGATATACTAGCATCGAAGCTAACGGGATGATGCCGCATCAATCCTTCACGTTCCGAGCAAGGACAGTTGATGGATTACATGTTGGATTACAGTCCGCCACAGGAACGGATGATCCACCGCCGTCTCTTGGACAGACTGAGTGCCATCTCCAACCATTTTTCCCCTCCCCCCCCCTTTGCCGATTTTAGCGCCGACGACAGACAAACAACCGACGTTGTCTTTCATTTGCGTGAGATCGCGTTGTCCGTGATGCGGAGAAGGGAGTGCATGCTGTAATGACCGAATCGCCCTCTGAAATGTACCACGCCGATTAAATATCAAGCAGATGCAATGAATAATCATTCAGGGGGCCATCGCGGAGCCATCAAGTCGTAAAGAAAAGCAATGAAAAATTCAGAGGACGCGGCGAGGGAAGGGGCCGAGGAGGGGAGGCGAGCGAAATGCGGAATGACGAGCGTTCATGTGACAGCGTGGGTCGGGGGCGCATCACTCAGGAGGGGATTCCTTCCGCATGGAGAACCAATCACATCACGTTTCATCAGCGCTTCTTGTGGCCTTTTGACAACAGCTTGTTGTGGCGCAGTGTAGCATTTTGTAATCAGGCCGGGGAAACAGAAAGCTCCCACCTTGTGTTAAAAACAAGTCTTTTTTTTTTTTATCTGCCCGTACCACACGAGGTGTAAAGATAGCCGGCGATGCGGTGGGCGGCTCGTGGCTAACTTTTTTTCTTGTTATTTTTTTTTTTACAGCTTTTGCGGGGCAACTTGATAGGCTCCAAAGGAAAATCGAGTCTCCGACTTCGCCATCACATGAGCCGCTACTTTGCGGCGAAGCTGCCCTGCCGTGCCCCGAGGGCAGCTCCAGCTCCAATTACCCCGGCCAATGCACCCAGAGAACTGTGTCACCCTGAATTATACATAGCCTTTGTTCATCCTTAACCCAACGGCGGACAAGATAGCACTGGATCATGTTCGCACTCATCCCTTAATTAAACATTTCAACTACCTGATTAGAAAATAAACAAAACGCGCATGAAAAGCAACAGGAAGTATGAGCACCCGACACGTATTTAAATCGTTTCCTTCGCTCTTTAGACGCTGGGTCTCGATCTGTTGCAATTTTAGTCTTTAGATGGGGGTGAAAAAAAAACAGAACGACCAGGTAGATTTAAATCCTTCAACCATAGCCACGAGTCCAACGAGCTGGGTTAGTTTGGTTCAGTACTGCTAACTTATCCTCTATTGTGGTTAGCGTTTCGACACCAAAAGCTAAATGAGCTCTCCAAGGAGCACGATAGCTCAACAGGACATGGCAAAAAAATGCAAGTTAATTTTTTTAAAAATGTATTTACAGTGGGTTGAAAAACAATACACATCTGCATGGTGTTAAAGCAATGCAGCGCTTGAGCGTCATTCCGTCGGCCACAATATTCAGAGAGGCATGTACAGTAAATGATGGAAAATGAAAAAAAACCCAAAAAAAACCTAATCAACATTAAAACCACAAAATACACATCGGCAGGGTGTTACGCCCGTGTAGCAAGTTCAAGCGCGTCCATCCAAGTAAAAAGAGAAGTAAATCACCTCAGTCATACGATAAACTCAAAAGTTATGGGAAATGTTAAAGTAGGTAGGTCGGCAGCCCAGAATACGTGTGCCGTTCTGGAAGCAAATGCGTTTCCCCCTGACATCCCGAAACCTACATTTTGTTTTCACATCTGCCATCTGACTGCCCAGCAGTCATCAGAGTCGTGCAAACAGGCAAGTGTCCCGATCGGTGAACTCCGCATCACGGGGGAAATCAAGACGTGAAAAATGAAATGGGATTTGGGTTTTGCAGCGTGGGGGCTCTCTGCCTGCTACGTTACGCGGGTCGTCGGGGGAACCATGAAGATCTGAGGATGCGCGTGCGCTTGTCCGGATATGCTAAGTCTTAAATCTTGCTCGCGCTTTGCATTTCAACCTTCGGCTGATAGGTTAGAGAGCAACACATGCGCCCGCATGTGCCTGACTTAGCAACATTTGCAGCCACCCACCGAGGAAAGGCTTCAACCTTTAGCCAGTTAGCATCATCTGAAGATCATTAGCTAGTTCCCAACAGATTCGCATATCCCTATTGTTGCGTTTCTCTCTCCATTTTCCACCTGTGCCATCTAGCAAAGCACGCGTAGCATAGTACAGGTTGTCTAGGCCTTAGAATAGTGTCACACGGCACACGGAGGCACGCTCAGTTGCCGGCGTGCTCACTCTTTTTCTTTAGCTTGTTTTCCGTTTATATTTCCAAGAACGATGACGTTGCTCCATTGGTGCAGGTTAGTAACAGACTGCAGCACGTTTCGACTTGTACATTTTCGTGTTTCGTCGTAAATGGGGACCCATTGTATGCGTTTCAACCTTTATGTGCTAGATCAGCCCGTTAGCATCATTTGCAGCTCCTTCTAACTAATCACCTCTGACACACGACTGATATAGAATTTGAATTGGGACTTGTTCACAATGGACCTTTCCGACCTGTTAATCACTTGTAAAATAATAACCAATCAGACTGCCGCATTGTCTTAACTCCTGGCTTGACACGCCCCTCTCGCCGTATTGTCCCACAAGCAATGCCGGTTGTCAGTAGCGGGCGCTCGGAAAAGTTAATGTTACGAAGAAAATGGTCCTCAGATGCGCTTAGGGAACAAGCAATATCCTGCTAGGTCACAAGAGGCCTGCTTGATTCATTTTCCAAAAGCCTAAAACACAGTTGGCCAAGTATCTGCGATGGATTAAGGCTCGCGGAAGACTGCACGTACAATTAAATGTGGAAAATATCAACACACGCAGGGAGAAGTATTTTCTCTGAGTTTGAATGAATTATCATCAGTGCTTTATACATTGCAGGAGAACAACGTTTACTTTGTTAGCGTATCACTGACCTGCCGAGCGACGTGTGTAATGTTCTATGCCGAAGAATCGGGTTAGTGATATGTACGATATGTGCCACGTCGTGCTAGAGAAATGTCTATTTACCCACTTGGATCACATCGGACTTTTAAGACAGAGCACTGGGTTTGATTATGAGCCAAGCACAAATGAATAACCCCCACTCACCTCTAAAAACGACAATGATATTACTGGTGATCTTTCCAAGTAAAAAGTACTCGCCCTGCTTTACATGCGCAGTACGATTCCACGATTTGATCCTGTTGGATTTCAATATGAAGTTTGTGACGCGTCAAACTTTTTGCATCGATCGCTAACATTTCGCTGTGACTCTGACGTCGGGACGCGTCAAACTTTTTGCATCGATCGCTAACATTTCGCTGTGACTCTGACGTCGGGACGCGTCAAACTTTTTGCATCGATCGCTAACATTTCGCTGTGACTCTGACGTCGGGACGCGTCAAACTTTTTGCATCGATCGCTAACATTTCGCTGTGACTCTGACGTCGGGACGCGTCAAACTTTTTGCATCGATCGCTAACATTTCGCTGTGACTCTGACGTCGGGACGCGTCAAACTTTTTGCATCGATCGCTAACATTTCGCTGTGACTCTGACGTCGGGACGCGTCAAACTTTTTGCATCGATCGCTAACATTTCGCTGTGACTCTGACGTCGGACGCGTCAAACTTTTTGCATCGATCGCTAACATTTCGCTGTGACTCTGACGTCGGGACGCGTCAAACTTTTTGCATCGATCGCTAACATTTCGCTGTGACTCTGACGTCGGGACGCGTCAAACTTTTTGCATCGATCGCTAACATTTCGCTGTGACTCTGACGTCGGGACGCGTCAAACTTTTTGCATCGATCGCTAACATTTCGCTGTGACTCTGACGTCGGGACGCGTCAAACTTTTTGCATCGATCGCTAACATTTCGCTGTGACTCTGACGTCGGGACGCGTCAAACTTTTTGCATCGATCGCTAACATTTCGCTGTGACTCTGACGTCGGGACGCGTCAAACTTTTTGCATCGATCGCTAACATTTCGCTGTGACTCTGACGTCGGGACGCGTCAAACTTTTTGCATCGATCGCTAACATTTCGCTGTAACTCTGACGTCGGGACGCGTCAAACTTTTTGCATCGATCGCTAACATTTCGCTGTAACTCTGACGTCGGGACGCGTCAAACTTTTTGCATCGATCGCTAACATTTCGCTGTGACTCTGACGTCGGGACGCGTCAAACTTTTTGCATCGATCGCTAACATTTCGCTGTGACTCTGACGTCGGGACGCGTCAAACTTTTTGCATCGATCGCTAACATTTCGCTGTGACTCTGACGTCGGGACGCGTCAAACTTTTTGCATCGATCGCTAACATTTCGCTGTGACTCTGACGTCGGGACGCGTCAAACTTTTTGCATCGATCGCTAACATTTCGCTGTGACTGACGTCGGGACGCGTCAAACTTTTTGCATCGATCGCTAACATTTCGCTGTGACTCTGACGTCGGGACGCGTCAAACTTTTTGCATCGATCGCTAACATTTCGCTGTGACTCTGACGTCGGGACGCGTCAAACTTTTTGCATCGATCGCTAACATTTCGCTGTGACTCTGACGTCGGGACGCGTCAAACTTTTTGCATCGATCGCTAACATTTCGCTGTGACTCTGACGTCGGGACGCGTCAAACTTTTTGCATCGATCGCTAACATTTCGCTGTGACTCTGACGTCGGGACGCGTCAAACTTTTTGCATCGATCGCTAACATTTCGCTGTGACTCTGACGTCGGGACGCGTCAAACTTTTTGCATCGATCGCTAACATTTCGCTGTGACTCTGACGTCGGGACGCGTCAAACTTTTTGCATCGATCGCTAACATTTCGCTGTGACTCTGACGTCGGGACGCGTCAAACTTTTTGCATCGATCGCTAACATTTCGCTGTGACTCTGACGTCGGGACGCGTCAAACTTTTGCATCGATCGCTAACATTTCGCTGTGACTCTGACGTCGGGACGCGTCAAACTTTTTGCATCGATCGCTAACATTTCGCTGTGACTCTGACGTCGGGACGCGTCAAACTTTTGCATCGATCGCTAACATTTCGCTGTGACTCTGACGTCGGGACGCGTCAAACTTTTTGCATCGATCGCTAACATTTCGCTGTGACTCTGACGTCGGGACGCGTCAACTTTTTGCATCGATCGCTAACATTTCGCTGTGACTGACGTCGGGACGCGTCAAATTTTTGCATCGATCGCTAACATTTCGCTGTGACTCTGACGTCGGGACGCGTCAAACTTTTTGCATCGATCGCTAACATTTCGCTGTGACTCTGACGTCGGGACGCGTCAAACTTTTTGCATCGATCGCTAACATTTCGCTGTGACTCTGACGTCGGGACGCGTCAAACTTTTTGCATCGATCGCTAACATTTCGCTGTGACTCTGACGTCGGGACGCGTCAAACTTTTTGCATCGATCGCTAACATTTCGCTGTGACTCTGACGTCGGGACGCGTCAAACTTTTTGCATCGATCGCTAACATTTCGCTGTGACTCTGACGTCGGGACGCGTCAAACTTTTTGCATCGATCGCTAACATTTCGCTGCGACTCTGACGTCGGGACGCGTCAAACTTTTTGCATCGATCGCTAACATTTCGCTGCGACTCTGACGTCGGGACGCGTCAAACTTTTTGCATCGATCGCTAACATTTCGCTGCGACTCTGACGTCGGGACGCGTCAAACTTTTTGCATCGATCGCTAACATTTCGCTGCGACTCTGACGTCGGGACGCGTCAAACTTTTTGCATCGATCGCTAACATTTCGCTGCGACTCTGACGTCGGGACGCGTCAAACTTTTTGCATCGATCGCTAACATTTCGCTGTGACTCTGACGTCGGGACGCGTCAAACTTTTTGCATCGATCGCTAACATTTCGCTGTGACTCTGACGTCGGGACGCGTCAAACTTTTTGCATCGATCGCTAACATTTCGCTGTGACTCTGACGTCGGGACGCGTCAAACTTTTGCATCGATCGCTAACATTTCGCTGTGACTCTGACGTCGGGACGCGTCAAACTTTTTGCATCGATCGCTAACATTTCGCTGTGACTCTGACGTCGGGACGCGTCAAACTTTTTGCATCGATCGCTAACATTTCGCTGTAACTCTGACGTCGGGACGCGTCAAACTTTTTGCATCGATCGCTAACATTTCGCTGTGACTCTGACGTCGGGACGCGTCAAACTTTTTGCATCGATCGCTAACATTTCGCTGTGACTCTGACGTCGGGACGCGTCAAACTTTTTGCATCGATCGCTAACATTTCGCTGTGACTCTGACGTCGGGACGCGTCAACTTTTTGCATCGATCGCTAACATTTCGCTGTGACTCTGACGTCGGGACGCGTCAAACTTTTTGCAATCGATCGCTAACATTTCGCTGTGACTCTGACGTCGGGACGCGTCAAACTTTTTGCATCGATCGCTAACATTTCGCTGTGACTCTGACGTCGGGACGCGTCAAACTTTTTGCATCGATCGCTAACATTTCGCTGTGACTCTGACGTCGGGACGCGTCAAACTTTTTGCATCGATCGCTAACATTTCGCTGTGACTCTGACGTCGGGACGCGTCAAACTTTTTGCATCGATCGCTAACATTTCGCTGTGACTCTGACGTCGGGACGCGTCAAACTTTTTGCATCGATCGCTAACATTTCGCTGTGACTCTGACGTCGGGACGCGTCAAACTTTTTGCATCGATCGCTAACATTTCGCTGTGACTCTGACGTCGGGACGCGTCAAACTTTTTGCATCGATCGCTAACATTTCGCTGTGACTCTGACGTCGGGACGCGTCAAACTTTTTGCATCGATCGCTAACATTTCGCTGTGACTCTGACGTCGGGACGCGTCAAACTTTTTGCATCGATCGCTAACATTTCGCTGTGACTCTGACGTCGGGACGCGTCAACTTTTTGCATCGATCGCTAACATTTCGCTGTAACTCTGACGTCGGGACGCGTCAAACTTTTTTGGCATCGATCGCTAACATTTCGCTGTGACTCTGACGTCGGGACGCGTCAAACTTTTTGCATCGATCGCTAACATTTCGCTGTGACTCTGACGTCGGGACGCGTCAACTTTTTGCATCGATCGCTAACATTTCGCTGTGACTCTGACGTCGGGACGCGTCAAACTTTTTGCATCGATCGCTAACATTTCGCTGTGACTGACGTCGGGACGCGTCAAACTTTTTGCATCGATCGCTAACATTTCGCTGTAACTCTGACGTCGGGACGCGTCAAACTTTTTGCATCGATCGCTAACATTTCGCTGTAACTCTGACGTCGACGCGTCAAACTTTTTGCATCGATCGCTAACATTTCGCTGTGACTCTGACGTCGGGACGCGTCAAACTTTTTGCATCGATCGCTAACATTTCGCTGTGACTCTGACGTCGGGACGCGTCAAACTTTTTGCATCGATCGCTAACATTTCGCTGTGACTCTGACGTCGGGACGCGTCAAACTTTTTGCATCGATCGCTAACATTTCGCGCTGTAACTCTGACGTCGGGACGCGTCAAACTTTTTGCATCGATCGCTAACATTTCGCTGTGACTCTGACGTCGGGACGCGTCAAACTTTTTGCATCGATCGCTAACATTTCGCTGTGACTGACGTCGGGACGCGTCAAACTTTTTGCATCGATCGCTAACATTTCGCTGTAACTCTGACGTCGGGACGCGTCAAACTTTTTGCATCGATCGCTAACATTTCGCTGTAACTCTGACGTCGGGACGCGTCAAACTTTTTGCATCGATCGCTAACATTTCGCTGTGACTCTGACGTCGGGACGCGTCAAACTTTTTGCATCGATCGCTAACATTTCGCTGTGACTCTGACGTCGGGACGCGTCAAACTTTTTGCATCGATCGCTAACATTTCGCTGTGACTCTGACGTCGGGACGCGTCAAACTTTTTGCATCGATCGCTAACATTTCGCTGTGACTCTGACGTCGGGACGCGTCAAACTTTTTGCATCGATCGCTAACATTTCGCTGTGACTCTGACGTCGGGACGCGTCAAACTTTTTGCATCGATCGCTAACATTTCGCTGCGACTCTGACGTCGGGACGCGTCAAACTTTTTGCATCGATCGCTAACATTTCGCTGCGACTCTGACGTCGGGACGCGTCAAACTTTTTGCATCGATCGCTAACATTTCGCTGCGACTCTGACGTCGGGACGCGTCAAACTTTTTGCATCGATCGCTAACATTTCGCTGCGACTCTGACGTCGGGACGCGTCAAACTTTTTGCATCGATCGCTAACATTTCGCTGTGACTCTGACATCGGGACGCGTCAAACTTTTTGCATCGATCGCTAACATTTCGCTGTGACTCTGACGTCGGGACGCGTCAAACTTTTTGCATCGATCGCTAACATTTCGCTGTGACTGACGTCGGGACGCGTCAAACTTTTTGCATCGATCGCTAACATTTCGCTGTAACTCTGACGTCGGGACGCGTCAAACTTTTTGCATCGATCGCTAACATTTCGCTGTAACTCTGACGTCGGGACGCGTCAAACTTTTTGCATCGATCGCTAACATTTCGCTGTGACTCTGACGTCGGGACGCGTCAAACTTTTTGCATCGATCGCTAACATTTCGCTGTGACTCTGACGTCGGGACGCGTCAAACTTTTTGCATCGATCGCTAACATTTCGCTGTGACTCTGACGTCGGGACGCGTCAAACTTTTTGCATCGATCGCTAACATTTCGCTGTGACTCTGACGTCGGGACGCGTCAAACTTTTTGCATCGATCGCTAACATTTCGCTGTGACTCTGACGTCGGGACGCGTCAAACTTTTTGCATCGATCGCTAACATTTCGCTGTGACTCTGACGTCGGGACGCGTCAAACTTTTTGCATCGATCGCTAACATTTCGCTGTGACTCTGACGTCGGGACGCGTCAAACTTTTTGCATCGATCGCTAACATTTCGCTGTGACTCTGACGTCGGGACGCGTCAAACTTTTTGCATCGATCGCTACATTTCGCTGTGACTCTGACGTCGGGACGCGTCAAACTTTTTGCATCGATCGCTAACATTTCGCTGTGACTCTGACGTCGGGACGCGTCAAACTTTTTGCATCGATCGCTAACATTTCGCTGTGACTCTGACGTCGGGACGCGTCAAACTTTTTGCATCGATCGCTAACATTTCGCTGTGACTCTGACGTCGGGACGCGTCAAACTTTTTGCATCGATCGCTAACATTTCGCTGTGACTCTGACGTCGGGACGCGTCAAACTTTTTGCATCGATCGCTAACATTTCGCTGTGACTCTGACGTCGGGACGCGTCAAACTTTTTGCATCGATCGCTAACATTTCGCTGTGACTCTGACGTCGGACGCGTCAAACTTTTTGCATCGATCGCTAACATTTCGCTGCGACTCTGACGTCGGGACGCGTCAAACTTTTTGCATCGATCGCTAACATTTCGCTGCGACTCTGACGTCGGGACGCGTCAAACTTTTTGCATCGATCGCTAACATTTCGCTGCGACTCTGACGTCGGGACGCGTCAAACTTTTTGCATCGATCGCTAACATTTCGCTGCGACTCTGACGTCGGGACGCGTCAAACTTTTTGCATCGATCGCTAACATTTCGCTGCGACTCTGACGTCGGGACGCGTCAAACTTTTTGCATCGATCGCTAACATTTCGCTGACGACTGACGTCGGGACGCGTCAAACTTTTTGCATCGATCGCTAACATTTCGCTGCGACTCTGACGTCGGGACGCGTCAAACTTTTTGCATCGATCGCTAACATTTCGCTGTGACTCTGACGTCGGGACGCGTCAAACTTTTTGCATCGATCGCTAACATTTCGCTGTGACTGACGTCGGGACGCGTCAAACTTTTTGCATCGATCGCTAACATTTCGCTGTAACTCTGACGTCGGGACGCGTCAAACTTTTTGCATCGATCGCTAACATTTCGCTGTAACTCTGACGTCGGGACGCGTCAAACTTTTTGCATCGATCGCTAACATTTCGCTGTAACTCTGACGTCGGGACGCGTCAAACTTTTTGCATCGATCGCTAACATTTCGCTGTGACTCTGACGTCGGGACGCGTCAAACTTTTTGCATCGATCGCTAACATTTCGCTGTGACTCTGACGTCGGGACGCGTCAAACTTTTTGCATCGATCGCTAACATTTCGCTGTGACTCTGACGTCGGGACGCGTCAAACTTTTTGCATCGATCGCTAACATTTCGCTGTGACTCTGACGTCGGGACGCGTCAAACTTTTTGCATCGATCGCTAACATTTCGCGCTGTGACTCTGACGTCGGGACGCGTCAAACTTTTTGCATCGATCGCTAACATTTCGCTGTGACTCTGACGTCGGGACGCGTCAAACTTTTTGCATCGATCGCTAACATTTCGCTGTGACTCTGACGTCGGGACGCGTCAAACTTTTTGCATCGATCGCTAACATTTCGCTGTGACTCTGACGTCGGGACGCGTCAAACTTTTTGCATCGATCGCTAACATTTCGCTGTGACTCTGACGTCGGGACGCGTCAAACTTTTTGCATCGATCGCTAACATTTCGCTGTGACTCTGACGTCGGGACGCGTCAAACTTTTTGCATCGATCGCTAACATTTCGCTGTAACTCTGACGTCGGGACGCGTCAAACTTTTTGCATCGATCGCTAACATTTCGCTGTAACTCTGACGTCGGGACGCGTCAAACTTTTTGCATCGATCGCTAACATTTCGCTGTAACTCTGACGTCGGGACGCGTCAAACTTTTTGCATCGATCGCTAACATTTCGCTGTAACTCTGACGTCGGGACGCGTCAAACTTTTTGCATCGATCGCTAACATTTCGCTGTGACTCTGACGTCGGGACGCGTCAAACTTTTTGCATCGATCGCTAACATTTCGCTGTGACTGACGTCGGGACGCGTCAAACTTTTTGCATCGATCGCTAACATTTCGCTGTAACTCTGACGTCGGGACGCGTCAAACTTTTTGCATCGATCGCTAACATTTCGCTGTGACTCTGACGTCGGGACGCGTCAAACTTTTTGCATCGATCGCTAACATTTCGCTGTGACTCTGACGTCGGGACGCGTCAAACTTTTTGCATCGATCGCTAACATTTCGCTGTGACTCTGACGTCGGGACGCGTCAAACTTTTTGCATCGATCGCTAACATTTCGCTGTGTAACTCTGACGTCGGGACGCGTCAAACTTTTTGCATCGATCGCTAACATTTCGCTGTGACTCTGACGTCGGGACGCGTCAAACTTTTTGCATCGATCGCTAACATTTCGCTGTGACTGACGTCGGGACGCGTCAAACTTTTTGCATCGATCGCTAACATTTCGCTGTAACTCTGACGTCGGGACGCGTCAAACTTTTTGCATCGATCGCTAACATTTCGCTGTGTAACTCTGACGTCGGGACGCGTCAAACTTTTTGCATCGATCGCTAACATTTCGCTGTGACTCTGACGTCGGGACGCGTCAAATTTTTGCATCGATCGCTAACATTTCGCTGTGACTCTGACGTCGGGACGCGTCAAACTTTTTGCATCGATCGCTAACATTTCGCTGTGACTCTGACGTCGGGACGCGTCAAACTTTTTGCATCGATCGCTAACATTTCGCTGTGACTCTGACGTCGGGACGCGTCAAACTTTTTGCATCGATCGCTAACATTTCGCTGTGACTCTGACGTCGGGACGCGTCAAACTTTTTGCATCGATCGCTAACATTTCGCTGTAACTCTGACGTCGGGACGCGTCAAACTTTTTGCATCGATCGCTAACATTTCGCTGTAACTCTGACGTCGGGACGCGTCAAACTTTTTGCATCGATCGCTAACATTTCGCTGTAACTCTGACGTCGGGACGCGTCAAACTTTTTGCATCGATCGCTAACATTTCGCTGTAACTCTGACGTCGGGACGCGTCAAACTTTTTGCATCGATCGCTAACATTTCGCTGTAACTCTGACGTCGGGACGCGTCAAACTTTTTGCATCGATCGCTAACATTTCGCTGTAACTCTGACGTCGGGACGCGTCAAACTTTTTGCATCGATCGCTAACATTTCGCTGTGACTCTGACGTCGGGACGCGTCAAACTTTTTGCATCGATCGCTAACATTTCGCTGTGACTGACGTCGGGACGCGTCAAACTTTTTGCATCGATCGCTAACATTTCGCTGTAACTCTGACGTCGGGACGCGTCAAACTTTTTGCATCGATCGCTAACATTTCGCTGTGACTCTGACGTCGGGACGCGTCAAACTTTTTGCATCGATCGCTAACATTTCGCTGTGTGACTCTGACGTCGGGACGCGTCAAACTTTTTGCATCGATCGCTAACATTTCGCTGTGACTCTGACGTCGGGACGCGTCAAACTTTTTGCATCGATCGCTAACATTTCGCTGTGACTCTGACGTCGGGACGCGTCAAACTTTTTGCATCGATCGCTAACATTTCGCTGTGACTCTGACGTCGGGACGCGTCAAACTTTTTGCATCGATCGCTAACATTTCGCTGTGACTGACGTCGGGACGCGTCAAACTTTTTGCATCGATCGCTAACATTTCGCTGTGTAACTCTGACGTCGGGACGCGTCAAACTTTTTGCATCGATCGCTAACATTTCGCTGTGACTCTGACGTCGGGACGCGTCAAACTTTTTGCATCGATCGCTAACATTTCGCTGTGACTCTGACGTCGGGACGCGTCAAACTTTTTGCATCGATCGCTAACATTTCGCTGACTCTGACGTCGGGACGCGTCAAACTTTTTGCATCGATCGCTAACATTTCGCTGTGACTCTGACGTCGGGACGCGTCAAACTTTTTGCATCGATCGCTAACATTTCGCTGTGACTCTGACGTCGGGTCCTGCTCCGTCCTAAATCTGAATTCCGTGTACACATCCTCGCGTGAAATAGTTGAGACCTCTCTGTAGAACTCTTTTGGACAAGCCTGCCGCATTTGTCAAAAAAACATACCGCAATATTATCTGGAATACGCGTTAGAGAATCGACTTCAAACCTGTTCTGTTCACCCGCCATTTTGGAAGCTTGTGGGTGATGGCTAAGGGGGCGGAGCTTAAGATCGCCAGTCGGAAAGGTCCATTGAAAGAACCTTCGTAGTGGATGATGCAGCATTCCCACAAACATGTACAACACAGTAAACCCGCACATCATCGCAGTTCAGTATTTATGAATTCAATTTTGCTTTCTGTGGAATGTTCGCCAGCTTCATGCCCCCCGCAAAAAAATGTTCCTTTTTTACATTTTTCACGAGGCTAGCTTTTCTTGCCTGGAATTCATTTTTTTTCTCAGGGTTGTTAAACGAGCTTGAAATGATATTTAAACGTTTGTGGTGTAGCAACAGCGAAGCAATTCTAAACATTTGGCCAAAGGGGAACAAGGCCCGGTTCGCTGTCCTCCAGGAATAGCGGAACTTGCGGAATATGACACGGAAGCACTTTATATCATCACATAATTGAGTTTCTTACTCTCCGACACTCGCCAGCGCCAGCGTACGGTACCGTGTAGAGAATTGCGGGATCGCAACACCTCAACCTCATTGGCTAATGAGCGTCCCATCTGTTCTGGCGCGCGCTTTGGAGAGCGGGCCGCGACGCTTTTTTCCCGTTGATCGAGAGCGATCAGTCATTTGATGAATTTCATCTTGTCCTCTTTTCCACTTTGTGAAATTAAAACTGGGAAAAAAATAAATACATTTGTGAGAATGCCAGTCTCGTGAAAGCGACCAATTGTTTCCACCCTGTCCCATATACTGCTGGCCCAATGAAACGGCTGGCTTTAGTTACCGTGACAACTGTGGGCGGAGCCTCAGCCCTGCAACTAAAGTGGCTTCTCCTGTATTTGCGAGAGATCGCCCAGAAAGACAATAAAAGCATTTTCACTGATGGAGGCAGCACTTCGGACACTACACTGTGTGTATGTGGCACGTGGACAGAATTTAATCAATCAGATAGAAAAATGTCAAACTATCCAGAAATCCCTCGTGTCTTCATGGTTGACTCTTCACAAATTTACCCCAATGTTTTTCTTTCTGTGGTACCAATCCCAAGATACTTATTGAAAAATGAACCGATTTGTGTATTTTTTAGGTTCCCTCCGAAACGCCCTAAAATGCCACGAGATACCCCCCCCCAACAAAAAAAAAAACAACAAAAAACTTGTAATAGGGAGTAGTACAGTAGATAGCGTCAAATAAAGAATGCTTCAGTGTGACATTTCAACTAAAAGAAAAACTTGGGAGAACTTCTTGAGTTTAGCCTGGGTTGTTAGTGGAAAGTGCTTTTTTTTTTTCTTTTACAAATCAAGTCATTTGTATTTAATTTAAGAGTACTGTAGCATGAGTTTGAAATGATATTAAACTGATTTAGATGTAGTTTCTGGTATAGTTACAGTTTAAACTCAATATAGGTCATAATCAACTTTTTTTTGGGGGGGGGGTGTGGGAGTCACTTCACTTCCTGGTGGATTTTTGCAATTGGCAACAGGTCTCAGTTCCTCTCCCCCACGAAAAGTAGAAGTTTTACTGCATTGGGCAACGCACACTATCGACGTACACACAAATATTTGACTTCATCACCAATTTAAAACACGAGAGGGGGGAAAAAAAAACATCTGGGCTTTCTACGTTGTGTGCTAAAGATGACCATGGCTCACGTAGTATAGTGGTCATCTCCCAACTCAAAAGTTGTGAGTTTAATCCCGAGACCCTGTGGCCATGCTAAAGTGCCCTTCAGCAAAATCCTGAAGCCCCCTACTTGCTCCTGCGCGACACAGTTCAAAGGCTCTTTACCAGTTAAGACCAGCACAGCGCCATCTCTCCACTTTGAAAGTCCCTGAAACCAAATGTCCACGTCGAGGAGGAGGAGGTGCAATTGTTCGCCCCAACTGTTTGGCAAGCAGATCAAGGAGGGAAACATAAATAAATAAACTCACTACATCCCACACTACGGGATAATCGCCCAGGATGGTCTTTCCACAGACATCTGACACCTGGTCTTGACTGACTTTGATCACATCGAGGGAGATCTGCTCGGATTCGGCCCGATTTCGGGACTGCGTGGACCCCCGCCGGCCCCCGCCCCCTCCTCACCTTGCGTTGTGCTAAAAAGTCTTCTTTCGTACACTCACACCCAAACAACCTTGGAACGGTGACAGAAAAAGAAGCGCGCCCACTCTCTCTCGGCAGCAGCTTCCACACCAAGATGCATCGGCATCCTATTTCATATTTTCCTCCTTAATTCTGAGATGAGGTCCAGTTTTGACAGCGGAAAACAGCGCAAGCCGCGACGCCTGCTCCGTTTGGTTTTACCTCGTCAGCTCCCACGTGGTTGCTTTCTCGCACTCCGACGCTAACTCGGTAGTAATCGTGCGGCTGAGTCTCAAAGGATCGGCTTTCTGCTTTGAGATGAATGGAAGCGGATATTAAAGAGCTCGCTTTTTTTTTTTTTTTTTTAATGATTGTTTTTTCGACGCCTCAACGAGAACAAATAGTGCGAATCCCCTATGGCTGCTCATGCAAGCAGCCACATTACAATATTTCTGACGCGTTATTGTGAATCTCGTGCTGTGTCTCACACGCACGCACACAGCTAAACGTCCACACACAGCAAATCTTGTGCCCTGTTATCTAACTCAAACTCACAAGGCCCAAAATGTCAGCCCGATTCTTGCTATTATGTAAAGCAGTAAATTGACGGACCGAATGACCAAGCGGCAAATGCGTTTTCCACGGGAGAGCCGAAGCCTACCCAAGCTAACTTTGAGCCGCAGGAGCGACGTGCATCCGAGCACTGGTGGCCAATCAATCGTAGGGTCCAATCATCAATCAATTTTATACATACACTGCTTGCCCCGATTTGAGGTTGTGAGTGAGGTCCAAACTATTCCAGCTGACCTTTGGTGAGTGAAGCGGGGTCCACACCGGACCCAGGGCACATATAGACAAACAGCAAAGTTGTCATTCGGGTTGCGGGTGAGCTCGGTAGCTCAAGGCTATCCCGGCTGACTTCAGGCAAGAAAAGCCGGAGACCGCCCCGGACCGGGTGCCAATCCATCCAATTTTTGTGCCGCTTTCCTTTACTGGGGTCACAGGTGAGCTGGATCCTATTCGAGCTGGCTTTTGGTGAGAGAAAGTAGGTACAGACACCCAGGAAGCCAGAGTACCTGAAGAAAAAACGTGACTCTCAGGGTTGTGAGACAGAAGTGCTCTCACGTGAACCGCTGTAACAATATCCCAACTTAATGCCTGGACTTTTTGGAGAGAAATTGGATGAGGATGGAGGATTAAAGCTGAAAGAAGCTCTGCGCTAAATGTCAAGTATTACATCAACTAAAAGCAGTACGTTGACCAACTGGGCTTCTCGATGACTATAAATCGAACTGAAAATACGAATATTTCCTCAGCGTAAAGTTCTCGTTTCTGTTTGCCTCTTTGCAGGTTCATCCTCCCGTAAGGTCTACTGTGTCATGTTACACGCTCACGTTGGAGGCTAAGCGGGCGGGGGAAGAAAGAGACCAAATTAGAACAAGATTCGGGAGGAGGGGGTTCCCCCTCCGCCAGGGAGGAACATAAATAGACATCGTATGTATGGACCGTCAGGATGGGAAACTTGGCCACATTTGCTTACCGTTGGGAAGCTTGTGACTGTTCTCCATGAGCCAAGCAAACAAGCTGGTAAAGTTGCAGTTGCACACCCAGGGGTTGCCCTCCAGCCTCACCACCCGCAGGGAGGGCAGCTGACTTAGCGCGCCCACCTTGAGGCTGGACAGCGCGTTGCGCTCCAGTTCCAGTTCCCGGAGAGACGTGAGGCCCAGGAAGGCATCCTCGCTCACCATGCTCAGGTAGGGGTTGTTGCCCAGTCGCAGTTTGATCAAGCTCCGGGACTCCCCGAACGTGCCCTTGGGGATTTCGGTCAAGTTGTTGCTGCCGAGGTCCAGGAAGACCAGCCTGGAGGACGTGCTGAGGGTCCCCGGTTCAATGTAGGAGAGCGTGTTGTTCCGCAAGTCCAAGTAGACCAGGTCGCTGTACAGAACAAGAAAGTCGGAGGGGATCCGGGGTATCCAATTGTCAGACAGCAGGAGCCGCCGGACGTCCAGGGGGATCTCGTCCGGGAGGTGGGTCAGCCCGCGTCCGCTGCAGTCCACCGTGTGGGGGTCCGGGCACAGGCAGGTGGCTGGGCAGTTCTCCCCCCGGGTCCAGAACACGGACGTCAGAACCATGAGGACAGGCTGAAGCCAGCAGACACATGGCGACATGGTCAAGGGGGTGGGGGGCGGGGGAGTTTAGGGGAAAAGAGGGTGAACAGGGTAGGGGGGTGGGGGGGTCAGAGGACAGCAGACTGGAAGGAGGGTCGGTTACGGGAGAGTGAAAGGGGGATCAACCACGGTGATGCAACATTCTGGAATGTGGACGGGTCCAGAGGACGACGGTGAAGGAGTGAGGAAGTCCAGGAGATCATTTAGGCGTCAGCAGGGGGGAAGAACACTCGAGAAGCCAGAGGTATGGACCAGGGACGACAGGGATGGATGGTTGAGGGGTCAGGGGGCGAGGGGAGGGTACTTGTCCTCGGTAGAACTGGCAGCGGTCACCAAGAAGGTCTGGGACGCGGAGGTGGGATTCAAGCATGGCAAGCCGCCGCCGCGTCCCCCCATCGGTCCATTAGCGAGCGGGAAAAGCCTTTGTGACCGCACAAAGAATCCCGCGGAACATTGCTCAAGCGTGGCGTAAGATCACCCCCCCCGCCCTCCGCCCCCGCCCCCACCCCCCACCTTTTATTATTAACGCCGTTGTGATGATTTCCTGGCGGAGCTCCCAGCGTGCACACCCTGGAAGAAAGAAAAAAAAAAAAAGAAAAAAAAAAAGACAACCCCAGCTGTCGTGTTTAAGTCCGATCAGGAGCGGGGAATTAGCATCCGGGCTGGGGGGGGGGGGTGGGGGTGGGGCCCCACGATGCGTGCAGATTACGCACGCAAACGCAAACGCGGGCGCGCAGCTCCGACGTCTGCCTCCGACTGTGGCACGACTCAAGCTTGCGCCCTCAAAACAATCCCATCCTCCCTTCGCGGAGGCGTGTCCCGGCCGCGCTGTCAACACGTGATGTCACTTCCTGTGGTGTGACGACATAATAACCGTCGTCGAAAACTGCCAAAGAGAGGAAGCAGGTGCCATTTTGTTGACCTCCAATGGAGATTTATGTCGGGACTGTGCCCTTTAAAAATTGTTTTCCAAAGTTACAGCTACAATAAGCGGTTTATTTTAAAGACAGAAAAGAATAAGCACGGTTAAACGTAATTTAATTTGTAAATAATAAATTGACTCATATTAATAGAACATTCATTCATGATCTTGGTCAATTTTTAACGAAAATAAATTGGATTCATATTTCCATCACAAGAGGACAAGATTCTGATCATTTTGGGTGAATTAAAAAAACTAAACGCTGCCGACTGGCACATCGGCGGCACTAAATTGCTAAGATTTTTTTAGCCGGTGCCAGTTAGTGTGGACATAGCTTTGTGTCAAAATCTGATCATTTCTGTTATTTATCATATCAAGGGCCTGTTTTTTTTTTTGCTGCTTATTTTAGTTTTTTTAATCAACCAATTCATTTTTGCAAAAACAAACTTACTAAAATGTAGGAGAAAATTCGCCTAAATGAGGCTCAAACACTAACAGTTATGCTAAACAGCCGTGCAATGCTAAATCGCCAGACCTCTTTTTTGTTTTTTTTTTAATACCAGAAATGTAGTACCTGCTGTCAAAACGGGGGCATCGCTGCTTCAAGCTTTGTGCTCGTCGTTTTCAGTGGTTTAAAACTGCACCGCAGGGAACGCCTGCATCTTCGGCAAGTTCGCCCGTTTGTTATTTTCACCTGTTTGAATCTTTTGTGCCGAGGCCAAAAAAAAAAAACCAACAGCGGACCTTGACGACCATCGTTTGGTATCTAGGGAGTTCCAGTAAGCGCTACGTTGTTGGGTTTGGTGGCCATTATCTAGCGCAAGGTAACCATGGTGAATGTAAACAATGGGTAGTCACAAAGTGACACTCCATGTCAACAACATGCAAGGAAGGGATGGGGAGATTTATTTAGAGACCGTTGGCGGACGCTTTTTTTTTTTTTTTCCTCCGCGTGTTCTTTTCATTTCAGGTAGTGAGAATGTTGGTTATCCAAATACAGGCTGGAGACGATCAACAGTTTCTTTGAAGTTTTCTACTTGCAAAATAATTCGGGGACTGATGAGTTACAGACAATGGCCGCAGGAACTCACAAGTGCAACCGGTAAAGAGAGAGCACACATCTTTTATCTTGTCTTGATGTCGGACCTTGGGCGGTATCTAACCTGTTGCACAACATCGGGTCCTTCTACTGAGACAAAGGCTTTCTGTCTAAACCGGTTCTAGCTAGCCATGCGTTATTACAAAGTTTCTGGGATACAATTCAGCAAGGTTAGCCTACGTGCAGAGATGCACGATGTCGCTCAAGGACACATCTGGCTACAGAACAGAACCCCACTGAGGAAATTATGCAGTCATGACTAAATATGGGCAGGAGACACACTTCAAGACCCCGAAGCGTCACCATCACCAATGAGCTCTTGTATCATGGCCGACGATGGAACATAGACAACTGATGGCTTGAGAATGCTTGCTAGCTCGTCGTCACTAGCTTTTGTGGGGGAACTGCACTGCACTGCCTCGCTGCAGGATTCTATTCTCCATTCCTAATGAACTCTGTTATTAACGTGGCAGAACGTATTGGCACACCGCTCACTTTTAATACAACAACCAATAAATACCATCCATTTTCCTAGCCGCTTATCCTCACCAGGGTCGCGGGAGTGCCGGAGCCTATCCCGGCTATCTTTGGCCAGGAGACGGGGGTACGCCCAGAACTGGTTGCCAGCCAATCGCAGGGGAAACACAAACACGCCTCATTTCCCCATTCGGGCTGTGAAATTATGCAACGATATGAACTTTTCACATGGCAAAAGTTTCTTTTGAGTATTAACTCCCGAACCTCACGGTCCAAAAGTAGATTAATCCGCATGGCGCAGCTGCCGCCCGACCCGGTCGCTCTTCCTTTAGTCGAGTGTACGGAACTCCCTCGTCTGACGCTTAATCGGCACACGGTGTGCATTTTATTCGCCTCCGTATGCACTTTATGCAAGATGAAGACGCCATCTTGTCCAGCATTTCTCCGCTTAGCGAGGTCACTTTAGTAATTCATCTTGCGTTTCTGCTGTCAACGCTCCAGTTCTGGAGAAAAGGCAGACTGATTAATTAACTGACACAAGCGATTTTCCGCTGCCTGAATTACAGAAATTAGCGAACGGAAGCAAAAGGCAGACAGGAAGCCCCGCGTGGACTCATTTTGGGGGAGCTGCGGGAGTTTGCACGGCAACACAGCGGTCGTCGGGTCCGCCGGTCGTGGCGCTTGAGCTGCATTTTAATGGGGACCCTTTCAAGTGCTGCTACGTCTGCGAGTCCACTTCATATTAGGAGCCCCCGACCCCCCCGACCCCCCCCCCCTCAAAAAAAATAAGCCAGAGACACGCCCGGGAAGCAAGAAGTGATGTCCTGCATGACAACAAGATTTGTTCTGCAGCTGAGGGATTCCACACAAGATTAAGTGGAAGACAGCATAAGTGCATTGCTATTTTTAAAAGGTCAACGGGTTCCACGCGTCCACAATCTGGCTGAATTTGAGCAGTCTTGCAAGTCAGAAAAGGCCTCCTTATCAAATGCTTCAAAAAGATGATCCTGATTGAATATAGTTTGGTGTACACTGCAAAAAACACATCCATCCAGTTTCTGAACCGCTCATCCTCACAACGGACATGACGAAAGGGCAGCAGCCTACCCCGGTTGTCATCGAGCAGGAGGCGGGGCACGCCCTGAACTGTTTGCCAGCCAATCGCAGGGCACAACAGTTTGCACTCACAATCACACCTATGGGCAATTTCGAGTCCCCTGGTTAAAGCATGTTTTTGGGGGGTGGGAGGAAATCAGAGTGCCCGGAGAAAACCCACACGGGCACGGGGAGAACATGCAAACTCCACGCAGGCGGGGCTGGAATTACTCGATTGGTGGAGTTAGTAGGACGATGGGCTGTTTTGAGGGAATCTATGTCAAATTGTAGCTACTGTAAATAAAATGTTCCTGCTCGACTGGAAAATAATTTTGCTGAAATAAATACACGGGATTCCACTGTACATTATGTTGTTTTGTTTTTTTTTTTTTAATAATCAGTGATGAGCATACTCTCGGAGCGCATCTAAGTGAAAATTTTTACACGTGATTATTCTACTGATAATTGCGTCGATAGATAAAACGATTCTCGCCTTATGTGTATGACGTGCAGATAATATTGCTTTCCAATTGGGGTGACCGTCCTCAAATTACACTCTGTGACTTTGAGCATTTATGGCTTTAAAAGGTAGCGGCTAGCCTGCCGAGTAACGCAGGAGTCAACGAATGAGTGCGCAGCGTTGGCAGTTGTAAGCATAGATATGAAAATGTAGATATGACACGTTCCTTCTTTACCGGTCATCTTGTTCAAGATTGCGGATACGTGGACCCCCATCCCGAGCCAGCCTTTGCTGAGAGAAGCGGGTGTTATCTTGGGACTGGTCGCCAATCATGGGCCACACGAATTTAGGCTGTTCGATGACGCTAACAAAGCTAATGTGCACGTGTGAGGAAGCAGGGCGGGCACTGTTCATGTCCTCTACGCTGACGGCGGTTTTTCACGGTCCGTCACGACCTTTATCTTCCGACTTTCTCCGCGTGGCGACCTTCATCTAATCTCATTCGAGAGGAGCGAATCCGCCTCGAGATTGATCGCCTTCTTTTCCGCTCCGAGACTGACGACAGCTCGTTACGCCATCACGGGGGCTGATAATGCGGAGTCGGGTAATAGCTAATAACCGGTTCACGCCGTGCCGTGAGAAGTGCAACGAGAGTAAAACAGACACCTGCGTGGCTTTACATTTTTTGTTTTTCATTTTTCAACTGGCTATGAATGGAATAAACATTGAGATGTGGCAAAAGCAGAAGTATAAAGTACCTTTTGTAAAAGTGTATCTTTAGCACAAGAAAATAATTTGCTGTTGAAGTTAAGGTCACCCGATAGAACATTTGTTGTGCTAAAGTATGAAAAGTAATTTTCTGATATTAAATGCACTTAAATATTGGAAGCAAAAGTACTCCCAAAAAAGCCGCTGCTAGAACTTTGATTCTGTTTCAGTGAGGTAGGAATCCATTCGTTATCTGAGCTGTATTCTAAAATCCTCGCTTTCATAACTACAAAAATGCTGCAGATAAAATAACTGCCTTCTCTTATAAACTTTATTAAAAAAAAATGCTTATCGTGAGAACAACAACAACAACAAAAAACTGGATGCAGCTTTTCAGCAAGCTCGATTCTTACTGGACTGGACAGAATCCAAGTGAACTGAGAACCGGGCCCTTCACGAGCCCCCGAATACGGTCGTAAATACGACAATTCTAATTTTACCACGATTCCCAATTTTATCCTCACCGTGATTTTTTTTTTTCACATTGCGTCGTCATCTGCGCAGGTGCCTATTTTGAAAAATGCTTGTTCTTAAATATACAATATAAAAGTAAAGTAGACGGAAGAAGAAATACTCAAGTAAAGCAAAGATAGCAGTAAAAGTACGGTATCAGTATTTTGTTATTTCCCACGACTACCGATGGTGCTGCTTTCTCACGAAATGAATGCAAGACAGAGGAGCTTAAAAAACAACAACAACAACAACTCATTAGGGTATCGTGTGTCAACAGTTGTACGTACCCGAGTCAATGCCGAGCCCCCCGGCGGTGAGCCCGACCCCAGCGTGACGGTTCGCGCCCGCTGTAATTAAGCTCCACCCATCCATTATTGATGAATGTCAAACAGCGTGACGTTTGGCCTGCGACGCTCGCGAGCGTCTTCAACTGTCCCGGTCACAGCAGGTCCGGGAGGAGAAAGGGAACGAGTGCGGAAAAAGGTCGGGGAGGACGTTCCGGAGGAACCTGCCGCAAATGTCACTTGGACCACTTGGACGCGGCGTGTTGGAGACGCGGGGGCAGCAGCGGCGGCAGCTGTCGTTTTCTTCAAGCCGCCCCGTGACATTTGGGGATTGTGGGCACCTCGCCCGGCGGAAGACGCTCTTGTTTGACGGGACTGCTGAGGATGAGCGCCGTTGTTTCCGCTGGACGGTGGGACTCTGAACCTTTTAAGGACTCCTGGCAACAAACAAGAATCATCAATCAGAATGATTGAAAGACAGAATCGGAGTTGGACAAGCGAGCTCGACAAAATCTTTGCCACTTCCAATTTCCGACATCTCGGAGCCAAAACCCAAACTGGTAGAACTTTCATTCTGAAGGACGTACAGAAGGATGACAACAGTCCCCTTAAATTTACTGCAACCAACAAACAAACCAAAAAACCCTCCCCCGAAACCTGGAACAGAACCTGAATCAAGACGACCTCAGGCAACAGCAGATTCGAATGAATATTACAAATTGGAGTTTCTTATGATTAAAGATGTCATTTAGCAACAAAAAAACTGAAATGGAGGCAACAAGAATTTTTTTTTTTTTTTATAAAGTATTGACCAAAGTAAAATCATCTCGTCAGGAGACAAAGTCAAAATTGTGCCATCCGCGCATTTTCTGAGCCTCTTATCCTCAAGAGTCAAGTGAACAAAAATAATAATAATTCTACAAGATGAAGTGGATAACTTCACAAAACCAGTCACAGAATAAGGAGATGTTCAGGATAGTTGTACTGCTATGAAGCAGTAAATACGTCTTACATTTGAACAGAATAGCCGTTGAGACAATAACAAAATAAAATAAAAATAATTTTAAAACACCAAAGACGCGGTTGTGTGCGAAAAAGAAATCGGAATTTTGCGTCAGTGGAGTTGTAGTGTTAAAAAAAAAAAAGCGAGACGATATCAAGTGTTTTTAAATTGTAAGGAACGAATCGTAAACCTCCAAGAGGAGACGTGGAATTACACGTTCCAACGCAGGCAGCGTGGGATCGATTCCCACTCAGTGACGGTGTCGATGTCTGCCCCTGCGACTGGCTGGCAACCAGTTCGGGGTGGAGTCTGCCTTTGCCCAAAGTTAGCTGGTGTAAAAACTGTGCCAAACAACGGGACAAGCCGAAAGAAATAGAAATGACGCCTCTTTTGTTCGAAGTCCAAACTTTCATTTCACAGAGCTCAAAAAAGACGTCACGGGTGGAGACCGCCGACAGTTCTTCGAGCCTAACGAACGACTTCAGTGAAAGTGCTGGTTCGGATCTGCTGGTGTTCCCCTGTCAGGTCGTATCTGTCGGAGGCGCCATCTTGTCCGGAGATGGGAGTGTCGTGAAGGGGGGGCGGGGGGGGGTCAGATGAATGAAAATGATGACGACGGTAAAAAAAAAAAAAAAAAATTGAACAACTCAGCTCAGTTCGAGACTGCTTAGCTGTCAGGCAATTGTCATTCGTCATCACTTTTTGACAAGAGAATTGTAATATTTGCTAAGTTATTAAGCACTAATTACCCAGATACGGTATGTGAGGTTCACTATTCTATGATTATCGTAACCCCCCCCCCACCACCACCACCACCGCGTCCTCTGCTGGGAAAAACTCGCCCGTTTGGTCTTTTTGTGCCCTTTCTGAAACGCCTCTAAATCCAGGACTAAACAGGAAAATAGAACAGCGGTTGGTATCAACGATGTACGTTGAAGTGATAAATCTCGAGTGATAAACACCTTTATTATGTCAAGGAAGAGCTTTGTTTAGTCTGGGTTGTTAGTGGAATTCACCTTTAGTCTTTGCCGCATGTGCATGCGCATTATTTAGTCATCTAATCTTTTGTTTTTAATTGGAATGTTGTGAAACGAGTTTTTTACTAATAATACGGGCAACTTTATGAAAAATAAAACCATTGCTATATTTCTTATTCTATTTCGATTCGATTTCTTATTCACATTGATGTTCCTTTTGTGACGTGAAGGCCGCTTACCTGGTGTCTGGTTGCTACGGCAACACAACTTTGAGAAGATTTGTTTTGACATGCAGGAACTTTTGTATACTTTACATAGCATAACTAAAGTAAACTTAAATGTGTGTGTATGTGTACGACAGTGTAATAAATCCCACGTTATACTTATACTCTCGCCAATAGGATTGTAAGACTATAAATTGCCACTGATGAAGTCAAAATATGTGGTGGCTCTTTTTTTTCCCCAATCTTCTTGCTCAGACATCAGACAGAGGAACTTCGAGGTACAACAAATTTGTTCATACTGTATTTGAAGATTTTTTTTTTTTTTAATATATATGTATATTAAATGAGCGGCACAGTGGGATCAGCTGGAAAGCGTTGGGCTCGCAGTTCTGAGGTCCCAGGTTCAATCCCGGACCCGCCTGTGTGGAGTTTGCATGTTCTCCCCGTGCCTGCGTGGGTTTCCTCCGGGTGGGCGCTCCGGTTTCCTCCCACATCCCAAAAACATGCAACATTAATGGGACACTCTCAATTGCCCATAGGTGTGATTGTCTCAATGTGCCCTGCGATTGGCTGGCGACCAGTTCAGGGTGTACCCCGCCTCCTGACTGTTGACAGCTGGGATTGGCTCCAGCACTCCCCGCAACCCTCGTGAGGATAAGCAGCAAAGAAAATGGATGGATGGATGTATATTAAATGGGTGGCACGGTGGGATCAGCTGGAAAGCGTTGGGCTGGCAGTTCTGAGGTCCCAGGTTCAATCCCGGACCCGCCTGTGTGGAGTTTGCATGTTCTCCCCGTGCCTGCCTGGGTTTCCTCCGGGTGGGCGCTCCGGTTTCCTCCCAGATCCCAAAAACAGGCACTCTAAATTGCCCCGAGGTGCGGTTGGTTTACATCTGCCCTGCGATTGGCTGGCAACCAGTTGAGGGTGTACCCAGCCTCCTGCACGACCCTTGTGAGGATAAGCGGCTCAGGAAAATGGATGGACGGATTGGTATATTAAATGGGTCCAAAGAGAGCACTTGTGCTGCGATCTCCCGGGCTCTCCGACAGTCACGTTGACTGGCGCTTGGCGACGCGTGCGGCCTGTCCAAGTGAGCGTTCCCTCCGTCGACTTCTCAAACGTCGTCTCGCGGCTTCCCAACTGCCAGAGCGAATGAAATGGTTGGTTGCTCGCGACGAGGGTTTTTTCGCTTCATCCGAGGCGCTTGATTCCTCTGCTGGTATTTAGGAAAACGTGGTCAGTAAGATACTGGTACAAAAAAAAAAAAAACACAACTCCCCCAAGCACGTGTGGCGAAACGGGATAACGTCAAGGTTGAAATTTTCGGCCATAATTCCAAAAGCTCAACGGTGCCGACACCACGGCTGCGGGTGTACGTGCTGATGGCGGCACAGGAAGTTAGGAACGGTTCCAAAAGCCTTCAGCCTTCTGCCAGAATTAAAAAAAAAAAAAAAAAAAGGCAGGAAAAACCCACTAGAACAGCTGAACGCTACTTAGGGTTAAATGACGACGGGCACTTTGAACGGTGGCAGCTGTCAGGGGGTGTTATCACTTTATCTCACTTGTTGATTTGCAATTCCCCCGACGGTTAATTGACACCGAGAGATGAACTTTACTGTCAAACGGAATTGGACAAGTGGACTTCGACCACGTGTCCTGAAAACAACCACATAGCTTAGCCTTTCAGTCTGCTAGCTCACTGCTAATGCTAACTAGCATCTTTGTTGTAGGTCCTGGGACCCTTTAAGAAACCCAGGAACAGAATGTAGCGGTCCTCACGGCCATATTTTTTTTTACTCTCCGCAAATAACAAATCCTAATATTGTCGTACTGATGAGACGAGAGTTGACATCACAATCAACAATATATTTGTCAGTCCGTCTGTCTTGTTCTGTCCGCTGGTGGCCAAGGTAGGGACACCAGAAAGATAACTAGAATTGCTGTTCAAAGGATGCAGTGTGACAAAAATTGCTTCATTCTCCTCATTACTGGATATCCATCCATCCATCCATCCATTTTCTTAGTCGCTTATCCTCACAAGGGTCGCGGGGAGTGCTTTAGCCTATCCCAGCTGTCAACAGGCAGGAGGCGAGGTACACCCTGAACTGGTTGCCAGCCAATCATAGAGCACCATTGCTGTAAATTTTATAAATTACAAAATTACAGGGAACCAGCGAGTTTTATTTTTTTGGAGGGACGGCTGGAACAGATTATGGGAATTTCTTTTCATTTCAATTGGAAAAGCTGATTTGAGAAACGGAATGAAGGAAACGGCGTGTCGGCAGCACAAATCTGCAGCTGTCGGAGTCGTTTCCTAAACGGGAAGCCACAGAAGTCGAAGACGCGCCGGTAACAGACGTCCTAAAGTCCTCGGGGTCCAGACTCGTGCAAAATATTCGACGCATTACCAAGACTCCGGGTTTCAACGAATCACTTTTATGTTGCCAAACTTGCTGGCGAGGTGAGCGCTAATCTTTGGACGCTAATCTGCTGATGTCGCACCTGGCCCGGCGACCTTGTCGAGCCGCCGGGGCGGGGGGGGGGGGGTGTCACCGCGATCGACGGGACGTTTCCTCAGACAGCAGCTGTCCTCCGCAGCCTGGTTTGCTGAAGCGACATAATGTCTCCCCGGGACGGTGTGTGTTGGGGGGGCTGAACGCCGTCCCGTTCGCATCACCGGTTCGGGAATCGGGACCACGGCTTCAGCCAGAGGTCTTCGGAAACATCTGGACGCCGGAAAGCCATGTTTGGAAATATTATATAATTAATATAATAGTAGTATTTTCCAAAACCCGAAAGTTGAAAAATGAAAATTCAAGTGAGATCATTTATGAGAAGTTTAGATTTTTATAGAAAAAAAAACAGACTTTTTGGGGGGGTTTAAGTGTTTTTTTTCAAGTTTAATATTTTAAATTTGCATATTTTCAGGATCTTTTTATATTTCTTGACAAAAAATATATTTTTGAGATAGATTTTGTTTGTTTGTCCTGTATTTTTTTCAAGATTAAAAAAAGTATAAGTAGTATAAATATGATTTTATATTTCTTGCTTTCTTTTGCAAGATGAAGCATATATATATACATACTTTTTTAATTTAAGTTGTACTAAATCTACATTTTTCAAGAAAAAAAAATGTTATCTATTTTTTAAGGAAAGTCATATTTTCAAGATAAAAAAAATAGTATAATTGAGATTAAAGCCTTAAAAGTTTGAGGAAAAAAGTTAATTTTCTAGCTAAGCAGTTTTTAAGATTTAAAGTCATAGTTTTGACCAAATAAAAAGTATATTTTCAAGCTACAGATACTCCCATACAGTCGATGACATTATTTCCTTTGCTGTAAAGTCATGACTTCAAAATCAAATCAGTCATCTTTGACAGACTTACAGTTTTAAAAAAAAATACGTGGTTACAGAGAGCGAGTTCAAATGAACCGCGAGACAATTTTGACACTACCAATGCGTTCAAAACATGAATATGAAGTTTAAAAGACAAATTGTACGTCCAGCCATGTTTGTCATCTACTTCCTGCCCATCCCGACTGAGCAGCATTTACAGTTTCATGGGAAATGAAGAATGCCCAATATCGGCATTTAATCGGCAATAACTCCACCCGTGTACGATTATTCTTAAAAGGTTCAATATGGTCCGGGTGATGAATCACTCCTCCCGGATTCCTTGAATGCAGCATCCGCCCACCGCGTCCCCCAGAGGTCACGACCCTGCAGCTTTGAGGAACGCTGACATTCTGCGCCGGTGCGTGTGCGCGTGTATTCGCCAGTGGCCGGGAAGATGGCGTGCTGGGCGGAAGGACAAAAATAGCCCAAGTACTTTGTTTGCGGTCAGCGGGCACTCGGCTGGGCGGCCCCAAAGAGGGAGTCGCTTTGCCCGAAAGGGGGCGTGTTCAGACGACTGAACGACGGGCGACGGGAGCCGCGTGACCGCATCCGTCCCGTCCGCACGCGAGCCGGGAAGCAATTGTGACCGTCGCCGATTGCGGCGTGTCACCGTGTTCTGTCAGCACCTGCTGAGCGCGACACGCGTCGCCGACGCGCAACCGACGGCTTCACCTCAACGTGACTGACTGGAGGGACCTTCTTGGCGCTCCTGTGCATCTTTTGACATATCGAATTTGAGTGTCAAACGCATGAATTCATCTGTTCAGATTTAGAATTGTTTCTTGTTTACTGTGAAACTAAATATTTCCTTCCGTTCTGTGTTTTTAACAAATGATTTAAAAAAATATATATATATATATATATAAATACGCGCCACTCATTTAAGATCATTAAACATAACCAAAGTGAATTAAAAAGGCAGTTTTTAACAACGGTGGCCGGGTGTTGAATCTCTTTTTTTTTTCCTTCATAAAGGAAATCACCATTTAAAAAGTTCACTTGGGTTACATTTGTTTGATGATTTAAGTGAGGAAACTATGCAAAAATATGAGAATTTGTTGAAGGGGGCCAATACTTTTTCACACCGTTTTATAACTACTATACATGATTGTGGAACTACTAAACTTGCCTTGGGAAAGTCGCCATCTTAATCTCAACACACAATGCAAAATGCCATAGAATGGCTAACAAACCTGACCCACCTCGATATTACGGTAGTCATGAGTAATCCTATAATCATATTTATATATTTGAACACAATACAACAGCACTCAAAAGAACATATCATTCATTCTCTCTTTTTTTGAAAAAAGTTAATTTTGTGGGAACACACCAGCAGGAGCAGCACAATGCCCAGTGTGCAAAGTATTAAATACCCTTAACACTATTTGTTTGATTACTGTATGTTTTTGAGTGGAATTGATTACCGTCATTTCCACTGATTTAAATGGGGAAAGACCATTTGAGATACGAACATTTTGTGTTACAATCAAAATCAGGAAAAAAAGAACCTCTTAAGTCAAGTCACCACACCTGTGCAGAGGTTAAACTTGTAGACAAACGCCACTGAATGTTGCAGTTGTCTGACAGGGAGCAGGCTACTTCCTGGAGCTCGAGGTGCCATTACGATTCTGGGAGCGTAGACGCTTCCACTGACGCTTTTGTGACTACTTAATGAAGTTCCATTTAAAAAAAAAAAAAAAAAACACAAGTCAGTGAGTGGAAGCGGCCATATTGGGCGCCAATCAATCATCTGAGGATTCCCGGTGGAACCGAACGTCACATAAGAGAAGACTGAAGCTGAACTTTGGCCTTCCCCAGCTCGCACTCAGACTTAATAATGTGGCGGCACCTCAAATATTCCTTCAGAGCACCAGAGAGGAGACATTAGCTGACGTTTTATCTTTGGGGGGGTGTCGACAGATTACATCCACTCGCACTGACTGTGAGTGCATAAAATGTTTGTTGAGGTCGGAACAAGACCAAGACCAAGACCAAGACCAAGAACAAGAACAAGAACAAGAACAAGAACAAGAACAAGAACAAGAACAGGTTTGCTCCAAGCAAAAAGAATCTTGCAGACCTCCAAGGAGGACGTGGGGCCTCGCAAGTTTATCACGACACTGCCCCCGTGTGGCCGCAAAAAGAACTTGTCATCATGTGTCTTTCTAATTATGACTTTTTTTTTTTTTCTTCTTTCTGTTGACAATCACACAATTCCACTCTCATCTATGTTGTTTAGTGAAGAAGTGAATGCGGGAAACTACACATTTACTTTTCGTATCATCAATTATGATGACCAAAGGTAAGCGTTTCAGAAAATGATTGGATGGCGAGATCAAATGTACTAAAAATGAATACAAAATGAGAGCTGTGATTGAAATACCAGTCCAGTATTTAAGTTGCAGGAATCCAAAGAGGAATGTGAAATATTAAGTAAGCAAACAAATATACCAAATCGTCATTGGGATACCTGAATTATAGCTTATTGTTTATCGTCATTCTTCTTCTTATTATTGTTGGTAGACATTAAATGGCACATTACTGATGTACTTGCTTTTCCGGCCTCTTCTTCACAATCAGAATCCGCTTTACTGGCCACGCGAGGAATTTGCGCCCTGGTGCGACGTCCAGAACAAAGAACAAACGAACTAAAAAGAATAAAGAACAAGACACGTTCAGTTCATAGGAACAGTGATTTCCAACCTTTATAGAGCCAATTTTTATTTCATTTTTTTTATTGATTAATTTTCATTTTACAATTAAAAAAATCCCATGGCACACCAACTAAAGTAAATGTCACCAGAAATGGATCGATTAATTACTGTATGTACTTCCCGCCATCTGTCTGTCATTGTGCCTCACTCTCATGAATTGATGAATAACGATACATTATTTTTTGGGGAAAAAAAATGTTTTGTTTTTTTTTTAGCAATTACATAAAAGTGGATAACTTCCCACGGCACACCTGAAGAGCGCTCATGGCACACTAACGTACCCCCGGCACACTGTTTGGGAATCACCGCCTTCGAAGAGTCACGGACGTGCAACTTGCAGAGTCGAAAAGAAGAGGAAATAGAACATTTAGTACACAAAATGAGAATTTAAAACATATCTTTTTGCAAAATGTTATTTTGGGTTCTCCTTTATTATGCGTCGCCTCTGAACTTGCTCATCTCCTTTAAATAAGGGTGCATGTCTCCAACTAAACCAGCAGGTGGAGCCCTTGTTATATACAATATTGCCCTGATAGCTCGCTCTTCAAAAAAAAAAAAAATGTAAACATAATTTTATTCTCATTTGTGTACTCCAGCTTTTAATACAGTAATTACTTATCTTAGCTACAAAAAAACTATAAAATAATAAAGTGTTAAAACTAACAATTACAAATAGAGATTGTGAAATAAACAGAAATAATAATAGAATAAAATAAATAAATAAAATTATAACCCTAATTTTGTAACTTTTTCACGTAATAAAGCAAAGACCGGGAGAAATGTCACGTTTTGGCCACTTTGCGAAATCCATTTAGGTTGTAAAGTGACGACAAAAAGATCCCAGACGCAAAAAGAAAAATCATAACTCCATTATCCGAGCCACTTTTCCTCACAAGCCAATCACAGCTATCTCCGGGCAGAAGCGGGTACACCCTGAACTGGTCGCCGACCAATCGCAGGGCATGTAGAAAAAAAAAAACCCAATCAATTAATGCATGTTTTGGGGACTTGGGAGGAAACCCACGCAGGCTCGAAAAGAAAACGCAAACGCCACACAGGCGGGCCAGTCACGAGAAGTGTGAGGCAGACGCCCTAACCAGTCCTCCACCGCGTCGTCGTATTAAAAAAATAAATAAATCAGTCTTATTCTATCTGCTGTTTTACAAATAATTTGCCATGAAGTTCGCAGATCCGAGATGTGATTTTTCTGTTTTCTCTGCAGGCCTAAAGCAAATTGAACCTGAAACCGGAATGTTTTTTTTTTTTTTTTTTTTTCCCAATGTTTTTCATAAGTCAACTGGAATGAAATTAAAGAGAAACTGGAATCCGGGAGCCTAAAAGCCGTCGCCCGCCGCGAGTCCACGTCGCTCTCCATCATGGTGCAAATGTTCATCCCGCTCCTTGATTCCTTTTTCATGAGCTCCGCAAATGTGGGGATGAACGCCGTAACACGCTTTACGCATTCTAGCAGGCGACAAATTGACTGAAAAGCGGGTCAAACGTCGACAAGTTTCACCTTTCCGGTGGAAGTCAGCGAGCGATTATCCGAAGGTGTGCTCACAAAACTGTCGGGCCCGACAATTGCTAATGTTGAACACGTTCGATATTTACGCTTGTAAATGTTTGAGTGTGGTCGACAACAAATTTGGACGAAAGTTTGGAGGTAAGCTAACGGTTAGCCTAGCTTTGTCCAGGGTAGGACTTTTTAGTGTTACGTGTACTCATCCTTCAAACTTTCCAGAAGTCTGTACCCGGTACTGCCTGGGATCCCACAAAACAGTCGGGCCCGACAATTGCTAATGTTGAACACGTTCGATATTTACGCTTGTAAATGTTTGAGTGTGGTCGACAACAAATTTGGATGAAAGTTTGGAGGTAAGCTAACGGTTAGCCTAGCTTTGCCCAGGGTAGGACTTTTTAGTGTTTACGTGTACTCATCCTTCAAACTTTCCAGAAGTCTGTACCCGGTACTGCCTGGGATCCCACAAAACAGCCGGGCCCGACAATTGGTAATGTTGAAGATGTTCGACATTTACGCTTGTAAATGTTTGAGTGTGGTCGACAACGAATTTGGACGAAAGTTTGGAGGTAAGCTAACGGTTAGCATAGCTTTGTCCATGGTAGCCCTTGTTAGGATTTACGCGTACTCGTGCTTCGTATTTTCTAGAAGTCTGTACTCGGTACTGCCTGGCATCCCGCCGCCTCTCACATGTCGATCTCGGTACTACGACAGACGCCTTGCTGAGGGGAGGAGACTCACGTTTGTCGGTGGCACTATGGTTCTGTGTCGGTCATCTTGTGCACAACACAAACTTGAAGAGCAATAAGTGCATCCCCCCCCCCCCATCATGTCTTAGCGTCATTCAGTTTCAAAATCTGAATGTGTGTGCGCGTTGTATTTCACCCGGAATCCATTTTGCATCACGTCCGTCAAGCGCGACCCGATGACGACGATGACGAGATGACTTGTGACACTCGTGACCCATTTGGTAGGTCGCCCTATTCAACGTAAACTCAACTTTGCTCTTAGTCGCTGGCCTTAATGTCCTTCCAAAGCTACTTGAGGCTGCTTTTTTTTTATGGTCCTCCCCCATTGGAACGTTTGCAGAGACCCTCCACGAGATTAGTCGGCGACATTAGCTCGAGAATATGAACGACACCATTTTTGTTACGTCAAAGTGATTTTTTTCATTGATTTGAGTGCATTATTTAAAGTTTCAAATGGGATTTTACAAGCTCGTTTTGTCCTTTTTGGTGCCGTTTCAAAGCAGGGTGGGCCTGCCTTGGCAGAGCTCCTCGCTACCAGTATGGCTGCCTGATATTTTGTTTTCATTGTAAAACCGCTCTCAGTCCGACACCGCTACAAACGATCCCTTTTTGACAGGACTTGTCAGCGTGGGCTTCACAGCTGATTTTGGGCAACTGCCAACCACTAACAGACAACAAAGTACAACAGGTCTGTCATAATTGAATATTTTGAATGGAGGGAGGGGGAGTGGGGAAAATTTTTTTGAGCAGTGTGCGCGGCTATGCAGAAAATGAGCCTTTGGTGAACTGTTAGCATTCGCGTTTAGCATTTGCGCGCTAGCGATGACCATTTTAGGTAAAAGACAAAAAAAAAAACCACTAACTCCCTCTCATTTTACTTGTACATCATGATATTTGTACATTAACTGTCACAATTGAACATTTTGAATGGAGGGAGTAGAAGGGGGGAGACTTTTTGAGCGGGGTAGCATTCGCGATTAGCATTCGCGCGCTAGCGATTACCATTTTAGGTAAAAGACAAAAAAAACAAAACACTAACTCCCACTCATTTTACTTGTACATGATGATATATGTACATTAACTGTGACAATTGAACATTTTGAATGGAGGGAGGGGGAGACTTTTTGAGCCGTGTGCGCGGCTATGCAGAAAATGAATCTTTGGTGAACTGTTAGCATTCGCAATTAGCATTTGCGCGCTACCGATTACCCTGTTAGGTAAAAGGCAAAAAAAAAAAAAAAAAACACTAACTCCCACTCCGTTTACTTGTAAATCAAGATATATGTACATTAAACATGAAATAGTGTCTTAAAAATAACTTACGTACGCTCTCATGCCGGTTTCGGCTGTTTTTGTCAGTGCGTCCGTCTGAAATAAATCTCCGTGTGGCGCACATTTTTCCCCCCGGACCTTTTTTTCCCCCCTTTTTGGGGGAAGGGTGGCAGATTCTCCCCCCCACACTTTTTCAGTCAATTAAAAGAAGTTGTTGGAATTTTTTTTTTTCAACCTAGATCTGAACCGCAATAACTGAACTTGACTAGTTGAATATTATTATTATATTTTCAAAGGGCAGCATTCTGGTACGTGACCTCATTAGCGACTCTTTCACGTTATAGTTTTTCTTTATGATGTAGAGGGGAGACCTTTCAAGCTCTAATGGAGAGTGATAAAGTCTTCATTAGCGAGCTTGCAGCTCTACGTTGGTGTTGGGGGAACACTCCAGATGCTCAGCAGATGTTTTTATCAGATGGAATGAACGTGCCGCTAAATATTCAAAAGCGCATGCTTTGAATTCAAGAGTTTTTTTTACTATTATTATTTTCAGAGAGAGGAGAGGAAACGACGGTGTGTGGGCCATGTACAACTTTTGTGGTTCAATGAATAACGTGAAATTGGCTCTGATCTTGTGGCGCTGTTATCACAAATTTGTGCTTTATGGCCAGGAATCAAGCTTTGATGCTAAGCTTTGCCAAAACATTCAAGTAAAGTCACCTATTTTTTTTTTTTTTAATCAATTTTGCATTACACATAAAGTATGTGCGTGGTTTGAATTTGGATGATTTCATGACAAAATCTATCCTATCCCTGGGAATGACCCGAAAGACGCTAAAATGGCTGCATCAAACCAAAATGGCAGACATTTTGTGTTTTTTCAGGCATGCCTTTTTTTTTTTTTTTTTTAATAACATACATGCCAAACAATGAAGCAAATTTCATGTTGCAAAATGAAACTGTTTCAGGGGCCCAAATTTTAATCAAAAAGGGAAAAAAAACTTTGGACATAGTCATGGAAACAAGTTCCAAAACAAAATGTTAATGGTGTCTTTTGGGACATTTGTTCCTGCGACCTTTCGCAAGTGTACTTGGCTCACCAATTTCCTGTTCCCAATTGAAACTTTTCCCCAAATTCCAGGTTGCTTGCGACCGTGGAAGTCCGGTTGATGACACCTCCCAAAGTTTTTCGGTATAGGAAAGCGTCAAAAGTTATTCAAATGGCAATTGAATTGGCTTAAGAATAATAACGACAAACAAAACAAAGCCACAGTCAAAGAGTTTAAAAAAATCTCAGAAACAGTTAACCTCCAAAATCTTGTAATAGGAAAAAAAAATAAACATTTTTTTTTCATGATTACCCCCCCCCCCCCCGCCTCCCATAAATCTATCACGGACCCCGGAGGATTGGGAAATGAAAAAAAAAAAAAATAAATAAAATGGCGGAAATGGTTTCCCACTGTCGCTTTAGAGTGTAAACGATGTTCTAATTAAAAGCCGGCTTGGTGCCTGCAGGATTTGCGGGTTTTGATTGAAAGTTACAGTTCAGGGGGCAGCAGGGCGAAAGCGTTTGATACCTTCCGACCGGGTCACGTGGAGGTCTCGGGCCTTTCACGCCGCCAGCCGCTAATGAGGTCGGAAAAAGTCCACGCGGCTCACACAACGAGCGTGCCGCTCAAATGCGGACCGGGCGAGTCCACGACCACCTCAAGACCTCGACGTCTCCCGCTGGAAAGTTATTGTCGACGCAGCTTCGCCAAATTTTAAACATTTTGCTCTTGCGTTTAAAACTCCAACGGTGTTGAAGTGTTATGAGGATTTCCAGATTGATTTTCAAAAAGAGAGAAAGAAATTGAATTTTCACTGATGATTATTTTACCTTTTTGCACATTTTTGTGTTAAAATTGAAACGTATGTTCTGTGCGTGAATTAATTTATTTAGTGTTATTAAAGGTATTTTTTTTACCTTATCAATTTTTGGTCAAATGTAATATTGCAAATATTGGAATAAAACTATTCATGAGTTACAATTTTTCATTAAAAATGTTTAAATTAATACACTTAGAAAAGTAAAAATATTCAATGTAAGTCATTATTTTATACTTTTATTTCCGATATTTAACATTATGCACAGGTCAGCCTATTGTCACATTATTGTAAAACAGTCAATATTTTTTATAGTTTACATTGAACTATATTTGAAAAATTTCAAGTTTATTGAATTGATTGGTATTAATTCAAATGATCGAGCTAGTTTTATATTAGTAAAAGATACTTCAATAAATCAATGTATGATGTTTAGCACCTACATCGAAGTCTTAATTACGTTAATTATTGTTCAACTTATGTTGATGGAGTAATGGAGAAAATTGGAACATTATTTTAATAGTTTTATAAAAAACGATTTTTGGGGAGGGCCAAGCACTATTATAGGACATTATTTTAGATATCTCAATATTACATCATTCACAATTTACACATTAGTTCATTCATAAAAAATAAACCCTGTTTGACATTTACAAAAGCATCAATACTCATTTTTTAGCTGGACATATTTCAATATTATGCATCGATTGTGATCACATTTTTGCAATGTCATAAATTTTGGGAAAACAAAAAACAAAAAAACAATACTACATTTAAAGTTTACGTTCACGTGTATAAAACTCACCATAAAAATGATTTATAGAGTAACTTCAGATATGGATACCGAAATAATATGGCAGTAAATTGATGTATGGATAGCCTCACATTGCTTCTATGATTACATTACAATAAGTAATTTATTTGACACATATGATATAATTATTCATATCAACACTGGAGTCTCTTTGTAAAAAAAAAACAAGTCAGTATGTATTTGATGAAAATAATTATTTTCCCAATGATCTTAGTTTTCAAACAAATAAAAGCACCATTTTTTTAATAACAGATCTTTTTTTAATTGAGGAGAATCAAGTTGAGCTTTGCCATTTTTAGAAAATAAACCAATGACAATATTACAAATAATGAACTTGTTACATCATTCACAGGGTTACAGTCAATTTACATTTCTACACAAATACAAGACGTCCCGCGGCCTTTCTGAACCGGTCGCTGTTCGGCGAGGACCCCCCCCCCCCACCCCCGACCCCCGACTGCACTCACCGACATCCGGAGTGGGGTTGGGGTTGGGGTTGGGGGGGGGGGGGGTCGGATGGGAAGCACGGGGTAAACGTTGGTCATGAAGGGACGGAGGACGCTCCTGTCCCCGGACGCTTTAAGTGGCAGGCAGCAAGGGGGCGCTCCGGTTCTTTTTTTTTTTTTGCGCTGCACGCAGAAAGTCCTCCGGCGTCTGCCCCTCTCCTCATTCAGCATCTCAACTGTGTCAGCTCACGAGGACTTTTGCGTCAGGCTTTTGGTTGCCTCATTGTTCACAGTAAAACTGCAGTGGCAGAAGTAGAGTACAAGCAAGTGTTTGCATCGAGGGGAGCGGCAAAAACATCTTTGAGAGGCCTCCGTGACTTTGGCTGCAATCAAGACACGCCTTCAAACTACAGCCGTCCGTTCCTTGTCCTTAAAACTGCAAATGTAGGACTAAAGGACAAAATGAAGGAAATTATGTGGCAATGTTAAAAACAAAAATGAAATTGAGCGGATCGAAAGGCTCCTTACACGGGCCCCGTTAGCTTAAAAATGGTTTTGGGTTACTTGACGACGCGGTTGTGGACCAATCAAAACAACCTTGAAAAATAAGCCCCAATAATTTGGACTTCGCAATCAAACATTCTGATTTTAGAACAATCACTGGATGTTGTTCTTAATAGGGTAAGTGTACTTACCCTTAAGTATTTGGCCACGACTGGGGGAAAATATGAATCAGTCGGAATCTGCGCCGAAATTAGGCGGACCTCAAGGCTCCTTTCCGGGGGTCTCATTTTTTTCAGGTTTCAACTTTTACAATGAGCGAGGCTACTTTAAACCAACGGGGTGGACCAATGAAGTGCCGTAAAACATCTTTGAAAAAGATTTCTCAAGTTTAGCTGTGCTACCAAACATCCTTTCAAATTTAAAACCAACTTGACTTTGAAGAGGGATGGGCGTGGACCGAGGAAAGCACCAGACAACATTTTTGAAAAAGAAGCCTTCGCTGCGCAATCCTGCTCGGATGTTTCCCTTAAAGCTGTCAATCTCGTATTTATGGAGAAATGATTGAAAATATGTGGGGACAGCTTTAAAAAGGAGTCTTTGAAGAGCACCGTTTTTTTCAAGGGTCCGTTTGCTGAGGCTTTGACTTTTAAAAACAAGGATCGTGACTTAATTTGGTGGATGGTGAGGGCGTGGACCATGACTGGGGTTAAAAAAAAAAATCCACACCTTTGACCGGAATCTGCATTAAAATTGGGCATACCTCAGAGCTCATTCCCAGGGCCCCAATTGCTCAAGATTTGACTTTAAAACATGCGGGATTTTTGTGACTTTGTGTAGAGATGGGCCACGGGCCAGATTAATGCCACTTGGAAAACGAGAGCAGAAGAGAAAAAAAAAAAAAAACTTCTCAAAAGTGGCCAAAAGTGTCTGACTGCGAAATCAAAATATTTTCCAACTACTGCTCTAGTTTGAAAATATTGAGAAGTAACACCCTCCAGCCCAAGTGCTCTCGTTAAAACTGTAAATGTATTATTTATAGAGACGTTAAAGAAAATATTCAGGCATGACTGAGGAAGAATACTTTTTGTTTCACAAAAATAAGAAATAGCTCCAAGCTATTATATTCAGTACTTTTTTAAATTGATCTTTTTTTTTTTTGAATATTTTCAGTGAATTATTAAATGGAAAGGATATTCAGGGGGCAGATATCTTTGAAGGTGTTCAATCTGGTGCCGATTCGAACCAGGATGGTAACGATCGACGAGGTCCGTGCTCAACTGCAGCCACCGAAATTTGAATCCCACATTTCAGGAGGCACCAAAACCGCTGCTGGACTGGAAGGAATACTTGTAAATTTTCTAAGATTAAAAATCCAAGTTGATTTTTGACTTGCCGAGACGACATTTTTAAGTATCTTTTTTCCCATAGTCGAAAAAAAAAAAAAAAGTTGAGGAATGCAGCATCTCTTGTGTGTGTGATTATTGCTCTGCTTCAACTGCTACCACAGGTTCTCTCACTCCGTCTCTTTCGCTCTCTCTATCATAAAAGACAAATAGTTAATGTGGTCAACACGTAAGCCTTCAGATGAAATGCGACCAGGATCCACTGGTCTGTAAACATCGTTAAAAAGTAAATGAAAATGGCTTAGTTGTTGCAAAGACAACTAAGGTGTGGCACCCACATACTGATAATCGGCCTGAATTTCAGCAACCCCTTCCAATCAAAGCACAAAGGGGCCCGATATCGCTCCCCCCCCCCAAAAAAAAAAAAAAAAAAAAATTACGAGTGATTATCCATTAAGGTGTTAGTGATATTTTTCCCCTCCATGATCCTTGACTCTCAAGACGATCATCATAAATAAAAACAAAAAGAATGTTGAATTATTTCAAGGATTCCCACAAATCCAAATACATTTTCAATAAGTGAAAAATAACTCAGCGCTTGCTCTATTTTTAATCCAATTACTTTTCTGTCCTGTTTAAGGTTATTTTACTTTTTTTTTCTTAAACACCTGTTTTTTTTACTTCAAACAATACATGTTGAAATTTAAAAATATTATTTGATCCACACCTTGATGAACACCAATACAGAGCGCACCCCAAAGCTCCTTCCTAGGGCCCCGTTATTTTGACGATTCTATCGTAACTGTCAAACCCGTTTCATATTTATGATTGTAAATTATGATGTGTGTGATGACTCCAAGGTCAGATGATCCGCAGACTCCACGACTGTGAAGGAAGCGACATTTTCGCGACTCTTTCATTTCCTTTGTATTCTCTATCGATGAGGATGGATGCCTTGTGGCACCACGCTGCCTCCCACAGGTCATTCTTGGTACTACGGGAGACACGGATAATTGCTACTTTCGGCAGCGATATCCTTCTTTGTGAGGTGTCCTGCGTCGGTCTTGTGGAGTACAACGCGCACGATAAAAAAAAAATAAAAAAAATAAACAGTAAGCACGCATTTGCCTATTTTTTCCACATTTTCAAAATTAGTTCAGATGTGAAAAATGGGTTTGCGTGGAGCCGGTTTAAGAGGTTCCAAGGCGGAGGGGGACGGGGGGGACGGGGGGGGGGTTCAGTGAGGTGTGGAAGAAGGCCGGTGGGGGAAGAACCAGACTGCATGTGAGAGTTTGATCCCGGCTGGATCTTCATTCCGGACACTGCTGACCCGGGAAGAGGCAGGCGGCAGCGCTTCCGGACGCTAACGACGACGACGCTGACAAAAAAAAAAAAAAATTGACAGCTCAAAAGATAGAAGCAAAGAATATTTTCTCCGGGGGGATTGACGGGAGGTTGTTTATCTACATGATTGTGCAGCTTTTCCTAATCAAACTCAAAGCACCAATGGATCCCAAGCGTCTTTTTTGTTTCTTTTTCTTTTTCGTCTGGCAACTCTTTGCAGAACAAAACCTCAAAATAAAATCTGAACAATTCAATAATATGCATACACAAATTGCAAATCGTAGAAATAGAACACGTTGCGTCCACCCGGTTGCAAAGTCGATCGTAGCGAGTGGAAGAAGAAAGAGGATGGACGAAGCATAGATGGCCGCCGCCGCACGTTGCGCCAGCTTACCCATCATGCCTTGCGACCCGGGAAGGAGGGGTAGACGGGACTTGGGGGGTGGGGGGGGGTCAAGTGGTCCTCGATAAATCCACTTAAGCGCGAGGTAAAAATAATGTCTATGCTGGGAATCTTCAACACATCATTTCACACCATACTGAAAAAAAAATTGATTTTTTTTTTTTTCTTGAGATTTTCCTGAAGTCAGTTTGTGGGGAAAAAAAAAAAGGTCCATTTGATGGTTCCTACGTCCTCGGCCCGTTGACAGGATCGTTGGTTTCTTTTTTTTTTTCGTTTGTTTGTTTTGTTGCCCTTTTAAAGGGTAGCTCTCCGAACTCTTCTAGCGTACAACCTTAGAACGTCTTTAAATGTCGATAAAACTCCTTTTCCTGGTTCATCTTTTTTTTTTTTTTTTTTCCTTACAAAATTCTTTACAAAACGATGACAACAAACCGAAAGCAATCGATGTAAAGCGGTGGAAGAAGAAGAGAAAGAAGTGTTGCCGGGTCACTCGCTTTGGAGGTCCCGCGGTTCTGATTTCCAGAACTGTGGATGGATGGTGAAGGTGGGAGTAACGGAGAGTTGGGGGAAGGCGGGAGGGAGGGGAAAGTGTGGAGGAAGATGGTGGCGGTGGGAGGGGGGTCACACCGACACTCCATCCTCGGCGGGGTGGGGGGTGGGGGGCTTCCCCAGGAGTCCCTTGCTCTGCTCGGGCGAAGGTCAGACCTCCACTGACTGGATCTGGTTCATTTGGGCCCGCATCATCTGGACGCTGTTGAGTATCTTTTTCTGATGGCCCGCTAACGTCACGCCCACCCGCAGGATGTCGCTGTTACGAGGAAAAAACGGTTTATCAGGACTTGGAAGTCTTGGATACATCTGCAGATAACGTTTATAGTTATGCTAGGAACGTCGCAGCCGTTTTATGTAAAGTGAAACTTTGTACGATGCACATTTTGCGCATGTTCAGATAAGAGAGGAGTACTGAAATATGAGTGGTTTACCACATTGTCACCTCCCCCTCACACCCAAATGAAGAGAAAGTCACTTACTCCATCGTCATCTGGGAAACCACGTCGAAAGTGGTGAAGTCAGAGTTGGCAAAGTTGTCCTTGTATTGGCCCATCTTGATGGCGTCCAGCCACTCGTCCACCGTGCTGAAGCTGGAGAAGTCCGGGATGCTCCGGTCCAGCAGTGGCAGATGCACACTAGAGATCAGGCAGGGTGGGGGTCGGGGTTGGGAGGGACAGGCGGGATGCATTAGGATGACTGATGGTGGAAATGTGATGGCTCTTCACGTCGCAGTAGTTATGCGGACCACCTGCGAGCGCCGGTCGCGTCACGTTCTCACGGCCCGCCGAACAATCCCGCGGGCCTCGTTTGGTCAAACTGGCTTTTTGCAAACTCATTTCCTTCTAAAATGGATTTTCCAAATGAGGTGCTGAGCTTTTTAGGGAGGCAGCGGTTCTTTTCCTACTGGATGCGTGTGGAAAATCGGGAATGTTTTGGAGGTTGCACAAGGGCCTCAACGCTGGCATTAGCATTTGTCGTTCGTGGGAAGGGATTGAAAAGGAAAACCGCATTCTTCCCGATCACTAGCGCCATTCGCGCTGGCCGTACGACTCATCTTTTTCTCGACTCCCCGTCCATTCCGTAATTCCGCCGTCGACTTAGAAATTTGCCGACTCCTGTCGTCGTATCCGAGGCGTAACACAGTTTGCGTGCGAGTGTGACGTTTAACATGCTGGACTCGCTGCCCCGTAGCACTTTGTCTAGAAAACAACGTTCGCTAACGTCCCCATGCATGTAGTTTTATGAGCGGGTCAAGCGCCGACGACTCACCCGTGTTCTGCTCTGGCGACTCGTCTGAAAGGGACAGACGGGCTGATACATAAATGATGAGTAAGGCCGTATAAAAACGAGCCTCAAGATGCAGTACGCAATCACTCCGAACACTTTTACGCGCACGTTTGCCGACTTCCGACAGCGACGCGCACTTTGAGTAAGAGGCCAGAAAACAGAATGTGAAGTTGAACACTCGAGACTCGCTGGCCACGCACGTTTGTGAAGGGAGCAATTCGCCGACGTCTCCGCACGTCTCGTTGTCGGAATATGTGACGCGGCGGCGGCTGTGTGAACGCATACTTCGGCGAGCTTTGTCATAATGAGGAAGGCAAAACAAATGCCGACCTATCGTAATGCGCTTCTTGCACCATTTTGCCAGCAAGGCAGTGTGTGAAACACGGGGGGGGGGGGGGGGCTTCCCCAGGAGTCCCTTGCTCTGCTCGGGCGAAGGTCAGACCTCCACTGACTGGATCTGGTTCATTTGGGCCCGCATCATCTGGACGCTGTTGAGTATCTTTTTCTGATGGCCCGCTAACGTCACGCCCACCCGCAGGATGTCGCTGTTACGAGGAAAAAACGGTTTATCAGGACTTGGAAGTCTTGGATACATCTGCAGATAACGTTTATAGTTATGCTAGGAACGTCGCAGCCGTTTTATGTAAAGTGAAACTTTGTACGATGCACATTTTGCGCATGTTCAGATAAGAGAGGAGTACTGAAATATGAGTGGTTTACCACATTGTCACCTCCCCCTCACACCCAAATGAAGAGAAAGTCACTTACTCCATCGTCATCTGGGAAACCACGTCGAAAGTGGTGAAGTCAGAGTTGGCAAAGTTGTCCTTGTATTGGCCCATCTTGATGGCGTCCAGCCACTCGTCCACCGTGCTGAAGCTGGAGAAGTCCGGGATGCTCCGGTCCAGCAGTGGCAGATGCACACTAGAGATCAGGCAGGGTGGGGGTCGGGGTTGGGAGGGACAGGCGGGATGCATTAGGATGACTGATGGTGGAAATGTGATGGCTCTTCACGTCGCAGTAGTTATGCGGACCACCTGCGAGCGCCGGTCGCGTCACGTTCTCACGGCCCGCCGAACAATCCCGCGGGCCTCGTTTGGTCAAACTGGCTTTTTGCAAACTCATTTCCTTCTAAAATGGATTTTCCAAATGAGGTGCTGAGCTTTTTAGGGAGGCAGCGGTTCTTTTCCTACTGGATGCGTGTGGAAAATCGGGAATGTTTTGGAGGTTGCACAAGGGCCTCAACGCTGGCATTAGCATTTGTCGTTCGTGGGAAGGGATTGAAAAGGAAAACCGCATTCTTCCCGATCACTAGCGCCATTCGCGCTGGCCGTACGACTCATCTTTTTCTCGACTCCCCGTCCATTCCGTAATTCCGCCGTCGACTTAGAAATTTGCCGACTCCTGTCGTCGTATCCGAGGCGTAACACAGTTTGCGTGCGAGTGTGACGTTTAACATGCTGGACTCGCTGCCCCGTAGCACTTTGTCTAGAAAACAACGTTCGCTAACGTCCCCATGCATGTAGTTTTATGAGCGGGTCAAGCGCCGACGACTCACCCGTGTTCTGCTCTGGCGACTCGTCTGAAAGGGACAGACGGGCTGATACATAAATGATGAGTAAGGCCGTATAAAAACGAGCCTCAAGATGCAGTACGCAATCACTCCGAACACTTTTACGCGCACGTTTGCCGACTTCCGACAGCGACGCGCACTTTGAGTAAGAGGCCAGAAAACAGAATGTGAAGTTGAACACTCGAGACTCGCTGGCCACGCACGTTTGTGAAGGGAGCAATTCGCCGACGTCTCCGCACGTCTCGTTGTCGGAATATGTGACGCGGCGGCGGCTGTGTGAACGCATACTTCGGCGAGCTTTGTCATAATGAGGAAGGCAAAACAAATGCCGACCTATCGTAATGCGCTTCTTGCACCATTTTGCCAGCAAGGCAGTGTGTGAAACACGGGGGGGGGTCTTTGGCAATGAAAAATGTATTTATTTCTTTTTTGATTCTTTCTTCTGCTTTTCCTTTCTGCTTGTCTCATGAGGGGTCACCACAGCGTGTCATCATCTTCTCTAACGGCCACTGTCCTCAACATCCATCAACCTTCTCTTTGGTCTTCCTCTCGCTCTCTTTTCCTTGGTAGCTCCATCCTTACCATCCTCCTGCCAATTTCCTCACTCTCTCGTCTCCGGACATGTCCAAACCGTCCAAGTCTGCTCTCTCTGACCTTGTCTCCAAAACATCCAACTTTGGCCGTTCCTCTAATGAGCTCGTTTCTAATCCTATCCAACCTGCTGACTCAGAGCGAGAACCTCAACATCTTCATTTCTGCTACTTCGGGTTCTGCTTCCCGTCGTTTCTTCAGCGCCACCGTCTCCAATCCGTCCATCATGGCCGGCCTCACCACTGTTTTATAAACTTTGCCCTTCATCCTAGCGGATCTTTTTGATTGAGGACCCCCACAAAAACAACTGTGCCAACTTACTCTCCAAATACCCAATAAAAACGAAATACGATGTCCGACTTCGCGCAGCGGAATGGAAGAAATTGAATAGTTACTAAAACAATGTGGACATTGACCTAGAATTTTTCTGGAAATTGGGTTCAAGTGTAGAACAACACCAACAAAAAAAAAACCAAAATATTTTATTTTCCTGGCTATTTTTTGTGTTTGTGGCTTCTCACAAACTTATCAGTGATTAGAAGTAAGGGAACTGGTAGTGACAACGGCGGAACTAAAGGAGCTACTCTTTGCCAAAGGTTCTAGCAAACAGGGGAAAGTCACACATAGACCACTCAGGGTCACTTGATGTCTGCGGAGCGCACTTGAGGGAAAAAAGGTGCAAGAGGCTGTGACGTAAAAACAAAAACCCCAAAACAACTGACAGCGAGTGGTCCGACTCACCCTGACGACAACGGGGTCATGGCCTTCAAGGTGTTAGGATTGCGGATCATCTTGTCCAGATTGTTGACGATCTGGCTGAACTTTGGGCGGTTGTTGCGGTCCTTCTGCCAGCAGTCCAGCATGAGCTGGTGCAGCGCACTCGGGCAGTCCATGGGGGGCGGCAGCCGGTAGTCCTGCTCAATAGCGTTGATGACCTGGAGGGGGTCGGGGGACACACGCAGAGGGGAAATTTGACAAAAAGAGACGCATAAAAGGACGAGAGAAAAAAGCCTGAAAACAGTTTGCTTTGTTTGCCTGATGTTCGAAGAGGAGAAGACGCCAAACTTGCACCCCACACGTAGAACCAGACTCTTTGACATCACTTCAGCCTCTAAAGTGTGGACCGGTAATTGATTGCTTGCTCGGTTGATTAGGGGCACACGATGGCGGCGCTTGCTTGGTTAACCGTGCGGAACGACGTGGAAGGATGCACAATCTCATCCCTGTTAATTACGGGCGCCCATTAAAGAACCCCCCCCCCCCCCACCGATACAAAAGCATATTAATTTCAATCAGGAGACGCCCAAATAAGGACCCCAATGGAGAACAGGTGCGATCCGGAGTTCCTAATAAGATAAGAGCCGAGGTCCTCCGTCCTCTCTCGGCACATTAGCGTTCTCACTTTCAATTTGAAACTATTCTCATTGCCTGCCGCCCCCCCCCCCCCCCCCACATAATTTGCACTCTTCCCAGAGAGAGAAATTGAGGCTCCAGTCGAGAGCAGAAATTGTCTACAGAGCGCCGCTGAGCATTTTCAAATAATCTGATTATATCTGCGCGGCGGCTGGAAGGATTTATCGCACTGTTTGGAGCGGCGATGGGCCACACTCCGGGGACTGCAAAACGAAGCTCAGATATGAAACGTTTGGCGGAGCGGGCGCAACAACGCCTGCAGATGAGCACGGCTACGTACGTCTTGATTGGTCATGTCCCAGTAGGGCCTCTCCCCGTACGACATGACTTCCCACATGACGATCCCGTAGCTCCACGCGTCGCTGGCCGAGGTGAACTTCCTGTACTGGATGGCTTCGGGCGCTGTCCACCGGATCGGGATCTTCCCACCCTGCGAGCGCAAAATGTAAACGCGTTAGCGTAGTTGGTCAATTAAACCAAGATCGGGATGCACCAAAATACCAGGGGGCAAAACACTTCAAAAGAAATACAGGAAGAGCACAAAGCGGTTGGGGTACAGTCGACAAGGTAGAAGAGCCCGAGTGGAAATATAAATGATAATTACATGTTTAAAGATGTGCAACAATTATGGAAAACAATCTTAAAAACATCTTCCAGCTGTGGCATACCTCAAGGCTCCATCCCGAGTCCCATCTAATTATACCTCCACTCTAATTGCTTCCACCAATGAGGTTTTCACAATTCCCTTCGTTGTTAGTCAAAGTAATAAATAGCTACCTCCTGGATTGTACGGCTGGGATGGGCTCCAGATCTCCTGCAACTCTTGTGAGGATAAGGATAAATTTGGATGGCTGGATATATTTCTCATTTCTGTAAATTTTTTCCCATTGTTTTAAGTGCAGTTTTATAGCGTACTGTTTGACTGGAATTTTAAGAAACTTGGTCAAAACAGGATGGCTTTAATAGCACCCTCTATAAAAATGAGAAAAATGTATGATTGAAGAGCGTTTGTTCAAATTATCTAGTAAGCGTTTGAATAGTAGTGCGAGCCCTGGAATTTTCCTAAAATCCCTTCGTCAAATCCAAATGGACATCTTTCTGTTCAATTTCATGCATAGATTCACATTCATTGAGAATTTTGCACAGGTCCTCTTATCACTTACCGTATTTTCCGCACTATAAGGCGCACCTATTTCAAAACTTTTTCGTTCATATATATCATTATCATATATACACCGCATTATAAGGCACATAGAATAGATGCTATGTGCACCTAAAGGCTCAAAATGGATCCATATATAAGGCGCACCTGATTATAAGGCGCACTGTCAGCTTTTGAGAAAATTGAAGGCTTTTAGGTGCGGAAAATACGGTAATTTCACGCCGGTTGGTGAAATTGGTGTGAGGGGATTACATTTGACAACTTTCTACCTGAGTGAATTTGGCAATGTCAGTATTGGGCTGATGTAAAACCGAGGCCCCGAAAATAACGATTCATCAACGGAAGAAGAAGAAACGAGTCTGCTGTTCCTCACCAGGGCGCTCGTGTAGGTGGGGTCCGATGTGTCATCTTCCAGGAAGCGCGAGAGGCCAAAGTCCGACACCTTGCACACCAGGTTGCTGTTGACGAGGATGTTGCGGGCGGCCAGGTCACGGTGCACGTAATTCATGTCGGCCAAGTACTTCATGCCCGAGGCGATGCCCCGCAGCATTCCCACCAGCTGGATTACGGTGAACTGGCCGTCGTTTTGCTGGATGGGACGCACGGCAACGCAAAACGTCAACAACAAAAAAAAAAAAAATCAAAGGAGATATGTTTCCCCCATTTTCCAAGCCGCACATCCTCGCAGGGGTCGGAGAGTGCTGGAGCCTATCCCAGCTAACTTTGGGTGAAAGGCGGACTACGCCCTGAACTGACCGCCAGGCAGTCGCGGCCCACATCTCGACACCATCACTGAGCGGGAATCGATCCGAGGTTACCCGCACCGAGGTCAGGCGTGTGTGAAAATAATTGTTGTCTTTTAAAGAAATTGTTGGATGATGGACAATAGTGACATTAAACAACCAGGTACATCTTTTGTGATTTGCATAGTTCTGAAAATGCGTCCTCACAGTTAGGCTAGTTTGCATTAAAAAAAAATAAATAAAACGCCCCCATCTGAGTTTCTCCGCCCATGACTTGGAAGCTTGGTTAGGTCAAGCTCCAGAGCCACTTTCAAGCAATGGCCGGGACTGCACAGACTCACACGACGACGTGGGATACATTTGTCGCAGAAAACCAGTCTTCAGGAAATTCCAACTGTGGTGTACCTCAAGGTTCCACACCGCACAGCATCAGTTTTCCATAAGCGCCGCATATTAGAATTTTGGGTTAAACTGTCAATGCCGGAGCCATTTCTCACCAGGGTACTGAAAACCAGTCTTCAAGATCTTCCAAGTGCGGTGTACCTCAAAGCTCCATTCTAAGCCCCATCTAATTGATGCTGACGAGCGCTTCGACAACAACATGCGACATGAGATTATTTGTGTTCGGTGACATGTCCGCACGCGATCCATGACGATAATTTTCTTGGCTTGGTGAAGCGGTGAAATACAATACACGTCACGTAAAATAACATTTTTCAAAAGTTATCATTAAATCGGTCAATGGTGCCTTCATATTAGCGCTATTCATTTGCGGTCTGGATGGATGAAAAAATAATTGCTAGATTTTTTTTTTGGTAGCCGCTAATAAAAAAAAAAAAGATGATTGCTTGCTTTAAATTCTAAAAAATACAAAAATAATATACATCTCTTTCCTCTAAGAGTCACATAAGAAGGGCAAAATATTATTGGATGGAATTAAAGCATGCTGCTGGATTTTTCTTGACAATCAATAGAAAAATGATTGAAAATCTCGGTCATAGCACGTTACAGCCAGTATTATGATTATTGATGACATTTTACGATGACCAGAAACCAGATCCATCAGAGTTTAATGCGCAAATGTTGGGGGGTGGGGGGGCACCACAGGACAGAAAGCAAGAGAGAGAATTTTGCCTCGAGGTGGTCTCTGCAGGCCGAGCCGCCGCTAAGCCCGGTCTGGACGCCCGTCTACAGCTGTTGGCCCCCCACCACCTCCACCGTTTGGTGAAGTGCTTGAAGGCGGAAGCGCTGCAGCTGTGCGGGCAACCCCCACCCCCACCCCCACCACGACCACGTCCAAATACTTGATTTTGCTGAAGTAGATTTTGAGACATCTGTCTTTTACTTGAGTATTTATTTTTCTGATGACGTTTTATTTTTACTCATCTGCATTTGAAATCAGGCGGAACGGTGGAGGAACTGGAGAGAGCGTCGGCCTCACAGTTCTGAGGGCCGGGGTTCAAATCCCTGTCCTGCCTGTGTGGAGTCTCCCCGTGGTTTTCTCCGGGTGGGCACTCCGGTTTCCTCCCACACCCCAAAAACACGCAACATTAATCGGACACTCTAAATTGCTCCGTCGGTGTGATCGCGAGTGCGACTGGTTGTCTCGATGTGCCCTGCGATTGGCTGGCGACCACTTCAGGGTGTGCCCCGCCTCACTCGCACCAAGCAACATGCAAGGTGCAGTTTTATTGATTTGAGTGCAAACACTACGTAAGTCAGGGGTGTCAAACTCATTTTTAATCGCAGGCCAGATTGTACTTGCGCTTTCCCTGAAAGGGCCGTTATATAACTGTGAAACGATAAAAATCTTTAACCGCCTCATCATATTAACACATGAAATTTACGAATTAGTTCTGGAATCAGAAATCAAGGGTAATGGTGTTTCCTACTATTGTAGTTTGGTGAGACAAAAATGCTTGTAATATCTCAACTTTATCATTTATGATGGGAAAATTGGTAATGATTGGTACAGATTTGAACCAAAACATCATGGACGTTGATACACATCATTTGCCTCTGCGGCCCACATAAAATCACACGGCGGGCCGCATCTGGCCCCCGAGCCTTGATTATGACACCTGTGATGTAAGTTAACAAACGAGGGAAACTTTTGTTTGTCGAGACATTTTTTTCCCCCCATTCTTGTTGAGCCAAGTTAGTAAAGTGGATATTGTCTATAATTGGTAGTAAAAATATGTTTTTACTTTAAATTAAATACTGGAGTAGAATAAGTACTTGTACCGTTGTTGCTGTTTTTTTTTTTTTTCATTTTTTTTAAATTAACAATCGCTGTCCACCATTTATATATACTGTACTGTAGTTAAGAAAAACATTACAAATGTTGCTATTTTGAAAAGTTCCATATTTTATCCTCTATTTAAAAAAAAATCATATTTAGCAAGTTTGAAGATATTCACTTCAATATTGAAGTCGAATAAGTGCTTCCACTTTTGCCATTTTTGTTTTATTTACCCAAGTGAGAATATTTTCCCACCTCGGCCCAATTCCGGAGGATGGCGCTACCGAGGCGGGGCGGGGGGCGTGGGGGGGTCGTCCGTATTAGCAGTCTACGCCGGTGCTCCAGTAGCCTACTTGCCTTTCACGCTTTGCTGCTCGCGGGCTTCGCCTCGCGCTTCTCCTCACGTCACGTCCGAAGCCGCCCGTGCCGGCGATTAAGCGTCATACATAATGCATGACGGCCACCCTCGAAATTACACATTGTGCGCCGGCCTTTGCGCGGACTTTCGGCGCTTGCTTGCGAAAAAAAAAAAAAAAAAAAAAAAAAATAGCCGTCTCAACCCGGGCGGAGTGACCTCAGAGAAGACACAAACGGCAGCTGTCGCTTTGTTTCCGCAACGTCAAACGTACCCAAGTGAGAAACTCAGAAGATGAATGAGTTTTTTTTTTTTCTTCTTGATAGAAATTTAGAAGTGTCATCTACATATATAATGAAAAGGGTTCATTATCAAGAATAGAATAAGGAGTCTCATGTGAATTTATCACTCAGACAAGTTCTTATTCACTTAAAGAAAGAAGAAAAGACTAAAGTATGGCCTTTTTTTTCCCCCTCTCACATAATTTATATATTTGCTCTTTTCATCCTGCCAAGTTTATTGCTTCTTTATTCATTCTTTCCCCCTCTTAAGACTAACCTGCTACTTTAACTGTCCATTCATAAAAGAACACCAGTTACTCTGATTTGACGGGCGCGTATGCGCCCACGCGTCATTGCACTCGCAAATCTGCAGTCGAGCACGGAAAATCCCGCGCATAAAATTTGTTATGAGTAGAAATACATAGATATTGAAAGATGTCGTTCATTTTGTGTAGTATCGACCAATGTTCCGTCTAAGCTGCGCAATTGCGCAACTGCGCACTTGTCGCACACGAAAACCGATCCAGCGCAGTGAACCACAGCCTGAGGTCTTTTTTTTTTTTTTTAAACACGAAAATTGTGCAGTGGCGTAGCTTAGAGAGCACATTGGTCAACACTACACAAAATAAGCGACGTTTTTCCATATCCATGTCTACTTGTAACCAATTTTACGCGTGTGATTTTTCGTGCTCGATTGCAATCGCGCACTTGTCGCACACGAAAACCGATCCAGCGCAGTGAACCACAGCCCGACGTCTTTTTTTTTTTTTTTTAAACACGGAAGCACTCGATCCGTAACAACGAGCTCAGCCGAATTCTACTTCAGAGTTTACCTGACACCGCCCCCCCTCCACTCTTAAAGGTGCACACTCAAAATTACAAACAGAAAACACACCCGCAACTTTACAGTATATCTGCGGGCATGGCTGGTGGACCACACCTGTAACTTTATATCTGCGGGCATGACTGACCACACCCGTACATTTTTCAAATGTGACTGGAACACAATTCATAACTCATTCATATTAACTCCTTCACTTCCTTTACAATAAATATTTATAGTTGCGAACGGAAGTGACGTCAAGTAAAAAAATTCTTTCATTTTCTTCTGCTTTGTAAAGCATTTGCACGTTTAAATGATCTTTCTTACACTGTATCCAGTTTGCATTGTATTTTTCCTTCTTTGTTTTGTTTCATCACCTAAAGCGCGTTACTGTAACGATATTTTGTTTGCTTCCTTCCGTTCTGAAAGTGTCTCGATTTTCAAAAGCAAGTCAAAACGCAGTTGTTTTGGAAAATGTAATTTTGCTGATCTTAAATTCCGTTCCACGGGCTTCGGACCTTCAGACCTGCGAAGGTATTTGCCCGGCGGGCTGTCCTCGCTCACCCTGAGGAAGGAGTCCAGAGAACCGTTCTCCATGAACTCGGTGACGATCATGACGGGGCTGCTCTTGGTGACCACGCCCTCCAGGCGGATGACGTTGGGGTGGTCGAACTGCCCCATGATGCTGGCCTCGCTGAGGAAGTCCCGCCGCTGCTTCTCCGTGTAGCCCGTCTTCAGGGTCTTGATGGCTACGAACATCTCCCGCTTGCCGGGCAGCTTCAGGTTGCCGCTGCACACCTCACCGAACTCTCCTGCGAGCGCGGGCGAGACAAGACGTATTTGACTTTGTTTGGTTTTTCCGTTTGGATGCCGCATGACATTACCTGCACCGATGACCTGCTCGATCTTCACGCAGGATGTATCAATCTCCTTAGCGAACTCCCGCACGGCCTCGTTGGGGTCCTCATACGTGAACGGATCGATATAGATCTTCATTCCTGGAGTCACTTGGAAAACAGGGAGAGAGACACTAACGTATTTGGTTCCCGCACGTTGGAAAATTCCGTTGGAAACCAGCTTGGATCGTGCACTGCTGCCGCCTGCTGGACTGGAGAGGAAAATTCTCGCCAGAAACGTAAAAATGTTCTAGATTTCTGAGCAGAATATTTATTTATTTATTTTTATTTTTTTTTTTTTTTTTGGGGGGGGGGTTACTTTTATTTACAATGGAGCAGCAAAAGTGGAGGACAAAATTTCTGATCATCAGGCCTAAAGTCAGAACTTGCAAATGCCGGATAAAATAGTGATTCGGAAAATATGGTAGGCATATCATCCATCCATCCATTTTCTTACCTGCTTATCCTCACAAGGGTCGCAGGAGGCGGGGTACACCCTGAACGGGTTGACAGCCAATCGCAGGGCACCAGTTTTACAATACGAGTGAAAAAAATACCAATACATTGCTAAAAATTGCCACGAGGAAGACGAGAATTTGAAAGACTCTGTGGAAGGAATTTATTTCTGCATATATTGAGGAGAATTGCTGAAAACTTGTGCAGAGAGAACTGTGTTGTATTGAATTGAAGACACTTTTAAACTGGCGGGCAAACCGAGACTGTAAAATACTGGACATTGTCGTTGTCGTTCAACCTCTACGTGCCACTATTGATCCGGGTATATGAACGGGTGACACCCTGAAGCGGTCGCCAGTCGGTGGCAGGCCACATACGGGGACGGCCAACCATTCTTTCCCGAGTGGGAATCGAACCCACGCCGCCCGCACCGACGGCGGGCAGATGCCACGAGCGAAGCGTCGGCATCGGTCATTTTAGCGTCGGTTAGCAATCATCTGGAGGATTGCGGACGCGCTCCACTGGAGCTTGGAGGCCGTGAGCTCATCTAGCCAGCAAGGACACGACCCCTTCAGGCCCCTTCAGGCCCCTTCAGGCCCCTTCAGGCCCCTGAGCAGTAATAATGGGCGGCGACGGCAGAAATAGAAATGTATATTTGTGTTGTCTCCCGTGGGCTCTTATCGCAGGGCAGAGGCTCACCCGGTCCTCGCTCTCACCCAAGTCCCCCCCTGCCAGGTAAATTGGCTTAATGTGGCCTTTAACGGTCTGCCGAATTCAAGCTTCCAGAGTTCAAAATCCGATTATTTGCCTCCCGCATCCGCGTCGGGCCCACGGGCTGCTTAAGTGGACGTCGGGCTCGTCGCACCGCAGGCTCGCCGTGGCAGGTGGAGGAAATCTGAATCATTTCCCTCTGCTCAAACGCTGAGGGGCCAAGTGGCCAATTCCAATTTAATGCGAATATTGATATTTATTGACATATGATCGGTGTTCCTCCCTGCGATTGGCTGCCAGTTCACAGCTGGGATAGGCTCCAGCACACCCGCGACCCTTGTGCGGATAAGCGGCAAAGAAAATGGATGGATAGATGGATGAAATTGGTAATTTTATGAAGAAAAGATTTTTTATCTGTTCCTCCAAATTTTGACCAATTCATGAATTTTGAAGAATGTTTTTTTTTTTTTGCAAGAAAAACTAATTTCAAGATTATATCGACAATTTATTAATATGAAAAAAAAAACGCAAAAAAGCTCAATTTAGAAACTACTCACATTTGGATTTTTTTCTGCAATCTGACATGTCCATTTTCATGCAAAATTTTTGTATTCATGCTGACATGACACGACATGTTCACATTAAAAAGTCTTAACCTTAAAATATATATATTTTTAAGAGAAGAAAAAGTTTCTTTTAGGAAGAAAAAGTCAGAATTTTTAAACCAATATTTGGTCATATTTGGAGACAAAAATTGCTAATTTTTTTCCAATTAAAAGAAAATCATGAACTTAACTTCTGACTACATTTGGACGATTCGGACTATTCCATGCTTTATTTTTTTTCCCCCCTCTCAGGTGCCACATTTGGGAAATAAGTCATGGAAAATATCTCAATTTCGTCACCATGCATCATAAACCCAGCCCAAGATTCTGACCAGCATCATCATTTAACAAAAAAAAAAAAAAAAAAAACAGTTACTACTTTTAAAGCCGTGTTTCCCTCACACACACAAAAACAAAAAAAAAACAACAAGAAATTGAAATAAGTTGCAGCATTTCCAATACAAAGAAGGCAAAACGTCTCCCTGGGGCGATCTTGAGGATTTATTCTGCCCTTATCAGCCCCAATAAGTTGCACGGTGGAGGTTTTGACGTCGCGTCGCTGAGCCTTTTAAATATTTTATCAGTGGCAAATGACTCGCACGGCATTAGCTCGCTGATGGCGACATAACGCCGGCGAGGGGCTGACCTACTTCCACAACAAAGGCGGCAGTTAACGACGAGAACCGAAACGTGGACGTCGCTTTGAAAGGCTTCCTCTGACGACAGGCGGGATTACTCGCCGGAAAGCCGGGGTGGGGCTTTCGGGTGGGAGACGGTAGCCATGGAGACAGGTGTGCAAAGGCGTGAGGGCCCGCCGTGCCAGACGGTAGCCATGGTGACAGGTGTTGCGGGAGAAGGGGAGGGGCCGGGGGGGGGGGGGGGTGTTACTCACTGTGGCCGCTGGTGTAGTGCTGCAGCTTGTCCGTGTACTCGGAATCGGCCCTGTCGAAGCCACGCCTCCTGGGGGGGAGACAAAGAACTCTAGTGCTGGTGGAAAGATGGGGGGGGGGGGGGGGGGCACGCATCACGGCACATCCACACTTTGAAAACTGGGATGTACTTGACTGGCTGTCAAGTGGACACTTTTTTTTTGTTTGTTTCTTGTGCTCGGCGTGACGCTACAAAGGCAAAGACCGGACCAGACGAAAAAGGAAAATCTACGCAAGACGTCAAAACGTCACGGGAATTGACTTTCTTCTTAATAGAGAAGAAAAAACAAGGCAATAATCAGGAATTATCATGGGAATTTTAACTCCTCGGGCTCTATTTGTGTGACTAGCGCAAATCCTGCGCGAGGAGGCAGGCGAGATCCATTTTCCGAATTTGGAGAACCGGCGCACCGCAGGCGCAAAGTCCGACGTCCGCATTGGTGTGAGCGTCGTCGTGGCTAACTTTTTTCGTTTTTTGTTTTTATGACCACATTTTAGCATCACAGTCGATGGAATATGATAATATCTTATCGGGAGTTACCCTCCAATCCGTGATGGGAAAAAAAAAACGATAGCGCAATATATGGAACTGTAACTTATTACAGTCTCGTTGCACCAGGCTGTGGTTCAATAAAACTTAATAACATCGTTACAATCAAACATCTGAATTGGCCAGAGCCTCACCGATTGCACACGATGATGATGACGACCACGGCGATGAGGAAGACCAGGCCGGCGGCCGCCGAGCCGATGATGAGGGGCAGCTTCTCGCGGATGCTCGTGTTGTATTCGGCTGCGTGGCACAAACAGACGCCAAAGTGATTTTTACAAGAAAATTGGGAAAATGTTGCGAGAAATAAAGAAATGACACAATCACAAATCATGGATTTGCAATTTACAAGGAACAAATGACAATTCTTACGGAAAAATTGCTTGTTACTAGAAAAAAAGACAATTGTTTTTATCAAAAAAAAAAACAAACTCGTGATTAGACAAGGAAAAAAAGTGAATTTTACAGGAAGTTTTCATTTAATGACAAAAAAAGTGTAAATACTAAAAAAAAAAAGTATGTGGAATTGTGAATTTTTGAAAGGAAGGGTTTTGTTAAAAGATGAATACTGTAATTATAAAAGGAACAAAGTCATAATCGTGACATTAAAAAAAAAACAATTTTCAGGAGAAAATTTTGGAAATTTAAAGAAAAAGTTGAAATTTGTAATTTTATGAAAAAAACCATTTTTGTAGCTTAAAGTTATTTTTTCAAGATGAAAATCCTATTGAAATGGTCATTTCATGACAAAAGTTTGAAAAAGGCACTCAGTTATCATTTCAAGAGAAATAATCTGTAATTTTGTAAAAGGAAAAACTGTAAAAGTCAAAAGTCTGAATTAAAATTTGGACAAATATGTAAGTTATTTTCCTAAAACCAATGTAGTAACGATAACAATGAATTTGTAATTTCACAACAAAAATGTATTGTTGTGACTTTTCAAAGACAACAAGCGGCTCGCGGACGTCCGAGTACACGTCAAAGTACCGAAGCTGGTCTCGCTTGTCCTGCTCTCAATTTCAATGCGTCTGACCCCAGGGCGACATTAAAGTGGACATGAAATCCACACCGCAAAAATCAGCCACTAAACAATAAATAATGCTGCGCTTGACTCGACTGTAAAATCAGCACCGCGTGCGAAGTTTTTGCGCTGAGAGGTCCGTGCGTGTGCGCCCAACGTGATGTATGACGCTCCGAGCTAATGGCGGTCCTGGGAACTGCGGCCTGGAGGAAATGAGCTTTTCAGAGGGAAAAGCCACGAATGGTACTAACATTAACCTCCGCGAGTGATGTCGCCCCAATGCATGTGTTCCTGCTCCTGCGCAGCCAGGAGACAAGTGGATCAGAACTGAAGACTTCTCCGGCCGCCGCTGGCTATTTGCGGATCGCTTATCCATCCATTTTCGACAGCGCTCGTCATCAAGTCAGGCGGGTGAGCCGGAGCCCATCCGAGCTGACTTTTGGCGAGAGAGAAGCGGGACGCAGTGGCGACCCCTGACGGGACAAGCCGAAAGGAAAAGAAGAAGAAGAACCGGGATAAAAGCCTGACTGGTCAGCAGTCGATTGCCCGGCGTGTACAGGTAGGAAAGAGGTTGAGTTTATGAGTTTATATGGAAAAAGGCATACAAGTTGTGTCAGTGCATGAAACAAAAACAAATGCTGTGAACAGCCATTTGGCAATATTCTGTTTAACAGGACTGCCTTGCTCACGGTGGCAAGGCGGCTCTGCATTTCGTATGTAGTCGGCAAAAATTTCTCCTGAAACTCGGCCTAATCTAACTCGCACAAGTGCAGCGATATCTGGTGTCAAATCCCGAGGCGCAGCGCATTTCAGAATGTCATTGAAGTGGTCCTCAGTGCATCCTTCAATGGACAAAATTTTTTACTTTCAAAAGAGGCCACATTGGAAATTATGACGGGCCAGCTCCGGCCCGCGGACCGTGCGTTTGACACCGTCCAGTTGAGGGTTTCAAATGAAACGCGTCGTCATCGACAACCAATACCCACCCCAACCGCGCCCATTGACAACTCTTTGATGTAAGTTTTAATGCTGGTTAAACCTCTACGAATCGTCTCAATGGAATCGTCAGACTGGGCAAAATTTGAAACTGACCGGAAACATTGCACACGAGTTATTGTTTGAATAACCTAAGAGATGGCGACAGCACCACCCGCACACCCACGTATTCGGTTTTTGTTTTTTTTTTTTTTTTTTTGGACCGCTCACCTTCCGTCATGGTCTGGAAGTAGAGTTTGCCGCTGTAGCGTCCAAAGCCGGCGACGGTGCGCGCTCGGACCTGGAAGACGTAGATGCTCCCCGGTTTGAGGCCCCGGATCACCGCCGTGTTGGTTTGGCTCCGGACGACGGTGGCGTTGTACTCCGACTGGTCCTGAAGTGGAAGGAATTACTTAGTCCATCGTAAGTGTTCATGTCAAATTTACCTGCAATATTATTTCGGCAGCATCATGCCTGACGCACCGCGTTGGGCTCTTAAGCGCTAGTTAGCCAACAATAAATTCAAATATGCTTGTTGATTTCTTACCAGAACGTTTTAATGCAAAGCATTTGATATAGACTGAATTTACTGTATTAGAATCTTATTACTGGTTGTGAGTGTGTTTATCTTAAAATAAGAAATACATACGACTCTATAAGTCTGTGAAGTAAAAATACACAAGTTTTAAGATTGCTAGCTTTATTTGGAGGCTAGCCATGTCCTATTGCCAGATAAAGAATTTGTAAATGTGCCTTTGAGGGGCGGGGCCTACTGAGAGACATCGGGGACATTGCCGGTTGGATTTCTCGTGGGCGTCTTGATGTGAGTTTTGGATAACAGCGGGGCTGTGAAAAAAATGCTAACTCGGTTAAAAACGAGTTGACGCAAAAATCTCTGCCTCCAGCAAATCCCAAAAATATTACAGCGCAAACCAAATTGCGCCATCCGGAACCATTTTGGTCTGTGTTTTCTCCTCGGATGTTTATTCCAGATGGACGCGTGGTTTGGCCAGTGAAAAATGTTGCTAAAAAAATGACAGAGGATGCCATTAGATATGTAATGTACATGTAATGCTATGTAGGAGTGAGCTGAATGGATGTGAGCTTTGTTTCGCTAGTGTGCTAATGCTAATCACGAATGCTAATCATTTAGCTATTTTGTTATCTCAATTCATAGCATATACTCATGCGTACATATGCATTTTAAGGGTAAATGTCCTGCCCTCATAAATGGGAATAACGCACGTTTATTACTCACGTGGTCAACAAAATATCCGAAGGATGATAGTTAACAGCGGTAGCTTACGGCATCTTCTTGCTTGGGTTTTGCCTTTATGTACTTGTCGCATTAAATGATCGGCTGGAAGCAGATCAGCAACTGTGGCTCTCGTGTCAGGGAATTGCAATAACTTTAAAAGCAGCCTAATCATATTTTGTTTTGCAAAACAAAACATGAAAATGAAACATGCAACCGGGTGTAAGTTGCAAAAAGCTGGGGCCGCCGTCCTCCTGGCACCACCGTGCAAAATAAATCCGTCTTCCGAGCTTAGCTAGGCAACAAATTCACTATGCAAGTCAAGGCTCCGGCGTCCGGAGTGCGAAGCGCCGTGACCGACGTCGTCCACGCGTCTTGTGAGCGTCGTAGCCGCCTCGTTGCGGATGCCCGCTCCGAGCTGCTTCCCGTCAGCCCGGCCGTCACTCAGCGTGCGCTCGCGGGCCGCGGCGGGGGACCACGGACGAGCGTTTTGACAGCCCTCCCCCGTCTGGTGCGCCTACGCTTGTTTTGTATGCGCCTGCGAGTGCGCTACTACACCGAGGGAGCTCCGAGAAGAACGAATGCTGCTTGACAAGAGTGGGGGAAAAAAAAAAAACAAAAACGCCGACAAGCAGTTGGGCAGCCTTGCTTTGCTCACGAGTCTCTTGGGCGACGCTACTCCTCAGCCCGTTGCGGTTTCATCTCTGTAGTTCCGTCTATGTGAGGACACTCCATAATACACTCGTGGGTTGAACAATCTAATAGAATCCACCGGGGAATAAAGTTCAGTAAAGAATTTGCAACTTCTGGATTTGTGGCATGCACGTTCACGCTTTCAGGTGAACTCTAGCCCGATTTATAACCAGCAAATAATGACAACACAAACAAAAAAAAAAAGTCAATAATCTGACAAAAAAAAAAAAAAATAGACAAAATTGTAGGGTCCAAGTCAGGGGTCACCAACCCGGTGCCCGTGGGCGAACGGTAGCCCGGGAAGACCATATAAGGCCCCCGCGACGTGTGTTGTAAAAATACCATTACGATTATTTGTGCTTTAAATTCTGAATCTGACTTGCTTACGTGAATTAAAATTTTAAAATACCTGTAATGTCATTTACTACAATAAATCAAAACGAAAATATTTAATGTACGTGGAAGGAACTGAGTCTGAAATTTGCCGCAAACAGGCCACGTAGCCCTTCATACGATCGGTGCTCACGAAGCAGCCCTCACCCTCAAAAAGGTTGCTGAGCCCTTGTCTAAGTATTTAAAAAAAAATAAACAAAATTGACAAAAAATATTTCACAGATGGTATTGGGGATCCTTTTTGAAAAGGAAAATTAAATTATGTCCACTTTAAGGTAAATTACAGAAGTAAAGTGAATATTTTATTCAAGTCATTGTCGTCACTGGACTGGCCATCTATTGTGCTTCTAGTTTAATGTGCATTAAAAAATACACAATAAATGTGGAAAATGAGTTGTATTTGTTTACTTTATGACACGGTAAATACTTTGCTCTTTTTTTGTGTTTATTCAAAGAGGGTCATTTCTCATCCATGAATAAAAGAAAAAAAAAAATTTGCAGGGAGTGGGGGGGCATTTGGAGGATTTGTTACAGCCAATTGAAATATTATCGTGGTAGCTAACTGTTTGCCGAGCGCCATTTCTCACATTTGCACAAGCAAAGCACGCGATTGGACTCGGAGGTGTTCTAAGGTCGTGTCTCCCAAGTGCTTCGAAGAGATGGATCATATTCATCGAGGAGAACAAAATCACGACATGTTTCCATACGAGAAGAGCAGACGAACGTTCACCTTTTCGTAGTACTGCAGCTCGTAGTCCAGGATGACTCCGTTGGGCTGGTCGGGCTGAGACCAGGACAGAGTGATGCTGTCCACGCTGCGGCTCACCTGGTGCATGATGGACACGGTGGACGGCGCTGCGGGCGGAGAGCAGACTCGGAATTATTGCTGATGCGAACGTTCGCGCCCGACCCGCGCTGATCTGCGCGCATCGTTTTGATCGTCATAATCGGGACTCGGGACGCTCGACAGGTGCACAGCGAGGCATCGTTGTTTGACGAAGCCGTCGCTGTATTTTCCGCGCTCTAAATAACAGCTCGAAGCGCCGTAACAATTGTTTTCCAGGTGCTTTGGATCGCTGGTCCTCCCTCGGAGACGCACACGGGAGGAAGACCAACATGACCGTTGCTAAAACTCTCAGACATTCGGTTTTGCATGTTGGCATTCAGTGGGAGGTTTCCATGTGGAACACTGACTTGGTTTGCCAGCTATAAAGAGTCAAATTAAACAACCAAAACACAGCGACTCTTTTATTTTCTGCCCGTTTCTGAAAAAGCGTCTGCGAGCAAGACTTTCTCCACTTCCGACCTCACGGCGATGAAACGCCGAGGCTAATTTACGTCACAACCACGCCGGTGCTGAATTTCTCCGCTCGTGACGTGATCGGCACGGTGGGGCGAAAATCCAGAACCGAGGTATGTTTTTGCAATGTGGGAGGAAGCCGGAGAACCGATGCAAGCACGGACAACATGCAAACCTGTCACCCAAGCAAGGCCGGAATTCAGATCTGAATGTCAAAGCTCAGCTCTGCCGCCCGGACGTGCTAACCGTTTCTTTTTAAACTCTTCCGGATACGAAACGCGCTCAAATGTCAATTCCGTCACGATCAATGGGCACCGAGGTTTACACCGCGGCGGGTGGCCGGCGACCCGCAAGCGCCGTGCGCTCGGCGAGCTACAAACACCATCGCGTCGACGCCTCCGGTGGCCATTACGATTCGTTCAGGCCACTGCGGGTCAGCGTCGAGGCGAGAGAGTCGCAAGTTGTAAAGCGCATGCGGGACACACCGGCAGGAGATTTATGGATTCAAGTCAGTCGGCGTGCTCAGCCGGACCCCCTACCCAATGTATACACGATCCCACGCTGTGCCCCCCCCCCCAACCCCCCACCCACCTAGTCCTTGGGATGGGTGTTCTACTGAGCGGAGAGCGACAGCGAGCGCACACTTCTGAAGGCTAGAAAAACAGACCGTGCAGCTGAAGGTGTTGAGTTTCTCGTCTGCATGCGATCGGCAATTTGTTGCCTTTTTGCAGTGACCAAGCAAAGCGTCTCAAGGCCACTGATAAAAAAAGACTCTGTCGGTCTTGAATATCATCTTGCGGCAAGATGATGGCGGTCCGGTGGTTTCCGGGTACATTTGGATAGAAAAATGGAAAGCTAATAGATGTAGAAATGGGTAGACAGCGAGGAAGCTCGGTGAAGCTTCTCTTTCGTGATAGTGCGAGGATGAGACTGTAGACATTGTTTCTCCAGATCTTCTTCTTTTGCTTCTTGTTTTCCCTTCGGCTTGTCCTGTTCGGGGTCGCCACAGCGTGTCATCTTTTTGCATCTAAGACTATCTTGTGCATCCTCCTCTCTAACCCCCCCGACTGTCCTCATGTCCTCCCTCACAACACCCATCAACCTTTTCTTTGGTCTTCATCTCTCTCCGTCGCTCTCTTCCCTGGTAGCTCCATCCTTACCATCCTCCTGCCAATTTCCTCAGACTCTCTCGCCTCTGGACATGTCCAAACCATCGAAGTCTGCTCTCTCGATCGAACCTCGTCTCCAAAACATCTAACTTTGGCTGTCCCTCTAATGAGCACATTTCTAATCCTATCCAACCAAGCGAGAACCTCAACATCTTCATTTCTGCCACCTCCAGGTCTGCTTCCTGTCGTCTCTTCAGTGCCACCATCTCTAATCCGTAGATCGTAGCTGGCCTCACCACTGTTTTATATACTTTGCCCTTGATCCTACCCGACACATAACACACCAGTCACCTTCCACCAGCTGTTCCAAATTTGCTTGGACCAGTTTCTTCACTTCCTTCCCACACTCACCATTGCTCTGGCTTGTTGACCCCAAGTTTTTGAAGTCATCCACCCTCGCCATCTCTTCTCCCTCGCTCTTCCCCCTCCAGCCCTCTCATTTGCGCACATGTATTCATATATTCTGTTTTACTTTCTCCATAGCTCTGATATTTTATTGTCACTTTTGTGAGGAACAAAGCAAGATGTCTGTGGTTGGGAGGACCGGCCACAACCGCCCGTTTGTGTGTGTACTCATGACCTCGCCCAAGGAGTATTTTCTATTTGAAGTGTCTCCTCGCTCCCGTTTTTTTTTATTCCAAATCAAATTGTATATGTCATTATATTATCAAAGTGCATGTGGTATCTAAGACGTTGACATTTTTCCCCTCGAAACCTTGCAGACACGACAATGTCATTTCATTTGTATGAATATAAACACGACTCGTGACCTTCCCGACAATCCGTAAAGTTGCGGTCGTCGAACCTTTGGCCGCTTCTTTGCAGTCACCTGCCTAATAAAGCAATCAATCCCTCTACGGGGAACTCACGGGTATCCCGTTACAGATGCAAACAAACCCGAGACCAGCACATGGCCGCGTTTCCATGAAACGCACGCACGGCAACCCGATACGAGGCCCGAGAAACAAAGGCGGCTCGTGTGTTGGCGCACTCGGCACAGGCGCACGCCGAAGGGACGCCGGGCGAACACGGCAGGGCGACCAGGCTCTGCGTCAAGATCCGAGACGTCCGTGTCTTGAAGTGTCGTACGCGCCTGGTCAAAATACCAGCGGCCCCGACACACCGTGTAGAATTTCGAGTTTACGAAACGTGCAGAATGAATTAGTCGGCACGCATCCCGAGACGAGACCGAAGAGAAATATTTTTTTTTTTTTTTACAATTGTGGCTAGAAGTGCGTTAGCCAAAGGCGAAAATCTGCGAGTAATTGATGCCCATCCAGCAATGATTATAATAACCTACGGAAGCCACAAGACTGTGGCAAAGCACCCTTTCTTTTTTTTCCAAGTGGTGTAAGGATAATTTTGTATTTGTGACTAAGAAGTCCTTCACATTGAAATATATTTCTAATTGCGAACTGAGCACAACGCTCACAAGTCTTTGGTTTCTGTTGTGGCAACAAAATGTACATGAACAAAGCCCGATTCCATTCCATTAGGGACTGAAAAGAAAAACAATTTTTCAAATGAAGGCCGGCTCACCGAGGATGGTCACATTCTCGCACGGGAGGGCGAGCCGGCGGAACACAAGCACTCTATTCATAATCCTCCCCAAAATTAATCAAGTGGCGATAATGGAAAGGGCAGAGATTGGAAGTTCACCTAATTAAATTAGATGGCTGATTTGGGAAGATAAATGATGTTCACGCAGTATGAATAGAACTGCAGGTTTGTCACATCCTGCGTCGGGGTCGGCGTCGGACAGAAGAGCCTGCGAGTGCTACTAAAAGTAGTTTGTTGACTTATGGATGGATTTGATTGAAGCAAACATCCTCCCTCCAAATGGGGTCAAGGCCGGATGCCATCGAGCTTTGAGGAAGAAACATCCTCAAGGCTTTCATGGGGCGCTCATTGTGGGTTTCTGACATCACTTGGGATTCTGATCCTTCCCTCGCCGCGTACGTAGTTCTCCTTTCACCGCGACTTGGCTTTCCATTCACGTTTGATTTTTTTTCCCCCTCCAGAAACTGTTGATCCATTGTCGGAAACAACGAGAGGGCTCGAGCACGTGGCGTCGCCGTTTTCATGCCGCCATATTGCCGGTCAAAATCTCGCTGGTCTGCATTCCGGGAACCGTCGAACCGGAGCAGAATATCCGCAACGCCCGAGACCTGTTGTGCTGTTAGTTGTCACAACAGACGAGACAGATTTTCAAAGACACCATTCAACGGAATATCTGATGGAGAGACCGGAAAATATCAATGGATTTCGGCAATTAAACGGGATGGATGGTGCCCAACCAAATACACGCGCCCGTGTAGCGATCACTTTATTTCAGGTAGAAATTATTCTTCTCAATCTCAAATGACCAAAAAGTATTTCTAATGACAAGTTGACTCATTTGAGAACAATGCATCTATAAAAAATAAGAAAAACTGTCTGTCGCAGAGAGGTTTACAGAGATTAACGTGTGGTAGCAATACGCTTCCGTCTACAGACACGACGACTCCCTGTTCTTCCCCCCCCCCCAATCATAGTTAATGAATGCGAGTTTGTGTAAAACCAGGGGTCATTTATTCAAATATTGGTATTTGTATTGAAAAAATCTGAGTGGCTCCATCACTATGTGGGATTTATTCCTGATTGAGAACACATCCAGCAACAAAATATTTGTTTGCATCCAGACTTTTATACGCTTTCGAAATTTTCCGTGTAAATCTCGACTATTTACTCACCGGATCAATGTGTAGCTCCAGTTGTCCAAAACAAGCGGAAGCGGGTTAACAGTCCAATTGCTTATCGCCCAAATCATCGACTTTGGCATTAAATATGGGCCCTCTGTGCCACGTGTCTCTCATTTTTCCACGTACCTTCGTTTATTTTCACCTTCTAAATGTTTAACCGTATCGCACAAGACTGGGCGTCGTGCTTTAAGACGGATTTTCGCCATCCGACTTTGCTCGACCGTCACTATGGCCAGTCACGTGATTTTATGAGGAGCATTACCACCAACTGTCCCTGATGTCACTTTTTGTGTGTGCGTTGAACATAACACCTGACAAATATTAATTATTGTCTTTTATCAGGCAAAGTCATTTCAATGTCACATTTGCTACGCTGTCCACCTTTTCCGACGGCGCTCAGCGAGCCGTCCGGCCAAACCGTTCCCTCCCGCGGCGCGCGCGCGGCTTACTTTCGTTTGTAGTAACTTTTCGGCCGTGTACGCAAAATGTTTCCACATGTCACGCCATCCATCTTTTTCCTTAACAAACTGCGGACAAGCGAGAAAGCTTGTGGCCATTTTGAACACGAGCTTCGGGGACGACGGCGCCGCCCGCTACGGAGCACGGCGGCTGCGCGGCAGACGCGCAGGCCGACGTATCAAATTTGTTCTGTTAAGGAAAAGCAGCTGGAAATGACTCGATCGGACCCGATTTGCGGTCACGTCATCGGATCGGACAACGTTACTTGTTACTGGCGTGAAAAATGCAAAGTTTAGAGAACGTTAGAAAGGAGAAAAGGCCAAAGGAATTGAATGAGAATGAGAATTTTTGTGTTTCTACGCCCGTTTTTGGCGGTGTGAAAAAAGGTCGGGGGCCTCTGTGTTCGGGGGGCCTTTGATGGGCTTTCTTCTCACATCCCAACATGCCTGCAAACATGTGGCGCCTACTTTATTACAAGCCGCGTAGAACTCTTCTACGCCGTGAGTCAGTTTGGGACCGATGGGAGGTCGGTGAGAACAGGACAGAGCTAATAAAAGCCTTTCCCTTTACGCGGTGCACTCTGCTCCAAAAGGTCCCGAGCCAGCTGTTCCCGGGGGCTCTGCTGCTCTTTTGGGCTGCCGTCCGTTTACGAGCGCCGCATCAGGAGCTCTTTGCCGGAGAAGTCCGTATTTGTGTGTACTTGCGGGACTTTGGCAGCGTGCCCCGTTTCCACAGCTGCAAAGTATTGCGGCTTTTTACATCCACAGCAATTTTCCAAAGTGAGCTCCGAGTTGATCAAGCTTTAAACCATCTGTACGAGCAAAGATGGACAACCACCATCCACTTAAAATTATAAGCTCATTCTTAAATGAGCATTTTATGGTCTCTGGGAGTGTATTGGTGGGCTTGCGTATGTTCTGCAGACCAAAGGAGGCCAGATAAAGCGCCGCCGATATCGCTGACTTGGCACGCTGTACCTCAAATGAAGCTTACGGTCTTGGACCCAAGCCCCTTTCACGCGGAAAGTCTGCAAAATTGGCGCACGGGTGGGCAGAGTTTGCATTGACTTGCCTGGATGTCTGTAATGTTAACACCTCTCCGACGCTATAAACACTTTTAAATTAATAAAAAAAACAAAGCCAAACTTACTGAAGCACACGTTTTAAACAAATTGCCTCCTTCAAGTCACACAAAACTCACAAAACCAGAGCAGAGGAACGTTGTACTTGCACTTGTACCTCCATTCGTCCATTTTCTTAGCTGCTGCTTATCCTCACAGGGAAGGTGCTGGAGCCAATCCCAGCTGTCAACGGGCAGGAGGCGGGGTACACCCTGAGCTGGTGCATGTTTTGGGGATGTGGGAGGAAACCAGAGTGCCCACCCGGAGAAAAGCCACGCAGGCACGGGGAGAACATGCAAACTCCACACAGGCGGGTCGGGGATCGAACCCTGACCTCAGAACTGTGAAGCCAACGCATTCCAGGTGCTCCACCGGGCCGCCGGTACTTGTACCTGACATCAACAATTACTTTCAACACGAGTGAGTGTTGTATATTAGAATTTCACATTCAATCACTGTGGGTAAGCTTCCACACGGGCGTCGTCAGACCGCTTTTAGGCACAAAAACGGCTTCTGCGGATCAACCGTACACCCCAAAAATGGTGACAGGGTAAAAAAAAAAAAAAAAACAAAAAAAAAGTGTAGAACACATGACAAACCTAATAACCCTAACTCCAAATTTGAACCCTGACCCCTAACCCACTTTCTAAATCTATTTTTATCTATGTGCACATTTTCCCAGATCCTTGCCGACCGAAAGCACAGAACTTGTAAGCCGACAAAAACAAATTCCTACGGAGGATAAAAACCCGGCGAAAACAAATCATGCGGAAACCATTCAAGCTGACTGCATTCTTCCATCTTAGCGCATTTGGCAAATATTTACAGATTTGCTTTCCCCACCCTAAAGTCACGCCGGGTTGATTCGAGCGTGACACGTTAAATATTGGAGCTGCCTGTCACGGCGACGCCGACTGACGGTTTTGGATCAAAAAGGCCGCGGAAGGGAAGCGAGTCAACGATTTCGAGAGCGAGGCGAGGTTGTCGGCCGCCGTGAGGGAAAAAAAAAAAAAAAAACCCTCCGAAAGCCACAGGAAGCACGTCAACACTCATTAGAAACAAACTCACAGAGGATGAATCGTTTTCCCACTTTTCCAAAAAACTAAACATTGATCCGCACGCATGCAAGCGTTTTTTGTTGTTGTTTGTTTACATTCATGCAATGTTTAGCGCAATATCCATATGTCGGTTATCTAAATGGTTCCCGTGGTGACAGTTTACGACTACTATTCCTGAAAGATAATTACAGATGTTAAACGAAAAAAAAAAGAGAGTGTGGACATGAATCAGGTTTGCCGTGCTGCCTTATCACAATTTTTGTCATATCCATTTAATTATCACAGCGGACCCGCAACTTTTTTTTTTTTTTTTTTTGCTGTTATCGGCAAGGTTGGGTATCGCCCAACATCTATTGCGACGCAATTGTCAGTGCAAAACAAAAATAAAAATAAAAAAGAAAAGCATAACCGGTTGTAAGGCGCTGACGGAGGGAAGATTTTGCGTTTGCGCCCCCTTCCAAATATTTGCCGTCGTTAAATAGTTAAAGCGGCAGCAGGTTGACATCAGCTGAGAAACGCGCGGCAGGAAAACATCTCCTCTAAATGCGACATCAAAAATAGCAAACGTTGAATTATTAACGGCTCCCTTTTGCCCCCCGTGCACCAAAATATCAGCCACCGAGCATCGGCGAAAAGCATTACTGGAAGTAGGCTTGGACCGTGACCCCCCCCCCCAAATGTACATGGTCTTATTGTTTTTAATTATCAGCTTGATGGCTCCGGGCCGGAGCAAATAAATGGCAGCAATAAAGTCTGATCGATCCGAGCGTCATTGAGAGCGGACCGCTCGCGCACTCAACGATTATTTGGATAATCACATTACGTTGGCCTTTTCCAGCCCCCGGGGCCAAAAGTGCGCCGGCTTTTAACCGAGATTTATACGCACGAACTTCCCTCCGCGTCGGGACTCGTCCTGATGGACGAGGGGAAGAAAACTCTTGTGGCAAGCGGACAGGATCATTTCGTGAACAAATTGGACGATCCACGAGATTTGTATGATATCCTGTACGGTTTATTTTATTCCCCTGGTGGGTCGTCGGAGTCAATCCCGGCTGACTTTTGGCGAGAGGCGGGATACACCCTGGACTAGTGTTCGGCCCATCTCAGGGCACGTCCAGACGAATAACCCTTCACTTAACATTCACGTGAATCGAGAATTCAGAGGTTTTAAAGCGAAAAAAGCTTCTTTTTGGAACGCCAAGCAAACACGGGTTGACGAAAAATCCACAAGGCCGAAACTGAGGTTCGAACCCCGGGCGCCCCGAGTGCATTTTGTTCTACTTCGCTGCTCGCGCACGCCTCAGTGCAAACGTCTCGCGATGAAAGCGCCGGCCTCCGAGGAGGTCTGACGCCGAGCCCTCCCCGTCTGACCTTCGCTGGCAGCGAGCATACGCGTCCTCCTCGACGCCTTCTGTCACCGCCACCCTGCCGCCGCGTGTGCCCCCCCCCCCAACCGCCGCCTCCTTGTACAGCTCGCTGCTTCTTGCGCGTACAACATACGCTCGACATGTTCAAGCCGGAATATCTGACGGCGTTGCCGCAAGGGTACGGTGGATCGTGTTCGCGTGCACTACACCGCTGCATTTAAAGAGGAAACATGTCAAAATACGAAGATAACGGATGGTTATTATATGCAAATGAAAACAACAATAAAGAACTTTTTTTTTTTTTTAACCTACAAAAGTACAAAAGCAGCGGCAAACGTCTGGAAGCCTTTTCATGGTTGACCGCTCCAAAAGTACGGTGCCCCTAAAGGGACATTGAAAAAAAAAAAAAGTTCTCATTGTAATGATTAAGTTTCTCAATGTAATGAGTAAGTTTCTCATTGTAAATGAGTAACTAGCCCATTGCATGTGTGCATGTATAAAAGACCCTTTTTCCTTCTTCAGGAAGCTACCGCGAGCAGGTAAATAGGATACGACTAATAGGTCGCCGTTTTTCGACACTCTCATGGTAATGAGTAAGTTAAGTAAGTTACTCATGACAATGAGTAAGTTACTCATTGTCATGAGTAACTAGTCCATTGCATGTGTGCATGTATAAAAGACCCTTATTCCTTATTCAAGAAGCTACCGCTAGCAGGTAAATAAACTACGACCCATAGGTAGCCGTTTTTCGACACTCTCATGGTAATGAGTAAGTTAAGTAAGTTACTCATGACAATGAGTAAGTTACTCATTGTCATGAGTAACTAGTCCATTGCATGTGTGCATGTATAAAAGACCCTTATTCCTTATTCAAGAAGCGACCGCTAGCAGGTAAATAAACTACGACCCATAGGTAGCCGTTTTTCGACATTCTCATTGTAATGGGTAAGTTACTCATTACAATGAGTAAATTACTCATTGTAATGAGTAAATAGTCCATTGCATGTGTGCATGAATAAAAGACCCGTATTCCTTATTCAGGAAGCTATTGCTAGCAGGTAAATCAGCTACAACCCATAGGTAGCCATTTTTCGACACTTTGATTGTAATGAGTAACTTACTCATGAGTTACAATGAGTAAGTTACTCATTGTAATGAGTTAATGATTACAAGTTACTCATTTCAATGAGAAACTTTTTTTTTTTTTTTTTTTTTTTTTCAATGTCCCTTTCGGGTCTCCGTACAAAAGAGAAGAAAAACTTGGAAAAAAATTGCCATGAGATGTATCTAGCTTGGGCCACTCAAGGTTGCCGTGGCTCCTAACTGCGTTCGAGTCCTCATCAGGCGCTCGTTCACCACCACTAGTGCATCGTTGTTCAACTATCCATGCAAGCGACATATAGCGACGGGTAGAACATGAAAATGTTGCGTCATTTGAGTGCAGAAGATACATCATCAACCCGCATACAATATACATTTTTTGTGACACTTTTGGAGCTTTTTATTCTAATGTAAAAAAAAAAAAAATGCGCCTCAGCTTACTAAAAAGGTTGAAACCCTGACTTAAACAAGGCACGAGCCCGTTGAAAAAATGCGACTACCGTGTCCAACGCGAAAGCGTCTCTTGTAACGCGGAGCAGGCCTGGCTGTGTTTCCACCCTCTGGCAGCGCATCCTCACTTTTCATTTAATAGCATGCAAAGAGCATCGCTTTATTGCACAAATCGTGCAAAGCAAAGACGTGACTCATTGCTACTACACACAGTAATCCGCTTGCAGGCGGTACTGTACAATTAGCGGCGGGTTCAGAAAGCGACAGAAAGCAACCAAACCATCCGAGCTATCACGTGGAAATGTGGAATTGAGCGTCACGGGTTTCAAGCAGAATTTTCATCAGCGACCTCTTCTGAGGAGGGAGGACGGCTAACCGTGTTTTGCCGCCGCTTGCACGGCGGCCATCTTCAGCAAACGCGCAGGCCACGTTTAAGGCGACTTCCTTTCAATTTGCGTACCGTAATTTGCGGACTATGAGTCGCGACTTTTTTCACACGATCTCAACCCTACGGCTTATTTGTGCATTATTTTTTTCTATCAGCCGCAAAAGGTAAGAGTGGGACCGGCGGAATATATGTGCCGAGGGAGTGACTTTTACCGGTAAGTTTTTTTTTTTTAAACAGGCCTTGTTAGTGCCGTGCCAGCGTTAGCCGGTTGCTGCATCGTCTCAGTGATTTCGTGATTTTTTTTTTTTAAATCAGTCCTGTTCATACCACCGTTTTGTTGCTATGTTAAGCTAACGTATTAAAACTTTGAGAACTCTTTCTGTGTACCGTCTTTCTTTGTAAATATTTCATGTTTCAACATAGGTTTCAATGCGGGCACTTGCGGCTTTCACACAGGTGGGGCTTATGTATGCACCAAATGGTATTTCCTTTACAACTGTACTGGGTAAGCGTTCTAATCAGGTGCGCTCTGTAGGCTGGAAATGACGGTATTTGCAAGAAGCCGGGCTGTGGTCCAAACACCAAATTAAGACAACTTTCACAGTTACGGCGAACCCTTGGGGGATACTGCATGCTCCGGAGCCACCCGCTGGGGGTCATAATACACAATATATAGTGCAGTATTTTTATCGACTCACCCCAAAATACATTTAAACTGATTACGTTTAAATTGGTGGTTTTCAAACTGGGTGGCGCGGCCTCGAGGGGTGCCGGAGTGTTTCAGCTCCCGCTTGAGAAATTTCCAATCACCATATTTCCAATTTTCAGCAGTATCACCTGCCCCCCACCTCAGAGATAATATCAAGCAGTGTGTGGGGCGGTCAAAAAAGTGAAAAGCGCCGCTATAAATTTAAACAGTTTTTAAACACAATTGCAAATCTTTAAACAAAAATACTGCAAGCATAAAAGGTATAGAAAATTCTTTATATTCTACTGTGCTACATTTGTGCCTTTAAGAGGCGGGGCTTCGAGTGACTGTGAGCCGTGGCCAACAGCAGCTCACGCTTTGTGTGTATTTGTGTTAATGTACCGGCGGCTCTCCTTCACCACATGGGGGGGGGGGGGCATTCAAGTGAGGAAGTAAAGATAATTAAATATGACAGGAAGTCCTCCTCGCCAGTAGTTGGCACTACACTACTGTTGTTTGATACGTACACAAAACATCACGTGCTTTATAAAGAAAGAAATGTCTTTCCTCTGTTATTTGTCATGCGGTAGTTGATCAATTATGCATCAAAAGTTGTGGTAAAAGTCAAAGCATAGGACTGAGAAAAACAAAAAAGGTGCATCAAACTCCCCTTATAAAAATAGCAAAACAAATCTCTGCGATACAGTGGGAGTTTCTGCGTTGGAGAAACAGATACGTCCCGCAAAAAAAAATAAAGAAAAGAAAGACAATGGTGGTCCATGAAGACGAAAGCGCAATCTAACGCCAAATGGCAATCCCACACTGTACAGCCTGTGCTCGTGCTCGCACTCGCTGGGCCCAGAACTGCCTGCTGTAATTAAGGCTGACACGATGTTTACGTAACCTCCGAGCCTCCCAAACCAGATGCAATTATAAGCTCCTGGTCAGGGTGACAACCCCCCCCCCCCCCCCCATCCCTGTAGCCTAGCGCCAGAGTCCCGTGAGTCAGCCTGGTTCTGGAGTGTCACCGGGCGGAGGTGCGGTGTGGGAGTCATTTTTTTATTATTTTTTTTTTTAACAGCTCCCCGCGACGCCGGCTCCCGCCGCATAATCCGAAGTGACGGGCACCTCGACGGAGAGGGTGCACAGCCCCCCCAATTTCCGCAAGAAGCCGAGGGCCGGGGCGGCGGCAGACTTATTGCGGTCCGGCTCGAGAACACGAGAGAGAGAGAGCGGGCCGGGGGCCTGGTTCCAAAGCTTAACTGCACTCACGGGTCCTCATTAAGCCACCGCGCCAGTGACTTAAATCCAAACAGACAATAAAAAGAGGCCGGCGTTAGACTAAGAGGCGGCCATCTTGGACTCCCGGCATGGTAATGGCCACTTTGCGGAGCTGCAAGGCAAACAGATTCCTGTAAACGCGGATGTTTTGCTCCGATGGCTCAATTCAGGGGAACATTTAAAAGGATTCTGGCGCACGGTAATGGGAGGGACTGCGTGGTTGGACAAATGCAATATGCCCGCCGTAACTAACTGAGCGCTCGAGGTGCTTCGGTCAAACAACACGGCGGAGGTTGAACGTAACGCCGTCGGGAGGCTAAACGAGAAGAGAAAAAGCACAGTCGGGCTCGGGAAGGCGGCTTGCCGTGCTTAATGACGCACTTGATTGAGACGATTAAAGAGCAAATCGATGCTCAAGTCCTTCGAGGATGAGAAAACTTCACGCGCCAGAGCCGAAACAGTTCAAGCTCAAATGTTTGCGGAGGAGCTCGGGAGAGATTTGGAGATGTCTCTTGATAGAACCCTTGAAAATAGAAGCTGGATTTACTCCCCATCCATTTTTTGCCACACCGCTTACTCTGTTCACGCTCGCTTGCGAGGAGCTAAAGACGAATCCGGCTGACTTTGGCCAAAAGACTGACGACGACCAAAAGTGGTTTCCGCCCGGTCAGAGGTCACGGACTAATCCCTCGCAATATATCGCACTTCATTTGTTGATGAGTTTTAAAGTTATTCACAACATCTCCGATACGATCACCTTTATGGGAAAATTGATTGAAACGTGGCAGCAGTGACAAACACAGAAGGTCAATCGTGCGAATGTCCTTAGCAGATAAAGAAATCTCACAGAGAAGCTTTTCCCTTTAAAACGCAAGCCAAAGTCACCGACTTTTATAAAAACTAAATAAATCCACAGTGCCCACACTCATAACAATATCGACAAGAACAAATACAAGATGCACAGTTTAGCTTCCTTTGCTACGGCTTCAGGACTGAATCACGAGTACCGCTAATGTTTTTTTTTTTGCTAACTATATTACCAAAACCGCGAGTGTGACGAGTAGTACGAAAGGTTCGTCCAGGAACTTGCCTCTGTTCACGTTATTCAAACGGGAAACGTGCTCAAATTGTGTTGAGGCTGACCTCAAATGGACAAAATACATTTTTTTGGCCTTGGTTGATCCCCCCGCGCTTCCGCCGGTGATTTTAAATGAGGGTCACACCGAGCACTGTAGCCACTAGCAAAAAAAAAAATTGATACCCCATCTAAAAATGTTTAGTACTGCCCGTTTTAAAAAAATTACATTATATCAAAAACATCTGAACATACTATTCAATCTGAATTTAAAACACAGTAAATATGATATTCTTTTTTTGTTTTACTCAAAGTCCGTTTGAGCATGTACCGTAATTCCTGGCCTACAGACTGCACCTGGTTACAAGCCTCACAGAGTACATTTGTAAAGGAAATACTATTTGGTACTTACATACGCCGCAGGTGTGTAAAAGCCACAAGTGCCCACATTGAAACACGAGATATTTACAAAGAAAGACGGTACACAGCTAGCGTGGTGCTAATGCTAACGCTAGCGCAGCGCTGACAGGGCCAGTTAAAGAAAAAAAAAAATTACCAGTAAAAATCACTGAGACACGCCAGTAACACAGCAGCGACACGCTAGCACTAGTGCAGCACTAACATGGCCGGTAAAACTCACTTCCTCGGCACATATATTCCAGTCTCACTCTTACCTTTTCCACTCGAGTGCCCCCTTCCGGTAATTCGAAAAAAATGCACAAATTAGCGTGTGAATTAAGTCGCGGCTTGTAGCACGGAAATTACGGTACATGCGCACATGCGGGAGATACACTCCCTAACTTTCGAGAACAACCCAAGCTAAACTTAGCTCCTCCCCCAACATACAAAGCTCATCTTTAAGTCACGACGTCTCACTTCAACGTACTTCCTTGACACCAATTACTGTACTTGTTAGACAGAGCAGGAAGCACACAGGGTAGACTACACACACACACCAAAAAAAAAAAAAACCCTCAAATTTGCAAATAGACCCGTTCACTCTATATTACCATTGGCAAATATTAGATATGCATCCATTTTTTTTATCCACAATCTGATTCTATAGTGAGACATCCCAGTCCTTGCATGTGTTCTCTAATTTATGCGACCATGACACGTTTTAATTTAGCTACTTAAGGGCAAAAAAAAAAAAAAATGGAATACGTACAGAGTGAACGCAGCCTAAAAGGCAAATCTCCTCCAGATGAAAAAACTTCTTTGCCTTTACCGGACTACTTGCCCACAATCACCGAGGCACATTGTTTAAAATAACGGCGAGTGGCCGAGCGAGCCCGCAATCACCGCCGAGCGTGGGCGCCGATTTGCAAACGACGGCCGCGAGGTTGAAGTGGGAGGGCCGGCCCGGTTCCGTCTGTCCCGTCGTCGACGGCGCTCTCGCGGTCTGCGCGCTCTGCGTTTTGCGCTCGCGGATCGGTGAGTGCATTCAAGAGGAGGCCTAATGGCGTTCACTCATCCAGCGGCCTTCACGTTTTTTGTTTTTTTTACTTTGCTATTCATACGACTGGAAACTTTCACTTTTCGTGAACTCGCCCGCCTTCCAAATGTCTCTTTCGGCTACTTGATACGAGGCCGCTTACCAGCCTGGTTGGTGGTGATGTTGACGGAGGAGTAGTGTGGCGAGTAGGGACTCTGGTCCGACACGCCGTTGACCGCCTGCACCTCGAAGGTGTACTGCGTGTGGGCCAGCAGGTCGCTGATGTACACCCGCGGCTCCGTCAGGCCGAGCTGGCGCGGCAGGAACTGGACGTTGTCGCCGCAGCGCGTGCAGCCGCCGCGGCCGCCGCCGCAGCTCTTGCAGATGATGTTGAAGACGACGTCCTCGCGGCCGCCCGAATCCCGAGGGCTCGTCCACTCCAGCATGACCGAGGTCTCGTTGACAATGGAGATGACGTTTTGGGGGGACGAAGGGACCGCTGGAGGACACCAAAAAAAAAACGCGTTACACCTCCGTGGCAACAGTGAAATTTTAGATTCGGATGATGACATATTTTCGATTCGATTTTGATATTTTGATGCATTTCACATTGAAAAGAAGGAAAGCTTTTAACAAATAACCCGCATAATATCAATCACTCGGGTTTCCCCAGTAACGACGACACACCGATTGGATCAATACTAAAGCTCAGCGAGGGCCGGGCCGCCAAAGCTCCCACGGGATTCCCATTGAGCGGATCCCATTTTCCGAGCCGGCGCCCACATTGAAGCGTTTTCGAGAGCACTTTTCCCACGAAGCGGCATCGTGAAGTGGATAAAAAAAACAAAAACAAAAAAACTGCTTCTTAGCAGGCCCCGCCCACATCGCGGCTGACGAGGCAAACAAATGTTGCTCTTATTTCAGGCATGAGCACCTAATTATGGTTAATGAAGTAAACAATTTCATTCCGCCCACATAACTGTTATTTAAGTGACGGCAATTAATGACTTCCGGCTCTGGAAAGAACGCCCCCCCCCAAACACCCGACGTTCCCTCTGATTTTTTTACGCGTCTGAGCAAACACACAAAGCCCTGTGAGCGCCCCCTTTGACCACTCTGGGCAACATCAAACGTATGCACCGTGGTCAGATCAGCGTCATCCATACGTCTCATTTAAAAATTCGGATGACAGCATTTACATTCCAATCAGAACATTTTTAAAAACTATTTTGTGTTTTCGCTAACTTACAATGAAAATGTCAACAAACCCAAAAAATACATTGTTCACCAAAGCAAGCCAACTAGGAACTATAAATTTTCAAAGGTCGCTACCAATTTTTTTTCATGAAATTTTTTTTTAACCCACAATGATATCCCCGTCTGTTTTTCTTGGTGTAAAACTGAATTATTGCTTGCAGAATATCTTTCGCAATGCATGTTGAAAGGTGAATGACGCTCCCAAACTGTTTGAGGATTAATGTTATGTTGCCTCATATTTTTAAAATACAGAATTAGCTTTTTGGGCACTGTAGCATCTGCGCTTATATCCTCGATCAGGTTGTGCCAATGTGGAATTTTAACATTATACGCCATCTCATCCCGTACTTTGTACTTTGGCTTCAGACCGGACTTTTTTTGTACTCAAAAAAAGAGAAAATCTCATCCAGTTTCACCACTTTTTCTCCGATTATTCAGATACCCATACACATTCATTAAAGCAACAGCACTTCTTTTTGTTTTTTTTTTTTTATACTTTTACCATTATTACAGAGAGTAAACATGAGCACCGTGTCTAACTCGTCTTTGCTCTACGTTGCCCAGATTGTGTTTCTAACTAAAGCACTGGTGGCGGTGGGGTGTTTGTAATTACGAGTGTACCCCTTTCGGAGCGGATGGGGCGGTGTCAGGTAAACCAGGAAGTAGAGAATGTGGCCCGGTGTGGCCGAGCAGCAGCTCATTGTGAGATGCAAAAATACAAAAAAACGCCAGGCTGTAGTTCCCTGCGCCGAGAGTGTGCGACAAGTGCGCAGCTTAGAGGGAACTTTGCACCCCCCGGATCTTGGTTGCGTCTCCTACATGGAAACGCAGCACCTCCTCGGCGTCTCTTTATTAAGAAGGAGAATTAACGGCAACACCATCGATAGCTCAATCAATGAAGATCTCGTTTTTTTACGTCTTTTTTGCATCATGTCGCCATCTGCAGAGGTGGAAAAGAGCAACAAGGCCATTCTGTCAAAAGAAGGAGTGAACATGTAGTCGTGTTCACGTTTCGGTTTAGGGAAAAATAAAAACTTTTTAAACTTCCGCATTAGGATTAGGTGGGTGGCTTCGGGAGGCCCTGCCTGAATCGAGGTGGGGGCGGGGGGGGGGGGGGGGGTCGTGTCGCCCTTAATGCCAGCGACGTGACGCTGCGGCCGCTCTACCCGGTTCACAACAGCTGCTCGATTCCCAGTGACGGGGGCTTATGCAAATCCCTTTTGTTGCCGGGGGGGGGGGGGGTGGGGGTTGAGGGGTGGGAGGGTGCGTCATCTCTTCCTTTCAGCACACACACAAGCGAGCGAAGGAAACACAACGCCACCAAATTGTTCAAAGGGTCCGTTTTTTTTTTCCCTTCTTCTTTCGTTCTTGTCCTCGCCCGCTTTTGTTTTAGGTGCGCCCGAATCCTCCCCCCCAAGCGCCCCCAACCTCCATCATCATCCCTGCGTCCCTTCATCTCGGCTTCAAATTCACATTCAAATTCCAGACGGCTTCATTGGCATGACAAGAGCCGAGGCGGGCTCCGCTCACAATGTGCCGGCTCGGCTTGGCCCGGCCCGGCCCGGCCCGGTAACCTCTGATGGGGGCCTCGTGTTTGTATTTGGAAGTGGCACACTATCAACTTGAACACGTGACAGGCACGTCTTTGAGAGCGCTTGTGTGCGACATGTTGAACACTTCAAGTCAGCATTCAGTTCATTGCAGCGCATCCGTTTGAGACCCCCCCCCCCCTCTCCCCCCAGTAATCGTTGGAAATCCGCCATACGGAGAGATTGCAGAAAAAACTTTTGTTTTAAAATCGTATTTGAATGGAAAAGCAATAGTGGCACGCATACAATGCCGAGAAAATGCTGGGAATATTTTAGCATCACTTCCTGCTCCACTTTTTGCTATTGTAGGCCGAAATGAGTCGGGGACAAATTTCAAGTTGTGACTTATCGTGCGGTCTTGTCAAGTAAGTGCAAAAGTCTTTCAGCAACAAAACCGCTTGGAAACTCAATTTGAAATCGCCGTCAGTGGGACGTCGTCATGCCAATTAATATTCAAGTATGTGCCCACTTTGTGGTTGCTCCCTGAGGGGGGGGGGCGGGGGCGGGATTGCTGAGTGACAACACAGCTGCATCCCGTCGCAAAGCTACTACATTCCGTCAACCGCCAAACTCTGAGAAGCTGAGGAATAAACAGTTTATATTATTAAACTATTATCATTTCTATTATACATCATAATGATGAAACTACATGGTGTAAAAAGACCAATTAAATTAGCTTGAAAAAAAATGGCTTTGTGGGCATTTTAACCCATATTATTTATGCGAACTTGATAAAAAGATATCAAAGATGATGCAAAATAATGAAAGAAATCTGATGGCATGCAAGATTTAAAGGCGCCCACCCGACACAGTGTCTGTCTCTATGTGCCCTGCGATTGGCCTCCTGCCCGACGACAGCCGGCCGACACCCTCGTGAGGATAAGCGGTTAAAGAGGTGGATGGATGGATGATAAATGGGGTTAAATTGATTTGCTGCAACACAGTTAACTGAGTAGCGAACTTGATCGCTGAAGAAATTCAAGTCTTACGTCAAAGTACAGCTTCGTGCACTTTTAGGAGGCGTGGCCAAGTGAAGTCGATCGTAGAGTGTACAAAGTAGAGTAAAGTACAGTAATACGTACTGGTGCAGGGCATCTGCAGGGGATCGGAGTCGGTGCGGTAGTAGCCGTTGCGGCAGACGCAGTTGATGGCGCCTTCGCTGGTGGTGCGACTGTTGATGGGACACTGCTTGCACGACTCGTCGCCCTGGGTCGGCTTGAAGGATCCCGACGGGCACGCTGGAAGACACAACGGGAGGAAAGGAAGAATCGTCAGCGACGTTCACGACGGAGCCCGGCCCGGCTCCGAGGACCCTTTCTCCGAGCGGGCGGTCGAGAGAATGGTGACGCCAATCAGTCATTGGGCAACTTCCTGTTCAATTTCTGACCGTCGGTCCTTGAGAAGTTTTCTTGGGTTCTGATATGACGGACATGATCGGTGAGGTCAGTTTCAAAGCTTAACTTTTTATCGAGACCGTAACGTCAAACACCCGAGCCAACTTGAAATCCTAAACGTAGCTTCAAACCCTGTTTCGAAACCCCAAAATTAAAACATAATTCAAAGCATGAAACCCTATCGCTAAACGATAACAAACGGCTTCAAATTAGAGGTACATCAATGAATCGAATATCAAATTAACAGACAAATATTTTCAGAATAAATTTTGAAACCTTGTTTAGCTATAATTGTCCAAAACTCCATAAAATCAAACCGATCGTTTTTGTGTTGAATCTAAATACAGTGGTACTTCGGTTTTTGAACGTCTTTTGAGATTTTTTTTTTTTGCTTTGGTTTTCGAACGAAAATCGGTATTCGAACACCCCGACCAGCTGACCCACGACGATTTGTTATTGTGCTTTCGAACGGACCCCTGAAAAAAATGGAAAAGCAGTGCAACCAGTTGACTCACACACGCCTCTGCTGTATTTCTACTACGCAGTTTATTATCAGGAAAAGCTAAAAAACAAAAAAAATAATTGCTCAAAAAACAATTTTTTTTATCCTTGGAACGCATTATTTCATTTTCCATTCATTGTATTGGAAAACGTGATTTGGTTTTCGAACGTTTTGGTTTTCAACCAGCTTTCTGGAACAAATTGTGTTCGTGAACCGAGGCACCACTGTAATACATTTGCAACAATTCGCTTTTATTTTGGAAGCTAATGATCAACATTTTTACGAATTTTTTTGACGGACGTTCCGGACCAAAGCAGCAACTGAATCTGAATCAATTTATATTTGTGCAATTTCTCCACCGGCAACTGGAAATAATGTTCTGTTTTCGGTTAAAGGAAGGGAAAGGATGTTTTTATACAGTTCATTGATTAATTGAAAGAATAATTGACAAATGAAATAATGATAATAATGTTTAGTTGACGTCATACTTGAAACCCGAAGTGTAAACCCTAACCCTATCTTGAAACCCTACTACCCGAGCCCTAATTTAAAAAAAAAAAAAAAATCCAACGCTCACCCGAGTTGGAAACCGTCCTTATAAACCGCGACCCTGGCTCGACTCCTAAATTCAAAAAGCTAACTTGACACCGTCAATTTCTTTTGAAAGGCTGCCTCAACGGAGTGAAACCCTTCTTTGAAATTCTAATCCAGGCTTTAAACAAACACCGAGGCATCGATATCACGAAAGCCACTCGAGCACAAAAAAATATGATCATTAATGATCCGAGACTTGCTGGTTGTGGCCACTTTTGAAGTGATTGCAAGTGACTGAGTGCTCCAAAGAAAGCAGCGACGGCGGCTCGCTGGTGAGGCCGCTCTCGGCGCGACACGCTCCTGTGAATAATTCGCACTCCTCGGCATCTGCAGTGGTTTGCTTTCTGTCCGGAGCCTTTTTAAGAGCTTCCCAGGAGAAGACGCTGACAGCAAAACCTCCACCGGAGCAACTGCGGACTACTACAGAATGTCTTGGAGTGGATCTAGTGACTTTCACTGCACTGAGAGCACAAACGCCAGCGAATGCGACACCGAAGCCTAAACTGTAAATCCCGGTTTGACACTCTACTTTGAAATTTGAAATTCTACCTTAAAACCCGACTCAGACTTGAAAGGCTCGATTAAAAACCCAACGCTATCTTTAAAACCTTAATTTGACACCCAAAGCCTGGTTTGAAACACATTATCCACATTCTCCGACAGTCATTGGATCATAAAACAACAGCATTTCTTTTGTAACTTTGACCATTAATATTGAAAGTAAACATAAGCAGCATGTCTAGCTGGTCTTTGCTCTATGTTGCCCGGACTTTGTTTCTTGAACCCCGGGACTATCTTGAATTCCTAATTTAAAGACCTAAACGTGCATTGAAACTACTTTGAAACCCTTCGACTGGCATGTAAAACCTGATTCCGGTGAGAAACTAATCTCAAACCCAAACTTGAAAATAGAAATCTGTCTTGAAACCCGAACTTTGAACCCTAACCCTGGCTTTAAACTAAATCACTTTGAAACCTTAATTGTGGTTTGAGATCGTAATTAGAAACCTTAGCATCACAACGATCTCTATGAATTAAATATACTTGACGATCGTTAGCTTAATAGCATAGCTGCCCAAGTCATATTTGCAAATCTTTTGTAAAACACGAAAAAAAAAAGACCCGAAATCAAATTCAAAAAACAAGAAGAGGCTTTCGATTCGACCTTTGTGGATCACCTTGACCTTGATGACGAAGAATCTAGGTAGCCTAAAAAAAAATAATAATAATTAGCTAGCATGGCGCTGTTTTGACATCAAGTTAAAAAGTGGACTCGAGCAACCACGACGTGCTACTCGACACGGAGTGGCCATTTTTTTCCCAAGCCTTTCAACGCAGAGTGCCTCACTTATCGCAAATATTTTGGATCCGCACAAAGTCGTCTCTCTACCCGTCACGGCGACTCAGCCGCCGTTGACGTGTTTGCTTTCTGCCGTGATTGATGCGCGGGCGGCCGCGCTCTCTCTTCAACGCTCCGAGCGCCAGTCGACCGTTTCGCAAAGGCCGCCGAGCGGGGGAATTGCCGTCGAGCCCGCTCGGAAAGGAAGCGGCATAGAGACGCGTTGTTGGGGGCGGGGGGGGGGGGGGGGCGGTTTGGCGTCGAGGGTCCGCCGCTGGGAACAAAAGAGGCGAGCGGGGCGAGCTCGCCAACGTGTGTTTGCAAATTCAGCGCCTGACTTCGGGCGCACTTGATGATCGATGCGCCGCAACTGTGACAATCGCAACAATGGAAAGAATGCGAGGAATTAGCAAGTATAAAACTCCGCGAGGCCTTCGCTGCAGAAGGGATTTTTTTTTTTTTTTAATTCAAATATTCATGAGCTGCTGGCGTGCCGCCCAATGATGAATAGTTCCCCACCTGTCATAAAACATCGACGATTCTTCTTTGTGGCCTCGCTAAGCCTCTTCTTCACTCATTTCCCAGCAAATACTGCCTGGATGCGGTTTATATTCATCTATCCATCCATTTCTGAACTGCTTATCCTCACAAGGGTCGCAGGAGTGCCGGAGCTGTCATCAGGCAGGAGGCGGGCTACACCCTGAACTGGTTGCCGGCCAATCGCAAGGCACACTGAGATAGACAACAGGCGCACTTACAATCACACCTCGGGGCAATTTAGAGGCTCCAGTGAATGTTGCATGTTTTTGGGATGGGGGGGGGGGGACCGCGGTTTGAATCCCAGTCCTCAGAACTGGAAGGGCAACGCTCTAACCAGTTGCCCCATCGTGGTGCGGGTTTAGAATCCTTTTCTTCAAAATTCTGCCTTGTTTCCGATCCCAATTTCGATGCACGAATGGCAATTGTTCCCATTTGCATTCAACTTCATTCATTTGTTATTGGTGCTTGGATCCAGACTCTGCTATGAAACCTCGAGTTGGGTCTTCAGCTCAGATTGAAACCTGTACATTCATCTAAACCCCCAACTTTAAACGTGAAGCCTATCTTGAAGCCCGACTTTAACACCAAGTTCTTCTTGAAAATCCAATTTGAAACTGTAACCCTGGCTTGAAACCCAAAACCGGACTTGAAACCTGAAACTGCACAATAAAACCCAACATTGAGACTTTATCCCTGGATGGAAACCCAACCCCATTCTTGGAACCCGACTTTGAATTCCTAACCGTGGCTTCCAACCACACTTCAAAACCAGAACTCTGGCTGACAACCCGACTTTGAAACCCTAATGTGAAACCCTGGCTTTAAACCTTGACCCTGTCTTGAAATCCAGATTTTACTTGAAAACGTACATCAGCCTTTTGATTTGAGACCCAAATCATTAATTTGGACGAATTGGAAGTCTCCGCATAACATGAAACCGTCTTTGATCCTTGTTTCCAAAACGGGAGCAGTCGACGGTTGCTGTCCCCGTTTATGTGCTGCTGTTTTTGTTAGCCACGGAGCTGAAATGGGCTCGCCCGTGTTGTTCCTTTGTGATCTTCCGAACGATGAATACCTTGCGCATCAAATCCACCTCAAGAGGATGTCAGTTTTACGTCTCAATGCGGCTCTCTGTCATTTACTTGGGGGGGCCCAAGAGGGGAATTTCCCCTTCGGCGTGCAGATGACAGATTTGAAGAGTTTTTAGATGTTAGTCGCGAGCGGGGCTGTGATTACAAAAAAAAAAAAAAAAAAAAAAAAAAAAAAAAAACAGATCACAGTTTCAATTCTCCCCAGAACGCCGCATTTGAAGTCAACGCGCCCGCCTCGGATGTCGCGTCCAACTTGTAGAAAGTGAGCGGAATAAATTACGGCTATAAATATTCGCCCGTGACAGCTGCCCCTTTCTGTTGCGACTTCCCCTCTAATGGAAAAAAAATCATAACAAAATATGGAGACATTGTCACAAACGTGGTTTGATTTCTTGGAGCGGACGCGCTGTCAGACCTCACAGTAACAACAATAAAAAAAAAAAAAAAAAAAAAGGAAAGAAAAGCACACCAAGCAAATCAGCTTTCAAAAGATGTATCAACATTTCAGAAGGTGCTCAAACTGTTTCCGCAACAAAGTTTTTTTTCCTTTTTTCCCAGTAATAAAAATAACCTCGTTTGATTCTTAAAATATGGCCTCATTTGCATCTCAACACATCTCCCACTACCTGAGCCCAGGTAGCGTTTTACCACTTTCAATGACGAGTTGCAAGGTGGGGGGCTTCGATTTTACGAGATTGACAGCATGGAAACGAGACTGCGCGTCGTGGTCCAAATCTCGTTTTACAGCAGCTAATTTGCGCCCTTTTTCCCTTTCGAAGTATCTCAACCTCACACGGAGGAGATTTTTACGAGACGGTGGAGATGAGACCCTGCAGCTGGAGCGCCCTGCTCCTTCAAATGTGTGCGCGTGCGTCCAACCAAAATACAACCACAAAAAGACAAAAGATATTTAGTATTCGTTTTTTTCGAATGGAACGCAGAGTGCATTTATTATATTCCTCTTTTAACCAAATTCAAATGTGAGTGACTGAAAAAAAAGTACCATATTTTCCGGACTATTTTTTTTTCATAGTTTGGCCGAGGGTGCGACTTGTATATGAAATTATTAACACATCACGACAGCCGTTTTTTCGAGTCGCTTATCTGGTATTTTCCCACTGACAACCGCAAGAGGGCGCGCTAGGCCCGTGTATCCGATGACGGATGGCGAGCGCAGCTTCCGGGCGGATCAGCTTCCTTGACAACCAAAACCATCCTGTCGGGATTCAGAAAAGATGGAAGAGGCGAGTTGTAACCGCCACTGACGATGAGTCTGACGTAAGCGACGTAGAAGAGGAAGCGACGCGTCGTATACCTCTTGAGTTGGCGGACTTGTTTAGAAGTGACACCGACGATGAAGATTTCATTGGATTTTAGTTACCGGTCTGACGGTCCGAGCGCTCCCGCTTCTGAGAAGTCTCCTTGTGATTAACGCGCGTGTGTGTATATTTTGTAAACTTCTGGCCAGTCTGAAACGTCCCCATCCATACTTCAACATGTGCCATTCGACAACTTGTCGCCGAGTGTCTCGGAAAGATGAGCACAGCGAACGTACATATTTTTTTTTTTTCAATCAACTTTTGTTTTAAGGTTAGGATATAACGTACGTTAGCTCCCTCTATGTAGAAGAAGGGGAACGGTGAGACCGGGGGATTTCCCAGTATGAGTCAACTACTTACCCAGAGTTCCCCTGCTAGTAACGCGTGCGCATTCATCACAAGGAGACTTTTCAGCACGGGGGAGCGCTCAGACCGTCACACCGGACATTTGGAGTGAGACGGATTGGTTTTGGTAAACTTCTTGGTATGTTATTTATGCTATCGTTATCGTAATAACTCTTAACGTTATGGTAACATACCTGGCACGTTCTCAGTTGTGTCATTTCATGGAAGTATACCGTTCAGCTTGTTGTTGCCTCTATTTTTATTTGAAATTGTTCAGCATTTAAATTTTAAATGACATGTCTGTTCTTGGTGTTGAATTTGATCAAAAAAAATTGGACTTATACTCCAGTGCAAGGGTGCTCAATGCATTGATTGCACGTGCGCAATTGTGCGCCGCTGATGCAGTCTCTTTGCAGATATTCTGCGTTGCGCGTAAAAAATGATAACAATAATCCAATGCAAAATGAAAGTATAACATAGCTATTCAGTTTGTGGCATTTTGCAATGCGATTCAATGAGTGGGGGATGACTGGTTGTTACATCCAATGGTACAATTCACATACGTACCTTCAAATATGAAAAGAAGAATCCACTGGTTTCTTTTAGGCAACACACAGAACTTTCTCTAACAACGACCGCTGCTCCTAGTTTAACTTCCCCCCCGTCCACTCTTAAAGATGTACACGTATAATTACAAATGTTACAGGACTTACACAACCCGTCCACCGCTGCTTTAGTTAGCAACACAGTCCGGGCCACGTAGAGCAAAGACGAGCTAGACGTGCTTATGTTTACTTTCGATATTAATGGACAAAGTTAAAAAAGTAATGCTGTTTGTTTTAAGATGCAATGACTGTCGGAGAATGTGAATAATCGAAGAAAAAGTGGTTAAACTGGATGAGATTTTCTTTTTTCCGAGTGGGAAAGGTCTGGTCTCAAGCCGAAGTAGAAAGTGCAGGATGAGATGGTGTGTAATGTTAAAATTCCACCTTGGCACAGCCTGATCCGGGAAGAAAGCACAGACAATACAGTGCACAAAAAGCTCATTCTGTATTCTTCTTAAAACGGTTTGGGGAACGTCATCATCATCATTATCACCCCCCCCCCCCGCATCGGTAGCGTGCGAGAGGATGCCTGCTTGAAAAGTAGATCTTGGGGTAAAAAAAGTCTGGCCACCCCTGCTCCAGTGCGACTTCTATATGCTTTTAATTTTCGTTTTTATGGATTTTATGGCTGTTGCGACTTGTAGTCCAGAAAATACGCTTATGTGTTTTACTCAAAATGACCAACACAACACACCACATCATGTTTCCACTTCTTCAAGAAAAAAAAATCCTGCATGAACAGCCTTCGACCTCCCTTCAACCAATTTCAGGAAGACGGCCAAGAAGAGAAAGAACACACGGACGAAACAAGGACGGAAAAAATGGGCATGTGTGTGTGTTTTGCTTTGTTTGTGCGTCGTTCAGCGTGTGAAAGAGAAGCTGGGGGGGGGGGGGGGCGCGGATCGGAAGGTGCGAGCTTCTGCGAACGCCGCAGCAACAGAAAGCGCTGAAAGCGGTGAAAATGGCCGCCGTCACATCCGTCGTGCGTGCGACGGGCATTTCCCGGAACGCCGCCGCCGCAACCGCGGCGTTGGAACGTCGGGGCCGCGACGGCCTTTTGCTGTCTTCTATAAAAATGGTGGCGGAATCAGCGAAGACTCACGCACGCACACAAATATTCCAAGAACCGTTTTGAAGACGCTCAACCCAACCTGCTTGTTTATGGATTAAGAGGAGGAAGAGCCAAAGCCAAATCCTCACCTCAGACCTCCATTTTTTATAGCGCTCGTCCTCATGAGAATCTCAACCGAGCTGCAGCCTTTCCCAGCTGACGTTTAGTACTTGACGTAAACAGCTGAACCCAAGGTGGGATTTCCCCCCCCCCCCCCATAAATTTTTATGTTATTTTAGCGTTGTTGTATTAGCGCGACCCCCGAGTTGCGTTTCTTCCCATGGCCGCCAGCCCCTCGGCCCCTCCGGAAGACGAGCCGGCAACGTTTTGCGGCTCGGAACCTTCGCAATTCAATTAGGGCCGCAGTCCAGCCGTCTAATTCGATCGAGCTCGTGCGAGAGCGATGAAACAACTGGCATTAGCTTCACCCTGCACGCACACAAACGCACAAATGGGCTTCATTTCATTTCGTTTTTCAGGTCTGATCCAGTCAGCATAGTCTGCAGTCTGCTTTTGGTGCATCTTCAGTCACTCTCTCTGTCCCGGACACCCCCGAGGTATGAATTATATCGAGTCACAAACGACACAAATTCAAAGCGAGAAAGACACTTTCTTCTTCTTATTATTTTAAAAAAATGTGAGGAACCACTAACATGATGCGGAAAAAATAAATAAAAATCACCAAGGCGCTGTTGATGATCTCATTCTCGACTCGACAGTTTTTTTTTATAGAGTGGACGATATAGTTGACTCAGCAGCAAACGGAAAATTTATTCCCAACACTACTCAGGCGCACGATTAATCACGTCATTGCCCTCATGAATTTATATTTACAATCTACCGGATCGAGGCCTGCCGGTAGACCTTCCACAATAAATAGAGAGCAAATAACCTACAATTAGATTATCCCGTTTAATCCCGTGAGCATGTCGAAAAATATGAAAGCATACGGAATACATCTGTGAAGTGATACGTTGCTTTTCTGTATCCTGGAATAAAGCGATGACTACGCATGCCACCCAAATATCTCAAATGATCTTTTCTTCCTAAAAATCAGCCTCCTACAAATATATTGTAAAGACATCAATTATGAGCATCAAAATTGTCCCATTGCATTAATTGACTGTCCATTGTTGTACTGCCTGCCTTGACCAGCTGGGGGCAAGCCAAGCAGCCATATTTGCTGTACATGGACATCTGTACATTATATTTGTCCTCGCTCCTTGCAGAGGATAAAGAATATGTGACTAATTGCTGTCATGGTGAAAGTCTAAATGTGTTGCTGCACCATATGTGCTAAAATAAGAGTTGGTTAAAGCTATTAAGTTGAAGACTAAGTAGATGATTGTATCCCACGATACCACCCTCTCGATTTTCCACTGAGATTCGATTTTCACAATCATAATTCATTCATAAATCGTACATACAGGTAGCACTACAAAATGGTGACGTCACTATCCAGGGTACTACTACACCGTGGCTTAGGTAGTGATTCACAACACAGCCCAAGTCTTCCTGCTCATGTAGTGCAGCTTGCGTTGTACTCAATGACCCAAAAACAACTTTGCCACAGACGCTCACAAGTGTGATAGTCCCAAGGCTTTTTGGGAGCACATTGAAGATGAATAAAAAAAAATTATTCTGAAAACACGGGATGATCACGTTAAAGACATTTGCTAATCAGGCCTCTCCGGAGCGAAGAAACGCTCAAATTTGTCCCGATCATCTGTTTGTGAGCGCGTGAGTACCCCTGTTTACGTTTGTGTATTTGCGTGACAGTGCACGCGAGGTGCCAGATGAGTGGAAAGCGGCTTTCCTCCCACCCTCCAGCGCGCGCTGCCATTTTTCCCTCGGCAAAGCGTATCCCCTAACGCAGCAGGCACCGCGAGCGCCGGATTAGCCGGAAATTTGGGGACGCCTGGGAAATGAGCTCCGAGGCTGCGGCGTCCCTAGAAGGTCGGCTCGGGTCTCCTTAACCCAAGTCGACACCGTCCTCCGCCGGCGCAAGCTAATTCCGCTCCAATACAAAACACGTGTCGAGCGAAGTCCTGCGGTTCGCGGGGGGATGAGGACTGAGCCCCGCTGCTGATAGGAAAATTCACCAAGAAGGCTTTATAATTGCCTGCAACTTCTGTCTCAGTTGAGCTCCCCGACTTGGAATCATTCATTCGGTACCAAGATACCAGAAGTTGATGTCAAAACAATCCTATTATTGCTCTGACCTCGGCAGAAAAATCCACAAAGTCGGCGATTTTGGCTCACTGTACGTCCCCAAAGTCACGATACACTAAGGCTTTATCTAGAGCGAAACATTTAAGATTCTTCTTCTTGTCCCGTTAGGGTTCATCTGAGATGAACGCATATTTGTATGGCACAGTTTTACGACGGATGCCCTTCCTGACGCAACCCTTCTCTCTGCATCGAGCTGCGGAGAGAACCTTACAGCACCTGGCATTCCAAGGCGGTCTCGCATCCAAGTACTAACCAGGGTCAAACCCGCTTAGCTTCCGAGATCTGACGAGATCGGGCGTTATCAGGGTAGCGCGGCCGTAAGCCTGAACGTTTAAGATATTAATACGAAAAAATTAAACTGGTAGCACACCAAATGTGTGTACTTTTCACGCTAGTGCTGCATGTATAGCTGAGCACAACCAACGGTTTTGCACCGATCGACAGCTAAAGCCAGCTGATGACTACGGTCTAACGGACGTAAACCAGACGCCGACTCCAGGACAGGAGGGGGAAAAAAAAAAAAAGATGATAGCAGAATGTAAACTCGGTGCAGTATCCGCTTTGGGAGCTCGAGTCGGCAAGAATGAGCCGTCCTCAGTAATTTGGAGGTATGTGGGCTTTGGAAAAAACAATTTGCAGCAGAGCAAGATTTTGGGAAGGACGTTTGGAGGAAAAGTGCTCCGAAGCAACAAATATAAACACAACAAACGTGTTTCACCGTCTGAAACAATATCACCGTGTACTGCATAAGGAGTGGAGCACAATCAGTATACAAGTGGCGACTTCTCAGTGAACCCAAGCAATACCCAAACAAAGTTCGATTGCCGACGCGTTCAGCGGGGTTACGTCATGTGAGTCAACGTCCGCCAGGCGCAGACATTAGCGATGCAAACGCTTATTAGATAGCAAAAGATGTGATACTTCACTCACAAAAGTGCGCTTTCAGAAAACGCTTTACACGCTTGGACAGACGTTACAAAATACCGCCCCCCGGTCACATTTTCATCCAGTGGCGTTTCCAAAACTTTACAACGAAAGTAACGCGAGCCCCGTGAAATGGATTCTTTCGTTACAACCACGGACTTTGCTGTCCAGCTGGACAACTGAACCGCACATCGGCATGTCAGTCCATTTTAGAAATGGGAATTTTGAAGTCAAGACTCGATGTCTTCGAAGTGCTTTTCCCCTGATGACTGTCAGTGACTCCATCCATCCATTTTCTACCGCTTTGAAGTAGCTTCAGCGGGGATAGCCAGACTTCCCCTTTCCCCAGCCACTTCTTCCAGCTCTTCCGGAGGGATCCCGAGGCGTTCCCAAGCCAGCCGAGAGACACAGTCTCTCCAGCGTGTCCAGGGTCCTCCTAACCCGGAACGCCTCACCAGGGAGGCATCCGAATCCGATGCCCCGGCAGCCACCTCATCTGGCTCCTCTCAATGCGGAGGAGCAGCGGCTCGACACTGAGCCCCTCCCGGATCTCTAAGGGAGAGAGCCCGGACACCCTGCGGAGGAAACTCATTTGGGCCACTCGTCTCCGGGATCTTGTTCTTTTGGTCACGATCCACAGCTCATGCCTATAAGTGAGGGGAGGAACATAGATTGACTAGATCGCCTTTGGACTTACCACAACGGACCGATACAAAGTCCGCGTCACTGCAGACACCGCACCGATCCGTCTGTCGATTTCACTCGTGAACAAGACCCCAAGATACTTGAACTCCTCAATAGCGCCTGACATAAAAACTGCACTTTTGACTTTCTTTTGTATTTATTGATATGAATAAATCATCTCTCGTTTCATTGAACCGACGTCACGCCACTGAAATATTGTCTCTCTTGCCCAGCCCCGCGACAGCTAAACTTCCTTTTTCAGGTATTATCGGGAAAGACACGAGGCCGTCAGCGTTTGACAGATGAGTCTTTGCAGTTTTTGTAAGCATATCATTAAAAGGATTCCGGGAGATGATTATGTTTAACAAGCGGAAGTCGCTACGGGTGCCTTTTCATTAGCGGAGGTCGTCGCGGCCCTTCTGCTACAAAGTGCGTCAAGAACATTCTGCTTTGAGAAACTTATTTTTTAAATCTGGACAGGTGGTGTTTAATATTACAACGCCACAATTGGCAAAGCACAGTTAAGGGAATGATATTTTTGCGAGAATGCCATACGCACCATCACCAGCTAAATGCAAAAAGAAAATATAGATTCAAAGATTTTAAAGCAATTTTGTCCATTTCCAGGCATACTACAAGGATGAAATTCTCCAAGAGATTTTATCCCATTCCTTACTAATGTGACATATTTAAAAATATAAATATTTACATACACTCGACGGAGGGACCCCGCAAAGTAGCAAAAACGTGGATTTTTCGTCATGGTGCGTGCGTGGCTGTGGGTGTACAAAGACCCGTTAAAAGCTGCTCACAGCAATAATTACTTTTGTATATTGCGAGATAGTTTGCCACGCTGTGAAAAAAAATAAAACAGGAAACTTACGGGAGACCTCAAACTTTTGCTCAGTACTGAAAAGAACCCATGAGCACACGTTCATGCGCGTTAAGCTCCCAAGACGTTTGCGAGCACAGGCGAATACGTAAAATGTCGCACACGAGCCACCCGAGCCGCCACCGTCTCGAGAGCTGATATTTACAGTAATGGGCTGCCTTTTAAAAGGGAATGTTGCTCGCACAAACAAGCAAACAGGTGGAAAATTATTTCCCAGCTCCCGGGCTTATTTTTCCATTATCGGCTTAACTTTGGCCATGAGTTGTAGCGGCAGCGATGCCACGGCCAGGCCAGTTTGAACATTTCGCTGTGCGCTACATTCGGTTGGCTATTTTTGCAGCCTGGTGCGACAGGGTGACCATATTACGCTTGGCCAAAGAGAAGATGATTAGTCACCCATTGGAAGCAAGAAAAGCCGTTGGAGTTTGGATGATTTTTTTTCCTTTGACTTGCAAGGGGGCGGCACGGCGGGGCAGCCGGTAAAGCGTCGGCCTCGCAATTCTGTGGTCCTGGGTTCAATCCCGGACCCGCCTGTGTGGAGTTTGTAATGTTCTCCCTGTCCTTGCGTGGATTTTCTCCGGGTGGGCACTCCGGTTTCCTCCCACATCCCAAAAACATGCATCATTCAAATTCATTGGACGCTCTAAATTGCCCCGTCGGTGTGATTGTGGCAGTCTCAATTTGACGGGCGACCAGTTCAGGGTGTCCCCCGCCTCCTGCTCATCGACAGCTGGGATAGGCTCCATCCCTCACGGCGACCCTTGTGAGGATAAGTGGCTAAGAAAATGGATAATGGATGGATGGACTTGCAAGGGGAAATAAAACCAAGTTAAAAGCAGTGAAGGACGGCAGTGAAGCCAACTCGAATCAGCAGAAAGCAGCAGTTTAGCTGCTGAACAATTCTTTCAAGAACTTAAAAAACAACAAAAAAAAAGAAGGTTCAAGTTGTTAAACGCGGGTCCCAGTTGAAGTTTAATGTAAAAGCAACACCCGCTTGGCTTAATGCTAACAAACAACAGAAAACGCCATAGTTAGGCTAACGAATAGCATCGTCGTAGCAGTGCTGATGAAAGGATAATGATCTTGTTTTTTTTTTTTTATTTTAGAGTTTGAGGTATTAGTATCAAAGTCACTGCGTGACATGTTGCTCTTCTTAAAAAAAAAAAAAAAAGCACTTTGTTGTCCAAAAAAATGCATTTTGATTTTTCTTCTACTCCTGATTGCAAACGAACGGAAAAATCCCGAAACAGGTAAAAAAAAGTTTTTTTTTTTCTTGGTGAAAAAAAGAGAATCTACTCTTTCTTTTGGTAAATTTGCATTTCCCCAAAACCCAACATCGTGTGGGTCTCGGAAGATGAGTCCAAATTGCTCTCAAACAGCTGTCAAAACGGGCCAGTCTGCTTTCAAAACAGCTGCCAAGAAAACGAGTTCATATTTTCAATGCGTTTGCACACCTGCACGCCACTCATGTCCACTCCTGTTTAAAAATATACGATTGAACTTATTGTTATTGTATAACAATATAGGAGAAAATGTTGTCTCACTCCAAGGATTAGTCTAACGCAAGGTTCACTTCCAGGTCCTTGGCCTCTTGATAGCTCTTCAGCGAATCACTCCGATACGGCCGCGAGGCTCTGGTGATGTTCAACAGGTCTTCGATACCGCAGAGGGAAGGGATGGGTGGCGGGGGGGGGGGGGGGGGGTGGCGTATTTCCATACTGTGTGATAACTACCATCTGTCAATAGAGTGGAAAGCGAGATGAAAGGCGAGCATTCATGCGGCGCTGCAACAACATCTGGAATTTTTACAGAACTCCTGCTCGAAGTGGCCACGGGAGAAGGGAGAGACAAATGTGCAATGGTGAAATTACAGGCCGGGCGAGCCAACATATGCACGCGGCGTTGGAAAACCGACAAGGCTACAGAGTTAGGGCGGGGGAGGGGGGGGGCTGGAATAAAGAGTTGTTCCTCACACGGTGATGAATGACAGCTACGGAGACGGCCCGGGCACGTCCGCTTTGTCGCCATTGGTCTCCGTTTAAGCGGGCGTGACCCGCCTCCGAGATCCGCACGCCGGCATATTCCATTATTTTTAATGACGGCTCATTAGCGGCGCAGGACAAAGTGTCACTTGATGCACGCAATAGTGCAGGATTTGAAAATACGTCGCGGTAACCTGGTCAGCTAACGAGCCTGCGCAGCGCTAATGAAGTCACTCAAACTCTTTCTGGACGTGTTTACGCGAGCGGCGGGAATTCGAGAGTCGATAAAAGCGGTCTACTGAGCCCGTTTCACGATGGCGGTATTTTGTGCGTAGCGGTACTTTCAGGACCGGAACTGACACATGGCAGAACCTGTGTGGGACGCAAATTTGTAACGGCGGGACACCGCTGTGAGAAAGAAAGAAACCCCCAAAAAACTCAATTGGGTGAGTATTCTGGAGAATCAACACCTACATGGAATTGTCGCAAGATATTTTGCATGAATTAACAGCTGATAATTTCAAGTATGTTTGTCACAATAATATTAGGAGATGATCCGTCACCATATCAGCAACCGCAATGTTGCGCCGTTATCACGTTGGGTCCTAAAGACCAATCAGCTTCCTCCTCTTCCGCGCCGTGACGGTTCAACTAGTTTGCTTCCACTCGCCTTCAAGCATCTTGCGAGCATCTTTTGAAGACCGTCCCGTTCCCACTCGTCTTTATTTAGTCGAGGGGCTTCACCAAAACCGCTCGCCCCCCCCAGTTTCACATCTGGAAGTTGGCCAGAGCGAGTCAAAGCCCTCGCTCAACCTCAAGGTCCTCCGACGCCCGCGTCGAAAAGCGGAGACGTCGCACTTTCGCCTTCGTGTCGCGACGCGCGCCCGCCGTTGTGCCAGATGACGTTGGGGTAAATCGAAGCTTCTCATTTATGACACGGCCGAGAGGATGCACGTGCACGATTTCCAGATGAAGGAGGAGAGGAAAGGCTAAATGAGGCGACTCGGGCGCGATCGGATGTCAAAAGTCGTTGCAGAGGCGAGGAAAAGAATGTAGGACACCGCCACCCACTCGACGACATGGGAAATGTTGATCTTCTCCCGAGGCTGATATGAACACATTGTCGTGAACATGTTTTTATTTTCCCCTCTATTCATTCGTCCACAAACAAATATTTAGGTCACTTCAAGGAAACCCCGAGTTTTTGGATGCAGACTGGAAATGTTCCCATTTTTTTATGGCTTGACTTTCCTTTGCATGTCAGGTTTATTTATTTAGTTATTTATAATTGAAAAATATTCCAAAATTATTATTCAGGGGGCCCGCGTAAGCAAAAAGCAGCTCATTTCTCTCGAGCTCATCATTTTTCTTCATTATTTTTCTTGAATGCATGCAGCCCACAGCGTCAATAGTAGCCCCGTTAACGAGGTATCAAAAATATTTATATATTTTTTTTCATTGTGGATTACCTTCGCAATGCAGTTCACCTCCACCCCACCCCAGAAAAAAAAAATATATAAAATTGAATTGCAAATCAGTTTCCCCTTTTTCTCGACATGGCATAACTGTGACTGTGTTTTATTCCTTTGGCCCCCCCCCCCCCCTGAAAATTTAAACTTTCCCTTCTTCCTGAATTGGAAGAATGAGAAGAAACTGAGTCGAACAGAAGGAGCACCCCACCCCCACCCCCACCCCAAAAGTTCACCGAGATGCGCTCCAAGGTGCCCTCCACCCTGATGAGGCCGCGAGCAAGCACAAAAGAAAATGGCTGGATGGAATTTCAAGTCTACAGATGATAAACTACACGTTATGGTTTGACGTGCCATTATGGGATATGTGCGAAGTCAACGGTGTTTTGTATTTTTGGTTTTTTTTTTCATTTTTTGAAGTGCAGTCCTTACTCGTTGAAAATGCATCGGCACTGCAACACAACCCGACTGCGAGGCTTTATTTCCCCTCCTCAAGGACAACTAGTTGCTAGGGGCAACTGGGGCAAGTGTCACACTGGACAAGGTAGCGTCCCCCCCCCCCCCCCCCCGATTTTGGAAGCGACCGGGGGTGTAAGGGAGAGGGACGGATAAGGACCGATTGCCTCAGGTGCCCGCACGCCGCGGAGCGCTCCAGATTTCACTTAACGGCCTCACGGCGAGCAAAATCCCCCAAAAATATCATCAGTTTCCCGCTGACTCCAATCATCCCTCCGTGGGTCACTCACTATTCTGTAGCCTGAATCGTACAAGAGGGAGGAGGGTGACGGGGTTGGGGGTGGGTCGGAGGGCGGTTCTCTTGAACAAGTCCAAACAAAGGCAGCCGCCAGCTTCGCGACTGAGACTCCCTGAGGTGCGGCGGAGCTGACGGACAGGCGGCATAAAGGGTGCGCAACGCGCCGTCCGGTCAGAACGGGGGGCGTCCCGGAGAAACTGAAGGGGGGGTGGGTGAAGAAGCCTTTCTTTCTGGACGGGGAGGGGTGGGGGAGCAGCTGGTGCTGAATTCTGTCACTTAGCCCAGCAAAACACACGGGAGGTGCGTCGGCCAAAGGGACGAGACCGACATCAATTGACAGCATCGACCTCCCCCCTCAGTGGCGACGTTCGTCGCAAATGTCTCAAAATGTTCCGACTGCTCAATAGAAACGACTCAATGCGGGAATCGGGCGCCGAAGCGCTCACAAAATGCCGACCTCTGGCAAAACCTGGATAAAGGCCGCGCATATTTTTTTTATTTTCGATTGTCTCTTCATTCGAGCGTATCGGTCTGAGTCCAAAATCCTACTAATTACTCCAGAGGATCTTCCTCCTGTTAAATTATTCTGCAATCGTTTGCTTCAAGAGGGAAAACATTTGAAATAATAATGATTTTTTTTTTTTAATGAGCAGCACAGTGGAATTGTTGTTAGGTTTTTATTTTGAAGTTGGCCTCTGCAGCTTGTCATATATATTAAAAAAAAAAAAAAAAAAAATGGCCGCCGCAGCCAACCTGCAAACTCGAGCTGGACGCCTTGACTGGACGCTGTCCCGACCGCAGTTTATAACACCCTCACATGCTGTTGCGCCCGACATCAACACCACCTCCAAATTTTATTCAATCGTGAGTTTAATGTGCAGGAAAAAAAAAAAAATCTGAGCTGTTATAGCTACAATTAGCAGTTAGAAGCTAGCAACCTGAGAACCTGGTAGCTGGCAAACTACAAAGGTGAAAATAAATAAACTAGCCTGGCCCAAATGGAAGGGAACGTGCTAGCTAGTAGCTACACACATTCTCATGACGTTGAGACATGGAATGATGGAAAAATTGGCAGCCTGGATGCAGCGTTTAACAAGTTTTGTATTTTTCCTTTTGTTTTTTTTTTTTAAACGACAAAAATGTACATTCAAGTGAACAGCATCGAATAAAGAAGATATAAACATTTACAATACAACAGGAAGTTTTGACATCTCAGGTACCGTATTTTCCGCACTATAAGACGCACTTAAGAGCCTTTTATTTTCTCAAAAGCTGACAGTGCGCCTTATATATGGAACAATATTGAACCTTTAGCGCACAATGTAACCCCAGCCTTTATTGTAGCGTCTATTATATGCGCCTTATAATGTGGTGTGGCTTATATATGAAAAAAGTTTTAAAATAGGCCAGTCATTGAAGGTGCGCCTTACACTGCGGCGCGCCTTACAGTGCAGAAATTAGAGTATACTTCTGCTACAACGTGCAGTTATTGCGTAAACGGGCCCGGCACGTCACAGTTTTATCAGATTTGAGTTCAAAACAAGACAATGAAATATGATACCAAGCCAACAGACATGGGGAGGCTAACACTCAAAAGTGGCTTTGAATTGTCAGCCCCGAAAAGCAGAACTAGTTGAAACGGGTATATGTGGAGCTTGGTGACCCACATGTGCCGAATGCGTAAGTCATCAAGACTCATTCAAGCGCTGACGTGACAAGAGCAAAACAACTCAAATCGGGATTTGCGCCTCAACGCAGACCCGACTGAAGATGAGAAAAAGAAACAGATGTCGAAATCCGCCCGGCTCCTCCCGGCAACGTTACTCCCGCCGCTATTGTCGGGACTTTAATGGCTGCTTTTTAACGGTGCCGCACATTAAGTAGCTCAATTGTGGCTGCAGAGCAAGGCGCTGGCCCCAGAAATTGAACGGTGAGCGAAGGGACGGACTAATTAGCCTTTAAATGTGTCATTGAGTCATCTAAAACACGGCAACCCTCGGCTATTCATCCGCCGTCTTCTACTACATCCTTAACCCTGAAACAGGAAGGCCTTGGTTGTCTGCTCTGCCTCCCATTTGTCCAAATCAATGGGGGCTGTTCAGCCCAGACCCAGGAGGTCAGTCCATTTAAGTACCCGGCTCACACTCGCTCGGGGAGGAGTGCGGGGGGGGGGGGGTTGCCTTGGCAACTGTGCTGCCGCTGCTGCTGCTGCTGCTGCTGTTGTGGAAATTGCACCTATAGAGGACCTCAATCCAACTCTTTTCCCGGCTGAGGTGATTTGCGCCCCAAATAAAAGATGACGGTCGTTTCGAGGTATCGATTCAAACATTCACGCAGCCTCGGAAATTGAACAAAAGAAGTCGCAAGAGGATGTTCGACCTGCGTTTTCCAAAGCAATCGAGGTTTTTTTGGGCGTCACACTTCAAGGGGATGTCACTGAAATGTAACTTTTCTACGGTTGGTGTGCAAATTGTTTACTCTCTGGAGTGTCTGGGCATCCATCACGTATAAAACACTACAAACGGGTAAATAAAATATACCATCTCCAGCCCAGACTGCCCCCAGATAGGCTTAAGTACAACAGCGACCTAATGGGGATAAGCAGTGTAGATCCAGAGCCGCTATGAAACTCTACAAAGGCAAAAGGTAAGCAGGGCTGCATTGCGCTTTGTTAAATGTTCAGATGAAAATGAGTTAGCACTGTTACCTTCTAATAAGCGGCATTTATGTGATTGCTTTTTCTGTCTTCATAGGCGCTAATTTGAAGTCAGGGCTCCGTCAATCGTTGCCACGGTAACAAAAGCCAGACTCGTCATTGGCCGGCCGGCCAGTGTATCGGGCGGGGAAGGTCCCTTAAAGCGGGCTAACTTTTCAGGAAGACAAGAAATATACGGTGTATAACGCGTTTCACGTTTGACGAAAACATGTCACAAACGTGTTATTAAGCCACCTGGAAACTGTTTGATATTGTTGGGGGGGAAAAAAGGCAAAGTACGTCTCCTGAAATATCAGTTTACCTCGTCTTCTTCCTTGGCCACGTTCCACCACGACATCTAACGTTTCCACAGAGAGGCTCGCTGCAAAAATATAGTGCAGAAGCAACATGCCTTTCGCTTCTTAAGGACGGCTACCGTGTACTTAACTCAGGAGGACTGCCCCATAAATCACCAAAACGGCCTCTGTTGGGCTTACCGTGAACCAGCAATTTGCTCGTAGGAAATCTTGATTCTGCTTGTTTACAGAGGTAAACACGCATCCAAGTTAAAACGGCGGTCGCTGACTAAACGCGAGCGCCGCAGAAGCTCGCAATGTGATGAAGAGGCTGCGGCAGATTAGTTTTGGGCTCCTGGAGGCAGAGGGATTATGGCAGGGAGGCAGGGGGTGGGGGTCATGTCAGCGCCGCTCAAGACTGAAATCCCCGTCCATTGGCAGGCTTCGGATGGAAATGCCACGTGCAGAAATTCTCGACACGTTTGAACCAGGCCGGAATACCATAATAAATGCGGGCTTTTGGGGAATCTGCGAGGGTTCGAACTCTCCCGCAGAGAGCAATAGAGTACATTTGATCAGGTCTGGTACACGTAGAAAGACAAGACAACGTGAAGCGCCAGCAAAAGACGGATCTACGCATTTCATTAACACATCCCAGTTTCCTGGGTAAATTTGACCGCAGGGTGTCGGAAATCCCATTAAAGATCGTTTGTCCTGTTCAAAAAAAAAACGTCAAGATACACACCCAAAACCTCCATCCAAATCCCTTTGGAATTCGGTTACCTGGAAGATACCGAGATCATTAAAGTCATTTTGAAAATCTGCATCTCCAAATGAGATATAACATTTTTCCTTGAATTGTTTCTTCATTTCTGACCTGAAACCGTTTTCCACATTGTGACCCGAATACCGCAGTCGCATCAAGTTAATGATTCGAGGTTACAGTGTTCAAATTTGGGTTACCTCGCTGTAAACTGAGGGTACTTTGCAAAAAAAACTTGAAACGTTTTTTTTTTTTTTTTTTTTTGGGGGGGGGGTTCCTGTAATTCAAAATATGTCATTTTGACCTGCAGAGACACATCAAAGTCCTTTCTGCAGCTCCGTTTTTAAGATGACCTCAACATAGCTTATAACTCGTATCAGAGATATTGTGTCATATCTCATTTGCACGATCGAGTGAATCCCCTCCCTGAAACCCGAATGTTTTCCTAGTGACGTCGACGTAAAAATATCAGAATTTTGGGCTTGCAGAGAGCACAAATCCAGCAATGGCCGTCGGAGATGCTTGGCGTACGCGCTTCGTCGAACACCGCAAAGTATGCCGCTCCACCCGGGCACTCCACAGAGGTCGAATACCTTCTTATCAGCGCGCTAACAGGTTCTGCTTGGACAGGCTCAATTAGCTGGCGCTTAGTAGTAGTCCCAGAGCGGGGCCGCACGATCTGCACAAGAACCGTATCAGCAGAACCACATGGGGAAACGGAGACTCACAAAGGCTCGACTGTGCCGGCTTGGAAGGAAAGGAAATGGGACTCCGGGAAGTAAGGCTGATCGGAAGATGACGGCGACTCTCTGGGTAACAATCCGGAACAGTGATATAATTGGGCATAGTAATTGATTAGTCGATGGATTATTACAGAGAATTCTGGAAGTGATTGTTGATTAATGGCGTCTTCGAGAAAGTCAGCTGCTGTCCTGGAGGAGAGCAAGAGCGGGTCCCATTTCAGATAACGTTCCTTTGCGAGGATTTGTGATTATAAATATTCAACATTTGCAGCACAGTGCAATTTGCCTTACTGCACTCCAATTACAAGGTAGACAATGTCCACAAATGTTTTGTTCCGTCCCCAACGCGAGCTAATTCCCGGATCGCACATTTCCCGGCCAACACGACGACAACTGCGTTTGTTAGAAGCATGAGCGGAATCGTCGCCAGTCACTCAGCGGCGGGAAGGCCGCCTGCCGGAGTCGCGTGCGCACAGATGGAATTAAATCTGCTTTCGGCTGGCACGTTTCCGCCGTCGCTGCCCTTTAGAGGCGCGGTACGATACTGTGAATGAGCCGTCGCTAATCACTCCACCGCGGAGTGATCCCGGTAATCCCGCAACTGGGAGAATCGCACTCGACTTCGAGCTCGTGATGAAAATTGCGTGAACGCGGCGCTTCCGTGCGCAATCGCTCAGGGGGGGGGGGGGGCCGCTGCACGGAACAGTACCGTACCGTGTACTCGCCGTGTGTCGTCGAGAGCCCGGCGGAAATGTACGGCGGTCTCTCGGCCGCTCTACGTAAAGACTGAGCTGTGTTGTGTCTTCTTCTGTTTCCTCCTGCTGCCCCAGAGACAAAAGAGCGCTGAAAGAGCCACCTAATTGCAAGCAATCCGTCGAAAATGGGTCATCGACGTCGGCGTCGCGCTCCAAATGCACCGCGTCCCCAAAAATCAATACGCAAGTGGCTATATTTAGGAAGAAGGTCGCGAGGCAGAGATATTGAGGGTGACATCGACGCACTGGCTCTCCTGGAGGTTAAGAAATCTTATTTTCGGAGTACGCGCCTTGTTAAAATGTCTTCTCCGCTGAGGGTTGCTCCAGAGGCAGAAGTCCCTCATGGTGTCTAAATGTCACATTCTGCTCCGAGTCAAAGTCACAGCGTTCCGGAAAGTACGGCGCAGTAAGCCGCCCACGTATTCACAGCTCACAATTCAAAGATTCACCCATTCGTGTTGGGTTTCCTTCTGTGGAAGCTAGCCCTAGGTACTCACTAAAAAAAAAAAAAAAAAACGGACCAATTTGAGGTGTTTGCACTCCTGATGTGTCAAAAAATGCTGCTAAATCTCTGTCGGAATAGGAAAGCGATACAGCGACAGAAAAAAACAAAACAGTTCGTATGTCAATCGGAAAGCGCCATTGTCTAAACTTAACGCGCAAAGAGTAAAGTCAGTTTGTTTCAAAAATACTTCTGGTCCAGGAACATAAAATAAAAGAGAACCAGTACGTGTTGGAGTACCTGAGGGTGCCTTCTTGTGACGTGACCTCAACCTTTGCGGCAACAAGTTCATTGGGCTCCATTTGCAACTTCAAAACTGCACATGACGGGACCTCCCCCTCGGATTTATTTCCTGGGTGCTATGTTCTTGATAAACACAGATGGCAGAACGCATTCTGGATGTGATAAATTACATTTCATGTTAAAAGCTCAGCCTTGTTTATACTCGACTGTCTTGTCGACACAGATGTGCGTATGAATTCTTGCCGCTTCAATGACTACTCCCATCTTCTCTGAGGTGTTGTTTTTTTGTTTTTTTTTGTTTTTTAAATCACAACCATTATTTTTCTTTACAAACCTCAGCCGAGTCAACTTATGTGTTTGCAGCTACTGAACGCCTTGCCAAGAGCATACCATCACGCCGTGCGGTCAGGAGATGATCTTTAAGGACTCTTTCTTCTCTGTTTCGGCGCATTCCGTCTGCCTCTGAGCCGGCAGTTTTTCCTTTATTTAAGCCATCACCACTCGTATTTGCGCAGTGGGGAGAGGGGTGGGGGTGGGGGTTCCGAGACAAGAGGAAGGAGGCATCAAAACAATCTCATTAATAACCGCGACTAATGTATTCCAGGCGGTTCTTGAAGTTGCGGAGAAGAGATATTCTTTTGGAGGAAGGGGAATCGGGCAGGGGGTCCTGGTATGTGTTGAGGCAGGGCTGAATGTGCGCAGACGTGGACGTCAAAAGGCTTGCTAGAGACGATGCAGCCCCGCAGTAATCAAGAACACCGGTCTCGGCAGGAAGTGAGCATTTCCCAGGCTTCAGTGGGGCGCGGAGGGGGTTACTTCATTTTGGGCCCTGAGGAGTTTGGTACATGATGTTTTCTTAAATCTGTTTATTGTAAAATGCGTCGCTCTCTGCCCTGAAGCACATCTCCTGATCACCCCCCCCCCCAACCCAACCCAACCCAGCTACCACCACCACCACCACCCTCTTTAATAACATCTGCAAAATAATGTCGTGAAAATACTCCAATGTTCAAGAATTATAGCGCACTCTACGATCTTTTGTCTTGCTGGAATCAGCCCACTGACAGAGGCAGGTCCTGTGTCGTGCTCATGGGCAACTGCGTATCCCGCCCCATAAACTGCTGGATCTAGTTTTTGATACCATGACTATCGGGGTATAGCCGAGTTTCGCAGACTGCCCTTCTCATCACGTCGACAGTTAAGCGTCTGTGTGATGCCGGAGGCTTGATAATGGCGGCGAAAGTCCGCCTGCCGACGAGCATTTGGCCAGTGGCTAAGGCTAATTTGTGGACCCTACAAAAGTCCATGCAATTCTGCATAGCTTTTAAATATGTCATAATCGTGGAGTGGAGTTTTTCTGCATGATCATGTTTCAGACAGGGTGTTGGATTGAAGGGGTCTTTGGATCTTTGCGTAAACTACGTGGCCATGTCATGGTTTGAGAAATTGAGTGTGTGTGAAGTTATTATGTAAATTAGCCCCAAAGTCCAGAACAGCTCGCTCTCTGACACACTTTCGAAAACGGGTAGATAATAAAAGAGGAATTTTTGTGTTGTGTAATTTCATTTTCCGGGTAGGCGGAAACTTCCGAAGCTAAAGTTAAGCTAATTTCCCCTAACACGCCCCCTTTAATTCAATATGTAGCAATCCTACGCCGGCTTTGTTTAAACACGTTGGGATGCACAGGAAGTGGTTCAGTTTTTCCCCAGCGAGCAAAATTGAGCAATTTTCTCATTAGCTTGATGTCGGGTCTCACCTCCTCCAACTCCACGAGACTGGGATCCAACCAGAGGATCCTTCAGGGCTTCACAGAATAAACTGTGGGAAAGCAGCAACAATGACAGCGGAGAGACCTCAGCGAAGAAGGGCAGGGATGGGGGGGGCACATCATTCACACTCACCGCTACAATGTCCCGGTCGGAAAATCGAGAATGAATAGATAAGGATTAGCAATTGCCGCTATGCCTTTCATCCACCAAAAGTATCCTCTGGATGAACCCGCTTTCTTTACACGGGATATAAGAACGGAGCGCCGTGTCGACGCGCACCTTCTCCCTGGAAGCTCGGGAATTGCACCAGAGAGCGGCACGGCCTCATTAAACAGACTGTTTTATTTGCTTTGCAGCGGCCCAGGGGGGAGTAAAAAAAAAAAAAAAAAAAAAGTTTTAACAGCCAGAAAATTCACTAAGTAGTGCGTTGATAAAGCCAAGCTGTCCCCCACAGCGACGGAAAAGCATCGCAACCCCCTCACCCCCCCACCACCACCGCCCGCCCCCTCAAACAGGCTTCCGCAATTAAAATCAGGTCGCCGGAGCCGATCTTGTCGTCCTGCTCGGCATCAAGTGCGCTCATCCTGCTCAATGGCTGAGGAAAATGAGCGGGCCCGACACAAAGCGGCAGTGTGTGGGAATATTTGCCATTGCAAAGAATCCGACAATGCAAGACTGCGATGATCAGATGACTTCCAAACATCTTGAAATCCAAACGGGCAGAAACATTTCATTTGCTACGAACTGGGTACGATTTTGCACACATGAAATCATCTCTTCACATCCTCATTAAGAAAGTCAAACGTCAGCTGCTCTAAACAACTGCAAACTACAACCCCAACGATAAACATCGTGTTGAATTAAAACCTCTCCGACGGGGTAAGTCCACAATCGACTTCTTTCTTTCCAAAGGGAACATAGACGTAAATTTCTAACGTCTTAGACAATGTTTTTTTTTTTTTTTTTTTTTAAATGTGAAGAATTCATTGCATCATGAATAAAAAAAAAAAAAAAAACAGCTACAAAATATCGTGAGCGGTGTATTTGAGGTGATCAACACGGCACACTACAAATCTATACCTCCGCTGACAATCGTGAGTTTCTTCCCCCAAACCGAGGCCCAAGAGTCCATAGATCAACCAAGCTCGGTGTAGAGCAAAAAGGATTCGTGACTGGAAATACTGAACGGGTTAAACATTGACGATTGTTGCCTTGATCGTTTTTCAAGCAGATTTTCAAGCAGATTGAGGAGGAGAAAGGAAATTGACAGCTGGCCTGACTTTGATCGAACGTGAAGACAACTGCTCAAATTTGGTTTGATTGCCGGTGCGTATATCACGCGTAGGTTTTACGGAGTGGTCCTATTCAATTTCATTTAACTGCGTAGGTACCCAATATAGTAGCCGTTGAAGTGCAGTTTTAGGAGCATCTCAAAGTTGAGAAATGGTGTCTGACATCTGGAATGTGCCAAATGTATTGCTCAAACGGCAGGAAACAAGATCTCCGCAGTCGATATCGAATTAGCAATGTGTGACGGGAAATGCGATGAAGCTCAAGTCATCATAGTCAAAGCTTCAGTGGGGTAAAATTATGAATGGTCCTGACTTTGCGGTCCCGAGAGTCTGTCTCCAGCCCATCTGGACATCAACACCAAGAGGACTTTATGAAAAACCTGTCAAGAGTTGCCCGCTAACCCCCTCAAAAAAAAAAAAAAAAAAAAAAAAAAGACCTCAGACTCAAAGTGAACGAAGAGCCAAACTGTGTTGGAGGTGGTGCTTTGCTTCCCTGATGGATAGAAGCTGCGCTACAAACTAAGTGTTGGTATAAGGTCCAGACTGACAGCCCAGCCAGGCTGGATCAAGACCAATGTGGCTTCTGAGCCAGCGGTCCGATGAGAAAAAAAAAAAAAAAAAAAAAATGGAATGACGGGCTGGAGAACGAAACAATCTGTTGGGCAGAGAATCTGAAAAATCTCACAACGGACGGACTGCAATGGAAAGACGACGCTCACAAGTGAAGTACGAACTGGCTGGTCGCGCTTTCTATTCGAGGTTCAATTCAATTCTGGTGGCGGTGGTGGTAAAAGCCATTTCAAACTGAATTTTAAAGACACGGAGAAGTCTGTCGACCTGGGATGTCAAAGGTTTTCCCACCGAGGGACACAAAAATGAGACGTCACCTTGTGAATCAGCTAAAAACAACTCAAAATGCTGTAAGTCAACATTCTTGGGGGGGGGGGGCTAAATCTCATCTCGGTGGAAATAAAGCAAAGTTATTATTATTGCCGTGGAGCAGCATTTTTTTTATAATATAATAAAAATACGGGGATATCCTTTAACTAGTCATAATGTAATGGAGCAAAAACTATCCCACTTTGATGTTATTATTTTGACATGTTTTTATGATTGAATGCAATCAGGTACTACTGTACTTCTCTTGAGCTACTTCTCCAATTTGTTCAGTAGGATCAGAGTGAAAATGAGCTGATGTTAGCCATGCTAGTTAGCCAGCTCATCCGCTTCGATCGACAAGAGTACCAGTAAGTATTCCACCAGTTGTGCACGCGCTAACTCTTGTAGCTGCTTGCAAGGGTTCATTTTAAGACGGCGTTATACTACTATCTTGACGTTACCTTGAATTTGTCACAAAGTGATGAGTTGCGGTCTGGAAACGTGGAAACGTGGAACCACTGCCTTCTCGAGCCATTCATCTTCGTCAGCATGTTTTCTCTACTTCTCCTCTGCTCGGTCGCAGTACCCCAAAAATTCCCAAAGAGACAACATTTCGCAGAGCGACAAGATCATCACTTTCCGCTAACACCAAGAGCAGCAGGGCAACTGGTATTGCTGCTTTGAAACACTTGTTGACTTTTCTTTTTTTAACTAAGCCGGGTGTCTACTTGTAGAACTGAAATCTTTGAAACTCTCCGAAAATGTTCACAAAACTTTCAAAAAAAAGGAAGAAAAGTGTCAACTCTTGCGGCATTCAACCTTTGCTTCATTTTTTTTAATTCAACAATGTGACTTTCTCTCATGATTTTTGAATGCAGGCCGTGTTTCATTTTCTTATTCAAATATGCGACAGGCAATAAAAAGTGTGCGGTAAATGGCCCCCGGACAACCCTGGCTCAGGCTACTTCCTTATCATTCAAGTTTTGATCTATGCTCGGATCCGCAGCAAGACGCTTTTGCGCCGACTGTTCGTTCGCGTCCAGCAAAGCAAGTACGGCTGAATAAAAGGCTCAGCGTTGAGGAAGTCGACTTGTCGATTCGTTTCGGTTTGACGAGATCATTTTTTGGCCGGCCAAATTCATGACAAATCAGGAATTTATCTGCTCGAGGGTGGCCGGTTGAGCCTCGTTACCGTCACGGAGCCACACAACAACTAAGTTTTGAAATGGTCGCAGTTTGAAAAGCGAGGCGGCCAACTCGCAGTTGGGCTTGAAACTTTATTGGCACCTTCTGCGCATGGATTGACTCAAGAGGCTTTCCGTCTAAAACCGTTGCTCCGCTTCTTTGATCCGGACACATGCTTTATCTATCAGCCTCCCCGAGTCGACAGGGAGGCATGAATTCTTCAACCAGACCAGAGTCCAGGACCTCTGAGAGGGTAAACGGGATGTTTGGACTAAGTCCCAGCTGCGTTGCAGATGCGCATATGGAATTGAACAGTTGTCGTGATGACCTGTCCAGGCGTTGTCAAGCGTAGCCATCAGTTCCCCCGCTTGTCACTTTGCTATTCTTCCCTTCGCAAACACCCGCCAGACTGTCCGACGTTATCAGGACTCCTGGTTCTAGGGTTGAGACGGCGATAGGGCGCCACGAGTAGGAACCGGGGGGGGGGGGGGGGGGCCCGGGTTGAGCCTCTTTGAGCGAACAAGATGAGCGATCACGTGCAAATGGATGTGCACTTGCAACCTGAGATGCAAAAGATGGCGCTGGGATAACGTGCGACGCGCAGGGCGAGCCGTGCTCCGCTTTATGGAGCAGAACACGACATTTGTGTGCGGGGGAACATGTGGAAAACGTTACCGGGGGGAAAGGGGGCGCCTTAACGGGCCGGGGAGGGCGAGCGCGATTCTCGGGGACGACGGGCCACGTTATCACATCAGCGCTTGATGGATGGGCCGTGAAAAGGAGCATGATGAAGTATACGTGCGCGGGTATAAAACGTTAACGGTGCACGTACGGTTCCTGCACATGTGCATCGCAGGGGGATTTTCTGCACTCGCTTTAACTTAAAGGATTGGCTTTCCGTCTTCCCTGATTCTCGCGTGCTGTCAAGCTCGAGTATGGATGTGTGCGGGATGCACAACAGACAGCGAAAGACTGATGGACAGAAAAGACAAAGAATTTTTAAAAAAAAACAAAAAAAAAAAAACCACACCTGGCCAGGCTGAAATCTCATCAGAGACGAGACGATAAAGCCGAGGAATGTTTCCAGGGGCGTCCGCGGACACCAGAACCGCGGCTAACCGCTTTGCCTGCTGTCACCGACGACGCCGTCCTTAGCTCAGTCGTGTCACCGAAAAAAGACGCCGAGCCCGAGTCCCACCGCCTGCGATGTCATTTTTAGAGAGGAAAAACTGGCGCTGAGCAACATCTGCTCAGGCGCCTCGTTGTATTCGACACATGCAACTGAACAGAACCAGAAGAATCCTGCGTGAAAACGGGGGCTTCTCGTTAGACACTGGCGGGGCATCCAAGCGCTTTTAATGGAGCAATTATTAATTTTAGGGTCACGGTGAGCTGGAGCCTATCCCAGCTGACTTCTGGCAAGAGAAGTCGGGTTCACTTTGGACTGCTCTCCAGTCAATCACACCTATGGGCAATTTCGCATCCTCAATGAACCGAACGTGCGTGTTTTGGGGATGTGGGAGGACCCAAAGTAAACCCGCGCGTTGCAAATTCCACACAGGCGGACCTGATCGAGATTCGAGCCAGGAGCGCCTCGATTGTGACGCGGGCGTGTCAACTACCACCACCCCGCGTCACGATTGTCATTAAAAATGGATTCATTGTTTGTCGCGGGACCATTTAGAACTCAGACGACGTGGCAAAGGAGTGAAAATTACGGTTTTAACTTCCCTTCTCTGTTTTGGCAAGGCAGCACGGTGGAGCAGCTGGAAAGCGTTGGCCTGACATTTCTGAGGTCCCGGGTTCAATCCCGGACCCGCCTGTGTGGAGTTTGAATGTTCTCCCCGTACCTGCGTGGGTTTGCTCCCACATCCCAAAAACACGCAACATTAATTGGACACTCTAAATTGCCCATAGGTGTGATTGTCTCTATGTGCCCAGCGATTGGCTGGCAACCACTGACAGCTGGGAGAGGCTCGAGCACTACCGCGACCCCACCATGAGGATAAGCGGCTAAAAAAAAAAATGGATGGATGGATCTTCTGGCAAACTAGTGTTGGCTTCAGCCTTGCTGCTGCAGTTTTCTTAATCTTTTCCTTATTTCGTAAGGCAGTTGTCTCTGGCACCTGATAGAACTCTGAACTTAACGGCTGCAATATTTTCCGAGTATGACTGCCCGCCATCAATAAACTGTAAATAAAATTCATGTTACAAGCAGTGATGAACAGATCGAAGATTTGCTTGGCCAGAGTTAGATCCCAAATGTACATATTTACACTGTAAGGGATTTACTGTGTCGATCCAGATAATCCAAATATCAAATAGTCTCGTCTCCACTGTCTCTCTCTCTCTCTCTCTCTTCCTCCCTCGCTCCTTCCCTCCCTCCCTTGTCTGTGTTGTAATGACAGCTACAACACCTGCACTCCAACAGCAGCACGATTGTGAGGTCACACTCGCGCCAACGATCTGAATACAAACACCGGCTGGCAGATGGTGCGCGTAGGCATCGGCAGCCGAGATGAATGCTGTCTTATCACCGAGCCACACACACACACACATGAGCACACTTCACTCCATGCTAATGGAAGGCTGCTAGTTAAAATGATGTTGACAGGAGCGGATCAAATCCGTCATCTCGTACGAGTGTGTTTGTTTTGCCGACGCAAACAATCACAATCACCCACAACGCTGAACGCGCACTCGTGGGCTCGTCTCGCTTCATTTTGTGATGCTAATTTGAAACTGGCGGCGCGGTGGAGCAACTGCTTAGCGCGTCGGCCTGACATTTTGCATGATCTCCCTGTCCCTGGGTGGCTTTTTTTTTAGGGCACTCTATTGATTTCCCACATCAGAAAAAACCTGCAACATTAATTGCACACTCTAAATTGCCCCAAGGTGTGATTGTTAGTGCGACTGTTGTCTATCTCCGTGTGCCCTGTGATTGGCCGGCGACCGGTCCGGGGTGTACCCCGCCTCCTGCCCGATGACAGCTGCGATTGGCTCCAGCATGCCCGTGACCCTTGTGAGGATAACTGGCTCAGAAAATGGATGGATGGTTAATTTGGAAATAAGGTGCGCTTGTGTCACACGCGTCACGGTCGCATGAAATGAAAAAAAAAAAAAGGGACACAATTGAGCAAAAATTATTTTTAACCAAATGCATTTTGGAGATCAGGAATCAAAGTTAAAATATGGTAGCTAATTTACTAGGAAATGAAATCTTCAATAATACAGAGAAAAAAATAGCACAGAATATTTTGCGTCCATTTGCAACATCGTATCGATTGCGAAGAGGGATTTTCTGCAATGGCGGCAACCAAAACAAAGTCGGCAGGACATTAGCAGCACACTTTGCGTCATCGACCATCTTAAAGAGGGCGAATAGCAGCTAATAGTTACGACTATGACATTCACGTCATTCGTTTTTATTTGATAATATGCCCGAAAACTGAAATATTGCTTTATGTTAAACTGGTCTGCAGTGGCTAAAAAGTTGGGGGTGGCTGTTAATAATAATAATGAAAAAAAAATGAATGTAAATAAGCTGTGGAATTTGACTCACAAAGCGCAATCTTTCATCTTTGCTTGCGAAAGTCCTCAAGCCGCCGTTTTCATTTGCATTTTGACATCTCACAGCAACAAAAGACAATCATCCAGTCATCAGCGCGCTTCCCTCCCAACCCCCACAACTCCTCCGTTTGTCGATTAGCGGCACCATTAGAAGACGGCGGCACCGGGGGAAATAAAGCCGGCGCTGTGGAATTGCCGGGGCCGCGGCGCTGATTTCTACCTTTAAATCTTCTCCAGACGGAGCGATTTCAATAATTGGGCTTCACTCGCTGAATTAGAGGAGCTTATTGAGAGCTTGCACCTCCTCTTTTCGGTTTTATTATGCTCAATCTAAACAACCGTTTTAGATTCCACATTGAACTGGTCGCATTGTCTCTTATTCAGCGTAAGGTCGCTCACGTGTATGCGACTGGCTCTACAGGAGTAAAAAGGAACGATGAGCTTCACTTTTCCCTCGAAAATGCCTCAATGGCTGTTCCATTTATTGTACGTATTCAAGAAACCGTGTGCCTGATGTAGCAAAGCAGCCCCAGAACAAAACATCTTCCACGATTTACAGTCGGTACACGGTTGTTTTCTCAGGGTGATTTGTATTAGCGTCAAAGCTATGCATTTATATACACTTTATTTTTCAGAATTCTAGAAAGAAATCCCTTAAAATGTCACTTTCAAACAGGGGTCACCAACACGGTGCCCGCGGGCGCATGGTAGCCCGCGAGGACAATTTAAGGTGCCCTCGAGGCATGTTCGAAAAACACCACAGCTTTAAATTTTGAATCTGATCTGCTAATCTTATTTAAATTTTGAAAATACCTGTGATGTCACAACATACAAAAAAAATTAAAATGAAAAAAAATGGTATGTATGTATGATGAACTATGAGTGAAGTTTGCTTCAGACAAGTCACGTAGCCCTTCGTACAATCAGTTCTCACGAAGGCGCCCTCAGCCTCAAAAAGGTTGATGACCTTTGCTCTAAAACATTTCAACAATTTGAATATCAAATGTGTAAAGTGTCACAGGTTTAATCTGAACCTGATCCTGATCGCACCTCGGGCAGCAATTTCCATTAATCCAGTGCAACACTTTGGGTTGTAAATTATGTATTGTTCAGTGCAGGCTCGCTTTTATAACAGTTTGCTCACTTGGGTCACGAAGTACCCAGATGAAGCGTGACGTCGAGGGCTGGGTCGACCGCTGAATAGCTCAACTGCTCCATTCGCTCATCACCACGGCGCAATTAGAAAAACATATGGGAATTTTGGCAATATAAGGCACAACTAAAAGCCTTTAATTTTTTCAAAAGCCGACGGTGCGCCTTATATATGGCTCGATATTGAGCCTTTAGCGCATCTCCATCTAATGGACGCATTACGTAACCCCAGCCTCTACTGTAGCGTCTATTCTATGCGCCTTATATATGGACAAAAAAAAGTTTTAAAATGGGCCATTCGTTGAAGGTGCGCCTTAAATTGCGGAAAATACGCCACATGAAATTGCAAATCTTCAAATCGAGACTCTTTAGAATTGTGGGTAAAGGCCTGATAAGTACCGGACGCGCCAAGAAGTGCGTCATAAACGCGCAGATGGGCGATACTGTACCTTTTCAATTCCAGTTTGCGGTCATCGCCACACGCCCGACCGGTGGCATACGTGTATGCCTGAACGCAAATGCGCCCTGAAAAATGCCCACTATAAATGCAAATTCCAGCAAACGCGTGCAAAATGGTCTAAATATGTTGCATAGAGAAAATATTTCTTGATGGTGGCCAGTGAAGTAATGAAGAGATGAGATGACCCTCATTTCGATCGACTGCTGTAAGAGTTACCTCAATCCAACGACACGCTTCGCACACTTTAATATCAGTTATTTTCTGTATGTACGAATGTCTATTTCTATATTGAGGCTTGCGGATTTATGTGCTACTTGGCCGGTTGTTTCATCAGCCGTGTCGGATATGAGCCACTTGATACGTACACGCAAATACGGCCGATGGATGGATACAGTCATTGAAGCCGATGAAATTGGATCTGCGAATCCAAGTCGTGATGAGTGTCACTTTTAGCCCTTCACGGATGAGAAATGAGGAATTTTCGGGGGCCTTTTCTGCGATGTTTACAGTTGCCGAAGAAGATTATCTTGAATCTTGGCCACACGGCGAGCCACACACGCTCTCTCGGGACCCTTCAACTCACAATCGCTCGGCCGGAGATTCTCGGATTACAGTGGAAAAGCGCACATGGGCATTGTTAAGTTTGCAATTCCCCGCATGAACCTGGCTGGCTTTGTACCGGCGTGAAGGGGAACACTGTCGGTTTTTGGAGAGAGCGAGCGCGAGAGCGGCGAGGGCAAACACAAGCCCGTGTGTCTTTGCATCGCGCCGTCCCCTGGAGGCCGGCGGGGGGAAATAAGATCTCCCCTTTTTTCAGGGCCATCTTCGACCCCGAAAGCCACCGCCGCGGTTCCTCCACTCCGAGGCGGAAATCCAATCTCGCTTGTAAGGCAATCACCGAGGGAAGGTCCGGGCAATTTGTTGTAAGCACCCCCCTTGTATATCAATGTTTTGACAGATTTCCTGACAACATAATTATTTGCCAGGGATCCAGCCGAGACTTTAATTGTAACACCCATAATTGTACGTTAAGCTGCGGGAATGTCGGGACAAAGCTCCGGCTGCTCGGGTTATAAATATTACAGTACCCATAGTCGCTTTCATCCGGGCGGCGTTGTGCGGTCACCGCGGCTCCGTTAATCCGCCTATGAAAGAAGATCTCTCCGGGCGCTCTCAAATCAATTCATTACACCGCAATATTCGGCGGGCGACGCCGCATCTCGCACGGATCAATTCATTACGCGGAACGCCGCGGTTCGAGAGGCGGCGGCCCGCCGCAGTTTCGAGCGGTGAGATCGGCTTTCGGGTCGTCGGGGGAGGACGGCGGAGTGCGGCCGACGCATGAAGAAAAAAAAAAATAGGGAACACTTAGCGTTTGAGCTCGGTTCTGTCAGATGCACCGCGCCCGGGCTCATGACTTTTATATAAAGGCGTTAGATCCATCTCCGCTCAGGTCGGCCGCACTCCCAGATAATGCATTTTTCCCCCTCTCATGAAGCTTTAATCACTTGGCGTGTCATGTGAGCATGAAAACAGGGTGAGAGCGACGATGGGCAAAGTACGTTGGTGGAAAGGGATACGTATCTCGGGTCGTGTCACTATGCTTAAGCGAGGCGCGCACGCATACGCACGGGCCGAAAACAAGTATTCTCCTCACGTTCCGATAACGGGAAAAAAGGCAACGAAGAATTCGTATACATTACGTTGTCGTCCTTTGAAAGGATCAGGACCACGTTCAGCCAGATTCGCCGTTTCCGATCATAAATCAGATGTCTCCTAAATATTATCCTGAGCATTGAATTGGGACACAAGCGGCCCGAATGAGTTTCCTCCGCAGGGTGTCCGGGCCCTCCCTTAGAGAAACTCGGTCATCCGGGAGGGGCTCAGTATCGAGCCGCTGCTCCTCCGCATTGAGAGGAAGCAGATGAGGTGGCTGCCGGGGCATCGGATTCGGACGCCTCCCTGGTGAGGTGTTCCAGGCACGTCCACTGGAAAGAGACCCCGAGGACGACCCAGGACACGCCGGAGAGACCGTGTCTCTCGGCTGGCTTGGGAACACCTCGGGATCCTTCCGGAAGAGCTGCGAGAAGTGGCTGGGGAAAAGGAAGTTTGGGTATCCCTGTCGAAGCTACTTCCCCCGCGACCCGACCCGGAAAAGCGGTAGATAATGGATGGATGGATGGATGGATGGATGAGTCGGGGGGGCGGCATGGCGGATTCTCAGGACTGGGGTTGAAATCCTGGCCCTGCCTGTGTGGAGTTTGCATGTCCTCCCCGTGCTGGCGTGGCTTTTCTCCGGGTGGGCACTCCGGTTTCCTCCCACATCCCCAAAAAAACATGCAAAATTAATTGGACACTCCAAATTGCCACTAGGTGTGATTGTGATTTGTCTCGACCTGGGTTGCGATTGACTGGCAACCAGTTCAGGGTGTACACCCTGCCCCCTACCCGTTGACAGCTGGGATAAGCTCCAGCACTCCACGCGACCCTTGTGAGGATAGGCGGCAAAGAAAATGAATGGATGGATGGACGAATTGGCACCTGAGTTGGAGTACACGCGTTGTGATGATTGGGCCAAATTGGAGCATTTTTACGCCTTCCGATGAAGAAATAAGATCAAATATTTTGTTCAACTTGACATTGATGACAACAACAAAAAAACTTGTCAACCATAGTATCCTGAAGTATTATGTACAGAGGCCAAAACGATGAAGTCTCATTTCCGATTAAAGTCAGCCAAAGCCCGACTATCGTTGATCTGTAGAAGATTATCCCGAGCGGTTATCGTGCGGTGCCTGCCGCGTTAAGAGTGATCTATTTTCCTCCCCGATCTGATAAGAAAAGGGTCAGGTCAGGGCTGAGGGTCAGAAACAACGTTGACCATTGACCATGGCAAATACTTCTGGCCGGATTAAAACTTGGCTTCCTATCTTGAAAAGTTTTCGGGTTACTTCTTGTTCTGGATTTTCCAGCAGCCGAAGGACTCCGACAGACGTCTGGAGATGTCGTGCGTTGGTGTGCTCTGCCGGTCGTCATCTCGAGTACACCGCAAAGAGCGGTAAGCACCCCGTCACGTTTTTCACAAATTTGAAATTCAGTGTGCGTGCAACCCAATTCGGTGCGGATTCTGCTGAGGTTTCGGCACGTTCCGCACGGCGAGCGCACGAAATCGGATCGACATGTTGTCTCTGTTGAGCGGAAAACAATTACTTGCATAATCCAATTTAGCGCCGAAAGAGCGGCGTGGCGAAACTCAACCTCGGAGACTTACACGGAGGTCACATAAACAAGCAGAGCGGCGTAATTATGGCGGGATGCCGACTCATTGCGAATCCTCGTGTGTGCCCGGTATTGGCTCCGAGCGCTCGTGCCTCTCAGCATCGCACTAAGAATGATTACACAGTTTGCTGGAGCTGCTGCTATAAATCAACGACGACACAAACTTGTACCAAGGAGTGGAAGCGGAACCTCAAAGTCGCACTTTAGTACAAGGGTCGGCAAGTTATGGCTCGCGAGCCTCTTTTTGTGGTTACATATGGCTCGCGGAGCCCTCACATTGATTTCTGTCGTGCAGAGGAGGTTTGTTCTCGTGGAGTTGCCGTAGTTAGGTGTGGCAAATGACGTAGAGACAGTTTGGCCTGGTTTTTGCGTGGTAGTCGACGTCCAGAGGTGCGAAAGGGTCTGACGCTGATCGTGTCAGAGCAACTAATTATGGAAACGATTTTGACAAAGGTCGCTCAAAGACAAAAATATGAGGAGTACTGAAGTTTTGACACCGTTTGTGGAGAGGGACGGTTCTCCTGTGTGTTGAAATTCACAGATGGGGAGGACGCCAAAGCAATTCGTACTCGACGCTGCCAATGAACATTTTGCCAACTTTGCGTAAAGAAGACGCGCCTTTGTCGGCAAGAACTGTTCACCATCCCTACCATCATGATGGCAAATCCCATTGAATTATGTTCACGATTAACAGATGGAACTCTCAACGCCTACGTGAAGCTTCATCTGATGATGTACGGAACAGACTCCAAAGCCGTGAGCAAAACCAGGAAGCACCTGAAGTCGCATTCATGGGAAGAAGCAACATCGTAACAATGTTATTTAAAAGAATTCAGAGACTTTATTGTACTCTGAAAGTGTTGGTCTTACATAAATGCGCAAATACACCTGTGTTTAGTTTTTTAGATATTGAATCGTTTCGACTCCAAAGCCGTGAGCAAAACCAGGAAGCACCTGAAGTCGCATTCATGGGAAGAAGTACTTTTGTCATCATTGCTTAGCAACATCATAACAATGTTATTTAAAAGAATTCAGAGACTTTATTGTACTCTGAAAGTGTTGGTCTTACATAAATGCGCAAATACAGCTGTGTTTAGTTTTTTAGATATTGAATCGTTTCGACTCCAAAGCCGCGAGCAAAACCAGGAAGCACCTGAAGTCGCATTCATGGGAAGAAGTACTTTTATCATCATTGCTTAGCAAAATCATGTTATTTAAAAGAATTCAGAGACTTTATTGTACTCTAAAAGTGTTGGTCTTACATAAATGCGCAAATAGAGCTGTGTTTAGTTTTTTAAATATTGAATTGTTTTTATGAAACCGACTCCAAAGCCATGAGCAAAACCAGGAAGCACCTCGAGTCGCAGTAATTTTGTCATCATTTAAAAGAATTCAGAGACTTTATTGTACTCTAAAAGTGTTGGTCTTACGCAAATGTGCAAATACAGCTGCGTTTAGTTTTGTAAATTTTGAATCGTTCTTTTGAAATGACGTTTTCAAATATTTGACATGTACGGCTCTCTCAGTGGAAAAGGTTCCCGAGCCCTGGTTTAGTACCACAGTTCGAAGGTTTGAAGGAAGAAAATCCAAAACATTAGATTGCTTCCTTTGTTGTTGTTGTTGTTTTTGTTTTGTTTTGTTTTGTTTTGTTTTTTGTTCTGTATAGATGAGGACAGATTTAGTGATTTTCAAAATGGATCTGAAATTTTTCACTTTTTAGGTTTGGAATTTGAACAAGAAGGGTTTTGACGATGTCATAGGAATGGTAAATAATGCCAAAATACCCACGACGACCAGAAGACGGAAGCTGAGCGGCACTGCGTTTGTTCACAGAGCAAAACAACAATAACACTTCTTGTCTTTTACTTTCATAAAAAATTTGCACGACTAAATGCCCGTAAAAATCCAAAAGTAGCATCAAAGTCGGGCTGACGTGACTTAAAAGGTCTCGTTTGCTTTTTCTTTAGCAACGTTTGCGGTTTATACGCGATGCCATTCGCCATCCCCGGTGAACACACACATCCGCGAATGCACACTCCAACACGTGGGGAGAGGGGGGGGGGGGGGTGGCAGGAACACAGTTATCACGGGTGCAGGTGGGGGATTTGTCGAGATGGGCGGGATGCGCGCGGGGCGACACGCCGTCACGCTGTTTCCAGCCGGAGACGCCTCGTGGCGAGCTTAAACAAGCGGCGCCACCCGCCTGGGCGTAGATAAGGACGCGCGGTACGGCGCGCCGCTTACATCGACGTTTTGAGACGTCCGATCGATGCGGGCCTCCGGTGGGGGAAGGCAAAATGGAGGCCATTTGGAAAAAGTGCCGTCTTTGTCGCGTGGATGGGGGGGGGGGGGAGAGAGACGAGCGCAGCCGTTATTTCTCCTTTAGTCAAAAGAGCTTCAACCTGCCTGCTTAGTACAATAGCTTCAAAGGATTTAGAGTAAAAAAAAAACAAAAAAAAAAAAAACGCTTTTTTATGCACTGGTAGTATTGTGCAAGTGGTACATGCTGCGTCTTTTCAAATCGATAGCGCAGGTACGATTCCTGGTCAGTTTCAGAGACCAGCGACAGTGACCGAAAGCCACAATAGCAACAATTCAGATTGAGATCAAATAAAAACCTTTTTTTTTTTTTTTTTCTCCCCAGTTTTACCCCTTCCACATTTTAAACGTATTGGGTAAAAAAATCATAATAAAATGCAAAACTATAGAAAATATTGCACATCCTCGAGTGTCTGTGGATCTGCATTTGCTTTTAAGTGTCCTGGAATGAGCACACTTGATGGAAAGAAGGCAAACTGGGGCGCTATTTGTTTCAAAGCTCAACATTACACTGACAGAAATATGTATGACATGAATACAGATTACCCAACCAAAGCTACACGGGTCCCTTAAAGGTCAAGTGTCGTCCCTATAAAATAGATATTGGAATGAAAAATTACATAAAACATTATTCACTTCAATGTCTACACGGAAAAATAAATATGAGCGGAAAGCGCGTCATCCGTACGCAAAGTTGCGGAAGTGTCATTCGATATTCAAGTGGGTCACCATATTGGCTGCATTTCCTGTCCGTGACGTTCGCCGTCGAAAACACGCTGTGGCCCCTAACATGGGAGACGAACACGGAGAAGAGAACGTCTCGCAACCAGGTGAAGTTACCGGGGCGATATTACACTATTGTTACGTTCACATACGGATCACGGCCAAACCGCCTCCCAGTCCGATCCGCTTCCACGGCGGAGATGAGCCAGAGCCACCCCGGCCGACAAGGCCGGCGGCTAGCTCGGCCTCGTCGACAAGGCCGGGAAGGCCCAGCCAACTGGCATCGACACTCTTAGGCCACCTGTCATACATACGCAGATCTTTTGTTACGTTATGAGAGACAGATTACTTGGTCCGCCCCAAATTATTATTTTTTTTTCGTCGTTTGGGACCCATGAAACTCTCGTCCTTTGCACCCGTGCGATCCATTTTGCATGACGAACCGGGTCTCTTGGAAACTTCTGAAAGGCTCCAGAGTCTTCGAGCAATATCCAGCAACGGAACGAGCCGGCATTTTCGCAAACCCGGAGGAACAACGGGCTACCTTCCCGGAGGTAAAACTAGTTGAAATACTACAAGAGCGCCTGAGTGGGTGTCTGCTACTAACGAACTTCTCAAAAACAAATCCATCGCGAGGATTTTCACGGCAGGAGTTACAAAACGCCATATACGTCAAAATCATGTTTTGTGGCGAAAAAAAAAAAACCAGATGGGTCCACGCCGGCTGCTGTTTTGTCATTAAGAACAGACTAAAAATCATGCATTTGATGACAGAGTGTAAATGAGCATTAAGTGGTCCAATTTCTTGGAGGAGTCTAAAACTACCAGAGCCGAAGAAAGAGCAAGGAAAGACGAACCTCGACACACCGTCCCGTTCTGCGCCGCCTCGTTGCCAGCTTTGCACATGCACCGCCCAATGGGTACCATCCACTCGCCGTCACCGTTGCAGTACAGCTTGATGGGCACGTCCACCTCCTCCGCGTTGGGGATGCAAACCCCTCGCGCCGCCACCAGCGAGGTGCTCTCAGCCCCGGACAAGGTTTCCTGGAACAGCGCCCCGTTGGTGATGATGCGGGCGCACTTCCGGTAGAAGACGCGCACAGCTATGAGGGACATGCAGCCGCCGTAGTCCTGGAAGGCCAGGTAGAAGCCGTTTCTGGATACGGGGCCGAAGCTCCGGACCTCGGTGTTGATCTTCATCACCCTGCCGCCGAGGTCCACCTGGGAGAAGCTCTCGTCGGCCGCTATGGTGTCCACCTTGATCCAGGGGTTCTCCATCCAGGCCGGCGAGGTCCTGGTGGCCGTGTCGGCGTCCGACTCGTAGTAGTAGAGGTTGAAGGTCTCTTTGCAGGAGCCGGGAACATTGGGGATGCTGCTGCAGTCCCTCACGGAGAACTTCATCTCCACGTGGATCCTTTGCGCGCCGCGCCGCCGGATGTACTTGGTGCGCACCCAGTTGTTCTGGTTGTTGTCGAAGACGTTGCACACCTGGTAGGTCCGGATGGTGTTCATGTTTTCGTCGTAACCGCTCACCTCCTCCCACTGTTGGCGAGACGGAAAGGCAACGTGAGCTTGACCTCAGATTGGCTGGTGGATCTGTCGAACACTGTGCGAACGTTCTCATTCATTCAGTTCTTTCGTTCTCAGGGCACCGGATCCATCGGGTTGCTTTTTTTTGTTGTTTTGTTTTGTTTTGTTTCAAGGCAGCACCGCCGCCGTTTTGAACGGAATATTAACGAGAGAGTTTTCCACTCAACGGTTCTGCTTGACAGACAACGCCGTCCCTGCAATCCATCTCAACAACTCTCAATTTGCATTCCAAAAGAAGAATGATACCATTTGTGGTTTTGGGGCTGCGGGGGCGCGCATCCAACTCGGACCATAAATAGTCGAGCTTCCACCCCAAATTCAGGCTCATGCTGTCCGACCTACTATTGTTATTCCATGAAATGATGAAACACGCTCGGACGGGAGGCCAAACGTCTTCTCAGACCACCAGAACAGTCGAGTTGGGATCGCGTCAATGCCTCGAGAACAGTTTCAACAGTCTTCAACATTCTCGTGGTTTTTATGGTTGTTTCTCAAGAGAATATGAGTCAAAATTGCATTCAGAAAGTGTAAAACTTTTAGCTAAAATGCTAATTTTGTTGAGAGAAATAAGCATCTGAAGTCATTCATAATTTTGGTTCCCACAGATTAGCTGGTGTCAAAATGTTTCGGGGTGATCAAATAACTTTTCCGTTGACTGCATTTGTGATATTATAATCACTTAACAAGCTCCAAAATTATCGGCTGTTCATTTCTTTGTAAGCAGATGCAACAAATAGAACCCAAAGTTTAGGGATACCGTAAACACGGCACGCGCAGTCCCGCCGTAAAAGGTCGACGTGGTTCTCATTACGATTAATCAGTAATAAACCCCCGCCGATGTCTGTTTTCTACCAATAACGCATTTGTTACCGCGCGCACTTTGAAAAATGTAATTATCAGGCGGGTAATCAGCTTAAGGCGACGCCGTCATTAAATTGATTACACGGCGCAAAGCAACATCACATCTCGACATCGCCGAGTCTGCCAAAAAGAGGAAGACAAATGAAAAGCAGCTTTTTTTTTTTTTTTTTTTTTTGGAGGCCCGTCCAACTTGGCACGTCCCGCCGACTCCTCCGAGCGACTTTGAACTTTGCACCCATTAATGTGATCAAGCTGGTAAAGTCATTTTCAACGCTGAATACATAAACAAGGAAACAAAAGTAGCGTGCGACCCGCCGCCGTTGACCAATGGCCTGAGAAATGAAGACGTTTATTCCTGGATGCCGTTAAATCATAAATGATATTTCAACTATTTTTGTTGCTTTCATGATATTGCAATTATGCTCTTTTGTGTAGAATACATTGTATTTATTTGAATTTTTTTTTTGGCACGGTGGATCAGCTGCTAAAGCGTTGGCCTCACAGTTCTGAGGACGCGGGTTCGATCCCGACCTCGGCCCCGCCTGTGTGGAGTTTGCATCTTCTACCCGTGCCCGAGTGGCTTTTCTCCGGGTGGGCACTCCGGTTTCCTCCCACATCCCAAAAACGTGAATCGGACACTCTAAATTGCCCATAGGTGTGATTGTGAGTGCGGCTGTTTGTCTCGATGTGCCCTGCGATTGGCTGGCGACCGGTTCAGGGTGTACCGCGCCTCCTTTGCGTTGACAGCTGGGATAGGCTCCAGCAATCCCAGCGACCCTCGTGAGGATAAGTGGTAAAGATGTTTTTTTTTTTTTTTTTTGGTTATTGCCTTTTACTGCCGCCCAATACACAATATGTCAAATTATTCCAACCATCAATGATTCTTTTCTCGAGCTTTTTACGTTTTTAAACGATTACATCCGCATTGATATCCCGACCTGTCCCACGACCGTCCCCGAACATTGCCGCATACGCGTCGAGTATATTTTGATAACATACTTCAAGATGAAACGCAACCTCCGGCTTCATTTTTGACGCCAGGCGAAGCTAACAGCGTTTATCTCTTCCGGAAAGGACCGTGATTTGTTGCATGGGGCGATGTCGCTGTCAGACGAAGGTTGCTAATTATCGCTCCGCCGAGGCTCCTTTTTCCACTTAAGTGTTGATTGAAGCTGCAGCCCGAGTTGAACCCCCCCAGCAGCTATCATATGCAGGGCAAATTAAAACATTTTTATACGGAAGATTTCCAACGACAAAGGTTTATTTTGCAATCTGTGAGAGGGAACGACCTGCAGGTTGGAACATTTGGAATTTTTTTTATTATTTTTTTCTTTTCAACTGACTCAGAGGTGATGTGAATTTTTGGGGAATATTTTTTTTGGGGGGTGGGTTAAGATACGTATAAATTTTTGATGTCGTCATCATCAGCCAACGTTTTCTTAAAGTCTGGTTAAAAAAAAGTCAAAAAAAAAAAACAATCCTAAAATAATTGAATTTGGGGGATATAAAAGTATAATTACAGGTGAGTTCAATATTGACTGAAATGTTAATAATGGAGTTAATAATAGTTTTGGGGGCTTTTTATTTTTTTTTTTTAACTTTATGACAAAGTTGGATTGACCCACTGTTGTTGTCGAGAGACATTTTCATTTTTATTTCTGCTCGGTTTTGATAAATAAACCTGCTGTAGGTTAATTTCATCACATTGAGTATTACCAAGGAGATAGAAACGATGTTTTCGGGGATTTTCTTGTTTTCCGCTTCTCTCCCTTTTGGATCGTCAAAAATTGACATTAATGCTCGTTCCATTATTGCAACATCATAATATTGAGCTAGATATTCTTGATTGAGATTTTTTTTTTTTTTCCATTTCTGAGTTGATGATAATTAAACATACTGTAAGGTCAAATTGACCTGGTCTTATTTTTGAGAAATGAACATAACAGCATTAATAAAGAGATAAAAAACACCGCTTATCTGTACGTTATACATATTTAGTTTGTAACCTTTTGGATGATCTAACATGCTCGCGTCGGATTGAGCCAGAACATCAATGCTGATCTCGAGTTAAAAAAACGGAACAAGCGGGTCAAAAAGATGAAATTTTTTTTTTTTTTTTTCATGGTAGCGTGCCGATGAAATAAGCGTCAACCGGCATTAATGTTTACGATTGTGTTTGCTTTAATTGGCGGGAGAAAAATATCCTCATACTGTGATTCCTTGCGGAGACGCCGAACTTGAAGTCGGTGTGCTTTTCCGTCAGAGTCGGGCTGGGGGAAGTGGGTCAGCCGTTGCGTGACCACCATCTACTTTCCGAGTAAACGTTTTGATTGATTATTTAGCGGCTTCTGAAAGTTTGAATTAGGGAAGGTGGCTCGGAACCAAACAAACAAAACGGCGTCTATCTTTTTTTAATACTCGCAACCGACATGGCCGCCTCTTTTGTACCTAAATGGAGCGCCGGCTCGAATGGAAGAACACGGAACACGGGTGGAAAAAAAAAAAAAAGCTTCTTTTCACTTCAGGCGAATTCCCGAGAAACATCAATCACAGCCGGAGCAACGCGCAGAATATTCCGCCGGGCGACGGCACGAAAGAATTATCGAATTCGGCCCGGAGTCTGGTCCGCGAGACCTCCTCCTCTCTACGTCTGTTTCTTTTTCTTTCTCCGCAGAGCCCCCCTTGGCCGCCGATCAAGGGCACCAACTTTGAACGGCGTGCTCTGGAACCACCGAACGGGTCGCGACCTCGACCTCGACGTCTCAGCCCGAGGAAGGCGAATAGAGGAGGGGGGTGCAGAAAAAGTCTTCCTAAAACCCCAGAGAGGCGCTTTGCATCAGCCGCAGCCGCTCCACTTCACAGCTGATATAATCTCTCAAATTAGAGCCCACTTAGCGAGGACTCTGACACATTTTGACGGCGGCCGGGGAGGGGAAAGTCAGACCCTCTTGTTACAAAAACTGGCATTCCATCAAACGCTCTCCGTCTAATTAGAACGGCTCAAATTCTTTATTCCCATGTCCTAATTAATCACCGTTGAGTGCGATGCTCGGCTCGGCTCGGCTCGGTCCGGACCATCTCCGGGTCCAAAATTCAACAAAAGGGGACGGGAAAGATGCAGCTGGTCAACCGGCTTGGCCAGATCTCAAAACTTGATGGTCAGGGAACAGAGTCGGGATCTTGGGTGGTCGACCTCACTTTATTGCGCGCAATACTGCAGAATCACATGATTCCATTTTGTTTTAACGCGTTAGTAGACGGAGGTCCAAATGTTTGCCTCACAGTTGAGAGATTTTGTGTGAGTTCGCCTGAATTTTCTCTCTTCAAGTCCCAAGGTGAGGCGCGAACAAACGACAACTATAGCGGAGCACAAATTGGATCTGCTTCACGTAGAGGCAGGAAAAAAAACACAATGTTGTGCAAGACGAGATTGAGGGCAGGCAACCGGAGAGCAGGAAAGTCTCAGCAACGCGGAGACTGCGAAGGACCAACTCGGGTTCGAATCCGTCTCGATGTCGATTCTTTAAATTTCCATTTGTAGCCACAAACGTGAAAATGAGCCTGCTCACCCTGACTGACCAGGGACGAGATACTGCATACGAGTACCTCGTACTAAAATGTGCTTCTGACGGTGGAAATATCCATCCATCCATTTTCTTCATCGCTTATCCTCACAAGGAGCGCTGGAGCCAATCCCAGCTGTCAACAGGCAGGAGGCGGGGTTACGCCCTTAACTGGTCGCCAGCCAATCGCAGGGCACACGGAGACAGACAAACAGTCACACTCACAGTCACACCTTGGGGCAATTTAGAGTGTCCAATTCATGTTGCATATTTTTCGGATGTGGCAGGAAACCGAAGTGCCCACCCGGAGAAAACCCACGCAGGCACGGGGAGAACATGCAAACTCCACACAGGCGGGGGCGGGATCGAACCCGGGACCTCGGAACTGTGAGGCCGAGGCTTTAACCAGCTGACCCCACCGTACCGCCCGGTATTTGTTCAATGACATTTTGTGTACGTGCTTCCTGCAGTGTCCTTTTTTCATTTTTATTTGAAATGTCCAATCAGATTTCAGCGTCCAGCTGATCCGCCGCGCCGCCCACAGTGGAAATATTTCAAGCAAATGTTCAAAAATAACCGTAAAATGTACGCGTCAAAGCCAAACGGCAGACTTTCTGTCTTGTTCCGCACGTCTTCTTGAGACTTTTTTTTTTTTTTTTTTTTTGTCAGACATTTCAACCAATTAGCATGTTAGTAAAGTAAAAACTGGCTTTGGGGGGCTGAAGTTTTGGAGTAATGTGATTGGAATTTGGTGTCTCAGGGCGAGTCATCAAACTTCGCTGCCAGACTTCCTGTGTCTTTTCAAGCATGGTTTCTAAAGACTTACTTGGGGGGTGTGCGTTGTTTGATGTGTTCACCGAATTCCACGCCGCTAAGTGAACCTGCCTTCTGGGGGGCATATTTTTTTTTTTTTTTTTTTTTTTAAAGGCTGAACACAACTCCAACATTTGTTGAGTTTTTGAGTGGGGCGAGAGCCTCAGAACGTGCATTTATTTATTTTGGGCCTCCAAACAGGATACGAAATGTTGGCTTCTTATTGGGGTTTTTTTTTTTTTTTTTTGTATCCGGGCCCACATCGTGATCGCAGGTCACGAGCAGCCATTGACCTTCCCACTCGCTCGACGAGCGGCGGGGAAGCCGAGGGCCAATTAAACGAGAGCCGACCATCTGCAGCTCGTAGCGAGACAAAAAAAAAACGAATACGCAGACAGGTGGGGGCGACCGGGGAGGGGGGAACGTTTTGAGGTAGCCAAAAAAAAGACCCCAAACAAAATGTGTGGTGATGGAGGGGGCCCCTTTTTGTCCTGTCGCAGCCCCTTTGGCCCGCTTTCATCACGGCCAGTGGAGGGAAGCAAATGGGGCATAATAAGAGCCCAACGATCAAGCGCCAAGTGTGAAATTAGAAGAAACGTCCTCATTTTCACAGCTTTCGGCCGAGAAGTGTCGCGAGAGGGCGGCCCGAGCGGAGGTAACGCCGGTGCTGCGCGTCACCACGCGTTAGTCTGAGCCCTCGACCTCTTCATATGAAATCCTGCGAGCTCATTCCCACCTAAATATGACTCAACCGAGCTGATAATTGGTTATTTTCATACGTACATCATGTAAGCGAACTTGTGTAGTCCTCACTTCCCCCCAAGCAACGAAGGCAAATCGATCTCGATTTGTTGCTTCTTGTTTTGGCTTTTAACAGAAACCCCATTTTTGTCAACATTTGCCAGCTTCCAAGCAGAATGGACCTCAAGGAGTCAAGTCTCGTATGTGTCGAGCAGACCAGGAAAAGCTCATCCACGCTTTTATCTCAAGTAGACTTGACTATTGTAATGGTCTTCTGACTGGACTCCCCAAAAAGAGTATCAAACAGCTGCAGCTCATTCAGAATGCTGCAGCTCGCGTTCCGACCAAAACAAAGCGGACCGAGCATATAACGCCGATCCTAAAGTCCTTGGACTGGCTTCCAGTCAGGTTTAGAATAGATTTTAAAGTTCTGCTACTGGTCTAATAAATCACGAAATGATTTTAGGTCCTGAATACATGAAAGAACCCCTGGAAGATGACTCAATTGTCAAAAGAATTATTTGTCTTGCCGCCACGTGCGGTGTCACATAACCGAGGATCCGCACGTCATCTGCAGAATGCGCCGCGGCGGTGAGGCCTCGTGCGGGCACGACGCGTCGGGACGTCTGCTTGCCGGCGATAAAGAAACCCGGCAGCCGCGCGAACGGACTCCCGAACAGACGTATATTTTCTTTATTTACGTAAAAGTCAGCCAGTCGCCGATTGCATCGTGTCGGCGTCAGCGCCGCGAATTTCAATGAAGCGACGCGCAGACGCCGATGCTACATCATCACTGACAGATGTAAATCAATTATTCACATCGCTCCATTTTCCGATGCAGTCTTTCCTCGGGGGTAAAACTCTCTTTGCATCGAGAACGCAGGAAGCACATCCAAAGCTGCGGTAAAGAACTATTTGTCGTCGGCGTTCCTTCCTTTGCGGGCTGTCCAAATGTCGTCTGTGGTCACCGCAAATACTTTTGGAGCTAACTTGGATTTGTTCAATGAAGAGCCGAGACACATTTTCACACAGCTCATCTGAGTTTTGCTCCTGCGAGTCGGAGACATTTTCCTACCCTAAAATCTAGTCGAAAAGTCTAAATCAGATAAATAACTGGATGAGCCAAATTTTTCATCAACGGAAACACAAAAAACTGAGACAATTGTTTATGGGCAATAAAGGAAAGAGAATTGCTGTTAGTCAACACCTGGACTCTCTATCTTTAAAAACCAAAGACCAAGTCCGAAACCTTGATGTTCCGATTAATTCCGACCTGACTTTCAACAATCATACCAAATCACAATCACAAAAAACTGCCTTCTACCATCTGAAGAACATATCGAGAGTCAAGTCTTGCATGTGTCAAGCAGACCAGGAGAAGCTCATCTACGCTTTTATCTCAAGTAGACTTGACTATTGTAATGGTCTTCTGACAGGACTCCCCCCAAAAAAGAGTATTAAACAGCTGCAGCTCGCATTCTGAACTAAACAAAGCGGTCAGAGCATATAACGCCAATCCTAAAGTCCTTGCACTGGCTTCCAGTCAGCTTTAGAATAGATTTTAAAGTTCTGCTACTGGTCTAATAAATCACGAAATGATTTTAGGTCCTGAATACATGAAAGAAATGCTTCCGGTATGCAAACCTGGTAGAGTTTTGAGATCAGGTCAAATCGTGGAGCGCAGAGTCCAATGCAAACAAGGCGAAGCAGCGTTTAGCTATTATGCTGCACACACAAACGGAAGAAGTTGCCAACAGAGGTGAGCCCCGAGTGGGAATGTTTGAAATCCAGCTTGAAAACTCTTCTTTTTTCTCATGTTTCTTATCCACTTTTTGATCATATTACTTGCACTTTATTGTTTTTAAACTCGTTTTAAATGTTTTATCTTTTTGTTTTCAAATGCTTTTAATCATGAAAAGCACATTGCGATACCTCGTGTATGAAATGTGCAAATAGACAAATAAATTTGCTTTGCTCTGCTTTACCCGGTCCGCTTGGGCTCAAAAGCCAGACTCTTGTTATGATCCAACGTGCGGGGGCGGACCCAAATGCAGGACCCCCAGGCAAAGGAATGATGTTCAGTGGGATTTATTATAAACTAAAGTCGTGCACAGTCCAAGAGAGCAGGATCCAAAAAACGAGAAACAAGGTCCGATAACTATGAGTCAACTAAAGAGCATGACAAAAGCGTGACTGGACTAGAATGGAGCAACCCAGGATGAGGTAACGCACACTCAACGCCAAGACTCCAACCTAAATACATGGTCTAGTCACAGTGCCTCATGTGAAACAGCTGTGATCGGCGACAGGTGTCAGAGATGAAACCGCTCAGAGGGGTGGCCGGGCCACGCCCGTCTTGGCCGTGGTCCAGCCTCGCACACGACAGACTCGCCATTGGCCTGGCGGTATTTGGGGCGGGGTGAGCGGTGGTTGCATTGCAGCAAATGTCGTCTTAGGAGGACACGTGAGAACTGCTTGAAAAGGTGGAAAAACGAGGCACTCGCACGACTCCTTTAGCAAACATGTCCCAACAAGCTTCCTCTGCATCTTCGTGCAGCGTCTCCCCGACGGACCAGCGCTACAGCGTATTACGCTGTAATTAAAAGCAAACCCGAAGCAACTTCCGGGCCCCGCGCCCGTCGGTCGCTGAGTGGCCGCCGTCGACAGCCCACTTAAGCTCGTGGAAGGGACGGCGAGCGGGTCAGGAGGACATGTTGACCGCTTAAGTCCGGGATGCTCGATTGCTCTTCACAGGGAACAAGTCATATTCTCCATCTTATGACTAATTTGTGGCGATATTTGGAGGTATTGTTATTTGTGTCCATTTTCTTCCTCGTGACGTGTGGGCTCCTTTTCAAAATGAGTCCGCGTACCAGTTTTTTTGGTTTGTCGCCCCACATTCACCCAAAACAAAACTGCAAACTTTGTGCATACTTGATTCCTAAAGTATGTGCCGTCTGCGCCGGTTAGCTAGCGTGGGTGTCAGCAGCAGGCCCGCACCACCAACACCACCAATCCCCCCACCGCCGGGGGGGGGGGGGGGGGGAGATGAGCTTTACGTGGATTTTCCAGTGTCTTTGGGGTTAAGTTTGGCTGAGAATTAAAAGGAAGATTCATACGAGAAGAGCTGCAGGCGCCGCAATCAAAAACACAGGAAGGAAAATTCCGACGTGACTAATTTGACATTTTAATGTAACACAACGCGGGAGTAGAATAACGCCAACCGACAGAACATTTCTGCTCCGACGTGTTTGCCTTTCCGTCGGGCCGCGAAGTATCCGGTGTCAGGTCGGGATGAATTTCATGACTCTCGGCCGGGATGTTACCGATCCGCCGGTTGAGCCCGCGTGGGAACATGTCGCCGGTTTCGCCACCTGTCGCGGCGGGCGGGCCTCAGGGCGAGGCTCGCGCTCCCTGCCCTTCGCCTGAAGAACAATAAGGTACTGTGGCGCTTCGAGATGTCGGCTGATTACGATTTTCGGATTTGAAATCAATTTCAATTCTATTCATCCATTCCAGTCTGCCTCCCTTTTTTTTTTTTTTTTTTTTTTTTTTTTACTCAAGAGCGCTGCATATGTTTGTTTGTCATTTTACGGTTATTTTTGAACATTTGCTTGAAATATTTCCACTGTGGGCGGCGCGGCGGATCAGCTGGACGCTGAAATCTGATTGGACATTTCAAATAAAAATGAAAAAAGGACACTGCAGGAAGCACGTACACAAAATTTCATTGAACAAATACCGGGCGGTACGGTGGGGTCAGCTGGTTAAAGCCTCGGCCTCACAGTTCCGAGGTCCTGTGTGGAGTTTGCATGTTCTCCCCGTGCCTGGGTGGCTTTTCTCCGGGTAGGCACTCCGGTTTCCTCCCACATCCCAAAAACACGCAACATTAATTGGACACGCTAAATTGCCCCAAGGTGTGATTGTGAGTGCAGCTGTTTGTCTCAATGTGCCCTGCGATCGGTGTGCCCCGCCTCCTGCCCGTTGACAGCTGGGATAGGCTCCAGCACCCCTTGTGACCCTCATGAGGACAAGCGGCTGAGAAAATAGCTGGATGGGTTAACTGAACTGCTGATGAATTGAACGGCCATTGTGCTACTCCCTCTGGTCTTCCCACTTTGACACACACAGACGGACGTACTTGAGCTTCTCACAACTCCTCCGTACTGCAGAATGACGACTGTGTCAGTGTGTTGCCGCACCGTTTGTGTTCAGACGTCAGTGGCTTCATTCAAGGGTTGTGACAAAGGTGCAATTCCTCTGCCGATGGAGTGTCCCATTATGCGTTAGCATTAGCATTAACCCGTTCGTGGGCAGCGTCCCATTTTTGGGACATCTTGATTTTCACGCATTATATCCTTCGGTATATCAAAATATTTAAGTGTTTTAATCTGATTCTGATTCTGGATTTTGGGACGATCTACTAAAAAAACCCAAGTGCCCTCTCGCGGGCAGTGTCCCATTTTTGGGACAAGATTATAAATGAGTAAAGTTACCATATAACAGTGTTATTTCCTTGATTGTGGCCTGTTAGGAGACTTTTAGGAGACTCAATAAGGCAAAAAAATTGCCACAATCCCATGAATGAGCTAAGCTAGCTGACCGAAGGCTAAGCTATCTGGCCGTTTTCAATACACTGCACTTTGTTTTGTGCTTAGTTTGAGAAACAGTTGCAAACAGCTTGAAGTCAATTTTTCGACAAAAAGATGGCGCGCTGTGACAAACCCTAACGGGACAAGCCGAAAGGAAAAGAACAAGATTTACTAATTATACGGTATCTGTCAAAACTGCTGGTTGTTGCGAAGTGAGCTGAGTCCTTCCCACGATGAGCTTACGATCAAATCCAATGAAAAAAAATAAAAAATGAAAAAAATCTGACAAAGGACGGCTCGTATCTCGAGACAGTTGCTCGTCTTGCCCCTCGTATCTCAAGTCACAAACGTAAATGTGAAAAAATGTTTAATCATAATGAGACCACCTTTGCCTCAATTTGAACCAAAAAAAAAAAAATAGCCTGATAATGAAAAAAAAAAAAAAATCTATTAATCCGAATCAATACTTTTTAACAAATGAAGGCCCCCCAAAAAAATGTAAAAGTGGTCGGATATTGCTGGATAAATAAACGTCCCCGGCCGTGATATGAGGAAATGCGCTCATGGATAGAAGCGGAAAACCTCGGCGACGGTGGGAGGAAAAGGAAGCCGTTACGCCGCGTTGCTTGTCGGGAGCAGCGGGAAGGCGACTGCGGCCGTTCGCAGGATGGAGGAAGGCGAAGTACAAACATCTTTAAAGTTCTATCATGGAAGCCTCCAAGGCCACCGTCCCCGGCACGACGGGCGCTAATTCAAACCATCTTTGTTACAGACCGCGCAAGCGTAAATAATTGGGGGAAAAGCGGCAACGGGTTTTTTTTTTTTTTTCTTTTTTTGGGATGTCTCCAGCAAAAAAAAAAAAAAGTCGACATCTTCTCTCTTTTTGGTCCCATCTTAAAGAAGTCGGAATCTCGCGGCGCGGGCCGAGACGCCAGTTTTGGCGCGCCAGCACGCTCGGCCCGTCTTGCATGTGGCCGCCAGGAATGCGGGGATCCTGGCAACCTCGCTGGAAACCTTAAGCATCAAACGACGCCGTCGCCTCCGAAAAAGCATCGCGTCCAAGCGGCGGGCGCATAAGCAAACTATTTAGCTCTCAAGTCTGTGATGGTTCAATGGGTCACAGCGGGGATCGTTAATGCAAAAAAAAAACCAATAACCTCCGAGGAAAGGCCCCCGTCCATCCATTTTTTTTGGCCGCTTATCCTCACGAGGGTCGCGGGAATGCTGGAATCTATCCCAGTTGTCAACGGGCAGGAGGTGGGTTACACCCTGAACTGGTCGCCAGCCAATCGCAGACGACAGTCGCAGTCACAATCACACCGACGGGGCAATTGACAGTATCCAATTATTGTTGCATGTTTTTGGGATGTGGGAGAAAACCCATGCAGGCAGGGCCGGGAAAAAACCCGGGTCCTCGGAACTGTGAGGCCAACGCTTTACCAGCCGAACCCTTGTGCCGCGCCAGTTTGACCAATCAACAAAAAAACTGGGTCGGCGTGCTTTAAATCGAACACGAAATTGGCAATTTTGGGTAATTTTTTTTCAGCCGCATTCCAAACACGACAGATGGGCCATGATAAAAATGACAAATTTTCTAATGTGGGCACAGCATGTCTGCTAATTTCATTCACCAGTTTCATGCTCCTTGCGTACGGAAGTAGATTAGCGCCACCGGGATTTGAATTTGAAATGTGAAGTCATCGCATTTTCCAGAGTTGCTCCGATTCACGGTCTGAAATTCAACCGGCTACAATTCGCTGTCTAAAATTCACCGTCTGCGTCACCAGGCAGGGTTACTTCAGGTCAGAACCAAAGAGCCAGCCAATCGTCGTCACATACTAAGTGCAGTTACGCTTTCTTAGTAACTATTGAAAATGTGACGACTCCACATTTCAAATTCAAATCCTGGAGGCACTAATCTACTTCCATACTTGCGCGTGTACTCATTTTGCCATCGTCTGTCCCGGTCAATAAATGGCCGAGAGTACCTTGGCGATTTCTTCCCCCCCCAGTTGACTCCAATGGCTTCCCAAGTGAAGTTTGCGTCTGACTCGCATCACGTGACGACAATATCGTAACAAAAAAATAAATAAATAAGCACAAGGTGTGGTACTCGCAAGTCCACTTATTGTATTCCTGACTTCAAGCCTAAAGTAGCGGACATGCTGTTGCTGATTTGATCTGGGGGAAAAATATTTTCCCAATCTTGCGATAAAACAGATCATCATTAGTATTTGCTGTCAAGATCATCAAGAGAGGCGGCACGGTGGATCAGCTGGAAAGGGTTGGCCTAACATTTCTGAGGTTCCGGGTTCACCTGCGTGGAGTCTGCGTATTCTCACCGTGGCTGCGTGGGTTTGCTCCAGGTGGGAACTCCGGTTTCCTCCCACATCCCCAAAACACGCAACATTAATCGGGACACTCCAAATTGTCCCTAGGTGTGACTGTGAGTGCGACTGTTTGTCTCGATGTTCCCTGCGATTGGCTGGCGACCAGTTCAGGGTGTGCCCAGCCCGTCTCCTGCCCGTTGACAGCTGGGATAGGCTCCAGCGCTCCCCGCGACCCTCATGAGGATAAGCGGCTAAGAAAATGGATGGATGGATAATCAAGAGACCTTGACAGACAATTTCATCACTTAACATTGAAAGAATTGTCGATTGCATTGATAAAATGAAATGTTATCCCTCCTCCAAAATAAATTAAAAAAATTGTTAGTTAAGATTGATTAAATTAAACGTGACGCACAGATTAATTGCCAGATCAAAATCAGCAACTTGACTCGGTGTCGTTCTCTATTAGGTCCACAAGTGAAAGCTACATTGTCGCTCAAGCCCCCCCACCAACCCACCCAAAACACCCCCCACTGGGCTCGTCCTTTGCTCGGCTCCCGGCTGATGGATTCAACTTTGACCTCAGAGTGAGAAACCCAAACAGTGGCACAGAGCGACAAGTGCATTTGTCGTGGGGATTAAAAAAAAAAAAAAACGTCCACAAAGTTTACAAAAAAGCAGAGGGTGACCACACGCATGCAGACAGACAGACAGACAGACAACCGTCACCGCTGGATCGCGACTGCAGACGAAGTGACTCACGCTGTTGTCGCTGGATCCCGACACCGGATAGACGGTCCAGCCGAGCTCGGCTGTGGCTGTGGTGGAGTCCATGAGCGTCTCTGCGGAAAGACGGACAGACGGAGGTCAGGATGACTTGGATTTACGGCCACCGCCGGATTGCAAACCGCGGCGCGTCGTCCGGAGCGCGATTAAAAGCAGCACCGAACGTCAACACGAGCACAGCACGCGAGAGTCGGGATTGTCGTCCCCCCCCCCCCCCCCCGTGTGTTTGTTAATTATTACTTTGGTGAGTGGCCACAGATTGATTATGCCACTGATCAGTGGCGGGGTCGGGGGGAATTCATCTTTCATAGCATTTCCTGTGCATTCAAGTTCAGATTTCATTTCATCCATCCTCATTTCACACCAACTGCGTGAAAACTTGATGGAACGAACATGTGGAAATATGTCAAAATGCATCACACTGAGCTGTAAGCAGTTGTTCTTTTGTAAGAGCTTTACTTTTATTTGAAAACCAATTCAATTATAGGTCCACATACAGAATATTTAGCAGTCAAAAACAAAAAAAAAAAAGAAAAAGAAAAATCAATGGCTCCTCTTCTCAATTAATCAGTATTACTGCCAACTTGAAAAATAGTAATAAACACGACAATGAATAGAAATAAACTAGAGGAAAGTGCAGCATCCTTTACATCCACCGTTTATTTCAGTATGCCTTTTAATCTCGTCATTTTATTGTTTGATTTGTTTTTTAATCCCTGACTTTTTTCCACACACTTTCAACCCTGCAGTTTATGCGGCGACGCGGCTAATTTGTGCATTTTTTTTCTAACGGCCGGAAGGGGGCGCTCAAGCGGAAAAGGTAAGAGTGAGACCGGTGGAATACATGTGCCGAGGAAGTGACTTTTACCGGTGCAGCCCTGTTAGCGCTGCGCTAGTGTGTTACTGCAGTGTCTCGGTGATGTTTACCAGTATGTTTGTTTTTTTTTTTTTTTTTTAACCGGCCCTGTTACCGTGGCGCTAGCGTTAGCAGAGCGGTGCTAGCGTTAGAACTCTCAGTGTACCGTCTTTCTTTGTAAATATCTCATGTTTCAATGTGGGCACTTGAGGCTTTTACACGGCTGTGGCGTATGTACGTACCAAATGGTATTTCCTTGACAAATGTACTTGGTGAGGCTTATAACCAGGCATGCTCTGTAGGCCCGGAATCGTGGTAGTGACAATAATGCACGCCCCCAAAAAATGAAAATAGCCGAGAAGGCCGCAAATAGCCAGGCATTTGGACACTCCCGACTGACAAAGCAGCACTTTCCTCTCCGGATTTATGACATATTCACATTTCGTTAAAATAACGGAAAAGAGCAAACGACCGAGCGACCTTCACCGACAAGCGACGTGCTCGGCGCGAATGCCAATCACGGCAGCTTTAAAACATCCCTGACAGATGGAGGAGAGTCCCGTCAGACATTTGACTTTGTCGGGGGCTGCGGGGTAACAAGTTGGTGAAACCAATCAGAGGCCAGCGTGCACGCTGCGGATTATGTGGTGAAAAGAAACACCTCCAGTAATTGGGGTCAAAGAGAACGGGCATCCTGCCTGTCGTGAGGTCCTCCGCGGCCCGCATTCCGCTCGCTTGACCCGGCTGTCCGTCATCTGCCGCTCGGACCATTCATGTTGTCACCTGCCCCCCCCTGAGCCGTGCCCCCCCCCCGGCCTCTTCGCTGTTCTTACTCTTCGCCATTCCTACAAGTGAATAATGACTTTGTGCTCGAGCAAACGGGCATAAATTTGACATAAGGTACGTTTGTGAGTAAACTGAACCCGGCCGGATCATGGTTATTTCAGGACTATATCTACTTTTTCCTGACTTTTTTTTTTTTTTTTTTTTTTTTTGCTGGTGTGCCGTTACAATTTGTATAAATTGTGTTTTGGCTAAATAGAGGTTGAGAAACCGGAACTGACAAGCATGCTGTAATTCAGCAGCTCGGCGATGAAGTGCTGCCTTCGCGAGTGAAAATGCTACTGCTGATTTCACCGACTTTATGCCCTCCCAATCCAATTTCCAATCAAATCAAATTTCAGTCATCCTGCTGATTCCGACGCTTTCCTCCGATCTCGACGCTCGCAGCGTTTCAGCCGCAAATAAACGACGGCCCAAAAATGGGAGAATTTGCACTTTTCACAAGTTGTAAATCCCATAATTAGCCTGACGAGACTGCAATGGAGCAGCCATTGACGGGCTTTTGCGTGTGATGCCGAGCCAAGCAGCCGGCGTGGATGTTAGTCGGCAAAATGGTAATTATCCCCCTGAACCATGAGAATAATTAGCGGAGGAGCGCCGCACGTAATGAATCCCCTCTGCCGCGGTTTAAGGGGGACCGAATGGCGGTGGGAAACATTTCCTGGAGAATATTAGCATGCGCAGATGACACCAATTGGTCTATTGTCCTTCCCCCCCCCCCCCCCCTCCCGATTTCAACCATCTTGGACGACACTGCGACGTCAATTTCAAAACTACTGCGATTCATATTCAGGGTGTACCACGGTATACAGTGTACGTAGTTTCGGGTGGGTGTCGCAACGCCGTGAAACTCTTTTAGTCGCAGTCACACGTTCCGGAAAGCTCCATAATGCTCCAGAAAGACTAAAAGATCAAACCTTTTGTTGTTTTAGTTTTACACCCCCTCCCACATGCTTGAAACACACATTAAAAGTTGTTTTTTTTTTTTTTAAAAAAAACACACTTTGCCTTATTTACTTTTAAACATACTCTAAAAAGTATTTCAAGCCAAATAATAAATATACGGCAAATCCTGTACGTATGCTACGCTCGATACACGCACGGCAATTGTCTGTTTGGGGCAAGATCAGAAAGTCGCCGTTTCTCAAAGGAAAAATCCATTTGTCATGATCCGACGAGTGAGCCCGTCTGGAGAGCGCGGAGGCGACTGGAAATGTGGCGATCGCGCTCGATCACCGCATCTGGCAGCGGCCCACGTGCTGAAAAGAGTCTCCGTTTTGTCAACCTCCCGCCCTCAACACCCGAGTGTGGGCTCCCACCGTGGAGCCTCTCGGCACGTCAGTCCCGCCGACTTCGGCTCGCGTCTGAGCTCTCCAGCTGCGGTGGGGTCGTGCTGGCGCTTCGTCGAGAGCATGACTTGGATGCGCTGAGGCTTGGAGGAGACCCATTGTGCTTTTTTTTTTGCTGCGCAATTTAACGCAGCGTTCAGCAAAATAGCCCAAAATAACGGTGGGCCAATTATTGCATACTTTTTGCACAATTCTGTCGAGACGGTTGCGATGTGGGGGAGTCTTGTTTTGTCCAAATGAGCCGGTGTTCGTCCCGGTACTTTGTGCTGAGATGGATTGATACAGACGGATAGTCGAGATGATTGAATGTACGGCTGACTAAATGAAAAAATATGCAGCAAACATCCCCCAAAATCGGGCAGCGCAGCTTTTGAGTCGAAAGTCGAAGCTGATTTTCCTTCACGGTGGCAGCGCTTCAACACCAAATGAAATCTTCTTCTTCTTTTCCTTTCGGCTTGTCCCGTACGGGGTCACCGCACGATGTCATGGTGCTCATTCGAGATGGATCTATGTGCCTGCACCACGCCTCTCCAGTCGCCCAAAGTCTCGAACCCCCTCCCCCCAAGTAGGAATGGTCAACCGTTTTTTGGGTCGTTGTGCGACGTCGTCCCAAAACGATACGCGTCATCTCTTCAACTGTGCACAAACACCGACCACGCTGACGGTGGAGCACCTGTGGAGCACCCAGGCCGATGTGGCTCACTTTCTGGTTCTTGACACGGAATAACGACCGTCGTACTTGGCTACAACAACAACAACAGCGTGTCATCGTTTTCCATCTCAACCTCGTTTTTCCTCTCTAACAGCCACGGTCCTCGTGTCCTCCCTCGCAACATCCATCCACCTTTTCTTTGGTCTTCCTCTCCCTCACTCTCTTCCCTGGTAGCTCCATCCTTCCCATCCTCCTACCAATTTGCTCACTCTCTCGCCTCCGGACATGTCCAAACCATCGAAGTCTGCTCTCTCTCGAACCTCGTCTCCAAAACCTCCAACTTTGTCTGTCCCTCCCTCTGATGATCTCATTTCTAATCCCATCCAACCTGCTCACTCCGAGCGAGAACCTCAACATCTTCATTTCCGATAAAACTCGCACCAAATGCGAGTGGTCTGATCATCAAAACAGACCTCCGAGATTTTACAACTCAGTCCTGACATTTGAGTACTTATTCAGCAATTGTCAGCCATTTAAGTTGCTCTCAGTGGACCGATTTCATGCATTCCGCACAAAACTGAACAAAAATCGGCGTTATTACTCGCCAAATGATTTATTGAAACGCATTTTAGCGGTTGCAGTTTGACGGGAGGTTTGATGCCGCGCGGCCGCGACGTGGCGTAATGGATTTGGAGCAGACGGGTTGTCCGGGCAGGCCGCCGCACTCTCCACTCCAAAGACGAACCGCAGCTCCTCAACTTCCTGCTCGCCGCCGCTTAAGTGTCTTTACATCTTTTGTGCGGCGGTGAAGTGTCGCATTAAAGCGTTGAATAACCCCTCGGGCTCATGGGAAGATGGCCTCCGCGCTGGCGGTCAAAGGAGCTCCCAAAACTTTGCCGCCTACAAAAGCTTCCCCACCTCCTCCTTTCTCCCCCACTCCTGAAAATATGAAACATTTATGCAAAGGCGCTAATGTATTCACAAGTGTTAACAATGCGAGTGTAAATAATTCAAGCGAGAATGTCATTTATATGTCCTTTTTCCTTTTATAAACCTGATGCCACAGACTGCTCAAGGGGGGGGTCATGAATATGCAATGAGAGCCGGGAGAGCGACGATGCCGCCGCCGCCGCCGCCGAGGGCGCTTCCTGCGACGCTCGCCGTCCGCGGAGCTTTCATTCCTTCAAATCTTCAAGTGGCAATCGAGAATCCGAAACGGGGAAAAAAAAGTGGCTATTCGCGCTGGGTTAACAAAAAAAAAAAAAAAAAAAGTTGTTCAAGTGATTGAAGACAATTTGCATCGCTCAATCTGAAAATGACATCCGTGTGTCTCTTGCACAGGTTCGGGTTTGAGGCCGAGCTGCGAAAGATTTATTTTTTTCTTCTTTATTCTTTTTGTAAAGTGAATTGAAGGAGCGCCGTCACCATCAAATCTTTTTATCGATTATAGATATAGATAAGATATGTTGTCGAGCAGTTGAGTAATCGCCACACCCCCCGTCCCAGCACTTTATTTTATTTTTTCAATCCTAACATCCGTTTTCTTGAAACGAACCATTGTAGCTATGCGCAATTCTCATTTGGATTATGATGGGCCTCATGGGATAAATTCTCTCTTGGACTCAAAACATTTCAGAACCCCCACTTTAGACCGCATGGCATCAAACCAAATGTTGGGTCTTAAAGTTTTCTCTTTCAACAATCAAAGATAAACCCATTCGGGGTGTTGGATGTCCACAGAACCGCATAGAATCTTTGTTGGGGGGACGTCCCCCGCCGTCCGAAAGATTTATGACGACGTGCACATTTTTGTTTCCCAAAAAGGCCCGTTGGCGTTTGAGAAAGACGACGTCGGTACTTTGGGGAGCGATGAAGTCGACCGCAGAGCTCAGCCTCACCTCGTTGGTGGAGGAGGGAGGGGGCACGGGGGTGGGTGGGGGTGTTCTGCAATGTGGCAGCAAGGAAAAAAAAACACGGGCGGAAGCTGGATCATTTGTTTTGGCAAAGTGATGGCGTGATGTGAAATATGGTTCTACACACAAACACACAGGAAAGCAAACACGCCGAAAGCGGAGCTCTCTCCGGAGCGCCGACTGTTGACAGAATGATCCGGCATGGCGTCCCACCCCCCAGTCCAGTGAGCCCAACACTGTTATCAGTCAGATGGACTTAAATTGTCAGCAGGGCCAAAGGGCAGGGCACAAAAAGCGCTGTTGACCGTAGGACTGAGAAAGGGTCTGGTTCTCCTGGAGCACCGCGTTTTATTGTCCCAACAGTTGTTGATTGATAGATTCATCTTTGCAGGTCGGCACTGAAGACATCCCAAACTTTTACGCCAAAGGCCACATCCGCAAAACTCAAAGAACGTAAGGGGCCAATTTTGAATTCTTCAACTTCACCTTCAACTAAGCTAAACGAGATTCTTGCAGATCCGCCCCTGGACTGGACACCAGCGCAATCGTATTTCCCACCTGAGAGCCAAATCGAGCAATCGAACGTTAGCTAATCGTCATTCAAAGTTTTGTTTACTTCTGAAGAAAGTGATGCGCTCACACATTGGACCTTAACCGGGAGAGCAAACGATTTCTTGCTTCTGAACTAAATTCTCGTCTTTTCCGCTGAGGCATTTGGAACTGAAATGTCTTACCATTTTATTTGTAAATGGTTTATTTCTGTCTTTGCATATCAAAGTCTTTTTCTAAAACCATTCAATATTCGTAGTAGTAGTTATATTTGTTGTCAGTGGTGTCACACGGGGAAGGTCGACGTCACAACACCCCCACTTTTTGTGTCGCTCCAACCTCACCTTTTTTTAATTTTTTTTTTTTTTAATTTTTAATAGTGCAACCAGTCGTGCCAAATTTTGCATGTGGCAGGGGCTGCTAATCATGAGCGGTCCCCGGGCCATTTGCTAGAGGTGTGGAGAAGCTTTGAAAATGGCTGGCAACCAGTCCCTGATGCACACCGCATTTCTTGCCAAAAAAATCAACTGGGAGAGGATCTGGTTTACCCGGAACCCTAGCGACGCATGGATGGATGGATGGATGGATGGATGGATGGATGGAACTTCATGTCATGCCATCATGTCTTGGATATTATTCAAAATAAAAAGGATTGCTTCCTGAAAGGAGACTGGTTGAACATCATAACTATGACAGATGTGGCAGTGAACACGAGACCATCAACTGCGATCGTAGAATAAATAAGATCCGTACATCCACGTCAAACACTATTTCGAGTCTTCACGGAACGTGTAACAAGCTTGGATAGAAGATGGAAAACTTGTGAGGAAAAAATAAACACACAAGCACGTAGAGAACAAGCAAAGTCCACACGGCCAAGGTTTGAACCCAAACCTCCGAACTGTAAGGCAGGTACGCTAACCACTGTACCGGTGTGCGATCCCCATCCGAAGGTATAAAAATATAACGACACCATCCGGGCCACCAGTCGAGGGACGTCTCAAGCACACCTGCCGACTCCGGAGTCACGACAATCGTCGACGTTCCGCACGTCATCCGTGGCAAGTAATCATTCTTGAGGGACGGACAACATATTTCTCAGAAAACATATTTGGCCACAAAAAAAAAAGAGTGGGATGAGTCTTCCGCGCCATGGTTGGCCGCGTCAAAGATTTATAGGCACACATCCGCGATGTCGCCAAGTCCCAATCTCGCCGGTCCTGTTCAACACATTAGTAGCCCAGTTCAAATCCTGCAGTGGAAAATTCTAAAGAACAAACAAAAAAAAGAAATCCTGCGAGCGGCACGTAAATATTTCAAAAACGACGTCACGGAGAAAAGGGGGCGATGATCTCGCTTTGCGTGGAAATCACCTCGATGGAAACGATCAGCGCCGACCTGCCGCGCCTTGCTTAAAAGTGCAATAATTACAAATGTGCACAGCTCACAAAAGACTGACACGGTGCCTTCTCCCTTGCCCCCCACCGTCCCTTTGGCCGCACATTTCACTCCCTCCCCCCGTCCATCTTTTTCATTTCCGCTGCCTCTATCGCTACCAGAGCCGTCCCACCCATCCCCCTCCGTGCGCAGGTAATAACGTTGCTACAGGCCCTGCAGGAGCACCGCGGACGAGCATTCATCATCTAACAAAGCCGGAGCGGAATTTGTGTTCCGACGCCTGCGTGGGAGCGACGGCGCCCGTTTCCCATCCCCGCCGTTGCCTGGTCATTAAGGACGAATAAGGAGAGGTCGCAAACAAAATATTCAAAGTTAAATAACTGACAATAACAGTAATCTAGTAATCATAGTCACGGTTCAGCATTCACAAATGTACACATTACTCTTTTGTTTTGATCGCGACGAAGTGCCCTGTGACGGTCTGAGCGCTCCCCCGTGCTGAAAAGTCTCCTCGTGATGACTAACGGGAACTCTGGGTACGTCGCAGATGCTTACTGGGAGATCCCCCGGTCTCATATTTCCCCTGCTTCTACATAAAAGGGAGCTGACATACGTTATAACCCCAAGTTATTTATGTACGTTCGCCGTGTTCGTCTTTCTGAGACGTCCATAGCGAACACGGACACTCGGCGGCAAGTTGTCGAAATGCACATGTTGAAGCATGGATGGGGATTTTTCCGACTGGCCGGAAGTTTACAAAATATGCATGCGTGCGCATTAATCACAAGGAGACTTTTCAGCACCGGGAGGGCTCAGACCGTCACACCGCATCCACCGCCAGTGAAAATTCAATCGATCTTCAAATTTCTAGCTCCCTTTGGTCTTCACGTTCACGGCTAGCTGTAATCGCCCGCCTCGTAGCGACCCCCAGGGGCCGACCCTCGTTGTCACGGCGACAACAGCCGTACTCGGCACTGGTCTCGCGGTAAATGAGGGGAAGGGAAGAGCGGTGGCCCGTTTTCGTGCGACAGAACCGCAACCTCAAAACATGCTCGTCCGCGAGGGGAGATCATTCTTGACGTCTTATCAAGCCACTGGGGAATTCTGTCAAAGTGTAGAAGAAAATGCACTTTGACTCTTTTAAGGCAAAACGCAAGTTCCTGAACCTGAACTGAGGTTTCGAGTCGGGTTTCTCGAAGTTGCAAATCAGCTCGAGACGTTAAAACGAATGCTTCAATTTAACAACGTTTACAGTTTTGAACTACGGGCGTTCAAGTTTAAAATTAGGGTTTTGAAGTCATCAAAGAAAAAGGAACAAAAAAGTAAGACACCTGGGAACTGTTTTTCGTCGTCTTCATTAAAGCAAAGCGCAGAGTTGGGGTTTGTTTTTTTTTTTTATGTACTTGGTACAGCGTTTGAGCAGTCGCGCTGACTCGAAGTTGTCAAGTTCACAGCGTTCCGCAAAGGTTGAATTTAAGGCGACGCGCCTTCTTCTCGGGCGCGAAAAGACGTTTCACCTTTAGATCTGAGGACGTTCTTCCGCTGGTTCCGCGGTTTCGCTTTGGTGCGACCGTCATCAAGGCGACTGCGAAGCGACAAAAGAGGCCGCGTCTCGTCTCGGCGAGTCAAAGCGCTGACTTTAGTTTGACTTTAGCTACAAGCGAAAACATGCGCACGGGAGTTTGTGCGTGGAGGGTTCTGGCATTTCTTTTTATGGAATGGCTCGATCCTGGTGTCAAAAGTAAAAGGGCCCAAACACACACACACACACACACACCGTCCCGCTCGCAACTATCTGATACCTTGGCGAGCAACACCGGCCTGCGGATCGCATGCCAAGTCAAACCATTACGGTGTGACAAACACTTCCAGTTTATGATCCGTCCTGCGTGCGTTTGATGAGCTTATTCCCCTCTTCAAAGATCCTTCAAAAGATGCCGTGAATTCCTTTGCAAAGGAAGAAGTCCTGGGTTGTTATCTCATTTTGGGTCGAACCGTTAACCTGGGAGGTCTCCAAAATTGTCCGGAATCAAACGGGGCGATACCGCGCGCCCACGCGGATTTAAGGTCAAGGCCGTTTTGCCGTCCGTGGTTTGCTTATTAAGGTTTTTGCGAGCGAGCCTGGCTACAATCTGTCATCGGGCAAATATTTGCGGATTTGATATGTTTTGACGAAACAACTCGGGATCGCTTTACCGCGCATGTCGGGACAATCAGATGGAACCAATCTAAACATTGTTCCGCAACGCTGCCGCTGCATCAAATCGTCGCCTGGCAGACTGCAAATATTTACAAAATGGAAGGGGACGCTTCCGCCAGATGAAGAAAATTGACGGTATTGAGAGCTAAATCTTCCTCTGGTTATGTTTCAATTAGTCCGGGTTGTAGCGAAGCCCTCCCAAGGCCTCGAAAGCCCCCTCCGCCTCCCGACAATAAACGACAACTGGCGGCGGCAGCCACTTTACGTGCGAGGTTTCCCATCATCCACCAAGTTGTTTGTTCCTGCAGTACAAGCAGAAAGGCTACGCGTCCCCCGAGTGATCGTGCCAATGTTTCACGCCGCCTGCATTAATGAGAAGCCGCCCGCCCCTCGCAGCCAGACGCCGTGATTACGCGCAATCAGCGATGCAAAAGAGCATCTTGTGCCGCTTTTGTGAGGAGGACTGGCTGCTGGAATACTGTCAGGAAACCACGGAATCCACTTTTCAAGACGGCTGAGGCTGTCAAACGGGGTTTGAGCTATCAAACAATGGCTGGCGTTTCAAATATGCGCTTAGTTTCAAACTGGATTTAGCGTTTCAGCCAAGGACTGACGTAGGATTTCAACTCCAGCTGAGAAAGGATTTCAAGATGGGGTTAGCGTCGAAAGCTACTGCTAGCTTATCCTCACGAGGGTCGCGGGGAGTTCTGCAGCCTGTTCCGGCTGTCACCGGGCAGGAGGCGTGGCACACCCTGAAATGGTCGCCAGCCAATCGCAGGGCACATAAAGAGAAACAGCCACAATCACAATCACACCTCGGGGCAATTTAGAGTGTCCAATTAATGTTGCATGTTTTTGGGGTGTGGGAGGAATCCGGAGAACCAGAAGCAAACTCCACACAGGCGGGGTCGGGATTGAACCCGGGTCCTCAGAACTGTGAGAACCGTGCCGCCAGGCTAAAGATACAGTCAGCTAATTTCGGTTTTAAGTCAGAGTCAGGACTTCATAAGGTTAGGGTCAGCATTTCAAACCGGGTTTCAAGCCAGGGTTAGGTTTTCAGTCTGCGTCATGGTTTGAAGGTATGGTTTCAAGACAGCGGTAGCGTCTGAAAGTAACATTTCAAATCAGGCTCAAGGTTTAAAATTGGGGTTTCCAGCCCGGACTATGGTTTTCAAGTTAGGGTGAAGGCTTTCCAATCAGGGTTATGGTTTCTCATAAGTGTTTAAAGCCTGACTTGAAGTTTCAAACGAGGATTATTGGTCAAAATGAGGACTTCAAGGCAAGCATAGTCATTCATTTATTACACTGTTGTAAGGGTTCAACGACGTAAATAACTGTTTACAGCAGACTTGCAACGCGTGAATGGCATTAACCTCTTTACGTGCCATGTAGAAGCACTTGTCAATCAAAAGCAAGGGCTATTTTTCATCTCCAGCACAGTCCAACACTTCCTGCGTCTCCAGTCGATGAATCCGTGGCGCGTTATCGACTTTGTCCAATCGCACCCAGCGTGTTGATCGCTTGCCAGTCAATATCCTCCAACTGCCAAGATGGATGTCAGATGTTTATCTTGTCCACGACGTCGTCGATTGGAGCGCTTTCGCAATTAATCGGCGGCCTCTAACGCGGACGCTGGCGAGGAAATGAAACGAGGGACAACCGCGTGTGGGGAAATGAGTCGCACCACGTAAAATGATTTTGACATTTCAGGTAAATGTCAAAATGTCCCATTATGAATTTGTGGCGTTATGCCGTTTTACGATGCTGGCGGGAAATTTTTTTTTTTCAGGCGTCTAACATTTTAGTTCCCTGTCGGGATTTTCTGGAAAAGACTGTCTCTTTAAGAGAGCAAACTTTTGTTGAAATTAAAAGGAGATATATTAACAATTATTTTATCATTTAAAACCCTGTCTTCATGACATGTCTGGGACATGTTTTTCATCCAAATACCCCAAGGACACTTCTCAGGCTCTTCTTTCAGCCTTCTCAAACATGAACTTGTTCCTAAGTAGGCCAGCGCCTCTATTGTGACGCCAGTGTGCAAACTAATTCGTTGTGCACCATGCAGAAGACTAAAAAGTCGTATGTCAGCGTTGGGATAAACCGAGGAGCCACCGTACCGACCCCAACGACCGCCGAGGGACGACCTAGAACCCCACTGAATTTTCACGCAGTGGGTAAGGTTGTTTAACTGGTTTGAATTAGTCACTAGTTTTGCTACAATTTGCTGCCGCAATTTCAACATAGCAGATGTAGCTGCCGATAAAAAAAAAATGCTACGTCGTTTCGGGTATGACGCAAGAGCCAATACAGTACATTTTGTTCATCAATCACATTTAACTACAAGGAGTCCTCAGTCTACGACTGAAATCCATTCCTACAGTAGCGACTTAACTCGAATTTCGACAGATTCCACCATTAAAGTTAGAATTGACATCAAAATACTTCTTATTAAAAAAAAAACAAATACATTGAAATAAACAAGATGATGTACTTAGTATTACTGCCGAGAGGTGGATGGAGAAGAAGAAGAAGAAGGGGAGGCCGTGCTTAGCTATTGCCAAGGAACCCGGTCCTCAGTCCTCTCCATCTCCACAAGTATCAAAAATGGCGGACTGGGGACGGGCGTTGTAAAGTCGAAACGTCTTAGGTCAAGACCGTCTTAACTCGAGGACTCCCTGTATACTGTATTCATTATTTCATATGTACCTGAGACTAAAAAGCTAAGAGTGGAGAGTCTCAGTCGCCTAAATACACGTGTGGAGTCAATCAATGTGACGATCAGTAACAAGAGCTACTCAAATATAAACGCTCTCTCTTTTATTTCTCACCCTCGTATTTTTACTGTAAGTATGGGGCGCTCTGTGTTTCTTCCTTGACAATCACGCCATGTTGTTTGTGGGTCAATAAAATAATTAGACGCTGTTTCCCAGTCAGTGCACCGGGGGTCGCAGTTTTTTTCCGTTGTATCACCAATCACCAAGTCTACGGGTGGTAGTCACGGACTCTGTTCTTTTGTTTCTTTTTTTCACGTGCGATGGGCCAAAGTGTTCCACCCAGCCATCATCGCCACTCAGTCTAGAACACCCTAGTCCTGATGTAGCCCTCAGAGTTTTGAGTTCATGACTTCCCCCTCCAGGTCCATGAAGTAGGGAAACAGAAACCGAGAAACGCCAGCGGTCAAATGTCTGCCGGCTGCCTTGCGGGGACCATCAGAGTCTCCACGAGGCTTTGGAGAAACCCAAATATCATTTACAGTACAGGCACCCTTAAAGCCCCCCCCCCCATGATCACCATCCCGATGATAACCGATTGCGCCTACTCTGACAGGCTCTTAAGGTACCGTTCGTTGCCCCCCTCCCATACGGTGGGGTGGGGGGTTAATGGTTCCACAGGGGCCTGCTAAGAATAAGCTCGGCCCAGTCAAGACAAAACTGATCTGCAGGAACAGTTGCAGGCGAGTTCACTTGTGCCAAAGTTACTTCAACAACATTTCAATGTAAGCAATATTAAATATGTATAGTCCAGGCAAAATACGTTTGGTCTTCTTTGTCTGCCGATTCATTTTTTTTTTTTTTTTACCAGGCAGTTTTTGCAGAAGTGGATTTCACTTGTTTCAATTTTGATCCAAGTCCAACTGTCCTCTTCAACTGGCGTATCATTTCTGCTGAAATTAAGCCACGTGTATTTTATTTTTGTTTTTTTAAGCGCAGTGTAAAAAGTAATCGTCAGCTATTTTCTTTGAAGCGGCAACCACTCAATTATTCAAACCGCAAGAACACCAACAACAACCCAATAATGAATTTCATGCAGCCTTTTTGAACGAAGATAATAAATCCGCTCCTGGTTGAACAAAAGAGCGACACTTTTATAGGCTGACTCATCAATATTTTAAGAAGACAGTGATAATTTGTTTGCGCATTTAACTTGCGTACGATGATCCCAGCGACGAGAAGCCAGTCATTGTTTTTTTAACCTCATAGCAGCAAAGTTTACGACTTGTCGTTGGGAAAGAGACAACGCTTGTGTATGAAAACATTAAAATGTTGTTTTTGTTGTTGTTTACAAAAACGACAGCATCGTCACGTGTCACAACAGATGTGGCCCACCCCATCAATGTACGCAAATAAAATGTATCAACTCAAAGTTTCTTGTTGAATGGATTTAATTTTTTGACGAATGTTATTATTAAATCCCCTCCCTATTACTTGAACAATCGTACTTGTCTACTCGAGTAATCGCATGCGACAGTTTTTGATTTCAGATTCAAGCCATCCATCTAGTACCGCGGAATAATCCCCAAACGCCATCGCGCTCATCAAATCTACACAGTCCAGCACGAAAAATCACACACGTAAAAATTTGTTACGAGTTCAAAAAATATTGAAAGATGTCGCGTATTTTGTGTAGTCTCGACATTCATTTCCGTGTTTATTTCATGAACTTTGTTAACAAACCAAGCCTGCTCCTAAACAATCGGTATTCGCCCGGAAACAGGAAATGCAAGTTCACCGTACTGAGCATGTTCGGAGCTGCTTCACGTACGTCGAAAGTCATCAGCATCAATGAGCCTCGTTAAAGGAAATTCAGTTACACTGAAAACATTTCTGGGATATAACACAGGTAATATTTCAGTATCCAACTATATTAAGTACGAGATTGACTTGATCTAAATTCTTACGTGAGTCTGTTCATATATATCGAAATGTGAATGGTCATTTTCCCCGTGGTACGCGTTTTCTTGAAGTTGAAAACTTTTCCCCTCTACACGCGTTAGGAAAATATAAATCATCTACTGCTAGCTATCATCAATGAACTGACAATAGATAGCGCCGTAAATTACGCCAGATTATAACAATACATCACGATTGCCGACAGGAATTTTTGTTACAACGTATCGCTAGCTTGTTGCCACTTACGCCGATTATGTAAACGAAACTTTACATTTTTATCAAAACATTGTGAGTATAGACCGTTCGTGTTTATTCCTTGACAAGCCGGTACATTGAACTTTTCTTCAGATAAAGTTTGTCAGATCAAGAATTTTTATTGTTGAAAATTTTTAAATACTGTTTTAATTCACGTTCTACGAATACCATCTGAAATTGGAAATGATCATTTCAGTGTTTGAAATTTTTGTTGTCTATCGTGGACATGAACTTGTTTATTTTTAAGTTGAATTAATCCAGTTAATTTATTTTTAGGTCTTGAGAGTCCAATCGCTAATCACACCCGCAACTTTATATCTGCGAGCATGACGGACCACACCCGTACATTTTTCAAATGTGCGTGACTGGTGAACCAAAAAATGCATCCGAGGCACAAAACCCGGAAAATAACCCGGCGAAATTCTGGTGCGCGTATCCAACTTTTGAAGTCGATTTATCGTCATTTTTGAAGCCGCTCATCCTTTTGCCGCTTCCTTCTTTTCTCCCTTGTCTCGGCCTGAGCTAGTTCTCAGCGACACCCAACAGTTTTTCCTTATTTGATGGCGTGCGCATCTCTAATGTAGCATATTTCCGCCTGATTTAATGGTGTGTGTGCTTTCAGTGTCGTTTTGATTTAGTATGCGGGTCATGCTGGAATGGGATTTTATCTACATTCGGAAAATATATATATATTTTTTTCCCCTCTTTACGTCACGATGCTTATCTGGACGAGAGTAAATCCAGCCAAGGGTTATTAAATAGACTTCCATTAACCCCTGATGGGAAATTAAAGGAGAGGGGGAAAAAATGAAGATAACCGCATAACGGAAAGGACATTCTGACCTTCCGTTGGGCCCGAGAAGCTGAAACAAGCTAACTTGCGAGCTTAACAAACAAGCGTCCTCCATGGAATGCAAAGTTTCACTGTTTGCCTTCAGGTCATTAGCGCCGCTTAACCCGCCGTGGCACTTTGTTTCCTCCCCTCAGCGTTTCGCACGTCTGTTGGGCTTTTGGGTCGGCGTCCGATCAGCGCGTTTGCTCGTGACACGCGTCAAAGACGGATCACTGTGGGTTGAGAAGGGTTAAGGCCTCGGATGGGGTCGGTGTTGACATTTTGCTTTCCATGGCGCAGTGACGGGGCCATTGTGACCCACCGTTGCTGTGGTAACAGGTGAGCCCGCTGCCGCGGTATCGTGAGGAAAGACTTCATTGCGCCGTGTTAAGATGAGATAACCTCGGAGGTCGAGGGGCAACATGAAGGAAGGGAGTTAATCGGAGACGATGACCTGTCGTGAAACAAAATAGTGAGTTCATCTGGTGTTGGTTCCCGACAGTACCGACATACAATGTTTCGAGGTTACGAATGAACTTTGTTGAGTGATGCAAGGAACTTCGATGAAAACTGAGGACCTGCTGGGCTTGAATTTTTCCATTCTGGGGAATTCTGAAGGGAAAAGAAGTCTGACTCCAGAACGCTCAAGCTACACGTCTACTTTGTAGACAAATAAAGCGCACCTTAGCCTGTAGCTAGCAATATCTTTGTGTACAGTGTCGCCCTAACACACGAGTTATTTGTTCGGGGACCACGTTCACAACTGAAACTCATTGCTTTAAAGGAAAATTCCGGTGTTTTGGAGTAACAATGTATCCAATAGTCCATGTAATATGTACTCTATCTTGATAATGTGACGTAATAGCCACACACAGTGTTTTTTTTTTTTTTTAAACAACCACATAGGTTTTCAGTCCTCCGGTTTAATGCTAATGCTAAAAAACACAACTATTTTGCCATGCTTTAACCCTTAAAGGAAAATTCCGGTGGTTTGGAGTAACAATGTATCCAATAGATCATGTTATATGTACTCTAGCTTGATAATGTGATAAGATTTTATCGACAATTACGAATTTTCAGGTGTGGCGCCATTTTCGCCGCTCACATTACCTACGTTACAGCATTACCTAGGGTTACAGCACGGCAAAATAGACGCTATTCAGCGTTAGCATTAAACCGGAGGACTGAAAAGCTCAGTGGTTGTTTTAAAAAACACAAAATGTGTTTGGCGACCATTCCAAGTTCTACTCTGGTTCTCTCAGCATAGTTCAGCTAGGGATAGGCTTCAGGTCATCACTGACCCCAGTGAGGACAAAAGGAATATAAAATGGATGGAAATAGTTCCGTACCAAATGGAAATAGAAAATGGAAACGCCGCATCTGAAACCGCTTGCGAACGCCGCGTCCGACTTAACATTGATTTACATCCTCTGACGACACCTCCGTACACCCTCGAACCATCTGCAGATTGTATGAGACGTACCGTGAAGGAGAGAGACCCGTAAAGAACTCCGGCGGGCTCCACGAGTGAAAAGATAGATGAGAAAATAATAAGGAAGACGGTGACGGCTAAAGACAGCTGAAGCACAGAGGGGCCGATTCACAGGCGTGCTGAATGGCCGCCATGCTAATCAGGCCACTGTGTGCGTGTTTACGTGCGACTGTGCCATCGTGTGCGCCAAAGAACCTTCCGAGGCGGTCATTTGCCAGCATTCAGCTCCCATCAATATCAGGCCCGATTAATGAGGGGCTGTTGCGGGGGGAGGGGGGTTAAGTTGGCGTGGGGGGGGGGGGCAGCGGCCAGGTGTCGGAGGAGGCACAGAAGGGGAATAAAGAGGGCGCGGGCAGTGATCCGTGAGGAATTCCAGTTGAGCAGCAACAAGAGTGTTTGGGGGAGAGGCTGGGAGGGGGGGGGGGGGGGGGGCCTGCACGGCTCTGGAGTCCAAAAACCTACTCATTAAAAATCTGCACCTTTTTTTCTTGTTTTTATTCTTTGAAACAATTTTCAGCGTAAACTTCCTGCTCGCCAAAGAAAAAAATTCTTTAAGGCGCCGACTTTGATGTCTTTTATGTCTGCAGCACAGAAGTTTAATTAAAAATAAAGTATTGATTAAAAAGCACTCAGCATTTTATTCATAAAAAAAAGAAAATGTTATTGGAAATGAAGTAATATATATATAATAATAGAATCAGCGACCAATAACTGTTTTATTGTATTAAATATATTTGCATTGTTATTTTTGTTGTTTACTTTTATCGTTAAAATAACCAAACAGTTCGACCAGAAATGTTGTAACATTGAAAATGTAAATATGAAATCAAAAATATTCGATGTGATTAAAATCTTTACAGTATTTTGCTAAAAAAAAAAATTGATCCTTGATGTTCTACACATTTTATTTGTATATGTATTAAATAATGTTATGAAAAAGAATAGAGAGGTTAAGTAGCAAAAACTGCAATTATTTTCAAATGTGCTTCCTGACAAAAAAAATATTTTTTCCCAACAAACTTGTTCTGTACAACACTTGTATATTAATTTTAATGTAATTATTTTGTTATTTTCATATGCTGCAAACAAAATAACCACCAAATTTCATATACAAATGATTTGAGTTTCATTTTTTGCGATATTGGGGCTTGGTATATTTGGCAATTTGAAAAATGTTGTTTTTAAAAAAAAAAAAAAAGAAAAATCTGCAAAACATACCAAGCCCCAATATTGCAAAAAATGAAACTCAAATCATTTGTGTATGAAATTTGGTAGTTATTTTGTTGGCAGCATATAAAAATAGTAAAATAATTACATTAAATTATTTTACTTTTATGTTTTGCAGTAAAAGGTAAAAATATGTGATGAATCCTAGAAAAATGGGATCCATTGTCATAAATTGAGTTTTATTTTCCATAAGCTTCAAACAGGGAACTGCACTGAGGAACATTTTTTAAAAACGGGTGGGGGGGGGGGGGGGGGGACATTGTCGTGAGTGTGTCTGTGTGAGGCCCTTTTTTTAGGGGGCTAAAATCTTGTTTGAACCTTGAATAGCGCACCCCCCCATCCCCCCGCCGTCACCCTCCGCACCCCCGAGGGAGGAAAAGGTCCCGGTGTGGATGACGAGAGGTCGTGTTCTTTTAGGCATTAGCGCAGCTAAGGTCGTGTTTTACCGTCGGTCGAGCCTGTTGTGCGCGCGCGTGGGTGGCCACGCATGTGTCGGAGCGCCAGGTCGGCTGTGTGTAATAAGCGTGCAAACACAAAGGCATCGACGCAAAATGGATTTGCATGCGTGCACAAAAGCAGCAGTTGTGTAGTCGACTTTTCAGGTGGCTGTACTTGTTTCTTTTTCCCCGCCATGCTTTACTTTGAGTTCCTACTTTTGAAAGGAAAATCTGTTTTCCTCGCTTTGTTCAAAGAGGCTCGTTACCGTTTTCAAAAAAAAAAAAAAATTGTAACGTGAGAGTGGAAAAGTCAACAGCAGTTGAGATTTGCAGTGATTGAGGAATGTGAAGGAGAGGCCATGAACAACCGTTTTTTTTGCTAATTAGTTCACCGGGAGGGAAGCTATGGCTAGCTGGAAAAATGACAACGTAGCTTTACTTCTACAGTCGATGTAAAAAGGTCTACACACCCTTGTTTGAATGCAATGTTTTTGTGATGTAAAAAAATGACATCATTTCAAAACTTTAAGCACCATTAATGTGCCAACTGGAACATCCGAAATGTATTCGGGGCTAATTCGAGGCATTATAAACGGTGACTGGTGTGCGTGTTGGTACTGTTTTTTTAACGGCTCACTTGTTGTAGGGAGGGGTTGCCTTGTCCCCGTTTTCTCCGTGACTCGTCGGGTCATCCGACAACTGCTTCTCACATAGACGTCGTTCAGCGAGGAGCACCAGGCCAACGCGTTTGTGCCACAAGCGCAGCTTCACTGTTTGCTCAGGGAACAGCCCCGGAAACGTCACCGTCAGAGTCGAGTCCCGCGCTAACCGGACCGACCGCAAGGGAACAGAGGCAGCGCTGTGCCAGCTTCGGTCTGGGAACCGACTAAAGCGGCAGCCCGCGGTATTTGCCTCTCGTTTCTACGTCTATGCGCCCTTATTCCGCTCTCACATTCTCAAGGCTCGCGGGATGAAGAGCGGAACAAGTATTGACATAGGCCCTTGTATCAGCTAATGAATCATAATTTGTCATTTTGGCGAGACATTTTGGACAACTGTGTGGGATCAGTTTGAGGAAGACGACATTTGCCATCGACCATCAAACCCTAATCGTTCTAAAGGGAAGTCATCGTGTCAAAGCCGAGCGACAGTGTTGGCGCAGACTAAAAGCAGCTAACAACGTGATCGCCGTTAGCTTCTTATCGGCACATATTTAAACATTTGGCTAAAATGTTGACGGGGGGGAGGGGGGGGCGGAATTTATGTTTGGCAAACCACCGATCTGCTGCACTAGTTTCCCAAGTGTAATTCAGCAGCACGGTCAAAAAAAAAAAAAAAAATGCTTCCAGCACAAAAGGAACATACCAATAGATTGGATCCTGGTTTTATGGGGGGGGGGGGGGGGCTATAGTTTGATTAGCCATAATTGCCATTCATTGGCAGTCTGGATACAGAAGGGCTAGTAGAAGAGAGTTTGTGAGGCTCCACGAGTCTCAAAATGACACCACAAAAAGTTGGCGTGGATTTTCCAGGACGAAGGCTTCGTAACGGCTTTAATTTATTCGTGATTTTAATCAGGATCTGCCTGAGATGCGCTTCACGACGGGCCTCTCTCTCTCTCTCTCCATTTTCCGTCAAGAATGATCAAAGATTTTCCGAGTCAAAACGGAGGAGTTCAAAGTCACGGCTTCGGGCCAAATCTCAGACCAGGATGACAACAGAAAAACAAGACCAACGTGTACTTTGTGGTTTTCGCTTCATTTTGCGAGCCACAAAATATTACTAAGAAATTTGCTTTAAGCTGTACTCTCTGTGCCAAAGCAGTGACAGAACGAGTTTGGTGCTTCCCAGCCTCACTAGCTTCAGATTGCACGGATAAGTCCCGATAGGCGCTTAAATCCCTGAAGGCTTCGGGCTGATTTCTTGGGGGGGCCTTGACGGCTTGAGCTGGTGGTTATCACAAGGTCAGCGTCAACCATCAGCTAAATTAAACTAAATAAATAGCAGCGGGTGGGGGGGTTGTCGTAGGACTCCTTTGGAAGTAAACCCTCCCAACAGCTGTGAGAAAAACCGCAAGACGCAAACACAACGCTTTCCTTGATTTCCAGATAGGTCCAGGATTCCCTGGGGTGGGCGACCGGCCCTGATGAGGACAGTGTCTGGATGTGGAGGGGTGGCACTTATAGGATGTAGCGGGGGGGTTGGAACATTGCGTACCGGACGCGTCTTCTGCGGGGGCCCCAGTAGAGTAGAGCGAAAGCTCGTCTGGAAAGCGGGCCAATCCGTCGCGTTCAGACGAAGGCTAAAAGGTTAATTGGGCCTGTGCGCCACCGCACCTTCCTCGGCGTAATCTACTGTGATTAATGCATGAAGGTTACCAGCGGACTCATTTGCCGACCGTCCCCGACAGAACGCAATTAACCGCATCTGCGAGGATCTGGTTGGAACCGCTGTGGAAGCTCAACATCAGACCCCTTGTTGCACCACTGCTCGGCTTGAAACGTTGCGCAACACTTCGTGGCCCAGCTTTACTCTGTAATTTTTAGAGAGAACGCGCTATGTTGAAGCAAAAAAAAAAAATAAATAAATAAATCAATAAAATCAATAAAATTAAACCAGAAGAATGGAACCCCTCCAGCGGAACCACTCAATGAGGTCGAACAATTTGAAAACCAGGAACTTTGCGTGCCTTGCTTTTTCATCACCAAAGTAGGAGCGGTGACTAGATCGCGAGTTACAATTGACTTTTCATTTTAGGTGTCCTCAACTCAACACTTCAAACTCACCGGAAAACGATGAGCCCCAGAAATCCCAGAAACCCCAGACACCCGCTTCACTGATCAACCGAAAATGTGATGGACGGCGCCTTTCATAACAGTATGAAAAAGTCTGAAATTGAATAGAAAGTCTCCCATTTTGGGTTGAAAGCAGTCACTCTGGGCAAACCCCAGGGCTTGTCCTCTGACAAAATGCTACGAGGCAATGCGTCGTTTTCACTGACGTCACATTTTTTGCGGAATTATCCATACACCAACCTCTCTAAAAGTGTTATAGACTCTGGACTGCTCTCCGTTACCGTTTGTGCTTTTGTGTTTCAGGGCATCTCGGAACGCAAGAACACAAGAGAGGACTCGCTAACCATCAGAGAAAGCTTTTTTCCAGAGTTCCTAGTCGGCGCACTCTTCGAAGTCTCGCGATCGGGTAACGCAAATCCGGCTGCGTAAGCGGGTACATCGTCTAACGCTTCCGACGAAAGACTTGGGACGACCTGCGGCTCCGCGCTTCACGGAGACTTTGCTTCGTGGACGAGTTCCCGACGCCGCTATCGCGCTCCCCGGCTTCAAACTCCCTCGCACTGATCGTGTCGTCGAGCTAACAAGCTTAAATCGATCCTCTTTTCAAAAGGCCAGTTAAGTTCCTTTTTTTGCTAGAATTTTGTTAAAATAGTGGCTTTGTTTATTCTTTTGTCTTTCTCCCACTGTCATCAAATTTTAAACAAATAATAAACATTTCGCTTCGCTTGTGGTGAAATAATATACAGAAAAAAAAAATGGAGAAAAATGGAGTTTGCCTCGAGATTAAAAAAATAATATTCCACTGGCTTTCAATTTCCGTGTTAGCATTCAGGTAAGCGCTCCTCCTTCGTGATTTCTGTCGCATAGACTACAAGATCAAGGGCACGATACTGCGCCTTTGTGACGCAGTCCTGAGTCCCGTGATGTGTGCGTGCCACGTAGCCTACTAGTCAGTCTGGGCTTGACGTCGTCAATAAATCCAGAATGTTGTCCACCTTGCGTATGTATCAGTAACTGAACTCAGGGATTGCAAATGGCCGCCGTCCGTCATGTGACAACAACCCGTTGGCCCAAATGAACTCCAATCAGAAGCGGGTATCGAGCGACGCCGAATTCTGACGCTTAATACCGTCTCACGAGCACGGTATCACATTGTGATGATCATTTCAGATTCACCGAGAAAAAGCAAGTGAGAATGCACACTGGGCCGTCCTTTCCACCGGATCGGGAGCTCGAATGATGAAGTACTGCAGAAAGCTTCCACCTGGAAGTAGCGACTGTTTTGTCAGAGAGAGGAGAAGTGTGACGTCCAAAGCAAACCTTTTCAAAATTCTATTTCTCAGCCCGGGTCCACAAGCGTCGATGATTTCCGTGTCTCTTTTCTGCCAAACTGTCAGGACACGCCGTTTCTTCGCGCCGGACGAAGCGAGAGCCTCGTAGGCAGCTCAGCGCCGCCGCCCCTCAGTTGGGTCGTCTTTGTTAAGCAGACGCATCCGCTGCTCACATTTTTGTGATTTTCTTTATCGAGGGGAATATTTTCTTTGGACATCACATACATTACAAAACGCACCGTGGCACGTAAGCCGCACCTCTCGAGGGATTTAGCATTTAATAGAGCCTCGTCGTGTTGAGGACGTCATGGCCGCGTTCCCTTGACGGCGAACGGCCGCAGCTAATCTCTGGGACTGAATGCGTGTCTGCATTAATTTTGACGTGTATTCTCTCTGCTGGCGTGTGTGCCCGCATACATTTTGCACATTTTGTCAGTCCGCCGCTGTGACCTTGCGCCTGCGTCTGTGTGTAAATAGCAGGCTCAAGGTGGCCGTTTCCAGACGACGGCGCCGTATGCATTTTAACCTCGCCCAGCTCGGGTGTCAGCTCGGCGCGCGTTAACATTCATTTGAATGCCTTGAACAACGACAACAGATCCGTGACCCGCCGTCTTCATGCCAACGAGGCAGCGGGCGGGCCGTTCTCGGCTTTACGACCCGCAGCGGTGACGTAACCCGAACTTGTACGAGAGTCGGACCACGTCGTGGTCAGTCATTAACTTAAAAAAACAAACGTGGATAAAAACATGGTCGTGCAACTGTAAAACGTTGGCCTCGCTGCAACGAGGGCCGTGGTTCAAAACCCAGCCCCACCTTTGTGGAGTTTGCATGTTCTCCCCCGTGCCTGTGTGGGTTTTCCCCAGGTGAATCAACAGAGGATTGTTCGGGCTCAGTCAGTCATTAAGGCATATTTGGGATAGTTATAGTAAGTGTCGTGTCACCCGAACAATCTGAACAATCAACAATGTTGATTCTTGTTCAATGCTGGAACGTGCTTTCCAGTTGATAAATAACAACTAATACGTTCGCATTTGTTTCCGTATTCTTTCATTCGCCGTCTTCGGCTTTGTCAGACGTCCGTCGCGAAATCCACGCGGAGCGAAAATGAATACGCAGAAGCGGAGCGAAAATAAACACGCGGAAGAAGCACGGATGGGGAAGTTTCGGACTAGCACGGATGGAAAAAAAGTAGACAAATTCCAAAAATTGTACGCGCATGCGCATTAATCGCATGGGGACTTTTCAGCACGGGGAGTGCTCAGACAGTCACACCGGTTTCCTCCCACGTCCCCAAAAACACACGACATTAATTGGACAACCTAGTTTGCCCTGTCGGTGTGATTGGGAGCGCGACTCGTGTCTGTCTCCTTCTGCCCTGCGATTGGCTGGCGACCAGTTGAGGATGTAACCCAGCCTCTTGACCAAAGATAGCTGGGATTGGCTCCAGCCATCTTCGTGAGGATATGCGGCTCAGAAAATGGATGGACCGATGTTAAATATGAGCACACACTGTATGTTGTTTATCGGCTGGCACGGTGGTTCCGCTGGTAAAGCGTTGGCCTCGCAGTTCTGAGGACCTGGGTTCAATCCCGGCCCCGCCTGTGCGGAGTTTGCATGTTCAACCCTTGCCTGCGTGGGTTTTCTCCGGGTACTCCGGTTTCCTCCCGCATCCCTCAATCACGCAGCATTAATTGGACACTAAATTGTCGCGTCGGTGTGATTGTGAGTGCGACTGTTGCCTGTGTCTGTGTGGCCTGTGATTGGCTGGCGACCAGTTCTGGGTGTGGCCCAGCCACTTGACCCAAGATAGCTAAGATTAGCTTCAGACCCTCCCGCGATCCTCGTGAGGATATGCGGCTCAGAAAATGGATGGATGTTAAAGATGAGCGCACACTTTTTTTTTTTTTTTTAATTATTTTGTAATTAAATATTTCACCTCCACGGTTTCATTTATTCAAAAATCTTTCAGCCAGCTGAGATAAGCTTGCTGGGGATAAGCGCTACAGGAAATTGGACGGCTGGACAATCTTTTTATTGATCATTTATCATTGCTACAAATCTGCATATTTTTAATGGGGTTTTTTTTTTGCATCTCGTTTTTAATGCCATTATATATTTTTCAAGAACTGAAACGGAATTGAACTGAATAACAACCTGAAAAAAATATGCACATACCCAAACAATTTTTTTAGCCTACCTAATATTGTCACAAAATTCTTTCTCGCAGTTGTCAAAAAGCTTTAGAAACTTTTTTTTTTTTTAATTTATTTTGAAGGACACAGTTTGAATTGAATTTGAACGCATCTCTATTCGCCAATGTCGTGTTTAAGCAAGGTTTTCGTTTCCTCCGTTCAGAATTAATTACTAGCCGAGTCAGAAATGCATTCACTGTTATTTATGGAGGGAGGGGGGGGGGGGGTTCCGTTGGCACAAAAAGTAACGTTGGCCGCTTTGAAACGTACGCCGACCTTGACTGCGGGACGCCTTCGGCAGACTTTATGCAAAGGAGCGTGGAAGTGAATATCCGATCGCCTTTTTTCCCTCGTCAAGGTTACGCAGTCGGCTTTGATTGCGGACGCTTTGTAGACTTTCCCCTAGCAACGACTCTGTCACCGTTTTTGAAATCATATCAGGATAGCGGATCATTGAATAATATGCCAACGTGGTCAACTCCTGAGGGGACGCGGGTGGGGGAGGGGGGGGGGATGATTTGCGGTTAATTAGAATGCTAATTAATTTACCGGCAGATTACGGCGGATAATGTGCGTATCTTCGCCCGATCGGGCTGACGGCGATCACGGGTGTAAACGACACGAGCCACGCGCGCGCCTCCAAATGCCGCTTCGGATAAGCCTAAGTGGTGTTTTGCTTTGAAATTAAACGGCAACAGATGTGCACGTGCTCAGCATGACGACGACGACGAGGCCCGCTGACGCAAAACAGCGCCACGCTTGATAAATACAAAGAAAAATAAGGAATTCATGATTTAAAAAAATCTATATATCCAATTGACATTTTTTTAAATGTCAATATTTTTCACTTTATTTAAATATTTGTTTTTACTTTATTGAAAATAATTATGATTAATTTTCTTTTTAATTAAATGTACTGATGCATCCCCAAAAAATTGCAAATGAATAACGCTTGGAGGCGGCACAGTGGAGCAACCGCTGGCCTCACAGTTCTGAGGACGGGGGTTCAATTCCCGGCCCCGCCTGTGTGGAGTTTGCATGTTCTCCCCTTGCCTGCGTGGGTTTTCTCCGGGCGCGCCAGTTTCCTCCCACATCCCCAAAAAGATGCAACATTCACCGGGGACTCTAAATTGCCCCAAGGTGCGATTGTGAGTGTGGCTGTTTGTCTCTATGTGCCCTTGCCATTGGCTGGCAACCAGTTCACTGCGTACCCCGCCATCCTCCCAATTGTGAGGATAAGCGGCTCAGAAAATGGGTGAATGATTTGCAAATCTATTGATCTTAACCTAGATTCTATTCAGTCATCGTGTCAATTATACGGGTAAGAGTAAAAGTTATAATACGAGCAATACATAGATGATTGCTGATGTGTTTTGTGTTCCAGAGAGAAATGTATCGCTGGGTGTATCAGACTGAATTTGATTTAAATCATGCACATCATTTGGAAAGCAGGTCTTCTTGGTGTCATTTTAATTGAGGCTGGATTTAAATGATGAATATTTCTGGCATGATTTAAATCAGACAAAACAGCGTCGGCGCCGTGGCAAAAGCCCAACATTTAGTGTGAAAAGCCTCTGCTTTGGAGAAGCATTGCTATAATGACATAGTAAGATAATAATACTGCAATTAGCATATGAATACAGCTAGATAAACCTCCTTAAGGAGATGTTCACCCGGGGCGAGTTATGCGTGTTATGGTATATCCGAGTCTCGCACATAACCGCCGCTACCTAAACTGATTTTCGACTCATTATGTTCAATGAATGTGCACATTGTTTCGTCTGAAGTTAACAATAAAGCGGAAACTGTTTGCCGAGACATTATGAAGGATGAAATGTGCCGTTCATAAAGTGTGTGACGTGTGACACGTCGTCTTGAGTGTGGCGTTCGATTTCTTTGGCTTTTTTGGGGATGCCACCACGAAACAATAACCGTAGATAGCCCAAAAAAACAGAAATGGACCTTACTGTGACACTCGGTATGATTTTACCAAGCGGATGACAAAATAGATGTCGCACGCAACGGTAACTAAAATCACGCTAACGACATGGCGTGAATACGACTACGGATTTGAATTGTTTGTATTCAAACAGCCGTTTCCCCCGGCCGTCACGGTGAACAGTGGCAGTTTCCGGCATGCGCATTATCTACGGACATACTGTCTGTTTTCGAGTGTGTAACATTAACCATCGGCCTAAGTAGGGGGGGATTTGTGCCCCCATCGCGGACTCGCCCTCTGCAGAATTGACGCCCAATCCCTCGCTAAGTGAATTTGTACCTCAGGGCAGGATAACGACCAGCAGGAAGAAGCCGGGCTTGACTAGATGAACAATTCTTTTCAGGGAATCTTTGTCATGAATTGACTGGAGCTTCAGTCCGGTTAAAAGGAACTGCGCGGTCGTCATTCAAAATTCAACTCCCCTGACTGACGCTACAAAGTAATCGCGCAAAGACATTAGTAAGTCATATACTTAATACTCCGACGGGAAAACAACAACTAACATCACCAATATCAAGATTACTTATTATTATTATTATTATTATATTATACATATTACTTATTCCAACACTATTGACAAAGTGCTGCTCGGAAAATTTTCTGGACACGACAGTATGATGTAATCTTGTATATTATTATTATCATAATGTTCAGACAATTTTGTGTCAATGAAAAAAAACTTTTAAAATTAGGTAACTAATTATCATAAAATAAATTGCTGGATGGAAAAGAACGCAAACAAAAATGACTGAAGTTTCCCTGTAGCGTTTTTAATTTGTGCAATGCAAGTGTTGCATCTTTTTACTTTGTTGACGCAATTCTCATTATTCTTTTCTGCCAATAAGTTCTTCTTTATTGTTCAATATGTTTTAAAAAAAAAAAAAAAAAGTTTTAAGCTAGCCTCCGGTGTGTTTTCGTGCTTGTCTGGGAGCAGACGTGTCGGTGGTGGAGTGAGTTGGGGGGGGGGGGGGGGGTCCTCGCACGGGGGGGGGGGCGCAGTTCAAGCTAGGACAGTGTCTTTAAAATGTTCCGTATGACAATCCCATGTCGAGTTTAGAAAGGTTTTATGGTGCCTTCACTAACCTTAAGCACGTCCCAAAGATGTGCTGCTCCAGATGGGACCACGAAAAATAAAACTATTTCAAGAGGAATATCCAGAAACCTTGAAAACATCCCTCGCTTCTGTTCATTCACTCAATGTTTCCTGGTCTCCCCCCAACCCCCTCAAGCACAGAAGCAGTCAAAATGTGATCGTTGGCTATTCAACCGGCTTCGTCCACACACACACACACACACACTTTATAAACGTCTCGGTTCTGCCTTTGTTTGATTAGTGCCGTCGTGCCTGCTCCGCAGCCCAGTTGGGCCCGCATCAACCGGGCCCAGACGAGCCTGGGTCCTCATCATACGCCGCTTCCACTCTCGTTCCCAAGATTAGGCAAATGAGCCCGCCAGCAGTCCGTCGACAGCAACTCGAACCCCGCTCCCTCTGACACAGCTAACACGCAATTTCGCTTACTTACGTGACAATTTCAGCGAAATTTTCCAACCGCAAACACGTGGCAAGTGGCCAGTTGGGCACGTTTGATTTTTAACCACCAAATTCAAATCCTGTTCGGTCAGAATGAACATTAGCTATGAACAGCAGGGGATGCTAGGTAAATCCCATGACTGACGACAATGGAAGAAATGGAAAATTGATTCGCCCAAAATATCATGTATTGCACTTCAACCGCAGGAATAAAGATATTGTGACATAAATAGCACCAAAATGGTGACTGTGTAGTGGTTCACTGGCCAGAATTGAGTTCAATTCCTACCCAGTGTGAATGTCAATGGGATTGATTTTTTTGTTGTTGTTTTGTTTGCTCCCTGTGACTGACTAGCAACCTAAAATGGAAAATTTGATCAAAATTGAGTTCACGTCTCAATTCCATGTCTGAGGTTAAAGTAGCCACGCAACTGTTGCCAGGCCGCAATTGACCCCGGAGCCCATCGCGGTTGACACTTGGCACTCGCATTCACCCTTATCGACAACGGAGTCGTCAGTTCACCAAACATGAACGCGTCGAGTTGATTTTTGCTGTGAGGGTGCGCAGGGGGCACCACTCAAAAGCAGGTCGCGAGTAGAAAGAAAAAACAAAAAAAAAAAAAAAATTGGGAGTCTTCAGTGAACCAAGGAGGCGTGCTTTTGGAGAAACAGAAAGTCCACACAGGAAGACCGGAGCTCAGATTACGAATCTTGAATGTCAGAACTGTTCATCAGGCATGCAAACCAGGACGTAAACGAGGTACTCGAAAACTAAGTCCACATTTTGATCCCTTGTGTTCCACATCCCAAGTGAAAGAATCCAGACTTTCGGCTTGTCCGGTTAGGGGTCGCCATCTTGGATGAACGCACATTTGTTTGGCACAGTTTTACACCGGATGCACCTTCCTGACGCAACCCTTCTGCATCTAGCCGGGGAGAGAAGCTTACGGCGCCTGGTACTCCCAGGCGGTCTCCCACCCAAGTACTAACCAGGGCCAAACCCGCTTAGCTTCCCAGGCCTTACGAGATCGGCCGTTCTCAGGGTAGAGTGGCCGGAAGCAAAGAATCCAGACTAAGGATATGATTTGTAATAACTGATAACTAATAACAGCACATTCAGATGGGTAAAAGATCAAGGACAAAATGAAATAACCTTTGATTGTGAAGTCCCCAAGCATTTATCTCCCCGATTTTAACAGATACATTTCTCGCAAGAGTCCAAACCTTTCGTTATCAAATAATGAAATCTGACATCTTTTCTTTCTGGATGCTTGGGATGAGCCTGCGCCTCATTGATGCAGATACCGCAGTTTTCTGCCACCTCCACCTCTGCAGGTCATTGGCATACCTTAACCTTTCCCAACCTTTCATTCCCCCGAGACCGTGACAAGAAGGCCGAGTCAGCTAGTAAAGGACAAGAGGTCGGGGGGGGGGGGGGTCAAGCCAGGTGAGAACCTGTCCTTGAGTGGAGATATTGATTTGTTAGATTGGCAGAGAAGGCATCTGCTTTCCAGAAGCTATCGTTCAAATATTTAACCTTTGTGATGTTTGGCCACGACCCACCACCTCATGAAAGCATCCAACTCGAGGTTGTGCTCTATAGCAGAAATGCTTTCCGAAAAAAAATGGATTGTGTCTAGTAGAAATGTTTACCTCTGTTTACAGTGGTACCATCATTTTCATATTTAGTTTTTCTTTGCTATGCTAAGTGAGGAAATAGACTGTGAGGCATTGTGAGTTACAAAAGGAACTCTGTTGTAACTCGGCGACCGCGTGCACTCAGCTTTTCCCTCCGTACAGAACATTCGTTATGGTACAGAGGCCAACCAGATTCCCGCGGGGAACAAATTAGGTCAGGGACAGGAAATGTAGCTACCTCACGCGACTGTCACACTCGTGCTCTGGAAACAAACCCAGTACTGCTCAGCCGCTGACCGGGAGACGCCATGGCTAGCCATACGCGTTTGGCAATACATCGCGCTCGTTAAAAGGTCTCGGCACTCTTCGGTCCTGTCCGTAGGTTTGAATTAATGGTTGCTTGCCTTGTATGGGTACCCTGTGATTGGGTGGCGACCGGTCCGGGGTGCAGGGGACTTCTCTCGCACAAAGTCGGTTGGAAAAGACTCCAGCTTAATGACAACACGCACTATAGAAAATGGATGGAAATGTAGGACCTTCGGACAAGGGTTGAGCTCGTTTTGTGATATTTATACACGAGCGTAATTGTCACTTTCTTCTAGGACCATTTGTTTGAACTTCTGTCTCTCCTTGACGCCCTGCTTATTTTAATTCTCCCTTTGTGAGCTGGATGTAGCCTTTGGATTGCTGCACCGCAGACGTTTGACAATGCGTGTCGTCATATTAAAAAACCAGCCGCGGATCGGCCTGCCATAATAGCCTAAAGATACCGCCGGGCATTTGCGGCCCATCTTGTCGGCGCAGGAGGAGGACAATCATAGAATAAATATACATACATATTCATTTTCATCTGTTCGGCTTGGCAGCAAATGTCAAGCGTGTATTCAAATATGGTTCGGCGTAGGATAAATATGAACTGCAGCTTGTCAGCGTGAAACCACCTAAAATAGCACCCTTCAATTTGATGTAACGACCGTCTCTGTTTTCACAGCAAGAACCTTAATGCACATTCTGTCTACTCACGCAAGAAGAACAAGGATAAAACGGCTTCGCGATGCAAAGAGTACAGTCCGTGACAATTTATTCCGCTTCTGCAGGCTCATCTGCAAGAGATACGCGACAAAGTCTCGGGAACGTGAGGACAGGATGGATGTAAGTCGCCAAATAAATCCCCGGCTTGAGCGGCATTAAATTCATCGGGTAGCCCGAGAGGTGACACGCAGTTGAGGTGCAACTTTACTTCAATCCACTTCACTCGCGCTTAACGCGGGAAGATATGGCAATCTTTCTAAACTAGTGCGAGGACTACGAGAAGTACACCCCGCCACCACGAACCCCCGAGAGGATAGCAATTGACCAAAGTCTGTAATGAGTGTTTGAAGATGGCTGACAGCCAAAACGCTTTAAAAGGCTTTGAAAGGAAATCTAAATCCCATCGGTGTGAACTAAACACCCTCGTTGTGGAAAGAAAATGGTTTGTTTTAGATGAAATCAATATAAGACCAAAATCACCGAGTACAACAGAGGGAGCACGGTGTCACAGGTGTTTTTGCACGTTTACTCAAGAGTTCTGAGTCTTGGTGTTCAAATCTGCGCTCCGGCCTCCCATTTTAACGTTGCAGTACGGAATGACATCACGGAAGGTACGAAAAGGTTGGCGAAAAAAATACTCCAAATTGATTCGATCCAGCGGTTAGCACGTCGGACTCACAGTTGTGGGATCCAGTGTGTATATTCTCCTCTTGCTCGTGTCTGATTTATCTGGGTATCCCACTTCTCTCGCCAAAAGTCACTCAGCCGAGGCTCCAGTTCACTCGTTCTCGTATTGAGAACAAGAACGTTTGCCTTCGTGCGTCCCGCGAATGCCTGCCAACCCATCCAGGGTGTGCCCTGCTTCTCTCACCAAAGGTCCACTGAGACGGACTCCCGTTCGCCCGGGATCCAAATGAGGACAGGCGTAAGAGGATACGGATGGATGTACGACAGCGTGTCAGGTCAATGTAGTCGAGGTTGCGCAATATATCCAACAGGCCGCACAAACCTCACAATGTCAGGTTACATTGTCCGTATGCTAACATGCAATTTACCCATTTAACATTCAGCATGCTCGTGCGGTTGTAGGACACATCGCTTAGCCGTCATTGCCAGTCTAAACAACTGCAACCCGACCCGTTTTTCCTCAAATGCTCGACGACAATGTCCTTATAATGAGGAGATTCGGAACATTTAGCGATCTTTAGCATCTCTTTGTTTGCCGCTGGGCTCCGTTTCGGCTCGAGTGTGAAGTGGCTCTTTGGCCTGCCCGCGACAAAGTGCCTACAATCAAATAGCTAGCAAGTGCTTAAAGAATGCCATTAAAGCTAAATAAGCTGTGTTAAAGCCTTCAATGATGCCTGTTATGCAGCGGCTTACTCATATATTTATTGCACAATCAGTCCTAAGTGGGTTCAAGGCTTCTGTATTTATTTTAAGCACGGGCCCGATTTTATTTTGTCATAAAGACGCAACGGAATCTTTGAGTATTTATACATGTATATTATATGGATTGCTACATAAAAAGCATGGTCAGCCCCTGCAGTTTGTTGGTAATCGTTTATATTAGCCATCAATCAGCAACTTTATTGTCCGAGACGCAAAGGGATGTAGAAGAGCCCTCTCTGAGTCCAACTCAAAAATTGCTACAATTTGATGACAATTCGCTGGCCGAGTAACTCAAGATCTGCCGTCTTTTGCTAAAACAGCTCCGACCATAATAAATAGTCAACTTGTCGAACAGATGAGAAGCGAGGTTAGCCAATTCTTGTTATTTTTTAGTCTAATCTGCGTTTGTGTGCAGAAAAAAAAACAAACGAAAAAATCTCGTCTCTCAGCTCGGAGGAGCAGCGCATCCTTCAGAGAACCCAATCACTGCCGCAATCCCTACATTTCCTTCAGGGAATGATAAACATGTCAGGCCAAGTATGGCTGCGTGCTCGAGGTGGGGCGTGATGCGAGTCAATGATTAGGCAGGGTCGGCCAAACGACCCGGACACGGCGCATTGCTTGACATGAAGGCAGCAGCTGAGAAACCAGGGCAGAGTTCTGTCTGTACGTTAAGCAGAACTGACGCGTCACTTGGCGTTTTGGGAATAAAAGGAACAACGGGAACACGCTATGAAGAAATATAGCTGCACGGTTTTGGGATTGTCAGCTAGCGAGCCACCCAACTTGTTGAACTATCAAACCGGGAGTGGCGCGGAATCTGGAATTTCATTGTTTTGAGGTCGCGACACAGGTTCACAAGTGGCCTTCCAGAAACGGTTCCCACAAAGATGGAATCATATAAGGAACGCATTAGATACAGTTGTGAGGTCTGGAAGACTTTCTGAAAATATACAAAGCTTCCACTTTCTGCACCTCCTTGAGAAATAGGATCCAATTGTTGGGAATAATGACATTTCAGACAGAAGCAAGCAGAAGGGTGCACGCGACGCCCATCCACAATATCAAAGTGACACAGGGGAATAAGACAAAACAAAGAAATATGGAACTAGCGCAAAAGGTCAACAACTCCAATCTCTTACTATCTAGACAGAGGATATTGAGCCACGGCAACAATGTTCCTGGATAACTGGCTAGCACTCTACAGGAAGTCCTGCGTTTACGACAATTTGTGACATTTCAAGGTTATGAACGAAAAATGATCTGGTCCGCGTAACGCCAAAACAATACGTGGTCACGTGGTACGAGACGGCGCGCTCGGATATCACTGTATTTCCCGATATTCGTTTCATTGGTTTATATTCATGGCCGAGAGACAAGACAACAACAAGAATAGTGCGTAGTGCAGAACTGCTGAACATTTAAAAATCAATAAATTTTCAAGCGCTCCAATTCTCACTAGATCACAAAAATCTACGGATCCCCCCCCAACACTGTGTTCATATTCTGCTGCCCGAGCGACTTCACTGCACGTCGTTGGTAACCTCCAAACAGGTCGTATGTCAGAAACCAAAGACCCCCCCCCCCCCCTTCCTTGCAGAACCTTCACCGGCAGGTCTTCCCTCCATTCCCTCGGACGCACCGCGATAACCGTCAAAAAATAGATTTTCAAATCCCAACAATCCAAGCGCGGTATGTGTGGGGTAGGCGTGTGTGTGTGTGTGTGGAGATGAATAATAGCGTAGTGAAAACTAGAATACATCCCTGCGGTTTATAGGAATCCCCCGTTCGGTCCACAAAAAAGATCCCATCAGCTATCGATGGAATGTTCCTCCCTCCAGTTGCCGCGGCAAAGATCCACGTTTGTGTCGGGTCTTTATCCTGCCAAGCCGGGCCAGAGCAATCAGCACATTAAATAGTGCCGCTGACAAGAAAAAGGCAGCCGGTGCGGGATGGTCCGCTCCAACGCAAATATGTGATTACTGTTTGCAGAAAGTCCCACAGCCATTCCAGTCTTCGGAGTCTACATGCGATCCTTTTCTGGAGCGCGGGGACGGGTGGGGGTGGAACTAATGACTCATGCTCCGCTGACGGATTGCCGCTGTGTGTATGAAACGATGATGCGGGTTTTGACAGGAATGGTGGTCAGGGGGCATTGGGGCGGGGGTGGGGGGGGGAGGAGAGAGACTTCAAGATTTAACCCCTCACCGTTGTAAAGATGACCAAGATTGTAGGGGGTTGGGGGGGGCTCAAGTGACGTCCTGCTATCTGCATATGCCATTTATGAGTGGGGGGGGGGGGGGAAGATACGAGATCGCACAGCTGGTCTGTGCTTGGAATCGCGTCCAACAAGGAAGACAGCGAGCCTTTTTATCGTCAAAACCGCCGACACGTATTCAAGTCGTACCAGGTGCTTTGCACTATCTTCTTCGAACTGGGTCAAATTGACTGGGTTAAAAGTTGAAAATATGGAGAATCTATTTTACTGCATCCGCCTTCACTCGGGGCCTTGTTCTTTTCTTCCTTTTTATTATTACATTCAGTTCGTGCATATAAATATGGTTTGGAAAGTAGCTCCATTCTGAAATTTTACAGATGAATTGAACATATGAGAAAAAAAAAAAATCTTTTAAAGTTGACATCAAAATCATACAATACGAATCTTTTGGAGTATTTTGACTTTTTGAACGGAACTGAAAGTTGTAATTCTCTTGTGCGTACGTGTGTGTACCATTTGAGTCAATGTGGTTCCAATGAAACCAAAGGACAGAATAACAACAGAACCGACCGTGTGTCGGTCGTCCTCCGTGAAGCAGGCCGTACAGTAGTTGGCTTACGGACAAACAAACCCAAATCTGGAATTTTTGTCTTTTATCACTCATAGTTCCTTGGTAGAGGTAGTGTAGCTCGACTTAATGGCATTGTAGTAATATAGAATTATGGGATTGCTAACAAATTGAAAGTTTTGCAAAGTACAGTGTGTATCCTGTACGTGGTCAGTGCAAAATATTGTTCTCACTCTACTTTTTCCATTTTTGTGGAAGAGCATTTTGAGTCCGTCAGGCATTTTTCCCCCCCTTTAAAATTCTCAATATGGTCAAGATAAATACCGGTCCCATGTTTTTGAGGCTAACCTTGTTAACGTCTTTAAAATAAACCTTTCCAAGTCAAATGTTCCCATTTTACTGGGAATTTTGCTTCAACTTAATACATTGCTCACATCATATCTTTTTCTTGCATCTTTATGAGCACTGTTTTGTCGTGTATATTCATCAAAATGATTTTCTCGAACAAAGAGGTAGATTGGAAAGGAATAACATTATTGACAGAAAAGGGCAATGATCAACTTTCCTATTTTGATATCCGGCAGCAGCCAGACTGAGGGTAACGGTATCTTCCTCGGCCGAGTTTAATTGCAGGTCTTGCGCCGTTTAGCCGAGATCTGCGCACAGTAAAAACTGATGGCGCCGGCGGTAACTCAATGATATCGCTGCAAAGCCGCCGTATAATGGATGCCTGTTTGCTAAATCCAACCATACTTTACGCCTGACACAAACTTGCACCTTCTCCAGGGCATGAGCAATGACAGCCATGCGGAATACCACACACACACACACACACACACACACAGGGCCTCTCCGCACATCCCCAAACCGAGGACTGTCCTCGCCTCCCCGTTGTCACGGTGGGTGTTGGCTAAAGACGTCCTCCAGCGAGACAATCATTGTTGCGATTCAATTTCTCGCAAAACCGCTTTTTTTTTTCAGCGCAGAAATCCTTTCTCCCATGAAGCGCGTTTTTGGATGATGACGTTGGACTGCGCAAGGAAATTTGGGCTGTGGCTGCAATGGGAGGAACCGACCGTTGGGTCGGCATCACGGCCAACCGGAGCGCAATCGGGGTTGGACTGTCGGAATTGGCGCAATTGAGGTTGGGAGAGCTTAAACGAAAAATTAAAATAAAAAAATACGAGCTACTGCTGGCAAAATCCGAGGGAAACGTTGCATCCTTCTGTGTGGCTGAGAAAATTGTTTTCATCAACATACTTCTCCGTCTCATTGGGAATTCAAGTGAAAGAGGAAGTCGGGAAAAGTGAGTCTGTGTTTTTTTTTTGTTTTTTGTGCTTCATTAAGCTCATGTGCAGCGCAGTCGACGTGCCTCATTTGGTGCATGCAGATTAGTGACAGCCAATGAAAATATTGTATATAAATATTGTACATTCGGAAAAAAAAAAAAAAAATCTACATTTTCACAATGAGCTTAGTCATTCCACTCACTGACTTCTCACACTATCAGGGTGGGGACGAGGGGGGGTGGGGGGGGTCACTTTGCATGGGCTGATAACATTTATTTTAGTTCGTACCACCAATGTAAAGTCCTGTGAAACTGGAGATGTCCAAACCCAATCTAGGTGGATCATGCCAGTTTTCAAGGTTTTTTTTTTTTTTTTTACTCAATTTCATCAAGAAAAGTGTCCAAATAATGTGCATATGTACAAAGATCTTGCAAAACGGACCAGTAATAGCTCCGTTTCATATTGAAAGATGTAACTTTTTGGTTTTGTTTTGGGGTTTTTTTAGTGGCAGTGTAATACGTGACCGAAAGGTTCACATAGAGTTTGAGTGCTAGTGCGTCGGGTCTCTGCCCTCTGTGAGCCTACTTTAAAAATGTTTGACACCGCGAGTGTAGTTTACTATTAAAATAAACACGCAACAAAAATAATTACACACATTTTGTATTTCGATACAAGACACACATGATTGCTTACATGCTAACAGTCAATGAAAAATCCCATTGACGCGCTAGCTAAAATTAGCATTAGATCACATATGGGACTTACCTTCAAATAACAAATAATTCCACACAAACTCTGTAGCAAGACATACAAACAGGTAATATAACAATATTCACAGGCATATATCCTTCGTGACCTGACTGTTTTATGGCGAGGTTCCTTTCCTCTTCTTTTATTAACTACACACAAACATGCGGCTTCATCGCAGCGCACTGCCCCCAGAGGCCAAGGCATGCATAACTGGAGCAGCAGACTCCGTCATAAACCCCCCACCCCCCACCACCCGACTCTCTGACATGAAATAAACTACCAAAATGACTTTGATTTGCTAAATGTATTTTGTATTTTATTTCACTCTAAGTGGCCTCACTGTCCCGATACTTTTGAGAGAGGTGTGCATGTTCTCCCTTGTTCGCAGCAAACGTACGGTGAAACGATTTATGTTTCTAGTACTATAAAGCCTTCAAGCAACAATAAACAGATAAACGGTCCTGGCTCAATTAAAAACCGAAAATATGGATAGCTGAGCCGGGGCGTTGCCAGAACAGAGCTGTGTTGAAAACAACGAGGTGTTTGGAACAAAGGATGCTCTTGAGGGAAAAGACCAGACAAAGACAAGGTGCTGCAGTCTACAGAAAAAAAAAAAAAAAAACTACGTCACGTCACGCCAGACATCTCGAGATGAAAATGTTTTTGTTGAAATACTCCTCTCCCCTTTTTTGGACGTGCTTTCTCAAGAGCCGCCGTTTTTACCAGCTGGCATTTGGGACACATTTCAGACAAGCCATTAAGGCAGTCGAGCGAGCGGTCGTCACCTCCTCCACATCCCTTGAGAAACGGACTTAAGTCTTCGCGTTTGAACCGTCTCACGATGCCATTCAAGTGCGAGAAAACAAAAACAAACAAAAAATGAAAATCAAACACCACATCTGGTGCTATCTAAAAAAATAAATAAATAAATAAATCACATCTGTCACCGAATGGCCCCCAGCACACTCACGTCATTCCTGACAGCTTGAATCAAAGTGATGAAAGACAAATATGACTCGTAACATACATATCCGTACGCAAAGTGATGCGTCGTTGGGACAGTTCACTTCAGCATTTTTGTTCGAGTGGCGTTGATGAGGCGGGTGGGCGACAGGTGCTGGACGTTCAGTGGGGAAAACAAAAACAAAAACTGGAGAAAAATGGGGCCGTGCTTCACAGAATGTGACCCCCCCCCCCCCCACCACCACCACCTAGCCTCCCCCAGAAGGACAAGACAAAGAAGATAAAGATGGCGGCAAATGTTTTCAAATGGCACCATGAGAGCATGCTCGAGAAGTGCCCTTGAGCTACATGAGTGGACGCAACAACGGGATGAGTGAGTGTTTGCCACGACTCCTTAGGGGCTAAGAAGCTGTACAACCCCCCCGACCCCCACCCCCACCCCCACCCCCACCAGAGGCCGACGGCATACAGTCAAGGATTCAACTTTTTTTTTTTCTTTTTGACTGTAGTGAAAATTAAGAATCAATGACTTACATAAATCGAAAAAACACTTTTTTTTTTGATGAGTGAAAATTAAGAATCAATTACTGACACAACAAGCAAAAAAAATGTGGCTATTCAGTTGTAGAGTGAGATTTCGGGGATTCCGAATCCCAAACGAACATTCCCAAGGACGTCCACTTGTGTATTGTTGTTGCGACGTGCTAACGATGCAACCGTGACACTCTCACTTCAGCGGCCATTTGGCTCTCAGAGCGTGTTACGCAACAGTTCAGAACGGCTCGCTCGCACACATTTTCCAGAAATGGGAAGATGGGGAGGAAAAAAAATGTACTTGGTTGTTTCATTTCATGCGTGATGGCCGTCAGATATGCAACGATGTATACGGAAGCACTTAAAATGTCAATTTTACAACAATATCTTCCCTTTAAATTGGGACGGGAGGCAGTCTAAATGTTCTTAACTTTGAAGCAAGCGTTGTACACAGCAGAAAAAAAAAAAAAAAAAAAGAGAAATTTCCCATAGTTGACTTCGCGTTGATGCACCTCGAATCAGTGATGGTCAAATTTTGTGTTGAGCACCAGCGGTAATACATTGGCGCCCTCTAGCGGTACAGAAAAGAATCACTGAATTCAGTGTTTGAACTCTGTAGAACGGGGGTGCCCAGGCTTTTTTACCCCAAGATCTACTTTTCAAGCAGCTAGCCTCTCGCAATCAAAGGGAGGTGGTGACATCGAGGTATTGAGCACCCCTGCTGTAGAATATGAGCAGCTTCATCTTCTTCTTTTTTTTTTTTTAACTCAGTGCCAGGATGTTTGTGAATTATAGTATTTTATTTAATCCCAATAACTTGGCATTTACATTATTTTCCAATGTTCAAGTTTTGTACAGGAGTTAACAGTAATTTGACATTTTTCTTTTGCTCACTTTCAACGTGGCTCATTGGAGTAGTACTGGACATTTTTGTGGGTAGCTGTTACATGGTATAAACGTTGATAACTACGGCTCTCGATCACAAACTAGTTCTCAACAGCGCCTCTGCTGGTGCACACCATTTTGTCTCAAATGCTACATTAATCGATAATTGAAAGTTATTCTCAATTATGGTTATGCCCATGCCAAATCACAATGGTGTAAACCATCAACTATCCATCTATTGAATTTCTGCGACCATAAAAACGTGGGGAAGACCTCGCAAATTCCACACAGGAAGACTGACGCCGAGATTCAAAGCCAGAACAGCATTCATGAGGCAGACGTGCTAAACAACACACCGTGAAGGAATTATTGTCGTTACAAAACGACGGCCTTCCCCTTGTGGCAATTTTTTTTAAATAGTTATGGTGAAAAGAAACAACTGAGGACCATTTTGCGTATGTATCGTTGCATCACGTGCACTTCTCGCCCGCTAAAAACAACTCATCCCGCTTCCGGCCCTCTGGTTTCCACATTTGTGCCGTAATGCTAAAAAAAGACACCGTACAAAAAACGAGCCGAGCCTACAAGTGTTCTTGCGTTATCGTGCGTTTGTGAGGAGAGGAGAATTTCAACATGCTTTGAAACGGGGATTAATCCGGGACCGTGTCTTCTATTCCGCGCGCAGCTAAACCGCCCGGCATGATTTTGGGGCTGAATTTGTATTGGAAAAAAAAAAAAAAATAAAGAAATAAGCAAATAACGGGACATATTACCGGAGGCAGTGAGATCAAAGAAGAGCCCATTTTCGCCTAATGCGCCGTTTCAGTGATCTCGTGGCAAGACGAGTTAAAGCTCAGAGTAAAAACGACCCACAGCGTATCCATTCTGCTCAGCGAGGCAAAATATAGCCTTCCATTGTGTTCAAACAGTCAGCGTCCGTGCACCCGGGGGCCGTCTGAAGCAAAGACTCTCGTTCTCATTCTCTCTCTCGCTCTCTCTTTCCCTCTCGCTGTGTGTTCATCATCCCCGCTGGAAATCACTCGAGCCGCCATGTGGGAACCGCGGAGAAACGGACGGAGGCGGCGCGCCGATCGGGTCGCCCGGCGTCTCCCGGAAAGCGGCTTTATCCCAAACGTGTTCTTTTTTGTTGTTGTTGTTGTTGTTGAACGGAAACACAACGGACGACTGAGAGTGGCAAACCCTAAAGCGGGCTGCGCACATACTGTGAACATCGGGCAAAATCGGAGCATAATTCTTTGCCTTCTGATTAAAGTTGAGAAAAGGCCGGATTCTCCAAAACTTCTAAACGATTATCCTGAATCATGATCTTGTGGCGTGAGGTGTGTTAAGAGTGATTTTCTTTTTTCTCCGAAAGCACTCAAGGCCGACAATCGTCAATTTAGAACGGCACATCCTGAATCGAAATTCAACTTTTCATTTTCTTTTCACCATTCACGCCACTTATCGGTAGCGATGTCGCGACGTGCGTGGCGGAGCTACGTTTGCTTATCTCGAATAAACGGCACAGCGAAGGAGAAGTAAGGAAAAACGTGGCAATTCTTTCCTTGTGATGTTTGGGGTCACACGTGAAAAAAAAAAAAATTAAATAAAATTTAAAATGTCAAATACTGCGACGCGATTCGCCCGTTTTACCGTCGTCTGTTCCTAACGCGGCTGTATTCGCGGTACGTTCGGAAGGAGGCGTCCGCACTCTGGAGGGCTTCATCGCATGCACGAAAGTCGCATTTTACTCCAAGGGATGAACTAAACGGCCGCTGTCTTGGATCAACTGACATTTACGGAGCACAGAAATAACCCCCCCCCCCCCCCCCCGTGCAGGACCGTGAATAAAAAGAGGAGCAACAGTGGTGATCAAGTGGTTAAAATGCACAAAAGGCAAAAGATTACAATGCTCAAGAGAGAGAGTGCGCTCCAAAACAAACACGGCACATCCACACAGCACGGAAAGGTCACTGAAACGAAAAACAAAGGCTGTTTTGTTTTTAATTAATAAAAAAAAGAAAAGAAGCACTGTGGCTAAATGAGACAAGCAGCGACGTGGGCTGGAGGTGAGACAATCATCCAAAGATAATGTTTAATTGCTTTTTTTTAACCATTTTACACACTAATGTTGGGGGAGGCTGGAAGCCAGAAAAAAAAAAAAAAATACCATAACTTTAAATTTGCTGCTATTGCTTTGATGTCATAAACAATTACAAGGATGAACAATCACCATACAGCATGCGAGAACAGGAAGCTTTTGATGTAACGTTTCAACAGACTGAAATTGCATCAAATAAGTTAAGCCGTGTTCATGTGAAAATGTAAAGCAACACAATTGCTCGGTGCTAACTCAAGCCAAATGGCAATGCTGTCATGTTACGAATGCGCCCAAACGGCCGCACATGCTGCACATTCCAATAATCGGGCCTAATTTGAGCCCGATTCCTCCTTCCCGATCAAAGTCAGCGGAGGTCTGATTATCGGAATATCTCTTACGGATGATTTTTAAAGCGTGTGGGGATTTAAGGGTTAGTTGCGCTCCCTGATCTGCTTCGAAAATGTCCTGGCAATTGTCGATGTTAAAGGTCAGATTTGAGAGATTTCAAAATTCCTCTCGATAGCGCTAGCACCACTTGACAAACTGTAATTGGCACTTTTTTTTTTTTTTTTGTGCAGCTGTTAAAAGGAGCCGCCGGCCACCGTCAAAAACAGACGCCGACCTCCCGATCAGCTCAAACGTGTCGGGTTTGACCACGTCTGCTTTCAGACGGCCCCTGCGCCTATAAATTCTCCCCCTGCTGCTCGTATTCAGAAACTATGTGCAAACGTGGCACAGCAGATGACTGACAAACATGACGCCCTTGTGGTAGTTGGCGTAACTACACCCAGGATGTCTCAAAATGGGGAATGTTCAGAAGTGCCCAACAAAACTTAGCCAATTTATAGCTGCCACGTATGAAGTGCAAAAGGTTGAAAATGCAAATAGGAATGTCATCCAACAGCCATAAGACCCTTGCGCTCTGACCTTTAAACGTGTTCAATATTGACGAGAGCAATACTGAGTTTGAAACGACAATGCACACAAGCTATCATTTAGCCTAGCTGCTTCTATTGCTTTCTTTCTTCCACTACTTCTACTCCAGTCTGGATGCCCCGAGGTACCCCACTGCCTCTCACTGGTCAGTCTTGGAACCAGAACGAACATCTGGTTTGGGGGAGTGTGGTGTGGTGTGCTTCATTTGTCATCTCTATACACTTTAAGCGGAGTATTGAAACATGAAAATGACACTGAAAACAAACACCCATCCATCGATTATCTACCACTTTTCCGAGTCGGCTCACGGGGGAAGTAGCTTCGGCTGGGATACCCAGACTTCCCTTTCCCCAGCCACTTCTTCCAGGTCTTCCGAGGCGTTCCCAAGCCAGCAGAGAGACGTAGTCTCTCCAGCGTGTCCTGGGTCATCCCCGGGATCTCTTTCCGGTGGGACGTGCCTGGAACAGCTCACGAGGGTGGCATCCGGATCAGATGCCCCAGCCACCTCATCTTGCTCCTCGCAATGCGGAGGAGCAGCAGCTCGACACTGAGCCCCTCCCGGATGACCGAGCTTCTCACCCGTTCTCTAAGGGGGACCCCGGACACCCTGCGGAGGAAACTCATTCCGCCCGCTTGTAGCCAGGATCTTGTTTTTTCGGTGACGAGAAAACTCGTATTAAATGGAAAAAGTTGACGTGATGAAAATTCTGCAACCCACCAGGATGGGAGTTGAAGGAGCCTGGGAGTTTGTTTATGTCTAAACCTAAAAAAAAAAAAAAGCAAACTATACAAATGCTTCAGCGCAGCATATCCGTTGTGATTTTTTTTTTTTTTTAATTTCTGTATTATTCAACATGAGCACAATGCTTGTTTCCTGCACAGATTGACTTGGTTAATTGAACTCGTTCAGAAACAAGATGGATGCGCACCAAAGTGGCAAAACACGAGACTCCGCCGCCGACGCCCGCGGCCGCTTGCATTGTGCGCGGAAGAAAAGCCCATTTAGATGCCATGAATAATAATATTCTAAATGTTTGGCCTGATCGTATGACATTCACTCCATTTAATAGTCTCTGCTGGATATCTTTTATTGATTTCACAGGCGCAGCAGGTCTCCTGAGATTTTCTATGGATTTTCCAGCTGCCCTCCCAAATGATCCATTGTGATTTTGCGGAGAAAAGCAGCCCTGCCCGGGGATGCGAAGGGAGACAGCCAGCCAGCCTCCCCCCCCCCCCCCGCCCCCCCAACCCCCCAACCCCCACCACCACACCGCTTTTGTACACCTGATTTCTGCTTCCTAAGCCACATTACTTCATGACTGCGGTGTGATTGCAGACACTGTGCTCATTACCCCGCTGAATAAGCGGCAGCAGTTTTATTTCTGCCAGCTCCATTAGCGCGGGCACCATTTATAGTCGGTTACACCAGTTGGGATCATTGACGGACTTGGAAACGAGGATAAAACTTACCACAGAGAGTTTGTTTGGGAAGAATGAAACACTTTGGATAAGATCACACGCGAATCCTCGGAATCTTTCCCTGGCCAAATGATGAAGAGATGCCCACTCATCCTCATTTTAGTGAACGTGGAACAACAATCAGAGTGAAGCGTCAATTTATTAGTCGCCGCTGAGGTTTCATCTTTGCTGACTTCTTCATTTTGGATTCCCAAGAAAAAGACGTTCTTCTCTGAAGTGCTGCGAATCCAGACAACAAATAAATCGTCCCGCCGTGGTTTGCGAGAATTACAATTATGCCCCCGTTTGACATATCGTCGAAAGATGCTGTGCTGCCTGGAAAGAAAAAAAAAAAAAAAAAAAAGGACTTAAAAATGCATTCAGGGGTATGCATTCCAAACGGTTCTTTTTATCTCGGTTCTGTAAAACCACTGATTAATGTTGGATGGAACAAAATTGAAAGGAGCCCACATGCACTCCAAAAGGAAATTAGATTCCCACCATTGAACGTTAATTCTCTTGATTAGCCAACAAAGACAGCCGATGAATTAACGTGGCAAATTGCCCCTTTTACAGTACGCTGACAAATGATCTCGAGTATGGATCCATCTATATGCGGTTAACAAATCAAGGATTTCTTTACATTTCTCATTACAACAAAACCTCCTTGAAGAGAGATGGTTTTTTTTTTTTTTTTTTTCCTACACTTCTTTTGTGAAGAGCTTCTAACTTTACGGACCGTGCCTTTCTGTTTTCAAAAAAAAGTCTCGCAATAAGCTCGGAGGAATCGTTTCTTTCCTTTGCCGCGCACACATTTGTGTTCACATTTTCTATGACGTTAGTTCTCCATCTGAATGCTTTTCAAGGCTGTGCATGAATATGATGCACAAATGAATTTTCAGAGGTTGCAGCCAAAGGCCAAACGGGTTAATTAATTCTCTATTTTACAGCCGCAGTACAATCACGTGAATAGAAACAAATGACACTCAAGGACATTAAAATGTCTTTCCCCTCAAATATCAGACCTTCGAATTGTTTACTTTCATTTCATTACACACACAAAAAAAAAAAAAAATCAAAATGTCCCTTTCGATTAGCATGCAATTTCTGACATTCTGTCCCCTCGCCACAAAAAAAATTATAATTTTTCAAAAATAAAACCAAGGATCAAGATAGCCTTTCAAAAAATTGGGGGAGAAAGTCGCCCGTCTGATCATGAAATGAAAGAGAAACACTATTGAGCGACTTGTTGTAGTTGACGGAATCCGACTGGGTCACCAGCCTACGTGGTTCTCCTTGTTCTACAGAGACCAACAAGACGCTTTGGTTGTTGACAATTTTTAGTTTGCATTTGTAAGAAAATTGAATGTCAAGAGCAGCGTTCTGGCATATTCGTGTCATCTCGTGCCAGTTTGGGCACAAGTTCCCGAGGGCTTTTTTTGGGTCGGGTCCCCGGTGTCAGAGCCATGGCTTCCAATTTTCAAGTTGCCAAGAGAAACTGGCGTCAGGGGCTGAATTAAAAATGCAGACAAATTTATATTTGAGGGCCCCTCGGATGGCAAAAAAAAAAAAAGGTCACCATAATGTCAGCTACGAACCAAAATGGCTGACTTCCTGTGTCTTTTCTGGCACGGCTTCTTGAGAGTTGAAAGGCAGCTCTACCAATTTTCACGTTGTGGAGTGAAACTGCATCCAGGAAATGGATTTTCCAAAAGAAATAGAAATAGCTCAAATGTCTCTAAAATTTGCAGACGTGCCTCTCAAACGTGGCCGAGTGAAACTTGCTTCAGGGACTGATTTTTTTTTTTTCCAATACTGACTTTTCAAATTTCACTATAATTTCGGAGACAAAATCATTTCCGAATTGGAACAAACTGCAGGGTGGCAAATGGCAGACTGGATTCAACTGTGGCGTTTCCAACAGAAAAAAAAAAAATAATAATAATAATAGAAAAGTGATGCAACTCCCAACCAATGTTGCAGATGTGGAAAACAATGGTCCCTTGTAGCAGAAATCGGTTCTGTTTTCGAGAGGGACGACGACACCAAGTATTTAACTACCAACAGAGATCAATCAATCAATGATGATGCAGATTAGTTTCCGATGAGAAAGGTCAGCGTCACCCAGGGAGTTGTTCGTGCTGGACGGACCATATGGGTCAGAAACAGGGACTGAGGGTGCCGGGCCGGCGTGGGGGCCAGATAGATCGAAAACAAAGGGGAGTTGTCACGTGGAACCAGAGTCGTTGACGGATTTGCTGCGTTGCGTCGTGTGTGCCGAGGCAGCGTTTTCAGGTAGAAAAAGACTCGCTCTTTGTCATGCAGATGACGACGCAATCAGACCCGCTTTGTCTCGGCCCAACGGGCTGCGCTCCCGGGGACACAGAGAGCCCCGACCGCTAATCCGCCCCGGGTTTGTGTTCTCCGAGCGTGCATAAAAGGCGGCATCCCGGTACCTGGGGTGTGTGTGTGCGGATGGGGCTCTCCAAAACGAGGTCTGACCTCTCTCAGGCTACTCGTTCCCTCCGCTGCTTCTCTCCGGCTCCCTTTCTCGAGCTCGGTAGAGCCGAGCCGCGTTGTTTTGCGGGGATTTTTCTCAAAATTCTGCCACCAGAGCCAGTCCCATGCACCAAAAGACACTGGAAATCTGCCATTTGCTTTTTCATGCGGTCATTTTGGCCATTTTCAGGGGGTCTTCAAAGACAAACTTGTCAACGGAATTCTTTGAAAATTCAGCCCCTGAGGCCAGCTTCACTTTAACTGTTTGAGATTTGGTACGCATGTCTGAGGAAAGCCACAAAAAGACCGTCAAGAAACCAAGCCAGAAAAGACGCATGTCATCTGCCACTTTGGTTCGAAATGGCCATTTTGAAACCATCTGGGTCTTTTCTCGGACTTCTTTCTTGGGAGGTGTGGATCCTGCCTCTGGAGTCACGTTAAGTTAGCAACCTAAAATCTGGTGCCATGGATAGATAGATGAACCCAAAAGCTTCAGTAACCTGCAACTTTGTTTTCCAAACATTTCTGTTCGCGGGAATTTTTGCCAATTTCTTGCGTCAAAGACAAAGTTTCCCATGGGGTGAAGAAAATAAAATAAAATAAAATAAAAATCAATCACTGAAGCACATTTCATTTAGCAGCATGGGATGTAGTAGGTATTTATAATCAGGGGTAGAACCAAAAAGAATAAAAATGTTTGAAGAAGCCACGCCCAAACAGAGTCTGAATTTTTTTGCTTCTTAAGCAACAATTTAAGTCATTTTGTCAATTTGCCAAATTTATTTAGGGGATTTTTTTTCCGTCCCGAAACCCGTTTCACTCGGTAACATGAAATATGGTTTTGGTCGTCGTGGAAAACGACACAACCTGTCAAATTGTGCTCAGATTTAAGAAAAAGAAAATAGAATAGTGACCGCAAATTAGGCCAAGATGGATAATTTTGATTGTGAATGCTTCTGTGGTCCCTGTTTTGAATAAATCACAGAAAATTCTCAACCCCCACAATGATATTCATTCCCAGCGGGTTCGTATGAACCGGGTCCAAACCCGAAACAAGACTCAGTAAAGAGAGCGCACCTTGTCAATTAGCACGTACTAACGAAGATAACAGGATGTAAGAACATCCTTGATCCAGATTCCTCCGTGACCGCTCGGCGAGGTTACGCGGCGGTAACGGAGGCTTCTCTTTCGTCTGTTTATTTGAATTAGTCGCTTCGTCAGCGTCAATCGCGGCGCGCAAACGTGACACCGCGGCACTGAGGCAAGCCCCTGCGGAAAACGAGCTCGTCCAAAAACATCAGTCAAAGCGAAAATCTGGAATGAATACGCCCCACTGTATCTGTCTGCAGACCTCTGAGAATCCCATTTCGGTGAGAGACGGAGCGACGTTGTTTATTCTCAATTATTAAAAGAAAGTTAACAGTAAGCCTATCCGCTGGCGCGGCGCAAAGGCTCTTTTTCCATTTTGATTCATTCACCGCGACAACTCTATTGACATTGACATACGCTTGTAGCGTTGCAACAGGAGGCAGGCACCTCCCCGCGTGACGCACTCCAGCGTGACCTCAATAATAAACGCCGAGCAGCGGCACCTTTGCGACTAGCATTACTACAAGTGATGGTATGTGGGTGTATTTGATGTGCGGGTGAATCTAATGAAGTGCCCAACGAGTAGACCTGCGTCACGCACCCTAAAAGCGATGGAGAAGGTTCGGTCGTGAGCCTACAACTGGGCCGCTTGCTTTGCCGAGCCCATCTCCACGAATTTCCATCTTTCACAAATCCCTTTTTGCCATCTTCCCGTTCCAATGCATCAAGGAGGTTCTATTAGGGGGGGAGGGGGGGGGGATGGTAACCCCTGTCTGGATTTACCTTACATGATCTAATTTACGAACGTTATTAAGACGCGAAAAGCGGGAAGGAGGTGCTCCATTTGCCGCACGTGTCCAACGCGGAATGACTGCAATTAAGATGGCAGAGGGTGTCCGCCGAAACGAATCCAACGGGCTGGATTTATGCTGCAGTGTCGAAGTTAGATTTAACGCCTGCTTAATGTTGACGGAGTACATCCCATCCCATCGTCGCGTTGCATCGGCCCGATACATTATTTGCGTTTAGTCATCGCTGTCCGATAAGGTTTCATCCATTTGATGACAACTGTGATCTGATTCTGCGAGTTTTCCTGCAACTGCGACCGTTGCCCCTTAAACAGCGCCCTGGCTGCCAGAATTGTCCTTCAAACAAACTTCATCTTCAAACCACACAACCCCCATTTGATTTGTTTTGAGCATGAATGACGGCTTAAAATGGTGGAAGCCAATCTGCATTAATCAACTTTGATTATATACGGTAAAAGTTTGAAACGATCACTGGACAACAAGATTATATACTCGCTGGACCAAGTCTGACTCATGCATGCAGGTCAAAATCTGGGTCGTAAAGCTAATTTCCACACAAAATATCCGTGTTGTGCTTTGACGACATCAAGTTTGTAGATTTAAAGCGAGCAGACCGCAATGGAAAGCAATTATTACATTTACACATATATACGTGCACAGACACTGTTGAGCATCCTCTATAACGTTCTAAAACTATTCAAACATTACGTCAACGAAGAGATGTTTTTTTCATTTTTGGTACTAAAAGAACAAATGCCGGCTGTTTGTGGTGTGTTTTCCTGAAATACTTTGGTACGGAGCTGATTTTCTCGGTCGTAAAAGCTCAAGATGGCGTGAAGTCTGTCTCGCCCACCGTTCTTGTTTATTAATTAGAACGCCGTCATTAATAAAGATGCCATGCTACTAAATAAAACAACAGCTCACCATATGGACCCACGCAGCTACCTGAATATATTCTTAAAACAAATCAAACACTTTGTTCCTTCCAACGTCGATAGTTTCGGTGTTGCGAGCGGTAATTTTAGCACCAGGTCGAGAGGGCAAATATACGCGGATCGGAACGGTTAAAGGTACAAAAGCCTGAAGGGGTTTGGCTTGCGTAGCGCAGACTGCAGCAGTCAGCGGCAGACCGCTGAAGGCACGGATACGATGCCAAAAGAGCGCATCCCATCCTGGCGGGATCGCAATTCTCTGGCAAGACCTCAACGAGCACACCTACCTTCCCTTTCCCGGCTTTGATTATGCGCCGCAGACAAATCAGACAAAAGGTCTCCCACGTACAACAAACAAGCCCGTGAAGTGGAGTCAGTGATGTTGTGTTGGTGTTGGCCGCCTCCAAACTGTGATCGTCCTCCTTGAAATAAAAAGAATCAAAAGGTAGCCACAGACGGCTCCGAAACGTGACACACCTCCTTCAAGGGAAATGACAGCTCGTAGCGGCGCTAATTGAGACTGCGCCCGCCTGCAAAGTGACAATGCCCGGCCGGCCCAGTGCAGCGTGGATTAGTGCTTGAATAGAGACAGATTCTTTGTGAAAGCCTACTGTGGCGGTTGGCATGCGGGGCCGGTCGGCCGCATCTGCTCACAGGGACCCGCTGAGAAAACACTGGATTCTGTGTACACCCTCGCTCATTTTTTTTTTTACCTTCCCCTAATCCCGTTTTTTTTTTTTTTTTTTTTTTTTTTTTGTCCGCCCCCGTCGGGTTTTTGTCGCCCGGACACAAAACGAAATACTTCCACGTTAACCAGCCCGTCCATTCCTTGCAAAACAATTCCCTGTCGAAACAATAGGAAACATTTACACATGAAAGAGTGTTTATCAGGCTCGGTCATTGTGTGCGGCGGAACAAAACCGGATCATACACTGGAGGCAGAACATAAACTGGAATATAAATGAGCACAAACCGAGGTCTTACAAGCTGAATTGGAAACCGATAGTTCGCCGTCCACCAGCCTTCCTGATTCTTGCGTTTTGATGGGCCAGCACCAGGCAAGAATCGAGAATCTCAAATGTGATTCAGGAAAACTTTGGCCCAAACCTCTTTTGTCCCATTTTGGTCCATTGGACATTTCTTCGCAAATCTATACTTTTGGTGCGTCCACAGATGGGTTTGTTGTTTTTGTAAATATATTTGAATCTACAGTGTTGGAAATGACTTGCTCTCTTTGATGATGCAATACTCATGGCTACACAAGCATGTCTTTTTTTTCTGGAAATGTGACAGTTTTGACGATACAGGATATTTTACAATATTTCACGGAAAAAAATACGTCAAGCCACACTAGCAGACAAAAATAACACCCGTTAATTATGTACATTTAGTGAAAGAGCATTTCATTCACTGCAATTTGAAGTTCAACATATTTTTTTTCACAGTAAATAAATAATTTGGGGGCTAATTAAGTGAAACTGGATGATTTGCCATGAATTATGGAATCATGAAGTGCGTTGTCGCACGTACCGAGGGTTCACCAATTGTGATGGAACTCGCATCCGACGTTTCTTGGTCCTAAACGCTGCGCATTGAACGCGGTTGTGCCGAATTTCATCACGCAGCACAACAAGACACGTTCACATCTTTACCATTTTCCATTTGATGGTTTTATATTCATGGCCTACATTTATTATTATCGCGATTTCGCAAGGGTTAGTGGATGACGACGGCAGATTCCGGCTTACAAACAAATGTGCGTTACGCCGGAAAATGAGTCCTACTTGGGATAATGTGCGTCTCGGTGTGAAGGTCTGAGCGCTCCCCCCGTGCTGAAAAGTCTCCTTGTGATGAACGCGAACTCTGGGTACGTGGCAGACGCTTACTGGGAAATTACCTGGTCTCGTAGTTCCTCTATTTCTACATAGAGTGCGCTAACATACGTTATAACCTAACCTTAAAACAAAAGTTGAGAAAAAGATCTCCACATATATGTACGTTCGCTGTGTTCGTCTTTCTGGGACGAACACAGCGAACACGAACGCTCGGCGACAAGGTGTCGAACGGCACGTGTGGGTGGAAACATTTCATACTAGCTGGAAGTTTGAAAAAAAAAAATATATATATACACGCATGCGCATTAATCACAAGGAGACTTTTCAGCATCGGGAGCGCTCAAACCGTCACGCTCAGTTTCATTTTAAATATTGTCACATTGAGAAATGTTCTGAGTTACAAGTGTGGCGACGGAACAAATTCAAGTTGTACACCAAAGGCCCCAAACCACGCATATTTATGTATTTGTGTCTAGAATGTGTGAGAGTCACTTGTAACTATGGCAAAACTAATTTGTGGTGTTTAGCGTCCAGTATTCCCGGATTGCCCCATTTTTTCGGGAATTTTTGTGGAACATAAACCCCGATGCAAACTTTTTAAAGTCTTTTAAAAATCCCACACACACAAACAAACATTCTTTCGTAGTTTGGGGGGGAAAAAAAACATGGAAAGAAGTCTGCTTTACCAAGCAGCTTTATTTTGAAGTGAATATTTAAATTCAATAGTCAACGCTTTTGTTTCAGTCAAAGAAAAAAAAGGGCAGTATGGACAGTACAGACCTGCTGACCCACCCCAACGGCAAGTGGCATTCTGGGCTTGAGCCGACCGCTGCGGCATCATGGCAACACCTACCCAACCAGAAAATGTCTGCAGCGCCGCAAAAGAAGGCAGAGGCCAAGTGGAAAACACAAGCGCTTCCTTCCACCTAGAGAATTCCCAACCTCACTTTTAGCTGCGGTTTTACGGCCGTGTATAAATCTGAATTCCAAGTCAACATAATTCGATGAGCGTCGTCGTTAGTACGGCTGTCAACTCAACGCTGATGATGATGATGATGAACGGGCCCGAAACCGAAGCGGGATAAATCCGTCGGCTGTTTTCCGGGACGCGTTTGACAAAGCTCGCCTGATTTGCCTGTGGTTCCGCCTCCATTAATCTTCAAACACGGACGCTCCTTTCCTGCTGGGTTAACCGATAATACGACGCGGTTTCTCGCATGAGCACTGATCAACAACTTAGTGCCGTTCCTCAATCCCCCCGGGATGAATTTGGAAGGAAAAGGTCAAAATGGACGCCATCCGTGGTTGTTCCATATTGCTATTTTCTTTAGGGCGGCAGCATCGTGTGGTTTCAGTGACGTGTAACAAATCAAACCTCAAACATCGTATTTTGTGTTGACGCCGACTTCCTGTATCGCGACGGCCATCGTCAACCACACGATCCGTTCAGTCCAACGGGTCGACTGCTTGTTCTCATTCCAGTAGTTTCCTTAAAATGAATTCATGCAACTCTCGCCGTCATAACACATTTCATTTGGACAGAAAATGTTTTCAGTAACATTTTGACATGGATGCATTTTTTCCCCCTCTTTCTTTAGATCGAGTATGAGGAAGAACTTTTTAACATCCAACCGTATGTTTTTTGTTGTTGTTGTTGTTGTTTTTTTTCCCCTGACAGTCGGGCCTCACATTTCACTTAAATGTAGCGTGTAACAAAATTTCACTTTTAAAACAAAAGTGCCAGCAGAACAACACAAGCGATGCGTTACCACAGTATCGCTGACATCTCTGTAGTTTTTCCTGCCAAAAATTGTGAAATTCAACTTTAACGCCCCTGCTTTGGTGTTTTTTTTTTTCCCTTTGGTACACCCAAATGTTGATATTTTTGCCCCACGTATGAAATATTAACACACACTGATAACCGTTTTTAAAGGGACAAACAAGAATTCAAACTCACATTTACACCCAATGACAGTTTGCAGATTTCAATTAAGTCAAGAAATGTGTTTTTTGGAACAAGGCCAGCAAAATAGATTTGTAGTTATTTTATTATTACAATTTTTTTTTTTTTTGGAGTCGTAATTTAAGTTCTACTGGGCACACAGAAAATCGTTACCAAACAGGAACGCTACTGGGTTAGCTTCTACCCCGCAATATTCTAAAAAGTATCCAAAAAGAGGTCAACTATAGTAATACGTATTCAAACAAGCCAGCAGGGGCATCGCATCCCGTTGCATTCTGGGATTTTTTTTTTCCCGGCTAAGAGCTCCAGTGACCTCTTTTTCAACCCTTCGTTCCTCACACGTAAGCCATCTTTTGCCACTTCATTGGATCGTCACCAAGAGTGAGCTATTGGATGGGAAAAAATTGGAGTGGGCGGAGGGGGGGGGGGGGGGTCTTGGTCCGGGGGACTCTTTACTCGGGTGCTGCGTCAACTCGCTGTGGGGTATCAAATCGAATCGGACGTTTATAGCGTTAAAATCCGACATCACGTCGCTGACATTATTGTTAACGTCCTCGCCAGCGTTCCCTTGCTGCTAACCGGTACAGCATGAGAAATAAAAACATAAATGCAAAATAAAGTTATTATTGAATTTTGTTGTTATGGGATTCCAATTACGGCAGCTGCAGCATCCCCCCCTCCAAGTTTTGGGACGTACATGCAATCACATTTGCAATAACCTTCAGTGGACGATTTCATACCGATTTGCATGCAAATGTACGAGACTGAAAAATAACCCATTTCATAAATGACAAAACTACTACTGCAATCGCACTTCCTATATGCATATGAAAATTATTTTAAAAGTTAACATGAACAGAATACAAGTTTGTCAACGACTGTTCAAATCACGGGAGGAGATTTTACAGTTTTAATGGCTTATTTTCTCCCCCTTTCAGTGCTAATTTTACGCTATTGATTTATTAACTAATTTTTGGGGGGGGTAACTTCCAACACTGAGGTGACCGCTAACCATAAAGTATCCTGACATTGACTCAAAACAAAGACGCTGTCCACCCCGTGTGGATCCACACCACAGCAACATGCCGTGTAAATTGAATTCTACATGACAAAAATGACCACAGGTCCAATCAAATGGATGGTACTGTACTAATATTAGTACATTTTGGTATTATTATTCCAAACTAATTGCGGTAGGTGTAGTGCGTATTTTGGGACGCACATACAGCTGCATTTGCAATAAATATTCGTGAGTGATTTAACTTTGATGCGCATGCACATGTGAGTGAGTGAATAAAATTACAAAACTACACATGGAACACAATTGCATAAAAATGTATTAAAATTATGTGGTAACAGAAAAGCAGTCATCAATTCGTAATGTGGTGCAACGCTTATATGGCATTCATTTTAATTTCCATTTTTTAACCATAATTTCCCACTGGGATGAGTCTGCTGACCTAAAAGCATCGCCAAAATGAAGGCGTCGACATTTGTTGTTCATCACAAAAATGAATTTACTTACGGTACTCGGGTGGCTACATTCTGCGGGTTCCATAATGGCAGCCGGATCAGATATTTTGCCTCACAAATGACAAAGCAGTCACACTTTTTTCAAGACAACTTTAGAAATGTGAAAAAGAGAGTATCTGCAATACCTACAGATTGGCAGTTTGCCAACCGTGTATGAAGATTTTGCTGTAGAAATTACTTTTTTTCCTTGTTTTTGCCATGTAGTCATACATTTGTCCTATGTTTACAATGGATTTATTTTTAATTTACCAATTTTATTATCATAAATTCACATTATCAGGTCTTTGACAATTCAGATCTTTTAAATAGAACAGTGCGTCACAAAAAATATGGTTCAGGTTTGCTAGTATGACTCAATTCTGGTATTCTGGGGTTCCAGTTATGGCAGCTGTAGTACATATTTTGGAATGCACATTTGCAAAAATATTTGCTGGTGCTTCTATATTGCTGTACAAATACATTCATAGGAGCTGACTTTTAAATTAAAATGCAACCTACCGCAAATTTTGTGCGGATAAAAGTATACAAATGTCACCATCTAGTATATTATTTGTCAAAAAAACAAAAACACACAATTGCATCAAGGTGGAAGATTTTACAGTAGACCTTGAATCCCTCCAAAAAACATTGAATACATGCGTTAAAGATACAGGGTGTACATATTTTATACAATTACATACTTTTACTAGTGTGTGTAAATCTATTAGCACAACTGCATGTTGGATTTAGAATAATTTAAATCATATGAAACTTTCCGGTCCCTGTGATTTCTTAGCATATTTTGAAATCATGTAAATGGAGCATTACCAGAGATGCAGTCCAATGTATTACGAAACAAGTATTTCCTTTTATTTATTTATTTAGTTATTTTTTTTTTAAAGGTAAATGTCAGGATTACTCAGCCCATGGGGGAGAGACAGCTTGCAAAAAAAAAAAAAAAAAAAATGACTTTGAAACAATGTTTTGAACACAGGCTGCAAATGGGACAATTTTTGCATGGACATTTTTCGTTTGTTTTTAGACTCTCAAGCGGTCACACACAAAATTTAGTGGAAGTGGAGGATCCTCGGGCATGTTTATGTCGCTCCATCATCATCACCATCATCATTGTTACTACCGCCATCATCACTCTTCACATCATCATCATCATCATCTTCCTCAGTCCGAGGCATACAAGTGGAACATAAAGGCGACGTTCACAAAAAAGAAAGGAGAAAAGAAGGCTCAAAACAATACAATGGGGCCACGCTGGACCAGCGTCGGCTCCGTCAAAAACGCCGGCACGAGGATGCGCGAGTCTTCTTAAAACCCGAACGCTCGCTTACCTTCCACAGCCATGACGACCGGCACGGTCCATAATATCCACAGAATATCCATGGTCGCGGTCACTCAAACCAAAAAAAAAAAAACAAAAAACAAAAAACCGGCATTCGTGAGCATTCACATGAAATAGGTCCAGGGAGCCATCGAGAGCGGCCGACGCGGAGCGGGGACAGGCTGGTCCTTCACCTCCAGCAGGGCGCGCTCGGATAGCAAAACTGGAGCCACTCAAATCTGGACCAAGTTTGGGCGAGACCAAACGCCCACACACGCAGGGGGGAACCTTGTCACATATCATCACGAATGAGTCACCCGCACGCTTTTAAATTCATTTAGTGTAAAAACGTGACTGATTTTTTTCATATTTTGATGTACAATTATGATATTGAAACATATAATTCAAGTTAACGACGACCCGATCGATTTTAAAGACTGTGCGGTCTCCCTTTGGAGGGATGTTGGTGCCGCCCAGCTGTCAATCAACAAGGACGGGATAGTCTTTTTTTTTTTTTTTTTTAAACCTCGCTGCTAGTTTCGTGTACTTTTGGCACCACGAGGGAGATTTTATAAACTGGGAAAAGTTTTATTGACTCAAAGTGCACGCCACGCAAGATGGAACACGCCACTACGGATTTTTTTTTATACGCTAGGGAGCGTTCGATGCTGGAACAGGTGCTGTAAGTAAATATGTTGTCTTCTTTATTATTTTCACCAAATGTCGCCAAGCTTTTTTTTTTTTAAGTTCAAAGCAAGTCACGTATTTTCGTGTCGTTTTTGTGTATCACTGTTCCAACAAATCATCAGTCAACACCAGGTGTGGCTTTTGTTTTTAAATGAAATTAATTTTGGGACTAAAGGACGTCAACGTTTGGCGCGTCGAGAAGCATTTCCGGGTACTTTGGACGTCACAAAATATGGAATGTTTATGTTTGTTTTATCAACTAAACGAATACAAAAGTCATCAAGTTGATAAAACGGTGTCTGTTTTTATACAACTAAAAGGAGAGAGATTGTAATTAATAAATTGTTTGTTTTTGCGTTTTTCCTTTTAACCACTTTGCATGATTTTAGGATTAGCTTGTTAGATTGAAGTTATAAATATTTGTAGATTGGATTTATTTAAAGACAAAATGGCGTCCAAATAACTTGCATGACAAATGCATGTGGTTTCAAATCTGTGATTTAAAAAAAACATTCTTTTAACTTTTTGAACAGCGGCCCCCCCCATCACATGGGGGCACCTCCCAGGCCTCACATTGTACTTTTAAACCCCAGTGGGGGAGTTTGGCTGCTAAATTTGCCGGCATTCTTGCATCTTATTCATCACACGAGTGTAATCACGTTAACTCATTTTGGCTGAGAGTTTTTCATCACTCAATCATCACAAATAATTAAAACTGGGTTGCGCTCGCCTGCCATGTTTTCATTTACAATGCCCAAATGTAATTGTTTTTTTTTTTCCCCCACAGGAAATTTTGCCTGTGAAAAATTAATTACACAAAGAGAAAAACAATAAGTACGCCGCTATATAAGGAGTACTGAAGTTTTATATTTATTTGCTCAAATAGGGGGGGGAAATATTGTGATACGCGATAAGACAAATTAAGGGCATATGAAAAATAGACGTCATAGACAGACTGATGAAATATTTAAATTTAAAGAAATGGAAATGATAATATAATATGACATTGCACAGTAATACAAAAATAAATTTTGGCACAAAAAGTCTTCCGTTGAAAACAGCGTTAAGGAATATACAGGACCTAAAAAAAAAAAAAAAAGTAGTTTTATCTGCCCTGCCATGGAATCCCAAAAACAAATAAAACTAGCAAGTGACTTTTACCATACAAAAAAAAAATAATCATAATAATTTGAATCCCAAATACTTGTAATAGAGGAAAATAACAATTTCTTGGGAGCTGCGCTGCAGCAGTCTGTGGCTTTCATTGAAGCTGAAGTGTTTGGCTCCTCCGACTTGGGACCATTGCTTCCAGGTCACTTGACTGGCTTGACTCGGGTTGGCGTCCAGGTGATTCTGAGAAAGGACTCGGGCAAACGATGAATTAAAAAAAAAAAAGTATTAAAAAAAAGAAAGAGAGAGAGAGAGAGCAGACTCCCGGAGCCATAATGACTTCCATACAAGCTCCGTGTGGAACTGAGCCAAAAAAGAAGTGAAAAATGTTGATGAAATGACATTAATACACGTCACCCGCAGACGTATCGCTTCCGGGCTGTGTTGCAAAACAATAAAATATATTTGTGCAAAAAGTAAAATGGAAAAGTGACACAAAATTAAATTGTATTATCACAGAGAGGTAAACATGATGGTAAATTCATCATTAATGTATGGACTTACTTGTGTCACTGTTTATATCATACTGCATGAGGAAATATTCATTTACAATGGAGAAATATTTATTTTTAGCAGAAATAATAAAGATTCGGTGTAAATACTAACTTTAAAAATATATAGATTTTTGTCTAACTGCCTTTAATATGAACAACATGCTTTTACTGTACTGAATTATTGTGTGTATATATAGCATTTTGTTTTAGGATTTGTTTTTTGTTTTTTAGGTCATCGTTATTGTAGTCAACATGATTTTTCTTTCAATAATTCCATCTGACTGGGCACTAACCAGCACTGCAATACTGAAATGTTACTGTTTTTAATCAACTAATACAGGAAATAGTTTATCTAATTGTTAAGCATTATCCATAAATTGGGATGGGATGTTAACATACAGGACTATGAATAAATATGTTTGACGACATTTATTGGACTTTTTTAGTTTTACTAATTATTGAATGTGGAAACATTTGAGAGACACTTGAACTGTGATTTTAACTTTGTATTTGTTATTGAAAATACATCAAAATTGTAGTAGTTGTCACTGCAAAATGACATGTTTTTACAATAATTAAAATGTAATATTCATGCAATATCTTAACATGGTTGTTAAATATTCAAATCAAAGATGGACAGATTGTTGTGCATGAGAAACAATCAACGTACTAAAATATCTTTTCTTTTTTTTTTCCTTTTACCTTAATTTAAAGCTCAGCTGGAGAAAATGAATTCATTGGAACACCGCTGATCAATTACTTGAGATAAAGGACTGATTTTTTTTTTTTTGAATGTTGAGTGTGAGTGAAGAAGACCAAATGGGGGCAACCGCAACGATGGCGAGCGAGCGTTCACATTTGGTTGCGCCAACACTGCCACCTGTAGTTTAAAACCCGAACTGCTGTGCTGTCTGTTGCTTGAGAGGACCGCCATGGACACAAAGCTGCTGCATTAAAAATAGCAATTGCCTTTCTGATATATTTAACTATATTTTCAGCAAAGACTATCTCTATATTTTTAAGAGGCTTTTTTTGAGGCCTATAAGTGTGTCATGCTGCTATGATTTGTTTTTATTGTCCCAAAGCAGCTGGGTGTGCATTGCATTCAATTCATATTCTTTCACTTTCACGCTTATGTACGAGAGTCGTCAATGAAGCTAACGTGCAAAGTCCGCACCGGAAGGTGGAGCCGAGAATCAAATCCGGACCTCAGAAATGTGAAGCAAAACGTGCTAACCAGGACCCAACCGAGCTGCCGGCTTTAAATCAATTTTGAAATTAAAAGAAAATCCTTCTTCATCCGTGGGGTTAAACAAATGCTTAAGGAAGGAATTTAATGGCGCTTAGGCCGACTTCCTGCGGGTCAACGGCCTTCCTCATCCTCTGGAATTTGAAGTTATTTTCAAGAGCTACTTTGGGCTGGAACTGATTTTCACGTCTTAACGGCGACATCAGGAGCACAAAGTGTCAATCGTTTTAGGTGTGCGACGTGTCTGTGCGGGGGAAAATAAAGGATTAACCTCCAGGAAGATCCCATTTTCACGGAAAGTCAGAGTGGAGTCGCGCCGGGTTCAACGAGGAACCCGAGCTCACCGGGATCATTTGAGTGTTTTGACGTGAGGGAAAATAACTGATGTTATCTCCCCCTTCTTCTCCACCCCCCCCCCCCCCAAATGAAAAAGAACGACGACACAAAGCCAATCGGGGCTGTTTTGAGAAGGAAATGCGTCAATAGAGCTGAGGGAGGAGACGGTTTTGTGACCCGTTCCGTGGACTGCAGGTCCAAGTGGTTCATTCCAAGTCAAGGGGCTATTTGCAACGTCCTCGGTCCTCGTTGCGCTGTTTGTTAAACGAGCTCCCCCTGCCAGGAATGACGATCATTCCGCGAAAAAGATGAGGAGATTGACAGCGGAGCGAGCCGGGAGCAGTTAGAAATGTTTGGGGGAATCGAGACCGTCGTTCCTCCAGGCCGCGGTTTCGTTTCTGCTAAAGGTGATGTGACTTCATCGACCAGTGTCCAATAATTACTACAAATGTCCACTTTATCCTCAATATCTTCGCTTGAGGGAAATGGAAATTTATGTACGTCTAATTGTGTATCGAGAGGTAGAAGGGTTAGAGCATGTTTGTTGTTTTCTTTTCTTCTGGGATACAGCGAGATGTGATAAATCTGTTGAGTAATAACAAGATATGAATCAAAATGGGGCAGGACTCCACAACGGATAGCAAAAAGTCGTGACTCAATGAGGCATCCTATAGCGCGAGCCATAAATCCCAAAATGTAATTTCAAAAGAGCCATGCAATGTTTTAAAAACACGTGTATTTGAGCATTTATGTAGAACTAACACTTTTAGAATACAATAAGTCTCTGAATTATTTTAAATAACGTGATGATGTCGCTAACCAATGATGACAAAAGCACTTCTTAGCATGAATGTGACTTCTGGTTTTGCTGATGGCTTTATAGTCTTTGCTGCGTCGTTAGATGAATCTTCATGTCGGCGTTGAGACTTCCATCCGTTCATCGTCAACGCAGTTTGATCTGCCGTCACGATGGTGAACAGTTCTTGCCAACAATAGCATGTCTTTCATTCGTTTGATAAGCTCGTCTTTATGCGAAAAGTTGTCAAAAAGTTCATTGGCAACATCATGCACAAATGCTTTGGCGTACTCCTCCATCTGTGAATGGCTGTCCAGTCTTGCCGAAAGCTGTACGACTCCCCATCTTTTTTTTTTTTTTTCTTTGAGCGATCGTTTGCACAATTAATTGTTGCTACCTGCTCTGCGTTGGACCCTTCTGCGCCTGCGCACATCGACTGCCACGGTGAACTACGGCAACCCCATTAGGACAAACTGCTTATTTTCATTGCCTACGTGACAGAAATTACATTGTACAGTATGTCGCGATGAGGGCTCTGCGAGCCACATGCAACATCAAAAGAGCCAGATATGGCTCGCGAGCCATAGGTTCCTGACCCCTGCTATAGCGCAATGCATTGCGTCTTGAGAAGGGGGAAAAAAAGTTGAAAAAATGGTAATCGCTAGCTCATGACTGCTAACTTTTTGCCATGTAGAATTTTGACGCTTAAAAGAAATTGTGCACGAAGTTTATACCATACACTTAGTACCAACATGTGCAGTTAAAGGATGGAAATGCATCCCTCATAAATGAGAATCAAAGGCCAGCTCGTAGTCAAAAATAGTGAGCGGTCGCGATTACAATTTGATTTTTCGCGCAATAATCAATATGAGAATTGATTCTAAAAAGATTCAGTAGTTACAGCGCTACAATTGATCGCAAAACAAATTGAAATGGTCACTTGACCCACGCATAGTATACCCAGCCATAAACACTCCACGCCAGGGGTCACCAACGCGGAGCCCGCATTGGGGGGGGTCATGGTAGTCCGTAAGGACCACTTACAGCACCTGCGAGTCATGTTCGAAAAAAAGACCACGGGCCACAAGTATTGAATCTGATTGGCTTATGTTAATGACTTTATTTAAATACCTGGAAAAATTCCCAAAAATATATATATTTTATGTACGTAAAATGAACTCTGACACGGAAGTCTGCCCCAAACTCACAAAGTAGCCCTCGGCGTGGAAAAAGGTCGGTGACCCCCGCTCTACACCCGACTCAGTCCTGGCTTGTTATTTTGGGTGAATTCAGTCCCACAAAACAAAAAAAGAAAAAAGTCTCCAGACTGTGATTTAATGTTCTTCGGTGTCAAGTGTACGCCAGGGACAATATCAAACCCAAGACATATGTACATCGTTTCACTTCAGTCGTTTATGAGTTCCAAATTGTGTTTTTGCTACTAAATGATCTACGGTACATTTGGGGTTCTCTTTTCAGTTTCCAAATCTAAAAAAAAAAAAAAAAAAAAATGAAGTGCGTTCACGTTTTATCATCATAATGATACGTCGTCATTCACGGATTCGGGTTTGGACCCAATAACTGGCCCCTCGGCATTTTTTCTTTTCTCTAATTGATAAGAACTTGCCTTATAAATCAGCTCGACTCTCATTATGGTTTGCATTCCGGAGCCGGCGACGCAAAATAGTTTTTCTTTCCGAAATGTGGACTCGGCTTCAGCCCAAGAGGACGGATGCGATGTCTGAAGGCTTCGTCGTTAGCTGCGGATGAGCTCGATGTTTGCATCGTGGCCATCTTGAGCCTTGTCCTGGTTTCTCTTTCAACTTGACCTCAGAGGAACTCACATTTTGCTAATGTGACAAATTAGTCTACACGGCATTTGTTGTCATACAAGTAACAGAGCGAGGAGGATATGTGTAAACATCTTCCCAAAATAAAGTCTCATTGCGTATGCTTTCATGTAAATGTAAATAAAGTACTGTATAATGTAGTACTCGAGTAAAGTTGTCGTTGTTTAAATATGTGTTGATTATTAAAGGGAACTTCAGCACTGGCTTCCTTTAGTTTGTTAAAATGTATAATTGGTTATTGTGCAAAACAATTTAATATGGCATTATTTGGAGCATTTTCCAGTTTTTTCTAATTTCACATTTTCCAAAATGACGTGATTAATAACTTTTTCTAATCAAATTTCATGCTCACTCAAACACTTTTCAAATGGTTGAGAAATGTTGATAAAATGGGTAGCATTTATGTGGTAAATTATTTGAGACTGACCACGCTAAAATTAGCTGCGTCTTTGACGAGCATATTACTGTCGTTTGTAGTTGAGTTGAAATCAATTTTTTTATTATTGGAAATGTAGCTGTTTTTCTTAGTGTTTGTTATTTGTAAAAAAAAAAAAAAAAAATCTGGTATGGTTAATGATAAAAATAATGACATTTTATTCATTTTTCTTTTAGATTTTTCATAATTTTCTAAAAAGACAGATGATTTCAACTCTGTCAAAATAAAATTTTAATTATAAAAATCCTGTATATAAATAGAGAAGGTGTAGTGATAACATCTAGTTATATAAAATATTTAAAACGGGTTGTGCAAAAATTGCGCAAGTATTTAAGAACATTTCAGTTGAAAAATTTTAATGATAAAAATCCTGTATATAAATAGAAAAGGTGTAGTAATAACATCTAGTTATATAAAATATTTAAAATGGGTTGTTGAAAAATTGCGCAAGTATTTAAGAACATTTCAGGTGACACTGTTTAAATCTGTATTGATTTTTATTAGTCATTGTGAAAATAATCTATTGCGTGACGGTGCACTGGGGCGTTTTTGATTTTTGCTTATAGTTGATAGTTCTCAATCACGTCTTTTGGGGACATACTAAAATAACTTTTGGACCTTTTCGAGAAAAACATGATTGACATCTATTTTATATTTAAAGTAATCATGCTCACTGACTGTAATTATTATCATATTACAAATACTAATACATGTTTAAAATGCGCTAGCGTGGCTGGATAATACCCTTACCCTTGTGGCCTTATCTCTGCAAAGGGCGATGCTTTCAAAAAAAAAAAAAAAAAGAAAGAAAAATTGACTCATTCTTTGTGTTATCACACTGAAAGCTAACCAAGCATGCAATAAATAAAACAATGCGAAAGCCTGACAATTCATTTCAAACTTGATGAAATTTTTAATGTCTGCTCCATCACAGAGAGCAACAGATGGGGATGCACAAGGGGATTTTTACCACTAAAAGGATTCCCATATCTTTCACTCTATAATTTTGTGCGTGTGCGTGAGTGTGTGTTTATGGGAAGAGACTCTTTGACGGTGAGCCAGCCTCGCAGTGGAGTTGTCACTTAAGCCGTCAGTAGCCCGTCGCGGAAATCGGCAATCCTCGCTCGGGGCGTCTCCGGATTAGAAAGTCCAGCGTCTCTGAACTTTAAACCTTTGTGTGTACTTGTGTCTGTGTGGGGAAGGCTTCGTATCCATGCGTCTCTTAAGTAGCCGAGTAATAGCCTTTCGACACTTAAGCGTTCCCTCTTCCAGGTAGCACTTTCTCCCGTGCACAGGCGTCAGGATTTCGACGCTCCTGCTGAATGTCATTACAATTGTATTTGGCCGGATTTACGCCGCGTGGTTCGCAATTCCTACTTTTTGCTCTCAGGTGGCAGGACTCGGCTGTTCATCATGAAAGTATAAAGGGAGACAAACGCAGAGGATGGGAACTCTTTGCTTTGGAATCAGGCCTCCAAATGTGGATGCAAATCTTATATTAGCTCTGTGTGCAGCATAAATGCGCAGGTTGGATATTGTATTGAAATTGTCAAAATACAGTGGTTTTTGTCCAATATTGGGTTGCACACAAAATTTTAGAAAAATTCTAGGAAAAAAAATAACCTCAGTTTCCCCGGTATCTTCCGCTTGCAAACAGCAGCTTGGATTTTTTTTGCTTAGACAAAATGACAACTTCTACTGATTGATTGAAAGATTTCGGCTTGTAAATGGGGTCACTGAACAAATTAAAATCATAATCTGAGGTTCCCGACACAGTTTGCCCCGCCCTGGCCCCTCGCCCCCCAAAAAAAACACCAATTCCAAATATAAACTGCAGTAAAAGCACAGACAATTAAATTTGGTCTAATTATGCTATATTAGGAGTTTGTCCCGGTTCCTCAGCCTTTCCCCTTCGCTTCGAGGCCTGAGACAAAGCGTAAATTCTGTCGGGACTGTTGGGACGGCGTGCTGGTGCAAATCTGGGTTATATCATGTGGTCCTTCAATGTAAAAAGAGGCATATATATATATATATATATGTGTGTGTGTTACTTGCAATGTACATGAAATTAAACATTTTAAAACTTCTTAAATCGCAATTACCTCAATTTAAAATGTCTGATACAGGCATTATTATATCAGTAATTGGGCACTTTGTGCTGTCGCGCTAAACCAGCCTTCAAGTCTTGAAAGAACACAGAGGGCCCGCCTAGCTTGTTCCCAAATGGGACACGGAACGAATCAAACTGGAAATGGGTGTTGTGTTGTTGAGCTTAAAAGTCACATTTTAGCATGATTAACTCTGGCAAACACGAGCAGAAGTTGACAATTCAAATATGAATGCGTTAAAATACATTTTGAAAAAACAAAACACTTTCATAACAATGACTGAAATACGCCACTAACCCTCTAAAACGCAAATGCTGACAGCGGCATATTTACTTCACTCACTGTCCTTTCTTATCCGACATCACTAACAAAACGACAGAGAATGAAAATCATAATCCTGTTACTAAAACGTCGGTCGGTCAAGACTGAGAGTCCGATCACCGTTGCCGTCATCCCTGACGATCAAAATTAAGGCCAGTATGTAGCCGACTGTCGTGGCACTTGTGAGAAGAAAATGAAGAGAAAACATGCGAGGAATGTTTTCCCTTTTTATTTCCATGTCAACATTCGCACGCGTCAACAAAAAAAAGCCTTGTGGGACTTTCCTCGCCGTCTAACCATACAAGATTTGAACTGACTGACGTAGATTTTGCTTTGTCCATAAACTTGATGATGGTTTTCAGCGAGATACGCTGATGTGGCAGTCTTGGTGGATTTTTTTTTTTTTTTTTTTTTTTTTTTTTTAGCACTTTCACTGCTCGAGAAGCGTTTGGTGTTTGGAAGCAAACGATTGCCTTGAGAGCAAAATATTTCCCTGGGCGACAGCTTGACTCCTTCAAAAAGCGGCAAAGCCTTTTTCCTTTGCGCAAATCCCGCTGACCTTTTGCGCGGGTGCCGTACGGTGCCTCGCCAATTTATTAGGAAGATAAAATAAGCGCAGCGTAAGCCAACGGTACCACAGTAAGTCTTGTGGGCTTTCGTAAGAGTTCTCGCTGACGCTTTGTCGAGCGTAATTCACACTGCGGTGAATTTATGTTGCGCTTTCGTGTTTTTTATACAATTCTTCTTCTTGTCTTTTTGTCATATTCCCTAGCTTCTATTCAAACACAGACAAGAATAGAAAAAGGGCTCTTAAAGAAACAATGCTGAGGTTAGAATGGCTTTGGTTGGCTTTTCATTTTCTTTTTTTCAGCCACATCATTTCCATCGCAGCGTTTTCATTATTTCCCTTAAACTTTGCTGCCTCAGACATTTTGTGAACACGACAGCAACGCAAAGTCTTTCACACGTGCGCGGGACAAGGAAGATTTCATAAAAATCCCCACCGTCGTCTAATGACTACATGCGATCCGGGGGTACTTTCACAGTTGGAAATCATAAAAATGCTTGATTTAACATGCTCGGCGCTTCGAGGGATGCTCGTTCTTTATTGTATTTCCTTTGTACTTAACCTCAACCCTGAGAGGAAGCTGTTTGAGAAACTGAGAACCTCCATGGGGATCCAATTATATTTTCTTCCCCCATTCTTTGCAATATACCAACGCTGTGACAGGATCTCCTTTTGATTTTGACGTTTATGCCCTCCCGAGCAAAAAGCGCGAGCGGCATGTTTACGTATTAATCGTGCGGTGCGTTAGCCAAGCTACGCAGAGATAAATCAATCCCTGCAAAGTTTTGTGATGATGATAAGTGCATTTTTGAAACCGTTGAGGACGCTGTACTTCAATCACACGATAAAACTGAATTTTCAAGAGAATGCAAACGTTAGTACAAAAGTTCGGCTGAAATCGACCAATCCACAGACTTTGTGATTTTGACGTGATGTGCACGTTTTATTATTCGGGCAGTTAATACGATGACAATGCGAGTGCACCATATAAGATGGGCGTTAGCTTTGCTTTTTTAGATATTTCTTGGTCTGTAACGTCTTTGTATTTCCGTCAGTCTCGATGTCCTGTGGCACCATACCGCCTCTCACAGGTCAGTCTTGGGACTATTACAGACATCTGGTCTGGAGGAGGATCTTCCAGTTGTTGGCAGTAACGTCATGTGCGTGCTGTGTTGTGTACATCACACACTTCAGATGCTGGTAGCAAACACGTTTGGTATTTTTGTGTGGGGTCTCCTGCTTTTTAAATGAAAGTTAATCTGTAAAAAAAACAGCTCATATGCTCGTCCAAGGCTAAAGACAGTTCACGCTACTGCTAAGGCAAAAACCGCTCCCGCAGATGAGGCCTCATGCAGAATTCAGACGTGACGTTTTGACATGAGCAGAGATGGTATCTCATGGCTGACGGTTTCCTCCGACAGACAAAATTTATCACGACCCAACAGAATCTTACTGCAGGCTCAAGAAATCCCTCCTGACATTCAGTGGACTCGACCGACTGCGTAATGAATGTCATCTTCTGAATCTGGGTGTCACAGTTTTTTTATTTTTTTTAATTTTGTGTTGCTAAAATAAGACTCTACGATGGAGTTTAATACTTCAGCTGAACATCTCGCCTTGAGTCAATTGTACGCGTGCGTGTACGTACGCGCTGGTTAGCGTTGTCGTCGTGTGCGTGGCACGCATGCACATTATGTGCCAGCACGGGTGTCGAGGCACCAGAGAGTGAGGAAGTAGAGCAGAAAACAGCCAGAAAGAAAGAAGAAAAAAAAAAAAAAAGAAAGAAATCCTGGATAATGCCGCTGCCCCGAGATGTGCGAACAGAGCATCCAGGGGTCGTATCCATGGTAACCTCTGCCCAGGGAGATCGCTGACCCCTCCCGCCACGCGGCGCGAGCAGAGAACCGCTTTTGTAGGTCACATATGGCACCAGCAATCCAATCAGATCTAATCTGGCTGGAGTTGTGGCTCATAAATAATAAGGCGGGATGCGGGTTTTACGCGCTGGCTTATCGCGTCGGGAGACTCAACTGGACGATAAAGGCTGCGCGCGACTGTATTAGCTGACCCGTTAAATGTATATGTCAACAAATAGATTTGTGTATGTTGAAAAGGGAACACAATAGCTTCGAAGCACATGACCACCGCCCGCCACCACCCCGTGTACTGTCTTGTTGCTATCTCCAATGCGCAAATGATTCATTTTAGAATACTGTAGTGGCTCAAGATGGCCGAAGGTTGGTCCACTTATGACGACTCAAATCATCATGGCACGTCGTACGGGTAAATATGGGGTGAAGGGTTACGTATTTTTAAGTCGCGTACTGTATGCATTTCCTCGTCAGAATATTAATTTTTTTTTTGAAGATGTTCTGCACACTTCAAGGGGGAAATTCATTTCCTGAGGTTTTAGCCCGATCGTTAATCACAAAATCGAAATTCAGATCATAATTACGTGATCAAGCAACAGGTGGATGGCGAATAAAAAAAAAAAAAATAAGAAAAGAAAACTAGTCAATACTTCAGCTTTATCAGAGGTAAGCAAAAAAAAAAAATTGTCAGTGTTTGATGTACTTTATTGTCTGTTTCATTTTGGTGTTTTTTTTTTTCTGTGGAAAAAAAACTCTTAGAGGTGATTTTAGGGATATTTTTGACCTAAAATTTTCATTAGCTGAATATTTGATGCATTAGTATGACCAACCATTCGCATCCACACCTGTGCACAATTTAGTCTTCAATGAAACTGCGATGGATGTTGTTAGAAGACAGGAGGAAGCTTGTTAACCCGTACAAATACCACACAAGCGCAGGAAAAACATGAAAACTCCAGAGGAGGATTCAAGCTCAAGACCTTTGAACCCAACCCACCAACCAACAGTACAACTGTGCTTTCTTAAAATATTGCTTAGTCAATAGAGCTGAAACGTCATCAAATACCCATTCCAAGAAAGAGGAACTGGCATTAGTACTGTAGTAGCAAGGTGGTGGTAGTCGAATAGTAGTACTGGCCTCTCTGATCCAAATAGTGTCCACGATGGTGCCCCTGGAATGACAGCAGTCATCCAAATAGCCGTTCAATATCCCGCTTTGCGCGTTGTCTCTAAATCCAGACAAACATCTCGGGAGATTTGACCATCACCTCCTCCGTCCCGCTCATCCCCGCCGCGGTCGGCAATTTCATGAGTGAGCTGCTAATAATCGCGGGTGACTGGCTTCTCACCTTTTTCGCTTCAATCCATAAGCGAAGGCACAGCGGTCGTCGTGAAGCCCCTCGGACGCCGTGCGGTGGACGCTGGCTGCCTCCGGTCGCGCACTTTGCTCCTTGATGCGTCTTCTGGAGAAATACTTTTACTCTTAGTTGGGTATGGGTAAATATTCAAAATTAAGGGAATAAATTGACACAAAGAAAATATTGCTACATAAAAAAAATATCATGTTTGAGTAGACAAATATACAACCATAAACAAAAAATAAAATCCATCCATTCAGTATCTGAGCTCCTTATCCTCACAAGGGTCGCGGGAGCTGATCCCAGCTGTCGTCGGGCAGGAAGCGAGGGTTCACCCTCACCGAACCCCGGTCCTCAGAACTGTGAGGCCAGCGCTCGCTCGAACCAGTTGCTCCCTCGTGCCGCCATGAAATAAACAATACAAATAAAATATTTACTTCCCATCAGGCTACTCCATACATACGCAGATTAGTTGCATTTTTAACACACTTCCGTTACGGCATCATCTATTTAAGAGGATGACTCACAAGTTTTTCAGTCCTATCTCCAAGAACTTTAAAAGTTTGAGGATAACTCGAGCACTTTTATCCAGTTCCCGGCCCCAAGACTGATCTTTGCCTGCTGCTTCAATGCTAAAGTCGGGGTTACCTGCACTTCAGGGCTGATTTCTAATTTTCCCTCCACTTAAGGAATGAGTGGACACGGACCTGTTGTGGTTTCCCATCTTGAATCCGCGTTCTTTATTGTTTACAGTGTATGAAACTTCCACTTACATTCAGGTCTAATCAGTCATCTCCTATCCTGAGCACATTTGGGAGGGCGCCTGAGTATTAAAGTCTCTTTATAGTATTAGAAATAGGTCACAAAATTTGTCACTAGTATTTCTTTTTTTTGTCTCACCAATAAAAGGCCCAAGCACACACTACAAAACGCTTTAAATACGATTTTACCGATAATTCAAATTTGAACTGTTTCAGCCTGAATATTAGTTGCTCGAAATTTGAATTTTTTTCCCTCTGTATTGTAACTCCACTTTGAATGGAATCCGTCAATTTTTGCACGGTGTCGCAGCCGTAGCGCCTCCCTCGAGTCGGCCCTCTCGTTTCTTAGACGTGAAGCGACGGCGCGATGTGCGCCTACACAAAGAATAATTCACAGCGTCCCATCGCAGTCAAACAACTCAAGTGTCTCTCCTCATCTCCCTCCACGTCGTCGTTTATGCTCCAGTCGCTTTCCTTTGGCTGGCAGACGTCCATCGATTTAAATATGTTCAGGGGCAGGAAAGCAGGGTGTGCGGGGTGGAGGTGGAGGCTTCAGCTCCCCATGGTGCCCCCCCTTCAAAAAAAGCACATTTAACATTTGAATCTGTTAAAAATGTATGATTCAAGCGAGTACTGTACAAAAGTCCATGGTCACCACGTAAGTTCTGAATGATCCTTTCCACGGTAATTTTGAAACTGTAAACCAGTCCACAAAGTTACCATCGATTTTTAAAGTTACAGTAGCTACCGTAAATAAAACGACCCCCATCGAAGGGACCGTCAAGTCCAACGGGTCTGGACAGAATCTCGTTTCTCATATGGTCCCGATAAACTCCGCTGCTGTATCTTTAAAATGACTTTCGGGTTGACTGACCTCGGCACGGAGCTTTCTGGTTCACTCAAGCTAACACAACGTGAGCGATCGGCCTTTCTTTCTCTTTCTTTCTCTCTCTCTCTTTTTTTTTTAAATTTCCCGGCTCTCTTTCTCTCTTGTCGAGCTCTCAGGCTGCTTGTCGCAGCACAGCAGCACTTCCCCGGTCACGGCGAGGGCGACAGGTACGGGCAGCGCCGAGGCGACAAGGGTCGAGCGGCATGACGCTAATGCGAGCCGAACTTCCCTCTTATGTCCCCTTCCTAAATTGGAAAAATTGACTTTCCTCGGGAGAGGTGACACAAGCTCCGCTCTCGGGGGGGACTTTTCAGACGCTAAGTGGAGGTTTCGCAACAGGCTGCGGCGACCGGGCCTCGAGGCCCGGCAAATTTTTCATGAGTAATTTAATATCTGGAGCAAGGGAAGCATGCTGCACTCACGATGTCGGCCCAGATCCAGACACACTTATCCAAGCGAGGAGGGAAAAAAAAACAGGATCCAGGACTGGTTAATGTACGCCGTCTCACCGAGGTCGTATCGCTAGCACCTGCAGAGTGCAGAACTCACTCAAAGTGCGGGATCCATTTTGTTTTGCGGCTTCAATTTGCACTCGGTAGTGGGGGAGACCATTCCTAAGATGGGGGAAACGTCGGTTAAATGAAGATTGTAAATTGTCCCGAGGTGTGGATGGTTGTTTACGTGACCTGCAATTCGCTCGTGGCTAATACAAGCTAGGTTAGGCTCCAGCATACTGCCACCCCGGTGAGGATAAGTGCTGCAGAGAATGGATTGATAATAAATAGTCGGTTTTTCCATGAGACGGCAGTAAAGAAATCACTTTTTAAATCATGTGAACGAGTCAGTATACAGCTTTTATAGCAGTGTTAATTTATAGTTCCTTTAAAAAAAAAATTAAAAACTGTAAACCACAAGCGACAAAAGTGAAAATGTGTAATTTGTTGCCATATTTTTTTCAGTTTTTTTCCCCTTTCAATACACAATTTATTTTTTTAATTTGAGCGGTGTACTCACTTTTGAGGATCAGATATCTACACATCCATAAAGTTTGGTTAAGAGTATCCTTAAAAAAAATTTAAAAGAAAATAACACTAGTGGGAGCATCTCCATCAGGATGGTCCAAATTAGCATCCCGCCATTCATTTTTTTTTTCTTTTTGTTTTGTTTTTTTTTTTTTAGCAGCCCAAGGCAAATACAAAAAGTATGAGGAATAATTTTGGATACACCTAAAATGTGGAGAGCAGACATCCACTAAGGGCATAATTTAAAATTCCTTTCACAGGACCAAGTTGTACGTGTTCATTGATAAGCACTTCTTGTATACCAGAAAGATCCACCACCCCCCACGCCCCCAAACGTCACATAAATATGGAAAACCCCAAAGAAAAAATAACATGGGAAAAATTTTCGAGTCCACAATCAAGTATGTTTTCCTTGGATCTCGCCACCCCACTTGACTCGACAGTGCGGGTAAGCGGTTTTCTGAAGTTCTTGCTCAGAACGCGTCCAAAAAAATGCGGCCAAAAAACATAAATTGCTACGGGCAGAAAGTAAAAGACACTCAGCGGGGCGCAAACCTCTGCCAAGGTGCAACGTTCCTCATTTATTTCTTGCCTATCTGATTTTTGTTTTCATTGCAATTATTGAGAGATTCAAGAAATGGGCGCAATTTAAAGGGATCGTCCTCTGCCGATGGCCCGACTCTCCGTCGTACGGGTCAATTTTGTACTTTTTGGCATAATCTTACAAATAAGACCAATAAAAACGTTTCCTTGCTAAGGCTAATTTTTTATTTTTCATTTTTTTCATCACACTTTTCAATGTTCCACTAACAATGGACGCGTGAGCAAAAAAGTTCAGCCCTGTCGCCCGTTTGTCTCGGATATGGTTGCAGTTGAGGCTCGTTTGGGCAAATTCTCAAGGAGGAGTTTTTCCCCAAAGTGCAAGGCTTGGAATTTACCCAAAATGGCGGCTTGAAACCAAAATTGCTAACATCCTGTTTAGTTTTGGGCTTGGGCCTTTGCGCTGTCTGCTTCTCAGGCCTTCATCATCTCCACGAAGCCAGCAAAAGGTCACAAGTTGAAAGAAAGACCCTCGGAAATGGCTGCGGAACGCTCACCCACCCGAAACGTGTTCGATTGTAAACCGCGACCCAAAACGAGGAGCGTAGGCCAACATGAGGTGGGAGGAAGAAAACATTTGAAAAGCGTAAAAAGTTCCCTCTTGCCACCCGAGCCGACGTGCCGAATGAAGTTGTTGAATCGAATGTGCTGCGATCGCTCCGAAAATGGCGTGCGGCCATCGTGCCGGCAGTCGCGCCAAAAGGGTGCGCTTTTCGGCCCCTTTCAAGATAATGCGACAGACTTTTTTTAACGTCATCTGCTGACCTTTTGGGAAGCGTATTATTCGGGAGGCAAATCCGTCAGTACTTTCGCATTTCCACCGCCACGCTACCGATTCCCGATTTTTGCTGGGTCGCGTTTTTCTCAATTCATACACTAACAAACAACAAAACAATATCCTAAGTTTAAAGCAATTAAGCAAAATAGGATGCAATAAAAAAAAATGAACGCAGTAAAAGTACGTTATTTGACAATAATATGAACAATAACTAAAGTGTTCCAAAATACAAACGCTGGCACAAACGTCTTTCAAATGAACTGCAGTACAACCTCGGTTCTCGACCACAATCCGTTCCAGGAGGCGGTTCGAGAAGCGATTTATTCGAAAACTGAATCGATATCTGCGTGCAGAGGCCGCGTTATACACAGTAATAACGCGCGTTGTGGGTCAGCTGGTCGGGTCACGCACGCGTTGTTATTTCCGGGTTTTTTCGCGGTGCGTTCGAATTTACAATAACAAAGCGCGTCGTGGGTCAGCTGATCGGGCCTCGCGCGTTATGTTATTTCCGGGTTTTGTCGCAGGCGTTCGAGTACTGATTTTCGTTCCAAACAGAAGCAAAAAGATCTCGAGGTTTTCATTCGAAAGCCGATTTATCCGTGAACGGAGACGTTCGAGAACCGAGTGTTCACTGTATAGAAGAAACAATGCTAAACGTTACTAAACGGCAATTGTATGAAGACGACGAATGCAATTTAAAAAGGGAACATTTTCTGCCGAATAGGCCCAGTAGCTTTGGACTCTGAGTTGCACTTTTCCTTGTTTCCTGACCTCACAGTTTTCTTGAAAACACCCTTGGTCCCAAGTGCTCGTTGTTTCAAGTGACACTTTCACTCCTGAGCTCGCCCCTGTCAGCCGTGGCGCTACGCGATTGGAAGGATGAGTGCGCCGGACTGTTCCCCAAGTGGCTCTTCAGTCCACACTGCCACTCGTGAAGGCCTCAAGAGGGCGAAGTCAAAGCTGCCGACAGGAGAATCGATCGCTGTCACTGCGTCGCGGCGGAAAGCTCTCACGTAGACCTCATCTGTCACTTTCTAGGCGCAGAAATTTCCCCATGGACTGAAAATCAAGGTTAAGCAGCTCTAATCATGTGGTCATAAAATTAAGTGTTATATTCTTTTAAAGTGTGTGTCGTACTAAAGACTGACCCAACGTAGCACGTGACGCGCGTGACCATATTTCTGGCAAAAATCTCGAGTCTCCTCCCGCAAATCTTCGTAGGACCAAACTGACCCGAGAGTTGTGTTTCATAGGACGTCCAGTTTGTCAAAAACTTCTCCTTGTCATTTTTGTTGCGCTCAATGAGTTTGAAGAGACGATGTTCAGCGCAAGCAGTTGCCGCTCCGGTTGTGCCATCTTCACGATTGGCTGTCGTTCCGTTTCACAACGTCTGTGGATTGGCTGATGTCGGTGGAGCGATTGCATATTTTTAATATCTTTACCATTTGCGACTGATGACAATCATTGTTTCCCAAGCGCGTCGGGGAGGTCAAATCAATCTTAACACATTGAAGATGAGTTTCCCCGTGCAGATCAATGGACTTGCCTCCAGCACAGGGTGAGAAACGGGCGCCCGTTGCCGTTTGGAATCGTGGAATTTGTGGTGCAAACCAATTTTGTGAAATTTTGGATCCAAAATACCTTTCCGTCCCACTTTCAAATCATGCGCTTTGTTTGGTAAGCATTGGACTATTTTGTGCGGACACCACGCAATTCACTTGTTTATGTAAAACGGTTGCGATATGCGTGAATTTCAATACATTTACATTCTCATCCGATAAGCCAATGAAATCCACTCATGCGGCACCACACTTGAAACACGCCGATGCTTTCGTTTCGTGTATGCTTTGCTGGCTACGCGTGCTCTGCATCAAAACGACGCGTGATGGAGGATCAGAATATTGTAGGTCGCGATGCACTTTTATTCATTCATTTTCTGAGTAGCTTATCTTCACGAGGGTTGCGGGAGTGCTGCCGCTTATCGGAGTGTGTGGTCCACACTGAACTGGTTGCTAGCCACTTGCAGGGCACGGTGGACTTTTACTCGAATTAAAATAAAAGAAAATAAAATTCTAGTTACGAACCATTTTGACCTATGGGAGGAAATCGTTGGCTCAGGAAATGAGTGGGGGAAAAAAACTAAAAGTCAACAATTCGGAGCAGGCGGTGCATTTAATTTCTAACGACAGAAACCACGTATGTAGCATTTATTTGAGAGTGGGAGGATACTTTTGTGGGGATGGGTTTGGCAAACGTTGACGGCGGTGGTGACATTTTCAAGGTCACCAACAGCGCGGTCTCAATCACTCACGTACACTCAGTTTGTGCCATACTTACTGGGGTTTTTTTTTCATCATTTTAAATTAAAAAATGATATAATTTTGATTCTAAGCACCTGTAACATCATGCATAACTATACGATTTTATTTTATTTTTTAAAGAAACTACAGAAATGATTCAGTCGCACTTAAAAGTTCAAACAAATACAATTGGACAACGGAACGTTTCGGACTTGGGACTAAATCGAGGGTCTACGGCGCACTGGGGGAAAAAAACGTAGCACTTAGTTCGGCTTCCGATCAGATATTCAGATTGTCGTCCCTGTGTCGGAAAAGTCTGAGAAGTCGCAAGCGGTCGTGTTGCTGGGCCGTCCTCGATTGTGCGGCGTTGCGTGCCTGTCAGAAAACGAATGAAGGGCTAAACGGCCGTGAAGCATGAAGAGGCTTTGGCAACAGATGGAATTTGCCCCCGTCGAGGCAACATCCCGTGAAATGCAATTAGTCGTATTCTTACGTCGCGCGGCGATACCCGAGGCCGTTCGCTGACCTACATAGACGGCGGTTGCTCGACGGCGGCGCGTCCGCGTGCCCCCAACGCCGCCCTCGAGAGTGCAAATAGGTCAGAGGTCGCGGAGGAGGAGCGACAACAAACGAGGGTTTTCACACGCTTGGCGCGGCGCGACGGCGCCCCCTGATTGTTTTAGCGCGGCACCAACGAGTGACCCCTCGATCTCTCTCTCTCTCTCTCTCTCTCTCTCTCTCTCTCTCTCTCTCTCTCTCTCTCCTCTCTCTCTCTCTCTCACACACACACACAGAGGGAATCGTAAATACCGCGCTCACACTGAAAGGGGGGGGGGGGGTCTCCTTCTACGTCACGCATCAAAAATTTTTTATCCTGGAAAGACGGACCCATTGCCAAGCAGCAGGACATTTTGGTTCAGTTCAGTCCAGTTTCCCTTACACAGGGTCACATAAGCATTACAGTATTAAAATATATGAATATTGGGGGGGTATTCATTAGAATATAGAATTGACAAAATGTACCCGGATTGGAAACATTGCAAATTTTGTAAAATACAAAAATCTTACATGGAAAAGACACAAAATATAATAGAAACTAATACAAAATAATTGTCCAATATTTTATTTACAAACAGGAATAGGGAGGAAAATTTACTAAATATTATACAAAATATTTGGAAAATAATGCAAACATTGGTAAAAAATAGTCAACAATAAAAAATAATCGAAAATAATGCAGTATTGTCATGTAATACATGCATATACGCACACAGAAATGCTCAATTGTACAAAATTACCATACAAAAAAATTCACATCTTTACAGAAGAAAATCTAATCTCAGAAAAATGCTAAAATATGAGTATATCTATGCTCATATATATGTAACTATTTTGAAAATACTGATTTTTGTGAAAAAAATATTTTGAGTAGTAAAATTGGAAAGACATCGAACATTTAATGACTTAAAGAGAATTTATAAAAGTTTTAGAAAATACAAAAATGTTAACCTATTGGACAAAAAATGCTCAACTAAATGGTGACGTCTCAATGACAGTGGAATTGACGCACAACTGTAACGGTAAAATGTGGTCGCGGTCCAGTGTTCGATGACCAATTCTTGACCCGGTGGTCTCAATTTGGTAGACGTCAAGTGTGACGAGCGCTTCCCTTTCCGTTTCCCTTTCGCCGAGTCCGGGAGGGACCTTGGATTGCCATTACTGTCACGTGAATTGCACAAAGATCATCGCGGTCTGAACACACACACACACACAAAAAGATATTTTCGACCGTGCGGAAAGATTCCAACGTGTCCTTCGTGATCTGACGTCGGGAAATTCCACCTCCTCTGTAGCGATAGCTGGGGGGGGGGGGGGGGGGGGACAACTCTGGAACTTGAGGTTTGAGAAGCGTCAGCACATTTGCCCTAATAACAGGCCTCCAACTCTGACCTTAGGCGGACGCTTCAGACGCTTTAAGAAGTTCAAAAAAAAAAAAGCAAATGAGGGAAAAACATGGAAAGTCAGAATGATGATGTGAATGTACGTTGCAAGAAAGCAGGGATGTTTGGGGTTTTTTTTTTTTGGGGGGGAGAGGGGTTGCTTGCACCTTGTTCATTTGCCACTTTAACTCTGCTGCAACATGGCCGCTCGCTCGCCACAGGCCGATCACGTTCATCTCTTTTTTTTTTTTTTTTTTTTTTTTTTTTTTTGTGCCGCTCTGTCAGACGCTCTTTGATTTCATTCCTCTCCCCCGTGCCGCGCGTACTGTAACGACTACTTTGTACCCAAATTTACAATTCTCCGGAATTCCTGAGCCCAACAGCACAATTTAATTTGGAGCCAAAACATCGGTCCACACGAGCCGGTTTCGTTTATGTTGCGCCACGTCACGCCGACGGAGAGTCAGAACACAGCATAAGATGGCGCTTGTGCTGCATTCGAAGTCGCTGCAAAGCGTTGGAAATGGGCCACGCCAAAACGATACAACTGACAACTGTGACCGGCCACTTTTTGCTTTGTTTGTGAGGAGATCGTCTTACTTTATGGCAGCCTTTTGAAAAAAATATACATCAGATAATAACTTGAACTGCGCTGAAATTTTCATGCAGAATCTGTTGCGCTTTAAGGTCATGTGTTGCACAACGTTGGCTTGATACCGAATCAATTTTTCCCATCAAAACTGATTGAAATACATTTAATATGCTCCGAAACACCCATTAGTTGAAAAATTTAAATGAGTACTGTTTTGTATTGAAGTATAATAAAAGAGAAGTGGGGGTGGGGAACGGGATTGTATTGTGACACCAAAGTTAAGGTTAAATTCTAATCTCTATTTACGGCACACTGTTCGATACAGGAATAGAGTTTTTTTTTTTTTTTTAATCAATAAATTATTAAATGATCATTTAATGTTTATTGTGTGCATGTGTGTGGTTTGGGATTTACACGTAAAGTACTGTGCAGCTCTAAGTGGCCAATAATGTTACTTATACCTCACATTCATATCGTGTTGGTATTATACATAAAGATTTAAAATATAGGTCAATGATAAAAACAATATACAGTCACGACTTGGGATTTCGTCTCTAGCAGGGATTGCTTCACCTGAAAATTTGGAAATGGCGTATGACTGCAATTGATTAAAATATATTTATTGAGTCCTACATCACAATAGCTCAGCAATCCCATGAAAACACTCGTGAAAATATTACTGGCAAATTTAAAGACATCCTAGTCTGCGTTACCGTTGCCGAAAAAGATCGAGTAAAAAATATTTTGTAATGATGTTTTTTTTTTTTTAAATCTTTTTTTAAGTGTCATATGGAAAAAGTTAATTTGAACGTCTGTTGTATGAATATTATATTTAGTACCCTAATAGCAGGTGTTGGGACATGAATGTACATATTTGCAGCTCAACATCCATTTTTATAATGACCGTCAAAACATACTAAAAGTAACAACTGACCATTTCTTTTGTTGTTGTTGTTGTTTATTTGATCTATTTATTTATTTTTTAAACCTGAACTGTTTGCTTTGTCATTATTAACATAAAGCTGTGACTTGCCACTTTTTCAAAATAACCAGAATATAAAATTGTTTTCAGCGCCTTTAAAAGAATGCCAATGTGGCCTTGGGCATCCTTTTAATTTGTTTTTTTTTTTTTTTATATATATATATATATATATATATAATATTTATACGTCAAAAGAATGTTGAACACCCCCACCTCAGGAGCATTGGTATGAAATCACGGAAAGGTTTTGAACGGGGTGTCTCTTTCTTGCTAGCCGGAGGTCCATTCTGTAGGGGAGGAACAAAAAGTTTATTATTCCACGGAGAGTGTTTGGACATTATCATGTTTTCATCCTCCCATCCGCCTCAAACCCGTGATTTGGGTCTTCCTCAAAAGTCCAAACGCATAAATTGTGAGCCGCTCCTTTCGCTGACCTCACTTCCAAAACCTTGATGCCACGTTGGTACCATCTAGTGGCGAAGACTTGATACTGCAATGTCAAAACAATCATCAAGTTTCTCTCAGCCGGGGGGGTCAAATCGGATGTGGAAGTGAATGAAAATTGACTTTTGCATCATTTGTACTCATTCGTGTGCTTATTTTACTTGTTTGTATCCTATTTCTATAGAATTAGTGTGTAATTTTCAATGAAAACAAACCAGGTAAACTCAGTTTTTTGCCTATTTTTGAATTTTGACAAATTGGATTGTTTTGTAGAAACGTTTATATGGCCACTTATTTGGAAAGTTCCAGAGCTGCTTTCAAGTGATGGCCGCTCGCTACATGAATTACTGGCATGTCAAATTTGCACACATTCATAATTGTAATGTTGAGGCTTAGTGACGCTTGATGCTTTTAGTTTGTCTTTAGGGTTCGGACTCTGGATGTTTGTCTTTTTTTTTGTCGCATCCTCTTTGTGTTCCCCCAGTCACCGTCGTAACGAAAGCTCAAGTCGGCATTGGCCCCGCAGTCGCAGGTCGGGGGGGCCTCAAATGGCGTGAAAATTCTCCTATGATTGGAGGAATTTTGGAAAAAGCTCGTCACAAAAATGCTTTTTTCACTTACAAAATATTTCTCCTTTAATAGTTACTAAATCTTTTACTGTGAACAACGTCAATAATCCACAATGCAACAAACTCTATCAGGCAGTTTGACAAGCCCATTAATTATCATAAAAGTGTTATGGAGCTTATTGTTCTGGATAAGGGGAGCGGAAAATGGAATGGAACGGATCGTCCAAGAAAAAAAAACAATGGGGGGCGGGGGGCATTTTAATTGACACCGATACTCATCTTACATTTTTTATTGACACACAACTACCTTCATGGCATTTTTATTTTTTTATTTTATTTTTCATAAATGCAATGTTGAACTGAGATGAGAAAAACATGAATACAACACTTAATGATGACGCCCGTGATGCTTTGGATGAATTCTCCTTCATTACAGAACATACACGAAAGCGGTCTCTTCTTGCTCCTCTGACATTCATAGAAACGTTATATGCATTTTTTTTTAATAAATCTCTCGTGCACCAATATTATCGTCCAGTAGAGGGCAGTAGTTCCTTCTCAAACCAACTAATACGTTTTAAAACATGCCTTTACAAAATTGTAATCATTACTGTTAGAGTGATTGTAATTTACTATTGTTGCGGTTGTGCATAACTGCATTGTATTATGCTGATAGAGTTTCTAAAGTATTGATCGGTTACCAAAACAACTTGAAATACATATATTTTTTTAATTTGTGTATGTTCCAGACAGTATTGCAGTAGTTACGTTGCAATCTGATGACTCCTTTTAAGAAGGACCTTGACTTTACTGGTTATTTTAAAAGTACCGTAATTTCCGGCCTACAGAGCGCACCTGATTATAAGCCTCACCCACTACATTTGTAAAGGAAATACCCATTGGTACATGCATAAGCCGCGCCTGCGTAAAAGACGCAAGTGCCCACATTGAAACCCACGTTGAAGCATGAGATATTTACACAGAGTTTTCAAAGTTTTGATACCTTAGCTTAGCTTAACATAGCGACAACATGGTAGCGCAAACAGGGCTGCTAAAAAAAACAGTTGCGGAAGCTACACAGTAGCAACATGGTAGTGCAGCACGAGCGGGGCTGGTTTAAAAAGAAGAAAAAAGAAAACATCCCGGTAAAAGTCACTTCCTCGGCACATATATTCCACTAGTCTCACGCTTACCTTTTCCGCTCGAGTGCCCCATTGCGGCCGTTAGAAAAAAAAACTTCGACATTTTTCACCTGCTTTCAACCCTGCGGCTAATGCAGTGATGCGGCTAATTTGTGCATTTAGGGGGCACTCGAGCGGAAAAAGTAAGAGTGACACTGGTGGAATATATGTGCTGAGGAAGTGACTTTTACCGGGATGTTTGTTTTTTGACAGGCCCTGTTAGCCCTGCGCTAGCCTGTCGGTGCTGTGTTACTGCCTTGTCTCGGTAATTTTTTTTTTTTTACCAGAATGTTTTTTTTTTGTTTGTTTGTTTTTTTAACTGGCCCAGTTCGCGCCGAACTAGCGTTAGCACCACACTAGCGCATTGTTGCTGTGTTACTGCTGCGTCTCCGTGATTTTTTTTTTTTTTTTTTTTTTAACCGGTCCTGTTAGTGCTGTCCTACTGTGTTGCTATTGTGTAGCTGCCACAGCTGTTTTGTTTTTTGCTGGTATGTTGTTTTTTTTTTTTTTGTTTTTGTTGCTATGTTAAGCTAAGCTTTGAAATCTCTTTCTGTGTACCGTCTTTCTTTGTAAATATCTTGTGTTTCAATGTGGGCACGTGCGGCTTATCTACAGCATCTACCAAATGGTATTTCCTCTCCAAATGTTCTGGGTGAGGTTTATAACCAGGTGCGCTCTGTAGGCCGGGAATCACGCTAGTCATTATCTGCTAAATTTCTCCTTACATTGTTGTGAAGTAAGTTGAGTTCACCGCCACAGTACAGGGCTCATATCTCAAGCGTGCTGGTACGTCGAGTCACTCGTATCCTAAAGCACCGCTGATATATCAAAATATATTTTATCTTCTCAAGCTGAGGTCATGAAAGGTAAAATGGGCAGCTATGTTTTTTTTTTTTTTTCGTTTTTTTTTTATAGGTTAGGTAAAAAAAAAAAAAAAAAACATTTGGAACATTTCAAGTTCGTTTACTCCGTGTTCGTGCCAGGATTACAAACTCATGAGCCAGTGTAATAATGGAAAAGGGCTTACACATCTACACGCACACACACTATGCGAACGGATATTTTGTCGTATTAATTAAATGGTTGTAACATCGGCAAGGAGACAATCTAGCGAGGACAAAAGGAAGAGGGGATTTATTGCCCTTTGGCCAATGCACGTTCGTCGTACGCGTTGAATAAATAATGAGAGGGGGCAACGGTCCGGCTGCCCCGCCCGCGCGCTCGAACTAAGCTATCAGTTGGGTATCGCACACGTCCATGTTGGAGTAGGCCCATCTCGTGCATGAGAGCGTTTGGACGTGACAGCTTGCATTAAAGCCTGCCCCGCCGCCGCCGCCGCTCGCTAAGCCATCGCGTCCACTTAAGTGCGGAGCCTGCATTTTAATTCTCTGGTGAAAGTGCACAAGAGCAGTCAATTAGTTTTTTTTTTTTTTTTCCTAGATTAAATCCACAGCCACATGCTCTTAAAGCAACTCCTCTTGGCCCCCGAAGTTCGGCGGCGTGTCGGTCGTGAATAGGGCTGTCGCCGAGAGCGACCGGTTTTTCCGGTGACGTCTTTTCAAACCATCCGCACGGAAATCCAGTCGGCTATCTGGAGGAGAAAACTGTTTGAAAACCCAAACTTTCTTAAAATTCCACTTTGAAACCCTGGCCTTGTTTTTCAGACTCCAATTTGAAACCCTAACCTTGTGTTGATGCCCAATTTGAAACCTTAACTTTGGTTTAAAACCTGACTTTGAGATTCTAATCTTAGCTTGAAAATCTTCCTTAAAAGCATGACCCAGGTTCAAATTGAAACTCTTATTTTGAGACCGAACCTTGTGGTCACATCCCAGCGGTGCGGAGTCGGACCCAAATGCAGGACTCCCAGGCGAAGGCATAATGTTCAGTGGGTTTTATTCTAAACTTAAGAGAGCCACAATTACACAGTCCGAAAAACCAGGATCCAAAAAAACGACGAAAACGGTTCGATGACTATGAAGCTAAGTAGCGGAGTAACCCGGGATAGCGGTGAAGCTCTTAGAGTTATCGTTAATAGATTTATTATGGACTTCCAACAAAGCCAAAGTATCATCCATGCTTCAAAGACTCTTGTTCACAGGACGAGCTCCTACACACAGACGCGACAGTATCTTCCTAGAAGTGGCCAAGGACAACTCCATCATAACCGAAGAATGTCCCAAATCATCACCAAAAACTGTACCTTTGTTGACTTTATCTGCTCACCCCTCCTTTTGACCTGTTTGGAGAGTGTAACTCTCTCACGTCCTCCTGATCACAAGAAAGACGACTTCTTGTCCGTTATTTGTGCAACTATTCCAGCAAGTTAGGTGATAAACCTAACAGAAGCATACTCGCTAACACAAAGCAACGAACTGGCAAATGCCATTGACAAAACTCCAACTTGAATACTTGGTCCAATGACAGTGCCTCTAGCGAAACTGCTGTGACCGGTGACAGGTGTCAGAGATGACACCGCCCAGAGCATGCCCCTCCTGATTTCTTTAATGTTTTCATTATATAAAGTTTTTAAACTATACACGTATTTCTACTATGCAGTTTATTATCAGGAAAAGCTAAAAAAAAAAAATGCATTAAAAAGCCAAATTTTTCAGGCTCGGAACGCATTGTTTCTTTTTCCATTCATTGTAATGGGAAACATCGATTCGGGTTTCGAACAAATCGCTTCTTGAACCGTTTTCAGGAACGGATTGTGGTCGAGAACCGAGGCATCACTGTATTTGGAACTTTAATCCAGTCAAGGCGCCAAAACTCTATCCATAACCCAAAGTTGGAAGCCATTTCTTTTAACAATCCTCAATATTTGTCTTGTAAGCGTACTTTAAAAGTTCCGTGTCGGAAGTTTGACTCCAGACTGCGAGAAGCAAGACTTTCCGATCTGATGACTTCCTGGCGTATGTTTTGCAGCAAGCCACCAAAAGCTACAAGTTACATCATTAATTGGAAAATAATTTTTTTTTTTTTTTGCTTTCATTCAGTCACGTCGTCGTTGAAAATGTCAACCGAACGGGCACCTCGTATTTGAGTGCAGTGGCAGATGCGGCCATTGGCTGCGCCGCCTAATCCACAACGCTGGGTTTGATACAAGTCGGATTTAGTCATAACTATGATACCAACATCTGTCGGGAGAACGTCCCGAGCTCCCAAAGTCAGAACGCAACCCCACGCGGAATATTTCTCCGTTTCCATGTAGATGTACGTCCAAAAGAAGCGTGACTGATATACTCCTGGGGTAAGTGGACAAGAACCGAATGACCCGGGGGGGGGGGGGGGGGGGGGCACAGTGGCCCAAAAAAAAAAAAAAGAGGCCATTTGACTCATTACAGAGCTTATGTAACGCGCTTGTGTGCAGTCCCGCTTATAATATTGCTGCGACACTCTTTGTCATCGTCGCAGTGCTGCTTATTATTATTATTGTTTTATTGGATAATTTCCATCGATAAGAGTGCCGGATCCGTGTCGAGAAACCGCGTTGGAAATGATTCTGAATTATTACGCAACTCCTCATATCGATTGACCGACGCTCCGCCGTGGCTTCATCAAGGGTAAGCATTCCGACGCAGACGTACAATAAATATTTAACGGCGCATTAAAATGAAATGATACTTGTTAATCACAAAGGTCAGCGGGTTTGTGCGTGATCGTTGACCTGCATAGGACGCCAATAATACTCGTACTGCGCTCGTGGGGGTGAGACTGTGTTTGACCGCCCGTGTGTGTGTGTGTAAAACTCCACGAAAATAAAATGCACCGCAGCGTTTTATTTAGATGTTATGTATCATAACAAGAAATCTTTAATGCACCCGAAAACAGTGGTTATCTGCCAAAAATAGGTCTTGAAAATTACATTTTGATGTATTGAATGTCAAAGTGAAATGACAGCTGGAAAACGTCTCACAGTTCTGAGGTCAAGGGTTCGATCCCGGACCCGCCTGTCTGGAATTTTTGCATGTTCTCCCCCGTGCCTGTGTGGGTTTTCTCCGGGTGGGGACTCCGCTTTCCTCCCACGTCCCAAAAATATGCAACATTAATTGGACACTCTAAATTGCCCCGCGGTGTGGTTGTGACTGCAATTGGTTGTTGGTTTACATCTGCCCTGCGATTGGCTGGTGACCAGTTCAGGGTGTACCCCGCCTCCCGCCCCGTTGACAGCTGGGATAGAGCACTCCCTGTGACGCTTGTGAGGATAAGCAGCTAAGATAAAGGATGGATGGATGAAACAGATTCTTCTGGGTACCAACAGAGGGAGCCGGTGAAGCACTTACGGTATTCTTTTAGCACAATAATCGATTTTCCTCATGGAAATGAACTGTGCCCGCCCCAACCAATTTAGCCCCCCCCCCCCCCCCCCCCCCCCCATGGTTTACGTTGTGGGTTTTATTAGATCGATTTATGGAGAGAAAAAAAAAGCACTGTATTGTAGAAAAATCAGAACATTTTACTATTTGACTTGAAATGTGAATTAGGCCGTGGTTTTCAAAGTACCATGAACAATTTTCATGACTAAGTTACACCCAGCAGGTGGCGCTAATTTTACTACACACGCCACTGAAATCACATTAAAGGAAATGGTGGAAGATTTTCAATTTTAGATGAAAAAATAAGAGTTTGGATTTTTGTTTAATCTTGATGGCTTTATAAAGTTGCCAGTGTCATTTTTCAACTGCGGTATTTGTTGATTATTTATAGAAAAACTGTGTTTGTGCCGTGGGGCTGAAAATAATCTCCAAAAAGTTGGCAGTGCAAAAAAAAACATTTTGGGAACCGCTGGAATAAGAGCAGCATATTTTGGGGCTCAGTGTTTTTTGCCGACATCAGAGAATTGTGATCTTTTCACGAACGACATTTGAGTTCCCTTTCGCTCTGCAGGGCGATAAAATATGTCACCTAGCAGCCTTATCGCGCGTCATCTGCTCGTTCTTATTGATGTGTTAATGTTTCCGTGCATCGCAATGAATTAATGACAGCCTACTTTTATCTCAATAAATGTGTTTATGGATTTATTGACGCTCATCCATTTGTGCTCGTATTTAGGTAGCGTTTGAGGCTGTTGCTTGAAAATTCAAGAGCCAACTGTTTTAAATATTAGGGTATTTTTATTAAAAAGGAGAGTTTGTGCATGCTTTTTTTCTTTTGTTTTAAATAAATCAAAATTCCCAAAGAATAACAAGACGGAAGATGTGAAGGAAAAAGTGTCAATCATTTGCTGCGCAATCCCAAACTGACTCATTGCAGGTCACCACCTTGCCCCCGAGTTAGGGCTTCGGGAGCTTGGCTAAAACTTTTGGAATATCCACATCTGAAAAATGTTACAAAAATGCCCATTCTTTATTTGCTCGCAACTGCAGCAAACAGAAGCAGACCGAAGGGGAACTCCGGCAGCTGCGAGGATTCAAAAGCGATGCTGAATTGGCAACATTTCTGTTTGACGGATATGATTATCACCTCTTTTTTGATTTGTACCACAGGAAAAACCTAGAACTGATCGAATTTAGTTATACAAACACCCGTATACGTTTAGGAATTTGACATTCTACCAACATAGCAGCAGCTAGCATGGGCTAGTTGATAGTGCTAACACTAGCTCAGTTTTACTAGCGCTGCTATTTTGGCGAAGCAGAGTTCTCTGTGACTGTCACAAGTATGCACTTTCGTATTTACGTGGCGTTATGAAAGGCCGTGTTTGGGAATTGCATTCGCGCACGTCAGACCGTGAAACTGTGGTCGGATACTCAAAGAGGAAGAGATTAGTGGAGTGAGGCTACATTCCCATGATGCTAGCGGCTTCAAAACGACAAACTCTTCTTTAAATTAGGCGAGAATGCAATTTACTGTCGCAAGTCCCTTGAAAGTTCTGATGGAGGAGAAACACTTGTAGAAGGTCTTCCAGACCGACAGCTCTTCGACTTGGCAAGATATTAGCAACAGTTTCGACAGAAAGTTTAAAATCGCAGAAAAGGCCATCAAAGCGCACATTCTGTGCAACGCTCCGGGACTTTGGGACTCCAAGATATTGCTGCACTTAGTACCAAATGGAATCTTTGCTGCCAATGCCGCATTTGGCGGCCCTCGAGGAAAAGTCGTTTTGGGCCAAGAGAACAACTTCTACACGCATAAACGCACGCACGTGTCTACGTGCCGGCCCTGGTCCAGAATGTACCTGCAGAAAATGTGCTCATTGTAATGCAGTATTAGATTTGTGTTGTGTACGTTTGTGTGCAAGTAAAACTAATGAAATGTATCCATTTTTTTCCACAGACATAATTGTTCCATAATGAACCATTTATTACTGGACGGGCAATGTTGAAATACATAATATTTCTTTCCCCCCCCCCCCCTTCCTGTTTATATTGTTCACTATTCAGATTCACCAATTTGCATTCCCCCCCCCCCATCCTGAGCTATTCACTGAAAAACTCACCTATTTGCATCGTCTATGGTCGTTCTGAAACATTTTAAGGCGCCGCTTGATGTCACCAAAGCCTATCTTGAATAGGAAAGTATTACAGTACAGAATCCAAGGGAAAATGTTGAAGTGATACAAGGCAACTTCAATGTTGGGGGTGAGTTTAGGATGTGGCCTGGCTTGTCGGAGAGTCTTCACGTGTGCATCTACAACCGGAATAAGAGTGCATTTTTTTTGGTTTTTTTTTTTTTCAACAGCCGATAATCTGTTAAATCGCTGTTTGTGATATACGTACAGTTTTAAACCGTTCACCCAGGCACCTATGAGCATTTTTAGCGTCAGCTTTTTCGCCAGCAAAATTATATTGTCAATATAATCAACTAAAATACAGTTCATCTACTCTCCCCTTGGCGGCACTGTGGACCCCTGGTTGGTGCTTCACAGTTCTGAAGGGGGTTCAAATCCTGGCCCCTCCTGTGTAGAGTTTGCATGTTCTCCCAGTGCCTGCGCAGGTTTTCCTCCCGCATCTCAAAAACATATATGTTAGGTTATTTAATGACTCTAAATTGCCCGTAGGTGTGAATGTGAGTCCGACTGGTTCTTTGTTTATATGTCCCCTGCGATCGGCTGGCAACCAATTCAGGGTGTGACCTGCCTCCTGCCCGAAAATAGCTGGAATTGGTTCCCGCGACCCTTGTGAGGATAAGCGTCTCAGTAAATAGGTGGATGGATACACTTGAGGGTGAAGGCAAGTCCCTGTGGAATTAAGAAGCACCGTATGTCTAAAATAAAAGCAGTAAGCGGACGTCTGGTACAATATATTTTTTTTTAATCAAATTTAATCTGCGTCTGTGATTTTGATGAAGATTTCCGGAGATCGATCTGATGTCGTGTCGTGCACTCCATCTTCAGTTACGCTTATCCTTACTCGGGTCACGGGTGTGCTGGAGGTTATCCCAGATATTTTCGGGCGAGAGGCTGGGTACACCTTTAACTAGTAGCCAGGCAATCGCAGGGAACAAAAAAAAAAAAAAAAAATGTAATTGACTAATTTCTTTGGGTTTAGGAAATATTTTCATTAAAATCACCCGCAAGCATTATTTCTACGGAGCATTTATGATTCTCAGGAGTTAAATAAGTGTTCGATTTTAAAAAAAAAAAGCAAAAAGGAAATGGAACAGTGACAATTTTTTTTTTTGTTCTGTCACCTCTCCATCTGGTCTCAGATTGGACTTGGAATAATCGGGATTTGTCACACGTTCATGTGAGTGGAATATTCCGACTCCTTGATGAAGACCAGGATGTGTGTTGGAAAGACCTCCATTAGGTTTCGTTTTCCCTCAACAGATTCTCACTGTTTTTGAAATTGAGACATAGTTACCGTGGAAATAATCATCACACCGTCGACTGTGCGGTCGCAGTGGCTGACACGTGTGTGTGTTTTGTTGTTGTTACATAATTATATATGAGGTGATATGTGCGGAGTTGGCGCTCGCTGGTGTGAGCCAGATACGGTGAAAATTGAGTGCCGAACGTATGCAAATGAGGCCCCCATTTGTGTGTCTTTGTGTCAGGTCACAGCCGGTGAGTTGGAAGCATGGGCAAGGCCGGGAGTAAAGTCCTCAGGGAGGCCACTGTGGACGGGCTGCAAGCGCAGGTAAAAAGCAAAGTCTTTGAATCTCATTATGCGCACCGTGCAAATCTTTCTTACTGAACCACTCGTGTTTACATTATGTTACAGCGCCAGCTAAAACCGCAAGAACAGAACATTTCAATATAGTACAGTGATCCCTTTTATGAATTTATTACACAACAAGGTCGCATGGGGTTTTGTATTACAAGCACAAGCACAGGGCCACAAAAGTCATCTTTACGGAAGATCTGGTTGCCACTCGCGGCAAGACTGCTAATTTAAATCCATTTCAGCGACATGGATGCTGCGTGGAAAAACATCTGTGCAATTTGTATGGTACGGATTTCGTCGTGCGATCGTAACTCCAGTTAAAGTGCAGCATTTGACTGTTTCGCTGCATGCAGTACAGACTCTTGAGTCCGGCCCAGGACTGGAATGGGAATGCCTCAAAGAAAACCGTCTGCGCCTGTAACCCCCCACACATGTGTTCTGCCTTAGTACGATTTCCAGTCCCCGTGGCCGTTTAATGTTTTGCTACAACTTTAAAGAAACGTGAGTTTGCCTGTCCTGCTGTCTGTGGATTATTAAGGAGCAGAACATGACCTGGCTCAATCTTCAATGATTTATGAATTATTTGGGTTCTTTCCCACCCCAAAACCCAAACCAAATCTTCAAGGATGTTGCTACTCACCTGGTTACTGTCGCACTTGTGGCGGCACTTGATGGGTCCTTATTGGGAATTATTGTATTCTCATTTCTTGCGAAATGTAAACACTCATCAGGTGTAAATTATAATCATCCAAATTATAAAAATATATTTGGGAAATTATGTAATCTATGATATGAGCTTCCCTTTTTTTAAACCAAACTACAATAATAGTGTACAAGAATCTAACTATTGAGATATTGCTGCATTTACCAATGGATGAATTTCTCTTTGTCATGTTTGAAATCTTTCATTTTTTTTCATCGGATCCGCAATGGCCGTGTCGTGACGGCGCATTGCGGCTCGACTCGAGCGGCCAGCGGCGCGCCGTCTGAACCCGGCGGCCATCTTGCGGGACACACTCGGCAGACTGGATTGAAGCGTAGTGATTCACAGGGATTAGGGATTAAGATTTCCCTCCTGACCGACCGCATTGGTGGAATAAATCTGGGGATTATGATGTCAACGGGCCGCAGCTACAGGAGAGGAAATTGAATTGTGATGGAGAAAGAGCGGCGCGGGCCGTCAGATTACAGCGCAGTCCTGGCAAAATCAGATGCGAGAGTCCGTGTTTGTGCCTTTTGTCAACATGGGGCACCGTCATTGCGTTTGTGGCGGACGTAAACAGGAACGATGCTTAGGTGTTTGATTGAGTGGTAAGAAGATTGCTGTGTCACTGTTAATCCCGTCTGTCCCGCTCTGCTGGTGAGTACTGTGCGGAGCGCAGCGCCAAGTCTTGCCTTGCGGTTCTGATTCGAGTCTTTTTTTTTTTTTTTTTTTTTTTTAGCAAATTTTTTTTTTATGAATGACCTGACAGCCGATGTGCTCTTCTGCTCAAGTCGACTCATCCTGCTGCTCCTGCCGCCGCCGCCGCCGTCGGCGTTCCTCCGGTTCCTCCTCCTGCTGCCGACGTCCATTTCCAAGGAGTCACAAAAACCAAGAAGATGAAGGTGAAGTGGACCCAAGTGGGTTTGGTGTTCTTTCTGGTGCTGTCCATGGTGATGACGGGATGCTTCTTCTGGCAGTATCAGCTTCCAAAGATGCAGCCAGGTAAGAACTTTTCCAGCCTTTCAGGCGAGTTGTCAAAGCTTTACCGAATGTCAAAATAAATAAAGACGACGACATCGTCTGCGGCTCGGAAGTCTTGTGCTAAAAACCATCCTGAAAAAAAACATTATTGACTTTTTAATGACCGTAGTTCAAATCCTGCCTCCGCCTGTGTGGGGTTTGCATGTTCTCCCCGTCCGTGCCTGCGTGGCTTTTCTCCGGGTGGGCGCTCCGGTTTCCTCCCACATCCCAAAAACATGCGACAATAATTGGAGACACTCTAAATTGCCCCAAGGTGTGATTGAGAGTCCGACTGTTGTTTGTCTGCATGTGCCCTGCGATTGGCTGGCAACCAGTTCATGGCGTAGCCCGCCTCCTGCTGGGATTGTCTCCAGCACTCCCGTGATCCTCGTGAGGATAAGCACCTCAGAAAATGGACGGATGGATTTTTTTTTAAATGGCTTGTGTGTATATATACAAATCATGCCCACCCATCAAGTGTGAAATTACACAAGTAAATCTTTCCCCCGCTAAAAGCAACTCAAACACTTTGATGAAAATATTGACCGTGCGCATATTTTTGATGCTTTCAGATGGATTTTAGAGTGCTCCGACTGTGAAAACAAATTAAAAAAAGACACTTCTGCCGTCTGCTGACTAGAAATACCAACGGTAAAAGCACCTGAAAAACAAGCTCTTGAAAGGAACATATTTTTGAGAAGTCATTATTATGATCATTATTATTGGAACGTTGCTGTACATTGCTTAGCGTATTTAGACAATCAATCGCACTGATTGTCTGTTCTCAATTGTAGACTTGAGTTTTGCCCGTGAAACAAAAAACATTGACTGCGAGTCTGTGCCATAATCACAATGCAAACCGGAGCGACGTCCTTGGGGAATCTGCGCAGTTTTTTCCATTTCACCTTCGTGTTCTCTTCCATTTAAGTCCTTTTGGAGTGTTGCAAAGTATCAAAAGAACGCAAGGGCCCTTTCGAAATATCTGGTCTTAAGGTATTCAAAATATACTCCATTCAATTAGGCAACCGTGCCAATCTTTCCAATTTCCCAGGCTTGCCGTTCTGAATTTTGCCAAATTTGGGGCGTTTTTCCCGTGTGTCTGCAGCATTGAGTAATGCCCAAATGCACAAAGCTGCACACCCAATTGAACTTAGCGCAGGTTTGGTAATGAAGTGCTGTCTGTGCGAGTGGAAAAAAAAAAAAAAAAAAAAAAACACAATTGAGTCACGCTAAACCATAACTGCAAATTCTTTTTTTTTTCCTGATTTATTTACTAAATACCAGAATAGTGAGAGAATGACTTTTTCAGACAAATACATCATATCATATAGACAGTACAGTCATGCTAATATATACACAAGCTCATAGCATGTACTACTGTATTCACACTATTTAGAAGCAAATGTCTTCACTTTATTTTGACATACTCAATGTAAGTGCATATTTGCTCAATTCTACTACAAACGGTTGTTTTTTTTGTTTTTTTTAATTGCCTCCTCCTATGCTGTCAGTCGGGAAAGTGAGTTTGTCTCGAAAGGAACGCGAGCCTTTTGGCGCTTTGACTTCCGACGGCGGCGCAGTCAGCCGCGCTCCATCTTCCGCCCAATCCCGACTTTCCCGGCGGGAATCCCCAAAATGTCAGCGTCTCCTCCTGATTGCTCTGTAACACTTTTTCCAGACAGTCTGTCGGACGCGTACGAGAAGTGATACTGCGGCGACGACGCCGCGTGTGTGCCTGGACGCTCTGGAGGAGGAGCGCAGTTTAAATAGCGCGTTACCACATTATTTGTGCGGGTTACGTTCATTACGCACCCCCGCAAACAACGAAAATCCACAAATAACAGATGCAGTATTAATACACGCTGGTTACGCTGTCAACATGCTCATGTATGTACGCTAGCATGTGACACGCGGGGTAGTGACGAACAATTGCATTTCACATCTATAAGCAGAAGATATGATATTAACACGAGCCAAACAAAGTGGCGTCCACTTTGGATGTAAAGTTACAGAGTGCTGCTTGTAGTTTAGAGTACTTCCAAATGAAATATAATATTGCGTTTGCCGGGAAGAACAACGGTACTTTTTTTTTTTTTTTTTTTTTTTAAGTTACCAGTACACCGTGGAGGCCTTCTCTTTGCATCCCCAGCCGTCATAGTGACGAAAGCTGCTCATAATATTGTTAATAATGATGATAATATTCGGGCGGCACGGTGGAGCAGCTGGTAAAGCGTTGGCCTCAGAGTTCTGAGGTCCCGGGTTCAATCCCAATGGCGTTTGCGTGTTCTCCCCGTGTCTGTGTGGGTTTTCTCCGAGCACTCTGGTTTCCTCCCACATTCCCAAAAAAGATGCAACATTAATTAAACTTTGGCTGGCGACCAGTACGAGGTGTACCCCCACCTCCTGCCCGTTGACAGCCGGGATAGGCTCCAGCACTCCTGCAACCCTCGTGAGGATAAGCGGCTCAGAAAATGGATGGATGATAATATTCCTGTAGTTGAAGGGGTGGCATCCAGAAAATCATACTGAAAAATGTCATATGACCGGGATGCAGTTGGTGCGCATGTCTGGCGCTTACATAACACTTTACATTTTTGATCGTATGCGACCCCAACCACGCCCAACCCCCCACCCCCCCCCCCCCCCACCGGATCTTTGAGGTTAGAGATTAGTGTCATCACTCACTTTTCCGTCGCTTCGCTCAAAGTTCATATCGGTCCGCTGTTTTCCCCACCGTTTATCAGCAATGAATGGAAGAGACGACACCTTTTTGTTGTAAAGTTATATAGCGCCTAATCGGTTTTTATCTTTTTCTCTTTTTCTTTTCGTAAGGCTTTATTGTTGACACAGAGCTACAGTAGGTCTAGCAGGTATAGGGCTGCCGCTCCTTGACTTCCGAACGGGGCTCCACACAGCACAACACAAAAGGACGGTTTTCTCCAACTGTTGCCATCCATCCATCCATCTCCCAGAGGATTTATCCTCACTCGGGTTGCAGATGACGAGGCGCACATCCCAACCGGTAGGGCGTCACTACATTGCAGGGCACATGGAGACAACAACCATCCAGACTCGCATACACAACGATACGAATTATTTTGTCTTACAAAAATTCACACAAACACAGAGGATATTACATTCAAGGGGAAGTCCACTCATTGAAAATAATAATGTATCACATGGGTCGTGTCATTGTTACTGTAACTTTAAAATGAATATTTTCATCAGATATCGTTTTAGGTTGTTTACATTGGCTATTTTGAATGTTGTACATTTTGGCGAGTCACATGACCTACACGTAACCTGAGGCTCGGTTACGTCCCGACACAGATGTTGTCAGCGCTGATTTCTCCGATTTATCCTCATCTGATGAATAAATTGAAGCACCGGTTGATCGGGAAGGCGGAGGAAAACGTCCATACAGATTTGAACCTGTGGCTGTCAATAATGTTGAATATTCGGACTGCTCGGAGGCCTCCACGCGGGACATAAGTGCGTAAACAAAGCTGCGAGCTCCGAGGACCGGCTGCCGGATGACTTATGTCTCGCGCGTAGGCCTCCGAGTAGTCAGACCCCGCGTCGTTCCCGTCCGAATATTCAACATTTTTGACATCCACAGGTTCAAATCTGTATGGAAGTAGTCCTCCGTCTTCCCGATCAACCGATACTTTTATTTCTTCATCAGATGACGACAAATCCGAGAAATCGGCGCTGTCAATAACTGCGTAGGAACGTGACAGAGCCTCGTGTTGAGCACATGACATGAATTACTGATATAAACGACCTTAAATGATATCTGATGAAAATCTTTATTTTAAAGTTACAGTACCAATGACATGACCTAGCTGATACATTATTTTCAATGAGTGGACTTCCCCTTTAAGATGGATCTTAGTATAACAAGACAAATGAGGCAAACAACTTTTTTTTATTTAATAGTTGCCCGTGTCGACACTAATAAAATTCAAAATTTACACAAATTCCCGCGCTTATGCAACTTGACATGGGTCACTGAGGGGAAAAATGAGCTCCACCTGTAAATTGAAAATGCAAATGTGTTATCATTATTATTATTATTATTATTATTAGTGCACAGTGGGAAAGAATTGATAAATCACTGGAATTTAAGTCGCCGCGTGATTTGGGCTCGCATTGTTCTCACAACCAAGTGCGGTGTCCCTACACGTTTGTTTTTTTTAACTCATTATCTTCTCCCCACCGTATCGGCCAGACGAAGGGCTGGCCGGCGACCCCAAAGCCGAGATGAGGTGTCCTCGGTTCCCGGAGCCCGTTCCGCTGCAGCATCCCATCCCTGGTCTGAAAGAGGCCCTGGAAAAGGTGCGAGAGTGAGCGCTTCCACTCGGTGGGTGTGTCTGCGTTACGTGTAGAGTACAGCTGCTCCGCTAATCCCGTGCGGGTATAAAGCGCAGAGAGAGAGATTAAACGTGGAAAAGTGTCAGAACATGCGGCAGTGTGATGGCTGCAATCGAGGATATGAAGATGATGGCACAAATGTTGAAAATGAGTCTGCGGTCGGCAGAGTTTAGTCCGAAAAGAACGGCGAAACACGTTTTTGAGCGCGTCCGTTGAGGCGAAAGCTGCGGCTCCCGCTTAACGATGCGTTTGTTAGTCCCTGCCACGTTCTGGCACTGAATGCAGGCGAGCCGACGACGTCATCGTGAAGGTTTCCGAACCGATTGGCCGACCTGGCGGCCGTGCGAACGTACGCAGCGGGAAGAAGCGTCGGCCGCTGATGTCTTCCGGCGTTATTTGACCACCCCTGAATGTATTGTCTGTTGCCCCCCTCCCACCCCGCAGGTGGACATTTTGCTCCGCCAGAGCATCAATCCAATTAGCCTCCCGGCTCTCTCGGCGATCGTCGTCCTGAACGACACGGTTTTATGGACGGGCAATTTCGGCAAGAGGAACAGCTCGGATGCCTTCTCGGGCCCCCCCAACGAGTACACCATCTACAGGTGACTTCACCATACTGGACTGTTTGCGCATCGGATAGATCAGACAGCTGATTCATGAGCTGTCACATTGTAGAAAATGTGAATTTAGGGGTAATGGCTGCGTACATATTGTTCTATTGGCAGCAGCGATGAAGGGGGCCTTTTTTATGTTATGTTGATGTTTTTGACGTTCTCATGTCAAGCAGTCAATATTAATGGGTCGGGGTGGAAACAAACTTTGCAAAGTAGCAAAGCCCTCGCACGTAAGATGCCGTACCTGCTTCCTGTTGGGCCCCATTTGGGCATCTTCCCTAACAGGAGTTTGTCACAGCATGATCCGGTTCTTCTTCCATTTCATCCATCCATCCATTTTGTACCGCTTTTCTGGGTCGGGTCACGGGGGAAGTAGCTTCAGGAAGGATACCCAGACTTCCCTTTCCCCAGCCACTTCTTCCAGCTCTTCCGGAGGGATCCCGAGGCGTACCCAAGCCAGCCGAGAGACGTAGTCTCTCCGGCGTGTTCTGGGTCGTCCTCGGGGTCTCTTTCCGGTGGGACATTCCCGGATCAGATGCCCAAACTACTTCATCTGGTTCCTCTCAATGCGGAGGAGCAGCGGCTCGACACTGAGCCCCTCTCGGATGACCGAGGTTCTAGCTTCTCAGCCGTCCTCTAAGGAATAGCCCGGACACCCTGCTCGTGCCCATGGCGGAGGGTAGGAACGTAGATGGACTGGCAAATTGAGAGCTTCGCCTTTCGACTTAGCTCAAAGTCCGCATCACTGCAGACGCGGCACCCAATTCTCTGTCAGTCTCCCGGTCTATTCATCCCTTACTTGTGAACAAGAAGACCCCAAGATACTCAAACTCCTCCTCTTGGGGCAGAATCTCATCCCCGACCCGGAGAGGGCACGCCACCCTTTTCCGACCGAGGACCACGGTCTCGGATTCTCATCCCAGCCGCTTCACACTCTGCTGCGAGCTGCTCCAGTTCCATTTCAGCCGTGTTAAATCTTGGAAGTGGCTTCGGGTTGGTTTGGTTTTCATCGGCAACAGCTCGGAAATGGGCGGCACAGTGGCGCATCTGTAGAGTGTTTGCCTCACAGTTCTGAGGACCGCGGATGAAATCCCGGTCCCATCTGTGTGTGGTTTGCATGTTCTCCCCGTGCCTGTGTGGGTTTTCTGCGGGCACTCCAGTTTCCCGCCCCATCCCAAAATTAAACGGCCACTTAATTTCCCCGTCATTGTGATTGTGAGTGCGACTGTTGTCTGTCTCGGCGCGCCCTGCGATTTGCTTGGCGACCAATTCGGGGTCAGGGTTTAAATTCACAATGATGTGCCCGTCTGTTATTCGTGGTGCAAAACTAAATTATTGCTTGCACAATATCTTCTGCGGTGCAAACCATTTCAACGTGGCCCGCGCCGAAAATATGTTTGACCAAGCGCCGCTTTGGATGCTCTCTTGTTTTCAGAATCGCCAGCCTGTCCAAAATCTTCCCCACGCTGATGCTGTACCGGCTGTGGGAGGACGGCAAGATCGGCTCGCTGGACGACCCGCTGGAGAAGTACGTGGACAACTTCACCATCAAGAACCCCATGGGGAGGACGCGGGAGTCGGAGCTCAAGTACGTGACGGACGGTCTGATCTTCCTGGACAGCGGCGAGGTCCCCGTACGCTCTTCCTCGGTGACGCTGCGCAGGATGGCCAGCCAGCTCTCGGGTACTTTGAACAGCCGCACTCGTGTGAAGAGTTTTCATTTTGTGGATCATAACCTGACGCGTGAACAACGATACAATGATCCATTTGAAAAATGCAAAGCTTGGTCGGCCATTCCAATATCCGAGACGGATGGGTGACGCTAAGATTTTTTTTTTTTTTTTTTTTATAATTTAATATAAGTAACGTTCCATGACAGTTTTGAGATTTTGTGATTAAAAAAAAAAAAAAAAATTGTTTTTTTTTTTTTTTTTTCCCCCTGAACAAATTATTTCTCATATTTTTTTCTTTTCTTCATAAAAGCCTTTTTTGGGGAGTTTTCTGACCAAAAAAAAAGGGAGATAAAAACAAAGAAATACAATGATGCAATGAAATTTCAATTTTCCACACATCCCCTGACTCAGTCTAGTGTCTAGACATTTATTGCACTGTATGTGGTTCCACCATAATCCCCACACCCCCAAGGACAGAACTGCAGCGACAGGTTTGCCAGCACTGATCCAAACAATTGACACAGGCTGGGTTCTTCCACGGCCCGCGTGGTGAGGATGGCAAGTTAATGGCTGCATCCGGCGGGAGAATTGATCACTTTCAATAATAATTATAAGAGGAAGAAGCGAAGAAGGGCAACATATTGACACAACGCGGCGTACGCGTCACGTCGAGAAATCCAAATTCTTTGTTGGACTGTCTCAGGCCTGCCCAGGAGACTCCGGGCGACAAACCTTCTCTGGAAAGGAAAGACTCAGTCGGCGATCAACCTTCTGCAGGACGACGTCCTGGTGGCCGACCCGGGAACCAAGTAAGCTGGAGTCACTTCGACCTTTTAAGGTCAATAAAATCGCCGGATGAGATCGAGAGTACATAATCCCAATCGCTTTGTCGCGGTCTGTAAAGCCACAAAAGGATGCCAAAGTAGCAATTGCTACTTAAGAAAATAATAAGTTGACATTTTGACTTGGAGAGTTGAGAATCTTTGGGGAGGAGCAAAGTTTAACCGGGGTCGTGAGCGGAGGTTATGGAGAGTTTTCGCTCTGCTGAGCGGCAATTAAAAAGATCAAACGTCTCCGGTCCCATTATTCTTTTCCTTTTTTGAAATTGGTCAAGTGTAGTGCACTTGAAAGTGAATGTAGGATTATTTTATCCCCAATTAAATGTCAAATTATGTATTTTCACATTCCGTTAGACAAATTCAACTTTAAATTTGCTGGCACAACCACACGGTGACTTTTGGGATAGCATTTTATCAACGATACACAGATGGCCTCTTCCACCAACGAGCGGTTTTGTTTTTGAAAAGTCTCATCTGTTAACTTCCATATTTTAATATTTATACCTTGCCTGAACCTTTGTGGAATGTATCATATGGTCAGAAATACAATAAATAAAAAGGTGCGTCCCATCCAACACAATCAAGGACAGTTAATTTTTGGAACGTATCACATTGTCGTGACTATGCCGTCTTTCGTTGTTGTTTTTTTTTTTTTTCTTATTAATTTAACATCTTCCAATTTCAAGTTTATCGGACTTCTGTTTCAAACTAATACATTTTAAATACTATTCGGTTGCCGTTTTTAAATGCGGTGTTTCAAGTTAAGCAACACTAATTCAGATCATGTTTTTCAAAAAAATTTTTTCAATCCACTTTTTCAAGTTTAGCAATTCAAATTCAAAGTTTGTTGAAGTAATATTGAGAGGATGAGGTAAATATGCATCTGAGTATGATTCGATTGTCTGTCTCCATGTTTTGCTCCACCGGTTATGTTCAAATATCCATTGCTTAAGGATTGTAAGATGCACAGCTGCTATTAATTAGCCGTTTTTTTTAGCGTTAAGATCAACGTAATCTTCCTGCAATTGTCTGTTTTATGTCGAGTTTGACTGAACTTCAACTTATTTATTTATTTGTTTATTTTTTTTTGACTGTGCTGTACTTATTTCAAGTATCGGAAAGCATCGCTAAATGCACTTTTTTTTGGGGGGGGGGGGCTCACTCGGTATCCCCCTGGACGATGCCCTCCATCCATTTAACGCGTCTCCTTGCAGATGTCACTACAGCAACCTCGCCTTCTCGCTGCTGGCGCACGTGATGTCGGAGCGCGTGGTCAACACGGACTACCAGCGCTGGGTCTCGGACAACATCCTGGACCGTCTGGGAATGGAGGACACCGGCTTCGACATCACGCCCGGCCTGCAGGGTCAGGCGGCCGTGGGCGTGTACTCCAACGGAAAGCCCGCCCCGCTCTACGACCTGGGCTGGTACCGCCCGTCGGGCCAGATGTTTTCCACGGCGGCGGACATGGCCAAGCTGGCCATGACGCTGCTGGGCGCCTACCATCGCAAGCTCCTGGATCCGGACTCCTTGAAGATCATGCTCACGCCGCTGTTCAGGTGCGACAAGGACTACTTCGCCAACCGCACCGGGACGCCGTGGGAGGTGAACGAGCTGCTGGGCTACGAGATGGTGCGGAAGGACGGCGACCTGGACGGCTACTCGGCGACCTTCTCCCTGGTGCCGCGGCTCAAGCTCGGCCTGGTGGTGCTCATGGCCGGAGGTCGCTCCCAGAAACAGGACGCGGTGGCCGGGGCCTACCGCCACATCGTCCCCGCCATCGAAAAGGCCTTCAGGGAAGCGCGTAAAGTGCTCTCGGCGCCACCCAACCCGGAAGCCTACGCCGGCTTCTACACCTACGGCAACGTGACCTTCTACGAAATCAAAGCCGGCCCGGACGGCGTTCTCACCATGCAGCAGTTCGGCCCTCAGATTGAAGAGCTGATCCCGCAAAAGTACCGAACCATAAAGCTCAACTACCTGGTGGAGCGCGTCTTCAGGGTGGTCTTCGAGCGGGAGTACCCCTGCGTCCTCAGGGTGGGCTCGGCCTCCGTGTCCCTGGAGGCGCAGGACGGCCAGCTCTTCAACTTCTACGCGTACGACAAGCGCGGCGCGTCGCCTGGGTTCGACGCGCCGGGCCTGAACACGTACAACGTGGTCAGGATAGCGCGCAGGCCGTCCTTCTCCAGCTGAGTCGCGTTCCGACCCGCTCGAGAGGAGGAGGACGTGACGACGTGAAAGTGAGTCCCTTTCTCCGCTGCTCACACTGGCAGCGTCGAACATTTTCTCTCCTGCCTGCACTTCCTGTTTGGAATGTTTTTCATCTCTTCTTCCCTTTTTGTGTCTGTCCTTCATTTTTTTTTTTTTTTTTTTTTTTAATTTTACCACTACATAACGTGTTTTGCAGTGAACCCTCCTCGCCGAAAATCTGCGCGGAAATTGATGCCTTCCTCCAAAAAGAACGCGAAATATACCCGTAATTGCAATCATAAATCATCTAGTATTAAAATAATAAATTCTTCCAGGATTTGAATTTGGAAATTACGACTTTCCCATTAGCCGTTTTATGAAGTGATGCAAAGTCGGTCTCATTTTCATTTCGAAACGTTTTTGCTTTCAGGTATCGCTTGATGCTGTCGTTATTTCACAGCTTTGCACTTTTTCTCAGCGTTCTCGGCATTGGACATCGGAACACTTTTTGCAAAATGACGTCTTTATATTTCACATTTTTACACAATCCGCCAGTAGTTTTTCCAGCAAATATATAAACAAATGAAATCATCCCGATTGGCAAATGTGTATTTGTGAATAGGCGGCGTGGGGCTCACTGTATTTATTTCACATTTTTGCACAGTTGTTGCTGATCCTGTTTTTTTCCTCACTTTGAAAAATGATTTTGTATTCTCATGCTCACTTGTCACAACATTTAAATAAAATCCATTACAAGAATTCTATGGTTTAAAAAAAAAAAAAAAAGAAAAAAATTGCCTTTGCAGTCACTGTGATTTGATCGCACTCGCAAATCTGCACAGTCGAGCACGCGTGTAAAATTCGTTACGAGTAGAAATACGTAGCTATTGAAATACGTCACTCATTTTGTGTAGTCTCGACCGATGTTCCCTCTCAGCTGCGCGACTGCGCAATTGCGCACTTGTCGCACACACGAAAACTGACCTAGCGCAGTAAACCACAGGCTGAGGTCCTTTTTTTGTTTTGTTTTTTTTAAACATGGAAGCACAAGGTCTCTGCTGCTCCGCCTACTTCTACTTCCTAGTTTACCCGACACCGCCCCCCTCCGCTCTTAAAGGGGTACACTCATAATCGCAAACCCACACAAGCAACTTTATATCTGCAGGTATGACTGACCACTCCCGTACATTTTTCAAATGTGAGTGACTGCCTCTGCACTTTTCATGATGTTTTCCACAAACTGTTTCAAGTTTTGATCATCAGGAATAATGGTCCATCTCAAAAATAGTCACTGAGCGTAACGTTTGACACAAAATGGATTCAATTCATTCGCATCGAACCCAGCCACATAAACCTGTTATTAAACAAACTGTATCTCGGTTGTTTATACAATAAAAAATGTGTTGTACAGATTGTAGGTCGCAATGGTGGGCAAAGTTTTGAACCGGGTTTGTAGACCTTTTACATCCGCGCGACGTTTTTGCAGTTTTGCCCCATTCCGCTCTCACGGAACCGCTCGTGCGCCTTCGAGTTGGATGGATGGTGGGCGAGTGCCGATGCGCAGCCATTTTCACATCGTTGAGGTCGTTATGCCGTTTTAGAATGCGGCTGTAACGGCAAAATGGGGAATAAGTGAAGCGCTGTGAAGAATTCTACACAAAGGAGTCGCAATCGGGAGCAGGTGTGCCACACGGGTAAGTCATATTCAATTTTTTTTTTTTTTTTTTTTGCTGTTGTGTTGAATGCCATCTTATTTATTTTGATGATCATTTCAACGGTCGGCCAAGAAAAAAAGATTCTTTCATCGCTGCTTGCGGACCATTTTGCTTTTCTCGACATTTGATGTTTGAGCGCAACTACAGAGGTGTATTTGTCTCCTCTCTCCTCACCCCCACCCCCTTTCCAAATAACAAAAACAAAAAACTTGGAATTTTCGTCTTTGTAAGCGCGCCAACTTTTCCTGCAGCATTGAAAATGGGCAGGTACGTCCCTAATGTTGTGTCCCGGTGAATTTGTGCCTCGCTCATCTCATGTGTTTACAACGACGCTGAGAGTATTTAAACGCTAAAATACTGCGCAAACTGCCTCGTGTGCGATATTTTGGACTTCCGCCTTTGCTCTTCTGGCTCATTTGCTTCATAATCCCGGAAAATGGACTCCAATTCAACGTGACCTCCCCCCCCCCGACACGGTTCGGGATTATTCCGATAATTCACTGTCGCGCAAGTCGACGCTGCGGCGGGCGCTGGCAACCGCGAGAGGACAGAAATAACTTTTATCATGCAAATGCTTGCATTTAACCTTTTCTTTTTTTACCCGCCCGCCAGGCTGGGCCGGCGCAAAATTGAGGGGAGGAAAATGAAAATGTCACCTGACAGAAACGTGAAGGAAATGTTGAAATTACAATGAAAAGTGATGATAAAATAATCCATGTGCTTCGCATCACAACCAGTGGAAAACAACGGAAAAGATTTTAATCGGGGTACATGGGTAGTTTTAACATCCATCCATTTTCTTCGCCGCTTATCCTCACGAGGGTCACGGGAGCGCTGGAGCCGATCCCAGCTGACAACAGGCAGGAGGCGGGGTACACCCTGAACTGGTTGCCACGGTTGACCACTGATGCCGGTCTCGACCCGCCGGCTTCTGTTTTTCACGGTCTGTCAAGGTGTTCTGGTGCAGGTCTGAAATGTGGGTGGCGGGCAGCTTGGCATTCGAATGACTGGAGCAGAGCCAGATGTGTGGCTGTCTGTCTGTCTCGCTATCCCTTTCGCTATCTGTAGCACTCTCTCTTGCTATCTCTCGCTATCTCTATCCCTCTCTTGCTATCTCTCAATCTTTCCATCTCTCTCTCGCTATCTCTATCCCTCTCTTGCTATCTGTCTCACTATCGCTCTCTCTCTCTCTTGCTATCTGTCTCGCTATCTCTCTTTCTCTCGCTCTCACTATCGCTCTCTCTCTCTCGCTATCTCTATCCCTCTCTTGCTATCTCTCAATCTTTCCATCTCTCTCTCGCTATCTCTATCCCTCTCTTGCTATCTGTCTCACTATCGCTCTCTCTCTCTCTTGCTATCTGTCTCGCTATCTCTTTCTCTCGCTCTCACTATCGCTCTCTCTCTCTTGCTATCTCTATCCCTCTCTTGCTATCTCTCAATCTTTCCCTCTCTCTCTCTCTCCCTCTCTTGCTACCTCTCAATCTTTCCCTCTCTCTCTCTCGCTATCTCTATCCCTCTCTTACTATCTGTCTCGCTATCTCTCTCTCGCTCTTGCTCTCTCTCTCGCTCTCACTATCGCTCTCTTGCTATCTCTCGCTATCTATCTCTCAATCTTTCCCTCTCTCTCTCTCTCGCTATCTCTATCCCTCTCTTGCTATCTGTCTCGCTATCTCTCTCTCGCTCTCGCTCTCTCTCTCGCTATCTCTCTTTCTCTCTCTCGCTCTCACTATCGCTCTCTCTCTCTCTTGCTATCTGTCTCGCTATCTCTCTTTCGCTATTGCTATCGTCTCTTACTATCTCTCTCTCTCTCTCTCGCTATCTATATCCCTCTCTTGCTGTCTGTCTGTCTCCCTATCTCTCTTTCTCTCTCTCACTATCTCTATCCTTCTCTTGCAATCTCTTGATCTCTCTCTCTCTCTCTCTCTCTCTCTCTCTCTTTTCCTAGCTCACTGCCTCGCTATCTATCTCTCTCTCTCTCTCTCTCTTTTCCTAGCTCACTGCCTCGCTATCTATCTCTCTCTCTCTCTCTCTCTCTCTCTCTCTCTCTCTAACTCTATATCTCTGTTATGCGTTTTACACAGCGAGCACTGTAAGGTAACTTTAAACTCACAGATGAGTCTAAGAAGAGCTGTCGGTAGCGGATGAGTTTGGGCACGTCTGCTTATCCAGCAGACTCTGCTAGAAGGTGATCCACCTTAAATGGACTCCGAATCCGTCTCTCCGGGCCCACGTCACTCAGGATAATCTTTTAGACTACAAACATCCGGTAAAAAAGTGTTGGCTCAACTTTGAAAATGCCAGAATTTGCCACGATTGCTGTAACTGTATGTATAGGAAATGGCAGTAACAACAAAAATACAGCCGTGATAACTTGATAGCTACTTAAAGACTCGTTTATTTGTTGAAGCTGTTGTATATGCACTATGAAATTGCAGTTCCCTGAAACCGGCAATCACGACCGCGGCCACCAGGGGGAATCTAAGATGAGTTGGTGGAATATGCACGGGAGCTTTTGGACAGACCCAATTACATTAGGCATATAAAATTGCCCCTTAAACTCTCATCCAAGTGACAGTACAGGAGAGTCGCTCGTGAATAGCGAGCAGGGTGATGGTGACCACGTCGCATTCAACATTAGCATTTACAAAAAAAAAAAAAAAAAAAGTGCCCTTGTCCAAATGCTGCGTCCCCCAGGCGTCCTCCAGACTTCTTTGGAGTCCAACGCCACATTAGCGGCGCTAATTAAATTTAGTCTGCATCCGATTTTGCCGCGATGACGTTGCGCTCGCTGCTTAGGAGGCTTCATGAAGAGCGCGAGATGCGTGACGCGCAATTAACACAGACGAGTAGCGCTGTAATGCGCGTGAGATTGCTCCCCTTGCCAACTAGGGAGAACTGCCACCTTGCACAAGAGAAATGAACGTAAATAATAATAATAATACACAACAGACACAGGTATGCACTGTAAGTGTCATATAATAAATGCATTTGCCCCTATTGTCAGTTCTTCAAAACTGCCATATTGCACAATGGAAATCAGTTATCCAGTCAAAAATCCACAGTAAGCAGAAGTCCATGCAAGGTAGCATCCTAAAAATCCACTCCACAGTTGTCATCTTACAATTCAGATATTCAATACAATTCCTTCTCTTGCTGATTACCCCTTATGACCGCCAACAATAGAAATACCGTCATTTCCGGCCTACGGAGCGCACCTGCTGATAAGACTCACCCAGAACGTTTGTAAAGGAAATACCATTTGGGACGTACATAAGCCGCAAGTGTCCACATTGAAACACGAGATATTTACAAAGAAAGACTGTACACAGAGTTTTAATACCTTATCTTAGCCTAACATAGCAACAACACGGTAGCATGAACAGGGCTGGTTATGAAAAAAAAAAAAAAAATCAGTCGCGGCAGCTACACAGTAGCAACATGGTAGTACTGCACTAACAGAGCCGGTTAAAAAAAAAAACATACACAAATCACTGAGACACGGCAGTAACACAGTAGCAACATGGCAGCACAACGCTAACAGGGCCGGTTAAAAAATAAATAAATAAAACATACTGGTAAAAATCAGAGACACGGCAGTAACACAGCAGCAACATGCCAGCACAGTGCTAATCCTAGCGCAGTGCTAACAGGGCCGGTTTAAAAAAAAAAAAAACATACTGTAAAAGTCACTTCCTCGGCACATATATTCCACTGGTCTCACTCTTACCTTTTCGGCTCGAGTGCCCCCGTGCGGCCGTTAGGGGGGAAAAAATGCACAAAAATTAGGTTGAAAGCATGTGAAAAAAGTCACAGTTTATATGCCGGAAATTACGGTCAACCTCCCACTTCCCAAGAACGTGGATTGGAGACTTTAAATTGCCCGTTGGTGTCAATGTGAGGGTTGATCAATCTTTGTCTGTATGTGCCCTGCGATCGGCTGGCGACAAGTTCAGGGTGTACCCCGCCTCTCGCCCACAGTCAGCTGCGATATGTTCCAGCACTTCCGCGACTCCAGCGGGGATAAGTGGGATGGAAAATGGACGGATGGAAGAAAAAAATGATATTGTCCCAAAATCTCGAGAGCATGTTCATGGGTCCTCTCGCCGGTCTTCAGCAGAACCACCACATGGCACGATAGAAATGAACAGAACGAATGAAAATCAGCCATAGTTCAAAAGTAAAAGTCCACAACACAGGCTCATGCACTCGCCGTAAAATTAATGCGACGGCTTCTTACTTATGATAATTGCGACCACGCAAAGCAGAAACGAACAGAACGACTGGAAAGACTCCCGAAAGTTGGCACGCTTTGAATCGCCCACCGGTGTGAGTAAGCCCCGAACTTGTCTTCCATTTTGTCCCTTCAAGTCTCAGTTCTGTGATTCACGGGCCAACAGTCCAGATCGCATGACAGAAACCGGTTGTAATGATCTGCTTTAGTCCTAAGGTGAGACTCTGTTCAAAGGATATCTCAGAACACCGAAGTCTTGGAAGCCGCGTCCACGTCCTGCGTCGTCGGTGGAGACAGTAAGCGGACCAAAGAGTCCTGACCTCCCGTCTGGACCCTGGAGGCGGGGAGGACCAGGGAGATCTTGGGAGGCGCGGGAGAGTCGGGTTCGTCCACCTGCGAGCACACGAGGTCGCGGAAGCACTCGCGGAATCGCGTGGAGATGAGGCTGTAGATGACGGGGTTGACGGCAGAACTCAGGTAGAAGAAGACCCCCGACAGGATGTGGACGTACTGGTAGATGTTGAGCATGAGGTCGGTCCACTGGCGCACGGAGCTCCACAGCAGACGATCCATGTGGAAGGGCGCCCAGCACACGCCGAAGACCGCCACCACGATGGCTGAGGGATCAAGACGGCAGCTCGTTAGAAACCGCGACTCTCATGCTGGACCATCTGCGTTCCCCTCCGGCCGATCGCCGGTGCGCTCGTTAGCATGAATGCTTGTCAAATTCAAAGCCTTTCGTGTCGTTGTACGACCGAATAAAATACAAGAACACCTTCGGTACTGTAAATTATTGTTCAAAGAACTTAAAAATTAATAGAAATTCCTGAAGTGTGTTCCCCTCGTCCAGGCCTCGGTAAGCTTATTAAAACCAAGGTCTGTATTGATTGCCGAGGTTTTCCCCATCTACCGACGTTGCACCCGCGACCTCAGAAGTGCGAGGAAGACGCCGTAACCAGCGTCAACCGTGCTGCATCTTCAAACATATCAATTTCAATTTACGGCTGTCAAATCAGGTTCACTTGTCCTTTATCGTGATTAATATCGCAGGTTTTTCAAATTTGGATTTGGAAGAAATCCAAGAATGAGACGAAACCTCTGCCAACTTTGATTCCCGCTGTTAAGATAAAGACCATCGGTAGTTTCCTGGCAGACAAATGTGCTTTGGGCAGTTATTATTTTTTTTGTTTGTTTTTCTTAAGAACACCGTCACTGTCTCTTGCTCCGGACTCAACGGCAGATGGGCACAAAATGTTACCTGAGGCCTCAAGCTGTGAAGCTCAGCGAAGGCACCCACGCAAATAGCAATGATCCGTGTACGAAACTGTCAACGTGCCCTTCGCCATGTTTTTGTCTTTTTGGACGCGTGCCTTGGCGACGGCAGCACGGATTACAAGATGAAATCCTGGCACTCTGTCTGCAAAACTTGTCGTTTTAAAATGACGGGATCGCGCTTTGCTCCAGAAAACCGGAAACCTCGGACTGAAACTGTGATGGAAGTACCGTAGCGACTAATCAAAGTGACGTGTATTCAGATCAAGTTACAGGTTAAAAGCGAGATTAAATCCCAGTTCCTGCAGTTCTTTCTATGCGATAAAGACGGGTGTAGTAGCACAACCTAGTGGAGGAGGTGGGAAATGACACAAGGCCCTACTTTAAAGAGCTCCTGGACACTTTTGGACAACTTCTCCAGCGCTAAACGTGCAGCGAATTCATACGGCAGCAGTCTGTCACAACCCCACGCTACCAAGTTCGTAAAGTATGGAACACCTTGGCCACTGGGGGGCAGTACAGTACAGCCACACGGGCACAAATCTGTCCCTCTTGTCAGTGGTTTTTCCCAGATGAAGACTGGATGCCTCTGATACTTCTCGTCTCCATGAATTGCTTAAGTGAACCCTGCTTGAATGGTTAAAACACCGTAACCATTAATGCTAAGGCTTAGCCCGCATGGGGCGTTGTACCTTGTTAGCACACAAAGTCTAAAGACAAAAATCGACCGAACGCCGGCTTGTATCTGGAAAAACTCGAAAATCATAGATAGGGCAGCACTCCTGAGTATTTCCCGAACGGCGCATTGAGAGGAAACTCACAGAGCATCTTGACGACTTGCGTCCGCCGAGCGACCTCGTCGTGGACGCTCACGCGAGCGTCGCTGCCCCAGTTCTTCCCGAAGGTGACCAGCCTCCGCCTTCTCTCCCTGCCCAGGTGCAGGCCCATCACGAGGTAGAGGACGCCGATCACCATCATGGGGATGAGGAAGAAGCAGACGGTGGTGATCTGCATGAGCGTCCGGTACCTCCACAGCGGCTCCAGGACTTGGCAAATGGCCGACTCCCTCACGAAGCCCGGTTGGTAGACGATCCCGTGCAGAGACGTGTTGGGTACGGCGCACAGCATGGACGCCGCCCACACGGCGCCGATGACCCGCTTGGCGTGCCTCTTGGTGGTCAGGTACCGGGTCTTGAGGGGGTGCACTACGGCGATGTAGCGCTCCACGCTCAGTGCCGTGACGTTGAGGATGGACGCGAAGCAGACTGTCTCAAAGATGAACGTCTTGACGTAGCAGCCGCTGGCGCCGAAGGGGAACGGGTAGTTCTGCCGCAGTTCGTAGATCTCCATGGGCATCCCGAAGGCCAGCATGAGGAGGTCGGACACGGCCAAGCTGACCAGGTACAAGTTGGTGGGGTTGCGCATCTTCTTGTATTTGGCCACGACGGCGCACGTCAGAAGGTTCCCGCTCAAGCCCACCAGGAAGATGAGCAGATACACGCCGGCCACCGGGAGAAAGAAGGGCGAGCGTTTGGGGCCGAGGATGTCCGCCAGGTCGCTTTCGGTGTAGACGGCGGCGGCGGCGGCGGCGGCGCTGCTGTTGCCCCCGGTGGAGTTCGGGGACGCGCTGGAGTTGTGGAGCGGTCTGCAGACGTTCGACGGGGGGCAGTGATGAAAGAGGTCCATCTCTCCGCTTTGTCGGGATTCTACCGTGGAACAGTTGCAAAGGCGTAAGGGGGGACATTAATGAGACACCGAACGGAATATCTGCAGTGCATCGTGGAAGGATTTGCTTTGCTTCGCTCCGTGACCTTTTTGGTGCCCGACCGACTTGAAAGTCAACTTTGGCTCATCGCTTAATTGATCAGTTTGCCCGGCTGGTTTTGATGTCGTGATGAAACTTTTCTACTGCGCCTTCACAGAGGAACGAAGGATGCGAGGTAATATTTCTGCCGTACCCATATCTCGTTTTTTTTTTTGGTTCGCGACGATTTTGTGTGGGTTGAAATAGGAAGAAAAAAAAGCCTCATAAAGCAATCGCGTTGTTATTATCTGGTATGAAAATTCGTAAAACGTCCATGACTCCAATCTGGCAACATTCCCGAACTCTCAAGACTTCCCGGTTTTTGAATCTTGACTGTGATTTTGGGTTTTCTTGGTGTCCCGTGCTTGCCAATTGGCATTTTGTTCCGATACTGTACTCCGTCGAACCGAATTGTCACCTTGATACCACGGTATGTACCGTGACTTTTGGTCTACTGAACAGAAAATCTTCTTCTTTTTATTTCGGCTTGTCCCGTTAGGGGTCGCCACAGCGTGTCATCTTTTTCCATCTAAACTTATCTCGTGCATCGTCCTCTCTGACACCCCAACTGTCCTCATGTCCTCCCTCGCGACATCCATCAACCTTTTCTTTGGTCTTCCTCTCTCTCCCTCGCTCTCTTCCCTGGTAGCTCCATCCTTACCATCCTCTTACCAATTTGCTCACTCTCACCCCTCTGGACATGTCCAAACCATGGAAGTCTGCTCTCTCGATCGAACCTTGTCTCCAAAACCTCCAACTTTGGCTGTCCCTCCCTCTCATGACCTCATTTCTAATCTATCCAACGTGCTCACTCCGAGCGACAACCTCAACATCTTCATTTCTGCCACCTCCATTTCTGCTTCCTGTCCACCATGGCCGGCCGGCCTCACCACAAAACACAAAAACGAAACCAAACAGGCCGTGCCCTGCAAATTGGCTGGCGACCAGTTGAGGGTGTACCCCTCCTCCTGCCTGTCGACAGCTGGGATAGGCTCCAGCGCTCCCCGCAACCCTCGTGAGGATAAGCGGCTAAGAAAATGGATGGATGAACACAGGCCTCTTTTTCCTGAAAATGTTGTTTGAAAGTCAAATTCCAAATGGTCCAAGCTACAGTACGAGATGATTAAAACCGAACTTCGGAAGTCTCGGCAGGTTCTGGGTTCGACTCTACATGTTATACACCGAGCCGTCACCTTATTAGCGAGGTATTGACCGCAATGCCACTTATTGATCGGGCAACTACTTTATGATTGCTTTGGGGAAAGTCCAGCCATCGATTTTTGGAGCACTCGTGCTCATTAGGGTCTATCCCAGCTGACTTTTGGCACGATAGACGGGATAACGTCCTTGACTGGCAGCCAGCCAATCGCAGGGCCCACATAGACAAACGAGGATTCCCGTGCACACTAACAGACTCACCAATAAAATAAATGCATGTTTTTTTCGTTTTTTTTTTTTTTCAGGTGATGCATAAGCAAGAGGCGGCACGGTGGATCAGCTGGTAAAGCCTTGGCCTCACAGTTCTGAGGTCCCGGGTTCAATCCTGGAACCACATGTGTGGAGTTCCTCCGGGTGGGCACTCCGCTTCCCCCCCCCCAACATCCCAAAAACATGCAACATTATTTGGACACTCTAAATTGCCCCAAAGTGTGATTGTGAGTCCGACTGTTTGTCTCTATGTGCACTGCGATTGGCTGGCGACCAGTTCAGGGTGTGTCTGTTGGCAGCTGGGATAGGCTCCGGCGCTCCCTGGGACCCTCGTGAGGATAAGCGGTGAAGAAAACGATGGATGCATAAGCAAGCGGGAGTGCCCCGCAAAAAAAAGTGCTCAAACCCCACACAGGAAGGCCGAAGTTGAGATTTGAACCCCAGATCTCAAAGCTGCGAGCCAGATATTCCGACCGTTTTCTCACCCGTGCTGCACGTTGCAAGTCAAGCAAGAAATTGTTGAACGCATCCCTTTTCCGCGATTGCAGACGAGCGGCGAAATTAGGGAGGCATTTGGCGGCGTTCTCCTCCTTTTCGGGAAAGCAAAGGAAACGGTCCCGAAACATCGGCGCGCTAATGAGATCCAAACGTTTCCCCATCAACCGGTGACGCTGCGAGGATGATTGGAATTAGATGCGCCCCCCCCCCCCTTTCACAAACACCAATCACTTCTTCTTCTTCTTCCCGCGTCAAGGTTAAGTCGGCTGCTTCATTTGCACAATAACGCACGACTGACCCGTCATTCTTTGGATGGGATAACTACACCTGCAACGTGAATATAGTTTGCTTTAGATCGTTAAAGATCGTCGGATCGTTGCCCCCCCCCCTGAATACCTGAAAGCGTGGATGAGTGAAATCGAAGCGTGGGCACTAAAACACGAGAACGAAGTCAGCTCCGCGGATCGAAACTCACCTTCTGATTCTGCCGCTCTGCAGAACGTCTCCCTCTGACGTGCGCACATGCAACAGTGGAAAAGTGGACGACAGGAGGAGGAGGAGAAGAAGGAGGAGGACGAGGAGGAGGAGGAGGAGGCGCGGCATTCTCCCTACCCAACCGTGTTGTACACAATAGAGAAAGAAAGAGAGAGAGAGCAAAGGATGAGAGTGCAGGTATCCATAAAACGAAAAAAAATCAAAGCACATCAACAATTAGTTTGCAGGCATTATTTTCAAAAGAAGAGGGAGGAAATTTGGCCGTTACGGTGCAATGAACCCCCCACCCCGCCACCCGCGACTCTCCGGAATTGGATGCTGAAGCAGCAGGTGGCGCTACGGCCCCCGTGAGGTCAGATGCGACCGAAGTTGCGTTTGGCAAAAAGTTTCGCTCGTGTTGTCGCGCTCGGCCGCGGAGAGGTCGGCGTGAAGCTCGCTGAAAAGTCACTCGCGTCGTTGTCCTCGTCACACTGCGGTACGAACGGGTTGTGGGTGTAAGTGCTACGGTATGTCTTTGTGTGCACGTACTGTACAGAATGTCGTATTATTGAATCGTGTCAGGGCCTGAGCGGAGAGGCCCTTCGTTGACTCTTTTTAAAAGTCCCTTTCGCCGTCTTCAAAGTGACTCACAATTCGGAAGTCAAACTTAAGTGACGGCGACGGCACTTGACTTTTGCAAATGTGTCACTTTCGCAAAAAAGTCCGTCCTTGGGCTGCCGTCGTGAATCGCAACATTTCAATGAAAAGAAAAGTCGCGCTAATTAAATCAGCGCCGACTTCAGATTTTCCATCTCCAATGAAGCCGCCTCTTCTAAATTTTCTCTTCAAGGGGCGAAAAATGAAGATTTTCCAGCCACCGGAGGCTCCGGGTAAACGCCATCTTCTTCTTCTTCTTCTTTTCCTTTCGGCTTGTCCCGTTAGGGGTCGACACGCCTGCTCCCTGCTCTCACAATATCATGTGCGAAGTTCATGGTCCAAGGGGATTCCAGTCTGGCCTCGTCTGTCAGCCACAGCAAACAGGAAGGGGCTCAGAGCGGATCCCTGATGCAGTCCCACCTCCACCTTAAATTCATCTGTCACGCCGATTGCACACCTCACCACAACAGAAGACGCTAACGTGTGATGAGTGAGGCGTGACTTCAGCGCCTTCATCGGTCAAGGCCCAGGGAGAACCGCTTGACAGTTCATGATTTTTTTTTTTTTTTTTGAAACCTCATTTTATATAATTCACCATTATTTACAATTATTATTGAAAGTTGTCAGGGTTGTTATCAACTCTCTTCTCCGTAAAGTTTCATATCCGACAAATTCAGTTTGCAGGGATTTTTTTATTCCCCCCATTTGTGTAATTCAAGATTTGGGATTTTGGGATCCAGGCAAGGTGTGCAGACGCATCTTTTTTGTTTTTGTTTTTTTAACTGAAATTCACCTTTAACTTCACCATTTTTGTGAATTATGAGATGAAAAAAAATGTGAACCCAATTCAGGAGCAAAATCATAAAAACCAGCTCTGCCACCAGAAATTGGATGACACTCCAATTCCGTACAACGACATTCTTGCCGGCAAACTTGTTGGACGCAAAAACCCAAAGCGAGTCCGACTCCTTTGAGTTCGGCCTCTCGAGTGTCAAGACGTTCTGTTCGCCTTCCTGGTCCTCCGTGAAAGCGGACAAATTGTTTTATTAGCCAAAGCACGAGATCAACTTGGATTTAGGGAAACTGATCAACTGTCATTGGCTCTCTGGTGCCACAAGAGGGCGTCGCAGCCACATTTTCATACTTAGACATGGCTTTGGCACAGAGACAGTCAACAGGTCAATGGTTCAAAAATCAACTGTGGCTCCCTGCGATTGGCTGGCAACCAGTTCAGGGTGTGCCCCCGCCTCCTGCCCGTTGACAGCTGGGATAGGCTCCAGCACTCCCCGTGACCCTCGTGAGGATAAGCGGTGAAGAAAATGGATGGTTGGTCACAAGAGCGGCCGCTGGGTGCTGTAGGACATCGCGGCCGCCGCCACCGCCCGGCCGGCTCTATCGCCGCTGAGTTCCGGACCTCGTTTTTAATTGCCCACAGTTGCCACAGGATGGCGATAAATCACTATTATTGTCTAAATGAAGCTCCTTAACTTACTTCAACATAGTTCATTGGGTTAAAAAAAAAATGACAGCTGGTACTTTGGAAACAAAGCAGAAGAAGGTTGATTCTACTATCTGGCATTTAGTTGTGCGTTTATAGGCGCGCCTTTCGAGAATTGAAATATAATTCTGACGTGAAATGATGATTTACAGTAGCAGTTCAGGCAAGTACAACACGGGGCCCCGTGTGAAAACTCAACAAGCCAAGCGGCGAGTGCTTTGTTGCCTCCATAAAAGCGCGAAAAGATGAGCGCGGTCGTGTGGGAACGGAAGACCGGACGCTTCACATAAGCGAAAGTGACCTTGAGCGCTTTTGTCCGGGTTGGGCCGCCGCGATTGTAAACGGGACAATTCGCTATTTTTTTTTTTTTTTTTTTTTTATTTTACTGAAGGATGAAAGATTTTATGGGATGGAATAACATACAGCATTTCAACACATTTATAAAGGCCCGTTGACCTACAACTTTTTATTTAATTTTTTTTGCTGACGCTTGTCTATAAAAACTGTTTTAAATATATATAAAAAGCGAATGGAGTGGACTGTTATCAATGCTTCTGTTTTTTTTTTTTTTTTTATATTGCTTTTCCATGGTCTGCTTTGCACTTGGATGTTCTTACTGCTATTTTTAAAAAAAAAATTTGAATTAAATTGAGAAGTGTTCAGGTTCAGAGAGAACCCAATGGTTCAAATGCAGGTTTATGGTATCAAATTCGGGTTTTAAGAAAAGGGTTAAAATTTCAAAGCTGAGTTTTGTGACAGGGGACCGGTTTTCGAGTACGGTTAAAAGCCGTGGTTGGGGTTTCAAATGAGGGTTTTGTGTCTATCTTAAACTAGATTTAACGTTTCAAATGATGGTTTGAAACCTGGGCCAGGGTTTCAAAATATGGAATCAAGCCCGGAATAAAGTTTCCGAGTAGAAGCTTCAAGTTTTACATTAAACGAGAGATTTTCCGTAATTTCCGGCAACTTTTTTCACATGCTTTCAAGCCTGCGGTTTATGCGGTGATGCGGCTAATTTGTGCATTTTTTTTTCTAACGGCCGCAAGGGGGGACTCGAGCAGAAAGGGTAAGAATGAGATTGGTGGAATATATGTGCCGAGGAAGTGACTTTTTCCAGCCCTGTTTGCAGTGCGCTAGCATTAGTGCTGTGCTGGCGTGTCTCTGTGATATTTACCAGTAAGTTTTGTTTTAACCGGACCCTGTTAGCGTTAGTGCTAGCACGGCGCTACCTAGCACTAACGTTAACGGCGCCGCGCTAGCATGAAATTTTTTGTGTGTACCATCTTTCTTTGTAAATATCTCGTGTTTCAACGTGGGCACTTGCAGCTTGTACACAATTGCGGCGTACGAATGTACCAAATGGTATTTCCTTTACAAATGTACTCAGTGAGGCTTGTAACCAGGTGCGCTCTGTCGGCCGCGAATTCCGCTAGTTGGCTTTCTTCTCGCAGTTGTAACTTTGTCGAAAGCACTCTCGGGTATCTTATCTCGGGTTTGAAACGTCTTAGCAATGAGCAGCTTTTTAATCTCCGATATGTTCGGGCCTTGCATTTCCGTCGCCGCTGAGAATTGTGCAAACATCTTCCGGGAGGCAGACGGGATGAGAGCCACGCTCACCTGAAGCGGTGAAATCGTGCAGGTGGGGACTCACCAAATGGGATTCATCCCGGCTAGGGAGCAAGTTTTGTTGTCCGCTTTCAAATCATTTTAATCAAAATACACATTTGCTTTTTGGTCAAAAAGTTACGTTCTTTCCACTGTTTGGAGCTTGGGAGACACGCACGTTTCGATCCAGTCGTTTTTATTTTGGAAAACAACTTTACTTCCTGTCGGATCTTTCCCAACATGGAAGTTCATTGAAAGAATTCTGTTCGCATTTCTTGATCGGATCTACGTGATTTTATATTGACCCGCTCGTGATGCTAAAGAGATCCATTTCATATCATAAGACGGCAGCTCCTCCGGCGGGTCCAAAGTTGCTTTTTCCAGACGGTCGCTCGGTGATGTCGCCCTGGCGGCCTCCGTGTTGCCAAATGTTGTTTTCTTCTTCCTTTCCAATGCCAACTAATCAGTCGGAGACGCAGGAGGATGGCTTGAAGCTAACCCACCTGCTGATAAATAAAAACCATAAATTCACTCCCGGTCGGAGGAAGGCTTAGCGAACGCCAATGCGAGTCTGTCCGATTGTTGCGCGCAACTGCGTTCACCTGTTATTGCTCATTATAATGCACTGTTATTGTTTGTGTTTACAACATTGTAACGCGCGCATTAAGGCCACACGTGCGTGAACGCGTCCAGTGCGGCCGCCTAATGAGTAACTAGGAAAACACTGCCGTGATTGTTTGGGCCGAGGCGGCCGCGCTAGCTCGTTTTGCAAAGTAGATAAGTCCGTCGCACCTTTTGCAGGAAGTGTTTGAAGTTTATTCGTTCATTCGTCTTTGATAAGAACACAGTAGGAGCTCGCGGCGTGCGCCGCTGGATTACATTCGATTGGCCGTCGGTGCCCGAATACCCCCAAAATGGCGGAAGAACCGTGACAAACAACAACAACGGTGCGAGCATAAAATCAAGCACGTTTATACCAGGATGCCGAACATTAATCTTCCCAGTAAACATGGAATTCGATTCCTTCCCAGTTTCACAGCGTCTAATATTTTAAAAGAGGCACTTTATGGAAAATGATTTTTAATGGCTTTTATACTACCGTAATTTCCAACCTACAAGCCGTGACTTTTTTCACACGCTTTCAACCCTGCGGTTTATGCGCTGATGCGGTCAATTTGGGCATTTTTTTTTCTAACAGCCGCAAAGGGGCACTCGAGAAGGTCAAAGGTATGAATGAGACCGGTGGAATATATGCGCCGAGGAAGTGACTTTTACCGGCCCTGTTAGCGCTCCGCCAGCGTGTTGCTGCCGTGTTACTGGCGTGTCTCAGTGATATTTACCAGTAGGTTTTATTTTGACTGGCCCTTTTAGCGCTAGTGCAGCGCTAGCTTTAGCAAAGCGTCAGCGCTAGCGTTAATGCAGCGTTAACTAGCGTTAAACTCTTTCTATGTACCGTCTTGTAAATATCTCTCGTTTCAATGTGGGCACTCGCGGCTTTTACACAGCTGCGGCATACGCACGTACCAAATGGTATTTCCTTTACAAATGTACTCTGTGAGGATTGTAACCAGGTGCGCTGCGTAGGACGGGAATTAGGGTAATAATTGCATCTGTGGAGTACCACCCCAAACACCCGATTGAATGTTTTGTGCGCCGGCTAGTTCCAAAAATGTGTCTGTGGGCAGAACCATTGTGACCGTACGTCTCCTTGAAGCGCTCTTTAATATTCTTGGGGTGCATATTTGGAAAAGATGAGTTTGAACATGAACGTTAGCCTCGGCGTTTGGTCGCCACGGCAACATCACAGACGCTTCTCCGGCCGTTGTCGTGAACACCGTTGAGCAAATGAAAGTGTCGAGCCGCGGTCCCTCTGAGTTTATGATCATGCGACCGAATGTCTGAATTTCACCGTGCCTGCGTGCAGAATAAACACTTCTGATTTATTAACTTCCCCCCCCCCCCCCACAAAAAAAAAAGAAAAATAAAAAAAAAAAAACAGGATCTTAATTGACTTTTTATTGCTCGGTGATAAAACCTCGCTGGGCCGATCCTCGTCTCGTTAAAAGTCTCAGCGTGAAGCTCGAGTGTCTACGTAATGATAGACTTTAAAATGCAATTCATAATTCAGCATTTACACTTTTTCCGCTTTTCTTAAGTTCAAACCGTTACCATTTATATGTCATATAGTACGAGTACGGTAACTTAAGAGTATTTTTGAGGGGGGAGCGGGGCTGAGAAAGTTTGCCATTTGAGAGTGTTGAATAATCTTTCTATGGTTATTATGTAACGCGTTTGAATTTGTCAACTTTATTGCTGGAGTCGTGACTGTAAAAAAAACGGGTCAGCTTCACCACTGTCGAAAGTCTCAGATAAGAACAAGTTGGTGCCTCTTGACATACTTCCTGTGGTGTGTGATTATCACTCATTTAAAAAAAAGCAACAACAAAAAAAAGATGACACGCTGTGGCGACCCCTAATTGGGACAAGCCGAAAGGAAAAGAAGAAGAATTGCGATTATAATGGGCTTCAATTAACTGCAGTTTTTCGCTATTCGCAGTACAGGTGTCCGCGGTACACAAAGGTATGAAAACGTCTTTAGAGCGTGACATCGCCAACTAGTGGCTTGGCACGCGTATTACAGACTTTTTCAACTTGGGTCATGTTTAATGTTGTCGCGTTTCCCTGAAACGTTTCCCAAATATCAAGCAAAACGACAAAAAATTAAAAGAAGCCTGGCATGTCTTGATTTTGGATTTGTTTTTGTTTCTGGACTGTGTACTTGCATGTTCATTTCAGATGACCGTTTTTGTACTGACATGTACTTTGAACAACACAAATTGCACGTATGCTCACTAACGTCGCCGTTTTCAACACACAGCGACGATAAGGCCGACGAAGACAATAATACGTAGTTAGACTAATAATAATTCATGGACCTAAACAGCCAGTAGATGCAATGTTTTTGAAGTATTTGGCGGAGGGAATAAGTACTGTACTTGGGTTAGCATCAGCTAAAGAGCTAAACATTGACAGTAATGACGCTTCTTTTCGCAAATCGGAATCCGGTTCCGGCGATCCGAAAAGAGGGAAAACGTAGCGCCGGCGTCACTTGACGGCGTCGCAAACACTCGAATGTCCTCCTCGGCTTCTCAGGACCGTCCTGCAGTGCTCATTCGGCGGTTGAAATATTTGCGTCTTGTATCAGCGGGCTGATTGCGGTTATTATCCTTTGCGACTTGAGCTATTGTTGTGACGTTATCAGTGTTGAGGTCCGGGCCGAGACGTGTATTCATACACGCGTCATCTTCCTATCTGCAGCGTAGCGGGAAGTCATCAAGACTCCGAGGTCGTGACGGCCATTTTTTTTTTTTTTTTTTATTGTTGCTGTTACTCATCTCCAACTGATTTGTGGTTTATTTTCGTTTCTTGCATCAAATCCAAATTGTCATCTTTTTTTCCCTGTTGAAATAAACGAGATTCTCCCATTTCTCAACAAATTCATTCAATTAAAGAGAAAGTTTGAAGCACCCTCTTTTTGTTGGCAGGAACGATAAACGAAAGTTCGATCGGCACGAGCAATCTCGCGACAATGTACAGTAAAAGTACGAGTAGCTACGTGGAGAACACCAATATTAAAAATGAATTGAAACGCCTTTAAAAATCCACTGGATCTGTTTCCAAAACCCAAAAGTAATACACCAAATAAAGCGAAGCGGCCATCCACATTGTCAAAAAAAATGTTATTTTTTGTCCAGGTACTCTGGTTAGTTTTTGGGAATCCTCACTGTACTTACTGTATTATTTTATTTTATTTTTGGCGGGGAATCACAAAATCAGAGCAAGATCGTCAAGGGAGAAGCAGATGAAATGTTGAATTGCGACAAAATCAATGGCTGCCCGTCGTCCAGTTGGGAAAACGAGTTGCCGAACTCCGCACACCCCGCGACGGTTTCGGGTTCACGGAAGCCTCTGTATCAGGGGTCGGAAACCTGCGGCTCGCGAGCCATACCTGGCTCTTTCGACGGTTGCGTATGGCTCGCAGAGCCCTCGTAATGACGTACGGTCGTGCAGGCAAGGCAAATGACGCAGAGACAGTTTGTCCTAGCGGGGTTGCCGTAATTTGGTGTTGGCAGTAGACGTGCGCAAGCGCAGAAGGGTGGAACGCCGATCCGGTCGGAACAAGTAATTATGGAAACACTGTTGACAAAGGTTATTCCAAGAAAAAATGCGAGTAACGCCAAAGTTTTCAACAAGCATGGACAGCCTTTGTGGAAAGGGAGCTGCTGTGTGTTGAAATTCACAGATGGGGAATATGCCAAAGCCTTCGTACTGCCAAACAACTTCGCGTAAGGACAAGATCATCAAACGGATAAAAGACGCGACTTCGTCGGCAAGAACTGTTCGCCGTCGTAACGTCATGACGGCAAATCAAATTGAATTACGTTCACGGTGAACGGCTTGAAAGTCTCAACGGCCGCGTGAAGCCTCATCTGACGACCTATGAAAGCGACTCCGAAGCCATCAGCAGAACCGGGCAGCACCTGAAGTCGCATTCATGGTAAGAAATACTTTTGTCATAATGGCTTGGCAACATCGTATTATTTCAAAGAATTCAGAGACTTCTTGTAAGTGTTGGTTCAACATGTATGCGCAAACTCAGCTGCATTTAGTTTTTTTAAATATGGCACGGCTCTTTTGAAGTGGCATGATCACATATTTGGCGTTTTATGGCTCTCTCTGTGGAACAGGTCCCCGTACCCCTGCCCCGTATTGTCCGTGGGTGTCAATTGGGTGTCGGTCCTGCCTTTGAGCGGGAATCGCTCCGAGGCGGAGCCCGAGTTCTCCGAGGACCCGCTGACAGCGACGGATAAAACTTTGCCTGACTCAGTGACGCCAGTCGAGGGAGGGAAACATCTGAACCGGGTTCACACGTAACCGGCTGCAATAAACTACATCCTGTGTGGCGTGACACACGTTTTTGACGCACCGTTATTGACACGGGAGGCGTTCCGAGCCGGCGTCGGGCGCTGGAAGTTCATCAGACCCGGCGGGATTTATTACAGATCCCCGTTGACAGCTCGTAAAAACCAAAGCGCTACTCATTAACCCGTGAGAAAACTTTGCTCCCATTGGCCGCACCTCTGGTCACAAGACCCCTGGCAGGATGTTTAAAAAGGAGGCTCGGACCCGACAGAGCAAGCGGACACCGTCGAGATCACCACGGCAGCAATGAAGACCACACTCGCATGCGTCGCTCTCCTGGTCCTGGTCTTGGGCCGGTGCTCCGAGTCCGTGCAGGTCGAGGTAAGCCAGACCCCTCCGAGGTCGACGGACACCCCGATTCGGTAGCCGACGTCTCCAAGTTCTTCTGGTGTGTGTGTGTGTGTGTGTGGTGTGTGTGTGTGTGTGTGTGTGTCCCCCCAAAAGGAGAACGGCCTGTCCTTCTCCCTGGAGGCCGTCAGGAGGCTCCAGGAGATGTTCGAGAGCGCCAGGACGCCGCCGCAGAGCCCGAGACCGCGGGCCGGCTCGCCGTCCATGTGCGAGGAGCCGATGCTGCCCCAGGAGCTGCTGCCCCTGTGCAAGAAGAAGGGGGCGTCGGCTTCGCTCGCCAGACTGGGTGAGCGAGCGCCGCCGTCGCGAAAAAAGTGAAACTAGAGTTATCCATCCGGTCTCCAAGCCGCTTCTACTCACGAGGGTTGCGGGCGTGCCGGAAGCCATCCCGCCTATCTTCGGGCGAGGGGCGGGCGACGCCCTGAACTGGTCGCCAGCCAATCGCATCTAGTAAAAATCACTTTCTTATTATGTAAAGACTGAATTTTTCGGCGACACTTCAATTGTGCTTTTCACGAACAGTTTCGAGTCTTTAAGCTAACTTTTGAGGATAGAAATAGTGCCCCGCCCTGGACTGTTTGTCAGCCAATCACAGGGCACGCAAACAGATGAGAATTGATGCTCACGTTTACCCGATTTAGACTTTACTGCAGCTAACGTGCAGGATTTCGGAATGTGGACAACTTTGAAATCTCACACGCGAGCTGCGATTTGAGCTCAGGAAAACGCCACAGCACCTTTTCTTGTCAAAAATAGAATTACAATATATCACACTGTGCTAGATTCACTTTTTGGGGGGTGGAATATGGAAAAAAAAGGGCACATTTCCACTGTATGTTCATTTATTGAGTCGCGCACGTGGATGCTAACATTGATGCTAATGTCGATGCTAACCGTGCTAATCTTTTGTTGCAGCCATGGTGCCGCTCGACGTCTGCGAGGTTTGCGCCTTCGCCGCCTGCACCGGCTGCTAAACACGCATTTTTATTTTTATTTTTTGGGAGGGGGGGGGGGGCTTTTTTGTGTACTCCTTTACTTTTCTTGGGGGGGGGGGGGGCAATTCTTAATGGAAAAAACAAAATGGTAGGAAACCCAAAATCAAGTTTCTAAATGCAACCTGTTACTTTAAAAAAAAAAAAAAAAAAAAAAGCATTTGCCACCTTTTTTTTTTGTCATTGGTTTCATATTTGAAATTGTATTTGTTACATTTCTGTCCGACAATGCTTTGTGTTCCTATTTAAACGTTCTCTTCTGTGTTATTGACGTTATTGTTTGGAATAAAATTGTTTGCATTGCAAGTCACGTCCACGCCCGTGTGTGTCTTTGAAACCTCAAAAGGTGACGAAACGTCAACAAACGCGTTTTGCCGCTCAGAGCGAATATTTGCACTCTCTTCAACGTGCACACTGGTCAAAGTATCAAAATATTTTTAAAAATATATACATGCATGGAAGGAAATGGGATCTCTGCTTTTCTTACGCGGTAAAATTATTCAAATCATGTCATTATTTTACTTCTTCTTTTGCATGTTTATTTGATGTACCAATAATTTGATAACCACCGCAAAGATTTTATTTAAAAAAAAACAGACAAACGAAACAAAAACTTTTACACACGAGTTTTTTAACAATATTTCCTGCATTGCATTTGTGTGCGCCAAAAATGTGCATCGCTCAATGTGACCAGTTCTATGTTGGTCTCATCATAAATATATATATATATATATATTACGTGTGTATACTATGTAGAAGAGAAGTAGATGAGTAGATGTGAAGAAAAAATGTGTTGTTGTTTTTTTTAAACATGTTCTACTGTGGCATCACGGTGGATCAGCTGGAAAGCGTTGGCCTCACAGTTCTGAGGTCGACAGTTCGATCCCTGCCCTCCCTGTGTGGAGTTTGCACGTTCTCCCCGTGTCTGCGTGGGTTTCCTCCCACATTCCAAAAACATGCAACACTAATTGGACACTCTAAATTGACCCAAGGTGTGACGGTGATTGCGGCTGTTGTCTGTCTCGATGTGCCCTGCGATTGGCTGGCGACCAGTTCAGGATGTACCCTGCCTCCTTCCCCGTTGCCAGCTGGGATAGGATCCAGCAGTCCTGTGACCCTTTTGAGGATAAGCAGCTAAGAAAATGGATGGATGGATGGATGGATGGATGGATGGATCATTTGGGCGCGGCACGGCGGAGCAGCTGGAAAGCTTTGGCCTCACAGTTTGGAGGTACACGGTTCAATCCCGAGCCCGCCTGTGTGGCGTTTGCATGTTCCCCCTGTGCTTGTGTGGGTTTTCTCCGGGTGGGCGCTCCGGTTTCCTCCCACATTCCAAAAACATGCAACATTCATTGGACACTATACATTGCCCCAAGGTGCGATTGTGAGTGCAGCTTTTTGTCTTGATGTGCCCTGCGATTGGCTGGCGACCAGTTCAGGATGTACTGCCCGTTGACAGCTGGGATAGGCTCCAGCACTCCTGCAACCCTCGTGAGGATAAGCGGCTCAGAAAATGGATGGAGGGATGATAATGCATCCATCGCACTTATTCAGGGAAGCTGAGGCCAGTCCAAGCCAACTTTTAGTCGAAAGGCCGACTCCGCCATTTCTGTGGAAATATAACGGAGATATCGGATCACGCAATGAGAACTCGGGCGCATCTCGGCCCAGCCGGGGGGGTCATCACGATAACCGACCGGGGCTCCCTTCACGCACGCGATCCGATGACCGTGCGCGATTCAAAATCGTTCAGCGCATCTGACAAGTTCCTTCAGAACATTGACGGTAGTGCAAAGAAATTGATGAGAGCGCATTTCGTCCATCGAGTCGCTGCGTCAGCGTGGACGCGTGACCTCGGTGTGATGGCGATGACCCCTTGGATTAATTTCCCACTGTTGGAGGGTGAACAAACGGATCAGGGCCATCACAGCAGGTCGTCGGGATACGCTCCAAACATGAAAAAAGAGGATCCAAATGAGCAACGCACACACGCACGCGCCTTCATTGCACCTATAAATCAATGACCGCCAATCGTTGTTTGCACGCCTTTTATAAGCGTCGGCGCCGCCCCGCAGGACGCAAACAAGAAGGGAAGTCGGCGCCCGGAAGCATCTCTGCGTCGCCTCGCCATGAAAAGTCCGCTCCAGCTGGTCTTGCTGCTGTGCGTGTGCTCCGCGGCCTCCCGCGTGCGAGTCAAGGTCGGTACCGCGTCGCTCTTTGGGATTCGCCGGCGGTGTCCTTGGATGCGTTCGGGCTGACAGCCGAGAAAAAAAAAAAAATGCAATGAATATCTTGGGGAAATTGGAAAAAAATATCGCCCCCCCCCCACTCCTTCCTCCCCCGCCAGTACATTTGTGGATTGTTATGTAAATTTTGCTTTGGAGTTTGCGAAAATGTTGATGTTTTTCTAGTAAAACAGTGACGATGACTTGGTTTGATTGAATTAATTAAATGTAATTAATTTTATAAAAATCATAACTATTTTAATTAATTTTAGATAATACAATTATACATTTAATGTTTTTATAAAATTAATAAAGCCATTTATTTTTCTGTATCGCCAACATTGTTTTTACGATTTATCTTGTAAAATATAAAATAATATATAGATCTTGGAAATGGCATTTTACTTTCAAAATAATTTCTGGATTTTTTTTTATTTGGGGGAATAATTATTTTTCTCGTCAAATAGTGAATTCTTTGTTGAGGAAAATACATTCAATGGATTTTAAATTTTCTTGTAAAATTGCATTTGTGTCATGAAGGCTTCGGCTTTTGTTTTCATCAAAATCGTCAAACTTTTTTGTATGACTTATTTCATAGGTAAAAATAAAATAATTTTAGATATCGTAAATAATACTAAATTTAATAATATATAGATCTTGGAAATTGCATTTCACTTAACTTTAAAATAATTTCTGGATTTTTTTTTTATTTGGGGGAATAATTATTTTTCTCGTCAAATGGTGAATTCTTTGTTGAGGAAAATACATTCAATGGATTTTAAATTTTCTTGTAAAATTGCATTTGTGTCATGAAGGCTTCGGCTTTTGTTTTCATCAAAAACGTCAAACTTTTTTGTATGACTTATTTCATAGGTAAAAATAAAATAATTTTAGATATCGTAAATAATACTAAATTTAATAATATATAGATCTTGGAAATTGCATTTCACTTAACTTTAAAATAATTTCTGGATTTTTTTTATTTGGGGGAATAATTATTTTTCTCGTCAAATAGTGAATTCTTTGTTGAGGAAAATACATTCAATGGATTTTAAATTTTCTTGTAAAATTGCATTTGTGTCATGAAGGCTTCGGCTTTTGTTTTCATCAAAATCGTCAAACTTTTTTGTATGACTTATTTCATAGGTAAAAATAAAATAATTTTAGATATCGTAAATAATACTAAATTTAATAATATATAGATCTTGGAAATTGCATTTCACTTAACTTTAAAATAATTTCTGTATTTTTTTATTTGGGGGAATAATTATTTTTCTCGTCAAATTGTGATTTTTTTTTTTCTTGCGTAAAATACATTGATTGGATTTTAAATTTTCTTGTAAAATTGCATTTGTGTCACGAAGGCTTCGGCTTTTGTTTTCATCAAAATCGTCAAACTTTTTTGTATGACTTATTTTGTAGGTAAAAATAAAAGAATCTTCAATATGGAGCCCATGTTGAGATCCAAAGAGCGGCACCGCGTGCGTGTTGTTGTCCAAAGGTTTGGGTGAAATGTAAACAAAGTACGCCAGTCATGTTTGCTCGGTTCTTGAAGGTCTCACTTAACATTCCGACCCGGGTCCAAACAAGCCGTCCGGTCCTCGCCTTCGTGTTTGCTCATTTCAGCGAAGTATGACGAATGCTTTGGAGTCTGAACTCTTTCTTCTTCTTCTTCTTCTTCTTCTTCTTCTTGTCCCAGGATGGCGTCAGAAGCTTCCCGTTGGAGGCGGTCAAGCAGCTGAAGACGCTGCTGGACGAGGCGGGGCCGAGGGCGGGGACGAGGGCGGCGCCGGGCGTCGGACCCCCGGTGAGTGCCGTGTGCGCCGACCCCGCCCTCCCGCGGGTCTTCTATCCGGTGTGCCGAGGACAAGCCCCCGCCGGAGTCTTCTCCAGACTTGGTAAAAACCTCACCGTTGAACGATATTCACCGGGGGAGGCAACCTCAGAGGGCCAAATTGATCACAAATACATACAGTGATACCTCTACTTACAAACGTCCCGAGTAACGAAAAATCCAGGTTACAAAAAAGCCTCCTGGGAAAAATGTTGTCTCTAGTTAGGAAGGAAAATTCCGGATACGAAGGAAAAAATAGACACTGGATTCCCCAAATCCACCGAATGTAAACATCCTGTATCTTGCTTGAAAGTGACGCGATAGAGACGCTCTCCCATTGGCTATGACCTTAGCAACTTCCTGGCATCCGATTGGCTAGGAGGGACGTCAAATCTTTCCCCACGATGCACTTCCTGTATCTTTTTTTGTGCGGCGTGTGAGAGCTGCTCTCCCAGTGGCGGTCACCGTAGCATCTTCCTGACATCCCATTGGCTCGGAGGGATGTCAGTCTTTACCCGTGATGCTTTGCGTTTCCCTTGGACACTCGAATCACGCTTTCACACAGCGGAAAAGTACAACTTTTTCGTTTGTGTTTTTTGCAAGTTGAGTCATCTTTCTCCACCGTGGCCCGCAGAAATCTTTACTGGAATGATATTTTCTCTCTGCTGTCAAACGTTTGTTTGCTAGCTTCTCCGTCCCCCACAATGCATTTCATTCTCTCACGCTCTCTTCGCATAGTCGCCCGATGGCAAAGGTAGATGAACGTAATTTTGTTATTATTCTTTACATTATGTACTTTGAATGCTTATTTTTGGCAGCGGGGGTGTTGGGACGGATGACTTCAACTTACATGTAAAATGTGCTTCTACTTACAAAAAATTCACGTTACAAAACAACTTGCGGACTGGATTAATTTTGTAAGCAGAGGTACCAATGTAACTCACTCTCTTGCAAAATGACAACAAAAAAATAAATGAAAATAATGAATTAGCCCATTGTAGTGCTCAAAATTCCTCCCGAAAAAAATGTAAAATTAGAACCGACAAAAACAGTTTTCCTTTCAAATTTCAATTGCTGTCTGACAACTTTATTTGCTCTAAATTAAGGGCTTTCTTATAAATAAAATTTCTCATAGTTTTTTTTGGGGGGGGGTATCGTAATTCTTATACTTTTCACACCATATTATTCTGACATGTTTATGGTAAAATTAAAACATTTTTTTCCAGAAGAATTATTTTTTTTTTCTTTTTCCTGACAGAACCTTTCTCGGATAATTGACTTTTTTTTTCCTCACACATTCTAATCTGCAATATTTTTATATTATTATTTTTGTCATCTTTCCTTTGTAGTGAACGTCCTGATGGCTTCGGACCCGTGCGAGGTTTGCGCCAACCCGTCGTGCTTTGGATGCCTGTAGTGAGGATGAATTTGCAAATAAGTCATCATCATCATCATCATCATCATGTGCATCCATACTTTTTCATTTTTAAAAAAAATATAAGTCAGGTATGAAGTAAAGTTTATAGTGCATCGAATAATCATTGTAATGATCACCTCGCTTTTCTCGCCATCTCTTAATTTATTATTGTTTTCCTTGTTTTGATAATAAAAATATGTCTTCCTGGTCGCTGCTCGTCTTTTGTTCGTTTGACACGTTCTATCAGTTTTGATCTGTTGTGGCAAAACCGCACGAAAGGCAGATGTCAATCGCCGTATCGGTACACCAAAGATGGCAGTTCGGCACCTCCATCGGTTCTCAAATCAGGGTTCACGTTCAGAACGGAACAAATCTCAAATCTTTTATGGAAACCGGAAGTGAGTGAATGCCATTCAAAATGACTTCTGAGGTTTGTTATGCAATAATAAAACTGTAATAATGCAACTCGTTAACGCTTCGGCTGTTAGGATTCTCTTCATCGTATTCCAAATTGGCTGTACTGTCATCATTTTTTACATTCTTCTCAAGTGTGGGCTCCCCCTGGTGGTGCACAAAACGGTTGCATCGTCTCACAGTACTTGAGAGTTTTTTCTTAATCCAGGACAGGCGATTCGTGACGTGTCAGGGGCGTGGCCAAGCCGCTGCCCTGGGCGGAGCTGCCCATTGGCAGAAGCCCCACCCTTTGCGCCGTACGGATGCTGACAAGAACAAGCATTTAAGTATTCAGTACGTCCCTTGCATCTGATCTGCCAGTTCGTTGTCTTTGTGCATATTGTACGCAAGCGTTTTGGAGTGCTTCCCTTCGTGACAGCGTTCCTGTGCCATCCTGGTCAAGTTTTGGTTTTGTTCATGTTTTCAAGTTTGGCTTCATAGTCACCGGACCTCGTTTCATGTTTTTGGATCTTGCCCGTAGTCTCGCATTTTTGCGCTTCCACCTTTTTTGGACTGCTTACTTGTGTATGACCTTCGTCTGGAATAACATCATTTCCTTGCCTCGGAGTCCTGCATTTGGGTCCAGTCCATTGCTGCGTGCCTATGACAGTTCAGTACCGTTCAGTTATACGTGACTTTTTTGCACATTTGCTTTTAAATGAGTGCATGTGTTTGTTTGCAAACATTTAGGTGTGTTTTTATTTGAATGGTAAGTGCAAAACATTTCATCTCCTTACTTGAGTAAACTTTTTTATTTGCCCCTTTTTAAATTCCGTGGTCCTTTTTGAACCGAGCAGTGGATAACAATATTAAATACAGTTTATTGTTGCCTCCTTTTTGATCAACACTGAGGCCTACTACACTACTGTGTGCGGCGCATCCTCTTTACGCCGGAACAGTTTTATTGTGTCCCAGCAAACTTTTTGAGCTTCCTCTCTGATTTCATATTTTAATTGAAGTTCATTGAGGATTAGAGTCGATCATTTAAAAAAAAAAAAAAAAAAAAAACTGAATTTCTACGTAAGGGGGAAGGAGACAAAGACAATTAAAGCCCCAACTGTTAACAGATGAGAAAAGTAAATCATTCCACATGTACAAACAAAGAAATATTAAATATGGATGTTGCAGGACAAGATCAGGAGAAGAAGCGTGCCGGACAAGGATCGTGAATAGTGAAATGTTAGCAGGGAAATGCTTGAGAACTCTCGCAACGATACCGCAGTGGGAGACGGGTTTATTTTTGCCGATTTTCTCGTGTAGAATATGGCTCGTTGGTCTAGGGGTATGATTCTCGCTTAGGGTGCGAGAGGTCCCGGGTTCAAATCCCGGACGAGCCCAGATTTTTGCTATCTTCATCCTTTCTTTTAGAAAAAAAAAAGAGCAATAAAGTTCCAGAAAATAGAGAGATGTTATTAAGGTGTTAGCTTTTGAAAGCCAGCAGTCATTTTCCGACAGGTTTGTATATTGACTTCTTTATTTCGGGTTAGTTTTGCAATGTCCGTTTTGCAATTTAACCGCCAGGGGGCAGGAGTGACTCGTTTATTTCCCCCTCAGTTGCGCGAAGGCAACACGAGTTGCATCGAAATGACGCCGTTGTCATTCATTGGCGAGGTTCCAACTGAGCCGATAGAAAAAGATCAAGATAACAAAAACAGGATCGACGGCCATTTTCTCCTTTATTTCAACTGAGACTGCTTGCAAGACACAAGCAGTGAGTATCTGCAATGAACGGAACATACATATTTTTGGACTATTGAGAGGAACTTGAAGTGTTAAAAAAGGAAAAGGGAGAAAAAAAAAACAAATGTAACATGCAAGAGAAAAAAATATATATATTTGGGTTATTTTTTTCATTAATATTATCAAAATCCCTCACGTTGTGTTTTGGATTATCTTCACTTTTGTAATTTTATTTTCAATCTGACATATTTATTTATTTTTGGCTTTATGCTTTACATTTTCTTTATTTGCAAGGTCATCGCTTTTATTTTGAAAAAAAAATGGTGGAAATTCATGTAACGTCCGGCCAGTCTGTCGTCAGTCTGCCTTGACTCTGACTGCACGAGGTATGTACCTGAGGCCGCGGTAACAAAAAGTTGTTTTTTTAACTTTTATTCATCATTTCGTGTCAAAATGTTTGGTGTTGTGAAAGTTATGATTGACATAACGAACTGTGTTGTATTTGTATTTGTATTTGAGTATTGAAGCAAGCTGGCTATTCCTCCATCCTGCAGGTGTGTGCAGTATGTGAGTGTGGGTTCTGGAGGGGGGTGCGAATCCACCTCTCCTGCAACTTTGACGCTACGCGGCTCGCACTCTTGATTTCATTTCGTATGATGCAGGAATAAAACGCCAGTCCGACAGCATTCACGGCGTCCAGCGTCCTTCCGTGTCCCTCCGTGTCCCTCGATGCACCAGAACACAACGCGGTTTTGGGCAGGGTTCCGCGGACCGTCCCGGCTACACGTGCACATGCAAACGTCACGCAGGAAAGCCAGAGAAGAGATTCAAACCCATTCCAAACACACTGCGAGCCTGTTAGCCATGACCGTTAGCCATAAGGTCGTGAGGAAGAAGTCAGAAATCTCTGATTGAGACAAAAAAAAAAAAAAAGTGGGAAGTTCGATCTCGCACAAAGTTCCGGACATTCTGTCAAAGCGCCCGACGAGTTTCCAAGTCCGAGTTGCGCATCTTGGAATGCTGGATGTCATGTTTTTGTTATTCGATAAGAGAAGAACGCCCCGCTCCGGCTTATCCACTTCAGGGTCAAAATGTTGGGATATCTTCCCAGCACAGTTCACAGGCGGCCTGGGGGGAGAGCCTGGGGGGGGGGGGTCACAAAAAACACACACAGCACGCAAAGAGCAACTCGAATACTCGGCCGTCAACTTCGACGAAATGTAAGCCGGGCAGCGTGTCTGTCAACATGTGCGTGTTCGGGTCATCGAAAACATTTTTTTTGCCCCAAACCAAATGTCTTGCACAGAACAGTTTGAACAAATCCAATTGTCAGCCTCGATCAGAACCTCCAGGATCATCGCACAGGTTCATCTTTTAAGGAGCTTCTCGTAGCCACGTCGATGCTAATTGCGCTTCCGAAGTTTGCCGTTGTGCGTTAGCATCAAGGTTTCGGAGGCAATGCGCTAGCTCGGATTCCTCGCCGCATAATTCTCTTTGTTTCATGTTGACGTTCAATAAACGGCTCCTTTTGGGTAAAAATATTTGCGAAATTAAGTCTGACAGTTACCCGCTAGTGTTGTCGCTCGTATCTCAAGGCACCACTGTACACCCAAGCCTCATCAATGTTTTGGTTTTTGTGCAAATGTTTAGCCGCTTGTGGAGTTATGAAAAGCCCACCAAAGGCTTTTGGTGGCGACATGGACCCCAACGATTCGGTTCTAGCTCAGCGGCACTACTTGGAGGCGCCGCTTTGCCGAAATCCGTCGATCCGATTCCAAGCCGGCATCGTACGTGCAAGACGGGAAGGGGCTGAGAATGGAAGCCGTTAACGTTTCTCATCCGGAGCACAAAAATAGGAAACGGGCCTCGGGTTACGCTCGCGTACACACTGGCACGGTTCGCTTTCCTTCCCTGCAGACTTTTTTTTTTTTTTTTTTTTTTCCATTCGGTTTCATTTTACCTTGAAAGCTGGCCAGCTGTTATTCGAGATAAGGTGACGCCGCACCCTCATCACGCGCATAAGCAAACAAGTACGAAGGGAAGAAAGCGATTTGATTTTTTTTTTTTTTTGTGTGTGTGTGTGTGTGTTTAAAGGGTTCACGTGAGGTGACACAGAAGGGATCCGTTACAGAGATTGAGGCAGCGTTTGGTTTCTTTTAGTTTTCTTATTTTTGGCAAACATCCCTGGAACAAGACGGCAAATGTTGTGAGGGTGGGATCTTGGGGAGGCAAAAGTTGGAGGACCGAAGTGCAGGAAAGCTGGCGAGGCGAGAAAGAAGTCTCAAAAAGGAAAACAAGAAACATGGAAGAGGGTCTCATCTCATTATCCGAGTCACTTATCCTCACAAGGGTTGCAGGAAAGCTAGCTTCGGGCAAAAGACGGACTACGCCCTGAACTGGTCGCCAGTCAGTCGCAGGGCAGATATCGTCACCATCACCGAGCGGGAATCGATCGCACCGAGGGCAACGTCTGATGACAATGGAGCGACACGGACCAAAAAACCAGCAGGGAGCAAAGTGACAACGAGGCACACCTGCCTGGACAAGATACGAGGAAGGGGCTGATGGAGCAGTCGGCAACGAAAAGGAAGCTGGACTGCGAACAGCGTGACAAAAAGTAAATCTGATCAAAAGAACTTGAACGCCCCCCCCCCCAAAAAAAAAAATAAATAAAGTTGATGTTTGAAATGTGCCAGACAGGATCAGTCGTCAGCGAGAAAATTGCTGATTTCGAATGCTGTGGAAGGCAAGAAGTCGCAGTCACATTTGAAAATGAAAGAAAACAGCAACAACAACAAAAAACCCTCAGCTTTAAGCACGACGACAACAGCACTGGAGGAAAAAAAGTGGGGGGGGATGGGGGGGGGGTCACCCTTTTTGACTTCGATGCCTGCGCTTGTTGTGACCGAAGAGGACTGAGGGCAAGAAGAAAACGTGCACTGCAGGCATTGCAATCAGATGAGCTAACGCTAGCGCTCTTTTTCTGTGGGGGAAAAAAATCTGCGCAGTTGTTTATTTGTGGGATTTGACAGTGTGCAGGGGGGGGGGGTCGCCTTCAGATACAAATCCATTTTGTTCTGTGACCACACACATACAGTATCTCAAATCATCTTTCCCCATTGAAATGAATAGGCATGCCATTAATCTGTTCCGGCCTCTCCCCCAAAAGAGAAATGTTCATGTTTTGTTTTGGGTTTTTTTGTTTTTTTTTGTAAGGAAAAATAGCACACTGTAAACTGGTACTTTATAGAAACATAAAGTCATAGCCTGAAAGAGTTTTTGCATCACAACTTAATGCAGCAACCCAATTCAGTGCGCTGTTCTGTTTGGTGTGCCGCTGTATAATATTTTTTTTTTCTTTTTCCCCCTCATTCCTTAAATATGAGTCCTCTTATCGTCTGCGTACTTTCCCCCTTTTCCCAATCTTCGCCATCACTGCGACACGCGCATCAAACCACGAATCCGGCCGCATCTGCTCTCCAGATGTGCAACGCCGTCGTACTCAGAACGATTAACATCCTGGACACCGAACGTCTGACATTTTACGGTCCTTTTGGCCGTTTCCAGGAACTTCTCCGCTACGCTGTCCGGAAAATTTGAAATACATGAAAGTTGATAGACAGATGGCCGACGCTAGATTGCAAAAAAACGTCAATTTTCTTCACCGAGTTTGGGCCAGTTTGACTTTAGGAACCTGGAATTTGGTCACCGTCAATCAGTTCAACAGTCTGGAGCAGCGACGGCCCAAAGGACAAAGGAAAGCCGTCACCTTCACGATCACGTCATCATCTCTTCCCAAGACAAACTCGTCCTGGAGTTCTGAACTCTTGGCTTGGAACACGAGTTTATTCTAAGAAAATGTTGTCTATTTTCAGAAGGGCAGAGAATTTCTCAAGCATTTATGCTGCCCTTAAGCATCTTTTGCTTGCCGTGGATTTATATATTTAAACTTCTCTATTATCTTCTTGACAAATTTCAACACGTGGAGCCGATAACTCCGATCACGCCACTCCAAAATTCAGCCTGTGAGGCCTTTTGCACTTATGAACATGGAATTTGGTTGGGGGGGAAAAAAAATGGGCTACAGAATCCAAATCGGGAAAACGATGGAGATTATGCTGTATTCCAAATGATCGTTTTCGGAAAGGCACAGACTTTATGCGCTCATAAAATGTTGTTAATGCGCTTCATCAATCTAACTAACGAGTCCCGTTTAATCCAGATGGACGCGGAAAGAAGAGCCGCGTGCTGCGCTAGTGCGAGATTAGCCCGCCCGATAATCACCTTATCGTCGCCGCCGTGTCACTCGTAGGCGGAACTTTCATTGCCTGCCGGGCTCACATTTAATAATAAGTACACGTTGCCGAATGTTCATATTTTTCAGTGTTATTTATGCGACTGCAGCGCGTGCCAGGCATCCCGTTGGGGTCGGGGAATCCTTGAATAACTTTTAGGGATTCCTTGAATAAGTCTGTAGCTGAAGCTTGACGTAAAAACTATTCAGCATTGTCGTGCACTCCAACCTTGCGAAGAAAATTATCTTTTAATCTCCTGAAAATCGTAAATTTTGCGTAGCACCCTCAACTTCCAGTTGCTCTTACGAACGTTTTGTTTCTTCTTCTGCAGCCAAAGTCAAAATCGACAAAGAAGAACTCAAGACGCATAAGTAGATACACTCATTCAAATAATGTCCGAACAGAATTGGTTATGATGTCATAATTTACCGATTCGGTCAATGACGTCATTATTGTGAACATATTTTTGGGAGAATTAAGTGCACAAGTAGATACAGTCAATGAAGAGGTCATTTCAATGGACTCGTTGATCCACCATGTGATCGGTTATCGTTTTTGAAACTCGCCACTTGATGATCAGCCTCAAAAATCCTGCTTGTGTGAAGCCTATTTTTTCAAGTTTTGATTGTGTGTGCGCATTATACTGCCATCAGATGGCCAAGCCACACACACCAAAAGGAGCGGTCCAATGCATTGAAGCAAAAAAAAAAATGTTAACTTTTTTGAGCATCGCTTTAACTGTTTAAAAACTGTTTCCATCAAGTGAAATGTTGAAGAGCGCCATGTTTTCCTCAACAATGTTGCTGGATGTTTGGGGAGGCTGGAATGGATTGATGGCTTTTCCATTGATGCCAATGGAGGGAAATGATTTGCGATCAGAGTGTTTTGAGATATGAGCATGTTGACGGAACAAATTCAACTAGTATCTCAAGGCACCACCGTATTGTTTTTATGTTTTGCTTTACCCAACTTGAAAAAGATTCTCCTTTTAGCGTTGTACTCACTATCGCTCCTCTAGATGTGTACTTTGTCTAACTTTGTCTCCAAAACATCCAAACTTGGGGTCATTCTTCGAATCCTACCCAACATGGTCAGTCCTAGAGAGGCGAGTATAAGACGGAGATTATCTTGTTATTACAGCAGCGGATTCCTCCCACGTTCGACATTTTTGTCACGGACAAATATCCGTGTCAAAACATCCTCTGCTAATGTCATCTTCTCCAATCGGTTAGTCTGAACTAAATATTTGTTGCATCCCTGCTCGGAAATTATTCAAGGCCTGTTTACACGAGATCCGTTTACAGTAAAGAATTGTCTCATTTTTATGATAAGATTCAAACTTGTCAACTCATTGACTATTCATCCAGTCAGCCATTTTAGGCTTGTTTTTCCAGGGCTCTGTCAAAAATTGACTTTCCCTGGAGTGGCTTCTTGTTTCTCTTCCAAATACCACCTGTGCGCCCAGAAAAACAGCAAAAAAAATGTGATGATTCATCCTTAAAACTCAAACAACTTACCCTAACCCTCACCTTTTACCCAATACTTACCTGTTGAACAACCCTATCCGCTACCCTAACCACATCCACACCCCATTTATTTATGTAGTCAGTTAATTAGATGAGCTAATTGGCAGAAAAACAGATTCACTTTCCCTAACCACAACCATTTCCCTGTGGTATCCCTAACCCCAACACCACTTACCTTTTACCCATACTTACCTGTTCCGCGATGCTAACCCCTTCCCCCGACCCTAACCACAATCAATCTAAATTTCTTTATTTACTTTGTTTATGTATCAATTTCATTAATTATGCAGGATGGTGGTAATTTTGTTTAATCCCATTCGTGGGCAGCGTCCCATTTTTGGGACGTCATGATTTTCAAGCATTATATCCTTCAGCATATCAAAATATTGAAGTGTTTTAATCTGAAGCCATAATTTGGTATCAGGGGAGGATAACTCATCGGTCAAAGTTAGCACAGAGTTACTTCCCTTTCCTTCCTGACCCAACATGGCAGCCTCAAGTACACATGGAGCGTTTTCCCGAGAGAACAAAGCTCAGTATGCAACCAAGTTTGTCTTCAAAATGCTAATCCATCAGTGTTATTAATGTGTCAGTGTCGTTCTAGATTAAGAATTAATCAATAAACATATCTCTAGTGTGTACCACTTCACACGTCCCAGTCTTGGGTTGCTGCCCGCGAGAGGGAACATGTTTTATGCGTTCAACAAAAAACAAGTGTCATTTCCTTGATTGCGGCCTGTTAGGAGACTTTTTTTTTTTATCTCAATAAGGCAAAGAATTGCCACCCTGCCTGTGAATGGCTTGAATTTGGAAGGAGGCAGGGCAGTACAATTTGGCTAGTGGGCATACTCTAAATTCTAAAACCATATATAAATAATCAATTGAAATAGATTTTAAAAAAAAAATGAATGTACGCATCGAGAGGGACGGACACGACATCCATAAGGAGCCTACCGGCGACTGAACGACCGGATCGATGTTTTATTAATTGGAATGCTATAAACAAATTTGAAGGTGGGTTGAAACCAATTGTCTTTAAAAGGTGACACAAATAATTGGCTATTCTAAATTTTAGTATATAGGGAGGTGAACGAAAAGAAAGATAATTTAGTCGAGAAAGGAAACATAATTAAAAGGAACACGAGAGAGAATATTCACCTAACTAAAGGGATAAGTGAAACCTAAATTAAGGACTACAAGGGACACCCGGACACGTCCAGAAGTGACGGACCGTGCGTTTTTTTCTTCTCCCCGGCTTTGTCCAGGAGATGCTTAGCTCCTAATGCATAACAGACCCTGAAGGCATTTTTAGGGTTTTAAGGCTGTTCAGCCTGTATGTGCTACCCTTGGGTCAAATTTTTCAAAACTTGAATCTTGACAATCACAGCTATGCGGATGTTTGGCAGTGTCCCTATATGACTGCAGTTCAATTGAGGTATTGTGCTGCTGTCTAAAGCAGGTAAATAACTGGATGACCCAAAATGTCCTTCAACTAAATCACAATAAAACTCAGACAATTTTTTTTTTTTTTGGCAATAAAGAAAAGAGAATTGCTGTTCGTAAATACGTGAACTGACTATCTTTCACAAGCCAAAGACCAAGACCGAAGCCTTGGTGTCCCGATAGAGGAGAGAAAAGGGGAGAACAAGTAAACCCCACACAGGCGGCGCCGGGATTGAACGTGGGTCCTCACGGCTGCGAGGCCAACGCTTTCCGGCTGCCTCCAAGGGGAAACGCTCTATTACAAAAGATTGGGTTTTTTTTTTTTTTTTTTCTCCAGTGTGGGCTCAGCCTGTCACCAACGTTTTATGGGTCATTTTCAAAACACAAACCTCGAATTAATTCCAGAATGTAGCAACCAAATTCAGTTTTACTGAAGAGAATGGAATTTGGTAGCTCGGCTGAAGAAGTCAGATGCAGGGAGGTTGTCGTCTCGCTGCGGAGTTGCGTTTTTGCCATTTTCAAGCACAAACTTGCCTTCTCGGTCAGTGCAGCAATTCCCAGCCAGTCCCGCTCCCAAGGATTGAAAATGGGCCTGTTGCGTCAGGAAGGGCGTCCGGAGCAAAAACCGTGCCAAACAATTGATGCGAGTGACTTGCTGTGGCGGTCCTGTCAGGGAAAAGGAGAAAGTCACCGCTTCCTCTTCGCAGTCGAGGGATTTCGTCCCGAGAACGACCAAATTTGTACCACATCCAAGTGAACCCCGGTGTTATTCAGTGCTGCTTGAGACCGGATGACTGAGTACAAAAGTAATCCCAGAACGCGTTCCCTTTTCCTGTTGACTTTTGAGGGAGTCTCGGCGGAGACTGCGAAAGTCGCCGAGTTGAAAAATAATCGTCGTACGTATTTCAAAGAAACATTTGCTAGAACAAGTGAAAAGCGTGTGAGTGAGCCCCTCGTTTGCGGCCGAGAAGGACGAGATGAACGCCGTCGGTTTGTTTGCGAGGCGCTCGTCGGGCTGCCTCAACAAAGGCTCCCCTGTTTTGAGCAGAATTTCAAGCAGCAATTCATCACCGCGAGAAAACGAAGAGGAGGCGCTTGTCCTCGTAATTGCGCCGCAATTAAATCCTGTGTTGTCGTCGGGGGTTTAAACAGTGAAGGCTCAGGGGAGCAGATGCTCGGCGGCTTCATTTGGCATTCATTCAACTTGGCAAGTCCTCCGGATGTTCCTCCACGAACCAACTCGGGAGTTTTGGTTTTCTTTTTTTGCACAACCAAGTCAAGTTTTACGCAATACACCGATTAGCTAACAGCGTCTGATGCATAGCGGATTGCTCTTTGGAAATGCTGCAGCGTCGTAACTTTGGCGATCCTGCGCTGTTTGGCCACAGCTCGGCTTCAAACACATGCCGTTACCGTCTTAGCGCTTGAGATTCTTGTGCACTAACCAGTACACTAAAAACCTCCATTTTTGACTCACGTGAATTTGCACAGCGCAAGATCGGCGTCCGTTGCATACGCTGTCGTACGTTGCGGTTCCCCCTGTAGTTAAAATGCACGGTGGGAGTCGGGTGCCTTCTCGCTTTCCCGCCGTTGCCCGCGTAACTACGGCCGTCGGGCCGAGGGGGAGGGCGAAAAGGGCCAGGAGGCAATTCACAGCGGTGTGCACGGAGTTGTGATTATGCCTCTGGCATGTGGTTTTGTGGAGGGTGGCGGGTTGGGCGCTCTTGGGAAATGTGCCAACAGGAACCAGAGGTCAGAGGAAGCAGCAGCGCGTTATTGTGTGAATGATGACACAAAATCGAGATTTTTATTGGACACCAGTTTGTAATTATAACACCTCGCATCCAACGATCAGCCCAACCATCCAGCACGAGGACCCCGCGGTCACATGACACACGAACCACAACAAGCAGATGGAAAAGTACAGCACATGAGAAATTTGGCGAGACATGTTGGCCCTTTTCACACGAACCCGCTGTTGAAAATTTCGAAACGCAGCCATAACCATAAAGAACCAGAGTGTCACTCACTAAACCGCTGGACCTCCAAACTGATGGCAAGATCAATCGTGCATTTTTGTTGGTAAAGCGCGGGAGACACATGTAGATCATTGCGCAGAATTCTGGGGTTTTTCTCCAATTCCAAAGGTGTATATATGCGTTCATCTGAGATGACGCGCTGTGGCGAAACCCGAAAGGGACAAGCCGAAAGAAACGCACACAGTGGAGGCCGAGTCATCGGATCTCTCTAAAAGAATCTCCTAAAGGATTATCCTCTGGAGTGAGGTCAGTTAAGACTTCCTCCCCGATGCTTTCAGAAAACAGTTTGCACCGACAATCGTACATATTAAAGCTGTTCAAAACGTCAGATGGCAGATTTGGGGCGAGCTGCGGAACAAAAGACTATTGGGACCTAGTTGTCTCGGTACTGTGCCGGACTTGCGGTTTGGGTGGGGCAAGAGGTTCAGGATTTTCGGTTTAGCTATCAATACATGTGTGGTGTGCCCTGTTGGTCATCTCAAGTACACGGGACGATTAGCGCAGTAGGAACTTTTGTTTTTCCCCTTGTCAGATTCTGGTTCAGATTTTAAACAACGGAATGTGTGGACAGAGCTTTAACAGGCTACTTCCTGGTTTATGGAGGATGAACAGACAGATGGGGCCATTATGAGGAAAGAAGAAACGAAAGAAAAGAATAAATATGCACAGTATGTACATCGAAATGTCATATTTCTCCTGTATGTGAACTCTGTGCAAATGGCTGCTGCGGGGGAAACTCGTGAAAACAAAGCTAGCGTTTGACCTATCAGACTTCATCCCAGTACTACAAAGTCTTTTTTGCACAGACCACATCTCATCATCTCAACGTGCAAGAGGTAGATTTGGCTATGGTTTAAAAAAATGAAAACAAAGCCAATTCTCGGGAAAACCCAATCAATCTGCCAACTTCAACTTCATGCAGCGAGTCCCAACCACTGTGCCCAAGCACATTATTGCAAAGAGTTATTTTCCAATTTCACTCATTTGGTCTGAAAAGTATTTACAACAAATAAAATAGCTCACAAAACTCAGTGCACTTGGGACCTTATGGACCCGGTTTGGACATTTTTCACCGAGGATGGGGTGCGCACACTTTTGACTACAAGCGGTTTAGATGTTCGTGGCCGTGTGTTGACAGTAAATTGACGTCGTGATACCAGCTGTGCGCAAACTGCTGCCACGCGTCACTTCTTCGGTGTCCCGTGAAAAAATATCATCTTTACAAAAATATGAAGCGTGTTCTCACGCTTGTGAGATATTTTATGTTCAGTCCCAAAAACAAATCATAACAATAACGAACAAAAAAATTCCTCGTGTGTTTTTTACACACTTGGCCAATAAAGCCGATTCTGATTCTGATTCTACAATTGCCTCACGTTTTACTTAACAGACCCAAATTTCACATAATAGCAAGTCAATGTTGGAGCAAATTGAGACCAGGTCAGTGTTGGAGTGTTGAGTTTTTCGGAATGCGAAAAATGTACGTAGGCTCAATAAAGGTCGGGAAACACTGCCAGGGCGCCTGCCACAGATATACCATCGGGGAACTCTTAAAATCAAGTGGCGACGCCACACATCGTGGAGGTTATGATGCTATGTTTGTCACGTGTGTGTGTGTGTGAAGAATAAGAGCGACAACAGTAAAATCCCAGATGTCAACACAGAAATCGCACGACCGCCAGGGCGGCGACGACACCGGGGAAGAGGGGCCGCGTGCCGGGGCCAGAAACGGAATGCGCGCAGTGCTCCTTGTTGCTCCCGATGCAGGCCGCGTACGCCATGACGTGCGGGATGTAGTTCTGCTCGTGCACGCCGTGCATCAGGTGAGCCAGCGGGCCCTTGGCGAACACGGGGACGTCTTCGCCTCCGTGGGTCTCGGAGCTGAGCGGCACGGCGGCCTGAGCCTGGTAGTGCTTGTCCTCTGCGTGGGGGGGGGGGCGAGAACGCATCGTCATGTGAGCAATTTCTTCGGTACACCTGCTCAGGAGATCCACGGCAAAAGGGCGACTTTTGAATTACTTGTATAGGCAAAGTCGGGGAGCGTTGTCGGGGGTGAGCATGAATTCATATTTTTCTTGAACTTCTCGAGCTCACAGTGGGTTTTTCGTCCACAAATAGCCCCAAAAAAGTTCACGGTTCGATTAGAATCGGTATTCAAACAGCCCGCTTCAACGCGTTGATTACATTTTGACATCTTGAGATCAAGACAAGATCTAATTCTCGATGAACAGCGCCATTGCGAGGCATCAAGCGGGTCGTTCTCGGAGAGTGTCACAGCGTCATCAGCAGGACGCAACCGATTGGCATAAAAGCAGACGTTCTTGGCTCAAACTGTACATTTTGATCTTCAGCTCACAATCGCGTGCACGTGTACTTTATGGCAAACGTAGAACGTGATGTAACATTTATCTGTGAGTGCCTACCAAAGTCAACAGTGGAGATGTTCTCCCTTTCCCCGTTGACCAACTTGTAACCCGGTCCGTTGCCGTACACGATGGCAGTGAAGGGCTTTTGGTCGACGTCGCTCAGCTCGGGGGCCAAGCCTGCAAAAAGGATTTTCAGAGCCCCGACGCACGCAAACAGTTCCGGCACGCGGATAAACATCGAGTTCGCGGGCTACCGAAAATGCTGTTTCCTCTGAACGTGTAACCTCCGAAATTGAACACGTGCGAGTGGTCGGCGGTGACGACGGTCATGGTGTCCGAGACGCTGGTCAGCAGGCCCGCTCGGCCGACGGCCCGGTCCATTTCTACGGCGTCGTGCAAAGCCATCTTGGCCAGGCCGCTGTGGTGACCGTGGTCAATACGTCCGCCTGAAGGGGAGCCCATCAAATCGCTCACTATGATTGTTGTTTTGGTCTTCTAAATCCTACTTCTACCGCTAGTCCTCATTCGGAGCTCCTTTTGAGCTGGATTCTAACCCAGCTGACTTTTGGCAAGAGAAGCTGTGAACACCCTTCAACGGTCCCAAGTCACTCATGGACCACATTAAGACAAACAAGCATGTAATCATTACATATCTTGGCTTACTTGGTTAAAAAAAAAAATGCTGCACACTTGAAAGTAGTCGCCAGAAAATCGCAGGACTCAGCCCGTAGTTCGTACCAATAAAAACCTTTTCCTAAGTCGGGTCATGGGATACCAGCCTTGCCCACCCAGCTGACTTTGGCCCTGGACTGGTCACCGGTCCATTACAGAACACATCCGTCCATTTTCTACGGATTTACACCTTATTACTGTTGCCGGAAGCTAAAGAAATGAAAGTTTTAAAAAATCCCCCAAATGAACTCTCAATAACTACAAGAAATAGTCGGGAGGCATCGTTAAAACAAACTCTGGTGCATTTGCAAAAGGTCCCACAAACGTACCTTCGACAAAGAGGAAGAATCCTTTTGGGTTCTTCCTCAAAATCTTGATGGCCACGTCCACCATCTCTGTGAGCGACGGATCGGTTTCAAGGTTCCTCTCCAGGTCGTACGTGAGGTCCGCCGGTTCAAAGAGACCTAAGACGGAGACACGGCATGTCGCGACTGAAGCGTCATCGTGAGCCTCGGCGAAAGTCGCATGAAAACGCCCCAAAACTCACCGAGTAAGTAATTGACGTTGGCGGGGTTGAGCGACAGGAGCTGAGACTTGTTCCACACGTAATGGCCTTTCTGCACAACAACCGATATAGAAATTGGTTTGAAACCCCGAGACTTAAGCCGTGCTTGTATCCCTTTCTTTGAATATGTCTACTTTGTCCTTGGTTTTATCGATCCACTCCTGCACCAGGTTCCGACCGTCGTTGCGCGTGCCGCCGTGCTTCGCGACGTCGGGGTACTCCACGTCTGAAGTGTTTTTGGGGAACATGTACTTCCTTCCTCCGCCCATCACGACCTGAACAGCAGGAGCAACATAGAAGAAGCGGTTCAACGCGTTGCTCTTTGAACTGAACCGGCTTAGAGTTTAAGTGGAGCTGGTCACGCTGTAACCAAGTGGACGGACAACCCCCCACCCCCCCCACCCCCGCTATCAAGAACAAAAACCACGAGACGCTCTCTGTTGACACGTACAAGTAGTACCGCTGAATTTTTAACTTTGGGTACTGTCGTCCATTATGGCACAGTGATTGGATTTTTCAGGGGTGTGGACTGGAAGAAGTCCTGATTACCCTCAGATCATTACTAGAGCTCTCCCCTTGGCTTTCCCTTTGGAACTGAAGGTCATTACTTCGTGTCTCCCTCTTTTTTAATAATGGCAGGAGGTTTTTTTTTTTCTCCACCCTCTCACCAAGCTAGTCTTGATGTGACCCGTTAGAGCCTCGTTCAGATCTCCAATTTAGTCCCTGATATCTTTTGACCGCTCCGTTACTCTTGCCCGTGGCGGTATAGGGAGGAAATACGCTAGATTTACAATGTGGCCATCTTCCAGTTCTATTTGTGGCGGTTTCTCACGTCGATGTTCGGGATATTTTCAAACAGTTGCCTGGCGATGTCTTTGCAGCCAGCCCGCAGCGCCTCAGCCGGCATCTCGTTGTCCGAGTACCAGTCCCGGTCCACGCTGTGGGCGTAGGCGGCGCTGGGCGTAGCGTGGTTGATGCGGGTCGTCGTCACGATGCCCACCGACTTGCCTGCGGCGGACGCGGGAGGTTCGAAACGCAGACCGTGTCATTTATTAACGTGCAGTCAGACAAGGAGGGGGGAAAAAATGACAGCAAGCGACAATTATTTTGCATATAAGTCACAACATTCTCTGGGAAAATGTGAATTAGAATTGACTGAAAGTCTCCACGGGATACTTTTGCAAATGTAGCAATACGAGTATTCCAACAACGGAGGACGGGTGGGGGTACTTGTCGGATGACAAAATGAGGCACGCCATAAAATAAAATGACTGGATGGCATTTCCGTACCGACTGCTAAAAGGACAACGCGGGCGACACAAATTCGCCATCTTCGCAATGCTACAATACGATTTACAAGGTTACTCTACCTGCGTCCTTGGCCCACTTGAGGATGGAGGTGACTTGGTTGCCCTCGGTGGTGTTGCACTGCGAGCGGACGGCTTTGGCGCTGACGCCCACCGTGCCCGCGACGGCCTTGACGCCGCACAGGAAGGCCGTGGCCGTGCCGGCGCTGTCGGCCACCTGCGCGTCCGTGTTGTACGTCTGCGCGGATCACATCGGTCGTTAGCGCAGTTCGCGGAAGTCGTTTCGGCGGATTCTTGGCTGCCCTGCGGAGCTTTAAAAGCGTCCTGAAAACTGCTTCAAAGGACAACGAGGAGGGAGGGGCTTTGGGTTTTGAAGTCACTTGAACATCGCGACTTAACCTGGGACGCAGGTGCTAAAACTGAGGTCCTCCTTTGGAAAAGCGGCGAGGCCGCTCGGCTACCTCACGTGCACCCACTTTCGGAGACTGGCGTTGTGTACGTGCACGTACGACGACAAACGATACCAAAGCGAGAGCGATCACCTTGGACAAAGCCACAAAGGGGAACTTTTCCATCTCCAGCTGGGTCTCCTCTCCGGGGCGTCCGCTCAGCTGACCCTTCAAAATCCGAGCGGCCGTCACCGTGGGAACGCCCATCCCTTTCAAACGCCACAAACGGGTCAATCGTTAACAATGCATTTGTTGTCCGCATCACGGGAGGATTTCAAATCAATAAATCGCTTCATTAACCGAGTCCCGTGTTAAAGATCTTTTAGCGCGTCGACAACGGGCTTATTTCTGCTCTGATTCATCCCAATTTCAGGAAGAGACGTGTCCATAAATCATCGCAGTTGCACCACCTCAACCTTTCCACACGTTCTCTGAAGTGAGTGACGGAACTTTTCCCGTCGGTCGCTCTTTTTAAATGGAGGGAGAACAAAATATGATCGCTTCTACATGAATGAAGCGCACGCCGCGCTGGACAGGAATGTCATGATGCGCTCCGAGTCCCAAACAGGCCCAGCGCGGGGGCCCCCGACCAGCGACTCGAGTTATTGTTCCGCTGGCGAGCATGTGACGACGTTTGGTTTTGACGGTGTTCATTCACCGCTCGCAGGCGACAACGTCTGAGCCGATTTCCGCTGCGGGTCCAGTTTGGGTTCATGCGCTGAGGCCGCGTGGCCGCAATTCTCGACTTTGTCAGTCAAGCCCGAGCTACCGTCTGTCCCAGAATCTTTTTTTTTTTTTTTTTTTAAAGTACAGTGAACCCCGTGTGGTTTGGCATTTTGAAATTCGCCTACTGGCAATTTTTGGGGTGGGGCTATCCTCTTGTTATTTGCGGCAAAAATTTGCTCTTTTTGTGCTCACGCATGACTTTGGTGCAGTCTCGTGTCATATTCATTTTGTTATTGTGCAGTTTAATTTGTTGGTGTTTTTCATCTGCTTTTAAGAAGTCCAAGAGGTCAACGTGAGTTGGTCTGAATGCCAAAATATGTTTTCCTGAGTTTTATGACCCATAGCGTTTGTGTAAAGTGTGTTTGTTTGCTCCTGTGTCACTTGGTGCTAACCTGTTAGCTAAGACTATCGATGTGTTTTTGGGGAAAAATTGATCCAACTTCGCAACGTTGGTTCACGATTGTGTACGGGCCGGCTTGGTGAGTCACCGTCTCCGAGGAACATGATGAGGTTCTTGGCTCGGTTCTGGTTGAGCTGCTGCAGCATCAGTGCATTTTTCAGAGTCTGCTGGGCCCAGGATCTCCAGAAGTTGGGATCCTTCTCTTGCTCTAATGTGTGAGAAATACATACGTAAATGTGAAGGAATAAGGAAGGCAAATCAATTCATTTTTCTATATTATAACTTTGCGATGAACCATTAATTAGACTCTAAATCGGTGTGATTGCGAGTGTGGCTGTTTGTCTTTATGTGCCCTGCGATTGGCGGGCGACCAGTTCAGGGTGTACCGCGCCTCCTGCCCGTTGACAGCTGGGATAGGCTCCAGCACTCCTGCGACCCTTGTGAGGATAAGCAGCTAAGAAAATGGATGGATACTTTTCGACGAACCTTCCATGCATTCTTTTGGACGGTGGGAGGAGAAAACCCACAAAGAAGCAATTTGAACACGTGCACTTCGCATTACCGTACCATGTGCCGCGTCATCATGGTAACGAAATCTGTTCACCCCGGAGTAGATGGGGGCGGTGGGGGGGGGGGGAGACGTAAGGAATGGCAACAGATCCATGCAGGTTCAGTTACTATTTTGGCAGCATTAAATTGTTGTGCCAGTCACCGGCATAGACAAAAATACTTTTCTTTTGTATTTTACATTATATATGCATATGTCATGAAATTGATATTTTATATATATTTTGTATGCATGCCTATGACCTTAAAGCGTGATCATGTGATGAACAACGAATTCCTCACTACCATACCAGGAAAGCTTGCTTGGCCCCAAGACGCCGCAGCTCGTAGACTGCAGCAGATGACGGCAAGCGGCAAAATCCACTTCATGGTGACGTTTCGTTTGTCTCTTGGGTATAAAAATATTGATTATGATGATGATGATGATGATGACCTAACCTGCAAACACAAACACAGCAGCGTAAGACTGTAGAAAGAAAAACTATTAGGAACGTTGTATAATTGACACTCAACCCTCCTTGTTGGGATTTGAATCCTCGTTGCTAACTCTGTTGGCTAATTACACACGCCTCGGGTCAAATTACCGGGAAGCAATATGACTTACTTTACTTCGGGGTTGTAACCACAGCATGCTTTGGAAAACTCTCTTCGCTACGTTCTGCTATCAGCCAGCAACACGGGAGGTCTCGCTCTTGTTGTTCAGAATTTCTTTTCTAAAAACAAATGAATGAACTCACAAGTAAAATAGCAGACGGCGTCTTCGGTTTACGAAGGCTATTTCCCACCAGAACAGTTGTAGTCTAATGCGGTAGTAAAGTCATAATTATGGTACAGCAAAATGTTATAATCCCACTGAGCAAACTAGTTCACCGTGCAGCGTTGGGAACCTTGAAATGTGGTACGTCGGGAGCGTCATTAGCTAGCTAGCTAGCTAGCATAGATCAACAGAATTCATTGGGTTTTCTTTGCCTCGTCCTGTCTCGTTTGTTGCTCGATAGAACTCTAATAATTGTGCCCCTCCCCCAAAGATCCATCCATCCATTTTCCAAGCTCGGAAAACTGTTAGTAATAGCCAAGCGAGGACTCTTAGCGCTAGCAGTAATGGAAAGTCGACCGCCATCAGATATTCGACTTGTATCAGAGTGAGGCCTGGTTCTGATCTGAAGTGATCCAACTCCATGTTCATTTTTGTAAGTCTGCCATCATGACCCAGATCCAAATCGAGTAATTTGCAAAAAAATAATAATAATAATCGACACATACAGTTTAAACCAGTCTTACATAAGACACTCGACTTTGTCTCTGCAGGCAAATTCCGGTTCCTTTTTGTTTTTGTATGAAGACTTTTGTGGCAGTTAAGAATGTTACCCATGTAGCTATGTCAAAATGTTGCCCGGCGGGTTATTTATTAAACCTGATTCGCCGGCGAGACTTTGAAATAAATCAAATTCAATCGAAAACGCCACACACCGGCACCGGCGCGTGGAAAGGAGGTAATCAAGGTAATGAGGGTCTTCCTATGTCCTCCTGCTGCCAAGTTTGGTCAACATCTGCTTTAGCGATATCCTCGCGGCAGGATGCAGCATCTCCGGGGGCCCCGCGTCACGCTCTGCATCTCCAAAGAGGTCGTCGCAGTCTCCTCGCTGTGCCGGAAAGCGCTCACAACGGGAGCTTTTTAGAAAAGGTCAGCCTTTCAGCTCCAATTATCCACACTCTCCCTCTTTCTTCCTCGGCCTTTGGAGCCTTCAAGGTTGTTTTAATGGGATTGAGCCGCGTAATGCCGAGAGCTTAAAGGGCCGGAACAAAGCCGATTAACACCCAGTGATCGATTGCGCGCGAGCACGCGCACAAATTTTACACTCGGGTAGGATTCCTTTTTGCGAAGGCTTGGTAGCATTTTAGCCAGCGATGCTAGCGTGTTTGCAACACGGTTCTGGGTTTGAATCTCAGCTTTGTTCCTGTGTTGAGTTTCCTGAGAGTACTCCATCTTACGGTAGTGTTCACTTGGGACTCTTGATTGTCCATAGGTGTGAATGGTAATCGTCTTGACATACCAATTGGTCTTTTGTTATGCATTACTTGGATAGTACGTACAGGATTATATCAAGGATGTTTCCTGGCAGTTCTTTAAAGTTAGTAACCGCATAACAGGCTCAACAAGCTTTGTGACATCAATTGTGAAGATTTGGAACCGTAGGTGTCAAACTCAAGGCCTGGGAGCCAGATGTGGCCTGCCCATCTCATTTTATGTTTATCACGTGTGCTCGAGCTAAAATCTGACCAAAAATTTCAAATTGTTACAGTACAGGGAGTCCTTGGTCTTCGACTGATGTCCGTTCCTGCAGTAGCGACTTAACTCCAATTTAGATTTCAGTCGGATTCCGCCATTAAATTCAGAATTTGCGTCAAAATACTTTGTATAAAAACAAATACATTGAAATAAATGAGATGATGTACTTGGCATTACTGTTGAGAGTCAGTCCTCGCCATCTTGACACGTATCAGAGAACCTTGTTTTGTGATCGTCATATCCGACGTAGGAACGGAACCCTTCACATGCGCTAAAATACATACGGGCTTTCTCTTTAATAATTGTCACTGCGGTGGAGCAACGGAAGCCTCGGTGGTGTCGGCGATGTCTCTCCTTTCTCCAATCTTTTTATGATCTTGAGCTTCGTTTCCATGGCCATGGATTTACTTTTGGCTGCAAAAGCACAGCTAAGGGACACAGCTTTCTTCTTTGTGCCGATAATGTCGAAAACGGAGGGCGAAAAATGCAACCATACTCCCGACGAGCAAACACGGACAAGCGTTAGCCAGACAAAATGGCGGACGGGCGTTGTAAAGTCGAAACGTCTTCGGTCGAGACCGTCTTAACCCGAGGACTCCCTGTATATGTAATGAACAACAATGTTGAGAAATGGCATTTTTCTGCAACCTGTCCCATTTTTATGCTAACTTGATCAATAGTGGAGGAAACTGTCGCCTTAACCCTCGCTGTGTTATGAATACGAAAGAATATGATGAGGAACGGTTTCACTGTCAAAACGATTATGTGGCCCTCGACAGAAATGAGTGTAACGCGCCTGTTTTAAATCATTTGTCGCTCTGATGTAACAGAAGACGAGATAGACAGAGAGAGACAATTACTTGGGGTGGAAAAAAACAAATGAGAAATTCTAAGAATCTGCTAGTTGAGTGTCTCAACATCATGCAAGCATGAAAATAATGACTATCCAAACAAAAAATGTTTGTTGATTTGCTCCACTTCAATTTCGACATCAGAAATGTGGTCTCATGTCAACAGGGATCAGCATTTGACAAATAAACCGATCTGCTCTAAATTTGCCTGACTGGCGGGCGCAACTCACACCCGATAACAAATAAAAGCGACGCACCGACCCGCCCCGCTCAGAAGGTGCCCGGTCCGCCCAGCGGCAGCGATCCAGCCAGCCGGCACGTGAAGAAGCACAGCAGAGCCACCACGGCCAGCAGCAGGAGAGCAGACAGGCCGGTGGTCACCATCACGTGGTAGACCACTTCGGCCATGGCGTCACCGGTCGCTCGGAAAAGTCTGCAAAATTCAGATGGCGGCGAGATGGAAGCGCACGACGGCCGCCGCTGTCAGAGTCACCTCGGGCTCAATCCTCAAAGTGGGATTAGGATTTGGAGCGCTCACGCCAAATGACCTCCAAAGGCAACAGCCGACCGTTCGCTCTGGACCGGTTTGACGGGGGCAACGTGACACGCAGCCAATCCCGGCTCGCTTTGAGTCAACCAAGCTCGGTACACCAGCCAATCGACCCGAACGGCCGCATTGCTGATATTGTTTTGAAGGAGGTGGCACCGTGGAGCAACTTGTTGGAGCGTTGGCCTCGCAAGATTCAAATCCCGGCCCCGCCCGTGTGGAGTTAGCATGTTCTCGCCGTGCCTTGCGTGGCGAAAAACAAACATTCGTTCGTTCGTTTGTTTCTCTCTGCCCCGCGATTGGCTGACAACCAGTTCAGGGCCAGCACTCTATTGAGGATAAGCAGCTCTGAAAAAAGATGGACTGATGGAAACACAAATGCATTTGGGGGGATGTCAGGGGAAACGAAGACATCCTGGAGATGAGATTCGAACTCACACCCTCAGAAGTGCAAGGCAGACCTGCTACCCATTAGCGCGCCGTGCTACCTAAATTGGATCGAAGGAGGGCAAAAGAAGAACGCCGGGCCTGGAATTATCTGCATATGTGAAGCCGTAGCGGCTGCGCGAAAGCACACTTCGAGGGCATGACAGCAGCGTGCATAAAATAATAATAATAATAATAAATCACTGCAACATATGGGGAACTATTATCCATCTCCAACAACCACGTTTTCCAGGGCCACACAGTCACAAAAAGCAGAACCAGCCACGTATACGGCACGTCTACATCGCTTCTGAAACGTTACGCTTGGAGGTCATGACAAACAGAAAAAAGCAGGCAGAAGGTCCGAAGAATCAGCCACATAATTCGCACTTCCGCGCAATTGACGAATAACAAGTGGACGTAAAAAAATACTCGTGAGATCAACGTCGGCTTGCTATTTCTATGTCCTGGACGTGGCTATATTTACATCGGGGGAATACTGGAATCTCTATATTTAAAAATTTTTTAAAAAATTAAATACTGGTAATCAATCAATTCAATGCTGCTCTAAATAATTTCAGGTTGAATTATGCAAAAGCATTTTGCACTAAACTATTATTTGGCCCTGTGATTATGTTGGAAGAACATATCAAAAAATGAGGAGCGCCATAGAATGAGAAAACTTTTTTTTTTTTTTTTTTTTTACATGTCAATCTTGTAGTGCCAGTGGGATTGTAATTCAGTACTGATATCATTCTCTTGTTTGTTTTTGAGGGGGGGGGCAACATATGATTTAATTTTAACATCCTCATTTTTTTGCGTAGATCATATATCTAGGAGATTTTGTTTTGATAACATTTGTGAACCGTGAAGTCGAAGTCAACGGTTGAAAAAAAAAAAAAATACAACTACAACCAACATCTAACTGGTTTTTATCTGAATCACTTGATCTTGATCTTGATGTTGAGTCCGCGCACTCTGCCATTAAGGAACCGACTTGGCTGTGAGCACGCAAATGCACCGTTAGATAACGTCGCCCGACTGACTCACGGCACGAGGCGACCATGCCTGGAGAGTGAAGTCAAAAGTCAAACATGCGTTGCCTTAAAAACCAAAAAAAAAAAAAAAAAAAAAAAAGCCGCACATACACATCCAACATTGTCAATGCTGCACCGACGTAATCATTACTCAAAGTACTCATTACCCAATTGTTTATTATCACAGCACACAAACAAAACAAAACAAAACAAAAAAAGTTCCATAGTTCCACTTACTTCACAAAGTCTGTCATCAAACGTTGCACTTGAATGTTTCACCGAGGAATGAATGCGCCTGCCCCCTTTGCCGTCGCTTTTGGTGCTTTTTAAAGGCCGGGAGAGGTTGTCCTGAGGATTTTTTTTTTTTTTTTTGTGGGGGTGGGGGGGTTGAGTGGGTTGTGGGGAGAGAGCGATTGGCAACCCCCGTGGAGGAGGGGAAAACACCCCTTGGAAATGGACGAGCTCAGCCGCGTGCTGTGAGGGCACTGCGTGGAACTGGAGCGCCCCCTGGAGGACGATTTGGTGCATTCGTCAAACGAGCATCCATCCAGCCATTTTCTTCGCCGCTTATCCTCACGAGGGTCGCGGGGAGTGCCGGTGCCTATCCTAGTTGTCAACAGGCAGGAGCCTGAACCGGTTGGTTGCCAGCCAATCGCAGGGCACGTCCAGACAAACAACCAATCGCACCCACGATCACACCTTGGGGCAATTGAGAGGGTCCAATTAATGTTACATGTTTTTGGGATGTGGGAGGAAACCGGAGTGCCCACCTGGAGAGAACATGCAAACTCCACACAGGCGGGTCTGGGATCGAACCCGGGACCTCAGAACTGTGAGGCCAACGCTTTACCAGCTGATTCCCCGTGCCAAATCAAGGAAGAAAAAAACACACACACACACACACATACAAAATGAAAATTTGACCTCATTTCAAAGATCCCCCGACCCAATCCCGCCCAGAAAAAAAAAACAAACACAAAATTAGTGCAACAAAATAAGAAAACATGGAAAATAGTTTTAAAAATCGGAATAAAAATAAATGGCAAAACACATCCCAAAATATTTTTAAAATTCGGAAAAAAAATAAAAGGCAAAACACATCCAAAAATATTTAAAGAAAGAAAGAAAAAATAAAGAAATACCAAAATTAATGCAAAACAATGAGAGAAAATACTGCAATACAGTAAGACGAAATAATTTTGTATACGGGCCCGCGCACACAACAACACACCGTCACACTCACACTTACACGCACACGCTGTGGCGACCTCTAACGGGACAAGCCGAAAGAAATACATACACAATTCTATTTCTGTTTATAAATCTAAGCACATAAAGCATGTTTTTGCACTGCAGTGATTTTGACATTATTGACTTGATTAATCAAGCAGTCGATTGAAATTATGTGTACATCCCACCCCCCTCCCCCCATTACCCCCCACCCACACCCCCACCCCTTCCCATGCGTTCTCTCTGCTAAGTACGCGACCACTTCCGGTATGATTTTGTGGAGGGATGTAACTATCTTGACGCCGAGGCGCGGAGAGCTTTGGCTGGGTTCGTGAGGGAGGGGGCTGGACGTCTATGTGCCCCCCCCCCCCTGTGCCCCCCCCCCCCCCTCCCGTCCCTGAAGCGAGAAAACACCACAGACCGAGTCACGCTAGTGGACCATCTGACAGCACAGTGAGTACACCTCTTTTGTGTATTCTTAAATAATAATAATAATAATGATTACAAAAAAAAAAGCTTCTGTCGGGCTTGTGGGCTAAATGAGTCCCCAAACGACAGCAATGCACACTTCCGGGGTCGGGACTAGCGTGAAATCACGTGTGTCAACGAATGTTCATTTCAGCTTGTCCGTCCGCGAACGTCAAACTATTTCTGCGCTAAAATTGACGCAAGAAAGCAAAGATGGTTGTTGTCGGTGGCATGTTGAAATTAGGGCAAGGACGACGGATTGGAAGTGGACTAGCTTTGATTGAGAGGGACTATTTCACAATTGAACAACATTTTACGTTCTGAGAAATATTTTCCTGGAGTTTATATTTTCAAGAAAAATCCATAAACCTTCAAATAATTTCATTCATCCAGCTCAGCCATAAACGGCATACACTTTATGAGATACATTTATGCTTTGATTTGGGAGTTTAATTTGTTCCCTGACCACACTTGTGACTCAAAACACTTGGAAATTTAAATCACATCAAGCCATTCCAGACCCACAAAAACATCAACAACCAATAACAATAACATAAAATACATTGTACAGGAATAACGCAATGAAATCAAATGTACAGAATTGAAGTAGCTTTTGTATCGTGAGTTCATGCTGACATGTTGATTCTTCTTCTTGGCTATCAAAACTCAACGTAACACATACAATCATAGTAAATCAAAAGAGTATCAACTACAGTATGTGATTCAGTATGCAATTTTTTTTTATAGATGATAAAGTGTGTGTGCTGTTGTGTATTTCAGTATTATAGTTCTATGTGGTTCGTGTGCACGTGTTGCTTATTACTGCGTTATAACATCTGCGATATTGACGCATGTTCCGTTAGCCCATCCGTGGTGCTTTGCATTGTGCCTTAACATTAATTTCACAGACTTTGGTCAATAATGTGCTTTCATGAATGATACAACAATGTTGCAACTTTTTTTTGTCCTCTGTCGAGTTTTCGTTCCGGCAATGAACACCCGTCCACCTCCGAGCGGTTTTTCCGTCGCGTCATTTGTCTAAAACAACCCGATATTTACATATTGGAGGAAATGAGGCCCGGTCGAGTGGCTCTTTGAAATCACACTCTGGGGACATCCTGTCACAGCGCGTCGAGTCGAGTGTTCCGACGTGACCGAGGGGACGCGATAAGCCCTGAAGTGGGCCCATCCACCCGTGTGAAAGCAGATTTCCTCGGGTGGTGGTTCCGCATTTTGGTTGCTTCTTTCCCCGTTTTTTCCCCCGCGCTCTTGCGTCCTCCTCGCGTGCCCTCGTCGTGCGCACGAAGGCCGTACGAATGTCGTTCCCGCACAAAACATGACGCCGCGAGTAAGTTGCCCCGTGCGGGGTGATTAATCGGCGTGATAACGTGGACACACAAACGGGCGACGTGTTTACTCAGCGGTTGTTCATTAGCGAAGCATCTGGAGAGCCACAACAAACTGCCGTACAGCGGGAAGAGCCTCTTGTCATTTGCGTCTGGAGCACGACAGCACGTACGACTCCTTTTAAAGAAGAATACACGATATATGGAACTATAAATGCGCGTGAATGTGTGTATCTTGCGTCGGACGTTGGCCTTTAAGCTCCTTCATGAAATTTTTTGTTCAATTTGCTTTCCTGGCGATGACTCTGATGAGCTCATTCAAATCAAGGGATTGCAGATTATTGCAAATGGGGTTATAATAATAATTTGGAATTATTATTATTACAGATGAATCGTAACGCAAAAAAGAATACTGGTAAGTCAACGACAAAATTATTAAAATATCTACTCCCTGAGTAGCCTCACCGTTCTGAGGTCCAGGGGGCAACATTAAGACACGGGAGCATTGTTGAAATGTCAGTGAGTAGATCCATCCATCCATTTTGTTAGCCGCTTATCCTCACAAGGGTTGCGGGGAGTGCCAGAGCCTATCCCAGCAGTCAACATGCAGGAGGCGGGGCACACCCCGAACTGGTCGCCAGCCAATCGCGGGGCACATCGAGACAAACAACCAATCGCATCTCACAGTCACACCTTGGGGCAATTTGGAGCGTCCAATCAATGGTGGAGTTGGCGTGTTCTCCCCGTGCCTGCGTGGGTTTTCTCCGGGTGGGCACTCATCCCACATCCCAAAACCACGCAACATGGATTGGACCCTCTAAATTGCCCCTGGGTGTGACTGTGAGTGCGATTGGTTGTTTGTCTCGATGTGCCCTGCGATTGGCTGGCAACCGTTTGAGGGTGTGCCCCGCTTCCTGCCCGTTGGCAGCTGGGATAGGCTCCAGCGCTCCTTGTGAGGATAAGCGATGAAGAAAATGGATGGATGGATGGATGGATCTACTCACTGACATTTCAATCATGCTCCTGTGTCTTAATGTTGTACTGTGTGCACATACGTGAATATTTCAAAATATAAGATAAGGTGAGCGTTGTGCCTGTGTTATGATTTTGAGTTACTTTTTAATCATTATTTTGTATATCGGTGATTATCTGTAATGATGCTCTTGAAAATGAGATGACACATTCCAAGGGACTTTCAGTTACGGGGAGTCCTCGGTCCACGACTGAGATCCGTTCCTGCAGTAGCGACTTAACTCAAATTTCGGATTCCACCATTAAAGTTAGAATTGACATCGAAATACTTCTTATAAAAAAAAAAAAAAAAAACAAATACATTGAAATAAACGAGATTATGTACGTAGGATTACAGCTGAGGGTTGGATGGAGAAGAAGAAGAAGAAGGGGAGGCCGTGCTTAGCTATTGCCAAGGAACCCGGTCCTCAGTCCTCTCCATCTCCACAAGTATCAAAAATGGCGGACTGGGGACGGGCGTTGTAAAGTCGAAACGTCTTAGGTCAAGACCGTCTTAACTCGAGGACTTCCTGTATAAACATTAGACAAATTTCACATTTTTTTTTTTTTTTTTGAAATCTGGACTTGAAAACATTCACACTTGGGTCTGACTTCATTTCTGTGTACATCAGAACAGCTAAATACTCCTTCGCCGTGTTTGCACGGGGCTCTACGCCGCTATTTGACCCGAGTGAGTCTGTCGCTCCCACGGCCCAACTGGCTTTAGATTCCTTCAGCGTTTCTTAAATGTATTCAGGTCGACTTATAAACTCGGCACACAACTTTATCGTCTATTTCATACCTGCCAGTGTAGAGACTTTAGAACCGTAGTAATGTGTTCTGACCTGTATTTTGGTCTTAACCTTTTTCATGCCGTTTTGGGGGGGACCAGAACGAAGACCATTACAATAGTCGATAAAGCATTAGCGCCCCCTGCTCTGCCTGGAAGATGCAACCCTTCACACTGGATATGTCCTTCAGCTGGTAGAAGACTCTTTTAGTGGCAGAAACCAGGATACGACTAGTATCAGCGCATCCTGGTTTCAAGTTTCATTTTTTGGGTTTTAACTCATTCACTGCCAGCTGTTCCCTGAGCAGGGAACCGCTAGACTGCCAGGCATTTTCAAGGATTCTCACAAAATATTGTGTACTATGATATAAACATCCAAATGAGATCAAACAGACTCTTCTTTGATCAGAAAAAAAAGTTGATCTCTTCCTTTAGTCATCATCAGTCAAATATTTGGCTACTTTCAGACAAATCTGTTTCTGGACCGGGAAAAAAACTGAGAAAAGGTTCATCAAGCAGAAGGACTTTGACACATATACAATATTTTTTTTTTTCTCTAGTGAAATCTGAACACGTCATAAAACAACACTGAGGAAGTAGTTTTGACAGAAAAAGAAAAGATTTGAAAAAAAAAAACTATGAAAAGAATTGATATTAGAATGAATTTATCCAAACATAGATTTTATTCTTTGCTAACTTGAATTAAACATTGAATTTCTTTTCTTTATTTTGATTTGTATTCCAACCCCGATTATTGGGCAAAAGCGGCCCCGTAGACGAGCAAAGAGCCACGTGAACGGCGTCCCTTTAGAAGTCGCAGCTGATATTTGATCATTGCAAACGCACGCAAAGCACCTGAAGTGAGCATTGAGGAATGTAAAGAATTCCTGAGCTGCAGCGTGCGCATTCATCACCACGTGGCGGCCAACGCAAGTGGCGTTTTCTCTCGCAACACTTCTAAAAATAAAACAAAATGACTTTTTTTTTTTTTTTTTTTTTTAAATTTATTGCTTTAAAATTTGACGGGAAAGCGGCTTAGCCAGCTTTATTTTGCTCGCCGCCGCACTTCCGCGATCATCGGGGTGTTTTCCTCTCGGAAAAAAAAAGGAAACGGCGTCCGTGCGGGCTGGGAAAAGAACGACCTTTTCCCAGCGCCGCTCTGACGTCAGAGGTCACGAGGTAGATCCCCGGACGACTGGCCCGCTGTTTGCCGCGCCGGAGGCGATTGCAAAGTGACTGTTTGCCTGCTGAGTCACCGGCCCGGTTTGTTTTTGTCCGTTCCCGCAAACACACGGCGAGCGCCGACGGGATGCGGCGGAGGAGGAAAGGCGACAAGTTAGCTCAAGTTGTGTGTGTGTGTGTGTGTGTGCCTCCACGTGGATGCCTTTGAGCGTGTTTTACTTTGTGTAACTGTGTGCACGTTTGTCTTGCTTGTGGAGTTCTTTGCGTGTATGTCTTGTTTGTGGTTGTGTGGTTCTTTTTAGTGTTTGTGTATGTACACGTGTGTGAGCATGAGTCTTTGCGTGTTTCCTTGTGCGCATGCGTGGGTGTGTGTGTTGGTGTGACCTTTGTCTGAGGTTTTGAAATAATCTGAAGAAGCTTGTTGGCGTGTACTCACGGTTAAGGTCACCATTGTGCGCCCGCTTAAATCATTTTCCTTGTACTCGGAAATCGTTTATGTCAGGGGTCACCAGCGAATGGTAGCCCGCGAGGACCATATAAGGCTCCCGCGACGTATGTCCTCAAAATACCGTAGCCCACAAATTGTTACGACTATTGTGCTTTAAATGCCGAATCTGACTTGCTCACGTGAATTAAAATTTTAAAATACCTGTAATTTCATTTACTACAATGAAATAAATGGTGACAACAGCGACCGTATACGTTGACAACGGCTAGCGCGGGAAGCCAAACGCCAGTCACAATACGCAATCCTATTGGTCGTCGTTGACGTTTGCTGTGTTGATAGGTGACACTATGGAAGATTTCCCAAAAAAAAAAAAAACAACAAACGTGCTAGACTTTTTATTTTGGCGTCAAAGGACTACTGAACGGCCAAACTTTTGGTCGTGGATTATGTCCCATTGACAAGAAGTTTTCTTGTTCCTGACAAACTTGGAAATTGCCCACGATAATCGCAAATCGGGACAATATCAGGGCTAAAATCCTGTAGTATGATGTCGCCATCAGACGTAATAGTACTGGAATATGTAAGATCCATCCGTTGTCTGAGCTGCTTATCCTCACAGGAGGGACACATTTATTCTTGTAAGGATTTCTGACTGCGCAACAGGGAGGAAAAAATCACTCCACACGTGCCGGCCTGCACCGCAGGGTAATCGTTCTCCGTTGCAAACCACGACCCACTGTGCTGTGATGAAACAGAGCAATCTGACCCCCAACATCCCAGTTCCAGAACGAGAAACTGTCCAGGTTGTCGTCTTAGTAACTGCTGATTCATCCCAAAGTGGCAAAAAGATGTTGGGCTTTTTTTCAATGTGCCATATTGTTGGCTCTCGTTCCGTTTACAATTCTATTTTCCTCGGAAATGAACTTATTTTTGTTTGGTAAGGCAAAGGAATGTGGATGCATTAGTCAGGAGCGTTTGGACTGTGCCTGCGTTCCCGAGGATTGGCATTTTAGGACACGGTCCGCATCCATAAACTTTCCATGAACTTGAAATCCAATCTGGTTTTCTGGCTGAGCGCGCACGTAGAAGCGCTACATTTTGTCGTTGTTCCCCAAAGAGCCACTTCCGTGTTATAGCCTTTGGTCTTTGGCTTCGTGAATATTTTGAGCTCCATCCACCTGGTGTTGCTTGCTACTTGCGTCATCTTTCCGGGGAAAAGCAAGGAAATGTCTCTCTTTCTTTTCCTGGAATGTTAACGGCGGTCCCCGTGTTTATCTCAAATAAATGTGGAAGAAAAACATATCAGGGCCGTGCGAGCGCATGGCCTTTGTGATTTACAGGTAGCTGTCTGGGTCAAGTAAACGTACTGGTATGCCTTGTCTTGACTGGTTTGGTTCGATGGGAGCCAGACCAAATGGCTCAGACTTCATTTACGGGGACACGTCCGAAGTCCCAAGTTTCTCCCCCCACCTCGCATTGGAAGGAACCTTACAAAGGTCGCGGAGCCAATCCCAGCTACCTTTGGGCGGGAGGTGGGGTAGCCAGCCAATCGCAACCAAGCGTAAATTATTTCCGTTAAAACAAGAACAAAAAGAAAAATCACAATTTGGTATTGCCTGTGTCTCCACGATACCTACTTCCGTTTGGGGCTCATTTGGCTAAATTCAATGGTTGGTGTTCCCAAAATCAAGGCTGCCAACCAAAACTGATGACTTCCTGTTCAAGTCTGGCCAAGGGTCCGTGAGCCTCTTCTGATAGACAAGGTGAGCTAATTTTGGTGTTGATCTGTTTGTGTCAGAACAGATCAGGGTGTCCTTTGTGTCTTTGATTATCATTTTTTTCTGGGTTTTATTCAAGCCTCCTAAAATCCATTTTCATCAAGACACATTACACAAAAAGACACAGACCCGCCAAAACATCTTTTCCTAATTCTCGATCTTCAATTTTCAAATCACTGCCGTAGTTGGTCATGACCATCTTATGCACGGTATGAGGTGACCAATAAAGTTGTCATTTGGGCCCAAAGATGAGGCATCGCAAAGGCCCTCCTGGAATTCCTGTTTATCGGAAGAACTAATCACCAGTTTTTGGGTTCTCAACAAAACCCGAGGTCAGCATTTTTTGTTCAAGCTTGTTTATCCTCGTGAAAGGATATTCACGGGGTCTCCAACACGAGGCGCCAAAACCAACTCGGGATCACTCCTGGAAAGTTTGATTCAAAAATATTGCCTCAGGCATAACTTTAATGATCGACACCAAATCCCGACAGGACCCTTTCCCCAAATGGTCCTTTGTCATTTGAAGCATACATTTACTGCTTTGACAAATTTGATAATCATTTTGAGGAGATGAAGGTTTCAAATCCTTCCGTGTTTTTAAACATACTTGGACTACAAAGATTGTCCTGATCGTGATTCCGACGTGAGTTAGTGAAGTTTAGTTCAAAGTGGAAAGAAATTGAGATGTCAGAGGAGGCCTCTGTCTGCAATGACGCTTTAAGGGGAAGACTCGCAGCCTATCAGGTGTCAGTTACCATGGCGACACTAGCAAGCATGTGGTGGGAGGGGAACGTTTGTACACCCTCCCCCCCACCCCCAGACCGCCTCCTTCTCAGAGTATCTTGTCCTATAGAAAAGAGACGGGGTGTGGCCTGCGTTTGCCCAAATCTTTCTGGGAATGTGCACACACACACACACACACACACACAGACGGGTCACAGTCACCACTGCTTCCTGTTTTTTGAACCGGTTCGGTCTTCCCTCGTACCAGGTGGAACCAGCGAGCCGTAAAAGAGGAAAGCTCAATGATTTTAGGGTCGCGGCGTGCGGCGTGTCCGGTGTCGGCGGCCACGGGGATCGCTGCGGGATGCTTTTGAAACATTGGCTCGCTGCGGTGTCAGCGCAGCGCAACCAGACCGACCGGATCGACTCAATTACGACGGACGCCGGGTCGAAACCCGAGCCCCCAAACGCCGCCGAGAAGTAGACAGCTGAGGCGGGGGTGAACCCGGCGGCATGGAGGCACTCAGGGACTCTTTTCTGCGTCTGAATTTTCAGATGTCATCGTACAAGAGAGCCACGCTGGACGAGGAGGACCTTGTGGACTCCGCTGGTGAGGATGGCTACCCGTCGACACCCATGCAAGTAAGACAAAGCCCAACGACAAAATGCCACTTGACAGGTTTATAGGCTGCACGAGAACGGCAGCCAGATATTGTTCGGATCCGGCAAAACCTGTAGAATGTCACGCGACGGATTTTGAAGGGAACAGGAAGGCAGTGAAAGGCCCGTTTCTGACTTTCCCTTTAGATGAAACAAAAAGATTGTTGTTTTTTTTTTTTGGTTTTGTTCTGCGCCTCAAAAACGAAGCTGCATATTTTGTTTTTCTTGAACTTTCAATTGCACGTCTTTTACTTGAACTCATTCACTGCCACTTCTCCATTTGAACATGAATATTTGAGTTCCACAGCTGTCAATGGCGGTGAAATTGAATCAAGACATCGTTGGAGGGGATTTTTAACATCTTTCTAAAATCGGAGCGTCCCCCATTCATAAGTGTTTGCTTACTTCTCTTTTGCCGTTTGATCCAGTCATGTTTAATCAGAAAACAGTCTCAATGGGCTTCACAATGTGGCGTACTCCAGATGACCAACACAACACACCATCCATCCATCCATCCATCCATCCATTTTCTGCCGCTTTTGCGGGCCTGGTCACGGGGGAAGTTGGTTCAGCAGGGATACCCAGACTTCCCTTTCCCAGGCACTTCTTCCAGCTCTTCTGGAGGGATCCCGAGGCGTTCCCGAGCCAGTCCAGAGACACAGTCTCTCCGGCGTGTCCCGGGCCGTCCTTCGGGGTATCTTTCTGGTGGGACATACCCGGAAATCCTCACCAGAGAGGCGTCCGAAACAACACAGCATACACATCACGATATTCCCAATGACAGTTGCGAGTGTCCTCACACAAACCAGATTTGGTCTAGTCTAGTACCGAGACTGACTCAGGAGAGGCAGCTTGGTGACACGGGCCTGCCATATTGCCAGAAAACACGCACAAAACAGAAGACAGAGAAGTCAAGCTAACTCATCTGTTTGTTAACTGCATGGATTGGAAACTCGTCGCGACATTTTGACTCTTTTAAATGACTTGGGAGACACAATCGAACAGCTTCTTTGTTTACATCCGGCAACATCTCGAGTTCTCGATTGGCTTTCGTTTCATTTCACATCCAAATCTTGGAGTCCGAGGCTCCCCCCCAACTCGGTTTTGACCACATACGTCAAGATTTGTGAGGATAATTGAACAGGTTTTTTTTATAGATTTACGACGGTCAGCCTTGATGGTGTTTGCACACAACACAGGATAATCGCTCTGGATAATCCTGAATCAATAAACTCATTTCGATCAGAAAGAGGTGTGTGTGTGTGTGTGTGTGTGTGTGTGTGTGTGTGTGTGTGTGTGTGTGTGTGTGTGTGTGTGTGTGTGTGTGTGTGTGTGTGTGTGTGTGTGTGTGTGTGTGTGTGTGTGTGTGTGTGTGTGTGTGTGTGTGTGTGTGTGTGTGTGTGTGTGTGTGGTGTGTGTGTGTGTGTGTGTGTGTGTGTGTGTGTGTGTGTGTTGTGTGTGTGTGTGTGTGTGTGTGTGTGTGTGTGTGTGAGAAAGCGGTGAATATTTCGTCCATGAGATGAGAACAGTAGTTCCTGAAGTCGTTGACTTTGACCAACATATATGTGGGTTTATCTGAGATGACACGCTGTGGCGACCCCGAAAGGGACAAGCCGAAAGAAAACACACACTCCTGGTCCCCAGTTTAATCGCACTGGGTTCAATTCCATATTTCGATGTTATATTTTGTTGTCTTTTTCAACACAATACAACTGCGGTTCGATTCAAGAAATACACAACCGTACTTCTCGGAAACTCCCTCAAATGTACAATTTTTCATTAGGCGCAAGTCGCTAACTTTTTCTTTCAACATTGTTTTTCAAAGGCGGAGAAAACAAAGGTCCTCGTGGAAATATACATTTTTTTTTTTTTTTTTTTTTCGTGAAGCGGGCCTCGCACAAAAATTTCCCCCGTGTGTTTCTTTTCTTGTGGATCAAACGTTCCCATCACCCGCGGAGGCTGGCGCACGTTCGATGGACGGAAGCATCTGCATGCCAGAGGAATTTGCTCTCTCGTCCAATGGCCTGGAGTTTTTCATCCAAAAGGCCAAACGCAGTCAGATTAAGAAATTCACGTGCATTTCAAAGCTTAGATTCCTTGCAGTATTGCAATGGTAATTTTTTTTTTTGTGCATGTAAACAAACTGTGAGCTAGATTGAAGCTGAAAACCGACATCATCATCATCATCATCATCATCATCATAATCATAATGAAGCCAAGCTGCTAACCACACGTTTCTCAACCACCTGTCAGACGTTTGCATGAATGTGCAGGCTTGCGGTGTGAGGCCCAACGTTTTACTGGGAAAACTAAAACAATGTGACTTTGGCTCGTGCACTGAGGGGAATTAACCGTGTGAAATCGGACAGAAAACATTTGCTTTTCTGGTAAAACGTCATATTCTTCATGACCGCACATTTCAGGGCTTACACTAGAGCAGGGGTGTCAAAGTCATTTTTGTCACGGGGCACATTTTAGTTCCAGTTTCCCTGAAGGGGGCCCCAATGACTGTGAAATCATAAAAATCGTGTCTCGCCTCATCATATTGACACGTGAAATTTAGGAATCACTTTTGGAATCAGAAATCAAGGGTAATGGGTTTTTCAACTATTGTTGATGTTTGCTCATGTAAAAAAATATGAAATGACAATTTGAAATTTTGGTACAGATTTGAACAAGAATCACGGAAGTTGACATACGTGATTTGCCTTCGCGGGCCACATATAATCATGTGGCGGGCCGGATCTGGCCCCCCGGGCCTTGAGTTTGACACCTGTGCACTAGATTGTCAAGCATTTTCAAATGTTATCGTAGCGTCACATTTATCTGTATATTTTGTGTCGATTTGGAACTCCATGTACTGTAAACTCCCTCCATCTGTCCATTTTCCGAGCCGCTTATCCTCACAAATGTCACGGGAGTGACGGAGCCCACCCCAGCTATATTCACGCAGGTGGTGGGGTACTCCCTGAACTGGTTGCCTCCCAATTGCAGTACTGTAAACGCGACTAACTTCATCTTTGTAGTCTTGAAGTCACTCTTGCTTTTGTTCCTTGAATTCTAAACAGCAAAAGTGTCGTAAAAGTTAATTCATTTGCTTTTATTCGTTATATTGTTACTATTTAACTTTTTTCCAGAAGGCATGCAGTATAAGTCTACCCCCCCCCCCCACACACACACACACACACCCTCTGAATACTCCTGTTCGTCCATCTTTCATAATTTCCCTAAACCAGGAAGTAGCCTGCTCGCCAACGTTGCGCCTGACTAAGCGTTGGAGTACTATTAATTCATCCTACGTCATGTGTGCAGTCAAAAAAAAAAACGACCATTTCGATCCTTGATGATCTTCGTGGGTGGCGCGGTGGCCCAGCTGGAGAGCGGTGGCCTCACCGTTCTGAGGACTGGGGTTCAAGTAGAATCGTGTATATCTAGTCTTAATCTTACTGCGCTAGGCACGCTACGCACACGGCGATGTTTTACATCGGAACATATCGCTCGGCCACACGCGTCAACATTTCCGATCGTTAATATTGAACCGGTTCGAGTACGGATTAGAGACGGTGGCGCTGAAGAGACAACAGGAAGCGGAACCGGAGGTGGCAGAAATGAAGATGTTGACGTTCTTGCTCGGATTGACCAGGTGGGGAAAAGATGACACGCTGTGGCGACCCCTCAGAAGAAGAATCTTGAACTGGTTTAACATTCTCGATTGTCTGCCTTGGCCGCTCCCGCGGGGAAAGAAAATTGCCTCTGAGCACAACCCACACCACACCGCAGGATAAGCACTCGGAATCATCCGATAATAGGGCCTCTGCTGCCTTTGTTGGTAAAAAGGGAACACTGAAAGATCAAATTTGGCAGTTCTATTAGCACGAGTGTCTCCCTCAATCCCCACTTGAAAATAAATCAGTAAAATAAACGAAAATGGATAAGCGGCTTGGAAAATGGAAATGGAAATGGAAAGATGGCGTACGGTCGACAGTCAGTAAAACCCGAGAGGCTGAAGTGAGTTCTTGACTTTGCAGCGGATGATTCCACTGAGGCTTTTCAAGGATGTCACGGGAAGTTCCCCTTTGTGGCTCCAAACAAAAATGATTAAGCGGCGCTCGACAACAGCCGCATTAACTTGGGCTAATCATATGCGCACGGCGGAATCAGCGTCGACGAGATTATTTGCGGTGGCGTTGTAGTCGGGGCGGTTTAGAGCCGCGGTTTGGCGATCATCGTGTCGGAAGCAAATTCCTTTGACCCAGCACTCAAAGCTGCCCTGAATTCAGATCCCCCCGCTAAGTTTTCACATACTTAGTGTTCTGTGGTCGATGTTTTGTCGGGATGAAGGTATGTCAGCCAAAGATGTTCTCTTCTGCAAGTTCCAGGGTTTTTGTCTTCATCCAGGGGGGTCAGAACACGCTGGAGTCCATCACTAACAGAGACGAACGCAGTTGTGAAATCATGTGGTAAATTCCGGGAAATATTTTTGAATCTCCTGGAGTCCGATTATGGGGCCCCAAAAACTCAGCGGTTAGAGCATTGATTTGGTAAACCAGGGGTCGCGAGTTCGTTTCTCACTGAGGCCTCCAATCCCCAAGAGGGGTTGCGTCAATAAAGGGCGTCCGGCGTTCATGTGAGAAGCCACGCTGTGCCAAAAAAAAAGTTGTTCATCCCCCGGAGTCCAATAAATGGTTAAAATGTGCTTTGGCTGGGATGGGCTCCCTCTCACCCGTCAACCCTAGTGAGGATAAGCGATACAGAAATTGTATGGCTGGATGCCGCATGATGTCGGCAAAGCAACACATGAAGCTCAGCTCTTTCTTGGCACCAATATTCCACAAAATGGTGCCAAAGCAATACTTTTATACTCGACAGTGCTTTGGCCCGAACAGGGAAGGAACACTGTTCGGTATTTGTATAGAATTCATTAAAAAAGTCCGTTTTCCACTGGTCCCCTTTGAAAGGTGTCAATGTGTACGCAGGTGAGTCTTCGACAGGGCCGCGGCTTCCCGTGCTGGCCCGATAGAACGCCGAGGGAGCGATGGCTTCTGGTTCTGGTCTGCGCGCTGTCCGGAGGCCTTTTCGTTTCACTCATCACAACCGCCGTCTTCTACCGCCAGAGTGAGTACTTCTTTTACTTGCTTTTTTTTTTTTTTTTTTCCCCCAGCCAAGTATAAAACTCATGCAAGGACAAAGATTTTACAGCTGATTTCACGGGATAGGATCTCGATCAAGACCGCTTTGAAGTGAGCGGTTAACGTCGCACTTCCTGCATTTCACTCTTCATCTGAAGCACAAAGTGCAACACTTCTGGTTGTGCAAGTCGCTTTGTTAGCGACCGATGCACCTAACGTTGACTAATCAACATCACAAAGAAACACTCGAATCGCGCATTCTTTCAAACCATTGTACTTAAAGGTCAAGTGTCAGGCCTATAAACGTCCGCCCGTTACGTCACACCCGTGACATTCACCATTGAAAATGGGACACGGAAGCTCTTTTCAAAGAAGAAAACATCTCACAATCCAGTGAAGTGACCGGGGCGAGCTAGCTTCATCTGTCTGTCTGTCTGTCTGTCTGTCTGTCTGTCTGTCTGTCTATCTATCTATCTATCTATCTATCTATCTATCTATCTATCTATCTATCTATCTATCTATCTATCTATCTATCTATCTATCTATCTATCTATCTATCTATCTATCTATCTATCTATCTATCTATCTAATCGTTTCGAGCGCCATAATTAGATGATATGCGGATCACTTCTAACTAACAACAGACTCCCAGACAGTATGTATGAGCCAGCCCGTCCGAAGCCGTGCCCCTCGTCCGGAGCCGTGCTCGGCGCCGATGGGTACATCAACACATTTAGTACCCCTGACTTGCGTGGGCGGATCTTTTGTTACATTCTGAGACGATTACGCCCCCCCACCCAACCCCCCACCCCAAACTATTATTTTTTTTTTGTAGCTATATACGAACCTACCTGTCATTTGGAACCCACGAAGCTCTCCTCCTTTGCACCCGTGCAATCCATTTTTCATGATAAAAAGTATGAAGAGTGAATCCATCCTCACGAGTGTTTGAAAAATATCCGGCAATACAACGAGCCGGCATTTTGGCTAACACGAAGGAACAGAGAGCGACCTTTCAGCAGGTAAAACTAGTATAAACAGACAAGACCGCTTGAGTGGGGGCGACTGCTTTTGATGTCACTTCCTGCTTCTTCTGGAAAACAAATCCCTCGACAGGATTTTCATGGCGGGGGTGACGAAAAGCCATACACGTCAAAATCACGTTTTGCGGTGGGGGAAAAAAAAACAGATGGGTCCATTCGGGCTGCCTTTTCTTTTCCATCAATAACATAGTAAAAATCATGCATTTCATGACAGTGGCACTTTAAGTATACTTGTGTGTCATTATACATGTTGACATTTACGCACACTTCTCTTACTTTTGTTGCTTTCCCTTTGTTGTTAAATGCAACTTTTTCGTGTATAAAAAAAAAAAAAAAAAAACAAGCATTACAGGATAATAACTAATAAATAACCCAAACTTAACTGGAGTGGTCCCGGACATGGGCTCCTTTAAGCAAAATATTCCCATTCCCACAATTGCATTTGTGGTGGGTGGGGCGGAAACTCTGCCAGCCCTCCTTTTGGCTTTGCTTCCCAACAACACCTTCTCATCCTCTCCCATGAGCTTCAACATTCCGTCAAAAAAAAGCAAAAAAAAAAAAACCTTATGGATGAGCAATGTCGTTTTCCTCTGAATTGCCACGAGAAGACGTGCGCTACTTCCTGCCATTCACAAGCGTGTATGTCACGACGTGCGGTGGCGTAACGGAAGGAACAGCGATGAATTCTCCTCGGGGTGCTTTTCTCGGAATTCTGTCTCCATCCCTGTCCCACGCCTTTTAGCCTTTGAGGACGCCCTTTCTGGAAAGACCCCGAGTCGTCTAAGGGTGCATTCGGACAAGAACGAGCTGGAGGTTTTGTTCACTTTGTGTTTTGGAACAATTTCATGTACAAAATGACTTAAAGTAGTACCAATTTAACCCCCTGTAAATTCATATTCAACTAAGCATGAGTTGTTTGACATGCCATTTGTTGATATCGCAAGACACCGTACACATGATGGGGGGGGGGGAGAATAGTTGCAAATCATCCACTGTGCCACGTACATCCAGTATGGGGTTAGACCCAAATGCAGGACTTTGGGGCAGAGGCATAATGTTCAATGTGGTTTATTCCAGAAACTGGTGTAGCAGTCCGACAAGGCAGAGGTACAGAAGCGGTAAGCTAGGCGGGATCCAAAAGACATGACTCTGAAGCATACTCACTAACTCAACAGGACAGGATCAAACAAAAGGGCACAGTATCGCTGTGATTAGGATTACTCTAATTTGCACGTAGAAGCGGAGAGTCCCACAGGAAGTGAATGCAACTCACTAACACAAGGCAATGAACTGGCAAATGCCAGTGACAAAAACTCCAAGTTAAATGCCTGTCGAATTACAGTCCCCATGTGAAACAGCTGTGACGGGTGACAGGTGTCACCGCCCAGAGCAGCGTCCTGGCCACGCCCCTCTCGGCAGTGGCCAAGCCTTGCTCATGACAAACTGCCACGACTCTGGAAAGTCAACAGTCCACCTCAAATCACGTCGTGGTCGGATGACTCACTTCGATCATCACGTCCCAGCAGGAGAGGAGGGTGGAGAAAGAGAGGAGAAGTGGCAGTAAAACAGGCCAAAATCCCAAAGAGGCAATTTGTACGCTAGGTGTGGTTGAACGCAATATGAGTCTAAAAGTATAAAAATATGCCCATTGAAACATTTCCACAGTAAGGACTGTCAAGATGTGCCCTAGAATGTCGTATCTGTCATGTGACTTTTTATGATGTGCGTGTTGCCCGATGATGCTTTCTTTCCAGATTCTCCTGCAAAGCCACAATTATGAATTTGGCTTTCCCAACCAAAACGTTCCCACGATTCCAGGGAGGAGGGAAGAATGTCGTTAACCCGCTTTTTTGGTCTCGGCCGCAGCGCATCCGGGCATTTGCCTGACAGAGCCGTGCATCGCCGTGGCCAGCGCCGTCATGGGGGCCCTGGACCGCTCGGTGGATCCCTGCCACGACTTCTACGACTATGCCTGCGGGGGCTGGGTAAAGAGCAACCCCCTCCCTGAAGGCAAGTCCCGCTGGGGGCCTTTCAGCACCCTGTGGGAGCACAACATGCTTGTGATGAAGCAACTATTAGGTGAGGCTTCCGAGGCTTTCCACGTCTTTGTTTTTTGTCGTTATTGAAATGTCGTGGTCGATTTTTTTTTTTTTTCCTGTTTTTGTCGCGATTCGAGCAGAGAACACGACGATGAAAGATCTGAGCCAAGCCGAGGAGAAGGCCCAGCGATACTACCGGGCCTGCATGAACGAGTCAAAGATCGAAGAGTTGGGGGCGAAGCCGTTGCAGGAACTTATCACGCAGGTATGAGCGACACCCAAGTCCTCTCAACTTAAGAAATAATCAATATTCAAACTTCATTTATGTAAGCGTAGCACGGTGTGGTGCAGCTGTAGAGGGTTGGCCTGACAGTTCTGAGGTCCCTGGTTCAATCCCGGCCCTGCCTGTGCGGATGTTTGCATGTTCACCCTGTGCCTGTGGAGGTTTTTCTCCGGGGGCGCCGGATTCTTCCCGCATCCCAAAAACATGCAACATTAATTGTTCAATTAATGGTGCCCCACGGTGTAATTTTGAGTGCCCACGTGCCCTGCGATTGGCCGGCGACCAGTTCAGGGTGGAACTGAACTGAAAACTCCTGCCTGAAAATGGCTGGGATCGGGTCCAGCGCTGCCATGATCCTCGTCTTGAAAAATGGACGGATGGATTTATTTTAGCAGTTTAGTTGAAAATGTCAAATTTCCATTGCGATACATAGTTTCACCATGCACATGGTGAAGTCAGTTCTGATTTTGATGAAAGAGCAGTTAGCATCCGCATGGAATCCATTGCACACCACTCCTGTGATAGAAAACAAAATCCCGTTCTTCCGTGTCCTCCAGATGGGAGGATGGGCCCTGACCGGACCCTGGAACAGAGACAACTTCCAGGACGTCCTCCGCGCCGTGTCTGCAAACTACCGCACCTCGCCGTTCTTCACCGTGTATGTCAGTACCGACTCCAAGAACTCCTCCAGTAACATCATCCAGGTGCCGTTCACCTTGTCCGTTCGACCGCTCAGCCTGATTTTCGTGGGACGTTGACGTCTGAGGATGTTTTCTCGTGGCAACGCAGGTGGATCAGTCCAGCCTGGGCCTCCCGTCGCGGGATTACTACCTCAACAAAACGGCCAATGAAAAGGTAAATTCATTTGGTGCATTTGAAACAACCGCAAAACGTTCACTCAAGTCCCCTTAGCTTAATGCCAGCAAACAAATGCAAAATGCCATAGAGAGGCTAACGAATAGCCTCAGTGTCGCAGTTTCAAACACCAAATATTTGAACACAAACGGTGGCCCAAGACATAGACAGTAGTCACATTACTGCAATATTACTGCAGTGTCATGAGGAGCTGAGCTCTTCTGCATGTCTGGTATTTTGTGATACTGCCCCCAGGTGGCCAAGGCGCAAACACCAGAGGGATTAGTGCAATGTCTGTTGAATTGAAGCAAAAAACAAAATGTGCAAATAACTGATGAATTTCTTTAAATGTGGTTTATTTCATGATTGTACATTGTAACAAAGTACAATAATGAGTCGAATATTCTTTGTCAAAACATTGCCATTTTTTTTTTTTCCAGGCCCGAAGGTGTCACTGGCATTTTTATTCATTTCAATCAGGGAAAGACAATTTATGATATAGTTTGGTTTTAGTTTTGCGTTACGAGCGTACTCACTGAAAAAAATAACTCACAACTGACCGACCACTCTATTATGAAATCAATAACTCGCAATCATCAAAACTTGCTACATTTCTATATAAATATGCGTATATGAAATGTTTTTGTACTCTAAATTTGAAGTTTAATTACAAATACGATAGCCAGTACTTTTTAATGTATATATTAATTCTCTAGATAGGCTCCAGCCTGATGAGGATCAGCGTATGGAAAATGGATGAATGAATGGATATTATTTGAATGAAATTTATGGTTTTTTTATATTGTCATCTGTGGAGGGAAAAATGCTGTTAAAAAGTGGGTCAGTCTTGCTTTTTCGTTCTTTGAACCATTTGAAACAATAAATGAGCACAATAAATGTCATTTATATGTCACGTATTGGGCCATAAGTGTCACGTTTTCAGAAAAAAAGAAAAACACAAATCATCAAACGGGGGATGAGCTTGTTTTTGCACGCTTGAGTATTCCCCTGCTAATTTTTTTTTTTTTCTAACCCTGCCCCCGGCATCACACTTTTTGCAGTATCTGACCGCATACCAGAACTTCCTGGTGGAGTTGGGAGTCCTCCTGGGGGGCTCCGAGGAGACGTCTCGGCTGCTCATGGGGGAGATTGTGGACTTTGAAACGGCCCTGGCCAACATCACCGTCCCCGTGGAGGAGAGACGGGACGAGGAGCTCATTTACCACAAGATGGAGGCCAAAGACCTCAAGGTAAGTCCCGGCTCGATACCGGATCGCACGTCGTGGGAACTCGAAACAACTTATGTTCACGCAGACAGCGTGCGCAAAAACAACAACTGGTATTATTGCCCTTGAGTGGTCTTCGTCAAATTCATGCGGAGTGTGTGTTATACGCCGAGATGAACACGCCGGAAGGAGCAGTACAATGCCCATTGAGCGACGGTGATGCCCAAACAGGTTCATTCTCTACATTCCAGTCGTCTCACTCCACCACAAAGATGGAAAGCAGCACTTCCTGAGCATAATTACAGTTTGATGGCACGATGATTTGAAGCTAAACTTGCTAGAATTTGGTTTTCTTTTTGGCTAGTGGTGTCCAAAAGTTGACTTATTGATACAGATATGGTGTGTGTGTGTTAGAATGATTATTTTATCATGCATTTAGTTTCTATCCTCCGTGCCCGAATCGTTCTCTTGGCGAGCGGAGTGCGACCCAGCGACATCTGGAGGGGTGGCGCACCCCCTTGCTGACTCAACACCACCAACGGGCCGTAAATCAGATCTCCAGCAGCTTTATCAGGACGATGCTGCAGCTTTGAAGAAACGTTTGCTTTCGTATTCGTCTTTGTGTCGGTCTTGCCATCTGTTCCACCGTTTGAATTTGTAGCCTTGTGACCTTTTGACCTGAGAAACTAATGAAAAGAGGGCTGATTCAGAAGGTGGTTTGGAGACGCTGCTGGTCAGGCCCAAATCGAAGACCTCTTCTGTCACTTCCTTTGCGTATTCAGTCCAGCGGTTGGGTTTAAACCCGACAGCGTGTTGTACAGTACGTACGCAGGAGCAACGCCTGAATATGGTCAACTTGTGCTTTTTTTTTTTTTTTTTTGCGTAGAGTCTGGCTCCTGCGGTGGACTGGATACCGTACCTCAACGAGGTGTTCGCGCCTGTGTCGCTCACCGAGGCCGAGCCGGTGGTGGTCTACGCCAAGGAGTACCTCCAGAAAGTGTCGGAGCTCATAACAAACACCAATAAAAGGTTTGATTCCGTTCTTTCGTGCGTCATACACAAGCCCTTCCTTTTGATCAAGGACATCATAAAAGAGTCCCAGGTATAAGACAGGTCCCCCAAAAAAGAATGTATGCTGTAAATATTGATTTTTTTTTTTTTTCACCCAGCCCTAACCGTATCTGCTTTGCAGCCTTCTCAACAACTACATGATCATGAAGGTGGTGAGGAAGATGGTCTCCATCTTGGACCAGAGATTTCAGGATGTCGAGCAGCGCTTCCTCGAGGTCATGTACGGAACTAAAAAGGTGAGCGTATTTTGATTTTTCTCCGTCACAGTTTGTTTCTTTTGTTTTCGTTTGAACTCCTCTTTCACCTCACGCCCACATGCAGTTGCGTAAAACTCCCCAGTCCCCACTTTGTGGTGAAAATATGGAGGGCAGAAGTAAGTCGCCGCCTTATCAACGGCGCGAATTGACACGCGCAAAATCGCGCGACGGTTGCCGTGTTGTTGTGCTGCGCTGCAGTATTACACAGGAAATAGCTTGGCCCTCAAGTGGATTGCTGTGTTTTAGAAAGCGGGCCGGCAGAGAAAAGTATGCGAAGCAAGTGCAAGCGACCTTTTAGCGTTTATCAGGGTGAGATCCTGTTTGTTTTGTAAGCCAGTCAAGCTGTAATAACAAAGACAGCGTCTGTGCCTGTGTGTGAGTTTTATGTGGCATTGCAGCTGAGTCCTGTGTTACCACCAAACTCCTTTTGACCCTTGACTGCGTGTATTCATGCAGCTACTTTGGTCCTCATCCTTCCTTTTCATCTGATCCCAACTCTAAATATGTGACGTGCTCCACCAGTGTCCATTTGGGCCCGACGGGGTAATAAATGGATCTCGAGTGGCGTACGCACATGCAGTACTATTTCCTTTTTAAATCTTAAATCATTTTAAACACATGCTCAGGCATTGCTATTATTGTGCGGAGCTTGATGAAGGCATCAATTTTCTTTGCCGCTTATCCTCACCAGGGTCGCAGGGAGTGGTGGAGCCTATCCCAGCTGTCAAGGCGGGGTACACCCTGAACTGGTCGCCAGCCAATCGCAGGGCGCATTTAGACAAACAGCGGCAAAAAACCGGAGTGCCCACCCGGAGAAAAGCCACACAGGCACGGGGAGAACATGCAAACTCCACACAGCCGGGACCGGGATTGAACCCGGGACCTCAGAACTGCGAGGCCGACGCTTTACCAGCTGAGCCGCCATGCCGCCTACATAAATATTTGTTTGTTTAATAATGCAGCGTAGATATTTTCAATCCTGCGACTCGATTAGTCAATAGGATGATCAGTAGAGTAATAGATTTTAGAGCATTGAGTAGCAGCACCCCTACAGCAAAGTGCGCGTACCTTACTTTCCATCCATCCATTTTCTACCGCTTTTCCGGGTCGGCTCGCGGCGGAAGTCGCTTCAGCAGGGATAGCCAGACTTCCCTTTCCCCAGCCACTTCTTCCAGGTCTTCCGAGGCGTTCCCAGGCCAGCCGAGGGACATAGTCTCTCCAGCGTGTCCCCGGGGTCTCAGGCCCGGAACGCCTCACCAGGGAGGCCTCCGGGAGGCATCCGGATCAGATGCCCCAGCCGCCTCATCTGGCTCCTCTCGATGCCTGAGCTTCTCAGCAGTTCTCTAAGGGAGAGCCCGGACACCCTGCGGAGGAAACTCGTTTCAGCCGCTCGTATCCGGGATCTTGTTCGTTCGGTCACGACCCACAGCTCATGCCCGTGGGTCGAGGGGAGGAACGTAGATCGGCTGGTAAATATGTCTGACAAGGCAGGGGAAGAACTCAAATTGTGTGTGTACTCCTCTTCAGGGCTGAGCAGCACCAGACGCTCTGGAATTAGTTGATGTAACAACATGCGTGAATCAAGCCTTTTGTGTTTCCAGTTTGACTGCGGCTTCTGTTTTCACCACCTACGCACACATTAACCTTCAGATGAATGGACAAAAGGACCGAACAAATAAACGTCAGCCATGTTTGATGCAGGCTAATGCGCCGCTGATCAAACGGTGTACCGATATCATATATTGGGGATGATCATTTCAAATGAAGAGCAGCCTTGGCTATATTGCTTTGGATCCCTTTCAGTCACTCACATTTGAAAAAAGTTACGGGTGTGGTCCACCAGTCATGCCTGCGGATATAAAGTTGCTTGTGTGTGTGTTCTGTTTGTAATTATGAGTGTGCCCCTTTAAGAGCGGAGGGGGGCGGTGTCAGGAAGTAAAAGTAGGCTGAGCAGCAAAAAAAGACGTCAGGCTGTGGGGTCACTGCTCTGGATCAGTGATCAAGATGACGCAAATAAGCGACGTCTTTCAATATCTATGTATTTCCACTCTTAACAAAATTTTACGCGCGTGATTTTTCGTGCTCGACTGCAGATTTGCGAGTGCGACGGCGCAAACCACAGTGACTGTGACTGCAGTAATCCCGGACAGCAGACTCGTCACGGAATCCGTTATTTTTTTTCCAATTTCAAGTATCTAAGAATAGCTCCCTTGTCCTCGGCATTTAGCATGGAGGACGTCACACTCATACTCGACATTTTGTGTATTGTGTGAATATGAAGTTGCCTCTTAATCTTTTTTTCATTTCAAACTGTTTCCGGGTGTTTTAAGGCAAGGTCACTGAGCACCTTTGTTCAAAATACACAAAGGATGAAGACGTAAGGTCCGCTTGTCGCACTGCTTGAAATGAGTCGCTTTTGTCTCATGGAAACGAGATTTTCACTGGCGGAGGCAGCACTTCATCAACGCACGTCACTTTGTCTTGTGGACTTTCCATTTTGACTTCCTGCGTCCTACTACTTCTTTGTATCCTACGTAGTCTGTTTTGACATCTGAACCTGAAAATTCTCGTGATTTAAAAAAACAAAACAAAACCCCAATGATCTTCGCCTTCTGCTATTTCAATGTCGCAGAGCTGCACTCCTCGCTGGAAACTGTGCGTCAGCGACACGGACAGCGGGCTGGGATTCGCCCTGGGCGCCATGTTTGTCAAGGCCACTTTCAGCGAGGACAGCAAGGCCATTGTGAGGGAAAACGCTGGCCCGGCGTGAAACGACTCGCTTCTCACCGTGCCGTTTTTGTCCGCTCCGCAGGCCGAGAACATGGTCGGGGAGATCAAAAGCGCGTTTGAGGACGGCCTGAAGTACGTGAGCTGGATGGACGTGGACACGAAAAAGGCCGCGAAAGAGAAGGTGCGAGGGCGAAAAATGCAAACTGTTGTGGGTATAGGTGACATTTAAAATGAATTGGATTTTTAACAGGCAGATGCAATTTACAACATGGTGGGCTACCCGGAGTTCATTATGAACACCACAAGGCTGGACAAAGTATTCAACGATGTAAGTCGACGTGATGGCATTAAAGCCAATCGCGCCTCATCAATACAACCAAACTCTTTTCTCTTAGTTCGAGGTGGTGCCGGATCTGTACTTCCAGAACGTCATGCAGTACTACAACTTCTCCGCCAGAGTGACAGCCGACCAGTTGAGAAAAATTCCGAACAGAAACCAGTGAGTGGCTCTACTTTCTGAATCGTGTACGCAGTCGGGAGAGCGCTTGAACAACAACCGCAGATGTAAAAAAAAAAAAAAGTGCCGAACATGAAATCAAACGTAAAACAAAAATAATGCGAAGAACCGGGTGGCACGGTGGATCAGCTGGTAAAGCGTCGGCCTCACAGTTCTGCGATTGGTCCGGGCAGCGTGGGATCGATTCCCGCTCAGTGATGGTGTCGACTGACTGGCGACCAGTTCAGGGTGTAGTCCGCATTTCGCCCAAAGCTAGCTGGGATAGGCTCCGGCTTTCCTGCAACCCTTGTGAGGACAAGCGGCTTGGATCATGACATGACATGACTTGAGCTGTGAGTTGATCGACAGGTGTGAGGAGCACACATGCAGAAGGGACGGTTTGTCACAGAGGATAAGGAAAATAGGCCTGTCAGCATTGTGATATTGTCTGTCAACGTGTGTTGCTCCACCGTTTGTCGAAATAGCAGCTGCATGAAGTTTCATAACACCAAGACTCGTTTTGCTATGTGTTTGCACGTCAGTGGCATTTTATGTTATTTGTTGGAATGAAATTTAAGGCAAAAGTATTTTAAATAGATACTATTTCATTCTCTTTATTTTGCGTTGTTTAACTAGGACGGTCAATATAGTTTGAAGCTTGTTTTTTGAAGAATTATTCACAATCTGCAAAACTGCTGCGGATTGTAAAGTGCGTTGCGTTGCGTTCACTGGCACGATAGAAGGTTCGTATCTCAAGTCAAAGCAAAAATTGGCCCTCAGGGCAGCGCGTATCTAAAAAAGAAACAAAAGTTGGGCTCACTCGTATGTATCCCAAGACATGTCACTAAATGCATATTTTTGTCGCAGGTGGAGCATGACCCCCCCAACGGTGAATGCATATTACAACCCCACCAAGAACGAGATGGTTTTGCCGGCGGGAATCCTCCAAATCCCGTTCTACAGCCGCCACTGGCCCAAGTGAGTCTTGACTTGGAAGTCGCGCCACTTGCATGGGAATAACGACATCAAATCTAAAGTTCCTTTTCCTGCTCTGCGATAATAATGCGACTTTTTTGTTTTATTTGGGATGTTGCAGGGCTCTTAACTTTGGTGGAATCGGGGTCGTCATGGGGCACGAACTGACTCACGCTTTTGATGACCAAGGTTGGCAATCATTTGTCTTTTAACACTTCAACATAAAAATACATCAAATATCGTAATGCTCTGAATATTTTATTTTACTGTTCACCTTTTTTTTTTTCGGACCCAACCTTTCTTTTTTCGCTAAAAAATGTACCTATTCACGTTCTTTAATTCTTTTGATATCACCCTAAAATACCACAAGAGTGCGCCAAAACCCTGGATAATTAATGTCGAAAGAATTATGTTGAAATGATACATTTTGACTCTATTTCAAGTCTTTGTATAGTGGAGCTGTTTAGCCTGGGTTGTTAGCAGCAATTTTGATGTATCTTGTGTATGTTTTCGCTCTGCTGCAAGTAAATTATCTCAAAAGATTAGATTTATTATTTTTCAAATGGGGGGCAGCAATTGCAAGTTTTTGCTTTGCAGCAGGACTTGGTCCCCGTCGCGAGGGATCGCTGCGAAGGCCACATTTGAACATATGTAGGAAATATGACGGAAATATTGTGATGCAAAAAAAAAAAAAAAAAAAAGGGAGGGAATACGACAAAGACGGCAACCTGCGCTCTTGGTGGAAGAACTCGTCTGTGGAGGCCTTCAAGAAGCAGACGCAGTGCATGGTGGAGCAGTACGGCAACTACAGCGTCAACCGGGAGCCCCTCAACGGTCGCCACACGCTGGGAGAGAACATCGCCGACAACGGCGGGCTCAAGGCCGCCTACGAGGTGAACAAGGCGCACACGTTGAAGCACTCGAGTACCGTTTGAAGTCTGTTACTGAGCTTTCGGTACGTCCGGCTCGTGTAACGTGATGGTGTCGTCGTCCCCCCCCCCCCCCCCCCTCTCCTCTTGCAAGGCTTACGTGAATTGGGTCGCAAAGAACGGTGAGGAAGCCACGCTGCCAGCCCTGGGAATGACCAACCGCCAGCTCTTTTTTGTGGGATTTGCACAGGTGCGTGTCAAGCGTGTGCATGTCCACCTCTGTATTTTGCGTTTGCATCATCGCTACACGAATAAGGGGACGCAGATACCTGATAAATGGCCCGAATTAGAGCACCCCCAGCCCCATTCTTCCCATTCTTATTCCAACATTCTCTGGCTACTCAGTACACTCTTAAGTACTCCATCCATCCGTTTTCCATTTGTGCTTGTCCTCATTAGGATCGCTGTTGACTTTGGACAAAAGAAATATTGCACACTCTGCCAGTCGTAGGAATTGGTCCAATTTGCTTGTTGTAACTCTGGAAATGAACTGAAAAGCTCTTTGTTGCTGTTGTTGTTTTTTTTCGTTTTGTTTTTTTTTTTTAAACTCGAAATCTGATGTTAGAACTCCTGAAAAAGCTCTCAAACTCCTCATTTGAATAACAAGACTGAAAGTAACAGGAAGTAGTTTTTCCCCAATAATTAGCAAATACAGGAACTACAATAGCGGTGGCACGGTGGTAAAGCGTTGCCCTAACAGTTCTGAGGTCCCGGGTTCAATCCCTGACCCTCCTGTGTGGAGTTTGCATGTTCTCCCAGTACCTGCGTGGGTTTTCTCCGGGTGGGCACTCCGGTTTCCTCCCACATCCCAAAAACATGCAACATTAATTGGACACTTTAAATTGCCCGTAGGTCTGCTTGTGAGTGCGGCTGTTTGTCTGCATGTGCCCTGCGATTGGCCGGCGACCAGTTCAGGGTGTGGCCTCCTGCCCGTTGACAGCTGGGGTAGGCTCCAACACTCCCCGCGACCCTTGTGAGGATAAGCAGCTAATGAAAATGGACTGATGATCTATAATGGCGTTTATGTTGACACCAATCACCTTACAGTCATTCAACAACAACAAAACGTGGCCATACAAAACATTTGAGTCGCAGTACCAAGCCAAGATTTTAAGTCATCGTTGAAATATCATTTAATATACACAAAAAAATAAATAAGTCAACTTCTTTTGGGCCTTTCCATGGCCTCCAAACAATTTGAACGATGCAAAGTTCTTGTGGAATATTCCACATTTTGCACAGGTTGGAAACACCACTGAGTGACAAACATCTGGGACATGACTAAAGTTGAGCGGCTCAGAAAATGCACGGATTTTTTTTTTTTTTTTTTTTTTGTAGTATTCAAAAGAATTTGAGGAATTGTATTGATTACATAAATATCCATTCAGATGCATGTGCAGGCCATGCTGCTTTTACACTCGTGTTGGACTTGAAAAGTTACAATGTGTACAATACACTGTCCACTTCGGGCGATTGGGCTTTCGTGTGAAAACTTTCAGGATGAACGGAAAATGCACCCACCACTTTGCCTTTCCTTTACCCTCCCAGTCTCTCTTTTGTAACCTTGAGATAAGACCATAAAGTCAGCGGCCACTTCCCTCGGAGAACAGACAGGATGGAAGGAAACGGCCGGCGAGCTCACGCAGTCGTCAGCGGGTTTACAAGCGAGGGCCCCGAAGCGTCGCAGCTGACGAGTGAGACTTCTTTTTTTCCCCCCTTACCAGGTGTGGTGCTCCGTCAGGACGCCCGAGAGTTCGCACGAGGGCGTCATCACCGACCCGCACAGCCCGTCCAGGTTCCGAGTCATCGGGACCGTCTCCAACTCGCACGAGTTCTCCGAGCACTTTGGCTGCAAAGCCGGCGCGCCCATGAACCCCAAACACAAGTGTGAGCTGTGGTAAGGCCTCGCAGTGGACTGGAAGAACCGAGAAGAACCTCTCAATCCGCGTCGGCCTACGTCACGAACAAATGTGCCTGCTTTGTGTGGACGATGGCATCTCCAACACACTTTTCTGGACTTTAAAGAAGACGTTTTATGCATTTTTGTTTCCCCACCGCAAGTCACAACCGTTCCCCAAGTGTCTTAATAACATGTCTGTGACGTGCTTCTAGAAAAATACCCCAAGGATCAAAAGTTCTAGACACTCGACACGCGTTTTCTTGTCTTGCTGAAATTCGCCCATTTTCAGGGGCCGGCCGTGCCCATGCCAGCGACCGACACATATTCTGTACTGCTGGTTGACGTTACCATGGCAACCGAATATAGCCATAGGGGATTTTTGCATTCTTCTACTTGAGGGACGAGCGTGTAAGGAAGAAGAAAAAGTATTATCACTCATGGAGGCAGCACTTTATATACACTATACTGTGTGCATGCGGAGCATCAAAAACCCAAATAGCCCAACACCGCCATCGCATTGACAAAATTGATATGCGACATTTATCGGACGCAAACACTAATCTGCCCATTTGACACGATTCATTGCAGGTCTGCTCTGATTTTGACTTTGACGTAATAGCGGGGGCGTCACAGCCACGAGGGATGTGGCTGTTGCCGCATGGTAGAGTTGCAGGAGTGTTCGAGAACTTCACTCCGCCTAGCTGCCAATGTCACGCATCAAAAAAATTATTGTGACCGTGGTTATTACATAAATCGGCCCGTGACAGTTTGCGTTTATTGGCTTTGTACACAAGCCAATAAAAAAGGCAGTTTCCCATGACACGTTCCTTTTTTAGGACTGCTGAGCTATAAATGTGCATTTTTTTTTTTTTTTTGAACACTGGAAGTATATCTTTTCAAGTTGAGAGAACAACTTTCTAAAATGTCGGAATGACACACACTGAGCTGCTTTTTTTTTTTTTTGCGCCTGGTTTCCCAAACTTTCGGTTCCCTCCGATGTTAACCATCTGGCGCCGATTGCCACAGCATAGACACGAACACACATGAATGTACTACGATAACCCTAAACTAGTGAGCCCTTGACAAGAAATGGGGTGATCAATGCTCAGTAAACCAAGTCTGGGAAACCCCTCTCTACAGAGCTCGTGCACGCGACGTCACCATTTTCACGGCGCCATATTGCCGGTCAAACAGAGCTGCTCGAACCGGAGCAGAATATTCACAATGCCCCGAGACCCGTTGTGCTGTTGGTTGTCACAACAGACGAGACAGATATTCAAAGAGATCATTCAATGGAATACCAGCTAAAAAGACCAGAAAATATCGATGGATTTCGGCAATTAAACATGATGCATGGTGCCCAACCAATATACACACACGCCTGTGTAGCGATCGCGTCATTTCAGGTAGGAATTCTTCTTCTCAATCTCAAGTTACCAAAAAGTATTTATAATGCAAATTTGGCTCATTTGAGAACAATGCATCCCCCCCAAAAAAAACAAAAAAACGACAGGGAGTCGTCAACAACGTGCAGGAAGCGTGTTGCAGCCACACATTAATCTTCAGTAAAGTTCTCCCCGACAGACTTTTTTTTTTTTTTCTAAGATGCATTGTTCTCAAATGAATCCAATGCGTATTTAAAAAAAGAAAATAAACCGTCGGTCACTCAAGAGGTTTATGTAGGTTAACGTGCGGGTGCAACACGCTTCCGCTTATGGGGGCTGAAGCCTATCCCAGCGGTTTATTTTGTTTTTTTTAAATACGCATTGGACTCATTGGAGAACAATGCATATTTTCAAGAAAAAAAATGTCCGTCACGGACAGGTTCACCGAATTTTAATGTGTGGCCGCAACACACTTCCGCTCCATCACTACGTGGGATTTGTTCCTGATTGAGAACAGATCCAGCAACGAAGTATTTGTATGCGTCCAGACTTTTATATGCTTTTGAACTTTTCCGTGTAAATCTCGACGACTTACTCATGTGTAGATCCAGTTGTCCAAGACAAGCGGAATCCAATTTCTTATTGGTGAAAACATCGACTTTGGCATTAAATACGGGTCCTCTATGGCGAGTTTATCTAATTTTTCCACGTACCTTCGTTTATTGTCACCTTCTAAATGTCCAATTGTATCGGACAAGACTCTGGGCGTCGTGCTATCAGACATATTTTGTGTTGTCTCCAACCGACTTAGCGTTGAACAATACTTTGTTAGACCGGCAATATGGCGACGTAAACAAGTTACGTGATTTTATGACATAGGTGCACGAGCTCTATACTGTACTTTATTCACTTCTACAGTGGTGCCTTGAGATATGAGCGACCCGAGATACGCGTTTGTCCTTTTTTTTTTTTTTTTTTTAAACTTTCAAGTGGATACTCAAAACGTCAGCGCTGCATGGTGACAGTCATCTCATTTCAACTCGATTCTAAACAAGGAGCAATTCGGAAAATAGTGAAAGTCTTCAAGATGTTAATTAGCACTCCTGGCTGGTTTACGGTTAAACTAAACATTAAGAATTACACATCGTGGATTTTAAAGAAAAGCACATAGCTTTCCCTTAAAAAAGTTAGCTTAATGGTAACAAACAATGCAAAACGCCATGCTATGCTATGCTATGCTAACAGTTACCAACCATTGTCACGCTTTCAGAAGCAATGAATAAATACAAACGGTGGAGCAACACGTGTAGATAGATAATATATCAGTACTACAGGCATATATTCTTATTTTGTCTACAAAAGATGACTAATATTGGAGCATCCTACCGAGTCACCTAGTAGAAGTACTTCTCCTTTTCATTTGTGTCTACATGACTATACCGCTTTCCAGTGGCTGAGGTGGGCACAATGAAGTGGACTGAACAAACAGTTTGGTTCTTATATTCTGCTTAACTATGTTATTGTATTCCTTTTTCATGAAGTACGATTTTAAAAAGTGCGGGTTTTCCTCATAAAAAAATTGGGGGGGGGGGGGCTAAAACTGAACAATGGCATTTCCATTCATTTCAGTGGGGATAGATTATTTGAGATATGGGTGTTTTGAGTTGTGAGCGTGGTCATGGAACAAATTTAACTTGTATCTGAAGGCACCACTATGTTTTATTTATGTCACATTTTCCGATAATCCTCAGTCGGGGACCAGTGTATATTTTTTAAACTTTTATTTTGGGCCTGTTGAAACATGAAAGTCCACTTCGAGAGGATTCAAAAGCCATATACAGAATTAATAGAATGTATAATACAAATATTGCGTGGAGAGCTGCACTGTCCGGGAGGGTTGGGGGTAGTACAACATCGTGAGGCTGTCATAAATTTTATCAGGAGAATGTTAAGATGAATTGTTGTATTTTGTGACAAAGCCAATTTTGGACTGATATGAACGCCTACGGGGAAAAAAACCAAGAATGGCACTCTCAACCAAAACAGACCAACTTTACCACTTCTGATTTTATGTGTAAAACTATTTTGCTTAATAAAATGATCATAAAACACATTTTTTTTCCCCCATTTCTCTTTTTCATCCATTTTCTGTACGCTATTTTGTCATTTCTAGAGATGGCGAATAAACACATTTCATTTGTTGTCTTACTAGCTGAAGTCAAATCAGACAAAACCGCTCCTGTTTCAGGTCAGCCAGGATCACCAAAATATATTTAGTTAAATGCCACAATAACAGGAGATTTTTATTTACTCATCTTTGTGGTCAAAAGTTTACATACATAAAAAGTACAACGTCCTTAAAGAATACGGGGAAGCCCAAATGATGAGGTCATGACTTTAGAAGCTCCTGATAGGTTAACGGACAACCTGTGCTAATTGACGGCACACCTGGGGATCTAATCAGAGCCACACCTCAGACACCTTCTTTGTTTGAAATCATGGAAAAATCTCAAGAATCCAGACAGGAAATAAGAGAAAGAATCATGGAGCTCCAACATGCCTGGCTAATCCTTGGGTGCAATTTCCATAATGCTTGAAGCTCCCATGTATGCGCAAGTATAAACATGGGAATGTCCAGCCATCACACCGCTCAGGAAGGAGACGGGCCCTGTGTCCCGGAGATGCAAGTGTTTTGGTCCGGAACCTGCAAATCAACCCCAGAACCAAAGTTAAAGATGATGAGAAAATGCTGAATGAAGCTGGTAAGAAAGTGTCATTAACTACCGTGAAACAAGTCCTGCACAGGGCTGGACTGAAAGGCCACTCACCGAGAACGAAACAATTTCTCCTAAAAAAAAAAAAAATATATATATATATATATATATATATAAAATAAATAACAGACATGACAGTTTGCAAAAAGACACCAAGATTCTGGAGACATGTCCCGTGGACTTATGAATCTAAAATGGAACCGTTTGGCCATCATGACCAATGTTACATCTGCGAGGAAAAAGTGGGAGGTTTATAGACTTGAGAACGCCGCTACAACTGTGAAGCAGCATCATGTTGTGGGGCTGTTTTTTGGACCTCTTCATAACATCGACGGCATCCTGAAGAAAGAACATTACCTGGCCACGACATCAGCCAGGAATCAAAAACCTGGGCGTAAACGGGTTTTTCCGAATGGACGGTGACCCGGAGGATTCTGCCAAAATGGTTCCAAAGTGGCTTGAGGGCCATCACAAAGCTCTGATGTGACTACCATTTGAAAATTTGTGACAAGATCTGGAAAAACTCAGTCCCAGCAGTTCTGTCAGGAGGACTGGGCCAGGATTCCAGCAGAGTACTGTCAGAAGCTTGCGGAAGGTGACCCAAAGCGTTTCACCCAAGTCCTGCACTTCAAAGGAATAATAAGGAAATGTACGTAGAGTTTTTGAAAATAATATTAACATCCTCAAAGAAATTCTCTCTCTCATTAATCTGGCATTTAACAAAATGAAATAATTTTGGTGATCCTGACTGACCCAAAACAGCAGAGATTTGAGTTCAGACGGTGAGATAAAAACTGAAATGTGTGTTTTTGCACAATGCATTTAAACTTCTGGCTTCAACTCTATTTTCAAAATGAATCGTGTATTATTTCACTCTGTTTGAGCATTATGAGTTTGAGTATTGTATGAATATGTACTCATAGTATGAGTTTCACGTTTTTGACTTGAAGTACCGAACCGAACTAAACTTAGCTTTGACTTGACAGTATTGTAATGTACTGTACCGGTCTGGATACAATATTTTGTCATTCACCTGTTCCAAAACTGACCGGTCGAGAAGATGCCAAGGACGACTAAAGACGATAGGTGGCGCTGCGCGCGCACAAGTCCTGAAAGGAGCCGTTGAGCAGGACCTTCAATTACTGTAAATACAGTACTGTGGTTAGAAATTGAAAATATGCCGCGGGAATTATCTGTATAACTGGTTAAAATTGTACAACGTTGTGTGTTTTTATTGTACATTTGCGGCGCGTTGGTCACATCGTGAGGCGTGTCCAAGGTTTTGCACGCTCTCGGTCGATTAGCCGAGTGTTTCCGTAATTGGCCGAGAATTGCCGAATCATCTGTCCTACCCGGACTGCTGGAGAAGCGGCAGGCAGCTGCGCCATGTTGGCCGACACTCTCACGTATGTGAGGGCAAAAAATGAGAGAAAACACACCTGACGAGCAGCGCTGCTAAAATCCCCTTCCCGTGCGGGAGGTTAAAGACCTCGCGGCTCATCTTTTTCCATTCCCCCCCCCCCCCCTCACTTCTTGTGGAAAAGAAGCGAAACCGGTGGGGGGGCCGGGGATCCGCAGAGGCTCCGGACGGGCTCGGGAGGCTGAAGCTCTCCCCGCCGTCCCGATGAACAGCATCGCTGATCCGCGTCGCGACGTTCCATGACAAAAAAAAGAAGGACCCGTGTCGCTATTTTAGCTTAGTCGTCCCGCTTCTCTTGGGGAGGGGGGCTCGGGGCCTGCTTTGCCTCCATGTGTGCGAGCTAAAACGACTGTCGTTTCTCCAATTCTTTTTTTTTTTTTTTTTTTTTTTTTGCGCTAATTTCTTTCTAACGTGTTAGGTTTCTTTTTTTTTTGGTTTTGGTTTGTTCTTTTTTTTTTGGTTTTGTTTTCCTGACGATGAGTTTACCACCGAAAGTAGTCCCGAAGCCCGCCACCGTCGCCGCAAGCGGACCTGGAAGCGGCCCGTCTCCGTCGAGCCAACTGCGGGCTACCCTGACCTCCGTGTCGCTGCCGCCGGGAGCCCCAGCAGTCCCCCAGCCCGGAGCCGTACCGCCACCTCAGTATCCTTTTTGACCCGCACGGTAACACGTATATGTGATTTATCAACACCCATTTCTTCCCGTTTGATTTTTGGCCCAGGAGTTGGACTTTTTATTAGTGATAGTGGAGAGGCTGGATGTGGTTGTGGGAAGGGAGGTGGACAATTAGCTCGGATGCTAAGTGCGCTAACGCTAGCCGGTTTTCGAACGCTACCCGCCGGGATTGTTTGTTTTTTGAGGGGGGAGTTTGGGCACCCTTCACAACGCCACACCCAAAGTCGAACTAAAACTCGCATAAATGGTTTGTATATCGGGGTCTACTAAAGTGTCACAGCGGGCTGACATTGTGGGTTAAAGCCAGGCTTTCACGGTTCTTGACACCAGTTACCGGCGCCCGGCTTTGTTCGCTTACGTTCGGCGGCTTGAAATTAGCCTGGCAGCTAACGACATCATCCATAAGTGTGCTCATGGTAGCCCCAAAATGAGGCCCGGTTTTATTTGCACTCTTGACAGGCCTGTGAGATGTAGTCAGGACGATAAACCCATAGTTGTCAAGTTTTTGGTTTTGGGGTGGATCCAGCAGTTTGGTTTTTTTTTTTTTTTTTTTTTCGTGACTCGAGGCAAAGGTGGTACTGATTGGGTAAATTTTCTACGAAATACAGTACATAATATTAGCATCGCTAAACTTGTCTCCTAGCTTGACCTCTACAATGCCACGAGTCGTTAATTGATTTGAGAACCATTGGCTTCAGTACCAACCAAACCACAAGAAAGAGGACTTGATAACATGTTTTGCGAAATGGCTCACGCCTCTGTAAAGCATTAACATCCAGAACACGGTGCGATGCCAAATGCCTCTGCTGGCCTATTTACCGTCACCTGCGTTTGTCGGAAGGTGTTCACACCGATGACAGACTAGCCTACTTTCGAGTGGAGTGAAGTCACTGCACTTATGTCATCTCCTGTTACAAGTACAGCAAGGTGTCAGTGCGAGGCGGTGGCCGCTCTCCCATTTCTGCCCAGTCAGTCAGTGGCCCAAAGATGTTTTTTGGCTGGATTTGAAAGTCCAAGCGTCTTACGGTATTCAGAATAGACGATTCTTTTGGCTGCCTAGTTACATGTACACTTATAAGTGATTCATCTGACCTCATGAAATAAGCCACATGGGCAGACGCACAAATTGCATGTCAATAATTATAAATGTTAACATTGGAAAACACAGAAGTAAACAATGTCAGATTGAAACGATTACTTGTTGTTTTTCATGTGATTGTTTTATAGTCTACAAGTGTTTTTGATCCAACTACTTGCTGTAATTATGCTTTTACTACTGCTTCAGTGTACATTACTGATAGACTCCATTCATCCTTTTTCCAATCCGCTTATCCTCGCAAGGTTCACCGCTACAGTGCTTTACAATTTATATAGACGGGTTAGCGTAACCAGACTAGCAGCATAACTCATAAATCGAGGACGCTTGATTCATTTCAGTGATGTCAAGCTTGCATTGAGGGGGTATTGAGCTCGTGCACCTACATCATAAAATCACGTGACTTTTCTTTACGTCGCCATATTGCTGGTCAAGCTAAGCATTGCTCAGGGCTAAGTCGATCAAAGACGACATGGAAATACGTCTCGTAGCACAACGCCAGAGTCTTGTCCGATACCGTCGGACATTTAGAAGGTGAAAATAAACAACGGTATGGGGAAAAATGAGATAAACTCTACATAGAGGACCCATATTTAATGCAGAAATCTATGTTTTCCCCGATTAAAAAATTTGACTGTTAATTCGCTTCCACTTGTCTTGGACAATTGGATCTGGTGAGTAAGTCGTCGAGATTTACAAGGAAGAGTTTGAAGCATATAAAAGTCTGGACGCATACGAATACTTTGTTGCCGGATCTGTTCTCAATCAAGAATAAATCCCGCGTAGTGACGGTTTTGACGGCTTGTGAATGCGAAGTGTGTTCGACGATACGTTAAACTTCGCTGGAATCCATCGGTCTTTTCAGATAGTATTCAGTACAAATACCAAGATTTCACAAATTACCCCTGGTTTTACACAAACTCACATTCATGAACTATGACTGAAAAAAAAAAAAAAAAGAGGACGGATTCGTCACTGGAATGTACATGGAAGCGATTGCGGCCACACTCAACCTCTGTAAACCTCTGCGACAGTGTTTTTTTTTTTTTTTTTTTTATACGCATTGTTCTCAAGACAATTTGGTATTATAAATGCTTCTTGGTAATTTGAGATAATAATAATTCCTACCTAAAATGAAGCGATCGCTACGCAGTCGTTGATATTTGGTTGGGCACCATCCGTCACGTTTAATTGCCGAAATCCATCCATCTTTTCTGGTCTTTCCAGCTGGTATTCCATAGAATGATCTCTTTGAAGATCCGTCTCGTCTGTTGTGACAACCAACAGCCCGACAAGTTTCGGGCATTGGGAATATTCTGCTCCGGTTCAATGTCCCCCACAATGTCGAGCAGCTGTTTTTGACCAACAAGATGGCGCCGTGAAAATGGTGACGTCACGTGCACGAGCTCTTTACCCGAACTGTACGCTTGCGCTGCACTGGCAGGTATCCGATCTATATCGGATTGTTATTGTCACTTGAAGGAGGCCTTCTCATCTGAAAATATCCCATGACATCCGCTTTCCCCTCGTTTTATGCTTTTATGATGGCTATCTCAATTGTGGCACTTGAGAAAAAAAACAAAAACATAATTGTCACGTGAACCACAACCACATGAATCCATTACTAGAAATTCAGTAGTTTAGGCTTTGCGTTGACACGACAAGCCTCAAACATGTAGTTCCATACGTGGAGAACATGCACGTGCATGTTGAGGCCACGTCCACTTGTACATGGATGTTCCCAAAAAAGGGGAAACAACTTCTATCAAATTCATAGTAAAAAAAGAATAGGGTTTAACACGCAAAATAAATGTTTGCGCTCAAGGGGATTTTGGCCAATCAGAGGCCTGAAAGACCAAAACGACAAACAGAATAAAGATCAATTGGCGTGTGCGCGTCTCAGGCCTCAAGACGGTGAGACGCCGTTTATTTATGTGGGAATAATATTTAAAACATCCATTCATTCATTTTCTATTGTGCCTGTCGTCATTAGGGTCAAGGGTGAAATGGAGCCTATCCCACCTGACTTTGTGCGAGAAAAGCAGGGTATAGACAGGACCTGGACTGGTCATCATCCAGTCACTGTTTTAAAACACTGCTGGCTTATAGTGGAGACAAAATTAATATATATTTGGATTGCTTACGCGTGTCACTGAACCAGATGTAATCCAAATTTCAATGAATGAAAATGCCTATTTCAATTGAAACAAGTAAGACTGCAATGATTCCTTGTATAATTCGCTTCCGCAAAAGGCTGCAGCAGGTTCTCTGTCTCGAAACTTTGCAGGGATCATTTTTCCACACAGATGCATGATAATTGAGATTTATGTACCACTCTCTACAGAAATGAGTCAGGGTAATGGAACTGAGCCAGTTCGTAAAAGATAATAAACAAAGTTTGAGATCAGTTGACACTTAACAAGGAACGCAAAGGGCAATCTACTGTCTACTGTACAAAAGTGCATCTACAATCGCCAGCACAAGGTAATGTATTCATGTCGGCGAATTCAATGTATTCCACCATCGCTAGTTAGAATGTTGTCAAGGGCACAAAGCTGCCAGTTGGCTTTCAATCATTTTATTAAACAAATGGTTAGAAAAGAAACATGTAATAAGCACATACGCGAGCTAATGATGGCCAGCGTTCACGCATGACCCTGTTGCCAGCCAATTAGCTGTACACTTTCATTTACTGGCGCCCATGTCACTCACCGAGGAAAGCCCCGTCTTTAAAAACATTCACACTCAGTCACAGATATAGTACTATAAAAGGTAAGGATGAACAAAAAAAAAAATACATGCACCTCACAATAAGTTAATCAACGGGATAAGTATTAGATATACCGTAATTTCCGGCTTACAGAGCGCACCCGCTTATAAAGCCCACCCAGTACATCTGTAAAGGAAATACAATTTACATACATAGGCCGCACCTGCGTAAAAGCTGCAAGTGCCCACATTGAAACAAACACGAGATATTTGCTCATAGAGATGGTACACAGAGTTTTCAAAGTTTTAATACCTTAGCTTAGCTTAACATAGCAACAACACGGTAGCACGAACAGGGCTGTTTAAAAAAAAGATACCGGTTTAAAAAAAAAAAAAAAAACAGCCATGGCAACTACACAATAGCAACACTAACAGGCCCGGTTAAGAGGAAAAAAAAAAATATATATATATATATATATACCAGTAAAAATCACAGAGACACAGCAGCTAGACACTAACGGGGCCAGTTAAAAAAAAAAAAAAAAAAAACATACCGGTAAAAATCACCGAGACACAGCAGCAAGACGCTAGCGCGGTGCTAACAGGGCCGGTTAAAAAAAAAAAAAAAACATACTGGTGAAAATCACTGAGACACAGCAGCAAGACACCAACGCTAGCGCGGTGCTAACAGGGCCGGTTAAAAAAAAAACAGACCAGTAAAAATCACTGAGACACAGCAACACGCTAGCACAATGCTAACGCTAGCGCAGCTCTAGAAGAGCCGGTTAAAAAAAAAAAAACATACCGGTAAAAGTCACTTCCTCACCACATTGATTCCACTGGTCTCAGTCTTACCTTTTCCGCTCGAGTGCCCCCTTGCGGTCGTTAGAAAAAAATGCACAAATTAGCTGCATCACCGCATAAGCCGCAGGGTAGAAAGCGTGTGAAAAAAGTCGCGGCTGATAGGCCGGAAATTAACGGCACTCTATTCTAAAATTGTTTGATACCTGAAGTGCAAGACACGAGCAAAATAAGTCTTTGCTGTTGACACAAACACAGAATATCCTGAAAAGAAACGTTGGAAAGACCAAGCTGGAGCAAAATCCTCCAGTTTCTTGTGGCATCGCCAACTAGTGGCTTGGCATGCATATTGCAGATCTGTGTAAGCACGGATCATTTTGAAACCATCCAAAACGTTTGGCTTACACTTGGATGTCTTAATGATGAGTGCTTGTTTGTAAGCAGGTCCTGGCTTTTAGTGCTTTGAAGGTTACATTTAACAGAACGCAGAGGTTGGTTGTCTGCTAAGCGTGCAGTATCCTTGTTTGACTCCTGACTGTTGAATTTGGTTAACCTACTTTCCACTGCGTGGCTGTAAATGTTTATCATTGGGGTGTAGAACTTCAGGCGTTCATAACGAGTTGAACGTAAGTGGAATAAATGTAAATGTATGGCTAGTTGAGATTGCCGCTGCAGTGATTTACACCGTGACTTTTGGCTTAACTCAGCTGACTTTGTGTGTGTCCTGTGACTGTTGACGGTCTGATTCACCTGTCATTGATTGATAGGCTTTTCTACTTTAAAGCATTCCTCCTCTAGCTAACAAAGTAAGATCTTTCGGTACCAACGTTGCAGTTGCAGCTCTCCTCATCATTTGTTTCATGACGAATGACTTGTGAGACACACAACACAGATACAAAATTCAACACAACTAGTAGCGCAAGATTCCTAATTTGCTATTGTTCCGTTACACGTGAGCTCGCAGTCACACAATCGGTAGCTCGTGCTGCTCGTTTTGTTACTTATGAACATATAGTTTGGTAATGGCGCTTTCATAAAATACTTTTAGTTTAGAAGTAGGCTTCACACGGGGGAGGATTTCTGGGGCCGATCAGCGAGTTTAAAAAAAAAAAAACAACCCAAAAGATCACCGACCCGATCACAAATTGGAGCAATGTGTCTGAGTATCTTCAAATGTATCTTGTCAGGTCAAACCAACATCACCACATGACAGAAATAATGGGTGCTAACTTACTGTAATTAAATTAAGTCATTCATTAATTAAATTCACAAAGTTATTGTAATTTAATGACTTTGCACACAAACTACAACAGGACGCCGTTACAACCGTTCGTGCTACCACTAGCTTGCTCGGCTTCATTGCGTTTTGTTGCCTGCTTGTGAGCCGTATTGGATTAAAAAAAAAAATATGCAAACACAACTCGGGCAATGCGGTCGTCTGACATGGTGCAGTCGTGAAAGGTACCGATCTGGCCGATATGATCGGTGTATTTAGAACTCTGGTTTTCAAAGCATGCTATGAGTATCATTAGTAGTATGCGGGGTGATAAACAAAACACAGAATTAAATGCTTAGACTGTGAATAATGTTACAGTAGCTTAATTTTCACGATTATTTTTAATCCTTTATGTTGGTGCAGTATACGATCTGTTCCAGCACCCCAAAAAAAACAGTACCATTTCTATGCTGTGTATTTTACAAAACCCAAACACAAAATTTTGGAATAAGTAGGGGTAAACTGCCCGAAAAAGAAAAATTGAAAATAAAAATAGTAAAATGGGTGAATCCGCTTGCATGCGGCTTCCACTGTTGAATACATTCCTCCTGTCAACGTGTTCGTGTAAATGCACGTTTCTTATCGGATAGTTTTGATCTGATGATAAAAATGTCTCTGAAGGCCCTTTTCTGCACCAGTCCAACATCCAAACGTCCCCTTTCGTCTAAACTCATCTAAAGCGCCTCATAGACTGAACATTGCGTCTGCCCGAGGGATCGTCAGTTCCCACTCGCTGGGATGTTAACTCTCATGGAACGACAGGATGGTGTGCTGCCTGAAAGTGTGTGCGTGTGTGTGTGCGCGATTGCTGTTCCTGTTCCTGGTCGTCAGAGGAACGCCGGGCACATGCGCGCAAGCTCAGACAATGGCGCCGCTGCTTAGCATTCAGCGCGAGGGGCCAAGGTGGCGCTTCCCACCATCTGCCAACAAAGGCCCAGGTCAGCCAGCCTTGCTTGAGACGCGCCCCCCCCCCACCCCCCCTCTCCTTTTTTTTCATTCCAACTCACCTCACTCCGCTGCAGTCCCAGCTGAGAACGGAGGGCTTTTTTCCCATGCCACTTAAATGATGGCTTGAGAGATTAATTTCAAAAAGCACGTCCAAGTCAATGAGTCAGATTTAATGCCTGCGACAGAAATTTTTGACCATCTATTTCCATATACATTTGACATATAATTACACGATAATATCTAAACAGTGAAAATATTAAACTAGTGTTTAATTGGCCTTGCCCGTCTGAAAAACAATTTTTAGATCAAATGCAATTGAACTTTACTCAAGCAGTGATTCCTTCGTCACACAATTACAGGGAGCCTGTCTTCCATACTTTGAGAATCACACGTCCATACTTCAGATGAAGATGATTAGCGTTGTGTATTTTAATGAGATTATTTGCGTTTGGACAGACGCGGGTGTCTGTACTGTGCACGTCACCGGTCGGTGTCTATTGATGACGTTTCCCTTACATCGACGAGGGAGATCCGATTTGTGTGTTCACTCTACACATTGACAGATATCCAGTGTGTATCTGATTCTTATTCACATTTGGACGAGGCTTAATTCCCATATAATGTTGTCTGATTTACTTTTAACATTTCATTCTTTGTTAATGCAATATTAATGGCTTAACAAACATTATTATTATTTGTTTGTTTTAAGTGGTGGTTCTGGAGATGTTAGGGTTTCATCCGACATGAGCGATATCCACTGTCTGCTCATAATCTGTAATATATCCTGAATGTTGTTGTTTTCCTTTCAGCTTGTCCCTTTCGGGGTCGCCACAGCGTATCATCTCAGATCAACGCATATATATGTTTGGCACAATTTTTACGCCGGATGCCCTTCCTGACGCAACCCTTCTCAGGGAGTGGAGGCCCCAGTGGGATACGAACCCACAACCCCTGGTTTACCAAACCAGTGCTCTAACCACTGAGCTACGGGGCCTCTAATATATCCTGAATGGCAAAAAAAAAAAAAAGTAGGCGACTTATTTCTCAGGAGTACGTTAAAAGATCTAAAACCTGAATGCAGTTTTTGCGTATATTATAAGATGTCTGAGTGCCTTAGGAAATTGTCCTCTTCCATTCTTTCTGCTCCAGAGAAAATGAAATATTTGATGTTTTTAAGACAAGTGATACATACTGAAACATTGAGACTGAGATCAGTCAATAGAGCTTCTCGCTTTCATTGTTCCTGCCAGGATATACTGTAGGCTTGCCTTGGTGCCTGTTGTACAGTATACCCATATTTTTCGCAAAAGTCGAACATGTTTACTGAGCCTGTTAACCTCTCTTGTTGCTTTGTAGGACCGATTGTGGAACGGTATAACAGCTGTAAAGCGTAGGCCTCACAGTTCTGAGGACCAGGGTTCAAATCCCGGCCCCCGCATGTGTTTGCATGTTCTCCCCGTACCTGCCTGGGTTTTCTCCGGGCACTCCAGTTTCCTCTCATATTCCAAAAACAGGCATTCATTGGAGGTTCAAAATTGCCCCAAGGTGCGATTGTGAGTGTGACTGTTGTCTGTCTCTTGTGCCCTGCGATTAGCCGGCAACCAGTTCAGGGTGTCCCCCGCCTCCTGCCCGACGATAGCTGGGATAGGCCCCGCCACTCGCTGCGACCCTCCTGAGGATAAGCGGCTAAGAAAATGGATGGATAGGTGGATTAAAAAACGTATGAAATTTCTTCTGGTGGTAACATTGACTTAAACTGTGTTTGAATTGTTTTGTTTTTCCTGAGGTCAAAATGATTGAGAAACTCTGGTAACAGGAGAGTTAAATGTACCTATATTTTGTCTATAATTTGGGTGTATATGGATGTACCGGCAGTGTCGTGTGCGCGTAATATGCGTCATCGTTCAGTAAAATCCAATGATGTTAGCCAGTACGTATTTGATTTGGCTTACAATGAGGTGATGCGTATCCAAACTAGACACCCGTGGGATTTAAAAAAAAAAAAAAAAAGTGTCACTTGAAGCATGCAGTTGCAGTTGTGAGCTGTGCTACATTTTATCACGTCGCCCGCCACACTTGCTGTCAAATTCATGTATGATATTCAGCTCCAGATATGTTGTAGCTACAAGCTGCACATTGACACATCACTGTACTTAAGGGCAGGTGTGTGTGTGTGTGTGTGTGTGTGTGTGTGTGTGTTTAGCCTCCCTGTGAAAATGTCCTCATATTCGTGTTCTCACTGTGGGAAGATATAAATAAACTGCTGAGCTGTTATGAGCCAGCATGCTTGACAGTTTATTCCAGAGAGGGCGTGCCCGTTGCCGTCCTGCCTGATGTCAGAACGCAGACTTGCCATTGTTTGCATCGGCCGCCTCACATTGGGTATTCCGTTTTTTTTTTTTTTTTTTTTTAATGACGATGATGATTATAGGACACGAACATGTCCGTGTGGATTCTTCAGTGTTTAATGCGCTGGCATAGGAGTCATGCCACTGATTTTGAGATGAGCGCTCATGATAACAGTTTTCGTGAGTGCTGTTTTGAGCCTCGTCCTTTCTCCACGGTGCCACTTGACCAAGTCTTCTGTTTTCCCAAGCATGGTGATCTGAAGCAGATGATGTTGTACAGTCATTCATTCTGACAGATTGATAGTAGTTGTTTTTTTTTTTTTGTTGCTTTTGTGCCAGAAATGCTCCAAACGGGAACAATATGGTCTATGCAGTGTTCTCGGAAACTGTGCTCCAGACTTGCACAATAAAGTTGGCACAGCAGTTTGAACATTTTGGAGCATTTTTAGAACAGTCGACTAAGCCTGGTTTTAGAGATGGAGGTCCAAGAAAACACTTTAATGCCTACAACCGGTTTTCCATATACGTTTCCATCCATCAATCCATTTTCTGAGCTGCTCATCCTCATGAGGGTCGCGGGAATGCTGGAGCCAATCCCAGCTGTCATCGGGCAGGAGGCGGGGCACACCCTGAACTGGTCACCAGCTAATCGCAGCCTTAAACGACGTAATCTACAGAATATAGGTGACCATACGTTTTTCTTCATTTTTTTTTTCTTAGAATACACGCGTTGCAATGTTGTCGTATGTCCCGTCGCATTCATGAGTTGGCAAGTTAAAGCCCAGTGACCTTAAACGACGGGATGGGGCGTTTTCGGAATACAAGACTTTAATTGCAGTAATCTGATCCACGCATTACACGTTGTTTGTCTCAGATGTGCTGCCTGTCCCATGGTTTGCCTGACATGTTTTTTTTAAATAACTTTATCGGCCCAGATATTTATAGTACTGCATCAAAAGACACACGCCAAGGCTAAAACTAAACTAGCTTTTGACTTCAAATATACTTAACAAGATGGCACCATGAGTGAATGTCTTTTTCAAAACCGATCAACGACATCGTACGTCACGTCAGTGAATTATGACAATACTGGCGATCAGTATAAAATGCTACTTATCGATTAGGTCGACCAGATCGGTGTACAAAAACAAAATTAATACATTTGTTGGCCGCGGTGAAACTTCACCGCTATATGAAGAATAGAATGACTGAAATAAATTGATTACAAAGAAAGATCCAATTAAAAGTGCTTCACAGGGACCTGTTTACACGACCATAATGCGGATCCAAACCGGGCCGTGTGTGAACAAACATAAACTCTAGCTTGTCATATAACGCCTACTGCATGTGTATCAGGACTACGTTTGCGCCCACTGAGGTAGAACTTCGGTGACACTGACTATGGCTGTTGTGCTACCGAGACATTGACATTTATTGAAAACCGTCGTCGTCAGTTAGAAGTCAGAGTAATGTGACGTTTTGTAAAGGCGTTCTTAGGGCGAAATGGTGAATTCTGATGGCTTTTGCTGATCTTTTTTCACACATTTTCTTTTATTGATTCCTTTAGGTCTGCTGAAGGATTGTGTTGCTGCTTCAGACCTTTTTGCAGTAAATTCAAAGGTTTGCCACCAGGCAGTACAAAATTTACTCTTCCATTGAGTAAGCTACAATTTTGATGCGTCCTTAATGTTTAATTTCAGTCTGTTTAGTACTTGACACATTCTAAAGTAGAGCTCATCATCTTTTATTTAACTAGGAAAAGAAAACTTCACTAGAATGCAAAACCCAAGATCATCTTTTCATCACATCTCCATTACAAAGAATAAAATGCACGGACCAAACTTCACTGGCCAGTTATTTTTGGGAGTTTTTAAGGCAGCCGATTAAGCAGCAAACATATTTTGGCCACAGCCAAGAACGGAAGGCCAAAGTTCCTGAATAAATAGTACGGTTGCACGTGACATCACGCTTGTTCATCCGTGTACTTCACCGCCATTGCTGCAGGCAAGCAGTCAGCTGTCCATCGTGATCGTTGTTCCGACTCGAGTAAATCGTCGTGCCAGAGTTTTGTTGCGTCTACGGTTATGTGGAAATTGTGGAAACGGTGCAAAAGAACGTCTGTAATACTAGGTGGCTTATTATGTCCGGATGTACGACTTCTGAAAGTACGTCGTCGTGGATAGTGTACGGATCGATATCTTCAGACTTTGATTTTCTGTACATATCTAGCTTTGGCGACATCGAGTGAATTAAAGTAGGCAGAAAACATCCGCCGCTTACACGTGGGTCTGTGGCCGTTGCCATGTTGATGTCATCTGCAACGCCGAGCTTGTCTGTAGAAATGGCGGCGCATTTTTATCACGTGATTGCAACCCAAAAATTACATGATAGAGATTTCTTCGTCAAATATGTGTTTCCCTGATCATAAAAGAGAAACAATATTGAGTGGGAACAATACTGTTTCTCCCCCCCCCCCCCCCCAAAGACCTTATTAAAAGTGCACATTAACATTTGGATCCCAGATTGTGGTTTGTGAGGCTTGAATCCTCTAGGCTAGCACCTATTGTTCGCATTGCAATGAAAGGGTGGTCTCAGCTGCAGCACGCAGGGAAAGCATTGTTGGTGGGACTTTTTCTATGTGTGCTCGTGTGTGTGTGTGTGTGTTTGGGCAAGAATAAGCGAGAGGCGAGTGGGCCAGCAGGGAGAGGGAGAATGTTCGCACCATCTGGGACGTGTCCGCTCACTTCCTGCGCCTCCTGTCTTGACTCCTCGTATGAGAGTTCCAGGTAGCCTGCGTCATTGAGAGGAGACACCGGACTTCTCACCGTTATGCGGAAAGACTTTTTATGTGTCAGATGTCAGATTGTGGGGATGTTTGTGTATTGAGAACAAAAGTCAATAGTAGTCGCTACACAGACCTGAATTATCATTTCATTATCATCTTTTTGTCAGCAGTCAACTCAGTCTAAAATGCTCAAATCCAGTTCATTTCGTATTCGGGTTCAGATTTTTGTAACCAAAGGAATAAATGACGTCAGAAGTTGTTGGTTGCTGTAAGGTCATCTATAACACACCTCGCCGAAAGGACCTTTGGATATGTGGCATGAGTCAATTTAAAATGGGACACTTGTTTGGACACAGACCTGGCTTTGCTTTTGGAGAGGTAGCGTGTTGTGGTTCAAATTTGGGTGGGCAGAGGTGCGTTGTTTATATTTGACATCATTTGTGGAATAATTACTTGTTAGGACAGGCGGGGTGAAAGAGAAGTAGAATTAGAATAGGCCACCCAAGCATTTAGGCTGCATTCGCATTGGCAGATGGCCGATAAATATCTGATTTTATTCAGAAAAGCCCCAATTACGATCTAAAGCTGTTAAATTCATATTGTTTCTATTCACGCCACCGTGGCCCGCATCTTGAGAGCTGAAAATTGGGATTTTCACTCAAAGCATAAATTCGGCCTTTGTGTTGCAGAGTGCTGGTAGTACAGTGTAGTAGACCGTCGTCAGGTCAACTTTATGTCTGTAGCCCTTAATCACAGAAGTGTCTCAAGAGGCTTCACAGACTCACAATTCGCTCATGTTAGACACACCCTGGTTTGGACCCCCCATCCTGCCAAGGAAAAGCTGTGAGAAAACCCATTTTGGGGGGTTGGAATTTAAGAAACCCTGAGAAGAGATTAAGGGTTGTGGGTTCTCCCTGACAGGATGACCAGGCTGCAATTGATGCTGAGTGGAAGAGATTTATGGCATTATATTGATATCCAGCAATGTCAGTGAAAATGGCACGAGAATCCATTTTATGAAATGAAGCATCGCAGCTGGTCTCCGCTGGGAAAGTGGCGCACCTCGGCGCCCGTCCCGGTAGGTTCGTGCAGAATCCCAACAGCAACAGCCTGACTTCGATCACCGCCACCTTGCCTGCAGGAGAGAAGAGAGGTGAAGCAGCTGTTAAACAGGCCCAAATCCACATGTCGGAGGGACAGCAGACCGAGAGACTAGTGGTAGTAACAATAGTCCAGATGGCTGAGCATGCACATTTGGGTCCCTTCAGCCATATATATATTTTTTCTCCTGAAAGACACATTCCTTTCAGTCTCTTCTTTGCGTAGTCGGTATGATTAGCATGCTTGGCGGAGGGCCAAGAGCGGCGTCAGGATGCTGGCTTGTGCGAATAGCGAGGGGAGGAAGACAGCCAGATCCTCGGTTTCCCCTAAACCACGTGACCAGCAGTATCCGAGTGTGACACAGACAAGTGGCCGGGCAGGTTAACCGCGGGCCTTCGCTGTCATGTGTGACTGCTCGGCGCGCCCTCTTTTGGTCCCCTTCCGACGCCTCACTAAGTGGCTCGTTCCTTCACGACGCGTCTTTCCCTTCTGAGCGCTGCTGCTTAATTTACGTTCGAGTTGATCCCGAGTAGATTTGAGCAAGTCATAACAGGACATTTGCTGTTTCCTCCGCCTTTTTCCTTGTGCAAGCTAAGCATTTGTCTTGCTTTCTATTACCTAAAGCTCCCCCCCCCCACCCCCCACGCCAAAATTCTCTTCATGTTGTTTCCTTAGCACTGTCCGAATGATGAAAGGTATACACTGTAGTCTTAGCGAGGGGCTTGTTTAGTGGGGAGGAGGGAGAGGGGGAATCCTTGAAATAAAACCCAACAAGCTGTTGAGCTTTGAGGAAATCCCTTTTGGAAATAAAAAGAACTTCAGCATGGCTGACACATTGATTCTTTCATTTTCTACTGATTTAAAACTTCTTTTTCATGTACCAAATCTCCTTGTGTGCCTTCATCAGTATTATTTTGAAACAAGTGATGATGCTCTCTCTCTCTCTCTCTCTCTCTCTCTCTCTCTCTCTCTCGCTCTCTCTCTCTCTGTCTCTCTCTCGCTCTTTTGAATTAACACAAATGTGCTGGTTTTCCTTAAAATGCACCTTTGCAGAATTCCTCGGGTTCAGCAGTCACTGGATGACCGAATCTTCTCCACGCAGACTGGGGTGGCTGCCGTCTACAGCGTAAGCACACACACACACACACACACACACACACACACACACACACACACACACACACACACACACACACAGGCACACGTGACTGTGCATCTTTTCACACTGTTCACATTAAAATTGAAATTAAAGAATGATTGCAAAAGACCATGTACCAGTACAGTGATACCTTGCCTTGAGTTTAATTCATTGTGTGAACAGATTTTCTCAAGTCATTAGATTTACACTTACCAGTATATCAAATCATTTTCTCCACTGAAATTAAGTGAAATGCCATTAATCCATTCCAGGCATATACAAAAAAAGCACTGTATTGTTTAGAAACCTAAAATGACAATAGACTTAAACAAATGTATGGCTTTCCATATTGTAGTTTCTGCTTATTGAGCGTGTGTTTGAAGGGAGGGGGGTGGCCTTGTAAGTGACATTAGGGCTCAGTGTGAGCGTCTGCATGTGAGTTGTGGCCTAGAGCAGCTCCTCACAGGTGTTCTCATTTTGTATTTGTGTGTTTTGACGGTCCCGTTCAGTAAACGGTTGAGAGAGCACGGGTGACTGCAGCTCTCCTTGCCCACTTTTGAGGGCATTAAAGTATCCTATTGCTACATTTTTATTGTCTTTCACTTCACTCAAGCAGCAGCATATCTGAAGCTAGAGCTCACCTCAAATTTGGACTCCCAACACAAAGCAAAACAAATCAACCAGTAAGTTAAGCTCTATCAACAATTGTAAGTCTACAGTAATCATCAAAATGTATATGCCTGTGTATCCAGCACGGCAGCCTGCATTGGCAGACGCGTATTGCTCACCCTCTCCGGCAATTAAAGTTAAGCAATGCTGCTTATTCAAACCAAATGTGCATTTAGCTGGAGGGGGAAGTGATTAGTTTGCAGAGCACGCGGTATAATCACTCTCAGATTCATCAATTAAAGCGGTGCCCGTGGCACAAAGCAATTGTTCGGCACGAGAGGAACGAGAGTTCCCCTCCTATCCGGCCGCCCCCTCCCCCATCCCATCCCATCACTACATTACGTCGTCCAAGCGGAGCAGGCTCCTCCCTTGGCAACGGCAGCGAGATTAGTTGCTTTATCCTGGGTCATGTGAGGGAAGTGGGGCACACAAAAGAGCAGGAGAAAGGTGCAGAAACCATTTGCTGCTGCTCCCCGGGTCCTGGCGCCCGTGGCCACGTCGCAGCGCTCCCGATCAGCTTAATGCCGCCGTTGTCGAGAGAGGAAAAATGCCCTTTTGAGAGAAGAGTTGTTTTGTTGAAAAGCACGGGCTTCTTGTCGCCTTCCTGCAGTGTGTCCGAACGGCGAGGACGGTGCCACCGGCGACAGCCAAGGCCTTTCCCTCCACGCCGCCATTCCGAATTTAACCCAGTGTGCACTTTCACACAGCAACACAGCATGCCGCATTTAGATAATTAGGCTGGATTTACGCTACTTGTCCGAGTGCCCAATTCTGATGTAGTGCTAATACGACATGACCAAAATGCACGTGACTAAGGGGAAGCACCGACCGCAAACTGGCTAAAGGACATTAGCAAAGATCGTTGGGTGATTCCCAATAGTCAATCAATCATTTATTACGGTAAAACGTCATCCTGTCTTTCACTGACGTCTGTATTTTTCTCATGTCTTTCAGTACTACAGTCCTCAGTGCTGGCTTGAATGCTGCAGTATAGTGGGATACTACATTGAACGTTCACAGATCTACATTTGGATTCTCTTGTAAATTGTAATAACCTCGTTTTAAAAAAAACTGCAGGGCTTCACTGTATTTCGATATCGCCAACCTCTCATTGCGCCCACAAGTGCAGATATCCGATATGTATAGAAGAGGGCTGATTGCAACCAATGTAGTGTAAATTCAGACTTCAGCGAGTTGTTTAACGCAACGCAACACAGTGGGAGAAGGGTCAAACCTCACACCCCTGCCAGCATTCGGGTGTTCCGTGCACTGATTGGACGTTAACCCCACTGTTTTCATGTCCTCCAGCTCCCCAGGCACGCTGGCCCCCCTTACGCCCCTCACGACATCACAAAGGGACACCCAAGCTTGGCGGGCACCCCGCCCGGGCATGCCCACTCCCCGGCACTCTCTCAGGTATCCGTACCCACGGCTTCCACGTATCGATTTCCTAAGGGCTGGGAGATGGGCGGAGGGGTGAGTTTGAGTGACATTTGCCGCCTTCATTCGCGCCGCATGCTTGTTTTTGTCTGTTTTTTGTTTTTTTTAATTAATGCAAATTTCTGTACATTTTATCAACACTGCTTTTCTACTTAAAAATGCATAGAAATGAATTTCTATGTGATGGGCTTGTGTCCACCATCTGCACCACCAACCTGCAAACCACATCCTTATTTCCCTCCATTTGACGCATCGGTACGAAATCCGTAAGGTTTGAAGTTGCGAGGAGCGGCCCCTAAAAAAAGAAGAGGGGCTCATTTACATGTCTTGTAATAAGTCCTGTAAACGCGATGGGCGAACGGCGACAGTTCGACCACAATTGGGGGAAATTTAGGCACATCGGGTGCCCTGCCTGTGTTCCCAGGAAGTATGTGAAAGCGTGATTGCGCTCTTCAGTGTTGGCGGTCTGGTCGACCACTCTGCACCCTGGGAGAAGCTCTGGTCTTAACGTGCTAAAAATAGCACACTCATCCAGCACACTCTTAAACTGGCACAACCATACTGACGGTAGCTGGGAGAAAAGGAGATAAACTGCCCTCCGCATGGCTCTGATGAGCAAGAATGCGCTACAAGACTTTGACATCTTCAGGATTCCACTTTGTACAAAAACATTTCCTGCAGTGGCATGCAAATACCACACATGCAAAATAGTGGACGATGAAGCGTGTGCTCCTCAATTGACAGATGACCTCTTAATCTTATCTGCACTCTCGACAGTCTCCGTACAACCCTGGGCAGAATGCTGGCTCCACCTCTATTGTGTACTCTCCTCAGACGCAGCCAATGAATGCACAGCCGCAGAGTCGCCCGGTGAGTGTCATCCCCCCACCCCCTCGTGCCTCCATCAACACCGGAAACTGCGACAGTCAGCATTCCTCGAGCCCGGGGGTCAGCAAACTTAAGCCGCCACGTTTCATTGTTGTTTTTACATTTCTAGCTTAGGTGGAAAAAAAGAGAAAAGATCAACCAAAAAATGTAGTTTACCTTTTATGGTTAATTTAATTGGGAGTTAATGAACCAATTACTTCATAGAACAAATACAATATAGTTTGTATCCAAGTTGATTTTTGATCACTTACACTACCAGCCTGAGGACCATTGATTAACACTGTTTTGAAGTTATGGATTCAAATTCAGCCTTCACGTGTGGAGTTTACGTTTTCCCCATTCTTGTCTCGAGTTTTTCAGGGGGCTCTCGCTTCTTCCCAAACCTACAAAATGCATAAAATCATCCATGTCAGGTTCATTTGAAGACTCTAAATTCGATCCATAGATGTTTAAAACACGGTTTGTCCTTATCCGCCCTGTGATCGGCTGATGACCAATTCAAGGTGGACCCCGCCTCTCTGTAGGCTCCATCTCATCCGTCGAAAACGAAATAGTCACAATAAATCAAACTAACCACTTATTTGTTGACTTTAGTCAATTCTAAAAAGAAATAAATTGTTTTAATTCATCAGCTTTCCAAATAGCTCCAACAGACATTTATCTGCCTGTGCCATCCACACACACACACACACACACACAAAGTGGTGTGGAAGAACCCCATCAAAATGTTTTGGGATGAAATTGAGACAATAAATGGGTCCCGCTCAGTTTCAAGGTTATGAAAAGCACACAGTGAGGTAGTCTTGCACGGTGGTGTAGGAACACGTCGACGCTGGGCACAAGAGGACGTGCTTCAGTTTGTTACCTTTTGTACTTTTTCATTTGTTTGTCTTATTTATGGCTGAGATGTATCTTTCCTACTCGTTATGACTTTCACTATTGCCTGAGAATTGATTAGTGACAGTGCATTCCAGTGTACAAATTCGGGTTATGTTGCCGCTGTAGCAACGCAGCGCCGTCTCTGTATGATGTTCTTGATTTAAAAGCCCTGTTTAATCAGTTTAATTCAGACAGCGTTGCTGCGTCTTGTGTTCCTGCAGCTTTAGTTGCTCTTTCCCGTCTGCCACACTGCTCATCTGTGTCTTTCTTGTGCTCTTCCCTCTGCCTGCTTTGTCACCACTGCTTCAAACATCCTCCCTCCAATCAGTTTGCGACGGGCCCCCGACCGACCCACCATCAGGTACATGCTACGACAATTATCTTCCTCCTGTAAAGGATGAATTGAAAGCTTGGCTTTTTTTGTGGGAAACTGATGACACATTGGAACCTCTAAAGTTTAACTCAGAAGCCTGCAGTGTTGGTGGACTGTCGTATTCTAATTTCAAAAATTATTTTTTGGGTTTTGATTTTACTGAGCATCCAGACTCTTTTCCTTCTCACATTATGGAAGGATGGCTTAACTCAGCCGGTCCAAGTACCCTGTTCTAATCTAATAACTGTGTCTTATTTTCCCGTCACTATGTCCCTTTCAAGTAATTCATAAATGATACATATGTGTTTAAACACCTGACACAAGGCTCATAAATAACTCCACAAGCATCAACCCAGAGCGTAAAACAATTTGGACCATGACATAGTGTTTGGTTGGCTTGCGTTGACTCCCCCCGCTTTCCCCTCAGTGCTTTAAATGACTGTAAATAATAATAATAAAATTTCATTTTAGTGACGGACACAACTCTAATGAAGCATATTTAGACAGGATTTAATTGACTTTTCTTCTGCTGTACTTGTTCTTCCTTTGCATGTTTTTGTTTTTATGTTGTCCGGGTCGTCCTGTGAAAAAGTATTTGCTTCCTTGTGTTCTTTTTTTTTTTTTTTTTTTTTTTTAAATACAATTTAAATATTGGACGCAGATAACTACAGTTCATCCAAAATGCAATATTTAATTCAATTTTTTCAAGTGCTATCAAGTTCAAATGCTAGCCAAACTTACCTCACCACCTTATTGAATCACGGTTTAACTGTAGCTAATCACATTTTTGGTAAAGCTTGCGTTTATAATTTCACTGACAAAACACAAGCCTGATTACTTCCACACAAATAGAAATCAACAAAACCTCCTTGACAAAATTAAGTTAACCATATTATTTTCCTGGCGGCATGGTGGAGCAACTGGTAAGAGCATTGGCCTCACAGTTCTGAGGACCGGGGTTTGAATCCTGGCCCCGCCTGTGTGGACATTGCATCTTCTCCCCGTGCCTGCGTGGCTTTTCTCCGGGCGCTCTGCTTTCCTCCCACATCCCCAAAGCATGCGACATTAATTGGACACTCTAAATTGCCCCTAGGTGTGATTGTAAGTCTGACAGTCTGTCTCTGTGCCTTGCGATTGGCTGGTAATCACTTCAGGGTGTACCCCTCCTCCTGCCCCATCATAGCTGGGATAGGCTCCAGCACTCCCGCGACTCTCGTGAGGATAACTGGCTCAGAAAGTGGCTGGATAGATATTCTTTTCCTGTGTCTTCGTTAATCGAAACATTTTAACACTCTCGGCTGCTCCACTTGTGTTTGAAGGTTAACAATGACCATTTCCGTTAGCACGTCTACGGCTTTTCGCATTAATATACGTTAGCCTTAAAGTTACCCGACTCTGTTGTGGTTCTGTGTCAGTTTTACAGTAAACTACATCTGGAAGTGACAAGCACATATTGCCTCTGATTTGGAAAATTACCAGATCACGATCTGTCAAATAGCACACAGCCAGTCTTGGGCGTTTACAAAGAATGTGGAGGGCAGGTACTGTATTACATTCCAGGAAACTAAACTGCCAGTTGATATGTACATTGCGACGACGATGCTTGAACTCTTATTTTGCTGAGCTCTGGTTTCGAGTTAAGAGTGTGGTCACAGAACAAATTGAAGTCTTATCTTAAGGCACCACTGGGTACTGGATCCGTGGGAAGAGCCAAGCCACATGTTGGCATGTGATTATGGGGTGCGCAGAGTATGCACCAATCTCAACAACGGCATGTCCTCCGACTCCTGTGATCCAGTGTCTTGGAATTCTGGAGTGGGACCGTAGTAACGGGGTCACGTCAGTCCGTGTAGTCTGCGTCGGACGCTAACGTGTCTAATTACGGACGGCCTGCTTTGTGACACGCCGAGTCATTGTGCAACTTTTCCAAATGCAAAAACTCTCTTCAATTACCTTCTTGGCTTTTTGTCTTTGACGTGATTTCTCTCAACGTCATACGAGGTCAAGCAGTGTGGGGCGTTTGGCGGCGTTTAGTGTTAACGCACACAGGACAGTACAAGCGCTGGCTGTCACTAACTGGTGCTACGCTCTGTTGTGCCGCCACGGAAGCGGAGTCGGAAAGCAGATGAAGCCCAACAGTAAGCCCTTTTTATTCCGGTAGAGAAACATCCATTGTGCCCCAAGTAAGACACTCCAAGTGGAACTATGAGCAAATTCATTCACTTGGTCAACAGTACCATGGTATATTTGGTGGAGATGGCCAATTCTTTTGGGTTCTGTTGTACAGTATACTTTTGTGGGTGAGTGCATGCCCAAAAATAGAAACGCCTCTGGAAATGATCACTTGTCAAATAGCTTCTTTGATTCAGAGTATTTCGCCTTGAGTTGAATTGTCATATCAGCTGGATAGACGCTACTTGATTTATTTATATGCTTGCTCTCAATTGGCACAGTTCGGATCGGCGTCATCGCAGCATAAACAAAAAATAAAAAAACACATGGGCTCGGGATGGTGCATTTTGCACATGTAAATTAAATTGTGCGTTACGGATATCGACAATGACAGTGCGGCGTAAATGTCAAGATTGGATGACTGCTTACCCTGTCAATGTCAGCACGATGTTAGAGAAATACAGCAGTTGATGAGAGATACACACCTGCACCTGCCCCAATAAGACAAAAATATTACAAGATAATAATCAACTTTTAAATCATGAAATAAGCAAAAACTTTAAAAAAACCTGTAAAGCTTATGTCTCGTCTATCCATTTTTAAATCAACGGGCTAATAGTCAGCCAGATAAATGCCCTTTAATGTTGAATATTTGTATTGTTATTCACTTCTGTGTCGTTAGCTTGGAGTTGAAGCTTGTGGAGGTTCGTTCATGTGGTCAATCATCAAGTACCACCCCAAAAACTAAAATCAACACTCACAAGTACCACCAATCAAAAATTCAAGTATAGCTCAGTTATCAAAAATAAGGCTCTTACGGGGGTTTTATTCACAAAAAGAACATTTAATCTTTAACCACTGTAATGTAACGCAGAGTTTGTATATCAAAACTGCGCTGAAATCAAAGTCTGTGCTGAAATAATGAGGCCATTTTAAAGATATTGCGCATGAAAGTTGAATCCAAATTGTGCTTGAATTAATATTTCAAAACATGGTTTCTACTTTTTTAAATCGAAATGTACAGTCCTTCAATTTACAAGTCTGTTTGTATGTTGTTGTTTTTTTTTAAGCATGCACGTTTTAAATGACTGCAGATTTTCATTTCGTCATACCCGTGCAACGACAAAGACATTGTATTGTATGTTGTACTTGGAATTTAGATACAACTGAACTGTACTCGAGTAATATATTGGACTGGATCAACAACAACAACAAATGTTGTAAGATGATGCAGTTTGAATATTTAATGCAGTGATTATTTTGTGTACCACAAGAGGGAGCCCGTCTACCAGGGGTTGTACTCGTAGCACACTTTGCAAATTATTGGTCCTTCAAACGCTGCCCAATTCAATATGTAACCATGCAAAACTAATATATCGGTTACAGGCAATAACTCGGAATTGGTCGCTTCAAGTGCAGTTTAAATCCAGCCTTTTATGGACTTAAATACGATGATCAAAATGTTATTTGCTCAACAGCCTTAGCCCCATTTTGTCTGTTTTTTTTTTTGTGTGTGTGAGTGCGACAATCAGTTTACTGCAACTGCTCACTGCTTGCCTTCCTTGCACACACAGCAGCTAGCTTCAAATAACCCTTACTCAAAAAAAAATGTATCATTTGTCACTTCTATCAATACAGGAAGGGGACCAAATAAATTTAGAAGTTGACAAAATAATAAAGCATGACACAGATCAAGGTGCAAAAGTGTCAGACCTGTTGTTGTTTTTGTTATTGGCCACATTGTCTGCTTGTGTAGAGCTAAGTGGAGCTACAGGATGGGGATGTGAGTCACGGTCGCGGCAGAATTAGAAAAGACTGTCTGGTGTCCGATCACCCGCACTCGAGACGCGCTGTGTTGCGGCTTATGAGGGCTCCAAAATGTCAGTTTAGTAAAGTCAGAGGCGGCTCGGGAATACCCCTCGAAAGAGTGTGAGTGTGTCTGTCTTTTCGTATGGACTGTACTGTCTTTACTTGAGTCTATGTCTGAATTCGTGTTGAGTGTGTTTGTCTTTATATTCTTGTGTGGTTGAAGTTTTGCGGCTGTGTGTGTGTGTGTGTGTGTGTGTGTGTGTGTGTGTGTGTGAGAACTCTTTGTGTGTTTTTCTCATTCTATGAGTGTGGATGTGTGTGCGTGTGTAGGTTTCAGGTTTGTGGCTCCCTATGTGTTGTCATTTTGTGTGCATGTGTGTTTGTAATAAGTGTGTATTTACATCCTTGTGGCTTTGTGTCTGAAGGTCTGTGGCTCCCGTTTGTGTATTCATGTCCGTGTGTGGCTGCCTGTGTTTCGGCAGTAATTTTGTGTGAGTCTTTGTGTGCATCTCTTGTGTGTTTCTTTTTGCGTTGTGTGGCCGCACGTTTGTAGCACACACACAATCTATGTCATTGTGTGTGTGCACGCTCTGTGGCTCTGTTTCTGCGTCTTTGTGCGTGCGCACTTTGGTCACGTGTCGACAAGCCAATAAATTGGTGACTGTATCCGGTAAGCGTTTTCCACTTGACCCCGTCCCCCACCCCCCCACTAAGCGCTCATTGCGAGTGGTCCATGTCTGGTAAACGAGAACGAATGGGTGCTTTCCGTGCGTGTGCACGCGTGCGTGTCTGCATTCTCACCAGTGCAATTGGCTTTTCTCTCTTTCCTGCTCTCAAGGGAGGATTCAGGCCCATCCAGGTAACACGTTTTTGCACCGGCAGACTTGCATGGCATGATGATGAGGATGAGGATGAAGGTTACTCCAAAAATCTCTCCCGTCCCCTCCTCGCAATTCACAGGGTGGACCTCTGGGCGTCGTCTTTTGTCATTGTAGAGAGCAAGTGTGGGGAACCTTTTTCATACCAATTTCAAATCTTCAGAGAGCCCCACTAAATTTGAGAAGAAATCCCGATTTAGCGATCAAACTCCTGTTTATTATTCAGTATGGTGAACATTTGTAAGCTGCATATGGCCCACCGTCTTGAGGTTCCCCACCCCTGTTGTAAACGCTTTGACTCGAGTCCATTATTTGCCATTCCATCTTCTCCGTGTATGACTCATCCCCTAACACTTGCACGAACAGCATGCAGCATTAACGAGGCGCATGCCCAAGTTTAACTAACGTTCCGCGCCCGCCCCCCACCCCAAGTTGTACGACTGCTGTCCCTGTTGCATGGATGCCCCTCCAGTGGCTTTATTTTAGGCCCACATTACAAGACAACCCATTTCTTTCATCTTTTTGTTGATCAACTTCCGAGAGTTCCTCTGAGCAGTTTACAAAAAAAGACATTGCACTTTATGACTTAGCGCACATATAAACAACCAACCATTCACACGAGTAATTCAGTCTTCAATACACTCAAAATTTCCCAAATGGAGAGATTTTTACAATGTCAAGATTTTCTCCTCTGATTCAAATCACTAACTCGATGCCAACGAATCCCTCTTTCATTTTTCTTGAAAGAATTCTGAAATGAATGGACACTTGTAGTTTTTACAAATGTCTTTTCAACTGATTCAAAATCAAGACTCTACTTTTTGAAGGAATCCACATTTTCCGTGATTAAACATTCCAAATTATTTGACAAATTATTCAAATGTAACTCCCCCCCCTTTTTCATCCTTTCATCGTCGCAGATTCTACCTTTCCTACATTTCAAAATCACGCTCTTCAATTGAGCTCTTCAGTATTCGTTAACGCGGGTTCTCGGTTTTTTTTTTTTTTTTTTAGCTATTTTTGACTGCATTTTTATCTTGGCAGCCAACAAATTCCTCCAGAGCCCCCCCCCCCCCCCCATCATCAGTACAATTGTTCATCTGTTTCTATTTCAAAATATTGTGTTATTACTCTCCCGACGACAAATAAATCAACTCGTCCCTCAAGCATGCCTGAAATATCATCAGTGGCATGTAACGTTACGTAAATGGTGACGATGAGAATGAATTGTCAGTGCTCCAGGTCACGTAGCTTTTATGAGACATCAAGGCATATATTTTTTTAATTATTAGTGTAAAACAGTAGAGTTCTAATCAAGGTAAATGTGATATGGGTGTCTTACCATGCATTTTGGACCAAAAAGAGTGGCTCGACTGCAATGGTGCTGCAGTGGCAGATTTATAAAGCACAGAGCTTTCTGTGATGTCACAATGGGAACCTTCTGCGTTTGTCCCTTTCATAGTAGATGCGAAGGGCGGTTTTTGAACAACAATTGTTGATTTCATTAATGATTGATGGTGGGGGGCCGTTTGTCCTTTGAGTGAGTTGGAGTTATGTGCACATGAGCGTATCCAGTGAAAGTGTTGCAGATTTTGAACTTCTGCTAAGCTTAAAAGCACAAGGTCGGTCGACGTTTGTTAATGTTTCAATATTTAGTCAGCGGCCCTCTGCGCTAACTACATTTGCTTATTTACAGGAGTTGTGGTTAGATTTTGGTGCCGATCCAGATAAGGATCCACGCATTGAAATGTTTTTTAAAAAAAAAAAAGATTATTACTTCAGTCTGCTTGTGTTGGTGCGGGGCACTGATCCAAAAGATGATAGAAAAAGCTTGGTGTTGGGTTATTGGTGGTTTTTTTTTTTTTTTTTTTTTTTTTTTAATGCACATTACCACCATCTGCAGGAGTGGAGTAGAACCCTATCATCTGGCACCTGACAGTTGTTTTAGTTGAGCTATCTACTGATTGGGATTTTACTCCCCCACTCCACCCGTTTATTTATATATATATATATATATATATATATTAATGTGTCTAAGTAATATGCAGTATAAAAATGGTTGGATGCAATTTGCACAACAAACCAAGACCATCACCACCAGTGTAGACATACTACATGTCGGACAACAACTGGTTTTATGTTTCTGTCTCTCTGTGTTGTTTTCTTTTCAGTTTTTCCAGAGAACTCAGATGCAGACTGCGAGGCCCACCATCCCCACGAACACGCCCACCATACGGCCAGGCGCCCAGGCTCCCCCGGCGGCCGTCTACCCAACTAATCAAGCAATCATGATGACCGTGGCGCCCATGCCGTTCCCGTCGCCGCAGGCTCCACAGTACTACATCCCACAGGTGAGGGACAGCCACTTGGCTATGTACATACACAAATTATCTTTTTTTTTCCCCATCTCTCTGTGGTTCTGGTCAATGATTCATTGGAAAGGAGAGAACTTCTTTTCACAACTGTACATTCAAAATATACTAATATATCATTCTTTTGCCTTTTAAATAGACAAGGACTATTCCTTAAATGGGATATATTGTGGTAAATTGACTTTGCGTTGAACCAATAACCTAACCCTCGCTTAGACTTTCCCGACTGGAAGTTGACTAATTGCTAATCATGTCATCATTTAATCAGGCAATTTAGAAAGGACTTCCGGCTTGGCCATCTGCTGCCGTCGAGCGACCGTAACGCTCTGCGAGTCAGCGAATTGTCCTGCCAACAATTTGAAACAGTCTTCAAGCAGATGTGAAAATAAGATGGTGGTGGATGAGGTTAGCGGTTAGCTTTGCCTGTTTCAGATCACTGGACTTGCGGTGAGGGACAAGGGCAGCGGAGTGAAGCAAAGCTCCATCTTTGGCCAAAATTTTATGTGCAATGTGCGACATCACAATACTTGTCACAGTGTTGCACATGGACGCAGTACTTACTGTGCTCCAAGCATTGATATGAAGACTACATAAGCAACTGAGGTCAACATAGCCCCTAAAGGCAATCCATTTATATTGAAAATTAGTACTTGCTCATTTGGCAAAAGATTTTCATCACGAGGTCGCCGATGGTGTCGTGGTACACTTTGGTGCAGCCAGCGTGGGTTCAATTCCCGCTCAGTGATGCTGACATGTGCCCCTGCGACTGACTGGTGACCACTTCAGGGTGTAGTGTGCCTTTCGCCCGAAGTTGGCTGGGATAGTCTCCATTTTTTCCGTGACCCTTTTGAGGATAAACGGCCCGGAAAATGAATTAATGGAAGACTGGATTTTGATCACATAATAAAGGACTAGCAGAAAATATTGCCGTTCAGCCCCTGTGGGGTGTTATAAGTCTTCTTTCTTTGTGTATTTTTATGTTCAAGTGATAAGACATGTCACAAATGCATACGTTTCAGCCATTTAAGCCCTTTTCATAAATGAATGGTGTCCATTTATGTCTCGAGGCAACAGTTTGGGCAAATGTCTTATTTTACAGTAGGAGGCTGTCATTGCAGCATATTGTCTCTGCAGTGAGACTGACAAGGTCGTGACTCTTTGTCTCTGTCCTTATGGATGTCTTTGCCTCTCCGCAGTATCGCCACAGCGCTGCTTACGTGGCGCCTCAGCAGTATTCTGTTCAGCCCCCGGGATCTGGCACCTTCTATCCAGGACCTGGGGAATACCCTTCCCCGTATCGTGAGTCGTAAATTTGCACCCAAAGGCGCACCCGCAGAAAGCAACACCAATTGTCATAATTGATTTCTTTTTTTTTTTTACCATATTTTTTCTTCAGATCCCCTCAGGTACCACCCTCCCGTGTCACCTTCTGTCCCCGCCCCCGTTCCTACAGCCGGCCCGCCCTACTATCCGGGGCAGACCGTGTACTCGGCTTCGCCGCCCATCATAGTGCCTACACCACAGCAACCTCCACCAGCCAAGCGCGAGAAGAAAACAGTGAGTATCTTAGTAGTTCGTTTGGCATTGTTCCACCGTTTGGTAATTTTAGTACAAGGTGATCCTCAGTTCACAACTGTCCTGACAAGCTAATGAATGGCGCTTAAGACATGCCTCACTTGAATGATGCAGCCAAAACTGGTTGGTCTCTCAAGTAGTGTGCGGGCTTGGGCACCAAATTTTCAAGAGTGGTTACTTCCATTCAAAATTAGAATCGCCGATTAAAAATGCAAATGTGGGAAACTTTCGATACAAGCGAAGCTCAGCGGTTGTTCGACCTGCACGCTTTAGTGAGGTGTGTTGCGTTTGTCCCATTGTCCTCCCAGATTCGTATCCGCGACCCCACTCAGGGTGGAAGGGACATCACTGAGGAGATCATGGCGGGGGGCTCGGGGAGCAGGAATTCAACACCCCCTGTTGGCCCTCCTTCATCCACTCCAACCCCCCCTCAGGTATTGCTCCACGTGTGCAGGGTACTGTATGCACCGGGGCTGTCTAACGTTGGCTCGCGTCGCTCTGTCTTTTGTTGATTTTTGTTGCCGTTGTTGTTAAGTCCTCCTGGCCACACTCTGATTATGATCGTCACATTTTCTGCTTCATATCGCAGCAGCCACTCAGCAACAGGCAGACTCCGGAGCTGCAGTCGCCGTTGCAACCTGCCCAGCTCCAGCTCAGCACTTCTGGAAGCCTCACACCGGAGCCATCGGCGCCCCCGCAGCAGCAACCGGTGACAACCGGGTCCCCAGACGCCAAACCGGGGCCAGGTGTGCATAAACACATCTTCTCCTCCCTTAAATACTGATCACAGTTTGCCCTGAGACCATGCGTGACCTACATTCCTTGCTACTGGAATTTATATATGTATATATCTCAAACATTGTCCATCTTGAGATTTTGGTGACAAGCCAATACAAGGGGGTGTGAGGATGTTACCTGAAAAAGGAAATGTTTCCAGTGAGAACAGCAATCGGTCTTTACGTTGACCAACGTTCTGTCCTTTTGCCGTGCTTCCTCATTGGTGCCGCTAAATGCTGAAATGAGACTTTTTCAGTCCCAGTTGTATTGTTGAAGCCAAAGACTACTCAGTAATTCACAATTATTTGACATTGTCTATCGATCCACTTTCTTGAGCATAATGTGTTGACCTCCAACATGAGTGCTGGGGGCATGTCCAGAGGTACATGACGTCACTATCTAAAAAAATTTTTGACACGTTACCTGTATTTTTTCCTTCTTCCAGATGACACACCAAAATTAGAGCCATTTGTCCAAAAGTCTTCCTCACCTGGGCTCCTGCAGCTGGAAGCTCCCCTGGAGAGACTGGAAGCGAGCGCTCCTGAATCAGAAACCTCTTCCACTGTTGAACCAGAGCTTGCCTTCCCTGCGTCACAGGCCGCCCTCGTTGCCCTCCCTCCCGCAGTTGTCGACAGCGGCGACCGGCCCTCCCCGACAGCTTCACTCTCCTCTGGCGGGGACCATAAACATTCTTCGGCGTCACCTTATTTTCCCAACGCTGACAAGTCTATCGACGACGTCCCCTCTCGGACTCTGACCGTCTCGCCGTCACCTGTTCCCAAGGCTGTGAACGGCGTCGCGGATCCTGACGCCGATGCGGACGCACCGGCCCGTGAGCCGTCTCTAACGTCCTCGTCTGGAGAGTCTCCTCTTGCTTCTCCCGCTTTCCAGGAGACCTCCTCTTCAGAAGCGCTACCGTCTGACGTCAGGCTGGAGGCGGCCGTTGCTGCCGAGCTGGCTCCCGTGGCGTCTTTGGCAGTAGCGCCAGTCCCCTTGACCTCCAGCCCCGTAACAGCTGTGCACGTTAAACTACCCCCTGGCCTTCCGGCTCTGGTAGAGGCCATAGCGGAGACCGACGAGCCCAAGAAGCCCCTGGACGAAAAGGACCTGGTCCCCAAGGTGGGGAAAGAGGCACCCGGAGACGTGACTGAAGATGAGCCCCAGCGTAGTTTATGCACTAGGAAGAGCCCCACTACAGGTACATGAACACACTGAAAACACAGGTCTTGGATCAAAACCTTCTTTATGTACAGGTACGTATATTTGCAAAATGGTCCCGTTTAAAGTCAACTAACGTTAAGTCGTTGGAATCCCTTAGAAAATGCACGTTCCGCCCATCTGATTGGCTCGATCAGTATCGGCTGATAATTAGCATTTTATGCTGATTAGCTGATCGGCTTTAATGACATAAGTCTCCAATCCGCAAAAGACATTTACTCCATGTCGCTGTTGTCCACAGTCTATTTAAATCCAAAAGCAGGTGTATTTTTAGCCTTTGACATCATTTACGATCACTGGGCTTTGGCAACTTCAACGCGACCGAATACACTTGTTACCATGGCCACGACTACAGCAACGGATCGCGTGTCTCTTGCGTTGGTCAAAAAAGAACAAATTGCAGAAAAACAAGTGATGGTGGCGGTGGCGGTCACCAATGCTCAGGAGAAGACGTTTGTTCAAGGATTACTTGAAGTATGCTTGCGTATTTTTAACATGATACGGCTCACGAGCAGACAACAAAATGTTAGGTAGCCTAGCAAGCTAATGTTAGCATTAACGGTTGTAGCTATCCATCAGTGTGATTTGAACTAATTTAATTACAATAAAATAATTACAGTAAGTTAACACCCATTAGTTCTGTCGTGTTCTCATGTTGGTGTGACCTGAATGATTAGAATACATGACCTGACTAGAAAATATTTGAGATAAACACAATAATAATACAATACAATAATACAATAAATGAATAAGTTGTTGAAATAGACACACTGCTCCATTTTGTCATCGGATTGGTGGTCGGTTATCATTTATTTTATTTTATTATATTCGGTGATCGGCCCCGAAAATCCTGATCATGAAAAGCCCAACTCATGCAAAGAGCCTAAAATGATGTGTAGGCCCATCCCTGAAGTATGTCAAGTAGTCCTCCTCAAACATTTTACACCAAGTTCCACCTAGAAAAGCACCAGTGTGATCAATATTATAATACAGTTGCAAAGTAGGGCTAAGTGTTCACGAAAAAGAAGTTTTATTTCTATAAAGTAGTTTTCGAGATATGACCTGTCGCTTGACCATTTTTTTTTTTTTTTTTTGTCGTGAGATATGAGTACTTAAGACCACCCACACCCATATCGCTAAACTAAATATTTTCTGGGTTTAATTTCACAATTATTGGGTGAGCAGGCACTTCACGTACCCAATTGATTGGACGCACAGAATTGAAGTCAATTTTCTATCATATGTCCCTATTAAAGTGAATCAAAATAAAAATTTAGCTCTCAATTTTGATTGTATGTATCAAACTGTAAGAAATGTGTTGTTGACTAAATGGAAGGTGGAAAAAAGTTCTAAAGTGAGCTTTTCATTTGCAGTCAATCAGACTTCTTCTGTTTTACCAAAGACCTGGAGAAAACCAAATGAAATGATCCACTCTGGAGATGCACTTCTGAAAGAGAATGAGGTAAGAGAACTAAGATTTTTCATGGAGTTGGGCTTTCATTTTCAAAATGAAACCACCTGAAAAATGTCAGCGTGTCAAAGAAGCACTCTGGTGGCAGAAAGAAAGAGAGAGAGAGAGAGAGAGAGAGAGAGAGAGAGAGAGAGAGAGGAGAGTCAATAAATCAGGCAGAAAATGTTTCCACGTGTGTCCCAGGAAAGCACTTAGACATGACTTTTGAGTCGAGCAAGGTGGCATCCATCATCCTCGCTGCTCGTTCAGCACACTGTTTATGAATTCAGCCTCTGCGCTTCTCTCATTTCCTGCTCATCATTGCTGAACAACCACACCCATATTTTTTTTTACAAGCCTTTTTCCTTGCTTGCTTGACGTTACGGACAAAGCTCCAAGCCAGCAATATATTAGATACAGTGAAGAAATGAAGTATTTGAACACCCTGCTATATTGCGAGTTCTCCCACTTAGAAATCATGGAGGGGTCTGCAATTTTGATCATAGGTGCATGTCCACTGTGAGGAAAAATCCAGAAATCACAATTTATGAATTTTTTTTTTTTTAACGATTTACTTGTGTGATACAGCTGCAAATAAGTATTTGAACACTTGAGAAAAACAATGTTAATATTTGGTACAGTAGCCTTTGTTTGCAGAGGTCAAACATTTCCTGTAGTTGTTCACCAGGTTTGCACACACTGCAGGAGGGATTTTGGGATCTTCTCTAGATCAGACAGGTTTCTGGGCTGTCGCTGGGGAACACCGGAGTTTCGGCTCCCTCCAAAGATTTTCTATTGGGTTTAGGTCTGGAGACTGGCTAGACCACGCCGAGCCGGATTTCAAACCATGACGTCTTAGTGTATTACCAACAGACACCTTGGAAACGGTGGTCCCAGCTCCTTTCAGGTCATTGACAGAGTTCTGTCGTGTAGTCCTGGGCTGATTCCTCACCTTTCTGAGGATCATTGAGACCCCAAGAGGTGATATCTTGCATGGGGCTCCACTCCGATTGAGATTTTACCGTCATGTTTAGCTTCTTCCGTTTTCTAATGATTGCTCCACCAGTGGACCTTTTTTCACCAAGCCGCTCGGCAATTCCTCCGTAGCCCTTTCCAGCCGTGTGGACTTGTACGACTTTGTCTCTGTTGTCTTTGGACAGCTCTTTGGTCTCGGCCATGTTACAAGTTTGAGTCTTACTGATTGTATCGGGTGCGACAGGTGTCTTGATGCAGCTACTGACCCCACACAGGTGCATCTGATTCAGGATAATACGTGGAGTGGAGGTGGACTTTTAGGGTCAGAATTCTAGTTGATAGACAGGTCTTCAAATACTTATTTGTAGCTGTATCACACAAGTAAATCACAAACAAAAACAAAATAATACATTCTGATTTCTGGATTTTTCTCACAGTGGACATGCACCTACGATGACAATTGCAGACCCCTCCATGATTTCAAAGTGGGAGAACTTGCAATATAGCAGGGTGTTCAAATACCATTCTAATGGTTTTCTCATATACTTACAGTGAAGAGAATAAGTGAGAACGGGAAAAAACCTCTTTATTAGCTTGAGATAGAGAGACAGAGTTACAGGGGAATTCACGCTTAAAGACTTGAGCAACTGGTAGAGGGACAGCAGTAACGTGCAAGCCTTCTTCTGCCATATTCTTTTTGCCACTGCAAACTACGTTGTTCACTCCACGCTAGTGCGGTCGTAAATCAAGAAATCCATATGTATAAACTCTTGCTGTAGGACGAGCCTCGGCCAATAGAAGCAGTCCCTGTGGATCCGGCGCTACCGTCGGCTCCGCCCGGGGGCTCTACGACCCCGCCGTCGACCTTTCACCCTGTCGACGCCGCAGCTCCAGCCGGCAGCCCCGTGGCCAACAGGAAGACGGCCGCCTTGGAGGAGAACGGCGATACCGAGCCGGAGCCTTTGAGGAACGGGGCGTGCCACGCCTCTGAGACGGAGAGCAGCGACAGCGGGACGTCGCCTGGGGACAAAGACAACTGCAACTCCACCAGGGCATTGCAGGACGTAGAAGGTGAGAGAAATTCCGGGAGTTTTCAAATTGGGAAACTTCCAAAGATGAAGTTGGCTGTTAATAAGGAACTGAAATGTTTTGGGCGGCATGTTCTTTGAGCATAATCCTGATTTAACCAAGATGTGAAGAGCCCATTGCCTGAAAGGGTTTAACAAACGTGCAGAAACTTATCTTAAAAAGCTTGAGGGAAGAAGCTTTTTTGTTTGCATGTTCAACGGGACTTTTGGGAGGGTTGAGGGCCTCTTTTCATTGAATATTTTGAAAAGGGACCAGTTGATATTTTTATGGTTTTTATGTCACGGATTGGGGCAGGGAGAAAAATAATTGGGCTCTCATTCATGTGAGATCTTCAATGAAAGACATTTTAAAACATTTAAATGCTTTGTGATTTTGAATTCTTACATTGTGTATGGATGTATGCTTATGAATATGTTTTTTTTTTTGAATACAATACACTTTCCAGTCATTTTTCCAATTAAGAATATTTCCAAAATGTATTTCCAAAAATCTTTCCTTGAAAATTTACTGGCTTTTCCAACCCTTTGCAATCCTCCTCAGGACACTAGATGTGATTTTGCCATCATCATCGTGACTATTTGTCCTTTTTGGGTTTATTTTTTTTGCGATGTGCTTGTTGATCCAGACCTGTCCGATCCCAGCAAGAAGCGGCAGTACGACAGGGGCTTCTTGTTGCGTTTCCAGTTCATGCCCGCCTGCATCCAGAAACCTGAGGGCCTCCCGCCAATCAGCGATGTGGTGCTCGACAAGGTGAGTACGTCACATTTGATGGAGGCTGATGCTTGAGTAGATTATTATCGGCGACATCTCCTGATGAGACATTCTGGGTTTTATCGCCTTTTCTTATGTATCCTTGAAGGTTGATGTACTAGTACACTTGTTTTAGTGAGATAATTCAGGAGAATATCGGAGAATATTGAATAAATGCTTGACAAGGTGTTGAGCATTTATTTGAAAATGGAGTAGTGTGGTTAATTGTCTGGAGTATTGAGGGAAAAGAGCTTACAGTTGTGCCTTGAGATAAGAGTAAGACAACTTCATTTTTTAGATACAAGTGTGTCATATAAACAAATGTTTTGCTTTGACTTGTGAGTAGAGATTTGCGATACAAGCAATGTATGGTACAGTGACCTCAACATACTTTAAAATAATCCGGAGTTTGTCAAATACTGAATAATTCATCAAAAAAGAGGCTTCAAGCTGTTTCATTTCACTCTGTGTGTTTCCTGTCAAATGAAACCAAACAGAATTAGATGTTGTTTGAAACAACCAACATCTGCCCAAGAAAGCCTAGCTTAATACAAATGCTAATTCGCATCTATGGTGTGGTACTTTTAGCCTTTAAACGGCAGACTGAACTCAAATGGTGCAGCAACGTAAAAGGTATTCGTAATCAGTCAGAAATATTCTTTATCCTCTACGTAGAATGATTAATATTAGTGCCCTGCTGATGAGCTGTGGAGGGGTTGAGATGATAACTGTTGGGGATTGATGGTATTTCTATTCATTTCAATGGGAAAAGATTATTTAAAATTCAAGTCTTTTTAGTTACAAGCTTGGTCACGGAACAAATTAAACTCGTATCTCAAGGCAGCATTGTACTCTTGTATGGTCCTTAAACTGAACACTGTTTGAATCCTCATATTTCTCTGATGCTCATTCGACTGATTTGTAACAGTACAGCTCGATGTACATTTATTGAGCTACTCCGTGCCTGGAGGCACGTGCTGTGCTTTAGTGGTAAAAGAAAACAATTCAGCATAGCAACATCAATAATTATAATGGAGGAACTTTGCTTCTGATTTGAGATGAAGACACACAAACACACAACCCATACACCAATGTCAGTGGTGTCTTTTTTTTTTTTTTTTTTTTTTCCCTGGCTCTTATTAATAAGATGCAGTAGCCCAGCGCTGTTAAACTCATTTTTGTCATTCCACAGTGTAGTTATAGTTGCCCCACAGGGCTCTTATGACTAAAACCATGTTAATGTCTAATTATATTCATATATATGCTCAATAAATTGATGGATACGAGTATTTAAAAAAATTGTATAAATTTTGCGGTACTTTGAAAAGGGGTTTGGGTTCCTAAAATAAATGCGAGGAATATGTAACATTTTTAAAAACTATAGAGAATATATCGTTTTGTTCCAGCTTTTAGCAAGAAACGTGAAGAAGACACACACGATTTGTTTTAGTGGGTCCCGTAAAATGATGTTGGGCCCGCTGGGTCTGGTCCCTGGGCTTGAATTTGACACCTGTGCTTGAGTCCCTTTAACACTGCAAGTAAAATACTGCATTTTCCCACCTTCTTTTCCTTGTGTTAAACCGAAGGCCTGTGGGTTTGCCACTGCTGCATTATTCCTTGACTTCTGTTCAAAACTTGTTTCATGATGCGAATCAGATGGAAGGGAAGTTATGTAATAATATCATTGGGATATTGTACTATGGAACATTCGATACAGTACAGAAGCTCCGCGCTCGAGCAACACATCTACTCTGTCAACAAACACTGTTGAGTTCAGGCTCTGTCAAGCCAATGTCATTGGGCGGCCATTTGCTTTTGGCAGTATATCACGCTTGTTAACGCGTTGAACATCAATTGTGCAACACGAAAAAAGGCAGTAAAGAAATTCATGGTTTAGAAGCATAATAATTCAGACTGTTCAAACTGTTACTGTTGCACCTGCCTGTGTCCGTGTCCTAAAATGAAATGATGTTATAGATCAGGGGTGCCCAGACTTACTTACCCCAAGATATACTTTTCCAGCAGCCACAGCAGTCTACCGAGGGGGGGGCATCGCCGCAACTGCAGTGGTGAAAGCAAAAGAAAGACCGTAAATATTACTCCAGCTTGCTGTTACGTGCCTTTATGTGAGTGCGATGGACATATTGGCCACACCTGAATCAAGCGACGAAATGGTTGACAGGCTGATGTCTTTTTTTTGGGAGGGGGGGCACTTACCATCACGGAAGCGACCAAAATATCCCGATCACCATATTGAGCACCCTCGTTATAGATGCTCAAAAAAGTTTGATTTTATCTGTTTTTCTAGTCGTGCAACAGAAATAACAATCCAATTGTTCCGCTGTGTGAAAGCGCATACTTGTGGCAATATCCCACATCCGCTTTGTAAATGGCAAAGGCGGGTAAATGTTTGGAGAGCCTCCTAATTTTTGTACTTAAGTGTTCAATGTGGAGCATAAGGATCTGCTGAAATCCTGTTTTGATTAAAATCACACTGCCATTATATCACGCTTGGCAGCATTAAGGTGACGCCCCCCCACCTCTGCAAAAAAAAAAAAAAAAAAAAGAGCGGCCAAACTGGCTTGTGTCCCAACTAGTAGTCTCAGGTCTTATGGGACAAAGAGTAGCGGAGAGGTCGATGAGGTGAATGTTTTATTCTTCCTTTTTTTTTTTTTTTTTTTTTGCCTCTCCTGTCCCACCAGCATCCCTCCTTCTCCGGCATTCCTTTCTTTCCCTACACATCTGGTCCTGACTTTTCTTACTGGAGAACCCGCTGAGCGGGGCTCACATAACTTACAGCCTGTGCTGTTTTAAAAAAAACAACACCAAGCAAAACAGCTAATGGAGCACGGCTGTCCGTTGTGACAGGTCACCTTGCGGGCAACCTCTGTCAGAAGTCCATACCCCTTTTTTTTAAAGACCTTTTCCTCACACATTAGCGGCACATGACTGCTCCCCCTGCTGTTGAGGATTCGGTCGCCATCGGATCCCTTTTGTACGATGCTAGTCAGGGTCACAGGTAGAACTGGGGCATCGCGGGGGAACATACCAAAGACCAACCATTCACACTCGCATTCACGAGTACTTACCTGACTTTCACGCCATTGCAGATGAACCAAAACAAGTTGCCTTCTCGAGCCGTGGATCCCAGGGTGATTTCCAGGGGACCCGATTTCACACCTGCCTTTGCGGACTTTGGCAGACAGATGAGCAGTGCACGAGGCTCTATGGTGAGTCACATAAATACCTGGACGAACTCCTTTGCGGCTCAACGACCGTATTAAAACCGTGATCATATGCTTGGCAGATTAACTCTAGGGAATCATTTCATGTGCTGAAAAACGTGTTTGTAATTTGCGTTGGAAATAATTATATCTTTTGTGACACCAGTCCTGGAACGTTTCTGACACATCTCTTATCTCCCTAACTCACTCACTGACTGTTCTATCTGTCAAATGCATTTCAAATGAGAGGGTTCAGATCCATTCACCAATGGGAGTGCGAGAGCCCATCCCAGCTATCTTGGACCAGGAGGCGGGGTACATCCTGAACCGGCCAATACCAGCAGAAAAATCAACCATTCGCACTCACATTCACACCTTCGGGCAATTTAGTATCTCCAATTAATGAGAGGAAACCGGAGTGCCTGGAGAAAACCCACACAGGCACGGGGAGAACATGCAAACTCCACACAGACGGGCTCCGGATTTGATCCCCGGTCCTCAGAACTGTGAGGCATACGCCCTAACTTGTCACCCACCGTTCCGCCCGGAGAGCTGATAGCTAATGTAAAAAAGTCGTAGTATATCTGTCGGACGCAGTGTCCCAAATAGGGAAGAAAAATAAATGCCATGTTTCATCAAGTGAGCCATTTCTTTTTTGACATTATGCAATGACTTTCATGCTGTCGCATGTGGGAAAGGGGCACCACAGTCGTCGTCGGAAGGATTTTTCAGACATTTATTGAACGCCAGGAGAACAATAAAACACAAAGGCAGCGAAGCATACATCCACAGGAGCTGTCGTCGGTCTCAGTCTCAGACACTTACACAGACTTGCCGTCGTCACCCACCCCTTGAAGAGACATGCATGTACATGGCCGCCATAATATGTAGAGTATTTGATCAAGTCTCCGTTTAAAGCAATACTGGATCATTCACTTCACATCTTCCCACACAGCTAATGAACATGGGCACACGGCGGCCTCCTCCTAGGAAGATCATCATGAGCGTGCCAGTGAACGACGAAGTGAAATTGCAGAAGGCGGAGAACGCCTGGAAGCCGGGTTCCAAGCGGGAGTGTGTGGTCGAGGACCCCGAGACGCTGAGGACGCAGGTAGGAAAATGTATTTTACAAGCCATATACATGTGTGAAATTGCTACTTTTGTAATTTGTGTGTGTGTGTGTGTGGTGGCTGGGGGGGGGGGGGGGGCGTGTCTCCTTCAGGAGCTTTTCAGGAAAGTGCGGAGCATCCTGAACAAGCTGACACCTCAGAAGTTCAGTCAACTGATGAAGCAGGTGACAGACCTGACCATCGACACGGAGGAGCGGCTCAAGGGGGTGATCGACCTCGTCTTCGAGAAGGCCATCGACGAGCCCAGCTTTTCCGTCGCCTACGGGCACATGTGCCAGTGCCTCGCTGAGGTAAAGCTAGGGATGCAATTATTAATTGAGAAATGTCTTCATTTCTTTTCGGCTCGCCACAGTGTGTCAATCTTTTTCCATGTACTTGATTGAAAAACTTGAAGAATTCAATTACAAAAGAAGGTCGATGCAAAATCTCTGCCTCAAAGCTTTGCAGGGATCATTTATGCATATTGTCTCTGCAGTAACTCCGTATAGAAATAAGTTGGCACCATGACTGTGAATCAGGAGAATCATTTCCCACCTAACAAGGAGGATCAAGTGCAATTTGTGCGAGGGCAACCGTCTCCTTTTTGGAGAATCCCGGCAATTGTGCAGTTGAATTTTTTTTTTTTTTTTTTTTCTGCCAATGAATGAATTTTTCACGCCACAAGACAAACCCGAAACGTCACATTCACTATTATGTCATAAAACTAAGCTATTGCTAGCCTATTTGTTAATGTCTCGGTCACTCAATATTATTTTGTCGTTTTGTGACCTTTGCATATTAAGAACATTTAAAAATCTGTTTGATTGACCAATCGCTGAAAATCACATCACCCTGATTTCCGATCAAGTTATCAGATCACAATAACCCAAAATTCGTTTTTAATCCCACTTTTGGAAAGGAAACTAAGGACACACGTGTATCCACCTGCATCAACCTGGCTGGATTTTATTGCTTGAATTGATGAATTACTTACCTGAGAAAATATGACAAAAGTAATTCAAATTTTCAGTTTAAAAAAAGTGATCAGCAAAATTTGTTGAGCACCGTTTGCACAATTCTGCTCGCAAAGAAATAAAGTCTACATTTATGATACAGTAAGCATTATTTGTGCAAATGCTTGGATGTTCAGTCTTTTTCAATTTCCCAATATTGTATGTGTTTGTGGTACAGCTCAAAGTGCAAATAGCAGATAAGCCCAACAACACAGTCAACTTCCGCAAACTGCTGCTCCACCGCTGCCAGAAGGAGTTCGAGAAGGACAAAGTGGACGACGTGGTGTTTGAGAAGAAGCAGAAAGAGCTGGACTCTGCTGATTCAGTATGTCCCAATTAGCTCCTTTTCACTTGTCTTGAGAAATCACCGTTTGTGCTGTGGGAAATTATCCAAATTTTATTGAATTGCTCTGCTAATTACTATGGTAACTTTAAGATGCTGCAGTGAAAACTAAAAAATGTTCACAATCCCAATTTGTCTTGCTTCGTTTCCTTTGCTGAGCTTTTCTTTTGCCTTGCGTGATGCCATTTGAAGCGTAGTGCTAATTTTGACATGTCCCCTTGGAAAACCCTTCAGATTTTTTCCCCTGTAGGAGCTCATTGGTGGATAATTTCAACTCAGAATTTTCAGACAATCAGAGAAGGAGTTCCCCAGAGTAGCAGAGAAAAATATAAAGGATGAAGGAAATGTGTTGGGAAATAACAGAATTATACTATTTTACTCTAATTTGAAAGTATTTTTGGACCAGATTTTTTTTTTTTTTTTTGTAGGCAAACAAAAACGTTCCCTACACTTTTCCCATTTTCAAAAATGGACTGTAGCTCGTATTTCAAATTTTTGGTTACAAGTCAAAGAATGCGTTTGGCACAGCGTCCGCTGTTATCTTGAGATACTCTTAAACAGGGTCACCTGTATCTCATGCAAACACTGTGTATATTTTTTGAGACATTTTTGTTTGGTGGTGTGCCGTGGGAAGAAAATAACGGTCATCAATAAAGACTAAAAACACAATTTTAAGCATGCGGGAATTGCCTTTTGGGCTCAACATTTTTTGTGTGCGTACATATATTATTTTACTTGGGAGTTTTTCTTTGTCTTTACCTCGCAGTCCACGGAACGCGAGCGGCTTCAGGAAGAGCTAGAGGAGGCCAAGGACAAGGCGCGGCGACGATCCATCGGCAACATAAAATTCATCGGGGAGCTCTTCAAGCTGAAGATGCTGACGGAGGCCATCATGCACGACTGCGTTGTCAAGCTGCTGAAGAACCACGACGAAGAGTCTCTTGAGTGCCTGTGCAGGCTTCTCACCACCATCGGCAAGGACCTCGACTTTCAGAAAGCCAAGGTGAGACCCGTGATGATGTTTTGTCTGCAAGTATCTGTAAATAGCGGTGAAATGGGGCCACGGAGAACTCCCTCTCCCCGCCATTTTGAATCATCAACTCTTTTAAATGTATCCCCTCCTCAGCCTCGAATGGATCAGTATTTCCATCAGATGGAAAAAATTGTGAAGGAGAGGAAGACCTCGTCTCGGATACGCTTTATGTTGCAGGACGTCATTGACCTAAGATTGGTGAGTTTGGAGACATGTCGAAGGCTTCCGAATGATTTGTCTCGTATGTATGAATGTCCCATTTTCAAGCACATACAAAATTTGTAAAATACGAGAACCCATACAATGAAGAGAGAATGGAAACGTGGACTCCTCTTGCACATTCTTAAGTCTCCTCCCTTGAGTTAGTTCTGTGATAGTGAGTGGTAAGATTGGCCTATGAGAAGCTGAATGGTGCTACTGGACATCTGGGCTGCTTCCCAGTTCTTCACACATGACCCAGAAGTTGTTCTAATGCTGGGATTATTTCAATTTGCTCTCCTAAAAAAATGAAAGTATTTTCAGAAAAAGCACCACATTACCAGCTATAGAGAGGTGGAAAAAAATGCTTGCACACATACATATTTAGACATTCACATAAAACAAGAAAAAAGGATATCTTGGATTACATGATTGCTCCGGACAGAGTCGTGGCTCTTTTGTTCTTTCTGCTCTGAAATGCACTTACACAATCATCAACCTCTGCTATATAAACCTCTGTACTCAGTAGTTAAATTATTCAACAAACATAAATGGCCTTCACACAAAGGCTCATCAATAGTATCATGCAGCATACTAGCCTTAATAACTCATTAGTACAAACTGATGTGACGCTACACATGCAAATATTAAACCCACCAATAAATGTTCGGGAACACGAGCAAATTGTAACGGCAAAGTGGGCCACATTGCCAGTTAATAGCTGCATTGTGTGTGAGAGAGAGAGAGAGAAGCACTTTTCCTTGGGCATGTTTATTGTAGGGCCACAGCAACACACTACGTTTCTAATGCAGATGAAAAAAATAATAATAAATGCGACAACACCAAAGTCACATAAAATGGTGACAAAGTAGGTGGATAACAGAAGATGAATTGCCCTGAATGCCAAACCGCAAATGTGTGGCGTTCACTGCGCTGAGCAATCCTTCAAACGGAGGCTTGTCTTACCGTTTGAGACCGCCGAATCTGGCACGATCGTCTTTATCCTCGTCTCTGCAGCACTTCTGGGTGTCGAGAAGAGCCGACCAGGGGCCCAAAACTATCGAGCAGATCCACAAGGAGGCCAAAATTGAAGAGCAGGAAGAGCAGCGAAAAGTGCACCAGCAGCTGCTCTCCAAGGAAAACAAGAGACGAGGTCAGGGCCTAAAGGCATAATCCTCTTTCCAGGGCTTCTAGTCACCACTGCATGGCTACAAAACCTGCTAACGTTCCCTTTTCCTGTCCCCGTAGCCTTGCAGGTATGGTGCTTCACTCAGCAGTCACGAGGAAGCATTTACTATCGGCTCCAGTATCTGTTTACATTCAGCCTCAGTTATCCTTTATTTTGCTCCACAGATATGCGAGAGCAGAGAGAGCCACGCATGCCCAGAGAAGAGACCTGGACTACTGTGCCCATGACCAAGAACAGCAGAACCATAGACCCCAATAAGATCCCAAAGATCTCAAAGGTGAGCCACTGCTGCAACGGGACTGACTACGTACTCTGGAATTGATTCAATATAGGTTGAACATGATTTGCAAGTTATGCCATTCTTTTTATTTAACACATCTCAACTTTATTGGAATTGGGTTACAGTGTGTGTGTGTGTGTGTGTGTGTGTGTGTGTGTGTGTGTGTGTGTGTGTGTAAATATATAAATATGTACATGAATGTAGCTGAAAATGCAAAGCGTGGTGAGTCTGCCTTCAAAATTGTAGGCATGCAGTCAATGAGCAGAACCAACAACCTCTCAAATATCCTTTTCCCACACTCCCTCCTTAGGTTATTACATGATAATTACTACTACTAGGCCAAACCACGAGTGTGTCCACAGCAATAAACGGGGCTTCAGTGTTTGTCGGAATCTCGCCGATGACACCGTTCTGCGGTCCGACTGTCCCGGAGTACTTTGTGAAGTCTTGACAGCCGCTGCGGGCGGTCGTGGTGATACTTCTTTGGTGCTAATTGATTCACACTTAAGATATATTGGGTCAAGTTTGTCTCACTTGTATCACTTTGAGTCGCTGCCACATTTGTCCTGAGTTCTGTGGATTACAATTGTCTTTGTCCCCATCCTAGTCTGATCCCCAGCATCTCTGCCTCTCCCTGCTGAATGCAGGGAACACGTGGGACACATTTCAGATATTTCCAGGGGTCCTCCTGCTGGATACACTCGATACTGAATCCGTGTCTCAGTCCTTGTATGATACTGGATTTATAGGCGACATGGTGTTGTAAATGTGTCATGTTCATTCAGACTTTATACAATTATAGATTTAAGATCCATGTTTTAAGTAACACATTTTTTTGTTTGTTGAAAAATCCATTGCATATCGAATATCTGCCATCTTCAATGCAGCGTTAATGTGCAGATCATAAAGACCAGTGCGCCAACACTATGCATCCCAATTTTTCAATTCTTCTGCCTCTGATGACAGATGAAAACATCATATTTGAAAACTCGAATGCAGGCATTAAATTGAAATCTGCCACTGCAGAATTTAAGACTTCGAACATGAAGAATTCAACTTGACTAAATCAATGGACTTGTGAAATGAAGTCTGACGAAATAATGTAATTTTTCTTCTCTCCCCCCCCCCCTCTCTCTCTCTCCCTCCCCTCTCTCCGTCTCTCTCTCCCTCTCTCCCTCTCTGCAGCCTCAGATGGACGAGAAGATCCAGCTTGGCCCGCGGGCTCAAGTCACGTGGGTGAAGGGCAGCAGTGGTGGAGCCAAGGCCAGCGACTCAGGTCTGATCCCTACACTTCAATTTCCAAGATCTTCACCTCCCTCTCTGGATATTTTTCTTGATTTAACAACGTGATAACTACCATATTTTCCGCATTATAAGGCGCATAGAAAATACTCAACAGTAAAGGCCGGGGTTACGTTATGCATCCATTAGATGGGCTCCGCAAAAGGCTCAATATTGATCCATGTATAAGGCGCACCTGATTATAAGGCACACCGTCGGTTTTTGAGAAAATTAAAGGCTCTTAGGTGCGCCTTTTAATGCGGAAAATATGGTAGCTTACGACATTGCTTATAGTTTAACTTTCCTCATCACCTGCTGATGTTTTTTCACCCCCTGGTTCAGATCTATCACGGGGCGGGAGCAGCCTGAACCACTACTCGGCTTTGCAGTCGACACCCTCATCTCAACAGGCCTCATTGACTCCTCCACAAAATGCGGACTTGGACTCTAGGAGGACTCCCGGAAGGTGAGAAAACAATTGAATCACATACACAAGTCGGTACATGTCTGTACTGGTATGGGGAGATGTTATCAATAACGTCACTTGAGACAGAGAAATTAGTCATTGCTGACTTCTGTCTTATAAACGGATTTCAGAATACTTGGAACTTCTGTAAAAGAAGTAAGCCTCTAAGGAGGAGGCCCTATTGGCCTCCCTTTTCTCTCAAGGACAAGATAAATATGTGAATAGGTCTTTCTCTCCTCATCTTCCTCCCACATTAGTTTTAACGCTGCGTTCTTCTTGTTCTTCAGAGACGAGGAGAAGTACGAGCTAATTGCAAGTTCCTCTTGTGATACAAAGATTCTTCCCCGGAATAAAAACCCACAAAGACAAAATAGCTTCCTTACTTATTCTGTCAGATTTTCCAAAACAGCTTTCAATTGCTTTATTGAACAGTACCAAAAGAAAGAAACATGTAGCGGAAGACTGTGCACGAGCTGGAATTGCCACAACTGACATCCAGGCACCGGAACAACAGTCAACTCACTCACAAGGCCAGGCCCTAGTTTTTAAAGCCATACTTCCAGAAGTGTAGACAAAAATATCGTCAGCCCCTCACGTGCATATTTTATGTTGCCATTAAATAATAATTCACAATCCTGAGGTTCATCTGCTTGAATTCCAAGTTAGTCATGTTTTCTGTGCATTACCAGCACTCGTAGCAGCACAGTCCGGGAGCGTAGTGAGAAACCACAGGTCCACACGACGCCATCGCTGTCGTCGTCGCAGAGGCCCGCTTCTTTCAACAGGGGTGACAGTTGTAAGGATGTGCGAGACAGCCAAGCCCTGGAGGAGCCGCGGAAAGAACGGGAGAGCGAAGTAGCTCAGCCCCCCAGCAGACCGAGCGTCACAGAGGACAAGCCGGGACGAGAACCGGAGCGCAGCAGGACGAGAGAGCCTGGTAAGGGAGACGCGTCAGATAAGGACAATTGCACAAAGTAACAGACACCAGACCACCTCTGATTGACACTGGTGTTACGATACCGTGACAGTTAAAACGGAGCCAGTGGCACCAACGCCAGAGAGGATGGTCCTGTCTGAGGAGGACACGGAGAGGAAGTCCAAGTCCATCATAGATGAGTTCCTCCACATTAACGATTATAAGGTACTGATATTCTCATATACTCATATTCTTTTCATCACCATCTTTCATGGTCCATTTTTCACAACAAGGTGATCACGCTTATTCTCACAAGGGTCGCGGGTGCCTATGCCAGCTATATTCGGGCTGGAGGCTGAGTAGACCCAGAACTCCCGTAATTTCCGGCCTACAAGCTGCGACTTTTTTCACATGCTTCCAACCCTGCACTTTATGTGGTGATGCGGCGCTAGCGTTAGCACACCTGGTTATAAGTCTCAGTACACAGACAGTGTTTAATCTGCGTGTGCTAATTTTTGCTAAAATGTGCTGCGCTAGCATTAAACTCTTCTGTGTACCGAGGCTTATAACGAGGTTCACTCTGTAGGCTGGGAATTACGGTAGTTGCGAGGCAATTGCAGGGCACATCGAAAGAAAGGACCATTCGCACACACATTCACTCCTGTGGGCAAGCCAATCCTCAATGAATGCATGTATTTGCAATGTGGGAGGAGAAAACCCACACAAGCACAAGGACAACATCCCAAAGCCACACAGGCGGGGTCGGGATGTGAACCCTGGTCCTCTGAACTCTGAGGCGGATGCTCTAACCAGTGCTGCCTATTTCATTTCACTTCATTTATTTATGTTTTTTTTTTTATTACAGAATTTAATTACAGAGCTATGGAATAAGTGGTCGTGTTCACAGTATTGAATAGATCCTTAAAGTAGTCCCTTGACCTGACCGACGTTGTCTTCCTCTCCCCGCAGGAGGCTGTCCTATGTGTGGGCGAGCTGGGGCTGGCCTCCGGGCTGCACATCTTCGTGCGTGTCGGCGCGGAGTCGACGCTGGAGCGCAGTCAGATCACACGGGACCACATGGGCCTGCTCTTCTTCCAGCTGGTCCAGCAGGAAGTCCTGCCAAAAGACCAGTTTTACAAAGGGTCAGGCCGTGCCCCCACACTCATGCACACTGTACAGCCTGAGGCCTGTTACACAAATTTGCATTTTGCAAATCTTAAAAGATTTTTTATCTGCAAAAGACGCCACACCTCATTGCTTTTGTTGTACTGTATGAGGTGTGCGCCCATAATCTCAAAACAGAACATCTCACACACACACACACACACACAGATTTTGTTCCACCGCTGATTTAGAATCCAGTCCTCCGCAACAGAAATCTCATGGCAAAATGTGAGCTGACAAAAATGAAAATTGCTTAAATTGCAGTAAATAATATTATATAATATTGACCAACTTACCTAGTGGCTCATCTACCCAAATACAGGAGCTTCTTTCTTCCTTCCTTCCTTCCTTCCTTCCTTCCTCACTCCCTCCCTCCCACGTACCTGCCCCCCACCCTTAGGGACTCCAGCTACCTACCCTTCTGCTACCCACTACTTCACCGACCAAGCTAGCATTTCCTTTTGACGCTTCCCGTAGGCCATCATTTCACATTTTATTATAAACATTGCATCTAGCAAATTCCAATATTTACATTGCGTCACGGCCCTGAGCGACTCAGTCTCCGCATATGTACATGACACTCATGTGCAACGCTTCTTCATTTTGCAAATTAAAATTGTTTGGTTGCCCAATGATGGTATTGTGTGTACCTCACTTTATTTACAAATGACTTGATAAGAAGATGATTAATCCTAATTTTGAAAAATGGGACCAAGGATACGTTTTTTTTTTTAACAACAATATTACTGGGACACTCAATGGCGCTTGCTTTGTGCTTTCAGGTTTCAGGACATCCTGGAGCAAGCAGATGACATGGCCATCGACATTCCTCATATCTGGCTGTACCTGGCCCAGCTGCTAAGCCCCGTGCTTAAGGACGGCGGCTTCTCTATGAGGGAGCTATTCGGGTACCGTCTGCTAGATTCAATGCAACGTCGTTGAACACAACGGTTTGGACAATACTTTTTGTGTGTCCACAGTGAATTAAGCAAACCTTTGCTCGCTGTGGGAAGAGCAGGAATTCTAATATCTGAAATACTACACATACTATGCAAGCAAATGGTAAGCAAAATTTTCATTTGTTTTCTTCACATACTTGCCAGACTGCATATGGGAAAAGGATAATAGTTTCAAACGCCGATATTGCAGATGTGGGTGGTGTCATGACAAGATTCTGTTTCCAGATTACAGCCGTAGATCCTTTTTCAATAGTGGCAGATGAGTCTGAGCCAAGAGAAATCCCTTAAATTGGTTGCAGCGCAAACATGCAGCCAAACAACTATTCACACTCGCATTCCCACCGTGAGACGAGACTGCATTGACGCTAATGTGGCTGTTTTTGGAGCTAAGAAACCGAAATACTTAATATTTATACCTCTTTTACTCCACTCCCTGAGAAGGGTTGCGTCAGGAAGGGCATCCGGCGTAAAAATTGTGCCAAAACATATGTGCGTTCATCTGAGATGACACGCTGTGGCGACCCCGAAAGGGACAAGCCGAAAGAAACTTTCTATTCCTGATGTGACATAAATAGTCTTATTTGTTCATAGAGAGGGTTGAGCAACTAATTTGGACACCGTGTCTATTTTTTTTGCTGCATTTCACTGAATCCAATTGTTCATCCCGCGTTTTTATGACAGCAGCATATTTCCTCTTTGATTTGAAATTGATTGATGAATTATGCACACCGACTGTCTCCTCAGAGCCATAGAGCTGTGGGTTCTATGTGGAGGGAAGCAGGCCTCAGCTGGTCTGACTTCCTGCCAGAAGGAAAGGATGTCCACACCTTTATTTCACAACAGGTGCCCTTGTCTGCTTCTCTGGCCGTCCCGTAGCTGCACTTCACTTATTTGTCTCTGCTTCATTGCCGCTGACCTCTCTTGCGCAGAAGCTGGAGTTTATCCTGTCAGACGCTACGGACCCCAGAGTAGGTCAGTCGAAAAAGACCCTGTCCCCCGAGGAGCTGAGCCAGCAGTTGGAGAAGCTCCTGCTGGAGGACATGGCCAGCGACGAACAAATCTTTGACTGGGTGGAGGTACGGAGGGGTCTTCACTGAGTTCTGAACCGAAGCGTCCCAGCTGGCATTTCAATTTTCTTGCGTCTGCTTTTATTTTGGACTGATTTCCAGGGGATTAAATGTGTGAACATTCCATAAATTTGGAATGCATTTTGAGGCTGTCATCCCTCTTTCGATGGGAATAAAATGTGGTCGTACGTACCCCTGCATCATCATCATTGTTTGGCATTCGCAAATTGACGCAATCGCTGATTTTTGGGGTGTCTTCGTCTCTGTTGGATTTTCGGACAAATGAGGTGAAATTTCGCACCTCTCAAAGTAATTTTCCGTTGCACAGTGGTTGGGAATCGCTGATTGACAGTAATGAGATACATTACTGATATTTTGTGTTTAAGAAGGCAAACTCATTTGTGCTTTCTGCTATGCGCCCTCCCAGGCAAACCTGGATGAACCTCAGATGAGCTCGTCGCCCTTCCTGAGGGCGTTGATGACGGCTGTGTGCAAGGCGGCGGTGAAAGGTAAGCCCTGACTTTCATCTTCCTTTTTTTTTTTTTTTTTTTTTGCCGGTAGTCACTCCTCTTTCGTCCTTTCTTCCTCCGCAGATATTGGCAGCAACAGTCGAGTAGACACGGCCATCATCCAGAAGAGACTGCCTGTATTACTCAAGTACCTTAACTTAGACACTGAGCGACAGCTGCAAGCACTTTATGCACTTCAGAAGCTGATAGTCTCCCTCGATCAGCCTCCCAGTAAGTGCTCCTCAGTTACTTAAGATGCTGCGAGTACCCGCCTGGCAGCTTATTTTGGCTTCTGTTAGCGCTTGGTAATATACCTTCACTTCCGTCATCTTTGCAGTAAGTACATAAATGCCTTTTAAAGCAGAGTATACACAAACCAGCTCTTAACATTTTTGGTTCTCCCAACTTTTCACACCAAGTCCCACCTCAAAAAATGTGACTTTCCAAGTCCTGTGGGGTCTCGAGATACTAGTTTAAGCCCTTCCATGACCACGAACTGCTTTTGCGCCTGTCGGTGGCCTAAACCCTCGCTGCCTTGGATCTGCTGCTATCTCTCTAGCTTGCGCCTTATTACCCAGCAGGCACATTATGTTGGATCAACTTTCTCCCATTCATTGTGCCATGGTTGCCATTCACCTTGTCGATGGTTCCGTTTTGGGTTTGGTCGTAGCACTGCCGTCAGTCTCTGTGCAGCTCCTCGGGGCTACACTAATGGAGGCCTCCTTCCGCGGAAGGCTCTGGAGGGCTGTAGCTACAATGTGCATGCATCCACAGAAGCTGTAATTAGTAAGTCCAAAAGGTGGCCATGAACTGATTTGAATTCAAAGCATCATCACGTAACAAATTAAAATTGTAAGCCAAAGCACCACTGTAGAACTATTTGTGAATGGTGAACTCCGGGGTAGACAGTCGATGACGGCAAACATCTTTCATGATCCCGATAAGAAAAATACTGTAATTTCCGGCCTACAGAGCGTGCCCGATTATAAGCCCCACCGAGTACATTTGTAAAGGAAATACCACTTGGTACATACATATGTCGCAGCTGTGTAAAAGCCGCAAGAGCACACATTGAAACATGAGATACTGTATTTAGAAAGAAAGACACAGAGTAACAGTAACAGTGAGAGTTTTAAAAGTTTTAATACCTTAGAGTTAGCTTAACATAGCACGAACAGGGCTGTTAAAACAAAAACAACATACCAGCTTAAAAAAAAAAAAAAAAAAAAAAAAAACAGCCGCGGCAGCTTACACAGTAGCAACACGGTAGCACAGCACTAACAGGGCCGGTTAAAAGAAAAAACATCTAAATCACTGAGACGCGGCAGTAACAGCAGCAACACGGTAGCACAGCACTTCCAGGGGCGGATAAAATAAAACATACCGGTAAAAGTCACTTCCTTGGCACATATATTCCACCTGTCCCACTCTTCCCTTTTCCGCTAAGTGCCCCCTTGCAGCCGTTAGAAAAAAAATTTACAAATTATGCCCATCGCCGTATAAGCCGCAGAGTTGAAAGCGTGTGAAAAAAGTCGCGGCTTATAGGCCGCAAATGACGGTAATCTTGACAGTTGTCCTTGTCCGCCAGACCTCCTGCGCATGTTCTTCGACTGCCTCTACGACGAGGACGTCATCTCGGAGGAGGCGTTCAACAAATGGGAGACCAGCAAAGACCCCGCGGAGCAGGAGGGCAAAGACGTGGCCCTCGAGTCGGTGACCCCCTTTTTCACGTGGCTGAGGGAGGCCGAGGAGGAGTCCGAGGACAATTGAGACCCTCGTGGCCTCACTCGACAAAATGTTGAACACGAGCGACCCGTTGACGTTCGCTGGAATTCCTCCTCCTGCGGTACAGTTCGGAATCATGCCGCCATTTTCAGTTTGGATTCCAATGGCAGAAGCACTAAATCCATGTATTATACATAGAAAATATTTTTGTTTTAAATTTTAACTTGACTTTTTTGTTACTTTTTCAGAAGAGACTTAAAAAAAAAGCATAGGTTCTGGACTCTTTAATTTATTATTTTTTTAAGGACTGCAAATAAGGAAGCAAGAACCCAATAAATAATGTAATTAAAAAGTAATGATAACAAAACAATAATTTTGACAAAAGAATAGAACGGCCCATCTGGATACTACACTGTTTAGAACAGGGTAGCACAAAATTGTTTTGGGGGTGAAAGGGAAGCGAGTTTTGTGGTCAAAATAATTCAAAAAGTCTCCCTCGCCCTCTGCTTTTGTTGCTCGTGTCAGTGTGTCGCGTTCAAGGAGCGACGGAAAACTGACGACCGCTGACAAAAACAAGGTGGATGCAGAAACGGCAAAAAGGACTTGATAGAGCAAGGAAAGGTACTCGTGACAAAAAATGCTTGTAATACTTCAAGCCCTACACAGCCCATTGAAAGCTTGTAAATACATTAAAAATGGAGAAAAAGTATTTGAAACCCTTGAGGTGATTCTCTTACGTGTCTGTGTTCTCGAAATTGAACGCACATGTCTACATGAGCTGTCGAACTACACATTTCCTATTATCGGGGCCTGTTTTTACGATTATTCTCCCGTCATATTGTCTTGAACCTGCCTGAACAGATACCAAATTGTATCGTGGTGTAAAAAAGGTGTCATCAAACCCTGCTCGTTAGCAACGGACCTTTCCGATGGCGACCTTAAGCTCCGCCCCCCCTTAGCTACATTTGCCATGTCCCACAAGCTTTCAAAATGGCGGCTGAACAGAACATGTTTGAAGTCGATTCTCTATCGTGTATTCCAGATAATATTGGGGTATGTTTTTTGCCAAATGCGTCAGACTTGTCCAAGAGTTCTACAAAGAGGTCTCGACTATTTCACGCAAGGATATGTACACGGAAATAAGATTTTGGACAGAGCAGGAAGCAATGTCAGAGTTAAAGCGAAACGTTGGCGATCGATACAAAAAAAGTTTGACGCCTCACAAACTTCATGTTGAAATCCAAGAGGATAAAATATTGGAATCGTACTGCGCGTGTAAAGCAGGGAGAGTACTTTTTTTACTTGGAAAGATCACCGGTAATATCATTGTAGTCTTTCCAAGTGAGTGGGTGTATTCATCATAATGGAGCCCAGTTGCGCTTCGTAATATGAACTTTTCCAAGCGCACGCTACTGACATACAGCATTGTGTGTGGGCGTGTCAAGACAATGCGGCTATCTGATTGGCTATTCTTGTACGAGCGGTTGACAGGTCGGAAAGGTCCATTCGCTATTTGCAGCTCGATTGTTGAAGGGTGGAAGGGGGGATGCTCTGTCAAGTAAAAAGAGTCTCGCTTTTGCACATTTGATGGAATGTTTGCTGCACAAAACTGTAGTTAGTTGAGGAGCTTCATTCAGACAGAAGTAGTTATTTGCCGCCATCTTGTGGCCTTCATAGGCAATAACAGGTCAGTATAACTTTTTGGGGGCGGGGGGTGTCTACATGCTCAGAGGGGGATTAAAAACTGTCCTGGTAGGAATGTACATTCGGTGAATTCATCTTTTTGCCATGGAGCTGTTGGCGTTCATTTTCGTAAAAGTATAAAGAAAATGAAATTAATCTTTTAGGGGGACATTAAATTAAACTTTCCAACTGTTTAAATTATTCATAGTAGGCTTCACTGTATTTTAGGGGTCCCCCCCAAACTCAAAACAATCAGGAAGGTTAATTGGAGCACATCATTTAAATCCTGATGTGATAAGTGATAAGTGATTGGCTTTGAATGAATCTGACTCGTGTGACGCTTTCGTGAGCAAAGAAATTTGTTACCAGGAAATATTCTGCCGTGTTTTCAACGAAGTTGTCTGGATTTTGTGTGCGTGTGTTTATGCGGGAGCGCGTTGATGCAGATTTTGCCAATTGTAACACATACTAAAATTGATCGGTGACTGGGAAGTTAGTTGGAGATTGAATCTTCATCTCTGTTGCCTTTGACCGTGTTGTAATCGTCACATTCGCCGGATTTTCGGCACTATAAAACACACCCAAGAGCCTTTAATTTTCTCAAAAGCCGACGGTGCGCCTTATATTACGGTGCGGCTTACGTATGGATCGATAGTGAGCCTTTAGTGCGGCACCCATCTAATGGATGCATAACGCAACCCCAGCATCGACTGCCGCGTCCATTCTCTGCGCATCATAATGCGGTGTGCCTTATATATGGAATAAAAATTTAAAATAGGCTAACCGTTGAAAGGGCGCCTTATAGTGCGGAAAACACGGTGACTACAACTGCCTTCCTTCAACAACTCTTTCTTCAACTGGGTGCATTTTTAAAGCTTTGATTTGTTGTGTGATGCAAGGGTAGGCCAGATAATGGTCTTCGGACTTGTATCCGTTCTTTAAGAAATTACATGATCGACAGGCCGGGAATATTTGTTGCATGAATTTAGCCATTTTCCGTCAAAATTGGTTAAAATCAAATAAAATGTCAAATATGGTTAAAATGGTTAGCTAGAATTGAAAAGTTTATGTATTTGCTCATTTTTAGACACTTTATTATTGTTAAATTGATTTATTGTATCCCTACATATTAGTAGATAATTGAAAAATATTTATTTGATTCAGTAATTTGTCGATTACAGATAAATTTCAAATGAGGGTATTTCTTGCTCAAATAAATACTGTATTGTAAATGCCACATGCACACTTCCAAGTTTGCCCAACCCTTGTGTCGAACGATATAGTTTTGCGTCTTTAGTGTCACGAAAGTTGGTCTCACGGGATTAAAAGAAGCATACAAGACAAAGAAACGAGAGCACTGGCGTTTTGTGAAAACGGCTTTCAGTTTACCGGACAACAACTCCCATGAGCCTTAGCCGCAGACGACCTCTTCTGACGCCACCATATTTGTAGTCCGCCTTCGTCTTAATTGGTTGGTCACGGTAAATAAAAGGGTCGCTTTTCTTGACACGCTTGGAAAATGTCACTTTTTGTACACGAGCAAATATTCCGGCAAGACTATCGACTAAAACTGTAATTTTGATTGTTTTTCGTCTAAACTCGGTTCAGCCGTAATAGCGTGAGAGAGCGCAAAGTCGAGCTGGGGGCTTTCAATTAAAACAAAGGAGGACGTTGATGGCGGTCGAGCGGCGGAGTCCGCCATTATGGTCGACGCGCCGTGACGTCACTCCAACGGGGCGGGGCTCGTAAACAGAGGACTCGAAATAAAGGCTCGCGCACTCATTTCTACTCGAGAATATCTCCACTTTTTTTGGGGCCATCATAAAAGTCCGAGGTAAGTCGGCGTTGCATTTTCGGAGCAGCCCGGGGCGTCGTTGCGGGAGCGGGAGTGGGTGGGGGGGAATCGTTGCAAGCCGGGACGGTTTTTTTGAAACGCTCGCGCGACGCCATCACCGCCACCGTGTATATGCGTGTGTCACACTTAGTGTATGTGTGTGTAACCTTAACCAGAGCACAAAATGGCGAAATTGTGCTTTTCTTTTCTGTTTTGTTTTTTTTTAAACCGAAATAGTTGAGGGGTTTACGGAAAGAAAGGTGTTTGAAATCGCCATCGAGCCACGGGGAGTTCTCGCATTTGATCGTTTTGCTCTTGTTAAAGGACGTGAGGCCTCGGTGAATGGAGGTAATAATGGCTTTCAATCCGCTGCCAGTGGTGGGCCACGAACCAGATTTTTCCACTGGCTTTTTTTTTTTTTTTTTCTGAGGGGGGGGGGGCGGCAATTATGGACTCAGTACAGTTATGATTGTAATATTTTCGCCGTTGGACTCTTTTCCACATGTCTGACGGCGTTTCCGACTTTGACGTCTCGCACTCTCCTCATTCAAGACATTCCGGTGACTGTTTTCCACAGTCGCACTTTTCTCCGAATTTCACATTTCCAGCTCTCACCGCCCCCCTCCCCCTCCCCCCCCCCCAAAAAAAAATAAACATTCCAAAAATAAAACGCTTCAACTAATCTCGATACTCTCAAAACATCTTGAACTTCAATTTCCACATTTATGTGAATTCCCACTTTCTCAAAATTCCGCACATTTCAAGTTTTTAGTATTAAATTGCCAAATTAGGAGTTCCTGCATGCGGGTACTCTCCCGGCATTCTGGTTTTCGTTCCAAAAAACCATGGAGGCTATGTTTGTATTGCGATTGGCAGGCGACCAGTCAAGGTGTACCCCGCTGTCTCGCCCCGAATCAGATGGGACGGGGGTCGGCCCAGAAGCAGTTCACCGTATGATTCTGGTTCCTCACACATTTCTTCACCCATCTAAGATATTCTGCTCATTCAAGCCATCTTGGGAACTATTAGATGTATTCTTTGGGGTGTAAAATCCCCCCCAAATTCTGAGCCATTTTACACCTTTTAACTCCTCCCCTTAGGCAGGACATGTTTGGAACTATTCATTGCATGACTCCAAATTTTCACCAGATTCCCAAATTCAGAGCTATTTTCCACATTGAGTCAATTTGCAGGAGGCAGCCAATCGCAGGGCACAGACAACAGTTGCACCGGCGGGGCAATTTCGAGCGGCCAATCAACAGCCAGCCAATCCAGTTAGGCTTTCAAAGTATGTGACGTCACGTGACGAAGAAAGCGTAACGGCGATTGGCCGGCTGTTCGGTTGCGACCTGAAGCAACCCTGCCTGGTGGCGCAGACTGTGAATTTTAGACAGCGAATTGTCACAACTATTAAGAATGTGATCAGGTTACATTTCGAGTTCAAATCCTGGTGGCACATATTTACTTCCATACATAAACCCCTTTTGGTAAGCAGCGCAATGTAAAAAATGCACATGCTTCATTTTCATTTCATTTTTACTTGAAGTTCACGGTGTCGGATGACTGCCAATCTTGGCCTTTTTTTGCGTACACGCATTTTCCAGAGTGTTCGGAATAAAGTCGAACAAGAAAACTGCAACTTACCCATCCAAGAGTGCACTCGCCGCTTATTAGCTCAACTATGTGGATTTTTTTGATTTGACGTTTGGCGTCGTTTGTTCACAAGCGAGCTGTTATCATATCATATATATGTCCTGCTTCCAGATTCTCGTGAATTGATGACTTTGAACGTCATCATGGTGAGTTTACATTTCATCAGAATTGAAATGCGTCGGTGACGAGTTTATATCTCAACGTGGCGAGTTGATGATGACTTTTAAAATGTCCGTAACGATGGTATATTTCATCATCATGAGTTTAAATCTCATCACGATTCAGTGTGATGACTGATCTCGTCACACGTCTTGTCATGATGACTGCATCATGTCCCCCCCCCCCCATCACCTTCTCACGGGGTGACACTAATACGCAGTCGTACTTGAGCATCTCCGTTCCATTTTTACAGAAATGGCATTCTGTAGATTTTTTTAGAAGTCTTAAATCTGTTTAGGCCAAGCTCCTGTGATGCCGATTCGCCGAGCAGCAGCAACTCCGACCCAGGAGAAGCCTCTCTCGGCCGCAGCAGAGACAGGTGAGGAACGTGGAAAGTTCAACCAATTGTGCCCCCCCCCCCCCCAAAAAAAAACAAAACAAAAACATTGTGGTTCCGATTTCCTGTATTTTAGAAATGGGGCCGGTTGATACATTTTTTTGTTTGTTTTTAACAAAATATTTTTGCTCCGTCTCGGTGCGCCATCGCACTTGCAAATCTGCACCGTCGAGCACGACAAATCACACGCATAAAATTTGTCATGAGTAGAAATACATAGATATTGAAAAAGTCGCTTATTTTGTGTAGTCTTGACCAATGTTCCCTCTAAGCTGCGCACTTGCCGCACACTCTCAGTGCACATCAAATCCGATCCAGCGCAGTGAACCACGGACAGTCCTTGCTGCTCAGCCGACTTCGACTTCCGAGTTTACCTGACACCGCACCCCTCCGCTCTTAAAGGGGTACGCTCATAATTACAAGCAGAACACACACCCGCAACTTTATATCTCCGGGCATGACTGACCACACCTGTACATTTTTCAAATGTGAGCGACTGCCGTCTCCAGCGCACGGTGCCGCCATTATCAGTTCTCGGTAATTCACGCTCCCGTGCATAAAATCAAGATGAACGATGGCGTCTTGCGTTGCGAAACACCAGAATATCCGCAGAGATAATAAATAATCTTGATTTTTGTCACGAACGAGGCGGCGGTTGGATCCAGATGCAGGAAGCCGAGACCTAAGCGTACCGTACATTTTACCAAAGTGTATTGCCAGGCAGAGGTCATCCACGGGAAGGCAGTCCAACAGGGCGATGGTGCAAAAAAACATGAAACAATGTAAAAAATCAGACATGTCAAAACATGAAAACGTAACTTGACTTCATTTGGCTCAGTAACGCTATGACATGGGACGAGGACATTTATGCTAGCTGACGTTCGTGAACACGCATGCGGGTACACGCAACGATCTGGCAATCAAGTGACGTGAAACACAAGCCTTAAATACAAAACGTAATCAAGGCGCAACCAAGAAGTGGCCCACGTCCGCTGCGGCTGGCGTCAAACGCTCGACTTAACCGTGCTTCCGTAAAATCTTGCGCCGTGGAGAGCCACGCCCCTGACATTTATTATGTGGTGTAAAAATGTTCGGGTCAGCGGGAATTTCTAGGGTCGGTTGGGAAATCGGAGCCACAAGCTTTTCTGTTTGTTTGTTTGTTTGTCACGCCTCATAGCGACCTCACAAACTCAGTATTATGATTGTATCTTTTTGGCGCACCTGCAGCATCACACTTGTACGGATTAACACTCGGCCTGTTGTTGCTTATTCAAACGTAAGTTTGATGTGATAAATGAAATTCGCGAGTTGTGTTCCCCATATTTAGGCAGGATTTCCACTTTGTAAAAACTCCTTAAATTCATAAGAAAATAATGATGCATAAGAAATACAAATATTGGATCTCATTGAAATTCAACATTCAAATGAATAAATTCTACAGCTGCAATGATTCTTGCCAGTAATTATTCAAAAAAGGAGGTGCAAAACGTGGCCTCGGGGATCATTTTTCCACAAAAAAATGTTGCTGGAGTCGCACGCAAAATCTTTACGCGGTGGCAGCGAGTCAAGAGGAAAGAGTCCACAAAACACTTGAGACTCTCCAAAGTTTGCTGTAATTTCACACAACGGCACATCTTTGATTACCAACACAACGTAATGGATCAATGGACAGCGCATACACGTCGAGCGCTATCGCGACTGGTTGAAGCCATGTGTCCGCCATCTTGGTACTCCCAAAACGTGTGGAGGACATGGTGTACACGTGGGATTATGGTAGGGTTTTTCCTCAAAGTTTGGCATGTAGAATTAAAACTGGTCGTGTGAGTTTGACATTTTTTCAGTTCTGGTAACATGACAGGATTTTGGTAAGGCAAAAAAAGGCGAAGTGCAAAGGAAAGACAAAGAACACCGTGACTAGCGAGAAAGCTCGCATATTACCTATGGCCCTATTTCTGTGACATGTTAATATTTCCTAAAATACGCTGTGAAGCACTATGATCATGACATGGCAAAAAAACTAAGCATTTTTTGTCATGTAAACATTTCATTTGAAGTCAATCAGTTCGATTCTATTTTTGGAAATAAGGACTCGCAATGGGGAAAGACACGCTAAATGCATTGTTCATTTGTTGTCTCTGCGACGTCCTATTTCAGACACAAAATTGCAACTCGTTTCCTCGCATTTGAAAATCAAATTCAATTTGCAGAGTTCTGTATTATGAAATTCATCAAAAATTTCACGAAAATATGTGTTTTCTTACCCTTCCACTGAAGAAGTTTGGGAAAATATTGACATTGCTTTTTCGCAAAAAAAAAAAAAAAAACCCCGTCAGCCGATAAAGGTGAAGCAGAGAGTGAACATTGAACAACAACAAGACTTTGTTCAAGTGAATGAAGCACATCAGAAAAAAAAAAAAAAAGAACTTTTTCCAACAAGCTTTAACATTGTCAAAGTAAATCTTTCTAACTTCCCTGTGGAATGTTTTCTCACAGCCACGAAATTGGCAATTAAAGGTCGCCATGCTCGTTTTGGGAGTATCAAGATGGCGGCTGGCGACTTCACTTTTGGCGGCCAATGAGCCATCCAGTCTTGTACTTAACAGCCAGCCAAGTCTACAGTCTTGATTGGCACCCAAGTCACTCACCGGAGCAGACACCCCGCCTTTTAAAGCTGTACACTGTCATTCACATGTTAGTAGAACCATAGGATGACAAACGAATGCCGCCACCGCCTAACATACAGGTTTACCTGTTGAATAATGAAAAGAAGTAGATTATACTAGATTGTAAAAGTATTGGCTACCTGTAGGATAACATAAAAGTTTCATAAATTCGATTTTAATGACGATCAGGGCCAGAGAACGCCTCCGAGGAGTCTCCGGCCGCCGGAGGGGAGCAGCCCGCGGCCTCCGCGGAGGCCACCGGCAAGGGCGACGCGACGACGGGCGACTCGGCCGAGCCGGCGGAGAACGGCGAGAAGGTGGACGAAGAGGCTGCCGACAAGTCCGACGACGGGACGGTGAAAAAAGAGTGAGTTCTCCACGAGCGCACCTTTGTCGCCACGACGGGGCACCCGATGCGATATTTCACTCTGATAGCACTTTTATCTGCTCACATGGTCCTTACCTCTGCCGGATAACGGCAGGCTGCTCCTCTGGGGTGCGCCGTTGCATTTCCACCCCCGAGGTCTTTTCGGAATGCAAATCAAATGATTGGGAAACAAAAGAAGATGATCGTGTTTGGTCCAGGTGGCCTTTTTTGGTTTTTCTCCTTCTGTAGCTTAGTCTGAGGAGAGCAAAAGTCCGTGTTCCTGACTGTGGTAACCTCTCCTCTCGTTCTCCTGAACAAACAGGAGCACACTAGTATAGCGGCGACGACATCTATTAAGTCAGATGTTCTGGAATTTTCAGTTTATCCGGACAGAGTGGCAAATGCAAGGACTGCGTGGCTGGCCAGTGCGCAACACACTGCTATGTTCTGCTGCTAAGGTGAGGATGCCATAGAGATAAGGGTGGCAACCATCACAGTGAAATATCGCTCCTTGGCCTCGACAAGCCGCGCCACTGAACGTTTGTCGCGCCCCCCGCCCTCCTTCCCTCTACAGGCTGAAGGACGGCTACAAGTACAAGAAAGCCAAAGTCAAGAAGGTGAAGAGGACCATACCGGTGTGGGCCAGCGTTAGCACCAGAAAGAAGCTTCCGGTCGCCAACTACGCCGGCACGCACAACAGATTGGACCATCTCCTCATCGAAGCCATCACGGTGTGTGCCCGCATGCAGTGGTTCGGTCCACTTTGTTCTAATCGCAAAGATACCGTCATTTCCGGCCTACAAGCCGCCACTTTTTCACACGCTTTCAACCCTGCAATTTATGCGGCGATGCGGCTCATTTGTGCATTTTTCTCGTGGGCGCTGGGGGGCACTCGAACGGAAAAGGTAAGAATGAGACCGGTGGAGTATATGTGCCGAGGAAGTGACTTTTACCGGTGCAGCCCTGTTAGCGCTGCGCTCGCGTGTTACTGGCGTGTCTCAGTGATATTAACCGGTAAGTTTTTATTTTAACTGGCCCTGTTAGCATTAGTCCTAGCTTTAGCGCGGCGCTAGCGTTAAACTCTTTCTGTGTATTGTCTTTTTTTGTAAATATCTCGTGTTTCAATGTGGGCACTTGCGGCGTTTACACAGCTGCGGCGTATGTCTGTACCAAATGGTATTTCCTTTACAAATGTACTTGGTGAGCCTCGTAACCAACCAGGTGCGCTCTGTTGGCCGCGAATGACGGTACTTTGCTGTAAAATCAAACACAGGAGGCTCCTCATAGTGGGACGGAGTTCCATTTCTACAGCGACGTAACCCGACGTAATTTGTACGCGTCTGATTTCAACAGTCAATCACTGACTATGCTATACATGCGTGGGGGAAAAAAAAAAAAAAAAAAGCAACATCTGATGAATTGAGCTTGAAATGTGTGCAATGCCACCAAAAGCAATGCTCGTTGCTAAGTTACTGCGGCGTAATCGCAAAACACCTCAAGAAGTGATCGGGAGAAACGGTACACTTGCCACATAGGTCTGGCTTGAACTGCGTGATAGCGGAGAGTCACCAATTTTGGAGCGCTAAACAGCAGGAAAAGTAAGAAGTGTCCAGAGACAAAATAGTATCCTACACAACAGGATAGGAACGTGGACCTTAATTAGTGCGTCACCACTAAATCACCGAAGAAAAGGGAAGCACATGATATTAATTTGCACGATTCGTCACTTTAAGATGCTCCCTTTGCAAAATTGTCATTGAACTGGTGTATAACCGGAACCGCAAACGGGTCAAGGGACTCTGTACAAGGTTTAACACCATGTTCTTATTTCCCACCTGTTCTAAATGTAGAAGACTTTACATCTTGTGACTTCTGTGACTCTTATAATGAATAGTTCCTATAAACGAAAAATGTCTTTTGTTCTCTGTTCTTGTTACTTTGTTCTGAATGTCGTACCAGGGCAGCACCGACTGCCGGAGAAAAATTCCTTGTGTGTTTTTACACACTTGGCTAGTAAAGCTGATTCTGACGGTACAATGGAACCTCAGAATTCCGGAAGTCTCGTTGCTTGTTTGAATTGTTTTTCGACCCAAAGAAATCTCAGTAAAAGCTGTGCCGAGATGAGCCGCTGCTCACTTGGAGTCCGGAAGTCAGTCGCAGCGCTGCGGTGCGTCCCCGTAGCGTGAGCATGCACCTTTGCTCGTGCTTCTCAATGTTTTTTTTTTTTTTCCAGTATTTTATTTGCCACGGGCACAAAGAAAGACAGCGGTGCTACCGACTGGCACGGAGAATGAAATTTGAGCAAACCACAGTGGCTCTAAGTACACTAAATACGGAAATGCAGCGCGCGTTTGTTAAAGCACCGTATGGCTAAGTCAACTATTTCGACTATCTGAAATAAAAATGTAATAAAAGGCAGCTCGTGGTGCCAAAGAGCGACGAGCATCACAAAGCAAAGGCTGCAGGAGAAGCGACGTGATAATTAGGCAGGCACATCACAGAGGGGTGAATTCGATACTTACTTCTTCCCTCTCGATTCCCTCCGATGCCATCGTACCGCCACCAAAAAAAGGTATATGATACACATTTCAGTTTTTTTTTTTTTTTTTTTTTTTAATTTATGCATTTTTTTATTCGGTAAATGCAGGGTGTACATGTTTTTATATAAATAAGAATTAAAATGGGAATTTACTATTTGGACGTTGGGAACAGATTAAACCCATTTCCATTATTTCCAATGGGAAAATGCGCTTTGGAAATTGAACAACTATGATTTTTGAACACTTTACAAGAAGCAATTATGTTCAAATTCCGAGGTTCCACTGTACTTAGTCCCCCAGTGATGACATTTGCATCATTTGCACAGCAAGAGCGGATAGATGAAGTACAAAAAATTAGGATGTCAATTTACATCGAGTTATATTTCAAATTAGCTATATGACACTGAAGTCACTCCATAACATACACTCACAGTGAGTTGCTGGTACAGCCTGCGTCACGTTTTGAGTATTAATTACGGCAGTCACCGGTGTCTCCTTCATCTGCGCTTGGTTAGTTATTTGAATAAAAAAAACCTCCTGTTTGTGCAGTCTTTTAATCACAGGTCGGGAGTTTCCTACCAGTCGGTCATGAAGTACATTGCCAAAAAGTGCCCCGAGATGGAGCTGGACAAGAAGAAGTTTCACATCAAGAAGGCCATGAAGAAGCAACTGGAGAAGGGCACCATCAAGCAGGTCAGTCGGGGAGGTCAAATCAAATCAAATCAAATCAAAAAGAGCAGTTCCAAAAGCTCCCTCGCGGCTCGTTCCCACATAATTTTCCCTCTCCCGTGGTCGCAGCTGAAGGGCAAAGGCCTCTCGGGAACTTTCACCATCGGGAAGCAGACGTCCACCTCCAAAGTAGGTGCCCGTCGGCGCAGGAAGTGATGACAACGACGGTGATGGCGTGCGTGTGCGTGCGTTGCAGAAGGCGGGCTCGAAGCAGGAGGCCCTGGGAGACGCGCTGCCGCTCATCATCACGCGTTTGTGCGAGCCCAAAGAGGCGTCGTACCTGCTGATTAAGAAGTACCTGGAGCAGCACTTCCCCAGCCTTAACATCGAGAACAGGTGCGGCGTGCGTACATGTCGGACGGGTTTGGGTCTCCAATTGCTTGTCGGACTCGGTACGTTCACAAGTGGAAAATGGAAGACGGGGGGGGGTGTGTGGAGGTTGCAGTGAGGCCTGCAAATAATTACGTTAATTCATCTTTAAGCTTCATTTGTCTTTTGATTCATCGATGAACTTTTTAATTTAAAAAAAAAAAATTCAACCATCAGTGCAGTAACAATATTGCAACCATGGCCCCCCCCCCCCCCCATTGATGAATTATATAAAAATGTATTTTTGTGTTGTATTGTACGCGCCAACCTTTTTGACTCCTTATTAATGCGAAGGGCTACTAATTTGATCAAAATGCTATTGCAGGCCATTCATATTGTGGCTTCAAATAATGTTTTTCTTCATAGCATAAATTGACTTATTTCCATAAATTGATCTTGACTCAGTTACTGGTCGGGACGAGTACTGAGCCCTGGTATCAAACTGGCTCGGGATTGAAATGATGTCATATTCATTTAAAATTGAATTAGGCTGGAGGAATGTCATTTTTCAAGTCCAATTTTAATATTCATCTGAGAAGAATTTTCACAATCTCCTTACGTGTTTTTATTAAAAACTACTTTAAAGGTGAAAAAAAAAACCCAGCACAGATAAGAATTCCGTCAAAGTACCAGACTGACAAGCAGTATTCACCAAAGAGGTCAACTTTTGCCAGCACACGGGTGTGAAGATTAATGCTCGCTTCTCCCACCCTGATGTGTCCAAAGTAGTTTTTGCCATTATTCGTTTCCGTTCCAATTTATAAACGCCGACGTCACGCGAAAGCGAAATGCCGCTTTGCCGCGTCCTGTATCAAATGCTGCGTCTCGTGTTGTGGCAATCTTGTTGAGCGTGTCGTCACCGATTTGCCCCAGGCCAGAAGTCCTGAAGTCGGCCCTCGTGAGGGCAGTGGAACGAGGGCAACTGCAACAGATCACCGGGAAGGGAGCTTCCGGGACATTCCAGGTGAGGTCGTCGCCGTTTCTACGCATCTGAGGACGGGCACTTTGGCTTCATAGTGTAGCGTACTCGGGAGCGTTTACCGTCCTCTGAGAGCCTCACACGGAAAGACACAGCGGCCTTACGGAGCAGCGTACTCGCTTAGCGGGATCGGGGGGGGCGCCAACGGCGTGGACTAACAGCTGAGCGCCATCGCAAAGTCACAACAGAACTTCCATCGTCACACGTTTTGTTCTCACGATCCGACTGTTTGCCAATTTCGAAATGACTGCGTTTGTGCATTTTTCATCCAGATAGGCAACAGCACCCCCGTTAAGCATAATGCAAGATGAATGGATAATTACATTTTTTTTTTTTAATCTGTTCCAAATGCTACGAAATCTCGTTTTGTGCACACCCAGTTGACAGTCTGTCTGTTTTCTTTATTGGGGTTATTTTAGTGTTTTATCATTTCTTTTCAATGGCAGAATATTCTTCTGGGGTTAGTAAGCAATATTTTTGTTGTTGTTTTTATTGGTTCCTTCCAGGGTTTTTATTTTATTGAATTGTCATATGTACTTGGTTAAACATTATGTAAGCCGTTGGTTGATTGCGAACGGGTCCGTTTTTCTCATACGTGATTATTGCTCCCCGTTGGAGTAAAATTATTTAATTAAAGCCATCTCTAATATTCCATCCTACAAAATTAAGTCATAATATAGTATGGATGGTTCCTGGTGATATCGGATCATTTTCAGTATAGTCAAGGCTGCAATATTTGTATTGTATCAGAAGTGGAAAAAGCTGGATTGCGACATCCGCGATCATAATACATGCATACATACATACATACACATGCATAATAAATACACCAAGAAGACGGTCACAACGGCTCAGTATGCTGCAGTAACAGCGGTTGGTTTTCACACAGGATGAAGAATATACATATTAGTATTTTTGTTTCTTCTGCGTGCATTTGTTGTTTGTGCTCGTGTACGAGTACGTGTCGTTTAAAAATTTACAATTGCAAGTTTCATTCGCTTTGATGGCTCATAAAACGAAAGAACGGCGATTAAGCATCGTGCGTTCCCGGGGAGTTCTGCACGGCAAAGTTATTTGGGTTGGGTAAATACAGGGGATACTTCCCATGTCGGCTTGGAGGTTCCACTCAATACTTCTGTAAAAAGAAAAGTGTGATAGGTGAGTGCAAAATGTGAATCGGTGGCAGTTCGCTGGAATAAAAGAAAAAGTCAACGCTGGCCTGCATGCCCTATGAATAAATGCCATCCTTTTATGTATCTCAGCTGAAGCGTACTGGCAACCAGGTGCTGCTCAAGGGCGGCACCTTGGAGGACGCCATCTTGGCTGCCATCACGGCCATGAACGAGCCCAAGACGTGCAGCACCACGACGCTGCGCAAGTATCTGCTTGACGCCAACAAGGACACTAAGGAGTACCAGCTAGGTGAGACTCTGGCCCCCTCTTGTGGCCACCCCTGTTGAAAACTAACGTCCGTGTACTGCATACGTGACGGAAGACGGAAGACCGAGTAAACGTGGGCCTTTCTCTCTGTTTATAAAGTGGCCAACCTGAGGAGGACCCTGACCAAGTGTAAAGTCCTCGGCTGGATGGAACAGATCACCGGTCACGGTTTCACGGGGACCTACCGGCTCTGCTTTCCGTTCTACCCCAGGTAACTTTAAAAAAAAAAAAAAACGAAATGAACTTTACACTTTAAAACATTACACGCAGCGAGTTTGAAGGAGCAGGCTCTTATCCCGCCCCATGTACTGCGGAGTCGGTTGCAATCACAGATAGATGTTTGATTAGTAGTAGTCAAGGGAAACAATAGCTTGCCTGGTATTTGAAGGCAATATTCATTTGCGGTAAAATAGAAAAATTTCAATTATGCTATCATCAAGACCTAACGACATTTTAAATGCCTTTCAGGACATGTTTCTTCAAGGAAAAAGCGTATCCAATAGGTCATGTAATTTAATTGTGTTTTGAGAAGATTTGCAACTGCCATTAAAAATGGTTGTTAGTCCCAAACCGCCGGAATTTTTTTCCTTGAGTGGTCTGAAACGTCCAGGGAGGGAGTTCCCGGGGTGGGGTCACTTGCGTCACCCACAAAACTTTTCTGAAAGTTGAGTGAAATAAATCCCTGAAGTTGACCCAGTTCTGAATGGATCTCTTACTGGATGTTGAATTGAAGCAAAATGAATCAAAACATCCCTTCGACATTGATTGAATATTAACAAGTCAGACATAAATGTCTTCTAGATTGACGTATGGTAGCGCCGTCGGATACTATCGTGATAAACGAAACCTCTCGACATTTTTGATCGTGTTCAGCCCGACCACTCTGTACCCGGACAAATTCAACAAGACGTCGACCGAGCCGTCCTCCAGGCCCAGGCGGAGAGCGGCGTCTGAGGAGGACGAGGAAGAGGAGGAGTCTGGGGGGGAGGAAGAAGAAGAGAAGGAAGAGGAAGAAGCGCCCGTGTGGAAGAGGTGCATGCCAAACATGATCTGTGTGTGTTTTTGTACGTAATAACCATCAAGAAAAGGTATCGTTCAAAAATAGCCCATGAAAGCAGAAGAGTTCAATTTGGACCGTTTTCAAACCGACAATAACAGGGTGGCTGAATCAAAATACCAATCTCGTGAAAACCAAAGTGCCACTGTACAAGATGTGTCTCACGGTCAAGACAGTACTTCCTTGACACCGGTTCCTATTGAGACATGATTTTGGTCCGACTTGCTCCAAAACTGTGAATCGGTGTTGAAAGGCTCCACTTGGGGAAAAAAAAATGCAAGAGGTCAATTGGTGAAGAGTAAACAGCGACTACAGTAAAGCCTCAGTTCTCGACCACAATCAGTTCGAGATGTGATTTGTTTGAAAATCAAATCGATGTTTCACATTACAAAGAATGGAAAAAGAAATAATGTGTTCCAAGCCTAAAAAATTAGGCTTTTAAAGCATTTTTTTTTTTTAGCTTTTCCTGATAATAAACTACCTAGTACAAATACATGTATAGTTTAAATACTTTATATAATCAAATAATTGAAGAAATATATACATTTTTTGCTTAAAATATATGCTTTGGCAGTAGAGCAGCCTAGGCTGCTAGCGCATTGACGTATCTGTAGCGACTCGGCCCCTGGACTTGTAAACAGAATAACTCGAAACAAGCAATAATGGGCGGGGGGCTTTTTTCGTTTTCTTTATTTATTTAGTTATTTTACAAAAAGTAACACAAAAACATTCGTAACTCGAGTCAACAAACAAAAAAATGCAGAAATGCGTCAACATTTGTATAAAATGTCTTGGGGGGGGGGTGACTCGCCCCCTTTTCACAAAGAACGAATCTAATGTCATTTGTTTCTGCCATCTTTTAAGCACTTTTCTGAAGTGGCTCATCACGGCGTCATAAAAATTTTGCAGTGCTCTGCTACATTCGGCTTTATTGGGGTTATGAAGTTTGAAGAAATTATGGATTTCGTTCCATTTGGCACAGATGGCTTTGGTGTCAACGCTGGGGGCATCCTTCTTGCCTTCAGCCCCATCGGACGACGTCTCCTCCTCCAACGTCTTCTTCAGATTCGTATTCGGCTATCGATTCTTTCTTAAAGTCGACATTTTTACCCAGAACTTTCCATTTTTCAGCACCAGCAGCCTCACGACCTCCACTTGCCTTCTTTGGAGCCATAATTGGGGGGTTAATAGTCCTCCGTAAGAAGGAAAACAACAGTCACTACTGTGACACGTCTGTTTACAGAGGCTGCGTTATACAGAATAACAAAAAATGCGCTCGTAGCTGCGCGCGTTATGTGTTTTTCAAGGGGGCGTTCGAATTGACAATAACAAAACACGTCGTGGTGGGTCAACTGCTTGTGCCGCACTCAATATGTTATTTCCGGGTTTTTTCGGCGGGTTCAAGTACCGATTTTCGTTCAAAAACAGACGCAAAAAGAAACATTTTCGTTTGAAAACGGGGACGTTCGAGAACCGAGGCCGTACTGTATGTGGGGGGGGGATTACCGTCACTCGAATTTGAACCCAAGTCGGAACATGCCGCTGACGTGGGCTAATGAAGTAGTAAAATAATACAGTAAATATTACTGTGGGGAAAACACTTTTTCCATAAACAAACCGTCCAATGAATAACAGTAAGCAGCTGTAAATCAAGAAGCCCTTGTAATTTTTATAATTACCCATGAGAGAGAAGCATTAATAGTTCATTATTCATAATCATTTTCAAATGGACAGTTCACGGTGAGATGCGATGTTTTGATCCACCTGCAGGAGCCCAAAGAGACCCCCTCCCAGAGTCAGTCATCCCCCGACAGCCAAGAAGGCCAGCAGAGGGCCGGGACGCGCCGCGGCTAAAACGGCTCCCCCCAAGAAAACTCCGGCCAAGGGCGCGACTAAATCCAAGGCGTCGCCTTCTAAAGCCGCCACGCCCGTCAAGAGGCGACCGCCGGCCAAGAGGCCGAAGACGCCCGCTGTCAAACGTCTGAGCAAACGTGGCTCCAAGCGACCCGACACCCCAGAAAAGTCGCCGGAGGAGGAGGAGGAGGAGGAACCCCAATCGGAAGAGGAGTCCGTGGCCCCGAAGAAGAAGCAGGCCACGGGCAAGCGATCGCCGGCCAAGCGGCCCACCAAAAAAGGCGGCGCCAAGAAGTCCGAGCAGGAAGAGGCCACCCCAGAGAAGCCCGACACCAAGAAGGCGTCGGGCAGAGGCGCCACCAAGCGCTCCGGCGCCAAGTCCGCCCCGGAGGAGCCCGAGGCCAAGAAGCCGTCGGGCAAGGGCGCCGCCAAGCGCTCCGGAGCCGAATCCGTCCCCGAGGAGCCCGACGCCAAAAAGGCGGCGGGCAGAGGCGCCACGAAAGCCTCCGGTGCCGGCGAGAGCGAGCTGCCTCCCGCCGAGAAAGCGGCGCCGGCTGGCAAGCGCTCGGCCAGGAAGTCCAAGAAAGGAAAGAACTGAGGTGCCGCTGAGTGCCACTTTCATCAGCGCTTTCCCTTTTCATGGGGCAGTAGTTCCTTTTTTTTTGTTGTTGTTGTTGTTGTTTTTTGTCATTTCCACCGTAGTTGGAAAAGGTCCTTCCACCACACTTTACTTTTGAATCCACGTGTAGATAAGCTCAGCTCATCTTGGGCCTGACATCCTGTAACTAGAGCCATGTAGTTTTATTTATTTTGTTTTGGTTTTTTTTTTTTTTTACCTGGTCCGCTCTGTTTTGGCAGCTGGTGTTTTTCCAGGAAGCGACGCGGTCATCTGCCCGTCCCGACACTGCGGATCCGAGAAGCAGACGTTCTGCCTTTTCAGATCAAAACTCTTTGTTGGCCATTTCAAAAAAAAAAAAAAAGGAAAAAAAAATTCTGTACATGTCGCTGTTCTTCATCTACATCCAAACATCAGATGTCCCTTTGTTTGTTTTTTTATATAAATATATAAATATATATATACATGTGATTAGAAAACTGTTTTTAATCCTCCACAGCTGTAATTCCGTGCGCAGCTTCGTGTTGTCATTCCCCCCTGCATGCATACGTATTCCTCGTGTTCAGCCTTTTTTCCAAGTCATTAATAAAAATGGCTCTTTTTACATGACTTTTAGATATTTTTTGTGTGTGTGCGGGGGGGGGGGAGCACTTTTGCCTACATCCAGTGTATGCAAGTAATCCGAATGCGCGCTGGGGTTGAAGACGTGTGGCTGGTCAGGTCGATACGAGAACGGCAGTCTCTACCGCATCCAGGACAGATGAATGCGGTTGCTGGTGTGAATCCTCTTTTCTTCGTCTCCACGGCACCGACAGTCCGGCAAAGGGGTCCCCTCGAAGTTTGACGGCCCCTCTTTCATTGCCTGTCTCCGAACCAGTCACGCTCAAGAGCCAGTGGCCTCCCAGGCGCACCCTGTGGCGAGAGGCAGCACCTGACTAGCTGGGGGGCTGCCCAGCTCGTTAGACAATACATAATTCACGTGATTCTTTTGAGATATCATTAACTGAACTGAAAACAATCACTCCATTCTTAAAAGTGACTTGTATGGAAGTAGATTCGTGCCACCAGGATTGCAATTTGAAATGCTACAGAAAACGATTTGAATTTGAAGTGTGAAGTGATTTTGACGTTTTTAATAGTTGCTAGAATTCGCTGTCTGAAATTCACCGTCTGTGCCACCGGGCAGGGTTACTTCAGGTCAGAAACGAACGGCCAGATCACTTCACGTTTCAAATTCAAATCCTGGTGGCACTAATTTACTTCCATCTTTTATGTACAGTACTTTCACATTGTTTTTGTTTGGTTCACAGGTTTTTTTTTTTTGTTCTCCCCCCCCCCCCCCACACACACACACACTACAGCACCGGTGAAAGTGAAGAAAGAAAATGTGTGCCAGGAGAGTGCAAGTATGACCTAAAAAAAATATATAACAGGATTCAATTCTTGCGGGACTAAAATGGCTGCTATTAGAAAATGACATTTTGAAATGGACAAAAAAAAATGTATTAAAGTATTGAGATAAGACACAAAATATACTGATTAACCAAAAATATTAGAATAAAATGAGTAAAAACACTTGAGATATTTTCAATAAAATTGCAAAAATGACGTACAGGAAAATGGACGATTTGAATAAAACACTTATACTAATTTTTTTTTTTTTTTTTAAAAGCTACTCGATTTAAAAAGACAAAATACCAGAAGAACGATTCCTATTACTCGAGTAAAAGATAAATCACTCACAGGTGGCGGAAGAGTGGGAGGGCAATCATGCTCATGCAAAATGAAATACTTCTGTACATGGAATTATGGCGTGCTTCGATCGTCTCCGCCGACTTCAAACAATAAAGTACGTAAAAATATGCGTCATAAAAGTGGCACATCAAAGGTGTCGCCTCGGTTAGCTCAACTTCATTTAAGGAAAAACTTTTTTCCCCAACTTTAAAAAAAAATTACAGTAAAACGATGTCGAACTCAAACTATAATTGGGGAAATATTTTAACCAATATTCACCAGAGTCAGGTGCTATCGATGTATTTTAATCATAGTGAAAAAGCGTTACGTTTAGGAGCGAACAATAAAATGAGAATCATTTTGAATTCTATTGCGTGTATTATAATTTATTAATGTATTGGTCCGTGGCGTGGAGGTGTGCTACTTCCGCCTCGTGACGCCACGAACGGTTTCACGAGGAGGAACCTGAGAGCGGCGGACGTGCCCGGGAGTCGCCGACGTCGGTGGCCCAGTTCGGCTTCTTGAGCAGAGAACTGAACCTGGGCCGAGCCACCAGCGGAGCTCGGGCGGCCGGACTTCAGGTAAGCGAAGGCGGCGGGAGCGTCGTCGTCGAGGAGGGACTCGAGTTGCTCCGTCAAGTCGTGTTGAGACCCGTCCGGATGTCTCTCCCATTTTTTCCCCCCGTCATACTTTGAAAGAGAAAAGAAAGCCAGACTCGAACTTGAGCTTCCACTTAATTGTCATAATTACCTCCACCAGGTTCGGAAACTTGCTTGTGATTTTTTTTTTTTTTAAATCGGATTTTATATGGAACATGCGTGGAAATAATTTCTGCTATGTCGAAGCAAATGTGACACTCATCAATATTCGATCCCAATTGTGAGTTAAGTGTCTTGCAACTACATGATTAGACTATGCAAATGTTCATTTTCATATACGTTTACGTATATTTTCTAAATACTTATGTGTCAAAATAGATATCACTCCCATAAACAAAATCAGCCCTAGTTTGTCGCAATCGGATACGGATTAAGGATTCTCTGACAATGTTTGCAAATCAGCATGAATTTTCTTGCATAGAAATCAATGTCAATATTCAGAAATATGCAAGTGAAATCTTGACTCCTTGGTAGAAAATGACCACATGTTTCTTATTAATTCAAAACAAAAATGTGATGTTTAAACCGGCCATTTTCTGACAGAAGAGACCAAGTGCATGAACCAATTTACTAAAAACTTCACAGAAAACAAGAAAAATAAAAGTGAATCACTTCTATCATCTCCAATGTCTGATTTTGATATACATTTTCATCTCAATTTAATTGAACATTTCCAAAACTAGATTTCCCGGCAACATAATCTGAAAAGAAAAACATGACCTTGCGTCAAACAATGACAAAACGAAACACACGGCCCAAATCCAGCACAAAAAAAAAAAAAAAAGAGAGAGAGAGAGAATGGCGGCCATTTTTCCGGATGTTGTAACATACCTACAATTGTTCTCATAATTCCGTAGAAATTGGTCCTGCCTGACTTTGGTCTGGTTGCGCTTCTGTAGACAAATTTTTGACACTTATGGACGATTTGGAGTCTTCAGCGAACCTCGCGATCGCGTTTTGAAGAATGTGGGAGGAAACCGGACTACCCAGAGAAAAGCTGACAGTGACCGTGACGCAGGCCTGTTTACGTCTTGAACTCTACTAACCCCCCCCCCCCCCCCCAAAAAAAAAAAAAAAGCAGTGTTCCCCGTATCGGGCTCGTGCACCTACGTCGTAAAATCACGTGACTTTTGTTTACCTCGCCATATTGCCGGTCTAGCAAAGCATTGTTCGATGCTAAATCTGCTGGAGATGACACGAAAATACGTCTTATAGCACGACGCCCAGAGTCTTGTCTGATTCCGTTAGACATTTAGAAGGTGAAAATAAACAAACGTACGTGGAGAAAAAAATTACATAAAATCAGCATAGAGGACCCGTATTTGATGTCGAAGTCGATGGTTTCGCCGATTAAAAAATTTGGAATGTTAATTCGCTTCCGCTTATCTTGGACAACTGAATCTCCACATGGATCTGGTGAGCAAGTCGTCGTGATTTACACGGAAAAGTTTAAAGCGTATAAAGGTCTGGACGCATACGAACACTTTGTTTCTGGATTTGTTCTCAATCTGGAATAAATCCCACCTAGTGACGGTTTTGACGGCTTGTGAACACAGAAGCGTGTTCGGCGACACGTTAACCTTTGCCGGAATCCATCCATCTTTTCAGCTAGTATTCAATACAAATACCAATATTTCAATAAATGACCCCTGGTTTTACACAAACTCACATTCACTAATTATGATTGGGGGGAAAAAAAAAGACAGTGAGTTGGCTCCTCGTACACGGAAGCGTGTTGCGGCCACAGGTTAAACTTCGGTAAACCTCTCCATGATACTTTTTTTTTTTTTTTTTTTTTTAAATTAAATTCATTGTTCTCAAATGAGTCCAATGCGTATTTAAAAAAAAAAAAAGAAAATAAACCGCTGGGATAGGCTTCAGGCCGCATACACGGACGCGCGTTGCGGCCACACGTTAACCTACATAAACGTCTGTGTGATTGATGGTTTATTTTCTTTCTCGCATTTGACTCATTTGAGAACAATGCATATTAAAACAAAACCAAAAAAACTCTGTGGGGGAGACATTTAACGTGTGGCCGCAACACGCTTCCATGTATGTTGGAGATGATTTTTTTTTTTTTATGCATTGTTCTCATCCATCATGTTTGATTGGCGAAATGCATTTTTATTTTCTGGTATTCCATAGAATGACCTCTTTGAATATGCATGAATGTCTCGTCTTTTGTGACAACCAACAGCACAACATTGTGAATATTCTGCTCCGGTTCACCGTCGAGCAGCTCTGTTTGACCGGCAATATGACGCCGCGGAAATGTCGTCACGTGAACGAGCTCCATCGCCAGCTATTTTTTTTTTTATTCTTTAGTGCTCATCAACAGAGCGCAGGTTGATTTCACCCAAAATCAGCAGAAACTATCTTTTTCTGAAATGATGTCAACATGTTGAAAATGTTTGGGAGCTATTTATTACTTTTAAGTTTTCATATAAAAAAAGTTAAACATGTTGGAAATCCGAAAAGCTGTTTACGAAACGTACTTGAAGGTACGTAAATCTCATCTGCATTTGTCGGTGAAAAAACGGAATTGACAAACATGAGCGTCAGTGGCAGTCAACGGTTGGATTCCAGTTGACAACTTCATTATCATCATCCACAGCAGTGAAGGCTTTAATTGTGATCAATATGTTGTTTTAACGAGTAGTGGTGTCAATGATTTTCAAGCCAAAGTGGAAGTTTTTATTATTTTTTTTTCCCCCCTGAATATTGCATAAAAAGTGTCACACTTGTGATATGGGGTGCAGCGAAGTGAATCGGATACCAACCTGAACAGAATCAGGCCTCTTCCAAATATGGATTACAAATCAGATACAGTATCTGTCAATGTGAGGTTGCGGGCACGCCGTCGACGGCTTGTGTGTCACTCCGTGGTCCTCTTTCGCTTCGATTCGTAGTATAAAGTCGACGAAAGCGACAGGAATGTGTGCAGCGTGCGAGTATGTGGAAATTCCCTGATGATACTTCGTCTTCGTACCTCGCTGAACTGTGTGCAGAGATCTCCGCGCACCATGGGCGAAGCGGCAGTAAAAGAGGATGGCGCCGTGATCCGATCCGCCGAGGTCAGCGGTCGCTCGTCGAGTATTTGCGCACGTTGGTCCGTTCCCGCATTTGACGCTACGTATTTGCTCCGAAGTACGTCGGCTCGTTTCCAGTGGACGACAACTGCCTGGACGACCAGATGGAGCAACTGCACCGGAGCTTAAAGAGCCTGAAAGTAAGTAAGAAAGAAAGAGTGCCAAATATTTATACCGTCACTTCCAGCCTACAAACGCTTTCAACCCTGCAGTTTATGCGGCGGTGCGGCTAATTTGTGCATTTGTTTCTAACGGCCGCAAGGGGGCGCTGGAGCGGAAGAAGTAAGAATGAGACCGGTGGAATATATGTGCCGAAGAAGTGACTTTTTACCAGCCCTGTTAGCGCTCCACTGGCATTAGCGCCGCTGTGTTACTGGCGTGTCTCAGTGATATTTACTGGTAGGTTTTATTTTAACCGGCCCAGTTAGCGTTAGCGCTAGCTTCTCCACTAGCTAACCACCTTTCTTTGTCAATATCTCGCATTTGAATGTGGGCACTTGCGGCTTTTACACGGCTGCGGCGCATGAATGTACCAAATGGTATTTCCTTTACAAATGTACTCGATGAGGCTTGTAACCAGGTGCGCTCTGTAGGCCGGGAATTACGGTATACATCGCAGTCGGTGTAGTCTGATGTTCAGATTGTGGCTGTCCCTTGAAAAGGGTTCATGATCTTCCCCCAGCCCACCTGATTATGCCGATGAAAGATTTATCGGGTTGTTTATTCTCACGGAAACCGGGGACTCGGCAATTTTTGTGCACAAGCGAATAATAAGTCAATTTTCATGACTATGTACGCTGCTACCTTTTCTCCCATCAGACGTGCAAGAAGCGGAGGCCCGTATCTCTAAAGTTCTCCATCAAAGGCGTGAAAATGTACGACGAGGACGAAACGGTATGAATGCTTTTTTTTTTTTTTTTTTTTTTTTTTTAGAATTGAATTTTTTGGGGTGATGTTCGGGATTGCATTTGTTCGTTCCAACCCCGCGTTCCGGTGTGCAGACCCTCCTGATGGCCCACGCCCTGCGCAGAGTGTCGCTGTCCACCGCCCGGCCGGGCGACGCCCAGTTCGCCTTCGTCTCCCACAACCCGGGCAGCGCCGACGCTCAGCTGTACTGCCACGTTTTTCAAACCAGGCACGCCAGAGCCGTAAGACACCGACTCGGCCCATGTCGTCGTCTTTGTTTGTCTTCGACCCAAATGAGCCTCAGGGCGCGTCTGCCGTTTGTCTTTACTGTCCGACGCAACCCACGTGTGAAGTTTTGAAAACGTGCTGCAGTTCTTCTCCAAGTCAGCGGTGTCGCTATGGCTGGTACAGGCTAGGACGCCAGTCTTGAGTTTCTCAGCACTTTTTGCTCATTTCCGGCGGATATTTTTTGTTTCCCTTCCGTCACAAGAAACAAAGCGACAACGGCTACCGTGGAAACGTCTCTGCTTGAACAAATGGACCTAATTAACCAGGTGACGAAGTTAATTCTGCTCCAAAATTGATCGAGAAGGCGCGAGGAAAGCTGGTATGTGGAGTCGGGATGAACGGGCAGTGCGACTTGAACGGGCCAATCACGAAAGATGAGCTCCGCGCCCTTCCCCACGCAGCCCCCTTTTTTTGACGGGTGCGAGGTAGGCGACCGGGGGGGGGCAATGCTTAGATCACTCGATGCCATACGGGTGTTGAAAGTAGCCTCAACTCAATATTTTTAGAAATGGTCACCTGCCCCCAGTCCACCGCGAGGCCATAATGCCTGAAAGTCTGTCCTTGGTCTGCCTGGGGGCTCCTTCCCGTTAAAAACACTCTCATGGTCTACCCGGTATGTGCTAGGTCTTCCCTGATGTGGCGCTGCCAGTCTTGGGTCATCGAACCTGGTTCTGGTGAAATTTGGACCCAATAACTTTGTGGAAGGCTTGTCTCAGGATCGATCTACTGATTCTTCGGCCTCCACTGATGTTTAGTCAAAACGGGGATCGCAATGCTTTCTGGTTGACATTGTGCACCTCCATCAATCCATTTTCTATGCCTATCCCAGCCGTCAACGGGCAGGAGGCGGCGTACACCCCGAACTGGTTGCCTTTCCACACTTTTAGAGAAGCAATTGTATGCAAACATTCTGGTAAAGTGGAGTCGAGGATGCAACAAAACCTCCCTTGGAAAGTCGGACCCATCGTTCTGTATCTTGACAAAGTGGTTCCACCTTAACCGTTTACACGGAGATGTCCAGGAAATATTCTCGTCACGTATGCGTAGTGATTGTGGATCGAGAAAGCGGTGCGACCATTCAAATGTGTCCCCACTACCGGTACCGGTCACCCACCCCTCCACCCTCCGTTTTTAGGCGCAGTTCCTGAACCTTCTGCTGTGCCGCTGTTTCCAGCTGTCGTACTTGGAGAAGCATCCAGATGAAGCTCAAGAAGTTTCTTCTGGTTCTGCGCCTCGGCGTAACCCGTCGCTTCTCAACCACGGCTTCCCGCTCAGCGTTAGCGCCCTGGTGTCCTTCCGAAGAGCCCCCTTTCGGGGGTTGATGTTCGGGTCCAAGGTCATCAGACGAAGCGCTTTGGCTAATTTAGGGCAGTTCTTGAAACACTCCTGACATTTCCTTTGCCCACGCGCAGAAACGAGACAAGTCCTCTGAGGAGCAGCAGCTTGGCAGCCGAGACGAGGTCTTCCCCTCCTCCTCCCCCTCCCTGGTGCGCAAGAAAGCCATCCGCAACAAAGTCCTGCGCTCCGGGGCGTACCGCTCCTTCACGTTCACGCCGCTTAAGCAGCGCCACGTCCAGGAGCACCTCAGCGCGTCACAAGGTGGGCCCGGTGTTCACAAGGCGCTCTCCAGATTCAGGGACTTGATTAGGTAACCCCCTCGCTCCTTGCTCGCATGACTGGGAGGCCACGTGGCGGCGTTTCTTCAGGTGGTTTAGCGAGGCTTACACGGGTGCTCACGCTTGACTCTTTACCAAGCTAGAACATGTATGTTTTTTTTTTTTTTAATTTGTTGTTGGATTTTTGTCGTCCCTTGGTGGGACTACAGTGATTTTCTTCTCTCGCCGATGAAGTAGAAAAGGATCAAAACAAAACTCAAGCAAGACGGTCCCGAGCGCCGAGCTTGGCCGAGACTGAGGAAGCGCTTGCGCAGGCTGTGTGGTGTTGGGCCGGTATTGCAACGTGAGTGGATAGATTTTCTTTTATTTTTCGTGATTTCAAACAGTTCCCGGGGGTCTCGATAAGGTTCACTAGTTCTCTGCTCTTCTCCGCTTTGTACAATAACAGCGCTAAAATGAACTGGTGTTAGCCGTGCTAACATCAACATCATGCCTTGCTAGCAAGCCTATGATGCGTATTGATTTCACCAGTTCTAGCTACGCTAACTCTTGTGGCTGTTTGCAAACGTTGGTTTGAGGACAGTGTAGTCGTGATTATTATTATAATTAACAATATGTATAAATTGTCGAAGAGGGATGGGTGTGGTGACGCGGGTATACCTTTTTGCCGCAGGTGGTTGTTACTGCATGTAAATCACCAAAGTGCAGAACTGCTCACTCACACATTCTCTGGAATACGAAACTAAAAAGAGATTTAAGTTCACACGTGTTTGAGGGCACGTACTTCCGAGAGCCCCCTAATTGTAAACAAGCGATTAAAAAGCACGTTTTGCATAATATGGCCCCTAAAAAGCCAACTGATCTCCCCTTGTGTGTCGCAGCGACAGCAGCTACTCCCTCCTGGCTGATGACGTTTTGGGGTCGTACCTCCTGTGCCCGCACCCCAAGAAACCCAAAAGCGGATCCCTCATCGTTCGACTCCCGTCCGGCCTCGTCACCCACCTCATTGAAAACACCCGTAAAGGGAATTTCCTGTTGGAGGTAACGGTCCCGAATGAGCATGCATGTTCTTTTCACAGGTTCCAAGTAGCGTAACTTCCGGCCTATCAGCCCCGACTTATTTCACACGCTTTCCACCCTGCGGTTTATGCGGTGAGGCGGCTAATTTTTTTCTAACGGCCGCAAGGGGGCACTCGAGCGAAAAAGATAAGTGAGACCGGTGGAATACATGTGCCGAGGAAGTGACTTTTACCGGTCCGGCCCTGTTAGCGCTGCGCTAGCGTGTTACTGCCGTGTCTGTGATTTTTAACTGTACGTGGTTTTTTTTTTTTTTTTTTTTTGGGTTTGTTTTTTTTACCGGCCCTGTTAGCGTGGTGCTAGCGTTACCGCGGCGGCGCTAGTGTTAAACTCTGTGTACTGTCTTTCTTTGTAAATATCTCGTTTCAATGCGGGCACTTGCGGCTTTTACACAGCTGCGGCGTATGTATATACCAAATGGTATTTCCTTTACAAATCTACTGGGTGAGGCTTATAACCAGGTGCGCTCTGTAGGCCGGGAATTACGGCAATTGTATTACGTTATTCAAAATATTTTAGTGTCTTCATTTTGTAGTGTTTCTCTTGCCTCGCTGCTTCCATTACATGTAAATATTTTCGTCCAACTGGCTTTACAATCAGTAGTTCTGATTGATAGTTGGACTAGCAAAAGCCGTATGAACACATTAGATCTGAAACACGCGATGGCTACAAAGAAAGACTGTACACAGAGTTTAACGCTAGCGCCACCCTAGCGCAAGCAGAGAGTTCAACGCTAACGCTAGTGCCACGCTAACAGGGCCAGTTAAAAAAAAAAAAAAAAACACTGAGACACGGCAGTAACACGCTAACGCAGTGCTAACAGGGCCGGACCGGTAAAAGGCACTTCCTCGGCACATATATTCCACCGATCCCACGCTTACCTTTTCCGCTTTAGTGCCCCCTTGGGGCTATTAGAAAAAATGCCCAAATTAGCTGCATCACCACATAAACCGCAGGGTTGAAAGCCGTGTCGGGGCTTATCAGCTGGAAATTACAGTAATTGTACTTCACAGTGAACATAATTCATTTACATACCACCAAAATATACTGCAACGCATTTCAGAAAGCAAATTAATTTTAGTGCGTGCCTTTTTTTTTTTTTTTTTTTTTTTTTAAAATTGTACCTGCCCTTTTTGTTTTGGGTGTGCGGCAGAAATGCAAAGCCGAGTTCGGTTCCCTGGCGGAGCTGATCGAACACTACACGGAGAACCCCGACGGGCTGCCGTGCCGGCTGAGCTGCGCCCGCGTCAACCACTGCTACGAGTGGGAGGAGTACGACGCCGCCGAGCCCTTGAGCCACGAGCTGCACAAGAGCAGAACGCAGAGGATAGTCAAAGGAAAGGGGACGAAATTTGGACACTAGGCACGTTACGTGCGGGCAAAACTTTACTAACACTCATCGCACATTTTTATTGACCATGTTGGCACTTCGAGTATCTGGTATACAGGTCATTTTTTTCAAAGCTCTTTTTTTTTTTTTTGTACTTGTCATTTTAATGTTTATATATATATATACATTTCTATATTTGTTTTTTTTATCCAGTTCGATAGTGTTTTAAGTCACGTATGTACCTGTGCTTAACATAAGTATTTGCTCCATTTTTATGACACTAAGAGCGTAGCTTGTTAAATCTGATGGCAAAACTGCATCAAGTTATCGCAAATATATTTGTTTGGATTCAATTGTTTTGTTGGTATCAGTAACGCTTTGCTAGTGCTTTTTAGGACACCCACATGGTAATCACAAGAAAAATAATACATTTAAATGTTCTCTTTTGATAAATTTTGCCTGGTAAATGAGAGAAACTGATTTTCCTGAAAGTTCAGGAAAAGTGTAATTGGAAAAAAATTGTATTGCCAAAGGAGGACGCTCAGATTCTTTTAGACACTCGTAGTGGTTAGGGTGTCGGGTTGAATTTCTCAACACACCCTCCATACTCCATAATGGAGCGTGCCTGTGCGGGCAATTGTCAGGATGTTACAAATGTTACTATCCAGTTGGTGAGGCTTTTATGAAAGCCACGGCACGTATCAAGCTAGAATTTACGTGATCGTTTTTGCAGCTGCCGGATTATCGGAAGTAGCAGAGACTTTTCCAACGACCGGTTGTTAGATGCAGGCAAAGTCACAAACAATTACATGTGGAATATTCAGAAGTGTGAGTGTATTGCATTCACTTATTGGGGGGAAAAAAAACTATATATTTTTTTTTAATTTTCTTATTTCTGAGGGCTTTATTTTTTTATTTTTTTCCCCCGTTTTTCTATTTGTCATTTTTAATAGTCATTAAACAGGATGAAAAACAAAACAGAGAACAAAGTAATACTTAAAATGATTTTCCCAAATTTTCAGAAAAACAGGATTTTAAAAAATTATCTAAAAATACTTAAAATGATTACCCCCAAATTTTCAGAAAAACAGGATTTTAAGAAAGAATCTAAAAATACTTAAAATGATTTTCAGAAAAACTGGATTTTTAAAAATCATTTCAAAATACTTGAAAAGGATTTCACCAAATTTTCAGAAAAATAGGATATTTAAAAGATAATCTAAAAATACTTAAAATGATTTTCCCAAATTTTCAGAAAAACAGGATTTTAAAAAAGAATCTAAAAATACTTAAAATGATTTTCAGAAAAACTGGATTTTTAAAAATCATTTCAAAATACTTGAAAAGGATTTCCCCAAATTTTCAGAAAAACAGGATATTTAAAAGATAATCTAAAAATACTTAAAATGATTTTCCCAAATTTTCAGAAAAACAGGATTTTAAAAAAGAATCTAAAAATACTTAAAATGATTTTCAGAAAAACTGGATTTTTAAAAATCATTTCAAAATACTTGAAAAGGATTTTCCCAAATTTTCAGAAAAACAGGATTTTAAAAAAGAATCTAAAAATACTTAAAATGATTTTCAGAAAAACTGGATTTTTAAACATCATTTCAAAATACTTGAAAAGGATTTCCCCAAATTTTCAGGAAAAACAGGATATTTAAAAAAAAAAACTAATCTTAAGATAACGCAAGAGGCTTCTGTACCTTTGAAAGCAAACCACCGCGCTGGTAGGTTGGTGTCATACCGCAAGATGGCCGCCAGTTGCCGAGTCTGCCCCGAGCAAGATGGCCACCGAAGGAGGACTACAGTTTGGTTTTTTTTTTTTTTTTTTGGCGTTGCGACGCGACCTCAAACCCACGACGGCGCCAGAACTTGGAATGGCAAAATGAGACGAGCTCCCGCGGCGACGCACAAGAGGCGGTCGCCGACGCATTAGGCCTCGGAGACGGATTTCTTTTGTTAAGCAGACGTGCTTTTTACAACTGCTAGCCGTCAAGTTCCAAGCGAGTTGCCAGGCCTTTCGGGTGAGCGCGCACTTGTTTATGGAAGCTTATGTTCTCCGGCCGCGGCCACAACATGAGGCACACCGTAAGCGGTGGCAAATAATTAAAATTCCAACAAAAAAAAAAAAGAGAAAAATGCTGCGTTTTGATTCACACTGTGTATGTATTGCACGTCATTTCCGTCCCGTTTACAATTAGAAACTTCAAGCACAAAATCGACAAATCGATGCCGATCTCTCCTCAATTTACTTGCAAATTAATGATCTGCGTTTGAAATCTGGGCCTGTTTAGTGGAACACAACGTGGCTAATTGTACTTTGTGCTATACAGTCACTGACCTCTCATTGAATGGTTGCCTCCCTGCTAAAAAAAAAAAAAAAAAATTCTATAAAACAGTTCTAAAGAACTATAGAACTTCAGGACCCAAGTCCTGTCGAATTTCTATAGAAATTCTATTGTTCTTTAGAAAATTACAGCCAGAGTTCTATAGAACAAGTTGTTCTGTAGAATTTTGGTGGGATTTTTTTTTTGAGCAGGGCTGTCGCTATACATTGCTGTCGTAGATCGACGGATGAACAACGAAGCATTTAAAAAAAAGTTGGAAAATGGAGGCGTGGTTGTGAGTCACCAACTTCCTGTCTGAGAATTGTGAGCCTCGATGGGGTCGGAGTCTGTGAAGGTGGCGGTCCGGTGCAGGCCCCTGAACGACCCGGAGAAGGTTCTGGGTTCCAAGATGGCGGTGAGCGTGGACCCGCAGCGCTGCCAGTGTTTCATCGAGAAGCCCGGCGCCGTCGACGAGCCCCCAAAGCAGTTCACCTTCGACGGGACTTACTTCACCGATCAAACCACGGAGCAGTTGTACAACGAGAGCGCCTATCCTTTGGTGGAGGTGAGCTTTTATCTAAAAATAATAATAATAATAATAACAACACCTGAAGCTTCACATCTTGCGGTACGTTTTAAATGATTGTTTAATCTCACGCTTGATGGGTCGGGAGGGGCTCCAAGACCCTAAAAAATGGCTTCTCCCCGTCCCCTTTGACCACGACATGCGTTATTATTTTGCAGGGTGTGACCGAGGGGTACAACGGCACAATATTTGCTTACGGCCAAACGGGGAGCGGCAAGTCCTTCACGATGCAGGGGGTGTCCGAGCCCCCGGCCCGGAGGGGCGTCATCCCGCGGGCCTTTGAGCACGTCTTCGAGTGCATTCAGGTGACGGCACGAATAACATTGTGTGGGCTGTAGAATTGTACTGCTACTCTTCGAAATACTGTGAAAGGATGTGGAAAATTGACACAAGAAAGAGGAACAAGGCTGAACCATTTCGATGATTTTGGCTCGTGTCCCTGACGTCACGGGACAAGTTAAAGCTCATTTCTCAGGAGTAGGAACGAGTCAAGTTGACTTGCAACCCTCCCGGTTAATGCGGATATTTGACTTTTCAATCCGTCAATGGTAGTGAATGTGTCCGAAAAAAAAAAAAAAAAATCCCACTAAGATATTGTTTGGGCGGCACGGTGGCTCCGCTGGTAAAAGTGTTTGCCTCGCGGTTCTGAGGTCCTGTGTGGAGATTGTGGCGTGGCTTTTCTCCGGGTAGGCGCTCCGGTTTCCTCCCGCATCCCAAAAACATGCAACATTATTTGGACACGCTAAATTGCCCCGAGGTGTGATTGCGAGTGTGGATGTTTGTCTCGATGTGCCCTGCGATTGGCTGGCGACCAGTTCAGGGTGTGCCCCACCCACCTCCTGCCCGTTGACAGCTGGGATAGGCTCTACCTTGTGAGGATAAGCGGCTAAGGGTGGATAAATGGATGGATGGATGGACATTGTTTGCATCTCAAGTCTGATATGAGCCCCTTCGATTCTATGTCAGTGACCAAAACATTACTTTTAACTAAAGTCAATTTTTTTTGCGTCACTGTGATCCAACGTGAGGATTTGGGAGTATAAGCATAATTAAGAGTGAATCAACTTGATTCGTCAATTTTCAAAATGTGGTACGAGTGGTCTGTGAAAGAATCACTACCTGACTACAGTTTGGTTGTATTTCACGTAAATATAAATAAATAGACATTTGCATTTCCTGTTTAACAACACTTTTCAAACATTTTGACATCACTGAATAATACATACAAAGAAGCTCTGGAGAGGTCGCTGGCTTGCTGCCGACTCTGCTTTCCCTTCAGCGCGAACGGCGACTAGAGAAGCGGTGTACAACACAGGTGTCAAACTCTAGGCCCGGGGGCCACATCCGGCCCACCGTATCCATTGATGTGGCCTGCGGAAGCAAACTCGTGTGATCCTTGCGAGAATCTCTTTAGCGTATTTTTTAATTGTCATATGTAATAAACTAGGCGGCACGGTGGGGCAGCTGGTAAAGCGTTGGCCTCACAGTTCTGAGGACCCGGGGTTCGATCCCGGCCCTGCCTGTGTGGCGTTTACATGTTCTCCCCAAAACACGCTTGCGCCCTGCGATTGGCTGGCGACCAGTTCAGGTTGTGCCCCGCCTCCTGCCCGATGACAGCTGGGATAGGCTCCGGCGCGCCCCGCCACGCTTGTGAGGATAGGCGGCAAGGAAAATGGATGGCTGGGTGGATGAATCATACATACACTACATTTCAGTTGACTCATCATTTAAGTGCACATTTTATTTTCCTATACTTATGTTAACGCAGTGCATACTTGCACAAATATTACTGTAAATGTGCTCACTTTTGGATTTGAAGGCCTTGCACACTTTTTCTCTTTCTTTTTTTGTCCACTTTGGAGAGCAAAGTAAGTCCTTGATGTGAACGTTTGAAACCCACTGAACTGCGTCTTGTGAAGATAATGACAACACCTCAAAATAGTTCTCTGAAGACCACCCCAAAAACACATTGCCAAGTGTACAGCGATGAATTATTCTGCTATGAACTGTGTGCGTATTTCTGCACCAGTGTGCGGAAAATACCAAGTTCCTGGTGCGGGCGTCCTACCTGGAGATTTCCAACGAGGAAATACGCGACCTCTCGGGCGACGACCCCGAGCGGAGATTGGAGGTTGGCGGTATCCTTTGACGATTGCAAACAGCGCCATCTACCTTCTACTAAGCATTCTAGCGCCTCTTGAACAATACGGACAGTTCTGCGCAGCGACGAGCTTGTTATGTAATTCTGAAGGTCAACCTCTTTTGACAAGGTGACACGTTGTTTTGTTCATCCACCGCACAGCTGAAAGAGCAGCCGGATCGCGGGGCGTACGCCCGGGACCTGTCCGCGCACACGGTCCACAGCGTGACCCAGTGCGAGGCGGTGATGGAGCGCGGCTGGCGGAACCGCGCCGTGGCCTGCGCCTCGATGAACGCGGACTCGTCTCGCTCGCACTCCATCTTCAGCGTCCGCCTGGAGATGTGCCGCACAGGTCAGGGGTCGCGGCGGCGCCGCCGAGCGCGTCCGCCGGGTTTTTGTGGGGGAAAAGATGACGACGCGGCAGAAAATGAGCTCGACGTCGGAACTCTTCTGGTTCTGCGGTGGCGGTCGCGCGAAACAACATTCATACTCTGATGGAGAACTTCCAGCGGGGTGTCCGACTCGTTTTCGTTCTGGGGTCACTTCACGGCGATTTGATCTCAAGCGCGCTCGTGGGATTCATAAAAATATCCTCATGTCATGCACTAGCATTATGTTCATCCATCCATTTTCTTTGCCGCTTATCCTCACGAGGGTCGCAGGGAGTGCTCGGGCCTATCCCGGCTGTCAACGGGCAGGTGGCGGGGGTCCACCCTGAACTGGTCGCCAGCCAATCGCAGGCCACATGGAGACAAAGAAGAGCCGCACTCACAGTCACACCTTGGGGCAATTTAGAGTGTCCAACTATTGTTGCATGTTTTTTGGGATGTGGGAGGAAACCGGAGTGCCCACCCGGAGAAAAGCCACCCAGGCACAGGCGGGGCCGGGATTGAACCCTGGACCTCAGAACTGTGACAGGCAGGGAACTGGTTGCCAACAATTGCACTCACAATCACACCTACAGGCAATTCAGAGAGTCCACTTCCTCCATCCATCCATTTTTTTCCGCTGCTTATCCTCACAAGGGTCGCGGGGAGTGCCGGAGCCTATCCCCGCTGTCATCAGGCAGGAGGCGGGGTTACACCCGAAACTGGTTGCCAGCCAATCGCAGGGCACATCGAGACAGACAGCAGCCGCACTCGCAATCACACCTACGGACAATTTTAGAGAGTCCAGTCGATGCATGTTTTTGGGATGTGGGAAGAAATGAGATTGCCCAGCCGGAGAAAATCGACGTAGGCACGGGGAGACCATGCAAACTCCGCACAGGCGGGGCCGGGATCGAACCGCGGACCTCAGAACTGTGAGGCCAATGCTTTACAGCTGAACCACCGTGCCGTGCATTTTGTTGATGTTATTGGAAAAATTGCAGTTCATGTGTTCTGTATCTCCCGCGGCCATGATTTCGAAGCGTGTCGTTTCTGTGTGGCTCCCTCGCGTCAAATGTAAGCAGCCCGGCCGGTCGTTGTCTGTCCTCAGACGCGGCGGGCCGGGACCAGCTCCGAGCCGCCAAGCTCAACCTGGTGGACCTGGCGGGAAGCGAGCGTCAGTCCAAAACGGGCGCCACGGGTGAGCGTCTGCGCGAGGCCGCCAAGATCAACCTGTCGCTCTCGGCCCCGGGCAACGTCATCTCGGCCCTGGCGGACGGCCGCTCCAAATACGTCCCCTACCGGGACTCGAAGCTGACCCGCTTGCTGCGGGACTCGCTGGGGGGCAACAACCGCGCCCTGATGGTCGCCTGCCTCTCGCCGGCCGACGGCAACTACGAGGAGAGCCTGAGCACGCTGCGCTACGCCAACCGGGCCAAGAGTATCCAGACGGCCCCGGGTCAACGAGGACCCGAAGGACGCGTTGCTGCGAGAGTACCGGGAGGAGATCAAGAAGCTGCGGGCCCTCATCTCGGGCCAGAGGACTTCTGCCGCCGTCCTTCCTCGTGAGTCGGCGTACAAAATCTCTTTGTGCTTAACGGGATTAGCTGGGAATTTAAAGCGCTAAGAGTGCAAATTTCCTTCGAATTGCAATCGAATAGGGGGGGTGGTGGTGGGGGGGGGGGCGGATCATGTCATCTTTTCCTCTCTCGGCCGGGATGAGGTTTCCCGCAGCTCCACCGGCGGCGAGGAGGAGAAGATTAAGAAGGTGCTTGGCAGGCAGCGGGACGTCCCCTCGCTCGCGTATCGGCTGAGCTCGCCGCCACTTGAAGTTGATTCACTCCGGCGGCTTTTCAGGACCACGAGGAGAGGCTGGCCGGGCCGCAGGCCGACCACAGCGCCGAGCGGGAGTCCGAGGCCGAGGCCGAGCTGCAGGACTGCAAACTGCCTCCCATGTCCAGCAGGGGGAGCTCTGCCCTAAAGAACGGTGAAGTGGACCCCATCCTCTTCAGATGACTTTTGAGTTTTAAATAAGAAACGAGGCCTGTTGTAGGCTGAGACATGTTGCAAATAGCAAAAAAAAAAAAACGCGCGTAATTGCCAAATTCCCCGTATCTTTTTTTTTTTTTTGAGGGGGGCGTTGTATAATTGCCAATATTAACGTCTTTTTTATTTTTGTTTTTTCAGCTGAAGACAGCGGCGACAACCTCCCCAGCGCCACAGATGAGGCGCACGCGCTCGATGAAACGGGCCCTCCGGTAAATACGCGCAACGCCAACTCGGGCGGTCCTGCCTCCGTCGCGGCCACGGCGGCGGGTCCAGATGGCGCTCCGGAGGAGTCGCCCGGTGTCGGCGCCGCGGGGGATCTGAAGCGCAAAGAAGCTCTGGAGAGGTCGCTGGCTTGCTGCTGACTCTGCTTTCCCTTCAGCGCGAACGGCGACTAGAGAAGCGGTGTACAACACAGGTGTCAAACTCTAGGCCCGGGGGCCACATCCGGCCCACCGTATCCATTTATGTGGCCTGCGGAAGCAAACTCGTGTGATCCTTGCGAGAATCTCTTTAGCGTATTTTTTAATTGTCATATGTAATAAACTAGGCGGCACGGTGGGGCAGCTGGTAAAGCGTTGGCCTGACAGTTCTTAGGTCCCGGGTTCGATCCCGAACTCGCCTGTGTGGAGATTGCACTCCGGTTTCCTCCCACATCTCAAAAACATGCAACATTATTTGGACACACTAAATTGCCCCTAGGTGTGATTGTGAGTGTGGCTGTTTGTCTCGATCCGCCCTGCGATTGGCTGGCAACCGATATCTGAAAAGGATTATTATTATAAACCAAGAAATATGACTCTCCGTGCACCTATTAAATATAGGCAATATACTGTTAAGTAATTGACACCAAGGTGCGAATTCTTGTTTGGCTGGCGACCAGTTCAGGGTGTACGCCGCCACCCGCCCGTTGACGGCCGGGATGGGCCCCGGCGCTGCCCGCGACCCTCGCGAGGATAAGCGGCAAAAGAAAATGAATGGACAAATCCACTGTTTGGAGTTAGAGATTTACAAATAGAACTCAATCAATAACAAATAATTGAAGTTAGGAATTCAAGCCAGACTATACAAATACATTTGGTTTTGTTTGCAATATATCGTAAGATGGAAGACAAAATAAAGGTGTAATGTAAAATAATGACCAGAAAATACAACAAAAATGATTTGTTGTCGTTGATAATATTAGCTCTCAATTGATCCGAGCTACTTTGATTATTGTTTAATTTAAAACTGCTCGCATCAGCGCCTGAAAATCACTTTTGTCAGTTTTATTGCTTCTGAAGGTAATTATTTGGAGCTACCGTAATCAAAATGTGTTGTTTATAGTTCTTTAGTTTAATCCTCACACGATCCAAAGAAAGGCTAATCCGATTTTTGCAACAATGATGGCGGCGTAGCTAATATCGCAAAAGACGAACGTCGTGCGCTTCTCGCGGCCGGCTCAGCTGAAAGCGGCCAGACTGGAGATCCGCGACCTGCGGGCGGAGTTTGAGGAGGAGCGGAAGGACTACCTGGCGAGCGTCCGCCGGCTGGAGCGCGACGGCCAGCTGCTGCGCGGCCTGCTGGAGCGCATGACGCCGCTGGTCCGCCGCCACTGCGACTACAGCAGCCTGGAGCGCCTGAAGAGGGAGGCGGCGTGGGACCAGGAGAGCGCCACCTGGAGGTTTCCCCAGGTGACGCTCCGGAGGACCTCGCTGCCCTCAGGTGGCCTCTCGCGCTCGCGCCGTCCCTTTTTCGATGCGACCCTTTCACGGTGTCCTCCCGGGCCGATCCCGACGCGTTTGCGGTGGGTTTCCGCTCGTCCGCGTGAGCTCGCCCCACTTGTCCGCCGCTCTCTCCCACGTGTGTCCGCCAGCAGGTCGACGAGGACGGGCTCAAAGAACTGCTGGACCGCAGCGACACCGGAAACGTTGCCCACGCGTACTTCAGACCCAAGAGGGCCGCCCAGCTGCTCGGAGGCGGAACAGCAGCCACGGGATGCGGTCAGATTTCTTTCACGCTCTTCGCCCCTTTTCATCGTGTACACTGACCGTACTGCGTCGTCCGAGCCGCGGCTCCAATAGCGGAAAACCTCGAGCGATTAGTACCCTCCGAAAACATAGGACGGCCTATTAACCGTTTCAATGGTCAAGTATGTTCCCAAAACATCATTTTTCAATATTACTCATTACAGTATAAATAACTGGCTTACTGACCATTTTATTGCAAATCGGAAGCACACCTACATGCACAAGCAAACGACGATTAGAATTGTACTGGGTCATGTAATTGTGTGGGTGTATTATAATAATAAGAAGAAGAATCAATTATTAAATTATAATTAAGAATATAAAAAGAACCGTAATATCATAATTATTACAATGCGTATACAATTGTACACAGTCCTGTTCAAACGAGTTTTTTCAATGTGAAAAAATAAGACCAGATAAATCGTTTCAAAACTTTTCTTTCCACCGATAATGCGACTTATAACCGCTATAACAGCTCAATTTAAAAAAAAAAAAACAACCTTAAAAATAAGCAAGTCATGTGGTTGCACAAGTGTGCACACCCTCTTACACGAGGGGACGTAGCTGTTCAGAATCAACCAATCATGTTCAATGGGAATCAATGTGGGTGGAACAGTAGCGCAGCTGTCGAGTGTTGGCCTCACAGTTCTAAGGACAAGGGTTCAAACGCCAGCCCCGCCTTTTTGGAGTTTGCATGTTCTCCCCCCACTACCATCATTTTTAGTGCCTTTGATTAAGTTATGGGGGTGTGCACACTTATGCAACCACATTCTTTTAGTTATTCTTACTTCCCCTCTGGACAAATTGTGCATTTTTTTTTTTTTTTTTGCATTATACATCCAGGTAATAGGTCGGATTAATAGTGGAACAAGTTTTGAAATGATTTCATATCACTGTAGCCCCCTCACCTACAAGGTTAGTCACCCAGTACATTTGTAAAGGAAATACCATTTGGTACATACATAAGCTGCAAGTGCCCACATTGAAACCCACATTTAAACATGAAATATTTACAAAAAAAGACGGTATACAGAGTTTTCAAAGTTTAATACCTTGGCTTAACATTGCAACAACACGGTAGCACAAACAGGGTTGTTAAAAAAAAAAAAAAACATCCACGGCAGCTACACAGTAGCAACACGATAGCATAGCACTAACAGGGCCGGTTAAAAAAAAAAAATCGTTAAAAATCACTGAGACACGGCAGTAACGCAGCAGCAACATAATAGTACAGCGCTAATGCTAGCGGAGTGCTAATATAGCCGGTTTAAAAAACGTGTAAAAGTCACTTCCTCGGCACATATATTCCACCGGCCTCACTCTTATCTTTTCCGCTCGAGTGCCCCCTTGCGGCCGTTAGAAAAAAATGCACAAATTAGCCGCATCACCGCATGAAAGCGTGGGGATAAAAGTGGCGGCTTATAGGCCGGAAATTACGGTAGGTGACTAGTGAACCGTGCCTACGCGGGGGTGGGTTGAATGAATTTTCATCAACAAGGACGTCTCCTCCCACAGCCGGCCACGCCCCCTCCCTCTCGAAGGGGCCGCCCCACCCGAGCGTCAACGGCGGCCTGGACTCCGTCGTGCCACGCCCCTTTCGCCTCCAATCCTCGACCGTGCCTGCTGCGTCCGGCGCGAAAACCGAGAGGAAAAAAACCAAATCTCATCAGTGAGAGTTGGCGCCCCCCGGTGGCATGTGCCCCCAAAAATATCCAACTTCGTCAGTTTTAGACGTGAAACTTTTGTCACCGAACATTTCAACCTTCCTGCTTCACTGAAGTCATCATTCATCCATTCCATGAATAATACTAAAGATTTTTTTCATAATAAACATGTACAGTACATTGATGATTGCTGATATGCTCAATTTATTTGGCGCATGTTGAAAAACGCAGCACCGGAGAGGCGGATTCAGGTGATCCAGGGGGGCCCGGACACATTTTCAGTCCGGGGGATCAGACCCCGTCTTCAGCAAGGGGGGGCGGGGGGGGGGGGTGTCCAGCTCAACTGCCACTCAAAAGAGGACACGTTGCTTCAAAAAAATTTGGACACTCGTGCCTAAAGTCAACCGGGATAGGCGACACTCATGAGGACGAGCACTGTAGAAAACTGAAGCCAGTCCAGTTCTGGCCCTTCTGCAGCTCCCATTTTTGCGTCAGTGTCACATTTGACAATATGGCCCGATGTCATCCACCAGCGCAGAATATGAGATGACAGATGGCGAGGGAAACGGGTCAAGTTTGCAGAACCCGACACCGCCCTTTTGCCGTCAAAATATAAGCCACTGAGAGCACCCTCCGCCTTCCGCCGGCGGCGGCGACGGACCGCTGACGGGCTTCGGCGGCGTTGCGTAACATCTCAAGGACGGAATTAAAAGTCAGACACGCAAGCGAGCCGAGAGGGAGGATCGTCCAATGAGATCAAAGGCACGCCGAGCTCAGGCTAATCTGATCACGGAAGAACCAGCGGCACAACCGCGGAGCTGCTCGGCGACTCAAACGATCCTCGTCGATTGCCATTATTGGATTTTTCTTGTGCAGGTGTGGAAAAGACACGATACAAATGACAAACGTTACTTGTTGTCGTCCCAAAAGCGGTGAAGCGGGCTAAACACAGACCGCCGAAGCATTTTCCATTCCTTGCAGTCAAAGGCCTGATTGTCTCTGAAAGATGATCCCCAACGATTATCCTGAGGTGTGTTTGGAGTGGTATTCTCCGCCCGCCCCCGGTGGTTAAGGCAGACAATCGTAGAAAAATGCAAAACCCCTTCAATATTTACAGGGTCTCTCACACTTTTGATCAAAATCGTGTGTAGAAATGTTAAAACTCGGTATGTGTGTAACCCGCTTACGATGGTAACGTTAAGAACTGACTTTTTTCAACCGAGTTCTAAAATCATAAGCTGTCATCTCTACTTAAGGCTCAAGCATGAACTCTGAGTCTGTCAAGCCCACAAAGGTCCTGGAAACGTTCCGTCGGAGCCGGAACAGTTCCGGGATCCCTCTCTTGGGAAGCGATCAGTCACATGTGAGCTGCTCCCTTCAGTTGGTCGTTCTCGCCGTCTTTACCGGACCCGAGTGCCAAGTGGACTCTTCATGCTTTAAATCCCTTTGACCCGAGAAGTCCTGCTCTTGGCTTACTTGGGGGGCTCGTCTCTGAGCAGTCCCAACTTCCTGAGGGCCTCCTTTCTGTCTGCGCCCATTCCGGGCACCATCATCACCGTGTACGCCACAGAGTTCGAGGCTTTGGGGGTGAGCGGCTGATCCTCGGCGACTGTTTTGAGTCGCTGTTGAGGACGGTTTCTCTCGTGTTTGCAGTTAACGAGGGTCGTAGGCGCCTCCGGACCAGCGATCTTCAATCTGTTGTGTTGATCGGGATGAGGGCGCAACATGGACTCTTGGTCGCAGCCGGAGTGGTGGTGGAAACTAGCACTGCTCTGCAGCCCCTTACCCCTGGGGCCAGGGGGCACTGGAACGTGGCAAAAAGAAGGACTTCTCATCAGACTTTTTGAAAATCTGTCGCCCACAGATGAATGAAAGTTGGGGCGCTCCGGTCGGGGCACTTGAGCAGTTTCTGACTGCGGGTCTTGGAGGAGGCCTAGCTTCTGCAAAGCTTGCTGTCTCACCACTTTGGGATCTGTTGCGTTCTTGAGACTGTACCATAAGTTTGAGGCGGGGGCCGCTTCTTTTTGTGTGTTTGTTGCGACTTTTGAAGCCACTCTTGTGGGTTTTGGCGCAACGGGCGGCGGGCCTGTCCTAAACCGACCTGGATCCGAGACGGCCCTCTCAGGCTTTCCCACATTTTCAGCGTTTGGAACTTCCGTGATGACGGCAGGGCATTTGACCGAGTCTATGGTGTGATCGACTGTGGGACACAAGGGTGTTTTCTTTGTGGAGGCGCTCCTCCGCAGGTAAACAAGCGCGTCGTACGATAAAGGTCCTCTTTCACCCGTCTTTACCAAGTTGTCTTTGGGTTTGGTTGCAGCGGGAATCACGACGCTGACTTCGAAGGGTACATGATCAGTAGCGGGCTTCTGGCTGGTGTAGTTGCGAAATGAAAGCGATTCCTTCCTATTTAGCCGAATAGCAGCTTTTACGCTCGGTTCCAAACAATTCGAGTTGCTCGCCAGAACAAAAGGTGTCGGTACAAGGTAGTTCTGGATGGATTTGTTCTCCACTTTTTCCCTGATGGCTTCCATAGAGTTGTGCTTTTGTAGACCTGTAAGACAAAAGATGTCCGTTGGCAAAGAAGGACAAAGAGAGCCAGGCTGACTCTGTCGGGGCTCAGGCAGAGTTTGCCATCGACAGATGCGAGCTTCTCTAGTCTCTCCCCACAAGCAGCTTAGCAGCGTCCTCGTCAACAAGCATCAGTTTCAACCGTGGCCAGAAGACCACCTGTCGGTTTGACTGTTCCGTTGTTTGAGGAAAAACTTTGATGATGCCCGTCCAATTGAGAAGACGCAGAGACGTTAACGGACGACGCGCCCAGTAAGGAATAAAACCCACCACGGTTGGACTGCTAAATCTGCATCTGCGGTCAGGCAGATTACATTTACCGTTGAACTCGGTTCTGCTCACGGAGGCTGACAGGTCTGCCAGTCTGGATGTCAGGCTCCCCGGGTCGGGCAAGAGGTCCAGCTCGTCGTTGGAGAGTCCGCTGTCGTCCTGGGTGTCCAGAGACTCGATGGTCTCCTCCAGAAACATGAGGCAAGCTTTCTCCTCAGCGGACAAGTGCTCCAGACTATCGTCACTCTGTAATGGAACAGCAGAGCCCCCGTGGTACAGTCTGAATTTTCAGCTTCTGGAAGATTGAGACCACGACACTTACGAAGGCGGAGTGTCCGCTAACAACGCTGTCGCAGCTCCCGGCGCTGTCCATGCCGGCCGACGTGTCCGGTCCGGTCCCGCCTGGCCAGGTGTCGCTTTTTGGCATTTTATCAAACGTCACACATCCCAAAAAGGGTTCCTCACTCTCTCTCTGGTGACTTAGAATAAACAACAACATGGATTTTTGGTTTCAATCTTGTTCTTATGAATGTGGTAAAATACTTGGATGCGTGTATTGTGTTCAAATAAAGTAGATTTACTCTCTCTTGACTTCCCACTCCAAACCGAACCCTCACGCTAATGCTAATGCTTACGTTCTAACTTCATGTCTTTATTTAAACAAGGTAGCAGCACACCGCGGTATAAAATCTTTCGAGCACGTAAAAATTGCGCCGCCAGCGCTGTTCTTTGCAGGTTTGATATTTCTTAGTTTTTTGATTACATTTTTGTATTTTTTACTGCCATTTCAAACGCATAAATGCTCTCCACGTGAGTTTTCCGACCCGATAACAAAAAGCGTCTACATAGAAACACAAATATATGCTGGTTTCATTATACTGACGAGAATCGGATGCTAAACGTTAGCTTTAGCATTCTCGTCATCCGTTCATGTACAATTACTTTCGATTTAGGACGAGCTGACATCTTTTTTACGTCGTCGTCCCTCATTTATCGCAGTACAAAATGTGCACGGGTGGTGCAGGTATTATTTGTATCCACTTGGGGTCGCCACCCTGACGTTTTAAACTGTAAAACCTGTGACTTCCAACGTGTGCGACTGTAAACGGCGGGACCTAGCCTGTTGAGTGACGTGAGAGTCAGCGAATGAGAGCGTAGAGTCGGCTGTTGTTTGATGAGGATAGCTGCGGGCTTTTGGGTGGCTAACCACGATCCCGTCCGCGGAGCGCTACGAAATCCTGCGCTAGAGTGCAAAATCTGCGATCTAAAATAAAAGCGTACGATTGAAACACTTGCGAGACCACGGAAAGTGAACGGCGAAATGGCTCGGGATTCTGGTTTGTCAAGCGGGTGACGGAGCGTTGTAGCGTTTGTGACGAGGCATCTAAAGCGGCATGTGACTCGGATTACAGCACAAACGCTGCTCCTAATCGTCCTCAGCGGGATCACGTTCACGTCGTCGGCCTCCCCCGCGCGACCCGTACTACGACACCCGTTTGCAAAGATTGCAAAGCGGACTGGAGCACAAAAGAACGTTTGTCCCGACTGCTCTCGGCCTGCTTTTCATCTCCCCGGGATGGAAGAGAGTTCGCTTGATTGTTCACGCTAAGCGACCGCCAGCTGTCAGGATGTGGACGCGAGATAACATTTGTAAAAAGTAAAAAAAAAAAGTCACACGGAGCTCATGCAAATAACAAATGTAGATTCCAGATGGCTGGACAGTCTGGATCTATTATACGACAACATAGCGACTAAAGAGAGGTACACGCACCCCACACCACAGAATAATCGTTTCAGGATCATCTTTTCGAGCGATCCAAAAATCCGACATTTTCCATCTTTGATAGGAAAGGGAGACAAAATGCTGAAATTTGGCCCAATTATCGCCAAGTCTGTGGCCTGCTTTATGACTGTCGTCTCTAAATCTCTTTTAACACGCCTCACAGCACCCCCAAAAATTGCTCCGGATGATCTTTTAACACACGCCTGACGTTTTTGATTTGGGAACGTGTAATACTCAAAATTAGATTAAGATGAGATCATTTCTATTAGTCCCACAATTTGTATTTTTTTTTTCACCTTCACGGGCAATTATAGATACATGAATGTTGTAGCCTACTTCATGTTTGATAATTCACGCGATAATCGCCCAAGACAGTTTAAAGATATCCAACAATTGCTCAAATTTTATTGATTTCCGTTTATCTTACATAAAGCAAACTTTCGTTTTTAGATTAAGATCTAACATTAACGGAGAGCCTTTCCAAAGCTACTAAAGGTATTTTTTAAATAAAAAAGACCAGTTTGTCATGTTTATTTTGTCATTATTTGGAGAGGTTTTTCCCAAGTTTGCTTAGCTTGAGATATGAAATAGCTCTACAATTATGAAATCCGAGTGCAGTTGAACACACCAAACGGGAAAAAAAAATACACTTAAACAAAAGTGACATTAAATTAAAACGGGCTTTATTTTCTTTGTAAAGGTTTGTACCTCGTGCTGTGGCCGCCGAGTGTACTTCCACAATAGGATAAAATGAATGAGGAAAGACCAATCCGAAAGGACCACATTAATAAATGGCTAATTAATAATAATGATCTTTTAATGGGACAAACATATTATTTTTCTTTGTACGAAGGTCCTCGTTGAAGAAACTATTACACAATCGGAAGTTGTAATGCCCAAGGGGATATCCTACGTCTATGACTAGGTGTGAATCTGTTCATCTATTTTATTTGATTATTATTATTATTAATATTACCTTTCATTCGCTCATCGGTCCATGTTGTTGTCGTCGCTGTTTCTGGCGAAAGTGCCCTTCTGTGCTCGACTCTACGTTTACCTGCGAGCGGCGGCTAAGCCGGCAGCCAATCAGAGCGTGCCGTTCCCGAGCTGGCAGCCAATCAGAGTGCGCTTTAAAGACCCGTTGTCATGGCAATAAGCTCAAATTAAGCACCACGACGCTGTGGACCGTGTTGTCCTTTTTTCCTTGCGGAACCACAACTAGAACCAAAACGTCGACACACATTTGAGGTCGCAGAACTGCTTACCTCCTCCAGGCGGTCTGTGTGAAAAGGGAAAATTGTTTGTGATATTTGAGTAAATGGATGTGGATCATTCTGATTTTCAAAATTCCGTGAAGTCGTCAAAACAATGGCCTTTTCCGGCCTGCCAATCAGATAGCCGCATTGTCTTAACCCCTGGTTTGACACGCCCCCCTCTCGCCATATTGTCCGCACAAGCAATGCTGGTTGTCAGTAGCGTGCGCTTGGAAAAGTTCACGCTACGAAGAAAATGCCCGCTTGATTCATTTTCTCAAGCCTAAAACACGGTTGACCAAGTGTCTACGTTGGATTAAGGCTAGCGCAAAAGAGCGCACGTACAACTCCATGTGGACAATATCAACAAACGCGAGGCTGTATCTTGGAAGGTAAGCGAGGGAGAAGTATCTTTATCTTCTCGGAGTTTGATTGAATTGTTATCAGTGCGGGAGAACAACTGCCACTTTGTTCGCGTATCAGTGACCTGCTGAACGAAGTTTGTCATGTTTTATGCCGAAGAGTCGGGTTAGCGATATGTAAATATGAGAAATGTCGATTTGCCTATTTGTATCACATCGGACTTTTAAAACAGAGTACTGGGTTCCATTACCAGCCAAGTCAAACGAATACACCCACTCACTTCCAAAGATGACAATGATATTACTGGTGATCTTTCCAAGTAATTCTGATTTGTCGGATTTCGTGACAGGAAGCGTCCCGGCCTTTTAATCGCCCATTTTGTTTTACCTCGTATTAATTTCAGTCTTACGTTGTTAATTCTGTCTGGTCGTCACTGACTTCTGTCCTTAGTGTACGTTTACGTATGAAGAAAAACACTGATTAATCTATGCTTTTTACATAAAACAAATAATAATTCTTGCAAACGGTTTGATTTACGGCACAGTTGAGCAATTGGTTAAAGCGTCAACCTCACAGTTCTAAAGGACCCTGGTTCGATCCCGGCCCCGCCTGTGTGGAGTTTGCATGTTCTCCCCGTGCCTGCGTGGGTTTTCTCCGGGTGGGCACTTCGGTTTCTTGCCACATCCGAAAAATATGCAGCATTAATTGGACGCCCAAAATTGCCCCAAGGTGTGATCGTGAGTGTGGCCGTTTGTCTCCACGTTCCCCGCGATTGGCTGGTGACCATTTCAGGGTGTAACCCGCCCCCTGCCCGTCGACAGCCGGGATAGGCTCCCAGCGCTCCCCTCGTGAGGATAAGCGCTAAAGAAAATGTATGGAAGGATCTCATTTACAGTCTCCATACTTTCAACCTGGAAATTTATGTTTTTATGAGAAAAAAAAACCTCAAGTAAATCCAGTTGTCGTTTAATGTTCGGTGTGCAACATTCGCGACGAGAACTCGTGAAAAGTCACAAGAAAAAAAAAATCACAGCAGTTCACATTGAAAGCAGAAAATCCTCGTCAACATTTTCACGTCACGTTGCCAAGTCAAAAGTAAGTAAAGGTTTTTGTCGAAAGCACCATTGTTTGTCATTTGCATGTGGGAGGCAATTAAAAAAAAAAAAAAAAATCTTCAAGTTTTGCAATCTCAAGGAAATAAAAGTCAACAGTGGAAACTGACCAAAAAAAAAAAAAAAATCCTCCAAAGTCAACCCATCATCACGTAAGGTCACTTTTCCACCTTTCTACTTTTTTGTTGTTTCTCCCCCCCCAAGCAGCAGCAGCAGCAGCAGCAGTCTCAGGTCTCCATGACGCCAAGCCCGCTAACCTGACATCTGCGGTCATCAAGTCCTTTGAGCGTCTTGCGCTGGACCACCAGGGACCCCGGCTGGACCCGGCGCGCTTTTTGACTTTCTTTCCATCTTGTGACGAAATTAAGAAGCAAATTGCTGTGGAGAAACCACGTGGACCCCCCCCCCTCCAAAAAAAAAAAAAAAAAAAAAAAGTGGGGTGTGGGGGCTCTATGGAAGTAAATATGTCCCAACAGGATTTGAATTTGAAATGTAAAGTCATCACATTTTCAATTGTTGTATTTCACTGTCACCTTTCAGTGTTAACCGAAAAGCCAGCCAATCGCAATGAAGCTTTCTTAGTCACGTGACGTCACATACTCGGAAAGCGTAACACACGAGTGCCTGGACTTTTTTACCCCAAGATCTACTTTTCAAGCAGCAAGCGTCTCGCGAGGGGGGGGGGAGAGAAAATGATGTCGAAGCTCCCAAACCGTTTTAAGGTTAATGTTATGTAAAGTTATTTAAAATACATAATACATAAAGTTATTTAAAATACAGAATTAGCTTTTTGTGCACTATCTTCTGCGCTTTCATCCTGGATCAGGCTGTGCCCAGGTGGAATTTGAAAATGACACGCCATCTCATCCTGCACTTCCTACTTTGGCTTGAGACCAGACCTTTCCCACTCGCAAAAGAGGTAAATCTGGTCCACTTGAACCACCTTTTCTTCGATCATTCACATACTTCCGACAGTCATTGCATTTTAAAACAACAGCATTACTTTTCTAGCTTTGTCCATTAAAATCGAACGTAAACCTAAGCAGCACGTCGAGCTCGTCTTTGCTCTACGTTGCCCCGACTGTGTTGCTAACTCAAGCGGCGGTCAACAACCGGTCATCCCTCAGTCATTCAATCGCATTGCAAAAACTGACTCGATGTATGTTATGCTTTCAAATTTGCATTGGATTATTATTATTTTTTGGGGGGGGCACAACGCAGAATATCTGCGAAGAGATTGCATCAGCGGTGCGCAGTTGAGAGGGAACATCGGTTGGCGTCTTTTTTTTTTGTTGTTGGCACGCCGTCCCGCAATCGATCGATCGCGTTGAACACCCCTGGCGTAACTGCGATTGGCTGGCTGTTCAGTTCTGAGCTGAAGCAACCCTGCCTGGTGGCACAGGCGGTGAATTTCGGACAGCGAATTGTAGCCGGTTGAATTGTTAAGGTTGAAAAGTGACACTGAAATACATCAATTGAAAATGTTTACATTTCAAATTCAAATCCTGGTGGCTCATATTTCCTACCATATGGCTCGCTCACTTCGGCTGAACGTTACACCGCACTCGTAAATTTTAGCCACTTTTTCCTCCGCAGGCACATGACAAATTATACACGGTACTTCAATATTTGATGTATTTATAAGGCTTTGCTAAAAACCAGAAATGTCTTTTTATCATGCATTTTGTGTGGCTGAAATTCCGCGACTGAATGAAATGTTGAATCGCGGCAAAAGCGGCGGCAACGTCGTCCGTTTGAACGCGGCAATTTTTTTGTTGTTGTTGTTCTGAGAACTTAATCACAGAACAGCTCGTGTTCCATTTTGGTGCTCTTTTCTCGTTCGTTTTTCTCATTTTTCAAGCGCTCGTCTGCAACAGCTGAGAAGTCGACGAGTCGACCGCGTCGGAGGTGAGAAAACGGCGACCGACCACAAAGAAAAAAGTGAAGTGCTCTTTAGCGGACGTCGGCGGATGACGTGAGGTAGACTGGCGATTTGCAACCACGGTGCCGTGGAAATATCATTAATTGGTTTGAAAATGAACATTTTTTTTGGGGGGGGGGGGGGGCAACTCGGTCATCCTCACCACCTACTTAGTGACAAACAGACAAATTCGTCGTTCCGTCGCTCTGTCACGGTTCACCTGATGTGGATTCAAACATTGCAGCTTTTTTCACACTGCGCATAATTTTCCACAATGCAGGTGTTTGAATTAAAGATCGTTTCCTAGTCGAAAAACAAAATGGATCAAAACATTTCTCATACATGCAGTCCCCCCCCCCCCCACAAAAAAAAAAAAAAATGTAAAGAGCCCATACTTGGGTATTAAGTAAATAAAAAATTTGGGAGTGGATATAACTAGACTACGTGAAAATGTGTACTTTCATTATAATATACGGAATAAAAATTCACATAATTACATTTTCACCACTCTCGCAGGGGGTGTAACTAAATTCATTTTTTTTTTTTAAAGTGTTGACTGTCCCAAGACAGGTGGAACCGTGGCACAACTGTAGAGCGTTGGCCCCGTGGTTCTAAGGACCGGGGCTCGAACCCCGGCCCCGCCTGCAGAGCGTTTGTATCTTTTCCCTGTACTTGTGTTGGTTTTTCCCGGGGCATTCCGGTTTCCTCCCGCTTCCCCAAAACATGCGACATTGGACACGCTAAATTGCCCGTAGGTGATTGTGAGTGCAGCTTTTTGGCGACCAGTTCAGGGTGTACCCCGCCTCCTGCCCGATGACAGCTGGGATAGGCCCCATCACGACCCTCGTGAGGATAGCCAGTTCAGAAACTGGATTGATGTCCCGAGAATAAATACAAAATTCCATCATCTTATGCACGCTACTTTGCGGATTTCATGTAGTGCGAGGGGTGGTCCAGGACACCCCCTCCCCCCCGGTAAACCAGATGACTGTAATGATCTACCCACTAAATGGTACTCGTACCTGTTGCTGTTAACGACAGAATCCACATCCAATTGACCCCACCCCCATACCGAGGTTGGTATAAGATGGCATCTTCCTTGGCACCAAAGCACTACTATTAGACGGCTCTCTAAGAGTTTCCTCGGCACCAGATGGCATCAAAGGCAAGTACTGCTTCTGTAGGGTGGGAGGGCTTTGGCGGACGACCCCCACAAAAAGTTACTTGGTAACAGGATGCCACAAAATGGAACCAAAGCGCTACTTTTCTACTGCTAGACAGCTTTGAGCACTCTCTCTACTTTTAGATTCGAGGGGCTCTGGTGGAATTTTGTGGCATATTTAGTCAGTTTCAGAAAACACAAAAACTATGAAGGTTTCCCCCCCAAAAAAAACTAAAAAATAAATAAAAAGTTGAAATTGCAAATAGGGAAACACTGTACATAGCTTTTATGTTTTTGTTTGTTGGCGTGCCGTGAGTTTGTCTTTGTCAAGAAAAGCTGGGAAACACCGAGGTAGACGGCCACAGACGAGCGCGAGGAACAAAGCGTGTCAAGCGTTTTCAGACTTCGCCAAAGTTGGCGTGACCCGTCTCCCTGGCGTGCTCTCGCGCCTCCTTCTGTCCCACCAGGCCCGTCTGGCAGACCATGCAGCGCAGCGCGAAGCGGTCGACGTCCGTGAACTGCCGCTTGCGGCGGGCCTCGTCGGCCAGCTCCAGGGCCTGCGCCAGGATCACGTCGTCCCCGGTGGAGAAGACGGTCTGGGGGGGCGGCGGGGCGCCCCCCGAGCCCGGCGCTTCCCTCTGCAGCGGGTCGTAGTGGATGCCGTCGTAGATGAGCAGCACCCGCTTGCGGTAGCCGGCGTCCTCGCCGAAGCGATCCACCCGCACCGTCTGCGTGTCCACCACGCAAATCTCGCACTGGTAGAACTTGGACAAGATGGACACCTCGATGGCGCCCCCCCACGTGTCGTCGCGCCGGATCCAGGCGCAGTAGTCCTCATTGCTCTTGCCCAGAACCGCCTCCGAGTACGCCGCGGGGTCGCTGGACACGATCTGGGCGATCAGGCCGCGCAGCTCGGGGGCGCACGCCGGGTCGTACACGCCGCCCTCCACCACGTAGTTGACGCTGGTGAACAAGCACGAGTTGTCGGCCGGCACCGTGCGGCGGGCCAGCGCCGGCGGGGCGCTCAGGCGAGGCGTTTTGGTCACGCCGGGATGGTCGCCCAGCTTGGGCTTCATTTTCTCCTCCTCCACAATGAGGGTGTCACCTGTGGGAGGACACGACATCACATTAATCAAGTGGGAAGTATCCGTCCTTTCTCCAAGCCGCTTATCCTCACAGTGGCAACCGCCAGTGCTTTTTTCCCCCCAATTCAAAATCTTGTGCCGCGAAAAAATTTCAAGGCCTTTCTCAAATGTAGACATGGATGCAGTTCCACCATTTTGACATTTCAGATCATCAACAGTGAATTTGAAATGCTGATTTCACGCATTAAAGAAAAAACGTGAAAAAGTAATGACCGCCCGCATTATTCAATCACGAAATGTGGCTAATTTCTGGTCGATTTTCACTTATCCAGTCACTGTGATTTGATTGGCACTCGCCAATCTGCAGTCGAGCATGAAAAATCACGCGTGTCACGAGTAGAAATACACAAATATTGGAAGACGTCACTTATTTTGTGTAGTCCCTCTAAGCTGCGCAATTGCGCACTTATCGCACTCAGCACACATGAAAACTGATCCAGCGCAGTGAACTACAGCCTGTCTTCTTTATTATTATTTTTTTTTTAACATACGGAAGCACACCGTCTCTAACGAGCTGCTGCTCAGCCTACTTCTACTTCCAAGTTTACCTGACACCGCCCCCCTCTGCTCTTAAAGGGGTACACTCATAATTACAAACAGAACCACCCCAGTTAGGTCACTATTTTTGATACAATATGAAAAATGAAATCCGTGGCAGTCTCCCAAGGCAAAGAAAGTTGAACTTTTTGGAAGGCGTGCATCTCATTACATCTGATGCAACTGGAGCGAACAGTATCAGAAAAAATGATGTTTTTATAAATACATCCTTCCAACAGTGATGGTCTTGGGCTACTTTGGGCCCTCAGGACCCGGACAACTTTAAAACCCTGACGGAAAATGTGCAGCCTCCACTTTTGCTGAATTCAAACAATTCTGCAAATAATATCTCCGCAGAGATGTTAAAGACCCCTCAAAAGCAAGTTTCTTTCGGCTTGTCCCTTTCAGGGTCGCCACAGCGTGTCATCTCAGATGAACGCATATATATGTTTGGCACAATTTTTACGCCGGATGCCCTTCCTGACGCAACCCTTCTCAGGGAATGGAGGCCCCAGTGGGATACGAACCCACAACCCCTGGTTTACCAAACCAGTGCTCTAAACCACTGAGCTACAGGGCCTCTCTTAAAGACCCCTCAGCAAGGTAGAAAAAAAAAACAATTCAATTAATCTGCCACTTCAGTCGATCCCCCAAACAGTTTGCATGTTCACCGGGTCAGGTGAAATCATCATCATCATTTAAAAAAACCCCTTTTCATTTCTCTCATCCATCCATTTCCCAAGCTGCTCATCCCCACAAGGGAGTGCTGGAACATATCCCAGCTAACTTCAGGCAAAAGGCAGACTACATCCTGAACTGGTCACCACTTTTATTTTTCTGATATTTACATTTGATGATCTGCACAAAGGATGCAAAAATACGAGCGCTTGATATTGAATTGCTCGTAGGTATGAATGTGAGTGTGAAGAGCTGATTGTTCATATGTGCCCCGCGATTGGCTGGTGACCAGTCCAAGGCGTACCCCGCCTCTCGACCGAAGACCCTCATGAAGAGAAGCGCAACAGAAGATGAATGAATGAATGTTTAAGAGCGTCAAACAAATGGAAGTATCAAGCAACCATAACCCGCGTAAATGTAAAATTCAGTTTTTGAACGGTGACCTCGAAGTCAAAACTGCAAGAATTCTCACCAGACTTGATGGGGTAGTCCTTGAGATGAGCGTCCCCGTTGCGCAGGTCCAGGTTGGAAGGTGGGTAGCCCACCATGATTTTCTGCACCTCACACGGGATCCCCGTCAGCTCCTCCACTTTGCTTTTTAATTCTTTCACGCACGACTGGTGAGTCAAGCCGTGCATGACGTGACTCCCGTTTTTGGTCTTACAGCGAAGACGCAACATCCTGCCTGACGGGGGAGGAGCAGAGGGAGGGGGGGGGGTATGAAAAATTTACAATAGCAGCGATGAGGTGCTCACATTAGCTTGTACGAAAGGTTTATGACGCACTTTCGAGATGGCATTCACCCCCCCCCCCAACATTTTAGACCAAGTTCAAACCAAAACAGGACCACTAACTCATTTGTTTGCACATTCTCCAAGATGTCAATTCAAATAATGTCCTGTTTTTTAATCAATTGAAAAAAGAAATCATTAAATTCATTTTAAAAAGTAAAATAAAGTAGTATTGAAATATATATATATATATATAAAATATTGAAATTATTATTGTTCACCTGTTATCCTCAAGTTTTTTTTTATTTCAACATCTGCCCTTTTCCCCCTAGAATATAAATATATAACTTTGTAAATTCATTTTAAAAATTGTTAAAAAAAATATATACTTTAAAATTTAAGATTTAAAAAATATGCTGTAACGATATGACCTTTAATTTGAAGATAAGCAGCTTGGAAAATGGATGAATAGTCTCTTGTATCTCAAGAGTCCAAAAAAGATTCTTGAATAAAAAAAAATCTCAGACATCAAACAACTTTCATTAATTGTTGAAACTTTCGGAGAAAAAATAATTTCAATAAAAATACGGCAACATAATAGAACAAAAATATGACAAAATATACCCGTAGAAAAACAATAATTTAAATAAAAAATATGACAAAATATATCCGTTTCCTAAAAAAAAAGTAAACTATTTTTCGAATAATCTCTCATCGTGTTACAAGTTAGGAGTTGCGACACTATTGTTTACTCATCTGCTGATGAGCCCCCACCGCATCCCCCTCCCCCAAAAAATCCTGACAGAGCAACATTTCGCTGTTTTGCTGAGACGCTTTACTGTCGCTTCAACATTTAACATATCAGCGACACAACCTACACCGTTTTGTTGGCTTAAATGGTGTTTACGCATTAAATACACTCCACGGAATGATTATTATTCAGTTGTTCTCCTTGTTTTGGAGCCTACAGTGCAGTAGCCGCCACTGTGTTGAGTGTCGAGTCAAGCTAACCTGGGCTAGCATGCTAACCGGTCCTTTAACTTAGCCTTGAATAAACCTTCCCAACCCCCGAACTGCCTCCTCGGTCCGGTAAAACGACTTCGATGGGAAAACGTGAGGCGAGTGGTACCGTTTAATGACACCCGCGACAACTTTACTCTTTTTTTACCTGCAGTCGCCCGATTCCAGCGCCTCGAACAATACACACACATCCACGCGCACAGTCAGACGCTTGGGCTGTGACGTCAACAGCGTGCGCGTGACGTCAGAACGCGACAAAACCGTAAATTCTCTAATAGCTCACATTTCACAAAACGTGTGCGCATTTGAAACAAAACCAAGAAACACACGTTTCGTCATGGAGTCACAGTTAAGGGAACAATTGAGCCCGAAAATTTGGAAAAAACAAAACCTAAAGAATATCAATTTTCTGAGCCGCTTATCCTCACGAGGGTCGCGGGAGTGTTTGAGCCTATCCCAGCCACACCGTCGGCGCAACTTCGAGCCTCCCAATGAATGAAAAGGGAGTGTCAAGAGAAAAGTCACACAGGCACGGGGGAGAACATACAAACTGGGATTTCAACCCCAATCCTCAGAACTGTTAGACCAACACTCTACACTTGTATCACTGTGCTTCCATAGAATTTTGAGTACTGCAGTTCTTAAACGTTTTATACAGAGTAACGCCTCAAAAAATACTTAGGTCTAAGAGTATTAGCACCATTTTATGATAATTTCAGTTTAAATCGGATTATTAGGGATTACTACGACCATGTCATGATCATTTTTTACATTTCAGAACATTGTCCGCGTTTTCAGCTCCACTGAAGGAGCTGCGGAAATTTCCTGCAAGTCCAGGAAAAATAAAAACACGTGACAAGTGACTCGGGCTTCCTCTCAAATCCCCCAAAACATGCTTGTAACATATTTATTTTGATTTTCAATAAAACAAAGGGCAACACTTGTATGATGTATGTTGTGATTTTGCAATCTTTAACATCAAATGAGGCCGCACGTGGCCCCTAAACTGTAACGACATTGTCACCAAGCTCAAGTTATAGACAGTACATCGAAGGATAATAATAATAATATTCAACAAGGCAGTCATTATTAAGTGCAATACACGTTATTTAATTGCAGCTTCAAAATGGGACCCAAAGACGTGCAAATACAAGCAAGTTTGAAAATACAGTAAAGTCGATATTTTCAGATTCAATCCCTTTTATCAAAGGCACGGGGGCGTCCGACATCCCGTTTTTCACGATTATTCTTTCATTCAATGTCAGAATAGAATATAGAGATAACTATTTCAAAATGGGGACATGAACGCATCATTCTGAATGAAATAGCAAGCGCACAGTTAATAAATGCAGCATGACCATTCGGAACACGAGTTGAAATGACACGATATTAGGCACAGGAAATGTTTGTAATACTTTCCTAAAGTAAATACGAATACAAAGAAGAAAATGTTAGGCCATCCTTGTTCCTTCAATTTCTCTTTTTTTTTTTTTTTAATCCCTGGCACGACTAAAGTACAGTGTACAGAAATGCTCAAAGAATAGAACGGACATGACAAAAATGTAATTGAGTTATTGTATATCTTTTAAATGAAACTTTGTCAGTTGCACCAAGTGATTAAAAATCAACAGGAAATCTAAGAAACTATATTTTCTCCTTGACTATGAATACTTTTCTATCTTTGGAAGACAAAAAGTATTTGCTCACTGAGACGTTCTGAGCAAAAACATGCAGAGATAAAGATATGAAAACAAATACTGAAATCTGAGTATGACCACGAGGTACTCATGAAATACTTCATTAGGCACAATCCGTATCCACACGTGACGGGGCAAAAACACCACAAACGGGTCCGGACTAGCGGTTAGCATGTCTGCCTCACACATGAGAGGTTCCGGGTTTGAATCTGGAATTTCTCCAGCTGATTGTGCAGGTGTGCCTAATATTTCGGGGTCAAGGCACCATCAAGGTTATCCATATTTCGCGCAAGCCTCTTCCGTTTCGTTCTCCTCACTCAGAAGCGGACGCAGCCGCTCGTTTCTTCGGCGTCGTCCAAGTCGATCCCCTCGCAGAGGGAGCCCTGCAAAAAAAGAAAACGTCACGAACCGGCCGGCACGTTTGGCGGGATTGCAAAAGCGGCGGCGCTTGTCATGAGATGAGCCCAAACAAAAATGACGACGAGAAGAGGAAAAAGGAGGCTCGGGCTACGTCATCTGAAATACTCACAGACGGACATTTCCTATGCGAGCCTGCGAGGTTTAAAGACAGAAAAAGAGAAACAAGACAAATGTAGACACGACAAGGCGGACGTACAAGTAGGAGCATGCTTTTCATTTCTCCTTGCTGGTTCGTGAACATGCAGCCAAACAACAGCACCCATCAGGCTTTATTTTCTTGACTTGTGTGAACAATCTGTTCTCCCTTCCCCTACCGTAGAAAAAAATGGAATAGTCCCATTATCTTACATATGGGGCACTCAACACGTGGCCCCCGGGCTGCGTTCCGGCCCACCGGCGGCACCATTGTGGCCCCCAACAGATGAGATCAGTTGAAAGAGAACGAAAGGAATCGAAACATTATCAGTTTTCATCCATCTCAGGGAGCCGCCATGATGGCGGATGCATACTGAAATGAACGTCATTAAAGGGGAATTCCGGTGGTTTAGATTAACAACGAATCCAACTTGTCATGTCATATCTACTGTACCTTGAAATTTTGAGGTTAATCCGATATCACTTAATGGTGTTTTGAGAAGATTCTTGTCGGCAATTACGAATTTTCATGGGTGCCGCCATTTGGGCGAGTCTCATGACCTACGTACGCAGATGTGACGCATCAGATGCGGCAACAAAGGCTCGCTCATGTTGGGACACAATTGTGGCCAGTGCCGATTTCTGGGATTTATCCTCACCTCATGAAGAAATCGCCGTACCGGTTGATCGGGAAGACGGAGGAATACGTCCATAAAGATTTGAACCTGCGGCGGTAAATAGTAAGTTTCTTTCGGCTTGTCCCTTTCGGGGTCGCCACAGCGTGTCATCTCAGATGAACGCACGTATATGTTTGGCACAATTTTTACGCCGGATGCCCTTCCTGACGCAACCCTTCTCAGGGAGTGGAGGCCCCAGTGGGATACGAACCCACAACCCCTGGTTTACCAAACCAGTGCTCTAACCACTGAGCTACATTATTTTGAACCTGCGGCGGTAAATAATGTTGAATATTCGGATGGTTCTCCGGACGGGAACGACGCGGAGTCTGACTACTCGAGAACGACGCGCGGGGGATTATGTGCGTAGACAAAGGCTCGGTTACATTCCTACGCAATCATGTACAGCGCTGATTTCTTGGATTTATCCTCATCCGATGAAGAAATATTCGGGATGGTTTTTTTGGACGGGAACGACGTGGATCTGACGACGCGGAGGCCGACGCGCGGGACACACCATTCATCCATCCTATCGATTTTGGAGCGTGTTCAGGCGATCCAGCAGAGGACTGCACTAAGGTCAGCACTCGTGGCCGTGAAGGATGGTAGAACCCATCGGTCGAACGTCGACCTTATATTGCGGGAAAGGTTTTAGCCAACAGGGTGGCAGGGGTCCAAGTGAGAATGAAATCATCTTTGGCTTGGTGCAAGTTAATTCTGCCTCCACAATAGCGCCACGATAACTCAGCTGGTAAAGCGTCAGCTTTACAGTTCTGAGGACCTGGGTTTGATTTTTGTGGATTTCTTTCGTGGACTTTTATGTGTGTGTGCGTGGAGAATTGTGGAGTTTGCATATTCTCCCCGTGCCTGCGTAGGTTTTCTCCGGGCACTCCGGTTCTTGGTCCTTAAATGATTTTTTTTCTTACTGGCCAGAACATGCCATGACATTCCTCGGATTATTTCTACATGACCTATTGGATGCATTGTTAATCCAAACCACCGGAATTCCCCTTTAACTACCTTTTGTGTTTACTTCGGTATCTGTTTTATGAGGTTCGTTGCGCGAAGACCGGGACTTGTCTACAAGCCAGCGACACGCAGACAACCTGTCGAAAGTGACTTGTTGGTGATAGCCAAGATCACTTACTGCGCCAGAATACGGATTTAGTGCTTTCCGTGACGTTCATTAGTCATAGATACCGATACCGATACTACCTTTTGTGTTTACTTCGGTACGTGTTTTATGAGGTTCGTTGCGCGAAGACCGGGACTTGTCTACAAGCCAGCGACACGCAGACAACCTGTCGAAAGTGACTTGTTGGTGATAGCCAAGATCACTTACTGCGCCAGAATACGGATTTAGTGCTTTCCGTGACGTTCATTAGTCATAGATGACAATGCCGAATGGTAAAGAAGGAATTTTAATCCGAGATCACATTTATAAGTATATTATTGCACTGAGGAATTCTTATTTGGTTATTCTCTCTTAGCAAAGTCCACACACAGTGAAAGACGGCGGGGTGGGGGTCTACATGTGACGACCGGGACGGGAGGGAACCGCTGAGCGACACGGCCGGCGGCGGAGGCGACACTGACTTGGCCGGGCCGTCCCTCGGGCATCAGGGCCGACGGCGTGGGGGCGAGGGGCAGCCAGGGCTGGTTGCCCGCGCTGTACAGCCGGGGGCGCTTGACCTGGTCGTGACTGGCCAAGGGCGTGTAACTATTCCGCCGGAGCAAGAGGGCAGAGTCCTTGGGGAGTTCACCCTGGTAGGTGTAGGGAACGGGGGGGGAGAGAGAGAGAGAGAGAGAAAAAGCAGAGCTGCCAAGACGAAGGCGGAGCACAGAAAGGACGACTCGGTGGACACACTCGGAATTTGTCGAGAAGGAAGGAAGGAAGGAAGCGTGGAGGCTAACGCGAGTACAATCGCGATGCGACCGGGGCGATCTCGATAGCATCATCGGAGCTCATTTCGTCAGATCAACAAAAGGCATCAGGCCACAAAGAAGAAGGAAAGGAATGAAAAGAGCCGCAGTAGCAAAAAGTCAGCAAAACCTGGAGACGGCGACATGAAACTGGGATCCGCGTTCCGGTCCTGCAGCGGCACCGAAATGTGTACTTGTGTGGAGCACGTCGTTTGGAATGGCCAATCGCTGACGTATCATCAAAGAAATCGTTGTTTGGATGAAAAATTTGCAGGCCATAAAGAACCATTTTTTTTGCTTTTCGTCCCAAATTGAGCATCCAGTACAGAATTTGTAATTCCCGTTTTTTTGGGTGTGAAATGCAGATCTAGATGGGCATCTGAACGTGCGTCTAATAATCTCCTTATTAGATCTCTAACAAGGATTATCGTCACTTACAAGAGGTCGGTCGCGATGCGTGTTGACTGCCTCCACGTTGAGATAAAACATTTCCACTTTACAGCCTGGAGGAGGGAAATAAGACGTGTATTAATCCACCAAAATACATACTCCCTATTTTTTATTCCCAAAAGTAGGTGAATTTGTGAATATCGACGCAGGAATCAACTAGCGTTTGCTGTCAACCCCGAATAATAAATAACAGTACATCCTCGGTTCTTGTCCACACTCCATTCTAGAAGGCGGTTCGAGAAGTGATTTGTTCGAAAACCGAATTGATATTTCCCATGACAATCAATGGAAAAAGAAATAATGCGTTCCAAGCCTAAAAGATTTGGCTTTTTAAAGCATTTTTTTTTTTAGCATTTCCTGATCAGAAACGGCATATTAGAAATACATGTATAGTTGAAATACTTCATATAATAAAATAATTTCAGAAATATATTTACTTTTTGCTTAAAATGTATGCTTTAGTAGTAGAGTAGGCTAGGCCACGAGTACATCGCCGTATCTGTAGCGGCTCGGCCCACGGCCTTGTAAACAGTTTTTATTAACAAAAGTGCTGAATAACTTTAAGCAATAATGAGTGGGAAAAAATATATATATTTTTACAAAAAGATACAAAAACATTAACCCATAACTAGAGTTAACAATATCTTGGAAACAAAAAAAAAAATGCGGAAATGCTAATGTAATGTAGCATTAATAAAGTTCACAAGAAAAAAAGCAATGCAAAACTATCAACTACTGTGTCACATCTCTTGGGTGGGGGTGACTCGCCCCCTGCAAGTTCTTTTCTTTTCCCAAAGAATTTATCTAGCGGCACTTCTTTGGAGCCACGATTGGGGCTTAATAGTCCTGAATAGGAAGAAAAAACAGTCCGTAAATGGCGCTACCGGGAAAAGGTCTGCGTACAGAGGCTGCGTTATAGGCAATGACAACGTGCGGCGTGGGTCAGCTGGTCGGGGCGCGCGCTTATGTCATTTCCGGGTGTTGTCGGGCGCGTCCGAGTACCGATTTTTGTTCGAAAACCGATTTGTTCGAGAACGGGGAGGTTCAAGAAGCGAGTATTCACTGTAACGAAGACGATTCCTTACCATACGCCACCGGCGTGAGTTTGAGGACGGTGTGGAGCGGACATTTCATGTAGGGCAGATCTTCTGTGACGGGAAGAAAACCGAGGACACGATCAGCACGGCAGTCAGCGCGCGGCGCCGCGTAAAAGCCGTCACGGACCTGCACTTTTGTCCAGGAAGTAGGCCAGCAGACAGCGCATGACCGCCTGGTGGCAAACAACCAGCACGTTGCCTTGTCTCTCCAGCTCCATGATGACCGGCTCCAGACGCTGGACCAGGTCCTGGTACGACTGGAGGAGCATGCAAGGTCACCTCTACGGGTTTATTCGGATCGCACATGCAGAGACCTCATCTTGGGTCCGGAAAAAAAATATATGTAAGAAGTAAATAATCTTTCAAAACAACACTATTTAGTTCAGTCGACGATCCAAAGTCAAACTGTCGGCGTCATCGGCGAAAATGAACCAATGCGCAAGCAGTGTTTGCACACACATTTCAGAAATTACATGATAATAATTAGATAGTATTAATCTATAATAATTAGAAAGTGCAAAGAAATGTTCAGCGCTGCATGACCACATTAAAAGTCGAGGAAAACTGCTAATATATTCTTTATCCTCTGGAACAAACTGCAGCTTATTGACTCACTCAGTTGTCACACTTTCTTCTCCTATGTCGGTGCAACACTGCCCACTGGTGGCGAAAGAACAACAACCAGAAAGAAGCGACTATGTATTGTAATGTCATTTGCAGATCATTTATGATCATATACTCCAAATATTTTCTCATTTTTTTTAGAAAACGCATTACCGAGAAAAAAGTTGGATATTTTGCCGTTTCTGGTTCTGTTATTACCATCAATTTTCACCTTCTGTGGTGGCAATATATAACCCCCCGCCCCACAATTTTTTTTTCTTCCAAAAAAGCACTTGTGTGAGTTATAATTCTTTAAACTCAAAGGTTTGTGTGACTTTTGCAAAATGTTTTCCCCGCACATTTGTGGCTACTTTTGGGGTGTTGGACTTTGGAGGGTCCTCAGTTCGGGTGTTTTGTGATTCACGTGCAGTGGGGGGGTGGGGGGGGTCAGTTACCTCCCCACCGGGGTAACGGTAGTGATATTTGTCCTGGTCCCTTAACGCAAACTCCTCCGGGAACGCACTTTGGATCATCTCGTAGCTCATCTCCTCGCACACACCCTGAGGGTAAAAAAAAAAAAAAAAAAAAAAAAATTAAAAAAAGAAAATTGTTGTATTTGATCTGACCGTGGCTGTGAAATGCGACGTCGGGCCGCCGACCGCGTCAATCTCGTTGAGTATTTTCCACTGTTCGTAGGGGACGGCCAGTTCCTCCGCCGTCTGTATGGTGCGCCTCAGCTGGCTCGTCCACACCTTCAAATCTGACAGTTTGTGCTCCTCGATGAACTTTCGGAGGGCGCGGGCAAACTACAAAAAAAAAAAAAAAAAAAAAAAAAAACAAACAGCTATTTTATACATATATATATTGTTTTTCACAATTTAAAACAGCGTCATGACATTTTCATGTACTACACGTACATAAGGCGTACTTGGAGACGGCTACAACTCCTCAGTGAGTTGGAGTAGGATAAAAATGCTCTTTGCAGAGGATAAAGAATGTGTGCCTGTGAGGATTATTACATGATCTGTCTACATGTTGCTAATATCCGTTGCTTGGGGTTAGGCTATAATTATCTCATTAATGTAAATGGGTTATACAATTTTGGGGAGTCGTGGAACTTACCTGTTTTCCGCGGGGAGATAGTTCTGAATCCCCTCCGATGCGGCCCTCGATGTTGTGGTCGCTCTCGCCGTGGCGGCACAGGTAGATGGAGTGCGAGTGCACGTGGATGTTCATGAGGTAGTAGACGATCTTGCTCTGGATGTAGTCCTGCACCCGGTTCACCAGAAAGCGGCGGCCCACGTTCATCACCTTGATGAAAGACAGGTCCCTGCGAGACGAGGACGCCCAATGTCAGCCTCTTGTGGCGGTTTACTGAATTGCAAAAATGTCCTGGAACACAACTGGAATTTTTTTTTTACAGGCAAAGGAACCTTACAAGAACAGCTTCAAGTCTAAAATGGAGGACATGTCGCTCCTTTGTGTGAAAAACTAAATTTAAAAACCTAAAAAAAAAAAAAAAAAAGTACATCTAGTATTTTTAAAATGGTACTAAAGTAAGACGACAGAAATTGGCTTTTTGTGCGACACGCAGCTCACTCTAAAACAAATAAAAAATTGGCTTTCCAAACAAAATAAATAAAATGTAACCACAAAATAATTTTAACGACATTCAATATTGAAATATACTTTTAATATACTTTTAAAAACTATTCATTTTGAAATGATGGAATGAGAATGAAATATAGCCCCCAAATAATGTAAAATTGTCATTTTTTAAAACCTTTTCAGACAAATAAATTCAAATTAAATATTCAAAATAAAAATGATGGTTAAAAATATTTATTAATTATTTTTTTTTGTAATGGTACTGCAAATATTTTTAGATGAACAAATGAAATTCAACATAAAAACATGTCATATTATGATGGTTATTATTCAGAGTTGCTGGACCTTTTCAAATAATTAGAACTACAAATATAACCCAACTTGAAATAAAAATGAGAATTACAAAATATCAAGTATTTTTGTTTTTCAGGACAGTACTGAAAGAATTTTTAGATGAATACATAATGTAATAAGTGAATGTAATAAGTAAGTAAATTAAAATCAAATGAAATTTAAACAAATAAAAATTATTTAAATTATTATTTCTTTTAGAAGCTAGCATGATTTAATTTTTCTTTTTTTTTTTTCTTTTAAATGAATGCACTGCAGTGATTGAGGTGTCTTTTGCACACGTCTTACTTGTCATAATCATCGGGATCCAACGGCTGGTAAGTCACCTTGTAGCACTCGATCCGTTTCAGGAAGTCATCCATGACCCGCTCTCGGTGCCGTTCGGGGTAGTCCGGACTGGACACCTTCACTTCCTTTTTGGAGCCATTTGCGGGCGTGTGAGCGAGCATTATTATGTAATAGCACGAGTGAGCATTATTACGTAATATAATCTTCCAGACGCCTACCATGATATTTGCAGCAATGACTTCTGGGTCGTCACACACGGACTCCACAAAGAACAACTGTTGGCGAGAGGCCAGAACCACAACATGACTCGCAGTGAGCCGCGGAAAGGCTACGGCGGTGGTTTGAATTATGGATTTCATTCGTGCCATGTCTCAAATCATTTTTCCCACGGAAATGAACGGAGACGGCGTTCATCTTAGAAAAATAGCAGTCCGCACGCACTATGATAACTTGATAAAAACACACAATCATGACATCATAATCTTGAAAAATTTTCAAACCAGGTCATTTATAGCTTGTCGAGATAGCATTGCGTTTTTTTGTTTTTTTTTTGTCGTCCGAACTCACCTTGAACGCGTTCTCCTTCGCAAACGCTTGAATGAGGTCTCGGCGCTCTCTCGTCGTGTTGGTTGCGTCAAAAACCTGACCCAAAAAAAACCAAAAAAACCAAAAGATGAGGATTAGCGCAGAGCCAGAGGCGCTTACGGTAAAAGGAGGGAAGGACGGCGGCGGGACTCACAGCGATCTGACCGCCCTCGTCTGTCAGGTACACCTTCACATCCTGCAGGGCTACCAGCGCACACTGCCTGGAAGACCGAGAAAATGGGGGGAATGAAAAAAATAAAAGAAACTCCGTCCATACGTCTCGGGTAGAATTCTCCTGATTTGGTCACATATTTCATTTTTGTTTTAAATTTCAAATCTACTTTGATTAATATTTTGAAACAGAGTTGACTTCATGCAGCAGTTTTCCTTCTGCTCAAGTGCCACAGTGTTCGATCGTGGGGGGTGGCGGCATTGCTACTACTCTTCATATTTATTCATTGTGCATTACGACCACAGAGGCGCTGACAGACACGTGGTAGCGTATTTGGTTGAACACTAAATGAATCCTCGTTTTACTGGGAATGACAAACAGCTTGAAGCAAGCAGGCCTTGCTTCTTATTTGGAAAACTGGCTGAATGAAAGCGATAACAGGCACTAAGGTAGACTATTAAAAAGCATGTTTTAATAAGTTAAATTAGTTTCAAGTGTGTGTGCGCGTGTGTTTGTGTGTGTGTGTGGGGGGGTGGGGAGGGGGTTAGGACTCTTTTAAAAAAAAAAAAAAAAAAAAAAAAATCACTGCAGCACTGCGTACCGGTGGACTGGCATCTGTGAATTTGTCGTTTTATTGGAAGCTATTCCCTATTGGGAACCAAATAACTCACCCTTTTCCCTTTACCGCCAAGCGACTATGTTGAAGTGAGATGAGGAGTTTCGTTTAGACTAAAGGCATGCTTTGCAGTTATAACCAGAACTTCAGGTGTGGTTGCAGCAACAAGACGAAGTGTCTCGTTTGTTGATCCTTTGCGTATGTCAACGAACACTTTACAGACATGTTATTAAATGTTCAAATTTGTGAAAGATAACACATAATCAGGTTAGAAAAAGACTCAATGTCATCCGTGTTTATTTCAGGCGACAATGTGAGCCAGCTTTTAAGTAAGGCGGCGAGAGACAGCTGCAGCTTTGGCGTTGACATTTGGGTCACGGGAAAGCTGACGGGGTTCGGACGTGATTTCATCGCAGCGGGCGCACCCGCGGCGTCAGCATTAACACTTACTTCCTGATCTTCATGGCCTCCTCGTTGTCGTGGCGGAAGAAGTCGTAGGACTTGTAGGCTCGGACGGCCTCTCGGCGGTAAACGCCCAGGTTGAACACTGCGGGGACACGACACAAGTGACTTTGACAACGGACTAAATTTAACAGCATCACAAGAAAATGGCTCCTATTTTTGTTGTGAAACACTCAGAGGGGGGGTTCAGCTGGAGTACAAACACTAACCTTCGGCTGATCAAATGTCATGGAGACACAATGCACTTTATCTTTATCTTTTGTTTTGTTGACATGAGATGTTGCTCCACTTTTCACTTTTCTTTTCCAAAAGTTTTGCCCTTGACTCGCCGCCATCGTGCCGACTACTTTCTACACATAGCGCCGAGTGCACCGGCACCAAAACTCAAACGTGGTTCTTGTGAAGTTCTGAAGCCGAGATTTTGCCTTGATATTTAGCTGGGGCGGAGGGGGGCGTCCGTGGGGGATCTGGTCATTTGAGTAATTCCATTTAAAAAGAAATTGTTTACAGGGATTTGAAATGCTTGAAAAACAGCAGCAGTCGGAGAACTCCACGAACCCCCAACCGTGCGGCCTCGCATAACGCGCGAACCAGAAACCGGCACCGAGTTCTTACCTTTGGTGGGCACGCCAATCCAGTTGAGGTAGCGCGTGAGCTTCTTGGACACGTACGTCTTCCCTCGGGCGGGCAGACCGATCATCACGATCACGGTGGGCGAATTCGTCATGTACGACGCCCACGCTGCGTGGGAGACGGGAACAACGTCAAACGCGACATTTTATTTTCAGGGCATGACACAAGAACATAGATGACGTCAGAGCCACACTGAAATCTAGCGATGAATAACGCCGGAAAGCGGGCGGTTGCTTGGTACAATGATCAATGCAAATTGACTGGACATTGGTGTGTGTGTGAGAGAATCCCACTTCTCTGGCCAAAAGCTTTTTTTTTTTTTTTTTTTTTAAAATTGAGAACAACTTGGAATTCCAAGTTTTGGGAGAAATCAATCGGGTTACTATTAAATTGATACAAAAAAAAAAAAAACAATTATAGGAGTTAATAATCACTGTCTGTAATACTAAATAGTAAAAAAAAAAAATATTCTTAAAATATCCCAAACTTTATTGTCATCATCAGGCGTATCTTTACAGAGAAAAATCCTTTAAAGTTAAAATATTAGCAAGAACTCTTCGATCCCAACACGAGCCATGATTGAACGGCACCATTGCCACGTTTCGTTCCCTTCAAGTGGAGGAGCAGGAGGTGTACCTAATGAAGTGACTTACAGCATTTCTTCTCATTCAGCCTGTCGTCCGCTTTCTTGCCGGGGGCGGGGGGCGCTCGCCGGTTCGCCATGCGAGCGACTTCTGAAGACAAATCACAACAAAAGCCGCCTTTGCAAATTCATCGAATCGGATCGGGTCGCCCGGCACCACCAGAATCGTGTCGCGCTGCCACATCATCGCTCCAGACGACGAGGCGGCGGAATCTGGTGACGTCACCAGCCCCCACGACGGAGCCCTCGGCGTACCTCGTCAACGGAACGTCCGCGGAACCGGTGCCGCGCCGCGCCGGCTGGGTCCGAGCGCGGGTCTCGGGCGTGCCGGTTCGGTCGCGCCGTCCTTGGGAAACCGAGCGAGCCGGCCCCGCTGGTGCCCTTCCAAGGCCAGCAGCGACTGACGGGAGGTGTGCGGCGACGTCACGGAACCGTCCGTTACCGTAAAGCTGCAAAAAGACGGGCGGGATGACCCGAGCAAAAACACAACATCAAAAAAAAAGTACAGCAAATAATACCTTAGGAATTATTTCAGTAGTTTATTGCATCCAAAAGGTGAACAAAAATTGCACCAAAATAAAAGTTCATCAACAGTTCCGAAAGAGCATTTGGAAATGGTACAAATACTGCATAACGTTTCAGTTTACTTTGACTTTGAACGATTGAAAAACTTGCAATTGCCTGGCGACCGGTTCCGGGTGTAGGCGCAGTCAACTGGGATTGGCTCCAGCACGCCCGCGGACCTGCTGAGGCTCAGGATGAAAAATGATTGAAAAGCAAAAACTTTCACACGTTTTCCTTTTTAAGACCTTACGAGTCATTTTTAAAAAGTGACTTGTATTTTTTGCATCTATGTGACTTTTCGGTTTTGGTTGTTGTTGTTCTCGCTCTTGCAGTTTTTCCAGCCTCACACTTTATCACTTGCAACGTCGCGTCGCCTGCTCTTTTTGACATTTTGAATTCCTTACAATGACCATCTTTAAAGGTGAAAACCAACAAATATTGTTGGCAGAAAGTGAGCGTCTCCAAATGAAAATTGTGTTACGTCACTGTTCTGCATTGAAATATTTTGCATGCTTGGTCTTGAACTTTTCTTCATACTGGAAGCTACAAAACGCAGCAATCCATAGAAATTCGGGCCACATCGCCATAGGAACGGAATGCGCTGTCAAAAATGGAGGATCCCCGAGTAGCAGCAATAACAAAGAAAGATCATCAAAGGAATCAACAGATTTTATTATACGGAGCTTTCTCAGGTCCATTTTCTAAAAACTGCTATTGCAAAAAGTCCCAATTTCCCAGCACAAACACTGTACAGTAAAACCCGAAACATGGTCGCATCATATTTCATCCATTTGGAATACAAAAAAAAAAAAAAAAAAAAAATAGTAAGACAAAGCCGAAGCGGTCGCCCCAACCCTGCATTCTCTCTCCGGTCATGTTGCTTTCTTTGCTGCACCCAAAATATCCCGCTGCAAGTTCACATTCCTAAAAGAAATCATTTTGTAAATGATGGAAAATCCCAGAAATAGAATCGAGTTGTCCAGAACGTTTACCATCCGTCCATTTTCTATCCTGCTTTACTTGAAGAGGTGACAAAAATGCGGCCTGCATGGAAGCCAAGCGAGTGAACGACTACACCGTCAGTGAATCCGCATAATTTCAAAGTTACTTGGATTTCAAAACATATCCAATATAGTTGTTTTCTCTGACTTCCTCCGTCATTCAAAATATAATATACATAACTGTTAGGCTTTAGGTTAAGTTTAATAAATCTAACAATAACATTGAAAATATACGCCGCCGCTTTCGCCACAAGTCGGCGGCAATATTTCACCCGGGTCGCCTGGAAAAGCGGTTTAGAAAACGGACGGACGGATGAACACGCAGCATCGGTGCTAAAGCTAAGAAAGGAACAGAACCGGCCGGGGGAGAGATAATCTAAACTTGCATAGTTCCATTCGTGACAGTGGTCCTCAATGAAGAAGGCAGACAGTGGTCATAAAACAGAAGTGAAATAAATTAAACAAACAACCTTAAGATGCCCACCTGTGTTAAATTACTGGCATTATGTAGCATGTGTTATACCTCATTTGGCTGTACAGTATTTCACGTTCCCGGCCAGCTATGTTAAAAACCACGTTCGAAAAAAAAGGGGTTGGGGGGGGGGGGGGGGTCAGTAGCGTTGCACATGTGGCTCGACGGGTCCTCGCGTGTCTGCTTTAAAAGACGACGAGTCCTTTTGCCGTGTTCACATTAAGGTTTGATTTTCCACAGCTGCAAAACACAAACACAGAAAAGGAGAAAAGACGGAAGGTATTCAATTTAAAAAAAAAAAAAAAAAACAGTTTGAACCTCTTTTGCAACGATGAAAAACAACACAAGCACAAGAATATATCGAAAAAGTTCAGTGAGGTAAGCAGACTGCATGCTTAAGCAGTGCTTCTCAACCCTTTTAGACTTTAAAAACTACTTCGCTCTCCAAATAACACCAGAATGATCAACATCAAAATACAGGGGAAAAAACTGTTTCATATGCTGCAGAAAACCATGGAAAAGAAAAATTTTTTTTTTTTTTTAAATGCCACTATTGATTCAATTAAAATTTGCACATCCTGTAAATGTTGAAAAACAATTCACATGATGTGTATGTATTGTACTGTACTTGACAGTTAAACAATTGAACTGTATTTAAAAAAATACTGCGTGAAAAAAAAACGCATATTTAGAAGCTTCCTTCTCATCCACTTGATTGTATTTCATGAGTCAAACGCTGTAAATTTAATTTGTATTCACTTCAGAGATTCTTTTTTCATGACTAGAGAGAGTCCGTGTACTACTGGTGGTACTTGTAAAACACTTTTAAAATCTTTTCCCGAAGGTACAATTTTTGTTTTTCATGCGATTACGCCGTTAATTGGTCACCAAACAAATTAAAGTAATAATTAAAGGGACGACTGCATTTCCAGCTACCGTAATTCCCGGCCTACAGAATGCACTTGGTTATAACCCCCAGCCAGTACATTTGTAAAGGAAATACCATTTGGTACATAGCTACGCCACAGCTGTGTAAAAGCCGCATGTGCCCACATTGAAACCCACATTCAAACACAAGATATTTACAAAGAAAGAACGCACACACAGCGTTAACGCTCGTGCCGCCACGCTAACGCCGCCGCAGTAATGCTAATGCTAACGCTGCCGCGCTCACAGAGCCGGTTAAAAAAAGAACATTCCAATAAAAAAATCACTGAGACACGGCAGTTACATGCTAGCGCAGTGCTAACAGGGCCGGACTGGTAAAAGTCACTTCCTCGGCACGTATATTCCACCAGTCTCACTCTTACCTTTTCCGCTCGAGTGGCCCCCTGCGGCCGTTAGAAAAAAAATGCACAAATTACCCACATCACCGCATAAACTGGAGGGTTGAAAGCATGTGAGAAAAGTCGTGGCTTATAGGCCGGAAATTATGGTACTTATTTGTATATATATATATTTTTTTTTTTTTTTTTCTACAGTTGTACAACGCGACTCACTCTGATGTTGAAGCCCAGCAGGTCGCTGACCACGGCGGACACGGCCGACAGGATGACCACCCTGGTGATGTTGTAGATGAGCGGGTTGACCGTCAGGCCCAGAAGGCGGAACGGCGTGTCCAGCTCCTGCCGCGGGAGTCGGTCGGGCGTTAATAAATCGCTCAGGCGTCGAAACGTGTTCTCATGTCACCTTCATCAGTTTCGTCGCCAGTTTCAAGACGTTGTTCACGATGTTGAGCTCTTCTTTCTTGTTGGGTTTCTTCTCGATCTTCAGATACAAATTGATCTGAAAGGCACGCGAAGTGCGAGTGACACAGTGACACCTGCTGGTCACGCACAGTTACTGCCCAAAACATTTCTGAAGGGGAAAAAAGTTGTTATGCAACGAGATTTAAGTAGTCCTATTTTTATTTCTCTCCCTCTTTTTTTCGAGGGACTAAATAAATATCAACTCTCGCCGTTTCCGTGTTCTGACCTGCTCGGTGAGCAGCACAGAGGAGTTGCTGTACTTGCAGTTGGTCTCGGAGCCCAGCGTGGCGAGCCGAAGCAGGAAGAGCATGAGCGACGACGCCCACAGCATCAGCTCCCAGTTGGTCAGCGAGTCCAGGAAGGTCTTGTGGCTCTGCAGGAGCTGGAAAAACACGCCGGAAGCTTCAGTCGGGAAACGGGCCCTCAAAATGGCACAGCTGGGGATGGGGGGGGGGGGCTACGTTACATCCGTCACATTTGATTCCCAGTAACTCGTTGGGAGTAAGTGTATTTTTTTTTTTTTAAATATATTTTCAATGCAACATATTTTTGACTTAAATAATTTTGTTTAAACAAGTGAAGAGAACCTAAATACATGTGTATGCAATGTTCCATGTTTCGGGAAAGTGTGTATACCACGTTTGTGTTTGTCATCATTTATTTGTTTTTGTCTGTCAGCAAGACTTCTGCCTCGGGCTCATGACTCCATTTCCTATTTCCCGAATCCAAGGTAAACCCCTCGCGATGTTTTGACTCCATTTCGCCGATCAAACAAGAGGCGGGGAGTCACGTGACAGTACCCGAGATGACACGGAAGCCACATTTCCAGAGTGGCAAATCTCCATAAAACAATAGCGTGCGACTCGCAGTCAGAGGAGGCTAAAACGCTCGTGGCCTCAACATCGCGATCTGTGTTTACATTCCAGGCCAAAAAAAAAAACCAAGAACACACAAAAAATGAACTTCTGTGTCACGCTGTCATCTGTTTCTGCCTGAAAGTGTCCACATTTCAGCCTGCAATACCTCCACTTTGAACTTAAGAAATTTCAGAAGCCTAAACAAAGAAAGTTTCACCGATGAGCACTTTCTGGTGTCGAGTTTGTTTCATTCATGCTATTTTAAAATAATGTATTATTATTTTTTAGAATAAAAGTGATTTTGTTGGGGGCAGCACGGGGACTCAGCTGGTAAAGCGTTGGCCTCACTGTTCTGAGGACCCGGGTTCGATCCCGGCCCCGCCTGTGTGGAGTTTGCATGTCCTCCCCGTGCCGGCGTGGCTTTTCTCCGGGTGGGCAACTCCGGTTTCCTCCCACATTATTTAAACACGCTAAATTGCCCTTAGGTGTGATTGTGACTGCGGCTGTTTGTCTCCATGTGCCCTGCGATTGGCTGGCGACCAGTTCAGGGTGTACCCCGCCTCCTGTTCGTTGACAGCCGGGATAGGCTCCAGGACTCCCTGCGACCCTCGTGAGGATATGCGGCAAAGAAAATGGATGGATGGATGGATGGATATTGTTGGGCAATACTGTAAGTTGCACATCCTATTTAATGTTTTTGTCAACAACAAAAAAAAAAAAAACCCCCAAAAAGCCACTCAGTACTCAATTAATTGACTTTGACTTGGATCCGATTATTCCAACATGAGCAGTCCTCATCCTTCAGTACAATTTCGGCCGCGTTTGTCAACATTTACCTGCGCGCAGATGATGAACGAGATGGAGAGGGCGAGGAGGAAGATGGTGGACACGATGACGTCGACGGAGCGCTGCGGGCCTCGCCTCTGCAGGCAAGCAACGAAGACGAGGACGCGGTCAGACGGGCGGCGACGGGGATTAAAAAGGGGTCGGGGTCCGCACCCGTAGGAAGGAGCGCAGGGAGAGCCACATCTTGATGTTCTGCACCTTCTTCAGCCGGAAGTGAGGGATCTCAGACTTCTTGGCCTTGCGGGCAGACGTCAGGTGGCTGAAGTGCTTGGCGAATAAAAGTCTCTGCGGGAAAGACGGCGTGTAAAAATTGTCAATGGATGGAAAAAAAAAAAAAAAAAAAAAAATCATAAATCCTTTGGGGTGTTGGGGTGGAATTCCGGGGTAGACCTAACATGCACTAGAACCTTTACAGGTGACCGTCGTTTGACCTTTCAGCTATTGAACGCTCAACTTGCGCATCTCATCACGCTGCTCACATTTTGATTTTGTGGAACTTAAGACAGGACCTTCTCTGCGCGACTGCTGAGGTTGCAAAAGATACACAAAAACAGGAAAAGTCAAGCATTCGAGGAAGTTGTGAATTCTGCTGCAAAAACAGGACAAAAAGAGCAATATGGAAAATACTCGTTGAGCCTTTTTGAACTCGGACTTGATTCGGTTTAGCGAAACATGATTTTGAAGTTTTACTAGTGACTGTAGGCGATCTCCTTAAAGGTCCAATGTCATGAAATAATGCATAATTTTTAGTATGTTATTAATGGAAAAAAAGGCAGCCGGAATGGACCCATCCGTTTTTTTTTTCCCCACCGCAAAACGTGATTTTGACGTGTATGGCTTTTTGTCACTCCCGCCATGAAAATCCTCTCGAGGGATTTGTTTTCGAGAAGAAGCAGGAAGTGGCGTACGGGGCAGGCGCGGCCTCTAGCGGACTCGTCCGTTTCTACTAGTTTTACCCGGCGGAAGGGAGCTCGTTGTTCCTTGGTGTTAGCCAAAATGCCGGCTCGTTGCATTGCTGGCTATTGTTCAGACACTCTGGAGGATGAATTCATTCTTCATACTTTCCAAAAAGACCCGGTTCGTCGTAAAAATTGCATTGCACAGAGGCAAAGGACGAGAGCTTTGTGGGTTCCAAATGACAGGTAGGTGTGTATACAGCTACTTTAAAAAAAAAAAAAAAAAAAAAAAAAATAGTTGGCGGGTGGACGTAATCCTCTCAGAATGTAGATCCGCGCACACAAGTCAGGGTGCTAAATGTGTCAATTTACCTGTCGGCGCTGAGCACGGCTTCGGACGAGGGCCATGGCTTTGGCCGGGCTGGCTCATACATACTCTCTGGGAGTCTGTTGTTAAGTTAGAAGTGATCCGCATGTCATCTAAATGTGGCTCGAAACGATAGGGTAATATCGCCCCGGTCACTCCACTCGATCGTGAGATGTTGTCTTCTTTGAAAAGAGCTTCCGTGTCCCATAATAGGTGGCACGGCGTGTTTTCAATGACGAATGTCGCGGTGTGACATGACGGACAGATGATGCAGGCAATATGGCGACCACTTGGATGTCGAATGAGACTTCTGCAACTTATTTTCTTACATGCCCCCGAGGAGATGATTGGAAACAAATCGTGGAAACCGTAAGTGTGAAAACCTCTACCATGAAAAAAGCAAAACCAAAACGCTACTCCGTCACGGAGGCGTCTCTGGCCTCAATGGATCGCATCGAAGAGTGGAAGGCGGCCGAGTCCCGTATCATCCCGCCAACAAACAGAAACCTCCCGGGCGGAGGGCCCACTCGCCTGCTTGTACGTCCTCTCGGCCACGCACATCATGAAGAAGAAGAGCCCCGTGAGGCACACCCGGAGCACGGTGGTGATGAAGAAGAAGGCGTAGGCGCGGGCGCCGGCCGGGCTGAAGGCGATCTCCAGGAGCTCGGCGGCCGACGGCGAGCCGAGGCTGGACACGTCCAGACGCTGCGCCAGGCGGAAGGCGAAGGGCAGGAGCGCCAGCGTGGCCGTCACCAGCCCGCCGAACACCAGGTAGCCCACGCCTTGCTCCGCGAGCTTCACCTGAACAAGACCAGAAAATCAAACGGATGTTGGAAATGTTGCGGACAGGCGGGGTGGGGGCCACGTTCTTTGGATTCAGTCACAAACCAAACCTGCAGGTTGAAGAAAGAGACGGCGATAAGATCAAGTCATGAGGAGACTTAAAGCAATGGTGTCAAAACTACGGTCATCGGTTCCATCGTGGCCTGAAAAATAATAGTCACAAATTTTCTCAGCCTTTGGTGGGATTGATTCCCATTCGGTGACGGTGTCGCTATCTGCCCTGCGACTGACTGGCGACCAGTTCAGGGGGTAGTCTGCCTTTAGCGCGAAGCTAGCTGGGATCGGCTCCAGCTTTTCCACGACCCTTGTGGGGATAAGCAGCTGGGATGATGACGTGACAATTTTCTCAGCACCATTGCACGGCCTTGCGGTTACTCTCGTTTCTTGCCTCCAAAATAATCAGGACGGCAAGAGAATTCACTCTTCATTTGTTCAAAGGGGAATGAACGCCGGGCCACTAACTTACACACACACACACACTCAGTTGCATACAATGAGGAAGGATGCAAGGGGAAACAAAAGAAAATTGCCAAATAGAGCAGCTCTGCTTCGCTTTCAAACCTAAGAGAGCAAGGGGAGGCCAGAATATGCCAATTTGTTTTTGTCCCGACAGTAAAACGCTCACAACTGCGTGCTGTTTGGGTCGGCAAAATTCATTCAAATGGAATTCTGTCGTTTGCTACGTCGCCCAAAAAATACTTGATTCATTCAATACAGTAGAAAAAGCAGCAAACCTTTGACAAACAGCATGAATCGCCTTCACCGCTGATCCTCACAAGGGTCACGGGGAGTGCTGGAGCCTATCGCAGCTGTGAACGGGCAGGGGGCGGGGTACGCCCTCAACTGGTTGCCACTTTCGCACTCACAATCACACCTTGGGGCAATTTAGAGTGTCCAATTAATGTTGCATGTTTTTTTTTGGAATGTGGGTGGGAGGAAACCGGAGTGCCCGCCCGGAGGAAACCCACACAGGCACGAGGAGATCATGCAAACTCCGCACAGGCGGGTCCAGGATTGAACCGGGGACCTCAGAAGTGTGAGGCCAACGCTTTACCAGCTGAGAAACCCTGCCGCCAACTGTGAGAAAGTATATCAGAAAATATATTTGATCCATGTTCATCTATGTTATGTATGCCAGAAATAGTAGAATGACACGCAGAGCGACGAAATGATCTCCCACGACCACCACCAATGAATCGATAATGTCACATTAGTGTCCGTAAGGTGTCAGTCAGCAAAGTAATCCGCCGGCTGGCGTACCCGAGTGAGGATGATCCCGCTGATCTCCAGCACCGACATGTCCGCTTTCTTACACTCGCCCTGCTCCCAGATGATGGCGCTGACCCGGTCCCGGGAAGGGTGGCACGCCTGGAGCCAGGACAGCTGGTGCTGCGACGACACGCCGGGGCCGTCATTGCAACTGGCATCGGTCTCGGTCTTTCAGCGGCGGTCTCACCCCTGCGATGCCCTGCCGCAGGCTCTCGTCGTCGCTGCTCAGCGTGGTGGTCTGCTGCAGCGCCAGGTCGCCCCCCGTGAAGCCGACGTCGTCCTCGCTGTCGCTGCTCCCCGTGGAGGCGGAGTCGGGGCCCTGCAGGAGCTCCTCCCACATGGTGTCGTCGGTGTCGGAGGCCGGCCGGGAGCCCGCGCTGGGTCGCAGGCGCTCCAATTGCAGCGGCTTCGCCTTGAAGGCCGCGGCTCCTTCCTGTTGTTGCGCAGGTCGGGTCAAACGGGGTAAATGCAGAGAAAATTGGCCCGAAATTGAACATTTTCAAACCTTCCTTTCAAAGAATGCAAGAGTCTGATGACTAAACTTTTGAGCACTTATGCTGACGACTTGTGGGATTGTGTTCACATTTTTAGTTCTGATTGGTTTGTTTCCACCCTGGGAAAAAAAAAATGCTAAAACGTCATCAAGTGACAGCGAGAAGGTTGACCTGAGGCCGGACTGCAGCTTTGGTGGTGGACTTCCTGGAGCGCACAGAAGACGGCGGCGCGGATGGCGGCCAAGGGACGGCGGGCATCACGTCCACCGGTTGCACGCCTTGCTCTTCCTCGCTCGAGAGCTCATCCGAGGCGCCGAAGCCAGACTTTCGTTTGCTCTGTGACGAGACGACAAAAAAAGTCGTTTAGAGCAGTGTCTTTATCAAAAGCGTTTGAATTTCAGCACCTGTGGATTCCCTCATTCATAGATTTTTCTAAAAATATACGGCATACTTTTTCAATTATGGGGCGATTGGTTTTTTGCCCCCAAAAAGCAAAGCTGGTGGGCATGGTCCACATCTCCCACGGAAAGCTGAGATCCGCAAAATATCGTTTTCCTTTTTCATACCTGGTACAATGTGTTCATAACGCTTATCCCACACCACTTTATTTTGATATGTGTTCTTTTCATAATACTGTATACAGTGATGCCTCGGTTCTCGACCAAAGTCCGTTCCAGAAGGGGGTTCCAGAAGTGATTCGTTCGAAAACCGAATCGATGTTTCCCATTACAATCAATGGAAAAAGAAATAATGCGTTCCAAGCCCAAACAATTAGGCTTTTAAAGCATTTTTTTTTAGTTTTTCATGACAATAAAAATACATGTATAGCTTAAAAACTTTAGAAAATAAAATAATTTACGAAATACCCTAGAGTACCCTAGGCAGGGAGTGCATTGCCGTATCCGTAGCGACTCGGCCCCAGCCTTGTAAACTTTTTTTTTTTTTTATGAACAAAAGTGCAGAATAACTTTAAACAAGCAACTTGCTTTCTTTGGAGCCACGATTGGGGGTTAATACGGTCGTCCTCCATAAGAAGAAAAACAACAGTCACTACTGGGACACGTCTGTGTACAGAGGCTGCGTTATACACAATAACAAAAGTGCGCTGGTTGCACCACGCGTGTTGTGACGTTTTTTTTTTTTTTTTGGGGGGGGGGGCACGTTCAAATTGACAATAGCAAAGTGCGCCGTGTGCGTTATGTTATTTCTGGGGTTTTTTGGCGACGTAGGAATTCACAACAAAGTGGCGTGGGTCAGCTAATCTGCCCGCGCGCAGCATGTTATTTCCAGGTTTTGTCGGGGGCGTTCAAGTACCGATTTTCATTTGAAAACAATCGCAGAAAAATCTGGAAGTTTTCGCTCGAGAACTGATATGTTCAAAAACGGGGACGTTCGAGAACCGAGGCTTTACTGTATGATTCTTTGCTGCTGCAACCAGTGGATTTTCCTGCTGTGGGATCAATAAATATCATCATCTTTTTCATTTATTCACAGATTGTTTTTTTTATTTCAACTCCAAAATGTAACACTTTAAGGGTCGACTTTGGAGGTTCTACTGTATTTGACAAATAGCAAGTGCACTTTTGGGAAACATTTGCAACCCGTCTGGTGTCCCCCAAGGTTCCTCGAGCCGCCTTCATCCGCCGAGTCCGAGTGTCCTTACTTACCATTCTCCTCGCTCGCTGGACTTCCTCGAACGGCGACGAGAGCTGCGGCTCCTTCTCCTCGCTCTCCTTCTTCTCGTCCAGTTTCTTGTGGGCCCTGCCCTTCCTGGGCCTGATGGAGACAGGAAAGAAAGGAAACGGCTGTCTGCTTCGCTACACAGACCCAAAGGCGGTCGGGGCCAGTCTTTGCGGGTCTCACCTCCTCCTGCGGGCCGGACCGCTGCCGGTGCTGCCGGCGGCCGGACCGCCCGCGGGCCATCGGCTGCACTCGGTGGACACGATCTGGCAGTGCACGGTCCCCAGCAGCAGCATTAGGCACAAGGGCCCGAAGGTCTCGCTGGCGCTGGCCCGGGGACCTCCACATAGAGCACCACGGCGGCCACTGCAGAGGGAGAGGAACGTCCAACTGGTCTCACGAGGAAAGGGCATCAAAACAAGATGCAGGCCTTCCTGCGGTGCTCACGTGTGACGCGTAATTACTGTAAACACCCAAAGCGGAAGCAACAGTAGGCACACCTGAACAAAGTTTATACTCATTTTGAAAAATATATTTTAACTGATGGTGTAGTGGTCCACACGCCTGCCTTTGGTGCGGGGAGCGTGGGATCGATTCCCGCTCAGCGGTGCCGTCTATATCTGCCCTCGCGACTGTCTGGCGAACAGTTCAGGGCGTAGTCCGCCTTTCGCCCGAAGCTAGCTGGGATAGGCTCCAGCTTTCCTGCAACCCTTGTGAGGATAAGCGGCTTGGGCAATGACATGACATTTTAAACCACCGCTCAAAATATCTCAAAGTTCATTTAGCGATCGATAAAGTTGAGATAAAGTCAATGTATAGTTTGTTTGTGCTGTGGTCGCACTGGACTCGGTTTTCCACAAGTGACATTTGTCAGAATGCGACAACTAACACGGGTCAGGATAAAAGTCAATATTTGTATGAAAAAACATCTCCAGGCCACGAGAATAAAAGCAATACTTTACATCCGATGTACAGCATTCTTATATTTGACTGCCTTTCATTTCTTCTCTAGTTATCGTGCCATCGACGGCATCATTGAAAAGGCACAAAGTTCATCATCATCATCATCAGCAGCAGCAGCAGCAGCAGCCGACCTTGCATAAAGTAGAGCAGCAGAATGCAGGAGGAGATGGACTTGGAGGTGACCTGGATCCACCACGGGAAGAAGAAGGGGAAAAGCAGCACACGGACCAAACCCTTGCGAGTCAACGCCGTCCAGGGACTCTGCGGTTTGGCTTTGCTGAACGTGGAGCCTGCGAGGGGGAGAAGCAATGACGGCCCCCGGACGCGACCGCTCGGCAGTTTGGACTCTCACCTCGGACTAAGTCGACGTCGATGAGATCGGACTTGATGTGGCCCGTCTTCCTGGGCTTGCTGTCCAAACCCTATTGGAGAGATGACTCGGATAGAGGAACACCGCAAAATCCTTTCTCCTTTTTGCAACTTTTTCTCTTCATCTCACATTTAAATCCGTTTGCTCCAGAGACTTCTCCCAGATTTGTTGATCGTAGGCTCCGATCTGCGGCATCGACAACATTTCAATGAAGTCCAAGTGACTTTCTCGGCTTGACTGTGGCCATCGTGCGTGCGCTCCGCCACTTTTATAAATACACCTGCCCACCTTCTCTTGATACCAGGATATTCTGGCCATTGTGTGTTTTGTTGCTGGAAGCCCTGATCCACAGTCAGCTCATTTCACAGAGAGCAGAGGCGAGCCGGGGGCAGGAAAACACCACTAAAACAAACAGGAGGGGGTGACCGAACTCGCCAGAAAAGCGCGATGTGACAGGTTATGCGGTTATAAAACTTTCGAAAGGCAGGTTAAAAAGTAACCCGGAAGACGTTGGATTCTCTGCTGTGTCGGCTAGCTAGCAAAGTTGCCAAACTTACCTGTTAGGAATGGTCGAAAGACGCTAGGTAATCATTTCAGAATGGAAACTTATCGCCCTTTGCTGTTTAATTGGAATGCAGACGTTTTTGTCGGCCGCTTTTCACCGCTTCAGAAGTGTACAAAGTGGTGAGGCGCGGCGCGCCCCCCCCCCCACACACACACCTTTAACGTCACCTTTCACTTCGTCGACGTGAACGTGACCAAATGAATGTCATTAGACAGCGTACACCTGCTACAAAGTAGCCAAATTGAAGCTTATCGCAGGCATTCCGTGGCGTGCTTCTGTTTTGACAACACAATTAATCGTCCGCTCTCCTTTTCCGGGTTTGCACTGTGAAGATTGTTTTTACATCTTAGTTTCTCCCTGAATTTTTCCTGTCAGGCAAAAATGTGGCTGCTTCCCGATAGCTTCGGTGGACCAATCCTATATAATGTAATCATTAATTATTGAATATAAATAATGTGGCAGAAACACTTTCAACAATTTCACTGTGCAGCTTACGAGGCGAAAGACATGGAGCACCTGTCAGACTAAACGCAGGACGCAAACGGAAGTGGACGAATTTCAGGTTATTTTGGCCAATCAGAGAAAAGCACGGAAGAACGCGTTTACAGCGGGTCCTCACCTTACGACAGGCCCGACATACGAGATTTGTATCTCTCGGCAAGATTCACGTTTTAAACATTTCATTTTCATACCAAGGTTTGCTTTAATAATGTCTTAATTTTTGATTAAGAGTATTTTATTGATAAGATCTCATTTATAGCCTCCCCCCAGGTTGATCTTTGACTTCAACCTCGAGTTTCAACAACATTCAATTGGCAAAATAAAGAAAAAAATTATACAAAACAACAGTATGTTGAAGTGAGGGGAGGAGCTTCGTTTAACCATGCCCTATAGCCTTCCATCCATTTTCTATGCCACTTATCCTAACAAGGGTCGCAGGGAGTGCTGGAGCCAATCCCAGCTGTCAACGGGCAGGAGGCGGGGCACCCCCTGAACTGGTCGCCAGCCAATCGCAGGGCACATGGAGACAGACAAACAGTCACACTCACAATCACACCTTGGGGCAAATTAGAGTGTCCAATTATTGTTGCATTATTTTGGGATGTGGGGAAAAAAAACAAGAGTGTCTGGAGAAAACCAACGCAGGCACGGGGAGAACATGCAAACTTCACACAGGCTGGTCCGGGATCAAACCCGGGTCCTCAGAAGTGTGAAGCCGACGCTTTCGAGCTGCTCCACCGTGCCGCCTGCCCTAGCCTTGTCAAAAAGAAAAAAGTGTTTCGCACTGTCTTGTATGAGAAACTATCATTCATTCAAAATAACATGTACAGGTAATTTGAGCAAATGTCATTTTGAAATAGCTCAATTCAAAAAGTGAGACTTGCATATGGCTTTACGTGGACATATATGGATATTTATGGATTTTATGTCATTTACCTTTGATAAATATGGCCTACAGCTAATCGAAACTGAATTCACCGTGAGAATATGACATTGCAGAAATTGGATATGACACTAGAAACATTGAAAATGGATTCCAATTAAGAAATGAGGTAGCAATTGGCCTTTTTCGAAATTCATCTCCTGCATAATCTGACATTTTTTTTTTTTTTTTACCATATTGTAATTATTTAAAATGCACCAGCGTTTGATTTTTAGAACTTCGTCTGGTGCGCATCAATCTCTGTCTTCAAGCATTCTAATGACAATCCCCACAAGCGTCCCGTTAGTCGAGCCCGAGGAATCGAACACGGGCGCGCGTACGTACGGGCTGACGTTGGCGTGCGCATTGCCCCGTCGTGCCCCCCCCCCCCCCAATCATTTTGCCTGCTGACGCAGAGGAGCGAGACAATTAGTAGCACGACGACACATGTTGCAAGTCACCGAGGACGCCGAGAACCTGCTGTTGTTATTCATTTTCATCTCAAAGTTGCCACTGATTAAAATCATAATTGCTGCATGTTCACGCGTTCAACCTTTGCTTTGCTGATCATTTGCGAGAAGACATTCCGTTCTCTGGGGAGGGTTATTGGATGTGTTTTACATGTTTAGAGAGCTCATTAAAATGGCAAGTTCAAGCATGTTCTCCGATATTGGCCCACGACAATATTTCATCCGCAGTGCAATTCAAAAAACATTTTTCAGAGGACCTGATATTATTCTTGAAGCCAATAATGCTCATATATTTTTTTTCACACTGTTTGCATTACTCCCCCCCCCCAATCATTCTCTTTTTTTCTATTAATCGCAACGTCTTAACTAACAAAATTCAATAATTCTTTGACTGTGTTTACGTAACATTTACAAATAACATTCATTTTAACGTGGCGAAATTTTTCATTTGATGGCACGAATCATTTCAAACATTTTGGCGACTTTAAAGTAAGACAAAACATTGAATCATTTGTGCTCGATGTGATTTATGCGGCACGTTCAAAGAATAGTTTAGCCGAGCCGATTGTGGTCTTCAGCAAGATGAAAAATACTTTGGGATTTTATTCTATACGGTGTAGCCACGTGGCATCGTACAAATTTGAGTAGAAGTATTCAAGATTGAAAGATGGACGTTGCCTTAGCAACACGAGTTGTCAAAACAGTCAAAGATGTGCTTTGACTCTTTTTTTTTTTCCACTTGGAACTAAGAATTAATTTGATTCCAGTCCAGGTGATAAGTTCAATCAGCTTGCTCTACGTAAAATAATCATTTTTGTAACTCACGGGTGGAAATTTTATTTTTTTGCTGGTCGGTTTCTGGTCTCAAGGCCAACAAAGTGGAGCCAACGTCGATTTCATGCGGGGGACTTGGATTGACAAGTAAAATCGAGCAGAATTTCGAGGCGCAAACCGATGCGGAGGAAACATTTTGTGCTTTTGTGACTTTCCAGCTGGTCCGTTGTGCAATACTTTCAGAACAATAAACAAAACATAATGTATATTCATCTCATCAAGAGCTCAATGTTTAATCGAACAGCTCACCGCAACGTAAAAGTATTCAGAACTGACAACATTTTAAGTGATCATGTATTTATTTCATGAAATGTGTATTTTCTGGAGGGAAACAAAAGTCTAAACAGAAGATATATTTGTGCATTATATACTGTTTTTACATTTTGACATTCATTGTATCTTTGATCATCGGGGACAATTTTGAGTTTTTGCGCCATTCCAAAGGAACATTCTATTGATTAATACATAATAAATCATGTGGTATTTACACGAGCATTGGAAAGAGCAAGGTGGGGTGTGATTCTCTAGATACAGGAATTAAACTACTTCAAAATCTATTCAGGCTTGGCTCAAGATGCCCGGAACCATCCCTTAGCCCAATGATCAAGAACTTGCCAGTACACAAAAGACAGTCTGGCAAAACCGCGACCGAAAATTTCAATGCGGAGTTTCCATTAAGCGATTGACAAAGTTTAACGTTGCTTTTTTCCTTTTCTTTTCCAAACTACATACCTGGACATCCACCTCTGACGAGGTTGTTTTCAATAAATAAACTTTAAGGTGTATTTTTCCTTTTAAAACTTCATAGCAGTTGCTTCATCATCCTGCAACTCATCTTTGGGAGACATTTTACATTAATCTTTATTGTCATCGCACACTGAACGAGTTTGTTTTGCACCAAAAGCACATCAAATACATACAAAAACCCCCTATAGTTTAGTCTAGCTCTTTTACAAAAGGTCTACGAGAACAATATCGATAAAGAATACAACGACAGCAAAAGTCATTTGGACTCTTGAGCGTCCGCCGATGCCGCCTGGTCCCGCTCGGCCACGCACAGGATTCTGGCCTTGACCTTCTTGTTGGAGGAAATGATGAAGTACGGGCTGAGGAACGCGTAGCAAGAGGAGCAGAACACCCTCATGTCCGCCACCACAGGGGACACCTTGGACTCGGTCAGCATGTAGATCCAGATCACGTTGTCGATGCCGAAGAAGAAGACGTACAGGACCACCAGGGTGACCACCGTTTTGGCCGCCCTGGTCTCGGCCGAACGGGAGCGGTGGATGCCTCTCACCTGGCGGCTGTGGCGGTGGAGAAGGAGCAGGATGTAACCGCTGGAGACCAACATCAGGGCCACGACGGAAAAGTCCCTTCCAGAGACGATGACCCCCTGGATGATGTAGAGCATGTTGTCTCTGAAGTCCATGAGGCAGAAGCCCAGGTTGAGCGTGAAGGCGGGCACGGTGCCGTTGCGCGGCGCCGTGGAATAGAGAAGGGCCGGGACGTAGATGACCATGTTGAGGAACCAGAGCGCGGCGAAGGTGGGCAGGACCAGGGACGGGAGGCAAAACTTCAGCCTGGACAGACGAGGCCCGGGGGCGATGGTCACCGCCTGGAACACGCTGAGCGCGCAGGTGATGCAGATCGACAAGGCCCGGCCGACGCGGTAGCCGTAAAGCACCAACTTGCAGCCCGCGTCGCTCAACAAGTCGCTGAGGCCAAACACCGTCATGGTCTGGGGCACGCAGCGGATCGTCAGGATCATCAGGTTGGCGAAGGCCAGGTGGCACAGGATCGGGTCCACGTTAAGGAGTTTGCCTTCGGTGTAGAGGACGTTGGCGTAGGCCAGCAGCACCACGGCGTTCCCCAAGATGCCCATTGCCGTCTGCAAGAGGAAGGAGACGCCTCGGATGGTCACGCAAAGGTCCATCCCGCAGACGCTGACCGACATGGGCGCCGGTTCGAAACGCACCACGCAAGAACCTCTGGGAAACAATCGCACGACTCCTAAACCATTCTCACCTGAGGAAGGTTCCGGCACGCGGGTTGGTCACTGCTGGAAGCCTGCAATACGACAAGTTATAGCCTCCAAAGTCCTCGGAGATCTAATTTGCTTCGAGTTGCCGCAAAAAACAACACACACACACACACACACACCCCAACTGAAAAAAAAAAAAAAAAAAGGATTCAAGTCGTCTCCGGGGAAAATTGTATCCTGTTACAGGCAGCGGAGGGAATATGTTTGCCATCTTTCTTTTTTTTTTCATCACAATTCTACCTGTTCAAAGGGTGAACAGAAATAGAGGCAGATTTGTGTGTGTGTGGGGGGGGGGGGGCGTCACACTTTTGATGGCATCTTCCTGCCATCTCCAACTCAGTCTCCAAAACATCGAACCTTGGCCGTCCTTCTAATGAGCGTGTCTAACCCGATTCAGCGATTTCTATTTTTCACATTACGCAAGTGTCACCGTCCTCAACGCGACTTCGCGTCCATCTCCTGAAGTGTTCCCTACGCAAGCAAATAAGAGCCACCAGGATTTGAATTTGAAATGTAAAGTCATCACATTCAATATTAACAATTCAACCGGCTACAATTCGCCGTCTGCGCCACCAGGCAGGATTACTTCAGGTCAGAACCGATCTGCCAGCCAGCCAATTGCAGTCATGCTTTCTTCGTCACGTGGCGTCACATACCAAGAAAGCGGAACTGGATTGGGTGGCTGTTTGGTTCTGATCTGAAGTAACCCTGCCTGGTGGCACAGACGGTAAATTTTAGACAGCGAATAGATACTTTTAATGGACGTCACGCTGACCGCGTGTTCACAACGCCATTTTGGACGGCAAGATCGTGTCTACATATCATGGCTAGAAAGAGATAAGTGTACACTGTAATTTTTTTGGCCACGGTTATTGTTTGATCTTTTATCTTGAAAGTCCTTTGACAAACAAACACACTTGTGCTGGGTGAGGAATAAAGAAAGAAGCCACATGTGACACTCGAGAGCAAGTATTGTCTCGTGATTATTAAACTGAGCAAGTGTGGTCACGATTGTGATTGCGTCGACGTCAGTTTATGCCGCTTCAGTCAAGTTTACTCCTGCTGTGGATCCGCGAAAAAGGAAGTGATGTCAGCTATACGTGGACACTGACCGGAGCCAAAGATAAGTTGCTAAAAACTTATTACGAAAAACCCCATATTTGCTAGATATAATTTTCACGAGACGGCGCAAGGTAACTGTGAGTCATGTGAACACTTTGTGACAGAACTCAAGCTGTTGGCGAAAGACTGTAACTACACAAACATCGATGAGATGGTCACGGACCGCATAGTTTTCGCTACCAAGTCACTGAGTGCGCGCGAAAAGTTACACAGCCAGGGGGCGGCGCTTGCGCTCGAAAAAGCAAAGCCCGCTCACACGAGTTAGCAAAAGTGCAGCCAAAGGCTACGGCTAGCGACAGCCACGAGGTTTACGTTATCCACCGCAAACATGGAAAGGAAAGTTTCACTGCGGGTGCTGATAGGCATAATGATGGCCCAAAGACCTCCGTAAAGATATGTAACCGGTGTGGAGGATACCACAGGAAATTAGCTGAACGCCCAGCAAAAGGTAAACAATGCCTGATTCTGTCCTTTCTTATTAGCATCATGAAAAGGCCGCTTATAAGCCAGCCAATATTCACAAAAAGATCACTAAAAAAACAGGAGTTGTATTGTAGTTTTGCCCTCCAGTATGGCGTCGGAAGCAAAAGTCATGTGACCCACGACGTCACGTGAAAAGCATCTATTGTAGCCAGTTGAATTGTTAACATTAAATGTGATCATTTTACATTTCAAATTCCAATCCTGGTGGCACTTATTGACTTCCACATTCCCACAAAAGGTGTTCGCCGCACCCGAAGCTTGCATACGCTTCCGTTTGCCGCCTTGTTCACTGAAGCGGAGGCGAGAGACAATTAGCGCGATTACAACTCATGTTGCAATTCGTCGGGGGACAACCTGTTATTGTTTTCCATTGACGCTTAATCACACTTAACACCGGGAGGTCATTACGTTCCCGTTGCCGATAGTTTGTAATGTGTCCCCCCCCCCCCCCCCCTGACTTTTTTTTTTTTCTTTAAAAGCTTCTTTTCACCCGGGAGAAGCTTGCGTTATTTTTCTGCGCACTTGTTTACATGTTCAGAGAAGTCATTAAAACGGCAAGTTCGAGCACGTCCTTCTCGGGGGACTTCGTCGTGAGCTCAAGTGCAACAGTCGCAATCAAGACTTCTCGATCGATGGAAACGTGGCGCGAAGATGCAAAAGTTTTGCAGAGAATATTCAAAATTAAATCGAGCGCAACAATCCTGCTTTGAACAAACGGCGACCACTCGATCGGCGCTCGTATCAAAGACGTATCAAAAAGTTGTCTTTACATGTTTGATTTCATTTAGCAATATTTGTATTATTGTAGCAATGGTGTAGAACTGCATCACATCACACTGAGAGGAGTTGCTAATATACTACCACATTTTTTTTACACAAGTGTTAGGATTACAACTTTATCCTATTCAAAATGTGGTCATTCTAGCCCCTTTTTTTTTTTTTTTTTTTAAACATTACTCTTATTTTTGTGTTTCAGTGTGGTTTGAATACAAGCTGTGCGCACAAGCCACATACAAGACTGGTTCGGATGCCTCCCATCAATTTTAAGACCCGTTATGGAGTTCACTGTAGCTACTGCGAAGTGTCCAGGACGCTCTTTTGTGTTTTGGGGCTGCTTTTCGACATCTGGCACCGGGCGACGATGCCTTGTCGACAGCCGGCGGTGCTCACGGTTGGATGATTTTTTCAAATCAACCCCTTTTTCAAAATAAAATATAATAAACAAAATAATACTTTGTTGGGAAAACTATGACTTTGTGAAATGTGACTTCACACTCTCACACTGTTTTTATATAACAATTTTTTAAACCCGAAACCACGTTAATTTCTATTAAACAACTTTTTTTTTTTAACTTTTTTCACAACAGTGTATGACTTTTGTTCTCATATCTGTATAACTTTGATCTAAAAAAAAAAATCACATCTGATGCATTTTTTTCCTGCAAATTATGCAACATTTTTCACTGTAGCTGTTTTTTTTTCACCTAAAAAGTTTGACTTTATTCTTGTTAATGGCAGCTTTAACCTGGCAAATTCAAATCTTTTCAGTTAAATGCAAATGCAAATGCGTTTCCTTGGAAATCATTCAACCGTTTTGTGGTTGTGGGGTCTGTGCATTCTGGCTTGTGAACAGCAGGGGGCGATAAGGCACCAGCCATAAAACTTCACTCGTGCAATATACCGGAAAAAAATGACCCTCAATTTTGGAATAAACAACAATGCAGTGTAAGCGTGCTACTTCTTCGTCTTTTTTTTTTTTTTTTAATGAAGTTAATTAATCTTGTCATGACTTTTCTGCGTGCTCCCTGCTTTCTTCTCACACATTGTTTTTTTTTTGGGGGGGGGGGGAAATATATTTAATTGATGGTTTGTGAATAAACGTTTCTTTTCCGTGTGTAAAGCACTTTGTACATAAAATATGCTGCATGAACAAACTTGTATTGTCTAAGTCATCAAAAAGGAATCTCAGACTTTTCCAATCGCTTTGTTTGTTCAGTATCACTGCTGATACTGTACATATGCACACAGTATAAATTTACCACAGTTATTGAGAGATGATACTACAGTACTCACAAGCATACTCGTATACTGCATTCCTTCGTTGCACCTTTAAGGCAACGTTCTTCTTTGTTTCTTTTTATTCAATATGCGTGACGTCTGCACGTGTGCACCCCACTGCCCCCGGAGGCCAAAGCGCGGAGTACATACATACTGCGTCCCTCACAAGCAAGTGGGATTATTCCGTGTACATGTACAAAAAAGAAAACTCAACTTCATCGTAAAGTTGCTTGGAAAACAACAACAACAACAACAACAACAACAACAAATCTACAGCTGGAACAGTAAAATTAGTATGGAATGATGCATAAAACATAAAAGAATTGTTGTATTTTAATGAAATTTATTCCATGTTCAAAATTGTGTTATGAACAATATTTAATGGCAAGAAAACAGATTTATCGGCCAGCACTGTACTCCTACTCGTTCTCCATCTGAAAAAAGTGGCATCTGTGCACCCCCAATTGAGTAATTGGCAGCGGTTTATTAAAGTCAAATCAAAGCTTCTTGGAAAGATGCAAAAATGTCCAAAAATGAGGTTAAAACATGAGAAAAATAATAATAATAATAATACAATTCCATTGATTGCTTGATCTTGCACGTGTTTTGGGACATCTTTAGTTTTGGGGGATGAAATTTTCATTTTTAAAATGAGCGTGAACAACGTAGCGTGGGAGATTGCGCAGTCATCACGTTTGGCTGCAGAATAATAATAAAATGGACGGAAGGGCGGGGGCGACTCTGTGTGTGTGTGTGTGGGGGGGGGGAGGGGGACATGTCGTGTCATGCGTTTGATCTTACGCAATGACATATGACAAAATGTAGAAGGTGAGTATTTTACATAGTCTTGTGGTCTGGCACTTCATTTTGTGCTTGTGCAGAACTGTTAACACACGCACACACATGCACAAAGACACACAGACACGCACGCACACATAAATCACGCATCCCGGCGCAAAAGTTCATCAAAACGAAACCGCCAGCGTCGAAAAATCTGCAGACGACAAGTTCCGTGTGTCTTACTCTTCAAACCACTGAAATCTGATTGGCACAGATTCACAGACTCCGGTGGAATGAAGGATAGAATACACGGATGGCTTCACGGAATTCAACCCCCCCCCACCCCAAAAAAAAAAAAAAAGAGTGGATTCCACTTGGACGAGTCCAGGATCTTGTGGAAAACAGAAATGAGACTTTTTCAACCCTGATCATGAGAGCACTTTTTTTTTTTTTTTTTTTACGACATAGTTTGACGATGGGCTTCAAAAATAAAAACTTACCTGACACACAAGCATCCAAAAACAATTAAGAAAATCAGAAAAGCAAAGGAATAAAGCGTCAGGTGAGTGGTAGGAAGTCTCGGGGGTTGCGGTAAAATCCCAGCGGCCGTCTGTTTACCTGCGCCAGGTGCGGCCTTTTTTGTCCCCCGCTTCCACCAATGACGTGCCGGCAATGGGAGCAAACCCCGCCCCTGATCCTGCCCCTCCTTGGTCACACCCAGGGTGTTACTCATGAACAAATCCCGAGTGTGTGTGTGTGTGTGTGGATTTTGGCATTTCATACTCGCAACATTTGTATTGTGAAATTTGTTGCAGGCTAAACTAAAAAGGACATCGTAAAATTCAGTAAATAGAAGCCATTGGTCGCCAAATTTTTGCTCAGTCTTGCTATGCGAGCGACGTATAGCGGCAGGTGACGCAATTCACTTGGCAACAAGCGGCAGTCAATATTCTTCCCAAAAAAAAAAGAGACTTGGAGCCATTTACTTCCACTCTCAGTTGAAGGTTGCAGTCAAACGAAACATCAAATCAAGAGAATTTCATGTCGCGCATTCGAAACTAACGCATAGCCTCCGCTAGCAAACATGGGAAACAAACTAACAATTAGCATCTACGCAACAAATATCTGAACACAATGGGCGGGGAATATAACAATACTCACAAGTATATATTCTTGCTCCTCTTGAAAGAACGACAACCATATGTCAGTCTTGGCAGGCACACCAGAATGAACAGCACAAAAGTGTGACCCCCCCCCCCAAAAAAATAGTTTAAATTCTATTTAAATGTGCCTTTAGTTCATGTTCAAGTAAATCATTCCATTTTCCTCATGGAAAAGTACATTACAAATATGTTTTGAATGGGGGGAGATGAATTAATGCCATCTCCGTTCATTTCAATGCAGAAAGACGATTTGAGTGTTAAGTGTGATGAAAATGCGAAAGGAAAAGAATTTGTATTTCAAGGAGCGCGTTGACTTTTCGGCGGCTGATTTGCAGCGGGGGCACGTTTTGCGTCCGCGTTCCCTCCGACTGTTGACACGGTCGACGTGTTGCGACTCGCCTGGAATGCGCACGGAGGCAGGAAAACAGCGACTGGGCGGACATGTTGGGCCTTGATGTCCTCACGAAAGAGACACGGATACACAATTTAACCAGCCTGTGTGTGTGTGTGTTAAAAAAAAAATGTACGGCGTGAATGCTCTGCTGATGGCTGTAAAAATAGAAGAAATCTGACGTTCTGTGGTCGAATTTGCGTGACGAAATCAAGCGAGCCAATAATAAACGAGCGCTAAAAGCAAAACGTGTCATCTTCTGCCTGGGCGGGACAACATTCAAGGGGCGTGGCCTTCTTAAATGCTAATTCCATGCTCATGTTCACCTGACAAGTTTGCTTTTATCCACACAAATTAGCAGCTTTTCCCTCATAAATTAACACTAAATTCACACAATAGTTCATCCATCCATTTTCTTAGCCGCGTATCCTCACGAGGGTCACGGGGAGTGCTGGTTATCAGCCAATTGTCTGGAGACAGACAGCTGCAATCACAATCACACCTTGGGGCAATTTAGAGTGTTCAATTAATGTTGTACCTTTTTGGGGTGCGGGAGGAAACCGGAGTCCCCGGAGAAAAGCCACCCGGGCACGGGGAGAACCTGCAAACTCCACACAGCCGGGCCCGTGATCGAACCCGGGGCCTCAGAGCTGTGAGGCCAACCCTTCCCGGCTGCACCACCGTGCCGCCCACGCGCAAATATACCTGATGAAATCTCAGCGCATTTGAAACTCGTTCACCGCCATTCACGGCTCCGGACTTCAGATATCCACGTTAACAGGAAGGAGCGTCAGTGAAAGGCAACAGCGGAAATGTAGCGTCGCCTTTCGACTCCTAGCACGACATAAACAACCGAGCTCATAACAAACGAGCAGTGAAAGCGCAAACTGGTGCACGTGCAAATCAGGTGGCAGGAGGGTGTTGGCGACGGCCATGAAAGTCTTGCCGAAAGGGCGACCGCGAATCGCCGTGCAGCTCCGAGACAGACGCAAAATTACAAACAAAACGGCTGTCGAGGTTGACCGGAGAATTTCACCGGAAAAAGCTGTAAATGCACACGAGGGACGAGTTTACTGGCAGGTGAGAGCGTTTGCGTTGGGGCCAAAATCTCCCCCAGGTGCCGTTTCCTGCCTGACTTCTGACTAAATGCGTGGAATCTTCTTAACGTTTGGATTTCATTTGCTGAGAGACAACTGAAGCAGAGGACACACATCCTGAGAGTGAATTGAAGCTTTCCACCCCACCACACCCTTCTGATCAAAGTCATCAAAGGCCCGATTGTCAGATGTCTTAGCCAAGTCTATTCGGAGTGATTATCCTGTTGTGTGACGACTGTTAAGATTTTTCATTTTCCCTTCACCGATGTGCTACGAAGAGGTTTGGGCTCGGCAACAGCTGCGTTTGCAAACTGCGCGCTTGAGGAAAACTGCAAAGCCAGACGCAATGGGCCTTTCCGCCCTGTCAATCGCGCGTACAATAATAGCCAATCAGATAGCCGCATAGTCTTGACACGCCCCTCTCGCCGTATTGCCCCACAAGCAATGCTGGTTGTCAGTAGCGTGCGCTTGGAAAAGTTCACGTTGCAAAGAAAATGGTCCTCAGATGCGCTTGGGGAACGTGCAATACTAATGAAAGATATCCTGCTAGCTTACACGAGGGAGGGGCCGCTTGATTCATTTTCCAAAGCCTAAAACACAGTTGACCAAGTGTCGACGATGGATTGAGGCTCGAGGAAGAGCGCGCGTACAACTCCATGTGGACAATATCAACAAACGCGAGGCTGTATGTTGGAAGCTAAGTGAGGGAGATGTATCTTTTCCTAGTTTGACTGAATTATCATCAGTGCGGGAGAACAACTTTCCCTTTGTGAACGTATCAGTGACCTGCTGAACGAAGTTTGTCATGTTGTAGGCCAAGGAGTCGGGTTAGTGATACGTAAATGCGGCACGTCGTGCAAGAGAAATGTCTGTTTGCCTATTGTTAAGACAGAGCACTGGGTTCCACTACCACGCAAGTCACTCACTTTTAAAGGCTACAATGATATTACCGGTGATCTTTCCAAGTAAAAAAAGTACTCACCCTGCTTTACATGCGCTGTACCATTCCACCATTTTATCCTGTTGGATTTCAAGCTGTGAAAATGTTTTGCATCGATCGCTAACATTTCTCTGTACCTCTGACATTACTTACGTCCTGCTCCGTCCAAAATCTTAATTCCGTGTACACATCCTTGCGTGAAATAGTTGAGACCTCTCTGTAGAACTCTCTTGGACAAGTCTGACGCATTTGGCAAAAAAAAACATAGCCAAATATTATCTGGAATAGGCGATAGAGGATCGACTTCAAACCTGTTCTGTTCACCCGCCATTTTGGAAGCTTGTGGGACATGGCTAAGGGGGCGGAGCTTAAGGTCGGCATCGGAAAGTTCCGTTAGAAAGCCTGAAGAAGCTGAGCATCATCATATTTTTCCAACTTCAAAACGTATGAAAATACGGTTTTTGTTTTTCGTTGGAAAGCGCCGCTGTGCGTCGGCGTCCTCGCACTCAAGTCGTTGAAAAACTGTACCGACCTTGAATTAGTTCTGTGAGCAACCGTCGCGTCGCAAAATGAACAGAAATGCCATTCAAACACCACAAAAAACAAAAGTTGTTTCTTTTTTTTGTTTAAAAGAAAAAAAGAAATCTACAGTATTGTACTTCATAAAAAAAAAAAAAAAAAAAAGAATCTCCCACTTGCTAGCTTTTGTGTACAACACCGAAACGCAACAAACATTTTTTTCCCCTTTTGGAAAACAACTACAAGAAAATGAGCTTTTCAAGGAACATTTCATTTTTTTTCGGTGCATTTTTTGATTCAGTTGAAACACAACAAAGCTGAGTCGAAGCCGCTTCATATGAGAAAAATGACACAACATGCTAAAAATAAAACAGAGCGGAAACCCGTCTCCGAGTCGTGCCCGTTCCCTTCAGCGACGCGGTGGAATTTTCCACAAGCGCTTCCCTCCGAGCTGCGCCGCGGAATGCGGACAAGACCCGACAAGTCCGCCGAGAGCGGCGTGCGAGCGGCGAGACTGGAAGCGTTGGCGAGCGCGACGGGGACCGGGCCCTTCGTTACCCGCAACTGCAGAGCCAATAGCTGGGAACGGCGACAGAATGTGCTGCTTTGCAGCTCAGTTCGTGGCCAAAATTTGACCAAATATTAAAAGAAAAGAAACAGCGGGAGCCATGGAAAGAGCCGCAGTTGGCCGGCTTTGCCTCAGGGCTACACGCCTTGTAAAAATTATGCAACGCGGGCGTGTGCGAACACAACATCCTCGCATAGTTCATCTTTCGGTGCAAGTGGAGACAGTCAAGTGTTCCAAAAAAAAAAAAAAATGGATTTACACTGCAGGTCCCGGTGCCCAATTGAGATAAATCGCCTGAATCTCATGAAAGGAAAAAAAAAAAAAATCTATATCAGGTTTATTTTCAGTGATGACATCACTTGTTGGTTGCAGTAGCTGAAGTTTGAATGCAAACAAACAACTGCATTTTTTTTTTTTAAAAAACAGTCGTGAGTTGGTTCATTGGCGAGTTAACACCCATTCAAGGCAGAATCTCCCGCGTCACGTTTCCTCATCTCTATTGCATTACTTTAATTTTTCTGTTTCTTGAAAAATGTCAATCTCTTGTAAACGGTCCAAAACAGAACAAACAAAGGAAAAAGTTAGCAGAAGTGTTTTCACAGGCTGCCGACTCGCAGGCAGCGCTCATTAGCAAATGTGGACGAGTGCAACAGAAAACATAACTATGATTTCCAACATTTAATGTCAATAATAATTGGAGATTTTATACAAAACGTCTCCTCCTTTATGAGGTTTTGGCTCTTTTTCTGTGCTCTCCACACCTCGAGACCACCAACAGGCCGCCGGCGGAGCAGCAGGAGGCCAACGTCACGGCGCTGCAGGATTGGTTGGTTTTGAGTTCCATGTTTGATATTTATTAATGCGCAGCACGTTGTTTCAGCACTGCTACAAAGTGCTCTATCAATAAAATGAGTTGCGTTTTTTTTTTTTACGGAATATTAAAAGCCATACAGGTGTATCCATTTTTTTATGCGATATTGGTGGATTTGAGTTGCACAATACAAGTACTGCGCTCTCAATTTGAAATCCGCAGGCGGGGAAAATCATATTGGCTTGTGCTATGGAATTTTTTATTGTTGTGTAAAAGTTATTCATGTTCAATGTATGAAAAAAAAATAAAACTCACAGAAGATAAAAGCTTGGAGACGGATTGACGACATGAAAAATGTCTTTCAAAGAACTGATGGTGTGTCGTGTTCTGACAAAAGACAAGGGTTCCCACACGGCCCACTCCAAGGGAGACAGCGCCGCCTGTTGACGATGAATGGTGTTACAACAGCAGGAGCATAATTACGTCCCAAAACTGAAGGTTATTATGATATGCGACATTTTCAGCAAATCACGAGAGACTTTAAGGAATTATTTGCACATATAGCAACTCACTTGCAGCTCCAGGGATCAAACTATTCATTTAAAAGCCAATTTTCATAATATCGTTTGAAACTGATACAAACCAGTAAAGCTCGGAAAACTAAAGAAAAACCGGCGAAGCGTCGACTTTATGTTTTCGATTTCTAACATTGCGTGCTTGTAATTAGCTGTGAAAATTGTAGCGCAGACCAAAAGTCTCGTGTGTGCGCAAGCAAAAATCACTGAAAATATGTATTGATTGGAGTTGTTTTCCAGGGCGATCGCGAGCTTCTCTGCTCACATTCAGGCCAGATCAGCCGCTCGTTACTCTTGAATGTCGGCACGCTATATCATTATTTTCTGCGCATGAGATTGGAGGTCACAAGCAGCTGCGTTGCAACATTCATTTCTCGTTTCGCCGGACCGCCGACATGTCATCAGCCGTCGCCATTACCGCTTCCATCTGGCCCACCGGTGGGGGGAGACCCTCCCACCTCCCGGCAACCCGCAGCCAGTCGGCGTTCGCTCATTAACGGTAGAAGATGGCGGAGGACGTGAACCCGGAATGGAGGTGAGCCACTTGACCGGGTCGTCCTCCGGGGGTCTTGCCGGATCGTCAGATTGGAGGTCGGCCCCGCCGCGGGGCCCCACAAGTGCGACGGTCAAGACTTTTTTTTTTTTTTTTCCTGTTCGATGAACTCACAGGACAAATCCATGTGGTAGGTTCTGTCGCCATCTTGTAGTCAGGGCAGCAGAGTTTAGGTCTGGATTCCGTTGCATAACGTGTCGAGGGATCAGAAATGTGCTGAGGACGACACGGATTTGCATATCGGACCCGAAGTGGACTGAACCACGACTTCAACTGGGATTTCCTCAGTACTCAGTTGCTTGGGATAAAATACTTGGACCACATGTTCATCTATTATTTCTGATCATAACACATCCCAAGTGGTGCTATATGATGACTTAGTCCGGTTTCTCCTGAACATTTTTTTTTCCCGATTTCGTGTCCATTGTTTCCGTCATGGGTTCAATACTTCCGATCGCGCATCATTTTGAGTGTAGTCGACACCGACTTCGGACTCTGGAGAAGTTGCCAGATTTTCTTCTTTGTATTTTTCCAGCAGTCTGGATGCGCTGCGGCACCACGCTGCCTCTCACAGGTCAGGCTCAGTACTACAACTGTTGACGTAAAAATGAAAACAAAAAATTGTTTACATAAATCACCTTTGTGTGACATTTGCATTCGTTTGATGATCTTAGAGTGGAGAATCAAATAAAAAATTGAGAAGTTGGGCAAAGAAAAGTAGAAACACGTTTGACGATTTTGTCAAGTCTGTCCATAAATATTGTCGATTTTAACAATGGTTAACTGGACCGAACGTGTCAGAAATGGATCAGAGGTCAGCGCTAAAGCGCCAACAGCCGGGACCGGCAACATGAGCCCCTTTCATGCAATGCGTCCGTCCTGAAAAGCACGCTGCCGTTTGCTCGGCCGCGGCTCGGTAAATGGGCCCATCCGTGGCGTCGGCAGCAGCCAAGAAGGTTTGGGCGACCGCCTCGAGGGGAACGGCGCGGTCGGAAGACGGCTTACCGTCGGTCAAGCTTCTCCAGGAAACTAAAAAAACCAAAAACAATTATTTGAAAAATGCGAGGGCCTTTGACATTTATCACACGGGGAGTCGGCAAAGGTCATTCTTGCTTCCTCCTTCCCGCCCCATCCCCTCTGGGCGTGTTATTGGCGCAGCACGGGGGTCCGCGTGGGGGGGTGATGATGTCCGACATTGACAACGTAGGTCAGACGTGCGGTGGAAGCAGCATCTGTCTTCTTTGCGAGCGTTTGTTTGCGCTGAATTTGATTTTATTGCCCCTTCCCCTCCGCTTTCACTCGCTGGCCACATCATTAGGTACACCCGGCAGAAACCTGAGCCAGCACAAGAAATGCATTCAAATTGGAAAAAAAAACATTCCAAGAAACAACAAACGCGAGGAGATTTCGTTCTTCTCCTGGCCAGACAGCACACTTTCCTGCAGTCGACTGATTCATTGTACTATTTAAAGCAGGATGACGATTTCTGCGCGGATCAGTGGAAAGAGAAGAATCGGCGCGACGTCGGGTGCCGCCCGCAACCGCCCCCGGGACTCGACCGCCGCCGAATCACTTTCCATTATCCGTCCCAGCAGTTTCATCAGGGCACCTCTTTGAAAATAAAGCGCAGCGCTAAAACTCACAAAGGCCGCTAATGCCGCCATAATGCATCATTCCGCGCCATAAACACTGCAGCCGGCATCCCCGCCGGAGCGCGACCGCCGCAACGGAATCCTGATACGATTCCCATCAGTCACGAATGACTCAGCGTGCGTCCACGGCAGCGAGCGTGTTCGGGCTTTCCCGACGGTGACGGGGCAATTTACAGCCGGCTGTCATGTGGTTAACGCCTCGAATAAATCTTAAACCCGCCGGCTGTCCTCACTTGAAGATAACAGAAAGCCGCACGCTGTCAAATTTCAGGAGGCATTGTTGCAAAAGTTGACCCACCCCCTCCTAGCCCCCCACCAAATGAAACGTATCACCTTTGAAACAGATCCCAGGTGTCTTAATGACATACTTTCACAAGCCATTTGCCATTTCCCTGAAATGAGAGCGTTTGAAAGGACGGGCCGCGCTTCCAAAGACGCAGCGGCTCCAATATATTACGGCCTATTGTCCTTTTACTGCGACAAATTGTGGCAGTTAAATATTCAGATCGCACGCTCGGCTCGGGCATGCTGGGAAAGGCTCTGGATGGGTAAATGAACCAACGGAGAGGATGAATAAATGAAGAGAGAGGAAGAGCGAGTTAAATTGTCATTTGAGTCGAAACGCTGTCTGGAGGCAAATTCCCGTTTTGCCTTTGAACGCGAGCTTCATTCACCCCCTTACGCATTTGTACCGAGATGGAAATGATTCATTCGTCCAAGTCGAATCCCCGTCGAGCCGCTCGCCGGGTGCTCAATATATCAGGTCGCCCCGGTGGCGGCGAGCCGGGTCACCGTGACACCGAGGGTGGAAGTGGGCGCGGGGTGGCAATTATTTCCCCAGGCGGGAGGCAAACACGGACGCGGATGTTTTCTTATTTGGGCAGTCGCGCGCGTTGGTGCCCATCGGAACATTTTGGAGATTGCTTTGGCGGCGCCGGGCTGTTGATTGCCACGCTGAGTGCGGCTGTCCGTGGTGCTGAACGTGTTTGCGATCCATAATTGTCTCCCGCTGGGAATCTCGACTGAAAAGCAGCACCACGCAATATGTTTGTAAAAAAGTAAACCAGGAAAAACAAATCCCGCCATCCTGCAGGAGGAGAGCGAGCGTCAACTGGGGTATAGCGCGCGTGCACCTACATCATAAAACCACGTGACTTTTCTTTACGTCGCCATATTGCCGGTCAAGCTAAGCATTGCTCAGTGCTAATCGGTCGGAGACGACACAGAAATATGTCTTGTAGCACGACGCCCAGAGTCTTGTCGGATACCGTGAGACATTTAGGAAGTGAAAATAAACGACGGTACGTGGAAAAATGGAATAAACTCAGCGTAGAGGACCCATATTTAAAACCCATTCGTGGGCAGCGTCCCGTTTTTGGGACGTCATGATTTTCACGCATTATATCCTTCAGCATATCAAAATATTGAAGTGTTTTAATCTGAAGCCATAATTTGGTATCAGGGGAGGATAACTCATCGGTCAAAGTTAGCACAGAGTTACTTCCCTTTCCTTCCTGACCCATCATGGCTGCCTCAAGTACACATGGAGCGTTTTCCCGAGTGAAGAAAGGGAGAAAGCTCAGTATGCAACCAAGTTTGTCTTCAAAATGCTAATCCATCAGTATTATTAATGTGTAAGTGTCGTTCTAGAATAAGAATTAATCAATAAACATATCTCTAGTGTGTACCACTTCACACAACTGATAACATACCCGTCCCGCGAGAGGGTACATCTTTTTGGCTCTTTGTTTTATGCGTTAAACGACGAAGAAGTGTTATTTCCTTGATGGTGGCCTGTTGGGAGACTTTTATCTCAATAAGGCAAAAAATTGCCACCCTGTCCATGAATGGGTTCATGCCGAAATCGATGTTTTCGCCGACAAGAAATCGGACTGTTAATTTGCTTCCGCTTGTCTTGGACATCTGGATCTACACGCGTATCTGGTGAGTAAGTTGTCGAGATTTACACGGAAAGGTTTGAAAGCGAAGAAAAGTCTGGACGCATACGAATACTTTGTTGCTGGATCCGTTCTCATCAGGAATAAATCCCACATGGTGACGGTTTTGACGGCTCGTGAACGCGGAAGCGGAAGTCAATGATTAACTGTGATTGGAAAAAAAAAAAAGGGGACGGAGTCATCTCCACGAATGTACACGGAAGCGATTGCGGCCACACTTAACCTCCGTAAAGCTCTGCGACAGACAGTTTTTTTTTTTTTTATTAATCCGCATTGTTCTCAAATTAGCCAATTTGGCATTATAAAATACTTCTTGGTAATTTGAGAGTGAGAAGAATAATTCCTACCTGAAATGAAGTGATCGCTACACAAGCGTGTGTGTATTTTGGTCGGGCACCGTCCATCATGTTTAATTCGCGAAATCCATCAATATTTTCTGGTCTGGTATTCCATAGAATAATCTCTTTGCGTATCTGTCTCGTCTGTTGTGACAACCAACAGCACAGCAGGTCTCGGCTATTGTAAATATTCTCCTCCGGTTCAATGTCGAGCAGCTCTGTTTGACCTGCAATATGGCGCCGTGAAAATGATGACGTCACGTGCACGAGCTCGATAGAGAGAGATTACTCCAGACAGAATTGGGATCTCTTGTATTTCACGAGGTACTCACTTAGCGTCCTGAATCCCGTCCAAGAATTCCGACGCACGCCGCCGTCCAGGAGCTAGCTTCCCTGCGATCCGGGCCGCGCATTAAACTCCCGGGAGCGCCGCGGGAACGATGCGACGATGAAACTGCCGGCGAGAGGCGCCCCGCCGAGATTTAATCAGCGCCGCACGTCGCGGCGAGCCAGCGCTCATCAGAAGCCACTTTTCCGAAAGCTAATTTACCCCACGCAGTCTTTGGCGCCTAACTGCAAATTAAAATAAAATATTTGCCAGTTGTGCGTCTCGTCTCACTCGCTTCACTTGCTCGTACTTTGCCTCGCGCGTGGAGAACATGCACACAGGAAAGCAGTCACTGAGACTTGAACCCAGAACTTCTGAGCTGAGAAGCACAGATGCTAACCACACGCTCACCGTGATGTGTTTTGCGCGACCAAAAGGACCTCGTTCCAGCATCCGCCGCCATCACGTGCAGCGCCAGTCGAGGTTACCCCCCCCCCCCCCGTTGAATATTCACACAGGCACGCTTTCATCCTCTGACGAGAAAATGCCAATTTACAGAAAGCGCGCAAAACGGCTCCCATCCAATAAGCCACATGCAAATGAGCGCCGCAAAAGAAGGTCAAACATATTCAGAGCTTCGCTTGGGAACAAAAAAGGTGAGAATGCGCCGCGGCTTGCACCGTACCGCCTTCGTGCATGACAAAAGGGGGAAATATTAAGGAAAATGGACTTTTTGAATGCTTCTTTATGTGATGGCAATTGTTGTATCTCACGTGTTTAACTCTCATTTTAATTCCGCTCCTTTTCCAATTACTTCAAAAGTGGTGTATGGAAAAAAAAATAAATGAAATGAAGATTACATAAGTTAAATAAAATGATCTGCCTATAAAACAGGAAAAATTGACTTAGTGCCTGTAAAACACCCACAAAACATCAGCGGTAATCCGGTAAAATCTCAAGTGACTTTTTTTATACTAATTACTTGTCCCTTTTCTACCAATCCAGCCTGCAGTTAGCTAGCTAGCTAGCTACGCCTGTACTTCGATTTACAATTGATGTCATTTAAGATACTGTAATCTGTTACAGCGCAAAGCATTATGGGTATACGGGCGTGCCTAGCAGGAAGTACGTGCTCAAATGTCCGTCGTGTAATGTTCAGCCACAGGCTGAACATTAATGAATGAATTAATTTACAGTTGACTTTCCCAGAAGTTGCTCAGGTTTTGTGGACCCATTTTTTAAAAATTGAATTTGATTTGAAAGTAAAATGGGATACGCCAGCCTTCACCTTTGACCCGAACGCTGACAAGCGCCACAGAAAATGGATGCATGCGACGTCACAAAGTGTGGACGCGCCTGCTGCACGCGATGCGATCGTCTCCGCTAATTGACAATTACAATTCGTGCTGCTTTCACCAGTGAAAATACGACCAACATACCTTTGTATGTTTTTTTTTGCTAATTTTACATTTTCACTTTCCATTCTGGCCTGCCACTCGCCTCGTCGCAACGCCCTAACGCTTCCCTGGTAGCTTTGATCACGATAGCCTTTCCCAAAACAGGCTGATTTTAGCCCCCCTGAAAAAATTCTGTAGTTCTTAAACCTTGTGATACTTTGACAGAGGCCTGTCACAGAACACACACACACACACAAAGCAAAAAATGTCTCCTTTGACCAACAACCCAACTGAGGACTCTACAACCAGTAAGTTCAGATGTTAGCAGCAGGAAAACCACCTCAGCGGGAGTCGTTCCCCCCCCCCCCCCCGTCTTTTCCCAGAACAAAGCGAAAGCAACGCACGTACCGATGATTGACACATCAATCATTTAGGACGACAAGACTTTCCAATTATCCTTTAAGCACACGCAGGGTGCTTATTTTGAAAATGTTAATGCGGACGACACAAAAGACGCAGGTCCAAGCACCAGGAACAAGCACGCGTGGCAATAATCGTCCCCCCAACCCCCCACCCCCGCTCGTTTTGATGAGCATCTCATTACAATGCGGCGGAAATGGCCGCGAGATGGATGTTTAGAAGCGATTGTGCAGACAAAAGGAGGGCTCGGAGGAGCCTCCCTCCGGCATTCTTTGGCCACTTTGGAGTGGAAGGTTTTAATGGCTTTCCCGCGTTATTCTCCGGTGATTGGGCCTGAAGTCTTGTTTTGGTTGGCACACGGGCCTTCGTGTTGTTATGCTAATTCCCCTGAAGTAGATTGCATCTGTCTGGCGGGCTTGGCTGCTCGCAGGAAGAGCATCAGAACCATAATGAAGCGGTAAGAACAATAGCGCGGCGCGTGCACGGGCGCTCCGAATGACCGCGGCGGTTACCTGAGCAACGACGAGCGCGACGGAAGACGCCGAGCGGTTCCGCGGACCTCGGCTCATTTCACGTTCGCCCATTAGCCGGCGGAGCCGCTCCGGCGTGCGCGAGGGAGGGAGGGAGGCCGTTTGTTCAAAGCGCATAAAGAAGCGGGTAAACAATATAAAGTAGAATCATCGCCTCGGATCCAATTTACATCCGTTGGTGGTGGAAGAACCTTGAATGAATGGCCGACACTTATCTCTTCCTCGCTAACGTGCAATAATGTCACAGGAGCTCGACTTCACACCTACATTTATTAACATTATTATGTCTGTGGCTAAACATTTGACCTTGTACACAGTTTTCAGGAAAATGCGCGAGTCTGATCTAAATCTAGTCGACAACTCGACTTTACTTGTCCGGCTCGATGCTTAAAGCTTCAATTTTAGCTAGTTGGTGACGCACTAACCTGGTATTTGTATAAAAGTACCAATGTCATTTGGGAAAAAAAAAAAAAAACACGTTGATTTTGTTAAGCAACTGTCTGTCAAGAGCCTCTGATACGGGGGCGCACCCAAACGCGGGACTTCGAGGCAGAGGCATAATGTTCAATGTGGTTTATTCCGGAAACTGAGTCATACACAGTGTAGCAGTCCGACAAAGCACAGGCACAAAAACGCCAGCCTAGGCGGGATCCAAAAGACATACCGCAAAGGTTCGATGACTCTGAAGCAAACAAACTCAACAGGACAGGATGAAACAAAAGGGCACAGAATCGCTGTGACGAGGGTTATTCTAATTTACCGTAGAAGTGGAGAGTCCCACAGGCAGCGAATGCAACTCACTAACGCAAGGCAACGAACTGGCAAATGCCAGTGACAAAACCTCCAACTGAATTGCCTGTCTAGTTGCAGTCCGAATGTGAAACAGCGGTGATCGGTGACGAGTGTCACCCCCCAGAGCAGCGGCCTGGCCACGCCCCTCTCGGCAGTGGCCGAGCCTTGCTCATGGCACTGTCCAGAAAAGACCCACCTGACAGCGACTTGTGGTTGACCCAGTTTTGCATCCGCTTCATCCATATTTGGCTAATAAAAAAAAAACAAGCTGGTGCTGGATGAGCATAGCGGTTCGCGTTGCTATTTTCGCTTCTTCTGATCGCCGCTTGGCTCGAAAGACGACGGTGGCTGACCGTGGGACCGGCAGCGAAGAACCTTTACGATGTATAACTTACGTTATAACCTGTCACAATATGGCAGGCAGCCGTTCTATGCCTAACGTGGATTATTGTGTTTTTGTCGGCATCTACAACAGCAGGAGTCCATTTTTTCCCCCATTGCAGTGTGTGCATTGGTCAATCGGCAGGGGTGCAGGTGTGAGTCCCCGACTGTTTGTTTTGTTCACGATTGTTCAATTCAGTCGCATTCCAGAGACCAAACTCCTTGTACAAAACACGATTAAAAATTCATTTGACATGCTTGGCCTCAACAAGTCAATAGCAAATACTCACACCCTCTACCCACTAAAATTGGCCCGCGGGTAAATCCTGACCATCTGGAGTCAGGAATCCACAACGCGGCGCTTTTGTTCCACTGTGAGTCGCAAACGAGCTTCACGGAGCTAATCTTGACCTTTAGTCAACAAAATATGACATCACCAATATGGAAAGGGCAGTTCAGACAATACGAAGACCTCAGACTTGATTAGCACAGCAGGTCTAACCTTCCTCATTCAGGACTTCAACGGGAAATCCCTTCAGTCGCTACTAACTAGCAGTTTCTGTATATATATATATATATGTATGTATTTATATAATGAGCTGTTTCCCACACAATTGTAAACTTGAATTGACGAGCGGCGGCCTTAAATAATGATTCATAAGATCGCACGGCGGCTTCAATTAATTTGCCGACAGCTGCGGCGCATTTAAATCTGACACGGCTGGAAGAATGTGATTATTGTTATTATTATTATTATTATTATTATTATTAGTGAGTGCGTGAGCGGGGCTATCAGAAGCTTGGCTCCCGAGCGCCTCCATCACGGCCTCTCCAGCACAGCCGAGGACTGATTCCGCACAGACCGAGAACGAAGTCCCGCGGAGGACTTCGACCACACTTCAGGCTCAGCGCCGTTCACGTTGTTGTGATTATGGAAGATTGGCTTTTTAATTGCTTGCAAGAAAATAATGAAATTGGGCCGCAGAAGTGCCCGTCCATCAGTCAGGTGTGAAACTGACAAGTCAATATTTGGTTTTGCTCCTCCCTGCTGTTACGTCACAACGTGTCATGGATTCTTCCGACGTACGGCACGCTCAGCTAGACTGGGTGAAGATACAGAGCCACTTTCAAGTGAGTACACTCTGAAAAACAGCCACGAGTCGCTCACCTCCAATCCCCGGCACACCCTTTCGGTTCTACTCCAGGCCGTTCTGTCCCCGACCTCCACCCCCGGTCGTCCTGGTAGTGAAATCCAGATTCTAGCACAAGACAGGACCGACATGTCTAATGGGCGAGAAATAGGGTGTGTAAAGCGTGTGATAATTCTTGGTCCTCATCGCCCAGACAATCTTTTTTTTTTTTTTTACCTCGGGCGTATTTTAAGCGTACTGGTCAAGATAGCGCTACTTGAGTGCGCGTAAAAAGACATCGTTTGCTTTTGACCTTTTCAACATAGAACACGGCGACCGGTGATGACATCATCACCCGAGCTGGGGCCAACACGCCGCCATCTGCTCGGCCCTCGGGGAGTCGGCGGGCCCCCGCGGTCGCCCGTCTGACGTGCCCAAGTCGCGTCGGCGCCGCTAACGAGCGGCCGACGGCTGCCCGGCGGACCCCGTGAATCGCTTTTACCTAAAAGTTCCGTCATCAAATTTGGACGGCGCCTGACCTCAAGAGGGCGGCGGCTGAGCTGGAGTCCATCCCGACTGACTTTGAGGTGTAAGAAACTGGGTAGACCCCCGACTGGTCACCAGGCAATCAAAGGGCACACAAACAACCAATCGCGCTCACCTTGTACACCTATGGGCAATTTAGTGGCTTCCGTGTTAGAACATTTCAACTCGCGCGGGAAGAAACGAGCTGGGATTCGAACCCACAACCTCAGAACTGTGCCGCTAATCTCAGTCACATCCCATTATTCGTTCATAAATCATGGATCACCAAAGGTATTTCCTTCAAGATGATATTTACAAGGTGCTGGATGCTTAACATTCTGTTCGCATCCGAGAATCGTTCCAGTACGTGACTCGAATGTGTAGTTACACAATTCGACCTGCAGATGGCAGTAGTGCGAAGCGAGATCAATTCTGGAGCTGCAGCCACGCTTGTTAAAATATTAAATATGGAGGAGATATGGAAAGCAGTACAATGCAGCTAAAATTAAAAAAAAAATACTGTCAAAAAATAATACAAAACAGTGGATACATAAGGACATTTATGTCATATCTTAAATGTACACCAATCAAAAATGAGCATGATTGTTTTAGGATGCATTTTGTGATGTTGATTTTCTATTGGACAATAGGCAGGTGTACCTAATGAGGTGTCCAAAAATCACTATCACGCGTTTGTGCGGTTGCTTCCTGCACATTTGACGAAACGCTAATTGCGCTTAAAATAATCGTAATAATTAGGATAAAATGCTTTTTTTTTTTTTCCCCCTCACACGGATACAAAGACTGAAGCGTCCGACCATACAAATGCATCACGACCCCTCGAAGCAGCTTGAGGATGACGCCACGGGAGGCGTGCACGACAACTGATGCGCGCGTGTGCGCGCGGAAAGAGAGAGAGAGAGGTGGGGTGAGCATGAGTGTGTGTGAGAGAGAGAGAGAGAGAGAGAGAGAGAGAGAGAGAGAGAGAGAGAGTGGGATCTAATGTTGGCTTGGGGGGGAACATGATCGATGCCACAGCAGCAGCTCGGCGGGAGGGTCACTCGAAGGAAGAGAGGATGCACGCCGCCGCTGAGCGTAAAAGCCACGCACGCACGCACGCGCGCTGACTTGACCGGAAGTCCCCATCCGCGAGTCCAGGTCTTCTTTCAAGGTGAGTGCTCGCGTTTGGAGGAAGTTTTTTTTTTTAAATGTAAGTTTGGTCATGAGACAAGTAGTCTGGGTTGATGTTCAGCGGCTTGGTTTGGGGAATGTGCGGATTCTTTGCTGTCTGGGGACCCCCCCACCCCACCCCACCCCACCCCCTCCCGAGCTCCCAATATGTGCATTGATTAATCACCGACGTGCCTGAGGGGTAGACCCACTGGGAGCGCCGGGACGGATATGAATAACTGCACAGTACAGCGGCAAGCGGTGCACGTCCGCGTGTGCATTTCGAGGGGATTTGCATCCCTTTTTCAACTCCTCTCTCTTCCTGCGAGCGGTCCCTCTCGTGGGTCGGCCTTATCTGGACCGGCCAGTTGGAGCCGCTTCTATTCTTTTTCCTCTCGGAACCCCCCCACCCCACCCCACCCCACCCCCCAGAGGGGCTCGCGCCTCTGCCGAAGAGGAGAGGAGGCGAGCTTTGGACCTCAGCCGTCTTTCCCCGCCGCAGCACTTTTATCAGTCGCCTTCTAATTTTAGAATTCCAATGAGCAGAAATGTGAATGGGATCTGGGATCTGGGATCTGGGATCTGGGATCAGCGCTGTGCGGCGCAGGCGTCTTGGGATGGATTTTATGCTGCAGGTCCAAGTACTTGCCCAATTACGCTTCTTGTTTTTTTTTTTTTTCTTTCCTCCCAGAAGTTATTTCATGTACATTTCAAGTGACATAAAATAGATTTTTAGTTTTTTTTCATCAACATTTGGCCCAAAATCAAGATATCCACTTCCATGTGCACGCTGCTGTAAATTGTAATTTATAACAGAATTTTGCATTTCATAAATTTGAAAAGAAGGAGGTTGTAACGTTAACAACAAAAAAAGGTCATACTTAAAAAAAAAAGGAATTTAATGTGATAATTCATGTTTTGTAAAACAAAAATTAAGTATGGCGGCACGGTGATGCAACTGTTTAGAGCATCTGCCTCACAGTTCTGAGGACAAGCGTTCAATTCCAGCCCTCCCTGTATGGAGTTTGCATGTTCTCCCCGTGCCTGCGTGGGTTTTCCCCGGGTGGGCACTCCGGTTTCCTCCCACATCCCAAAAAGATCCAACATGAATCGGACACTCTAAATTGGCCCGTCGGTGTGATTGTGAGCGCGACACTTTGTCTCAATGTGCCCTGCGATTGGCTGGCGACCAGTTCAGGGTGTACCCCACCCTGCTGCCGAATGACTTCTGGGATAGGCTCCAGTGCTCCCCGCGACCCTCGTGAGGATGAGCAGCTCAGAAAAATGAATGGATGAGGTTACAGCCTGTCATATTTTTATGACGAGGTGGAAAAGCAAGATGAAAAAAGTCAATTTTTACGAGTTCTTTGCCCATTTCCAAGATCTGGCGATATCTAGTCTCACGCGTCTTTTTTCTCTTCACACGAGCACGATGCATTTCCTACTCACGAGCAAGACGTCTGAATTTTGTCCCTTGTAGACTCGATCCAGCCCGTGCAACTATGTCACTTGACATACACGATATAATTTCTTTTCCCGGCTCCACCAGTGGTATTGAATTCAAACGGGAAAAACGACTGAAAAGAATGGCCGCGCATATAAAGTACAATCAATAAACAAACACCAAAGCATAAACGGTCAAACGAAGCATTCGTTCCATTTTTTTTTTTTTTTTTAAAGTCATTGCGAGCACACGGCCTCCCGGCGAGAGTTTGTTATTTTGTCGTCTTGGCCCCTGGAGGTGACACGAAACGACTTATGGGGGTGGGGGTGGGGGGGGGGTTGAAGTCCTTGAGAACATCTGTCCGTGTCAATCTGGGCGAAGGCGCCGTCGGCGCTGCCCATTAAGAGAGGGCGAGATCCAAAACCAATAGCGAGGTAGCACCAATCAGTGGCAATGATGCAGGAGGCGTTCAAATACAAGAGGCGTGGTGGGGGGGGGGGGGGTCGCCTTGATATGGGTCAGCGGCACAGGCGAGTGCATCAGTGCATCCAGTGAATTAGTGTAGGTAACACAATTACATGGCGTGTGAGCGCACGGCGGCGACTACCGCGACTGCACTCGTGCCCGAGACCCCCGCCTGTTACCCCCTCCCCCCCCCGGAGCATCCACACCTCCCCCACCGAGAGGCTGATTAAAAACGACCGTTGGGAGGCTCCAAGCCCGGGGAGGGCCGGGAAGAGTGTCGACGTATTAGCGTAACATTAAGTACGCCTGCCTAATTTCATAACGCACAATGCAGGAGATTGACCTGTGAAGAAAAGCGCGGAAAAGTACGGACGCAGGCGGACGTTTTTAACACGCGGGATTGGGAGCGTTTCTCATTCTGGGGCAGAGGGGAAGGCTTCCATTGTGACGGCAGAAAGGAGCACTTTTGTTTGAAAAAATTTGGAGTGGAAAAGGAAAAAGCCCATTTCGAACACATCCATTCATTTTGACAATGTCAGAGAGGCCGCACACCATGACGGAAAAAAAAAAACTTGCGTCTTACTGCTGTTATCGTACGTGGTGTACGCGAGACGACCAACGTACTGTCACCGACAACCCCGATTATTATAGTCTGCTATGTGTGCGTTTTTATTTTCCTTTCATACTTTTACGTTACCATGATGCGGTTCTTTTGTGATGTGGAATTCTGGAACGTTCCGAGAGGTGCCTATATAAGAAGACTGAGAAGGACCGTCAACAGAACTTCTTACCACCACTTTTTGGACAAGTAGACAAGTACACGTCACACTGCATCCTGCCTTTCATTCTTGGACATTCGCCTGGTTGTTCAACTCTGGTGACGATTCATAGCTTGGCTCAGCTACTCGGTCTTTGAACTTCTATTCTGTGTTGATTGTTTTATTTTTGTGTTGTGTTGTTGTGTGTGTGTGTGTGTGTGTGTGTGTGATTAAATTGTCTTAAAGGCAATACAACTGCTTTGTCATATTTTGCTGGTTTGAGCTTGGGGATTTTAGTCTACATTCACGCGTAACAAGTCTGTCGTAGTCCTAAAACTGACGTGAGGGAGGCAGCGCAGAGCCACGGGGCGTCCAAAACACAAAGAAGAAGACAGAGGAGCGGCTCGGCCAACGTTTGTGAGTGTACCTTACTGAACGTGGTTTATATTTACGTTTGCAACGGTATTTCTTTCCGTGTATTTGTGTAGCCCACTTGAAAGTGTGGCAAGGAAGTGAAGAAACGGGTCCGAGCGGGGTGGAGGAGTTGGCAGAAGGCGTCTGGTGTTTTATGTGACAGAAAAGTCTCCGCTAGGATGAAGGGCAAAGTTTAGAAAACCGGCCATGATGGACGGATTAGAGACGGTGGCGCTGAAGAGACAACAGGAAGCAGAACTGGAGGTAGCAGAAATGAAGATGCTGAGGTTGTCGCTTGGAGTGAACAAGTTGGATAGGATTTGAAATGAGCTCATTAGAGGGGGGGACGACCAAAGTTGGATGTTCTGGAGACAAAGTTCGATCGAGAGAGCAGACTTCGATGGTTCGGTCGTGTCCAGAGGTGAGAGAGGGAGGAAATTGGTAGGACGGTGGTAAGGATGGAGCTACCAGGGAAGAGAGTGAGGCAGAGGAAGACCAAAGAAAAGAAAAGGTGGATGGACGTCGTGAGGGAGGACATGAGGACATTTGGGGTTAGACAGGAAGATGCACGAGATGGACAAAGATTACACACTGTGGCGACCCCGAATGGGACAAACCGAAAGGAAAAGAAGAAGATTTGTGTAGCCTGCTTACTTCAATAGCACAAATTATAACGTGCTACACGAGGATGATCGGATCGTGCCATATTTATTCTGGGACAGGGCGAACATAGCCATCGCTCCGTTTCATGTCACGATCACGGAATCCGTGGTTTAGCCGAGCGTTATAAGCGACTGCGATCGTAAATAGTGGACAGGTTTAACATTTGCAATCGTCGGCAGGAAGGGGGAACAAAAAAAAATCAGACCACAGGATAATCACCCAAGATAATCACATATTCAGGGGGCCTTGCCTTCCTGCCTTTGATTAGAAGAACGCAAAAATCCTCAAATTAGGGCCGATTATCAGTATGCATAAACCCCGAGTTTAGCCTTCCAATCGCGTGATTGAAAAACAGCAACGGCAAAAGCATGTCATGAGCACATTCATAGACGGGGGGGGTAACACCCCGAGTGGCTAACGGTTAGCCACTAGCCTGAGCTAACAAGCGCCGAGTTAACTCCGCGGGCCAAACCAGGCTCCACCTGACACCGATGTTATCGTGGAACGTGAGGATGGCCACCCCCGAATGGACCACCCATCCTACCTGAGCATCACATGCACACTTTGTTGTTTAACAATGCCAAAATCAATTTGTGGGCGAGGCGGTGACAAACGAGAGGCGTGCGTAAAACGTGCGGCTCACCTGGCAGACGCCAGTCGCCAGCGGTGCGCTCTGGCGGCGCGTCGACGGCTAACACGCCATCCGGATCGTTCGGGCAAACAAGCAACAAAACGGCAAACACAACAAAAGAGAGCAAAGTAACCTGGCTAATTCCTGAAGCGGCTCCTCTGGGGTGTCGGGACGGTGGCACAGTTGGGTAATCTCCTTTTCTTTTGATTCGCACTCCTAGAGTTCATCCCCCGGCGAATGTTTCAACTTCATACGGCGCGACGAGCAACCCGACGTTCAAACCCAAGTCTTTAATTCAAAAGTCATGTTTTGGGAACGTAAAGGAATGCAAATATTGGCGGCGGCGACTTTGCGAGAGCTTTTCATACAACTGCACGGAAATGAATTCCATCCGTTGACTGATTTGCATCGACCGCCGCAGAGGCACCGTTGGGCGATCGCGTCACAACAATGACAATCGCCATAACCCCGTTTTGCACTTCCTGCTCTCCTGTGGCCCCCGTTGACGCTTGAGACCTGCCGAATGACGGACTGCAGCCGCTTTTAATCCGCCGTTGCGGAGTTCTCACGAGAATTTAGCCGGACTTACCTTAAAACCTTAACCTTAAAAGTCATTTTAGTCATAGAACTGAAGGCGAACGTCATCTTTGGCCACGTGGAAATTATAACAAACACCTAACATTTCTAAATTCCTTTTTTTTTTTTTTTTTTTTAAATTCACTCTTCAAAGGAGAGGTATTTAGCCCCCGACCCCCCCCCACCTCCCAACTCTTGCGGATGTAGAACTTCATCCTCAACAGAGTCTGTCCGACTACTTCATCTAACAATTAAGTAGGTACCGCGTATAGCACGCTAATGCGAATCTGCATATCTGACAAAACTCAATGCAGCTCTGCTTACCTTTTAGGTTTGGCATCTCACTTGTGCGGGATGTGGACGTTTCTGCGTGCTCGTGGCTCTGAATCGTAATGTTTCTCACAATGTAGTCGTGACGTTACTTGAAAGTGACACCGGATCTTTACTGAGCCTGTCTGATCATGGAAAAATGTTCCGCGGCGGCTTGTATTATGTCACCATTTGTCATAACTCCGAACGGCTCAAGTTTCACAAATAGGCAGATTAAAGATTTACTTGGTCTATTAATTTCACATCGGAAAAGACGCAAATTTGCCCGAATATGTCCCCCTGTAAGTGCAGCTTACCTCTCTCTTGTTTTTGTGATGCCTGCGAGAGAGCAGAAGCAGCTTTTTTTTTTTTTTTTTTAAATTAGATTCAAAGATTTACAAGTTTTCATCTTCCTGAACTCAAGGAAACGTTCCAAAGACCGCCTTGTCGGCGGCTAAATAAAAGTGACCCTGTGAATAAGACAAGTTTTCTTCATTGTCTTCGCATGATTCCAATTAGAAAGCATGCCGAGCCGACCGGCATCTATAAAAGTTTGTATTTCATACAACTACACAGAAACTTCTTTGTCCAGAAAGACGCCAACTTCACCGTTTAGCTTCGCTTCGGAGCGCATCGCGTTCGGTTGAAATACACGACGGCTAGTTCGCGGATCAATACGACCACAAAAGCCCACAAGACTTTGCTCGGGTCACGGTATGAAAACAACAGGAAAGCCTCTCCTGGAGAAGTTTGAACGTGCGCTAACACGGGAGATAGTCGCTTTCCCCGTCAGTGGCCAATCCCAGAAGACCGGCGTCAACACCAGATGGGATTTGAGCAAGCGGGTCCAGCAAATGTCGATCATTCCCGACACCTTCTTTTCTTTGGTTTCCCTGGCGGGACTCTTGTTCAGAATCTTCAACTTCACAACATTTCTCAGCACTACTTGAGAGAATTAAGAGAGGAGACGCGAGTCCGGCAGGGGAATTAAGCGACAATCCGGGTTGGGCCGGCCGAGCGGACCAGAGCGACAGTCGGGGGAGATAATCCGGGTTGATGCTCGTATTTGCACAGCCTCGGGACGAGTGGCCGCCGCGGTGGCGTTTGCCGTGAGGATTAAGCGCTAAAAAAACCGCTTTGGGAGGGGCGGATTCTTCGTGGCCTCGCGATCTGCAGGAGGCAGGAAGTCACCGCCGTCGCTGGTCCTATCCAATAACATAGATTGATGACATCAATCATTTGCAAGCGATTGCGATACTGCTTGCGTCATTAGTATTATAATCACACCAGTACCGATGGGAATGTACTGCTTTGTGATTCTTCCAGAATTCCTTCACAAAGTATCGTGACACAATTAGTATCGTTAGTATCCGATAATTTGCATTGGAATACCATCAGTATTGTGATATCACTGACGTCGGCAAAAAATACCAGGTTACGATCAGTATCGTTCGTAAAGTATGAAGACTTTTTGTAACATAATAAGTATCAGCACAGTTGGGAAGATATCGTGATAGGATCAGTACCCTCGACCACCTTTCATGACTCGACCATTATCATGAACGAAGTACAGAAATACTATCAGTATCCTTAGCAAAGGTCTGTATTGGGAAAGTAGTATCAGTACAGTTGTTATCATGATTATCACATTGTCAGTATCACTTGGATTGTACTAATATTGATATCTTTAGGAACATATTCTGATCCTCCCAGTATCCCTGTATTAAGTATTGTGATCCCATCAGGGGTCATGGTCATAGGATTTTATTATGATACGATCAGTATCGTTAGTACTGTGATTATGTCATTATCATTGGGAATAAATTGTGATACTATCCCCCTCCTTGGCGAAATATCATGTCGCTACAAGCATTGTTGGAAAAAGCATCTGAAGTATTATTAGTATCCTGGTACTATTTCTGTCGCGGCGCTTGCTTGCCGTTCTCCGTCTGTCTGTAAGTCAGTAAATGATTGGTCGGCAGTCAAGTTCGCAGCTGTTCCTTTGCACCGTAATTCCTCGCCAAGCCAAAGGGGGGACCAAGCCGAGGCTTCCTCAGAATAGCGCCTTTGATTTTGCCTGCGTGCGGCGGCGGCGCGGGATTTATGGATTTATGGACATATGCGCGTCTTCACGGCTTCACGGGGATGCGCGACAGCGCCGGGGTTTGATTATTTTTCCTCGCTGGGGTGCAGTCGCTGCCAAACGTAATGGATTTCCCCCCGGCAGGTCCCGATGATTTATGCATGCGAAGGCAACGCGGCCCAGCGAGCACGTAACCGAATCAGTCTGGGTGGAAATGTATCATTGTTCAACACGAGAGCAGACTGTCGACTCGGGCCAAAAGTAGAGAATCTCAAAGCCTGACGAGCAACTGAGCCTAATAAAAATGGCTGTTAGGGTCTTGCGTCGGTACACAAGTACAAAGTAGCGCTCGTCTTCGGATCGGAGCGAGGTTATCACGTTTGAGTCGGTCCTCGGTTTTCAATGCGGTTCGACTCCTACGGCGGCGACCTAGCTTGAATTTGTACGTCAGCCTTAGACTCGCGCTGCACTCTTAACTGCTCGAAGTGAAGACGACGCTGCATCTCGCGCATCTGTGACTCTCCGAAAGGAATCGTTCTTATTAACCGAATGTCTCTTGTTCTTCCTTCTTTTGTTCTGAATGTTGTACCAGGGCGCTACTGACTGCCGTTGCACACTTGGCCAGTAAAGCTGATTCTGATTCTGATCACTTGGTCCTGGGTATATCCTGCCTCTTGCTCAAAAAGTCAGCTGCAATCAGGGTTCAGTTCACCCGTGACCCTAATAAGGAGAAGCGGTATCGGAAACGGATGGACGGAAGAATCTCAAAGGCAGGGCCCGTCAGTACAAAGAACTTTTGCAGTCGTGCTGGTCTTCAGGTGCTGAATTATAGAAGAGCCTCATCGGGGGGAAGGGGACACAGAACCGGAGGTGACTTTGACTTTCCATCCTGTCGCTCACCCGGTATGCAACGCGAGGGTCCCGCTCGAGGTCACCATTAACCGGGGAGGACCGACAATGAGATTTATGGACAGAGCCCGGGAAAGAGGGATGGGAGGAGAAGGGCCACGCGTGGCCAAATCCGACTTTGGCAGCCGTGCCCTTCATCTTTTCCTAACGGCAATTTCAGATACAGTCCTGGATCTGCATGTATAATGCATGCGGGCGCAGATAATGGCATGCGATGCTGGGGGGTGGGGGGTTGGGGGGTGGGGGGGGGGGGGGGGGGGGGGGGGGCTGGGGTTTACCGCCCGTGTTGTGGCGATGTGTCGGAATTGTCCCCCCGTGTCGCATTCGCCTCGGCCCCGGCTCCCTTCGAGCGTTCTCCGCTTATTAGGAGCCGAGCGCCTTGCCGTGACACAGTGCCATTTTAGCGCTCGCTCCCGCCAGACATCCGATGCCGCGCTAGCGTTGAGATTAGTAGTAGCGGGTGCCGTGGGGGAAGGGGGGGGGGGCGGTGGTTGTTGAAGCTCACGCAGTCTGCGCTGACCAATAAAAAGCCGCCGGTGGGGAATGAAAACAGGCAATCGCAGCTTTTATTTGTCGGAGAAGGGGAAAAAGAAAACAAAATCACGGCGCCACATCCAAGCGTGCCAAGCTATGAGCGCATAGATGCTCGTTACGTCCCATTGCTTTGTTTGCATCCCATGTGATTAATCTGCTTTGCTGTCGGCCATAAGTGTGAGGTATGATGCTGTTCGGACGCGAATGATGATCACACGCGTGCACACAACATGCCTTAAAATGATTTAGAAAAGATTAAATGCTAATTTAGTGCACTTCATCTCTGTAGCTAACAAACGTGCTCTACTGGATTGAAATCCTTTTGAAGACACTCTGAACATAGGTCCAAATTTAAACATTCAATTCAGTGATTCTTTTGTTTGCCACTAGAGGGAGCGTGCGTTCCAGATTAGCAGAAGTACAGCGTATGTCCCATCGATGAGGTCATTACTGTCATGGCGCGTTTGGCATTGAAACTCAAGTCTCCTGCCGGATGATAAACTTCTTCAAGAGAATTCGCTTCGAGCGGCGCGGTGGAGCAACTGGTTAGAGTGTTGGCCTCACAGTTTTGAGAACCAGGGTTCAACCCCCCCAACGTGGAGTTTTTGCATGTTCTCCGCATGCCTGTGTGGCTTTTCTCCGGGGACTCCGCTTTCCTCCCACATCCTAGACTCTAAATTGCCCCAAGGTGTGATTGTGAATGCGATTGTTGTCCAATGTGCCCTGCGATTGGCTGGCAACCTGTTCAGGGTGTAATCCCGCCTCCTGCCCAAAGATAGCGAGGATTTCCTCCGCAACCCTCGTGAAAATAATTGAATCGAAAGATCGCTTCGTAGCCATTGCCACATTCTGGCCACAACATTTTCCATCAGCCGTTTCACGTTTCCTTTTTATCCTTCACCACCTTTTGAATATTTGAAGTTGCGTAGCGTGTAATCACGCCAGTACGTTGGGAGTTAACTTTTCACCGGAATCCCAAGCTTCAAGTAAGGTGTTGCACGTGTACAGTGCCTTGAACGAATATCCGATGTATTCAACCGAAAAATTCACCGTGTATTTAAATTGCGATATAGCGCAGGACTGCTGTCATGAATTTTTTCAATATAAGTTGCTTGGAAAAGTCGTGAAAACGAGCGACAAATGTTAAGACACTACGCTAGCAAAAAGGTCCACTTTTCATAGTCAGCATCAGCCTCAGGAATGTACTTACGGAAGTGAAACGGAACAGCCGTTAGCTTTGAATTTCATGTCGTCGGCTTTACTTGGCTTTCTACTTGTTGCTATAAGCGGAATTCTCGGTTCCTGAAAAATATTTGCATATACGAGCCGTGCCCACTGGGCCGTTTGATTGACAAACAAGGTACTGACGACACGGGGGGGGGGGGGGGAGACAAGAACCGGAACGAGGCATCCGGACAGACTAGCACGACGGGAATTAATAAGGATTAAGAGACGCGTCTTTTCATACGCTGTTAATTTCACAATTGAATCACCGCTTTGCATTAAATCTGAATTTAACACCCCGCTGGCCACAATGCAGACAGAATGCTGATATAATGAAAAGGAACCAGAAGCCAAATGTCATGAATTTCATTGTGTGGCAACAGTGCACATATCCTGTGGGGGTGTCTGCAGCGCGAGCATTCACGCTACGCGTTGTGTCCTCCGAGGCTCGTCTGGGCCCCACACACGAGCGTGGCCCTGGGCTGCCGCCATGGCGATAAAACACGGCGCAGCGCTCCTCTTCCTAATAAGCCCGCCTCCCTCGCCGTGATCCAATACGACGTCCGCTCCAAAAGTCAGCGCTAATAAAGACGCCGTTTTCCGCGCCCTAATTCCCCCGACGCGGCCCCGCCAAGGTTATCGGCCCGTGCGGTTCTTCCGCTCCGCCCGTTTGACCTACTTCTGTCTCCGCGACATTGTAAACAGATCCGCTGATTGCCTTCATTTATTCATTTGGAAGTGAAGTCGTGTCGAGGCCGGCGGCCTCCCGGCTCGCTCGTCTGCAACGTCGTACAGCGGCTACCGCCGTCGCGTGAGCATTTACGGCAAAACCCAGACGGAAATATCCCGTCAGGCCGTACTGCACGCAGACGTGACGGAAGGCCCATTTCAGGCGGGCTCAGGCAACTCTGAAATTTACACTAAAAGAAAACAGCCAAAGCTTTTCACCAATTCCAGAACATTCCCTATCCCTAACCGAACACTACGCGATATACTTTGGTCCAAATACCCCAAGAATACTTTACACACAAATGAGTCTCGAAAGCGACTGCACTGTACTACGTTTCATCCATTAAAAGTAACGACGCTCGACGTAGTTGAATCCATATTAAATTAACACAGTAAACGCTTTTGCTTCCCACGGGCATCGTCTGGCGTCGGCACTCCTTGTTTGAGATGAGCGGGACGGGCTTCTGCCACCCACCCACACCCGCTAATCACCAAATGCCCCAAAACTGACTTCGGGTCTTTCCTGGCAACAATAGCGCTTGTCTGTGAATCCTCATCTGTGCAACTCGGTTTACCTTTTGACCTTGACGTGATAAGGAGAGCTGCCACACCTTTTTTTTGGGGGGGGGGGGGGGCTTTGCGAGTGTCTCTGCACCATGTTTGTGTTTGCACGTTCGGGAGTGAAATTGCGCAAAGACACACAAAGACGCGGTGGAGTGGATGGAACGGGGCCTGCGGACGTGCTCGCTTCTTTCCACGTTTGGCCCACGCGGAAGACGCTGGTCGATCCCATTGGTTTGCGACTGGTTGTCATGGTAACAAAATCCCGACGCGCCATCGGCCCAGCAGGACATGGGTCGTGGGGCGGGGCAGACAAGTGCATGAGACAGAAATGTCAAGAAAATCTTTTTTCGACAAATGAACTACGATCATGTCTGATTCTTGATCCTTGTCAAAACACATGAGAGAGAGCTTTTTGAAATTGTGAAAATGTTGATAACGTGTCACTTTCGAAACACGCCACGACGCTCCCGAAATTGCGTTCAGAAGATGGCAGCGGTCCGACTAATGTCAGTGTTCTCCGCCTGCCGCTTTATCAAAGCAATCATGACTTATGAGTCTTTGCCTCACTCGCGCTCGCCAGGGCGGAGGAGCGAGAAGCCGGAGGATCATTTGGCACACGGCGAGACTTTTCAGGGGCGACCCGTCTTGAAAAGTTACAAACAAGCGGCGTTGCGAGGGAAAAGTGGCCGTTTTGCGCCCCGGACGCCTTGTAATCACCAGAACAGAAGTTGTTGTGATGGCTGCCGTCCGCTCACTTTTCCGCCCCCGTGATTTTCGTGTTGTTATTGCTTGGCGCGGCCTCATAAATCCAGGCCATGCGGAACAGCAGTGGCAAAGAGAAATGAGGAAAAAAAAAAAAAAAAGTTATTTTATCACCTCCGACGCCCGTGACAATGACTCCTGTTGTTGACTAAGCGTGACGGCTGAGCTGCAGCTTCTGACCTTTCGGAGAGATAAAACCGCGTAGTCTGCCCACGGTGTTCATTATCTCAAACGAATCCAAGATAAAGTCTTCTTTAAACTTGCTTCTAAACTTCTGTGCCTAAATAGATGGAGGGCTAGTCAGAAGCTAAGGCTACATGATAACTAGTAACACAACTCACCTGTTTGAAAACAGCTTATTTGAATGAACTTGTCTGATCATTTCATCGTGCCAGGAACCCGTTGCCATAGATGCTAACGCTAACAGAAGATGGGTGGTTGTGTTGGTACTAGTGTGCCTCGAGAAATTAGTGGATTGTACTCGCCATACAGCAGAATTTTAGCTTTGTGCCGAGATTGCACTTAGCAAGTAAATTTGGGAGCTAATTGTGAAGACAACAATAATCTCAATGCATATAGCTTTTGTGCCATTTTTCTAATGTAAAATATGCGCCTTGTCTCAGTAACGCACTAAAGCCGCTGATCGGGACTCCAATAAAAGGCACTCTCGTCCTTTTCAAACCAGCACCACGTAACTTTCCAGCTGTCATTTAATGTTTCTTTCACTCTTCTTCATCATTTAATGAAGAGCATCTAAACATTTTAGTGCACGGGAATGTTTCTATTAGTACCCGACAAAACATAAACGCAAGCGCAGGAGGTGTCCACAAATGGATGTTAAGTGTGCTGGAGTGCTGAATGGAAAACCTGCAATAATTCCATCCAAAACAAACAAACAAAAAGGTCGGCCCCAGAGCTACGGAAGGATCATTTCCCCACTAATGTTACTGCAGTCGCACACAGCACTCCGCGTAGAAATGGAGGAAGACGTAATGTCCCAATTTAATGTTTAACAAGGAAGATGAAGTGCAAAGCCTACGATCGATCCCAAACAGCATGCCTAGCACGAGGTAACGTATTAAGGGCAGCTCATTTCATGTAGCCCTAGCTGCTAATGTATTGCAATCCCGTAACTCTGCGAGTGGTTAAGCAAAGAAACATCCGCTGGTGCGCTTTCATCCAATTTACTGAACAAACAGTAAGAAAACGAGCACTTGATGATCAAAGTCACAGATACTACGCTAGAACGTGAGGATTTGAACCCCAAGTGAACAAAATAGGTGGAGCACTCAATTCTAAAAATATTTGCCAGCTGTAGCCCTAGCATCGCGTAATTCTTTCTTCTTTGTACATTTTGAAAGAAGAGCGTAATTTACCACATCTGGGAACTCATTTAAAGAAAAAGAAAAACGTGTCCTCGCTGTCGCTGCGTTAGCACAATAAAAGCACAAACAACGCATCGTCATTGCAATCAAATTTTTTGACTGAGCTGTCAAAGTGACGCACGCGGACCGGCAAACAAACAATCCTCGCCCCCCGCCCCCCTCCCCGAACCTTTCGCTTCATCTCCGATGGCAGATGGGTCAAGCTAACGAGCCCAAAGGACCCCTTCTGTTCCACGAATGATGGCGCCGCAGAAGTCCCGACAGCAGTTCACTGCGCTGCAATCCAAATAGACGCATTTGGAGGGGGGTTGGTTCCCGTCCAGGTGCGGGGTGGGCGGTGGGGGGGGGGGTTTGTTTGCACAACGCGTGAGGCCCGCTCGTCCTCCCCCCCCGCATACCTCGCGTCAGACGTCCGGGCCTGGAGCGTGCGCGAGCGGCGAGGCGGACTATTTTGGGGGGGGGGGGGGGGGACGCGAAGGGCGGCTCCGTAATCCACGGCAAACGGCGAGCGGCACGACCCCCGCGCTTCAGACGTGACCGGAACCGGCCCAGGAGGAATGGATGAAACCACCGGACCGGCGCTTCCCGTTTTATCCCGTTTTTCTTTTTCTTCTGCTGTTTACGAAATGCTCAGTGGGTTTGAGCACCGAGTTAACCTCTCGGGGGGCTTAAGTCGTTTAAGGCCACTTCAAAACTGCCTTCATGCACATTTTTATTATTATGCGGGCGGCTTTAGCATCTCTGGAGCACTGACCTTTTTTTTAAAATTATTATGATTAGACCTGGTTTGGACGATCACGCGCGATGCAACAAAACTTTGACCGTGCCATACCAGAAGTCGTCTTCGACACTTCATGATCCCAGCAAAATAAAACACTTATCAAGCATACTTTAGATATACGTACTTCATGTAAACTGTCCATTACTGGTCCAGCTTTTAAGAAGTCGGTGTCACAATATTATTTGTGCAGTGACCAAATGTATGTTTACAGTATTTTACTTTTGGGTACTTGGCTTCTACTGACGAGTGTACATCAGCAACGGACCGTCCCAAGTATCCGTACACTTAATCGCATTTGACGGAGTATACGAATGGCGGCGCGGTGCATCGGTTGGTAAAGCGTTGGCCTCACAGTTCTGAGGTCCCGGGTTCAATCTAACCTGCTTTTTCGATAGATAGATAGATATAGATAGATAGATAGATAGATAGATAGATAGATAGATAGATAGATAGATAGATAGATAGATAGATAGATAGATAGATATAGATAGATAGATAGATAGATAGATAGATAGATAGATCGACGCAATATTAATTGGACACTCTCAATTGCCCCGTCGGTGTGATTGTGAGTGCAGCTGTTTGTCTCGATGTGCCTTGCAATTGGCTGGCGACCAGTTCAGGGTGTACCCCGCCTCCTGCCCGTTGACAGCCGGGATAGGCTTCAGCACTCTCCGCGACCCTTGTGAGGATAAGCAGCTAAGAGAATGCATGGATGGATTAAAACATTCTTCGCTGTCATACAAGTAAGTCAGTGATGCTGTAAACGGGAACGTGAACGCTTTTCAGCGTCTACACGTGCGCTTGACCGAGGATCAGTCAATGTTGTTGTTTGCCTTTCGCCCCAAATAATCCACCGTGCCGCAAAATATCCATTTCAAATTAAAAGTAGGAGCTTTTTTTTCCCCCATCAAGAGTCATGTTCGTGACTCCCTCGAGATGCGGTCAGAGAGCCGACTGTGTCACATGAAAGTTTCTTTGCCACTGGTAACCTTTTCACTTCAACAAAGGCCTTTTCGGCGGTCGCGGACCAGTTTCCTGCACACAAGCGCCTCTCTTAAAACGCACAATCTGCTGACTTTTGCGCAGGAAGGAATGTTGCTCGAGTCAAATCGCTCCGGCGCTACAAAGAGTTGAAAGTCACAGCAGTTGGGCCGCAGGCCGCGCTGAGGGCAAAATGCTACGGATCGCTTGAGAAAGTGAAAGAAGATAAAAAAGTAACACTGTTCAAATCAAAGAAGCCGCTTCAGAAGATCGTCTGCCCCGAGCGGCTCTTGATTTGATGCTATTGTCAATAGTCCAAAGTCAAATGATTTTCGTCCTGAATGGTTGTTTGTCCCCGTCAAATGTTTTTTTCTAATCGTCATTAAGATGGGAATTTGTCACAAAGCGAGCGGGGTCATTTTCCACTGCGCTCCCGAGTGTAACGTATAAAACGGAATTTACAGATAGTTAGCCACGGGCGGCCGATTACCGGCGGAATCGCTGGCGGCGAGCCCGGCGGAGAAACGAGCGACGCGGTCGCTGACTTGAGAGCGAGCGCGACAGATGGGCGGGAGGTGCCGTCGCGCTTCTGGAGGGCGTCCAGCCGGCTCAGTGTCGCTCCATCCGCTAACTTCTTGGCGAGCGCGCAACCCGGCGGGACGTCCCGTTTGACGGCCAACTCGCCGTGCCGTGACCTCCCTCCACCCCCGCAACCTCACGTTTTCGTCTTCATTTAACCTCGACTTAAACCAGGAAGTATCCCCAGGAAAATGCGTTCATAAGGAGGATACGGAGAAGCACGATAGAAAATAGATGGATTTATGTATTTGTGTTTGTCATTTTAGTCTGCTCCTGCCACATGTGTGGGACCGCTCCCTGAATTAACAACTGTTATTCATCCATTTTCTGAGCTGCTTATCCATATGAGGGTCGCAGCCATCATCGGGCAGGAGGCGGGATTACACCCTGAACTGGTTGCCAGCCAATCGCAGGGCACAAGAGACAGACCAGAGTCGCACTCACAATCACACCGACGGGGCAATTTAGAGAGTCCAATTAATGGCGCATATTTTTGGGAAGTGGGAGGAAACCGGAGCGCCGGGGAGAACATGCAAACGCCACCCTGGCGGGGCCGGGAACCAAACCCCGGTCTCCAGAACGCTTGCCCCACCGTGCCGCCCAACAGTAAAAAGTAACCAACGGTTTTACGTCTTCTCTGTGATGCGTCAGTCCGGTGCCTCCAGAACGGCCTGCCGGCAGGCCAGGATTTGTTGTTGCGTGTCACAGAAGGAACTCGACTCAGTTTCTAGCATGCGCCACCGAGTCGTCGGGAGTCAAATCACTGAGTGTTCATTCTACCCGTGAAAAGAATTCCTGGAAGTGTTCAAGTACGCCCTCAATGTGCTCAGGGGGAAATGGCTTTCGTTACTATGACGACGACCACAAACAATAGAGGAACAGATCATATAACAACATATTTTCTTTGTCCTCTGCCAATTGGCTGCCTCCACGGGCAAGCGTTCTAGTCTATTTTTTTTGTTTTGTTTTGGTTTTTGCGGTGGACAGATGCAGCACCTAACGACCAAGCCGGCAAATGATTTTTTTTTAGAATTACTGCACCACATCTGCGCATCCCAAGCAAGGAACAATAAAATGATCTATCGCTCTATCAGGCGGCCGACATGTCGCCAAACGCAGATACCCGCCCGGCAATCTCGACGCCAACAACTTCACAGAACAGAAAAGTACGTGACGGCAATCAGAATCTTACGGCGACAAGGCAGTTGGGTCATGCTAATCCGTGTTTGCGACACTGCAGCCCTGCTTAGCTTTTAGCTTCAGACGATAGCCCTTTGGTGTGTTGCTTGAAAGCGGCGGATTTGCTATTTCTGTCCAAATTGCAGCAAATATTTTTTTCCACTGCTAGTTGAGCCAAGATGCTCAAGGAAGAGTTTATTTGGGTCTCCAAAACCACAAATTTCCTCCCATTTATTTTCAAGAGCGGCTCAACAAACGGTCAAAAAAAAAAAAAACGGCAGGAAAAACGGGGGTGTCCAGCCGCCGATGCACGACGACACCCCGACAGATTTAGGGGGACGGCACGTTTGCCAATTTACGGCCCGTCCTCCAGGGTGGGCGCTTTTATCGCCGGCCTTTAATGGACTTTGGTGTGGCCGGCAGCTGCGGACGCAAAGCCACTTTCTGCGCAATCCCCCCTCTGCGAAGTCACTCCACATCCATCTTTGTTTGGGGGTGAAAACCAGTTTGAAAGCAAATGAATTCATTTCGCGGCAGAGACCGCCAGGCCCGCGTACGATAAGAAAACTCGAGCCGCGCGTTCGACAACTCCGAGCTCATCCGGCCTTTGAGGGGCATTGTTTGCCAGCACCCCCCGGAGATATCTACATAAAATATGCTAATGAAATTAAAAAGGGAAGTGCGAGGGTTGATGCCGCCTGGCTGGGAATCTCGGAAGACTCCCTGCCGTCCCTGGAAAGAGGCTGATTAATTTGCGGAATGTCGGTGGAGAATGATTAATTCCTCTTGGATTCAGCCATTTAAGCGACATGACAGGGTGGTGGCGGTGGGGCGGGGGGGGGGGGTGGGGGGGTCGGCCCCTCAAACACGGACGCACGATGAACACATTTGGGTCGCTTAAATGAGCGGCCGGCGCGGCTCCATCGTGCGACCGCTTTGTCGGAGTAGTAGTTCTCCTGAACGGGGTGGCGCATTTAATAAGCTCCCCGGTTGACGGCGGGGAGAAGACGACACCTTCTCTTGTAAATATGAGGAGACGCTTGTTTCTTTGATGCATCCTGAGTCTGACGGAGCGGGAAAACAAGCAGAAGCGCTGACGATAACCTGAGTGCGCTTCAACGAAACCAGGTGGGACTTTGAATGAGTTGATAAAAGAACCGTCTCGCCTGCCTCTTCTCTTTCAGAGGAATGTGAAGTTTCCAGGAGAAGTTCTCCGGCTTTCACCTCGCTGACACGCAGTCCCCGGAGGTCGGTCGGCGCGCCGTCTTTCTCGGAGCCCCGCGGCGATGGCAATGCGCTTACACAAAAGATGGACTTGTTGCCGCGTGGCTGAGGTGCACGGCCCCGGGAGGGTCATGTCGCGGTCCGTGGCCTTCGGGCTACTGACCCTCATCCTGGTGAGTCAGGAGACGGCGGCGGGACAGATGGTGAACGTCTTCCGGTCGGAGCGGCCGGAGTGGTCGCTGAACCACCTCGCCGTGCATCAGTCCACGGGGGCCCTCTACGTCGGCGCCGTCAACCGGATATACAAGCTGTCGGCCAACCTCACGCTCCTGGTGTCGCACGCCACGGGGCCCGAGTATGACAACAAGGCGTGCTACCCGCCGCTGATCGTGCAGCCCTGCTCGGAGGCCCTCGCCTCCGTCGACAACGTCAACAAGCTGCTGCTCGTCGACTACTCCCACAACCGCCTCCTGGCGTGCGGCAGCCTCTACCAGGGCGTCTGCAAGCTCATGAGACTGGATGACCTGTTCATCCTCGGGGAGCCCACTCATAAAAAAGAACACTACCTGTCTAGCGACACACAGACGGGGACCATGTTTGGGGTGGTGGTGGTGGCCTCGCTGGCTCAGGATGCCACGCTGTACATCGGCACCGCCGTCGGAGGGAAGCAGGACTACTTCCCGACCATCTCCAGCCGCAAGCTGCCTCGCGACCCGGAATCCTCCGCCATGCTCGACTACGAGCTTCACACCGACTTTGTCTCGTCGCTCATCAAGATCCCCTCGGACACCCTGGCCCTCGTCCCGCATTTTGACATCTACTACATCTACGGCTTCGACAGCGGCCATTTTGTCTACTTCATGACCGTCCAGCCGGAGACGCCGGAGAACGGGATGCCGTCCGGGGGCTCGACCGGCGACCTGTTCTACACCTCCCGCATCATCCGCCTCTGCAAAGGCGACAAGAAGTTCCACTCGTACGTGTCGCTTCCTGTGGGCTGCGTCCACCGGGGCGAGGAATACCGCCTGTTGCAGGCGGCCTACCTGTCCAAGGCCGGCGCGGTCTTGGCCAAGACGCTCAACATCGGCGCCCAGGACGACGTACTCTTTGCCGTGTTCTCCAAGGGTCAGAAGCAGTATCACGACCCGTCCGACCACTCCGCACTTTGCGTTTTCACCATCCGGGACGTCAACATGCGCATCAAGGAGAGGCTCCAGTCTTGCTACCAGGGGGAGGGACACCTGGAGCTGCACTGGCTGCTGGGAAAGGACGTGCAGTGCACCAAGGCGGTAGGTGGACTGATCCCGTCCGTCACCTTCTAGATTTGGGTCCAGCGAGTGAAGTCCTCGCTTATTGCGGGTGACACGTTCCTGATAGCTTGCATAAAACGCAGGTTTTCGATTTTTCTTTCCCAACCGGAGACTTAGCCCATCCCACACCACACGTTACCCACTCAGGAAAACCTTTCCCAGACATCCAACCATCCCGGCCTTTGCAACCGGCTTCAAATTTGTCGCGATTTTCGGTATTTGCGTCCTCTGCTTTACTTTCGATATCACCCAAATGCTAATCCGCAGAAGACTCTCAACCAACATGGCTTGATTAAGCACAATTGCAATACAAGCAGAGTCCGGTTTTGGGATCCCTTGAGACGGGCCTCGGAGGAGATTCGGCCCACGGAGCTAATCGCACTCGGCGAGAAGCTTTGATTTCATCCGTGGGGCTCGGCCACCGGCGCCCACCTTCCTCTAATCCCCTTCCGCTCCCCACATCCTCGTGGCTCCACTCAAACCCTCTCGAGGGAAAAAAAAAACGTGTCCGTGACGACGCCTTCATAAAAGCCACAATTATGCAAAATGAGGCTTTCACAGGAATGGCCTGAAAGCGATGACGAAAACAATCCTATCCATTACTGCGCCACTTTGATTCCACCCCGCTATCAAGTAAATAAGACGCAACCCGAGCGAGCTGTAAATACATAATAGCGCAATAATTAATCTTGCTGTGGGGACTAAATAAAACAAAACGGCTCCGTCCCGATAACTTATCATTACATCACACGCTTTGCGGGAGAAGAGCGACAATCAAGTCTAATTGCACGCTTTGGTCCCCCCCCCCCCCCTCCCCCATTTCTTTTAATCAAGAGTTTGTAAAAGCAACGAGCCTTTATTCTGTTTTCAAGAAAGAAAGAAAGCTAATTACAAAGACAAATATCATACTTTTGAACTATTGGGGCTGTTGGAAGCCTCCTGACAAAATCATAACGCTGCATGACAGAAGATCAAAAGCTAGCGCTTTGATCTTGTTTGAACAAGTCGGCATGCCAATATTTGCTAATTACAGCTCGGCCTGATGGGAACATTCCGTTGATAAGTGTTATAAAACATTAAAAAAATGAAAACTTTTTTTGTTGTTGTTGCTTTGTGCCGTGAGCTACGATTAAAAGTTACAAGTGAGGCTCAATTATGACGGGTGAAGTGATTAAACGGAGGAATTAAGATAGCGGTCGTGACCTGCAATATGTGGGAGGAGGGGCCAATATCGCAGGTGCACTTTCAGCGGTTCACTTTCTGAGCCGCTTATCCTCACAAGGGTCGCGGGTGTGAGGGAGCCTATCCCAGCTGTCACCGGGCAGGAGGCGGGGCACACTCTCAACTGGTCGCCGGCCAATCGCAGGGCACACGGAGGCAGACAACAGTCACAATCACGTTCAGGGGCAATTTAGAGGGTCCGATGAATTCTTGTTTTCGGGGTGCGGGAGGAGAAAAGGGGACAAACACAAATACAAAATGACAACAACTCACGCGCCGACGCTCACAATGAACTCCGCTTCCTGCCGTCAATTACTAAGCCACACCCCTTAATTCACTGCACAAATTACGCTTGATACAACCGGTTTATTTCATACAAGCTGCTATTTTGATTTTATACATCACAGTCTTATTTTTCTTACCCAAAAAATGTTGGTGATTTTCAGATGGCTTTATGACATTTCATTTTACGAGCTCGGTCATGCATCGACTTGAACTGGTAAGTAGGACTCGTTGTTCTCTGAATTTTTTTGTGGGAATTTATTATTATTATTATTTTTTTTAGCATCCATTCATAAATATATTTTTTTAGCAATTGACTTCATTGTTGTGCACCGTGGTACCGTCACCAGCTAATAAATGAATAACCCTCTAAATAAGGACTTTTGTTTTGTAGGAGAGGCTTCTTATGATTATTTGAAAAATTTTTTTAAACACATAATGCAACGCAAAAAGCCACAGCAGGATTAAAGTGACTACATTAGAGCGCGTTACTTCTTCTTCCGCAACAGCTTGACGGGTGGAAAATGAAGCTTTTAGTTTTTGCATAATGCTTTCAGCACAAATGCCTTGATTGAGGCAACGCTGTCCAAATGAATGTAAATAGTGTGCTGAAATTCAGATGGAATTCAAATGAGACATTTATAAATAGGGAACGGATCAATCCGTGTTTTTTTTTTTGTCATCAGAGTCCTGGCAGACATTTTGAGGCTGAGGTGTTGAAGGGTTTGAACAACCGGCTGCTGTCCTCAGCACACAACGGCCAAATCTACGCTCTCGTTCGCTGAATCTTAACGTCACTCAACAGGCACACGTAAAGCAGTCTAGAATGTGGGGACGACATATTTTATATTGGTACAATGCACCGATGTCAAACTCGAGGCCTGGGGACGAAATCCGGCCTGCCGCATGATCTTACGTGGCCCGCGAAGGCAAGTCATCTGTCCGCTTCCATGATTCTTGTGACAATTTGTACCTCATGGCCATGTCATAAATGGTAACATTAAGATATCAAGAGCATTTTTTTATGTTACCAAACATGAACAATAGTTGAAAACCCATTACCCTTCATTTTTTGATTCCACAACTAGTTCACAAATTTCGTGTGTCATATGATGAGGACATTTAAGATTTTTAGGGTTTGTCAGTCACGAGGGAAACCGTAACTGCAATGTGGCCCGCGACAAAAATGACTGACAGCCCTGGTATAATGCATAACACTCTAAAGCAGAGTAAAATATATATTTCGTCGCTACTTTGCACATTTTAGCGATTGCGGGGTCGAAGGGAGGGGGGTGGTGATAAATGAGTCACTTCAGTCCTCGGGTTAAGACGGTCTCGACCGAAGACGTCTCGACTTTAGAACGCCCGTCCATCCCCCGTCCGCCATTTTGTCTGGCTAACGCTTGTCCGTGTTTGTGCGCCGGGAGTATCGTCGCATTTTTCGCCCTCCTTTTTCGATATCATCGCCCCAAAGAAGAAAGCTGCGTCTTTTAGCGATGCTTCTGCGGCCAAAAGACAATCCATGACCATGGAAACGAAGCTCAAGATCATAAAAAGATCGGAGGAAGGAGCGACACCGACGCCACCGAGGCTTCAGTAGCTCGACCGCGGTGACAATTATTAAAGACAAAGCCCGTATGTATTTTAGCGCATGCGAAGGGTTCCGTTCCTACGTCGGATACGACGATCACAAAACAAGGTTCTTTGACACTTGTCGAGATGGAGAGGACTGAGGACTGAGGACCGGGTTCCTTTGCAATAGCTGAGCACCGCCTCCCCTTCTTCTTCTCCATCCACCTCTCAGCAGTAAAGCTAAGTACATCATCTCGTTTATTCCAATATATTTGTTTTTTTATACAAAGTATTTTGACATAAATTCTGACTTTAGTGGTGGAATCCGACTTAGGTTGAAATTTGAGTTAAGTCGCTACAGTAGGAACGGATCTCAGCCGTGGACCGAGGACTCCCTGTCCAGTACTAGGAGGAGGACTACTCTTCTTCTTTTGTGTTTGCGTGGAGCGTCTCATACTGCCTCCCTGTGGCCACGGCGGGCATACCGGATTTCACCATGAAATCAATTATTTCTCGAGCTACTCACCTATTTTTAATAAAGTGCAATATTCCAGAGTGCTATTTTTACAAATTAAATTTGTGTATGTGTGTGTCACGAGCGTGACCACAGAAAGAATCCCTCAAAGGACCACTGCCATTGTAAACATGACAATAACAGCGAGAGCAAATTGGGAAATAAAGCCAGCAGCTACTTAAGGTTTTTGGGGCGCGTATAAAGCACAAAAAAAGAAAGAAATAAAGAACGAAAGAAAGACGAGCGCCTTGCAGGCGGCGCTCTTTGATGCTCGATCAGGCATCGAGACATCTCTGGCACTGCTTATTTGTGTGATGTGGCATCAAGTGATCAACAATCACAGGGAACAGGTGCAAAACGTGGCGGCGAATTTGGAAGTCGCCTTTTTTCAAACCGGCAGAAGAAAAAAGCTCCTTCTCTATTCACACGCGTCACCGCCGATTTGCCGTCCCGTCTCCCGCTTCACCTTCCTCGCAGCCCAAGCGAGCCCGCCATTCTTTTTTATCTCCCCGAGCGATTTCACAGCCGTTGTTTCTCGCTGGCTTTTCTCGCAGCCCGTCCCCATCGACGACCACTTCTGCGGCCTGGACATCAATCAGCCTCTGGGGGGCTCCCGGCTGGTGGCGGGCCGCACGCTTTACGTGGAGACCCGCGAGAGGCTGACCTCCGTCATCTCCTACATCTACAACGGACACGGCGTGGTCTTCCTGGGGAGCAGGAATGGCCGACTCAAGAAGGTCAGGAGAATGTTTTTTTTGTGAAGATTTGCTTTTTTTTTTTTTTTCCCCCGAAATGCTTTGTACATTTTGGAAGATAACTGTTGGAAACGGCCAAAGACTAAGAACTAAGGTGTGTCGAATTGTGGAGGTATCGTGCTAAAGTGTTTCCCACCTTTCCAGTTTCTCAGATTTTGGCTAAAACGGCAGTCGGGCATCCGGTGCGACTCGTGAAATCCGGCATGCGTCTGGCAAGATTCGTGCCTCGCCAACCGTGTTGAGTAGATTACAATTTAAGCGGCTTCTTTCATATGCACACCGTAATTTCTCGAGAATAATGCGTACTGAAGTATAATGCGCACCCCCAAAGTTAACCTAAAAAAAATCTGGAAAAAACCCTTCTACCAATAAACATTGCGCAATCGGCATCACGCAGAATGTTTCTTGGTGAATATTAAACAGTTTTAACGCGTGTAGTTATCTGTGACCCACCGTTAACCCCGCCCTCCATCCTGCTGAGGCAACAGCGGGGAACAATTTCCTGAGCACGATGACCGCTTGTCTACAAGCCATTAAAAAAAAAGTCAGTTTTGCGTAATATGAGCCCTTAAGCAAGGCCGACGGCGGGCGGGCGGGCCTCGTGTGATGGAAATATTTGTCGTCAACGTTTCCCGGCCAAAACGATGACATCATCGCAACTTGAGAAATGTCAAATCAACACAACAGAAGAAAATGAATTTGGAGCCTCACAGCCCCGACGTGCACATTAGTCCAACCCAAAACATCTGAACACAATCATCTCCCCAATTAATGATATCATGATCATGACTGTCGAGCTTGAATATATCACAAGGATTCAAGTCAATCATCTTTGTGTTCAATCGAAATAAGACGACTGTGATCCTCTTCTTTTACTTTGTTTCTGATGGATGTTGCGAAGCAAAGCGACAACTGAAATGGAATCACTTCGTATTTGTATACAGCAGTTTCTTAGTTTTTGGAATAATTCAAAGAATAATTGACGGATGAGTAGATTTTTTAAATAATCATTAGTTGCAACCCTAGTTGAAATCCTACTTGAATCATTTCTGTACATTTATTAAAAGATGTACAAGAGTGGCAGTTTGAAATAACCCGAATATTTCCTGGGGTAAAAATCGGAATCAATGGAAGGAAAAAAAAAACAAAATTTGTCTTAATAGGCAAACTGACGGGGGGGAAAAAAAATGGAATGAGTGAAACATCCCCTGAAAGCAGCCCCGCAGTCACAATCTGAGCTCTTTCTTCGACGATCGTACGCGAAGCTGATTCAGGCCGTCGGCCGTCATTGTCGTCGTTGTCGTGTGTCATTTCGCAAGAACCCGCCGGTATTCCAATTGCCATCCCGGCGTCTGGGCCGCCTGCCACCTCGCGGGCTCGGCTTCCCGACTGAGGAAATGCGGGAGAGGACTGTTGTGACATTAGCCCGAGGTGGCGGTGGGGGGAGCAGGGGGGTTGGATGTTAGGCCTTATCGGAAGTCGCGCTGTCTGATGCGGCGGACCGGGTGATGGAAAAAGACAAGCTGGACAGAAAAGCAGAATAGTCAGAAAGAATAACGAGAAAAGACATGCAAGGACGGTTGACCGTGGGTGGGGGCGGGGGGTGAAACCCAAAAAACAAGAGCAGACGGGGAAGGACGCACAAGAGACCAACGAATGAGTGGACCGTAACGACTTAAATCCTTTGTCTCGAGTAACTTCCAGCTCTCGCCAAAAGTGACTCACGAAAGGCGAAAAATGATCAGTAAAGATTTGACTCAGCATACGTTTATGAATGGATCTTGTGAAAGAAATTGCGATGAGGACGCCGGCGTCACCTCGTCGTGACTTCGAACATCCTGCTGAGGGCGCAGCCAGGATGTGAAAAATGTCACAGGATGGAGTCTGTGGAAGCTTGAAAAGAGCTTCGGATCTGTGCCCGGCCTCGCCGATCATGTCACGGGCGGTGATTATGTCCATGAACTGCTGGATGACTCCCTCGCAGACACAAGAAGAAGAAATGGGGAGATAAAAGAGTTCGCAATGGGTGGGTGGGGGCAAAAAGTCCAGAGACCCCACCGATGATATACTCTACGTGCGATTAAAAAGTAAACGTTCCAAAATAGGATTTTACTGTGAAAACAACCAAGAATAAGAATATTGCATGAGCATTAAGCCGCAACACGCTTGAGATGTGGAGGCAGCTCAGCTCCATTTTTTTTGTAACACGGGCCAGCGGGTCTCATTGGACGGCAATGATTCCGGAGCATGCGGGGGCGGGGGCGGGGGCGGGGGGGGGTCGCCGCTCCGGTCTCGATCCGGCCGCCCACAAACGGTGGAAATGAGCCGTGACAATAAAAACCAGCGGCGGCGCGACGGGGTCACCGCAAAAGGTCAAGGCTGTCACGGGGAAGGCGAAGCCGAGTTGAGAGGTCACGGGGGGGGGGGGGGGGGGGGGCCCTAAGCCACGGCGGCTCCGTGAAAAGCGTGTGGACGTATCCGTCAACGTCTCGCCGTCTTCGGCCGGTGTTGCGGGGGCTGTGAAATGTGACCCGGTGGGCAAAAAGAGGGGATTTTAACGCATGTTAACGACGAGTAACTAAACTCGACAAAATCTGCCCTGATGGTCATTTGCGGCCCGGCGGACTGTTTTTCATTTCCTACCGCAGAGTCAAAAAAAAAAAAAAAAGTGAATTCCACATCGCGTATCTAAAACAAGCACATAGTTTGAGCCTTAGCTTAATTCTTACTAGCATAGTCGAGCTAACGAATAGCATCGGGGTCGCGGTGTTAAAACCCCGGAAGCGGCGGACGTTTGAACGCAAACGCGAAGCAACACGTGCAGACAGATAATCGCAGAATGCCGCCAGGCAAATGTACTTCATCGTCAGGCGAGAAAACGTCTCCCATTACTGCAGCTTACTGAGTGAGTCGCTTGCTGCAGTTGGAACAACCTTCTTCGAAAGAGTCACAACGAAGTCACCGCGATAGAAAAACTGTTCTGTATATTTTGAATCTGTTTTTCATAAAATACAACCCCCAATCAACTTTCCTTCTTTTTCGGGGGGGAGGCTGGAACGGATTAATGGGATTTGCGAAAGAACGAGCGTTCCGAGTTGCGAGCACGGGGACGGAGTGAATGAAAGCCGTACGCCGAGACGCCACTCAAGTCTGGAGTTTGAAGCGGTTCCATCGGACCCACAACGTGACAGGACGTCAATTTCAGATTTGGGTTTGGTTTATCCATCTGCGGCGAGCGGGGGGATTGAGATGGCTGCCAGTCCGAGAGGCACGAATGTCACCGTTAGCGCAACTTCTTAGCGAGAACGCGAGTGATTTCCACTGGGAACGGCGCCAGCGATGACTTGACTGCCGAATCGGAGCATTAATGAGGATTTGGAGCAGCTGGAAGAGCAGCTCAACACAAAGGAGGGAAAACGGACGCTCCTGCGGGAAGCAGCGGCTTCCTTTGCGAAATTGCAGCCGAGTGACGAAGAACACATTTCTTCATGTCGTCCCACAGCTACTTGAAACTTGAAAAAAAAAAAAAAAAAAGGTCTGGCTTGGCTCGGCTTTCCGTTTGCTCTGCTTCCTCGCATGATCCCACCGTACAGTCATCGTCTGCAGACTTCGTCACGGTTCTTGGGGGGGGGAGGGGTGGTGGGGAAGTCCATATAAGTGGAAATGTCACCTCGTGATTGGCGCCAACCGAGCCCCCTGGCAAGTGATTACGGCAACGCCGCTCGGACAAACTACAAAGATCGCTGAAGACGTTTTCGACGGTCATTCACGCTTTCTTTCCAGAAGAAGACAAAACTTTTCTCTCAGCTATTTTGCAGCAGACACACGCAACTACGTGTCCAATCGCTTTCTATGGCTGCATTTACACTGCACCTACAACTACTACTGCACGTCGTGTTACCCTTTTCATTTTTCCTCGTGCATATTTCAACGTACATTTCAAGTGATACATATCCGATGTGGCTGTGAAAAAGTTGAAACCCACGATAAAAACATAAAGCCGACTCCTCCCTGACGGATTAAAATCAGACTTAAGATCCGCATTACTCCAACGGCCGCCGTCGACAATTATTGCGCTCATTAGCTTCACGTTGCCATGTGACGTCAAGGAGGTTTGGAGTTCAATTCCTTCCCGTTGCGCGGTTAACATGTCATGTGAAGTTAGTTGCGGTATTTGCCGTTGAGAAGGAAGAACTTGATCAGTCTTGAGTGAGCCTGACGTCACTCGCGTTGGCGGCTCGCTGACGTTTGAATGCAAACAAACAACTGCGGTTTTCCGACAGCCATTAGTTTGTCCGCCGACGGGAAGGATCGCCTCAAATCCCGGCTTATGCTCCACCTGACTACATTTGACTCCATTTTAGCGCCTTGTAGCATCGTAGACCAATACTGCCTGAATTCTCCGCTAAATACAATATCTCGGCTATAAATAATTTGTAGAGCACAATGCAAACAAATAAAGGGAAAAGTTAGCAGAGGCGTTCATACAAGCAAAACTAAATAGAACACAACATCTGAAGTAAAATACGGTCGAATGATTCGTCTTTCCACTTAAGCTGCGGCGGCCTCGGCCCGTGACGGCCCTCGAGCCCGATCGATTTTCGGGGGGCGAAGACGTGGCGGCGCGGCGCAATGAATGACGCCCGGCGGCAGGCAGAGCGCCAACCCCGCCGACGCGCAGCGAGTGCACTAACGCGGCCCCCCCTCCCCTCCCCGTCCCTCGCCGACACGTCCTCAGCATTTTCCGACGAGCGCGGCAATATTTTACGGTCATCCGAGTTTAACGCGTCCTCGGCGGCGCGGGATTGAGAAGCCGCCCCGAAGCCTCCCGGCAGTTCCTCTCCGAAATAGAAAGTGCTGGATGCAATAAAATCGGACCAGTCAATTGTCTTCGCCGGTAACTTGAAATGAGAAAAAGTTCACGGCAAACACACACGTAAATAATAATTGAAAAAAAAGTATGCATTTTCCTGGACATGCTTTTTTTTTTTTACTTATTTACTTACTTTTACCCCCCATTGACCTGCTTTTTAAGAACTAGGGGGCCAAATTACCGGGATCGAATGCCATGAGCCGGACAGGCAGAAGGAAACCGGGTGCGGCTGAGATGCGGGCTGCTAATAAAAGAGGCAATTTGTCACAATACGGGAAGGTGTCCATCTCCCTGACCCCCCCCCCCCCCCGTCCTTTCATCCCTTGCTTTCCATCTCCCGCGATGGGAAGTGCACAGGAAGGCCGGGACCGCATTGCGGCGGAGGGAAAATTGTTCTGCTGCCGTCGTAGGTGGGCCCCGGGAACTCGGAAAACAATGGCAGTCATTGGACGACGGGGGCGCGTGGGGGCGGACAGGAAACAGGCAACAGGAAAAGCCCGTTTTCCAGGAGGGAGCATGCGGACGCACGGAGGAGTTGTGTAAAAAGTAAAAACTGAAACAAAACTGAAGGCTTGGAAAGTGGCCACAGAACCAGAGGTCAAGACGTTCTGACTCGGCAATGACGTCGGAAAGTCAGCAATTCAATTCATTCAGATGTCTCTCAAAGATTTTCCCGAGACGTACACGCTGACTATCGGGACGACCGAGCAGACAATGGTAAATGTTAAAATTGTTCAATAGATATGAAATCAAATGTGATGCGAAGCGGATTGCAAGGAGGATACGCACGTTCGGATCACTGAGCCAGATTTGCACATTTCACCCTTACTGATCAAAACCCAACAATTGGAGGTTTCTAGAAGATTCTTTTGGGCTGTGCGTGTTTGTGGCTGGGTTATAACGAGTGATTTTTCCTTTCCAATCTGCTCAGAAAATCATCAATGTTAAACTTGTTCAAGATCTCCGATGACAAATTCCTCTGTGGCAGACTTCCGGACTCCAAGAATAACGTGAAAGAAAAGGGGAAAACTCGTGCCGACAATCGGGCCCAACTGGAGCATTTTCAAGTCCGTAAAGGCCCGATTATCAGATGTCTCTAAAAGATTATCCCGAGTGATGACCATTGAGTCTAGACTGGAGCGCGTTCAGACTTCATGTGCCCTGCGATTGGCTGGCGACCATTCCAGGGCGTACCCTGCCTCCTGCCGCTCGATAGCTGGGATAGGCGACCCTTGCGAGGATAAGCGGCTGTGAAAACGGATAATACTAAAAACCTCGTCCGAACCGCTGACTTCTTCAAACGAAACGGTAGCCGATGAGGATGTGACGCGTGTAGCGTGTAGCGTGTTGGTCATCCGGACTACAACACACGTGATAAGAACAATACGCACACGCTCACGCACACAATGTCCCCCCCCCCCCCCTTGTATTTTAAAACTTGGTAAAGCTGTTTAAAAAAAAAAAAATCAAAACAAAATGCGTCGGGGTGGGCCAACGATTAGCGCCGTCTTGTACCGTACGTCTCCACCTCGGCGACCTCGGCCTCCCTCTTTGTTCATTAACTCGGCAATGCGCTCATTAGCATGCATATGCGGGCTAATAATCAACGTGCGCTCCCGTCATCCGCGATGCCACCATATGCGCAGCCAGTCCAGCTCGAAGGTGGCCGAGCCCGGCCGGGCGTGTGCCAACGTTCTCGCTTTGAGTCCTTTTCACGTCGTTATCAAGCGTCGGGATGAGTGATTGCTCGTGGAATTACGGAGAAGATCCGTCTCACAGCGGGAACATTTACAACTCATTTTTTCCCCTCACCAACCCCCCGAAATATCTCATCTGTATTAAAAAATAGTGTAATATAGTCATATAAAATAGAATAAAATACATTAAAAAAAAACCATCTTTGCAACGTTGAAATAAAAAAATATATTTTGGGTTTAACATAAGTTAAAAATGTCCAATATAATAACGTAATACAATAATTGTAAATGAATATCCTCTGTCTTTTCATTTTTAAAATTGAAAATATCAAAATTATAAATGACCTGCATCATACGGGAATACAATCCTTTGGTTTATTTTAGAAAAGAAAATATTAAGGCATGAGAAATGAGAAAATTGAAATAGAATTATCTGGTACAAAACAGCAATGGGATATAATTTATTGGAAAAAATAAAAAAAGAAATATAGAATAATAAAAGAAATTTAAATGAAAAATTCTCTAAATGATGAAGTAATAAAAACCTTTTTTAACTTAAAAAAGAAAAAGAAAGGGTTTAACCTTAACCCGTTTGTAAAGGAGCTTACTGACCGACTGACTCGTACTTGAGTAAGCAGCGCCTGATGAAGGCCATTTCGAGCCGAAACGTTGCGCATGACAGGCTTACTCAAATTACTCATGGAGGAGATTTAAATTGATGTTCAATGGATAGTTTTCCAAATTTGGAGGACAGATGGAACCAATTGGCTGCTAAAAAGGAAGGAACGCGTGAAGTAGGCTAATTGAACACTTTAAATTCTAAATTGTAGCAAAGTAAACTGAACTAAATTGCCAACACAAATTTTGAAACCTCGCTTTCCACACGTCAACGCTCGAAGGACCGTGCATTCTCTTCTCCCGGCTTTGTCAGTCACTGTAGCCAAACCTTAACCCCATTTCATACTGAAGCACAATCATTAGCGAAGAATTTTCAGAATCAGATTTGCACCAAAACTTGGAAACGTCTTCAGTTATTTTTGCGTAATCGTGGCATCTAATTATCAACACCAGCAAAATAAAAAGAAGGAAAAAAAATCCAGTGAATATTTAGAATGGGAACAAAACTCCTCTGAGGTGGAAAATTTGTATGTCTTTGACTTGAAAAATGTTCCGTTGCAATATTTCCCATCTAAGTATTGTAGTTTTTTCCAGCAGTAAAAATTCTTGCCAGAGGTAATAATAATAATAATAATAATAATTACAAGAGCACGTACACGCTGGATAGAGAGCCGCCGAACAAAAGACGGAACTGCGAGCGCTAACCACAGGATGTCATTTCGCGTTCGGGGATGCACATCGTTGGGGAACATCCGGCGGGACCGACGGGAAGAAATTTTGGGGAACCGTTTGGCCGTTTCATCCCGCCGCCGACGCGCTCGCTCTTTCCCGTGTGAAGTCAAACAGCAATCAGGGAGCCTGAACTCATCCCGGAAGCCGCTGCCAAAAAGCTTGTCACGCAAACTGCGAAGTACTCGCAGCGTGCGTAATCCCAGTTTGTCGGCGCAGGCCGCCGAACAAGAGCTTCCATCAAATTTATCCTCCATATCCATTTATGGCCTAACGGGCAAAACTGCGCAAGTGTTTTTAATAACACAAAAGCTGAGGTTCAAGCCAACTTTGCGGTTATAGCGCTTCATAATTTGAACCGCGTTTTGTTTATTGGCTGAAAAACTCACTTATTTGTGAGATTCTGTCCAAAGGGCGGCTTCTAGCAAAGTGTCATGGATGGACGCAGACGTGACGCATTCTGACTAATCGAACATTTTACGTGAAAGAGCAACGATTAAGCCTGGGTTGTTAGCGGAAATGGTGAAGAGTAGCACTTCTGCCACTTTTTTCCCCCCCCCAAATCAAATAACGTGGATGACATTTGAGTGTATTCTTTAAAGATTAATTTGAAATATTGAAGTAACGAGGGGTATATTTACAATTTAACGGCAATAATACAGGACGAGTGCCCCGATTTCCGACCCTCCGTTTAGTGATTGATTTTGTGTTGCGCGTGAATTTTTTTTTTTTTTTTTGCTTTTTATTAATAAAGCTTCACCTTGAAAAAAAAAACTGGAGGAATTAAAGTACTGTGAAGTCCTCGTACAAAAACCAGAACACTCGTGAGGAGCGACACCAAGTCCACCTCCTGATGTCACTCGCTACTCGGCCACACCCCTTAAAGACAACCATTCAACACAGGAATACGACAGCATGTATAGTCTTTATGCTTTTTTTTTTTTTTTATTAAGGTTTATGTTTTCATCCCGTGAAGTTTTTAATCATAATAATCTCTCGGGTGCGGACAGATTGTCGGTGATTGGTTGCAAAGAGCCCTTCGGGCCTCCCCGGTCGCCGTCCGTATGTCTCGTTGCTCGGCTGTGGTCACAATAACAACCACATACGGAAATTATTATGATTATTATTTTTTTGGGCACTGGGGAATGAACAGCTTAACCCTAACCAGATAAGCATATAATCGTTTGCTTTGGCCTATTTACATGTTGGTGGGGGGGGGGGGGGGGCTAACGTGAAAATGAATCTGAGAATGAATCGCAGACGTGGGCGTGACGTTCGGGTGCTCACGTGGAGGCCGGCAGCGAACCAGCAGAGTTCAAATGAGGTCCAGCAGATTCTTACGATGGGCCTCGCTATGCTAAAGGTTCAAGTTGCACATGTGTTTGCGCAAGTCACGCTAATCGGGCTATCGCAGGTTCTGTTCTGCAGCGGAAGGAAGTGCGGCTTATTGGCCGAGACGTAATTCTCGGGTTAAAAATATAGCGCCCTTGTCAGCTGTGACGTCCTGGGAAGAAAGGATAAGACGAGAAGCTCTGCGCGGGTTTTTGCGGCATTGGCGGCAAGTCCGGCCGGTTCTGACGTAACGACAATTGGACCGCAACGGTTGAATTCATTGAACGTGAGCTCGAGCTATAGCAGCACGCAGTAGAAGGACGAAGCAAATGTCCAGAAGAATAAATCAAAAAATAAATCTAAAATAAGAAAATTATAATAAATAAATAAACAGACGGGCAAATAAATGAAAAAACAAACAAACAAACAAACAAATAAATCAATAAATCTCCAATTTGTGGGAATTGAAAACCCAAATTTCCGTCAGGAAATCAAGGAGCACCTGAAGTTTTTTTTTAATGACCTAACTTAACTGAAAGGCTTCCTTCCAGAGAGGGATCGATGATCTGATTTGGTGCAGCTCTCTAAGGGCAGCAGTCGCCGACTTTTTTGCGCCGTGGACCAGTTTCGCAAATGTTTGACAGGACCGGCGTGTAAAAGAAATGATCCACTTCCACTAACAACCCAGGCTAAACTCAGCTCTTCCCTGCCATATAAAGGTGATGGTCTCTCAGTCAAGATGTATCACTTGAACTACACTTCCTTGATTTCAAATACTACTTTTTTTTTTTCCCACTGGACAGCTACTGAGAGAAGTGTGTTGCTATGCAATTAGGTCTGGGTAGATAGAATTGAAAAAAATGCTAACTAGTGAATACGTGAATAACGAACTGCAAATCGTCGGCGGTTCACCGCGATCCGTTTCTGACGTGCGGCGCGGTCGCGGTTGCCCGCAAGGTGACGCGGCGTGACTGACTGATGAAGTTTGGCGAGCCCGGGGGGGGGGGGGGGGGGGGGGGAAATCCAATCATGTAATCAGCCCGTATTGATTGACTGTCCGCATTCAGAGCGTGCCGCAACGGCGCGCTGCCACAGCCGAGCGTTCAAAGCCTCGATTCCGGGTGGCGCCGGCGCTCAGGACCAGATCCACGCTGGGAGGAGCGACGTAATCACGGCGCAGACGACGCGCAACGCCAAGCGCGGTTGTCAGTTCCTTTGTATTTCCTCTAATTAAAACATCCGAGAGATGAACGCGCGCTCGCTGTAATTGCGTCAAATGGTTAATGAGCCACCCGCGGATTTAAAAAAAAAAAAAAAGAAGAAGAAGAATTTATCCATTTGCATTGCTAATGAATTTCTTTGTTGTTGCTTGGAATAAACAAAGTAGAATTTTTTGGGTACTAGCAATGTTCAATCACACTGTTATTCACTGGAGTACTCACGGGTACAGAATACTGAAAAAAAACAAAACAAGTAACTGTAAACGAATACCTTTCTTTCTCTGCGACGTACACGATGGATCGGCAATGTGTCAAACCGTGCCTGTGTAGCGCCAACTACTGGCGAGGAGGATTTAGTCAATATCAGGTATCGGTGGCTGGTTTTGGAAGCCTTTACAAGTACCCGACACCTTGAAATAAGCCCGGTATCGGCCCGATGCGGATACTGGGTATCCATACACGCCCATCCCTATTTGTCACGGTACTTAAGTAGATGTTTCAGGTACAGTGGAACCAGTTTTTTTTTTTTTTTTTCATTTCAATTTTTATAAATTTGGTCCCGGTTTTTGCACACCAGCTTGGTTTTTGTCAGTTTGAAAATAGTCCAAAGCAAACTGATCCATCCTCGCACGTGCGTAATTTGCTTTTAGGGCTTGGAAATGCGTCGTGGTGCAGCAATGCATTATGGGTGTTGCGGCCCTTTTCCAATCTTTTGCCGACGCGCCCCAAAAACTTGAAACTTCATACTTGGGGAGACGTCGCTTTCCTCACGAGCGAGTACCGCGAAGCGTCACCCGGTGTGTTTTTGTAAGAAGCCACCAGGGGGCCAAAGAAAGTTCCAAGCGCCAGCCGGGCGCCGCTTTTATAAACATGATGAGAAACATTCAAGCAAGAACATGAAGGAAAGCAGAAAATTGGCACATTCCTCTCGCAAACATAACGTCTCCTCTCCGCCGCGGAAAGTCTTCATTATGATATTTCGTGCTTTTGATGACAGCAATTAATGGACAGAAAACGATGGTGTTGAACAGCAAGCAGCCTGCGTGAACGACACAAGCGCTTACTGAATAAACTACGTAGGTCCCTGCAGTAAAAAAAATTTACCACTTCAGGGTTCTACGAAACCGGCTCGACATTTTATACGTATGCTAAATTATAGTTATTTATAATTAGAAAGATGGAGGCACGCACTGGAAAGGAGAGGAATGAAGATTAGCCAAAGTAAAACAGAATATATGTGTGCGTGAATGAGAGGGGAGGAGGGGGTGGGGGGAGGAGGAGTGAAGCTCCAGGGAGAAGAGATGGCGAGGGTGGACGACTTCAAATACTTGGGGTCAACAAGCCAGAGCAATGGTGAGTGTGGTAAGGAAGTGGAGAAACGGGTCCAAGCGGGGTGGAACAGTTGGCGGAAGGTGTCTGGTGTCCTATGTGACAGAAGACTATCCGCAGTTGCTGTTGTTAAAACAGTTGGGAGGCCGGCCATGATGGACGGATTCGAGGTGGTGGAGGAGGAGGCAGAACTGGAGGTGGCAGAAATGAAGATGTCGAGGTTCTCACTTGGCGTGAGAAGGTCGGACAGGACTACAAATGTGCTCATTAGAGGGAGGGACAGTCAAAGCTGGATGTTCTGGAGACAAGGTTCGATCGAGAGAGCAGACTTCGATGGTTTGGACATGTTCGGAGGCGAGAGAATCTGAGGAAATTGGTAGGAGGAAGGATGGGAAGGATGGAGCTACCAGGGAAGAGAGCGAGCGAGCGAGAGGAAGACCAAAGAAAAGGTTGATGGGTGTTGCGAGGGAGGACATGAGGACAGTCAGGGTGGTCGAGAGGAGGATGCACGAGATGGGCTTGGATGGAAAAAGATGACACGCTGCGGCGACCCATAACGGGACAAGCCGAAAGGAAAAGAATACATTCCTAAATACATTCAATTTTAGAAATAATTCCATGAACCTGCTACAAATGTTAGGTCAAGGTCAAGAAACATTTTTTGATTTAAAAAAAAAAATATATTTTTTTTTTTCTGGTGGGGTGGGAAAGTTCCAAATTGCTCACCACCATTTGGGGTGACACATTCCAAAGATTTTTGGTGTAAATTCAAAATTCCAAATTCTATTCCTAGTACTAACCGAAGGGAAAAGAAGAAGAAGAAGAAGAAGAATATTGTTAAACTGCAGCTATTCTATATAGAATTGGCATCTGGGCATTAATGTCCATGCGAGCTAAAGGTTAAACAACACGCAAACGTTTTTTTTTTCCTTCTCAGTCCGAGCGCTACGTAGAAAAATGATTGAATGACGGAAAATATTTTGCGTCCACCCCCCCTCCCCCCCCAACCCCCGTTGTGCCGAGTCAGCAAAATGGGCATTGTTTATAACTTCCAGGAAAAATCCTTTTTGAATTCTGTAAATTGACGTCAGCGTGTACTTTTTTGTCTGTACTTCAATGCAGGAGTTAAATCCGTGAGGTGCTTCCTCTTCTCGTATTCGTCCTCCCAGAGCGTCAAGCTCTTTTGCCACCTCTGCACAAAGGACGCAAGTCACAAATCTCAACAATTTTCATCCGCGCCTGACAAGCAGGGCGGTTTACGGCCCTGAAAACTGCAATATTAGCCATCTCACCGGCAATCTGCAATCTTTTCCAAGCGTTTCAAGCACCCCACCACTTTCCACAGCAGCGCCACAATCAATAAGCCGTTTATGACCCAGACGGGCGCATTTCATTTGTTTTCCGTGCAATTACACGTCGCGTCCGTTAAAGGAGACGACACTGCGACTGTAAAGAACACGCTACAAAGAGGCCTGACCATTTGAAGCTGTTTCTGTGACGCGGAATATTGGATTAATAGTCAGTCCTCATACCGTATACTCCAATCGAAAATTATTTTTACGAGTAGCGGCTCACACATGATTCGATTCCTTGGCTTTGTGTCTTCGCTCGGCTGACGATTCAACTTATTGATTCCTGTTGCAGCGCGAACGAGTGACGAGGTCACAAGCGTGAAATGAATTTTGGTTCTCAACTTTTCCAACACGGCATCAAGGTAGAAGCACTTTAGCCGCATTTTGCATGTAAAGATGTCGCAAGGTCGACGTGCAAAGCTTCTGTCAGGGCCACGGCCAAGCCACTGCCCTGGCCGGAGATGCCGTATGGACGCGATTTAGACCGGGCATTTAGGCCTCGGGCTTTTCTCTCGCATTTGCCAGTTCGTCGCCTTTGTGTGTGTTGGACACTGCATCATCGTGCGCCAGTACGCGAGCGTATTGTAGCGTATTCCCCTCGTTACAGCGTTCCTGTGCCACCACCGTTTTGTTCGTGTTTTGCCTCGTAGTCATCGGACCTCGTTTCATGTTTTTGGACCACGCCCGCAGCCTCGCGTTTTTGTGCCTCTGCCTTCCGAGCTTTGCCTCGTACTTGGGTTAGGATCTTGTCTCAGGATTATTGGACTTTGACTTTTTGCCACGCAATTTTGTGCTTTCGCTTTTTGGACTGCTCAGCCGTGTACGACCTCTGCCTGCCCGAATTAAAACCACCCTCAACATCATGTCCTTGCCTCGAAGTCCTGCTTTTGGGTCCTGTCCCTTGCCGCGTGCTCGTGACAGCTTCGGCCTTTGTCAAACTTCAGTATGCAGAATATAAATCGTCTATTCCTTTATTCCATCATCCAATGAAAACCAAAAGGAGAATCAATAAGGAATTGGATTGATAAGCACCATTTATTATTGAAACAGAATCACTAAATTCTCATCAGTTCCCATCTGTAAGGATATGTCGCATGCAGCATTTGCAATGTCAAATCAAGTTTCACTCAAATCCGATGCAGATTTAGCTAACTGAAATCTCTACTGTGGAAATCCATTTTTGGAAAATGCATATATGAAAATGCAACCTTTATTAGTAACACTATGTGTGTGTGTGTGTGTGTGTGTTCTTCACAGTTGGCCATTAAAGCGGATTCTGATTCTGAGCCGAGACGTCAATCTGTAATTTCACACCCTTGTCGGAAACCTTCTCCTACTCCCTACTTCAAATCCTAATTTGAAACCCTGACCACGATCTGATCTGGAAAGAAGTACTTTGACTTCAATTCAATTTAACGTGGCAAATCTCACTTAATATGTGGAGTTGATTTGTCAAATCCCAGAAGATCAGGTCGTAATGAGGTGCGATTATGTCGGACGTTACCGCATAGATCTGGTGTTGAGAACCTAGATTTCCAACATCCTCCTCTGGTATTAGAAGCCCAAATTTCCAAGATCCTCTCACAAAGATGGCGCCTAACAAGTCTTCTGTTTCCACACCCCCGCAGATCCGGGTGGACGGTACCCCGGACGCCGGAGTTCTGTACGAGACGGTGACGGTGACGCAGGACGGCGGCCCCGTCCTCCGCGACATGGCCTTCTCCCTGGACAAGACCTCGCTCTACGTCATGTCCGACAACCAGGTGAGGGAGACAAAAGCTGGGAAACATTTGCACTGAAACTCAAGTCCTTGATAAAGTCTGTCTTTGAGGGGATTTGCGGAACGGAATGTAAAAAGCATAAAATGTGATAACCCTGCAGAGAAAACGCATCAACCACCCACTGAGGGACTCTCTTGAATAAGCCACGACAACTACAACTAGCGTACTCCACAGAAACTTACGGCTCGTATCAAGAGAACCTCGGAACGCCATTTACTGCTGCATTATTTGTGGCGGGGGTGGGTGGGGGTGAGTCCTGACTGAACTGAGCCTTTTTTTTTGGCTGCAAACTCTCTCTCTCTCTCTCTCTCTCTCTCTCTCTCTTTTGTACCTATCATTTGGTTAAAATCCACTTTAGGGGGATCCGCTCGGTTGTGCCCCCTGACACCCGTTTCATCAATCGAAAAATACTGTGAAGGACCAGCGGCAAAAGTGAACAGGAAGTCTGCCATTTTGGTTTGAAGCAGGCTTTTTGCGCAAAATTCGGAGCTCATAACTTTGTGAAATCGTCTTCTTCTTCTTCTTCTTTCGGCTTGTCCCATTAGGTGTCGCCACAGGCTGTCATCTTTTTCCATCTAAGCATATCTCGTGCATCTTCCTCTCCAACACCCCAACTGTCCTCATGTCCTCCCTTCATATCACCCATCAACCTTCTCTTTGGTCTTTGGTCCATCCTTACCATCCTCCTACCTCTCTGGCCTCTGGACATGTCCAAACCATCAAAGTCTGCTCTCTCTCTCTCTCTCTCTCTCTCTCACCTTGTCTCCAAAACATCCAACTTTGGCTGTCCCTCCCACTGATGAGCTAATTTCTAGTCGTATCCAGCCTGAACTTCAGCATCTTCATTTCTGCCACTTCCAGTTCTGCTTCCTGTTGTTTCTTCAGCGCCAGTCGGTCTCTAATCCGTCCATCACGGCCGGCCTCACCACTGTTTTATAAACTTTGCCCTTCACCCTAGCGGAGACTCTTGTGTCACATAGAACACCAGACACTGGTACACGTGAAATTTTGTGGATATACTGTATCGATCGTCAAACTCAAGAAAAAGTCTCAATGACCTTTGCGAGAAATTGAACAGTTAAAAGTCAGCCATTTTGGTCTTTTGGGGTGGATTGCAGGGCTCGTATGGGCAGGCAGACGGGCGACGGCAAATTACGAAGCTTTATTGCCGACGTCTTCCAATTTGGGAAGAGCATGTTGAGTCGTCGAGAAAAATGCAGGGCGCAAGCCCTCCAGGAACGGGGAAAACCCCCCCAAATCTGAATCATCACGCCCATCAGTGTCAAAGTGGCCCAATGCAGGTGGACCTTTCTGTTCATTTCAGCTACGAGCAGTTTTATCCCTTCTTCGGTGTGCATCAGCCAAAACAAACGGTGAACACGACAAATAACGAGCGTACAACGCGTCCGGGCATCGGGACGCCGACATCCCAAGAAATCAGAATGTATTTACAATCCCACCAGCTGTGTGGGGAAAGAAGCACAAACAGAAGGCGCTGCAGAAGGAATTGTTAAAGATGCAGAAGGTTGGGCCGCTGTTCTAATTACTTATCCATGCGCATCGACTGAGTGCTCGCATCTTTTGTACGCGGCGCGCACGCATACAGTGCATCCAATCCAATCCAATAGCGAACCATTCCAGGCTTTCTCTCTACGGCTCATAACAGCTTTTGACCTTCCCTGTCTCGGCCCGCCGTCGCACGGCGGCCGTTTGTTGTCGTCGGACATTGTGCAGTCCCGGCGCTCGCTGGCAGATAAGAGCCAGCGAGCGGGCGGTAATCACTTTCTCACCGCCATCAAGTGATTATTTGGCGGCCGAATGGCAAGACGAAATGGGATTCTGTTCCGTTGCTTCACGGGCGCAGAACTGTGGCGGGGGCGTCTCAAAATTTTGGTAACTTTGTGTTTTCAAAATCTCAACAACTAAAGTGCACCCCCAAATGCGACGGCAACTGTGAAATCTTTTAAAGGAAAGGACCGTTAGCCAGCTAACGAGCACGGCTAACACCAGTTTGTTTCTGCTCTGAAGTTATTTCACAAAGCGCCGAAGAGCAGAGAAGCCGATGCTCGCTCTTCTAAAACGAATGGAGACGGCGCTTCCCTCGGTGCGATAAAGCGGAAGCGACAAGACATCACTTATTGATGAGCGTCGGTCGTTCGAGGCGAGATGCGGCCTTCCTCGGAGGAGACGTCCACGCGCGCCGCGACAACAGTGACGCACGAGCCGCCAGAAGCCGACAACTTTGCAGCCTTCGCCACTTGGGCCGACCGCAACGTTTGTGGCCCTTTGCACATTTTCCAAGTTCAAAACCTAACATGAAATCCTAACCCTGACTTCAAGCCCGACTTTGAAACTCTCAACTTGACTTGCGACCCCATTTTGAGAACATAACACTTTCTTAAAACCCCACCCATGATTTTAAACCCTACCTTGAAAGCTCAACTTGATGCCATCATATGTGACTTGAAAAACTAGCCCTGGCTTAAAACCCTAAAAGCCCGACTTTGAATCCTTAAACCTGGTTTGAAAACATAACTTGAAAATCATTCCCTGAAATGACAAACCTGACATGAAATCCCAATTTGGAACCCCAACCCCTGATTTAGAAGCCCAACTGGGACATAAAACCTTATTTTGAAAAACTTAACCCTGCCTTGGGAGCTCCATGAGTTGGAGGGTTAAATTAAACCCCGACCCGGTTCTGAAATGCGATCCCAGCCTTGCAAGCCTAATTTGAGGGCCTCGCCCTGGCTTTGAAACCCTAAACCTGGTATGAAAGACTAACCTTGACTTTGAACAGTAATTTGAAATCCTAATCCTCATTTAAAACCCTAACGTGCATTTTAAACTCTAATTTGAATCCTTAACCCTTGTTTGAAAACATAACTTGAAAATCATTCCCTGAAATTACAAACCTGACATGAAATCCCAATTTGGAACCCCAACCCCTGATTTAAAAGCCCAACTGCGACAGAAAACCCTGTTTTGAAAAACTTCACCCTGTCTTGGGAGCTTCATGATTTGGAAGGTTAAGTTAAACCCTGACCCGGTTCTGAAACGCGATCCCAGCCTTACAACACTAATTTGAGGCCCGAGCCCTGGTTTTGAAACCCTAAACCTGGTATGAAACACTAACCTTGCCTTTGAACAGTAATTTGAAACCCTAATCCTCGTTTAAAACTCTAACATGCAAATTGTAATTTGAATCCTTAACCCTTGTTTGAAAGACCAAGCCAGTCTGAAACCCATTCTAAAGCCCGACTCTATAAACTGGTTTGAAACCCTATGCAAGACTTAAAACCCTATCCCTTCTTTTCCCTTCAGACTCTCCCGCCGCTCGCTTTCAGAATCCTCGGGGAGGGCGCCTCACTCTTTGATTCCCCCCCCGCCACACGCAGACAATTTCCCGCCGAGATGAGAGCTTTCCGGATCCCTGCGAGCCCAACAATGCAAACGCGGCACCGGGAGGGAAGCGCGAGTACATTTGACTGAGCTCGGCCGACCCTGGTGGAATAACAATGAGCTCGCCGTCCCCTGAAAAAAGTTTGCACGATGATGAAGAGCGGGCAGGAGACGTTGGGTACGCTCGCGTCAGTGGCCTTGGTTACAAAAAACGAAACAAACTTCTGGAGATTGAATGGTTCTTGATATCCTCACAGCAGTTCATCTTACTGCTGCGTGGCTCAACTTCGATCACGTCAGAAGCAAAAAGAAAATACAAAAAAACAACGACAATAAGGTGTCAGTCGGCGTTCTAAAAACTGACGTCTGGCTCTTGAAATCCCGAAGAAGGCTGAAAAAGCGCTGCGGGGGGTTCTCAGGGGTTCAGGGGCAATCTCTGAGAGTGGCGCTCTGGCAAGACGGGAACCGCAGGCGTCCAAGTGGCGTCCATCTTCTTTTGTCCGACGCGTCAAAAACGAGAGGCGGAAGCGACATTATTGGATGCCTCGGCGTGTAGTTGTGTTTGCGGTCGGTTAGCAGGGCACGTTCGCTCTAAATCTTGACACACAGTCGTCCGGAATACGGACCGAGCCCCGTTACCATTAGTGAGAAAGCTCATTTACGTTGACCGAAACAGTATAAAAGTCCCTAAAACTCCTAAATGTATCAAAAACCCAATCCCAACCGAATATTTTGACATTACTCTTTGGGAAAATAATGTATACAGCACATGCACTGAAGACTCTTCACAACAACCCAGGTTAATCTTCGTTCCTCTCCAACATACAAAGGTTGCGACATCTCACTTCAAAATAACTTTGATACTTCTTGATACCAACTACTGTTGTACTTTTCCTATTTCGAAGGACTTTGGTGCGATCTTGAAAAAGACTGGAGCCTGAAGTACTGCATATGTTTCAGGATCATAGTCTGGGGTATACCTTTGGGTCGCGACTACGAATAAAGGAAACGACTTCAAAAAATGGGGCACCGTTATTTTCAAATCGGGGCTATGCCCCCCTCAGGGGTTCACGAACTGGATCGTATTCTATACGAGGCGGCATCTGTGCGAAACCCGAGACCGTGTCAATAAACTGAAGTGGGAACGGGAAGTTCTCAAATGGACGGCGCCGTAAAATGATCCAGTCAGCTTGAAATAACGACACGTTCGGCGCCAACAACATTTTTACAGGAACGCAAGACCCGTTCACGCTCTGAATTGGGGGTGTAAATCGGCCCTAAAATGGACCCACGGTTTTGGCTCTGGTTTCTGTTTCAGATTCTGACGCTTTGATCACCCTGAGCGAAAAAGTTGCAATTTAACAGTTTTGCAATTAAACCTCTAAAATGTATTATTTGGAAATATTTGGGTTCATAACTTTTCCCCCGCGGAATGCAATCTATTTCATTTTGAAAAAAAAAAAACCCAAAACAAAACATATAAAACATTTTGTACTTTGGTAAACGTGAGGCAGATCAAAGATTTATTTGCTTGTTTCATTTCATACTTGATGGGAGGACAGGAAGTTCAGAGCTATAGAAGCAATTAGCACTTGAAGAATAAGAAAAAGTGCACTTTCCAGATGTCTATTTTATTTTAAAAAATGATTCAATTGAAAGTTAAGAATTACACATTTTGTGCGATATTTCATGATGCGGCGCCATCTGGTGTCCGCGTCTCGACCACCAGGTCCATCTTTCCCATAGCGAGAAGTTTGAGTAGTTAGCGGTAAATTGTCTGTCTACATGTGATTCTGTACCGTTTGTGTTCATAGTCCTGTTGCGGAAAGGGTTATTATAAGAATGTAATACCTGTCTACGGCATTTTGCATTGTGCGCTAGCATCAGCTGGCGACTTTAAATGGATTATGCGCAATTGTTTTTGTTTGAGTAAAACCGGAAAATTGAACAGGGGGTGGCAATAAACAACCTGCCAAACTGGAGCTTCTTGGAAAAAGTGACTTACTTGCGTTGATTTGGCTCCCACCGTTTAGTACTTTTATTTGAATTTTGTGTTATGTTTGCTAATGGTGCGCGTGTGGTCCTCGTAAATTGAGGTCGCACCGTACACGCAAAGGTGAGGAAAGAATCCGGGACGGGTTCCCTTCATCCTCCACGCGCGACTGCATCAATACATAAATTTGAATTGAATGCTCCTCCCGTGGACTCAAAGTGGACCGAGGCCCCTTCCTCGCGCGAATGTACGACGAGTAAACAAGTGCACGGAGCTCCCCGTTCGCCGAGCGTCGCGGCGGCCTGCGTACAAAGCCGCCTCCCCCGCCCGGCCGGCCATTTTTTTTCCTTATTTTTCCCCCGGCTGGACGTGCGATGCAATTTCCTGATGTAAGCAATCACAAGTCAAGAGTGCATTAGTGGGTCCCCGGCGCGCTAATAGCATAAGTGGGCGCTGGCACCGGTCCGCGTTGGCAAAATGGATTAGTGCGTGTGCACGCACGCACACACGCACACACACACTACTACTACTACTACATAACTTTCTTCCCCCTTTTTTTTTTTTTTTTTTTTTATCAGTTCAAAACCCATTTGGTTCATTCCATTAACAAAATGAGTTGGCCTCATGGGAGGAGTCGAGGGATTTGAAATCCTAATCTGTTGCAGTTGGTATACAGGAATTGTTGTGCTTTGGATCCTTAAAAATATATTAAAAAAAAAAAAAAAAAAGGACAAAATCATCAGCCTGTGACTCAGTGTTGCTGCTCACATGTTTTGGGTCCACAGAGATTCTTCTGCCCCCCATGTAATCCTAGTACCAATTAAAGTCTACCTGCCATGTGTCCAAATACATACCCTGAGAATCAAAATATTGGCTTTTTTTTTTTTAATTACGACCGCCATCTGCAGGCATGTACTTTTTAAAAGAATACAACGTAATAACTGACTGTAAAACAATCGTGCCGACCCTCAGAAATCCAATTCGAGAACCACTCGTGGCGGTCTGATTAGAATTGATTTATTTTCACGAGGCGCAGGAACACACGGCGAGATCCCAACGTCAGACAAGGCCGCGGTTTTATTTGCAGAACGATCCGGAAAGAAAAGCGGCCCCGGCGCGGGGATGCGCCGATACTGATCTCCCTCCCTGTCAAGTGGATTTTTTACGGCCTTTTTGTTTAATAATAACTTTTTTTTTTTCCCCTTCCATTTCCTCTCTGACAATTGAGACAGAACACAAAAAGTTAGCAAAGCGGCTGTTGCTGAATCGCGCTTAAATGGATGCGCTTGAGTATAAACGTTCCACTATGAAAACGTTGTCTACGTTCTACGAAATTGTGCTTGCAATTTCAATGCTCCGGGTGGGCCGAAAATGAGCTTTCCGGTGGTTCCTCTTTTGTCGACCTCATTGAAGGACTGTTGTCGTCTTTGAAAGCTCCCACTTTTCGGTCTGTCCTTGGCAAGGTCGACCCGAGTCTAGAACCAGCTCCCCCGCCTGAGGTTGGGGGGGGGGGGGGTAAACGCCGCGGCTTCGGTTGAAGTTACTGCGCAGGCTGCTTATTTTCTGGTTTCCACGGTTACGGCGCACAATAAAAGGACGGCCTTGATTTGATGTTGTCCATGTGACCAGCGTCGCGTGTCCTTCATTTCATTGTTCGTTCTGCTTTTTTTTTTTTTTTTTGGTGACTTTTTTTCTATGACTTTCCTGGCAAAAATTGTAATCGAGTTGTTACAGTGCATGAACAGAACCTTGAAGGGAAAATATACTGTCATGGAAAATTGACTTTTGAATGGATTGCACGCAAACAAACAGTCGAGTCTCCGGAGAGGCCGCTCGCTCGTCGAGTGTGAAATTAAACAACCGGGTAAATATTTTCTTATCTACTTAAGAAAAGGTGTCCGCTATCTCGCCGCCCGTAACCAAAGTCGAGCTACGGGCGGCGGCATTATCACGTCGTCGAGTCGGAGCAGAAAGACGCGTTAGTGCACTGTAAGTGCTACGATGTTGGAGCCAAAAGGTAAGGAGAGCTGCATTGAGTTTCCTGCAAAGGCAGATTAGCACTAGCTAACAATGCTAGCTTCTGACTTAATTGCTCAGTGAAGTTGTCGACATGGCGGAGGTCACTGTGGTATTTGCGTTTGCTGCATCCGCAAGTGAAAATGCTTTTACTGCCGTTGACGGACGATCGCTCTCCCCGCACACATTTTGGCCTCCTTCCCATTCTGGCTACTTATAAATTCATCAATATGCTTTTTTTCCCCTTCTTCTGTGAACCTTTCTTCAGATATTTGCACTTAAAGTACTGAAAATCATAAAGATTGAAAATAAAACAATACTCATAAAGAAAATGAAGTTGGCAAACGAACCCAAGAAGGACAAGATTTTCCCATCATGTTTAAATTGAGGAGCTGTTATGAGAACATGGGATAGACAAAATATGAAATGGGACACAAAAATGGATTTGTCAAAACACGCGCGAATTGATTTCCCACTCATCAGCTGAGTATTTTTTTTTTTTTCGATGCGACTTTGCCAATCAACAACAAACAAATTTACCCCCCCCCGTTTCTGATTTTAGGTGGTCCAGGTCCCCGTGGAGGCCTGCGAGCAGTACGGAACCTGTGGGGGGTGCCTGAGCTCCGGGGACCCTCACTGCGGTTGGTGTGTCCTGTACAACACGTGAGTCCGGATGCGTGCGCAAACACACATGCAGACAGCGTGCTGAAGGGATTAAGGGTGTAACATTGCTATTTGACAAACAGCTAGCGGAACGTTGAAAATAAGAGCAGGCATGTGATTTTTGCGCAGCTTGAGGCGAAACTATTCTTTTTTTAGCAGCAGCGAAAGGCAGGAAGGGCAAGATTTGTCTCCCATACCCGCACGACCCTCCGGCTTGGGACAGCAATTGACCAGAACCCACACTGCATCCTTCCGCCGACAACCAAAGTACCCAACGAAGGTCTTATCACTTAGTCCTGGGCTTAGGTCTGGGATCAAGTGCTTTTGTAGCCCACAGATGTTCGTAGCAGTCCCGGTCGTAGATGTTTGACCTAGTGCTTCCTCACCTTAGACCTCAGACCTCGTCCTTGGCTGTACCTGAAACCTCGATCCTAGTGCTACTCAATACACGACTGAACAGTTTAAGTTCTGAATACATGAAAGAAATGCTAATGGGCTATGAACCCCGTACAGTCGCGCTATGAGATCGACAGACTCACATCAAATAGTGGCGCAGATATGGAGAAGCGGCGTTTAGCTATTATGCCGGACACAAATGGAGTACGTTCCCTAAAGATGTGATATCAGACCAACTCCAGGTTAGAAACTCTTCCATTTTGTTTAAAACGCTGTAATCATGTAAAGCTCATTGAGTTACCTTGTGGAGAAAATGCTGTATATTAATAAATGTACCTTGCTTTGCTGCTTTCCACAGCCTTACCAAAAGATCAAGTCCTACCCCTACACCTTAGTACTAGTCCTGGCCATCTGCCTCAGACCTTGGGTGTCAGACCCACTCCAGTCTTAGTTTGCACCCAACACAAAAAAAACCCAGTCCTACCCCAAGTCTTTCCAACTAGTTCTGATCTGAGGTCTCAGACCTTGGGCATTGGACCTTGTCCTATGTGAAGTTTTTAGATCTTCGTAGACCTGTTACTATGTTTGGTGGTGTGCTGTGATATATTTTTCTGCCACATGAGTGCATTGACCCAACAAAAGTTGTCGCCCAACCGCTAGATGTACCCCTTGTCTCTAATCCCTAACCCGAGACCTAAAATCTTGTTGTGGTTCTAGGCCACAGACCTAGTCCTAGCCTTGCCCCAAGACATTAGTTATATCCCTTAAAGCTAGTTCTGGTCCTTGACCTGGACCTGACTTTACTTCTCATCCAGGCCCTGGTCCTAGAACTTAGACCTAGTCCAACATCTTGGATCCATACCTAGAGCTAGATCTTACATCTCTTAGATTTTGTTGGCTGCGACAACTCCTGTTGATGTATGCAGCAGTAAGGGAGGTGGCACTTGGGGATTAGCTGGGCCATCACAGTGGGACCTCAACATACCCACGGGAACATTTCAGATCCGACAGAGGCAGCTTATCGCTCTCATCTTAATTGTGTGACCCCCCCAGGTTAGCTTGCATAATACCTCGATATGGAGCACAGGGGATTGAGGAGATTAAAAGGCTGTGTTTTGCAAGACGGCCCGCAATGTTTGAAGCTGACCCGAGCCGGGGGGATTTAGCATCGTTTCACAGTGACGTGTGCGTTTCTGCGAGCTCTATCTTGATGAGGATCGGCGTCACTAAAATTGCAGCTTTCAGAGTTGTCGCATCACCGCTGACCTTAGAGGAGGAAAATAATGTTTTGTTTTAATCTAAATGAACTCGTCCCCCCCCCCCCCCCGCCTTGTCTAATTATATGAATTAATGCTGTCCACTTATCACTAAATTGCTCAGCCGCCGTTCCCTCAAGTGATTCATGATCCATCACTCGGCAGAACAAGGCCACTTTAACATTCTGTCAATGGAATCCACTCCACCATCTCTTTGGTCTCTCAGCGAATCTCGCACAGGCATTTTTTTTTACGCCACATGCAGGTTGCTCGTACTACATAGTGTGGATCTACGCTGCAAATTCAAACTCTCGGTTCCGATTCATACCTGTATCCGTTTTTCTTTTCCCCAGTCGCGCCAACCCATCTTTAGGCTACAAACCAGTCCAAGTTCTGATCCTATACCTTAAACTAGTCAAGGAGTAACAAAATAGATCATCCTGGTCCCAAATCTTAGATGATAGATTAGTCTTAGACCTCAGACGTAGTCGTGGCCCCACAGTTTGGATTTAGCACTCAGCCTTCAAAACTAGTCCAGGCCCTAACCCTAAACCTGAGAACCAGATCTAGTCCCGCCTCAAGACCTTAGTCCATGTCCTCATTCCACACAATGGCCCCAAATCTTATACCCAGTCTGAGCCAAAGACCTTACCGCTAAACCTACACATTAGTCCTTGGATGCTTGACATTATGACACCCAATGAAAATGCAAACTCCGACAAAACCTGCAAACTGAAAAGTGGATTCCAGGTCTCAGGGAACGAGACAAGTCAAAACCTCCATCTTCCTCAGAATAAAAGGTTTTGGTCTTGGACCCACATCCCCCCCGCTACATTAATTCATGGTTACTTCTAGGGAGAGCTCACATTTGTACTTTTGTGGCTCACCGTCATCGGGGCTGGAGTCTGCGGCTCTGTCTAATAATGAACGGACTCCTGCTGACGGGGCTGCGAGGCCAAGATAAGGGAACAAATGGCTCCCATCAGACAAAACCTGATGAATAAAACGGCAACATGAAAAGAGTATTTTGTCAGCGGTACTTGAGCTGATGAGCGGTCACGCCGGCTGCCCTTGTCAGCCACCCTCGACGAGCTCAGCCGAAAACCGAGTCATCGCCGTCATTCGGATCCTGGTATTGCAGCATCATTACAGCAGAACGGTTTGGGCTTCTTGAGCACCCTCGGCACCACCTGAGTGAGAGCCGGCGAAGTTGCCGCCTGCCCTCAGCTAAGCGCGCTAAAGACGTGACCGCGTATGGCCACAACGCATTAGAGTCGGTCTGAGACACTTTTTTGGGTTGTTTTTGAAATGCCATTCTTGTGTTTTCGCTCGAAACCGGCCTCTTAATGTCTGAAGCTGCTGAGATGTACCTCTTTCGCAACACATCCTACTTCTACAAGTTAATGGACAAAAAAAAAAAAAAAGACTTAAAAATAATTTGTCCCTCTTGCCCTAATGGATCTTGCTTTGTCCTCTAGGGCACCATCGTGCTGGAACAGAAAAGGGTCTTCCCCAAACCGTTCCCAGAACATCGGAAGCATGAAATTGTCCATAATGTCTTTTAGAAATGCAACTCTTGAGATTCACAACAGGATTAAAGATTGAAGTAAGGCTTGCAAGACCAGGGTAAGAGTTTATAAAAAGGTTCAGGTGTTAATTTAGAGTTTCAAACTCGGGTTAGGGTGTGAACTGAGTTAATTTTAGAATAGGGTATCAAGACTGGGTATGGACTTTCAAATTAGGTTTGAAAGTCAGAGTTTTAGGACTTCTAACAACGGGTTCAAGCTTGGGTTAGAGTTCCAAGTTGAGATTTCAAGCCGCAGTTCGAGTCCGAGTTCTGTTCAGGGTTTTGAACAAAGGTTAGCCATTGAAAAGAGGGTTTTCTGTCATGGGTTTAAACTCAATGGTCGTAGTTTCCAGTTGCAATTTCAAAATAAGATTTCAAATCTGGGTTACACTTTTAAGGTTTCCATCAAGGTTCAGGATTTGAAAATACTGTATGGCTTTCCGACAAAGTTAGGGGAGCAAATTGGGTTCGGTTCCAAACAAGTGCTCTGGTCTCCAACTGTGGTTCCAAGTCAGGATCACAGTTTCAAAATAGGCCTTTGTTCCCGAGTTCGGGTTTGGATTTGTCCGTTGAGCAAAGGCCTCTTCAGGGGGAACGAAAAACAAAAACGTAGATGACCACCGATGGAGCTGTTGTATCCTCTCATTTGCATTGCTTTGCTGTACAGGTGCTCAAGGCGGGACCGCTGCCCGAGGGCGGACGAGGCCTTCCGCTTCAACACCGACACTGACCGCTGCGTGAAAGTCATCGCTCACCCGGACAGCATTGCCGTCTCGACACACAGCGTCCCAGTCAGTCTCCACGGCGTCGTCCTTCTCCCGTCCTGTGCTGTCACCCGAGTAGTCGTCGTATTTGCGGTCTTTTGACAGCCCGCGTGACAGCCACTCCGCTCGGCTCTCAACACGCACTTTGCGTGACAGCTGTACACAAAGTCTGACTGAGTTTGCAGACAGTACTTTCAAGTACCTCATCAGCTCCAAAAAGTTGCGAGCCAAGACGCAAACGCAAGCAAATCTCCACTTCTCCTAGCTTGCGCAGATTACCTTCGTCACCGTATCTTATAAACGCCGATAAGTTGTCGCCAACTTTAGTTTGAGTCGGCCGATTCGCCGTTTCTCAGTTTTCCATTCAATTCTGTCTTACGTATACCGAGACGAATTTCCTGACTTCTGCCGGCGCCTTTGGGCTTTTCCTAGCTGCTGCTGGAGGTGAACAACGTTCCGGATCTTTCGGCGGGGATCAGCTGTTCCTTTGGGCAGCGGGCCGAGGTGGAAGGTCACGTCAACGGCAACAGGGTCATGTGTCTGTCCCCGGCCGGGAAGGAGGTCCCGCTGATAGCGGAAGGGCGAGGTGGGCTTGAACGAAGTATTCGCTAATCAGTGAATGATTGTCTCAAAATGCTTTGAAACGGTCTGAAGGGGATTGCGACCATTCCCTTCGGACATCGTCTGACTCTTAAAAATCACCATACAAACTGTTCAAGAGAGCAATCGCTGATTGATTGTGAGGTAGTTTCAACGCCTGACGCTAACTTGGAACTGATTTTGCTTTGGAATGATTGCAAATAATGGCCTCGGACAGTTTGGACTACGATGAAAGGGTCGGCCAGGCAGACATTTTGTATTTTGGGAACCAGGTAGGTAAGAAACTTTTTCTGAATATTTTACATTTGGCGGGTGGGCAGGAACTCTGCAGACCCAACTCTTTGTCGAGAACAAATTACAAAGTTTCCCCCCGTAATTGCCCCCCCTTGTAAAAAAAAAAAACCTCCTCTCCAGCGGTGGTGACGTTGCGGCTTTTGAAGAAGCTTAAACAACTTTGGAGTGCGCGCGTGCGTGACAAGTAATTACAAATAAGTGCAAACTTTAATGGACTGTAAAAACGCTCACTGCAGTTCTCTTGGGAGCGAGCGCGTACTGCGAACTGCGAGTCGAGTCGAGGAGCCGATAAGCCGAAGTCCGCCCTGCTGAATCCGCACTTCCGACTTGGGACACGATGCCCCGACCGTGATATTAATACTACGGACGTGAACAAAAGACAGCAATGATTTCTTTTTTTTTTTTTTTGTTTAATATGCAAATAGTTTTGTCCTCCGAGTGCAGTAATCCTCTCAAGTTTTCACCTTACAGCGATGCGCTCTTGCAGAAAGGCAGACGCCAGGTGGTTCTTTAGAGCGCTGAGATTAAAAAAAAACATTTTGTTTCACGTTCCTCTCGCTCTCTCTCTTTTTTTTTAGGAGACTTTTCATGCGGCCTCCTCCTCACCTCCCTTAAATGCTATCTTTCCATATTTTGGGCTGGCTAGTTCGGATTTGATGGCTAGACGCCACGTTTGTGTTGACATTGCTGCATACATTAAACAGCACGCCATAAGTCGAGATTTGACAACGCGGAAGCAAACATTAACGCAGCAGCATAACAAATAGCACACGTTCCATCGTGTTTCTTTGGCCGGGGGTTAACCTCCGCATTAATTCGTTGGCCGCCATCCTCAATTACTCGACTTAACATAATATTCAGCGCTAGCAGAGTATATTTAGACCATAATCGAGAGTCTGCGCTTTGGCTCGAGTATCCAGTGACAGCGTGTGTTTATTTTTGTGTCGCTCGGGTGTGGGCGGTTGGTTTAAATCCTAAATAAACCACAAAATAGGACCCCAAAACACATTTGATGTCACTTTAAACACATTACTTTGAAAAATAAGTTATTGAAAGAAGGGTACCAAAGTGCACAGGGAGCACGCCAGCATCGTTCCCAATAAGCTGCGCAACTGCGCATTTGCGCACTGGTCGCACACTCTCAGCCCAGATGAAAACAGATCCAGCGCAGTGACCTTTTTTTTTTTCTTTTTTAAACACGACAGCACAGGGCCTCTTACAACGAGCTGCTGTTCAGCCACACCGGGCCGCACACTCTACTTCCAACTTTAACTGACTCCACCCCCCTCAGCTCTTAAAGGGGTACACTCATAATTACAAGCACCAATTGCTTTAGTTGGCAACACAATCTGGGCAACGTAGAGCAAAGACGAGTTAGACATGCTTATGTTTACTCTCGATAATAATGGCAAAAGTCAAATAAATAAATAAAGGCTGTTGCTTTAACGAAGGTCGGATTGCGTGAATACTGGAAGAAAAAGTGGTGAAACTCGATGGAATTTTCTCTTTTTTGAGTGAGAGAGATATGGTTTGAAGCCAAAGTAGAAAGTGCAGGATGAGATGGTGTATAATGTTAAAATTTCACATTGGCACAACCCAAGGATGAAAGCACAGATGATACAGTGCCCAAAAAGTTAAGTTAAGTTCTGTATTTTAAATATAGGAGGCAACATAACAATAACCCTAAAACTGTTTGGGAGCATCCTTCAGCTTTCAACATGCATTGCCAAAGATATTCTGCAAGCAATAATTCAGTTTCACACCAAGAAAAACAGACGGAGATATCATTGTGGGTTTAAAAAAATGAAACAAAGTTGAAAGCGACATTTCAAATTTATACTTCGTAGGTGGCTCGGTTTGGTCGGCAATGTATTTTTTTTTTTGTTTGTTGACATTTTCAGGGTAAATTTGCAAAAACTCAAAAATGTTCTGATGGGAATGTCATCAGAATTTTTAAATGAGCCATGTAGCTTCAATGGATGACACTGATCTGACCACAGTGCGTACGTCTGATGTTGCTCGCAGTGGTCAAAAAGGGGGCGCTCACGGGCTTGGGGGGAACATTGGACGCTAGTGCTGCGTAGACCAAGGTACTACTCTCCTAGTAAAAAGAGATTTGGTGCCATCTTGTGGCCAAGGTGGCTTTTTTTTTTTTTTTTTAGCGAATCACCACTCGGGATTGAACAGGAACAAGAAACGGGAAATTGTTACGCTGTACGTTGTAAATTGTAAATCCAGCCTTGGATTGACGCGGTCCACGTTTCTCACCTGTCAGACTGGGCCGGGGTGGAGTTGCGGCTGAACTCCAGGGAGACGGGCCAGACGGTCGCCAGCACCGAGGTGAAGTTCTACAACTGCAGCACGCATCACATGTGAGTCCGCACGCCTCCGCTACCCTGGCGACGGCAGAAGAGCTAATTTAGGCCTTAAGATGACGCTCGTCGATAAACTCTGGCGCTAAATCAAACTGTCAGCTTCCATTTTAGTCAACATGATGCATTTGTCACGGCTTGTTTGTTTGACGTTCGAAGTTGGCCGTCTCGCCGTCTCTCCGATTTAAATAGAAACAAACAAAGATACAGTCACTGATGATACTGTGCGAATAAGCGCAGTTGTTCCAGGTCCCCATAAAAAAAAAAAAAACAAAAAAAAAATCGTTAAACTAAATGACACTTTATATGTATACTTTTTTTCAAGCAAACGTTTCCCCGAGGCAACGGCGCTTGATAATTGTGTTTGTTGAAAGATAAGAGATGAGCGTTAGCTGTGCTCGGGTACCTGCAGGGCACATGAAACAATGCGGTCGTAAAAAAAGAGGACTTTTGCTTTCAATGTTCACCTTTTACCATGCACCACGCTTGGAGCCGTTCTGCTAACGGGACTTCATTTTGCGACATGAATGCCTGCCGCCACGCAGACAATGTCGGGATATTAATATTATATTGTGTCTTTCTGAACACGTACTTTATCGCTTGATTAACACATTTTGTTCAAGAAAAAAAATGCTTGGAATTACGTCTCTGTCAAATTCTTTTTTAATCCTCAAACAATCCCTCTTTATTGGTGTATTCAATGTATTGAACCACTAGAAAATGGGGTAGAAATGTATTTTTTCACACACTACCAATCCATCCATCTTAGCCGCTTATCCTCACGAGGGTCGCAGGGAGTGCTGGAGCCTCTCCCGGCTGTCATCGGACAGGAGGCGGGCTACGCCCTCGACCGGTCGCCAGCCAATCGCAGCGCACATGGAGACAAACAGTCGCACCCGTCGCAATCACACCTAGGGGCAATTTAGGGTGTCCAATTAATGTCGCATGTTTTTGGGATGTGGGAGGAAACCGGAGTGCCCGCCCGGGGAAAACCCACGCAAGCACGGTGAGAACAAGCGAACTCCCCGGAATCAAACCCCGGACCAACGCTTTCCAGCTGAGTCAGCGTGCCGCTTGTTGTTTTTCTCGGAGCCAAAATGAGTTCTCAGCCCGTTATTATAAAGTTATTGATAGTCTAGAAGGCAGACATTTTCTTTTTGATTTTTCTATGGATGGATGGATTACGCCAATCCATAATGTATTACTTCGGGTCCTGGGCAGGAATCCCTTTTTTTTTTTTTTTAGTCTTAGGCAGGGAAAAAAAACCAAACGTAAACCGTTGTTTGAAATAGCGAGACAGTAGAATTTAACACTGGACGTGGAATCGATAACTTTACTTTTTGACTGACTTTTTGTGACTTTCATTGTAATGGTGCAGTCTGAAACAATTTCATTGCATTTTCTTTTCTTGGAAGTGATTTCCCTTTTTTTTTTCTTTTTTTTAAGCTAACTGATCAGGAATGGTGACAGGAAGGTTTTGGTTTTCCAAAGTCCCTCACGGTAAAGAATTCGCTTCCTTGCCGTTGTGTAGCGATTCACGCTGCCGAGTCCCTTTGACTGGTTGCCCGACACGAGCCTTTATTTTGTACGCTTCACAAGTCGAATTGCGTCTGAACGCTTTGTCCGTATTTCTGTACGTCCGGTGGAAGCTTCCAGACCAGGCATTGCAGTACCACCACAAACCGTGTGGGGGCAGTGTTGATAATTTTTCCCTCCCCAATGTACGACCAAAACATTTTGCCCAGTTTCCCAATGTACTATCGAAACATTCTGTCCAGTTTCCCTATTTGCGAATGCAAGACATGTTTACAATTCAGGAGAATACCTTGCGGCTGAACTGGAAACTCCGTAATTGTAAGCTGAAATGTGATGATAACGAACAAGGAATCGAGCTCGAGCTTACTCGGACACAAAAGAAAGAACAACTGGGTTTTTATAATGTCTCTTACTAGCCATTAATCTTAATAAAAATGAAAATGAGCTGGCTGGGCTGTCAACCGTAATGTAGCCAACCAGCTAACAGTCAGGTCAAGAGATGTTTTTGTGATTTTGCCCCTCCCTGACAAAAGAACTACCAACATTGGGACGACGTTGTTTTGATCTTAATGTGTCTGCACGAGATACAAAAAATCTTTAACGATTTAAAAAAAAAAAAAAATCCCTCATTTGTGTAACAATCCTTTGGCTAGCTTCTTTCGTGTCTTCTTTTTATATTTGGGCAATCTGGCCTGTGGCACGGTGCTGCCTCTCACAGGTCAGTCTTGCAACTACAATCCCGCATTAATATCCTAACCAATGAGGTATGTCAAAATCAAGATGGTGGCAGATCAGAAAACTGGCGCTAGTTCTAGAACTTTCCCCTCTGTGCAAATGACCCTGAGCCACAAGCTAGCAGTCGCTGAATTTGTGAGCACGCAATAATGTTTCCCCACGGCGGTTGCGTCCGACCGATGAGTGTTTGTCGCAAAATTAAGCGGCGGCGACGGCAAGAGAGCGCGGCGCCGATGCTAAAGGGCTCTTTGACTGCGACGTAAATACGCAAGTAGACCCAATTAAGTCATTAGAGGAGCTCATCGTGCATACGCGGCGCTTCATTAGCGTCGCCGTGACCCCCGCGAACTCCCGGTGATGAATATTTCACGTCCGACGCGGCTCCTGACCCGCAGGATCCTGTCATCAACAATCCCGGCGCTGCGGCACCCTGGCAGGCGGTTGAGACCTATTCGTGCCTCACCCCCCCCCCCCCCAACACTCACACAAAAAGAAGTCTCTCTCGCTTCCTCCCACATATGTACACAGCATATTTCCGATTATGCCACCCCCCACCCCCAGCTAATGAATGATGATCCAATAAATAAAAAGACGGCGCTACATTTATTGGCTTTTGTGAATTGGAGCTGCAGCATTGCAGAGCTGATTGTGGTTCTTAGCCCCCCCCCCCCCAACCCCCCCCCCAAAGCTTTTTTTTTTTTTTCTTCTATATTTCAAGGTCAAACTCAGATAAGCGGGCGTCAATCATCTCCCGCAATCGTTGTCCGCACGGTCCGACAATGACGGCGACAAGTGTCGTCCGTGTTGTTTATGTTATGCGAGTGATCAAGGACGGGGGGGGGGGGGGGGGGGGGGCGTTTCCACCCGGGGATGGTTAGGCCATTTTGTTGTCACGGTAACGGCAATGCTGTCGAAGCTGGGGCGCAAGTAACGACTTGCCATTAGTCGCAAACTATTCCTAAAGCTTTTGTATATACAGGACCAATTTGACAAGCCTTTAAAATGAAATTTGAAAAATGCAAACTGCTCGCAGTATTTTTTTCTTTTTCAATAGATAGCTAGCTAACTAGCTAGCTAGCTAGCAGCGCGGCTTTTCTCCGGGGTCTCCCCTTTTCTCCCACGTCCCAAAAACGCGCAACATGCATTGGACACTCTAAATTGCTCCGTCGGCGTGAGTGTCTCTATGTGCCCTACGATTGGCTGGCGACCAGTTCAGGGTGTGCCCGTTGACAGCTGGGATTGGCTCGAGCACTCCCCGCGGCCCTCGTGAGGATAAGCGGCAAAGAAAATGGATGAATGGATGGACGGATTGCTCCAAGGTGTGATTGTGAGTGTGACTCCTCTTTGTCTCGATGTGCCCTGCGATTGGCGAGCAACTATTCAGGGTGCACCCCGCCTCCTACCTGAAGACAGCTGGGATCCTTGTGAGGATAAGCACCCAAGAAAATGGACGGATAGATGTACACAATAAATTCAAAAATGTAATCAAATTTGAAATTAAATTGTTTCATTTTTGGAGCGTGCAACATCACTAGTTTTTAATTTTTGGAGAAAATTAACAACGCAGAAGGATTTGTCACAATTTAAAAGGCCAAAACGAAGCTGTTGTATGAAAACACGAATGACATTTGTTATTCCCCTGTTTAAATGTTGCCAATGGAATTTGCCTTTGCACTTCACTGGTTATGATATCATTTGACTTCATTTCCACTGCGTGATATCGACGTCAGTTTGCAAGTTTTACGTAGTGCCTCTTAGCATATGACTAGCCATCACGTTGGCTAGCCAGAGGCTGAGCATCACTGTGTTTGTTCACCGTGTGGCAGTTCCACTTCCCGTCTCCGTAGGCCTCTGTGCCATTCAGAATGTTGCGGAACAAAAAATTTAGGATACAAATACATTTACTGTGACACACCGGAAAATGAGTGTTTGTTGGTTATTATTTTGGGGATTTAAAAAAAAAAAAAAAAAAAAAGATTATTTCCTCTCAGAATTGGATGGCGTGGCGGCCTTAATTCATTAAATGTTCTCGCAGGACGTAGGTTCCCTGCTCCGGTGTTTTTGAAAAAAAAAAAAAAAAAAAAGAATAAATCAAATACAAATTTTCTGCCCAACGAAGTTTCTTCCCCTTCCAGCTTGTACATTGTGGATAGATTTTATCTGACTTCTTTGTTTGTTTGCTTGCATGCTCGGAAACCCTTTTTTTTTTTTTTTCCCCCGGGAGCAAACGAGCGACAGAAATGTTATTTTACGCAAACGTAAGAGGCGAAAAGCTCCGTTACAGAACAGCCGAGCCTTTGTTGTCTCGCCCGGCGGGAAGAAAACAGTCCTGTTTCTTTTCAATCTGCTCGCACAACAGCTGCGTATCACCATCATCTGTCGCTGGGTCTGTCTGTGTCCATCCGTCCATCAATGTGGAGCTCTTACCTAAATGTGTATTATCGCGATATTGTTGTTGCTGTTATTTTGGTCATCTACACAGCAGCGCGCACTAATGAGCGCGTTCTGTCCCGCAGGTGTCTCTCGTGCGTAAACAGCACGTTTCGCTGCCACTGGTGCAAATATCGCAACATGTGCACCCACGACCCGAGCAGCTGCTCCTTCCAGGAGGGCAGAGTCAACGCCACGGAGGTACGACACAAAACGTGCCCTCGGCTCATTAAAATGCAACAATACCACAAATGGAACGTGTTCGACGGAGCCGAGCCGCTGCCCTCTGTCGGGGGGCGCGGCCGGGACACTGCCATGGCGCCAGCTCCTCGCTTGCGCCTCATTGTCGCCAATTATGCCGTCCATTTAAGCCTCATGCCTTGTACGATTAGCGGGCAGATTGTTGTGTGAGAGCGCATTAAGTATACGAGCTTCTTGTCGTATTTGCCTGTAAGCTTGGAAGCACCCTCGACATCGTGCCACTGCCTCGGAGTCCTGCATTTGGGTCCAACCTCATGCCCCGTGCTCGTGACACACGCAGACCCGTACACCCGCTGCTCAAAGCATTGACAAACATCCTAATATCCAGTTTGTCATATCATCTAATTTCATAGCTCTCGAGAAATAATCCAAGCTATCGATGCTAGCAGCAACAAAGCCCTTTTAACAATGATCAAATTACGCCCACCCCTAGCTGAGATTGGCAAATATGCTCGGCAATTTAGCATCGCTTGTCCGTTTAGGGCGTCTGCTCCTTTTGGGGGGAAAATTTGGGTGAATTTCTTCGTGAGTTTTCCAGGAACGCACTCAAGATGGCTGCTTTTTCTCATGACAGACAAGTCAAGTAAATTTTCACATCTATCTGAAACTCTGGAGTCGTGGCTGATTACATTTTTGACTCAAACTTTGCCTACATTTGATAGTTTAGGCAAAAATGATTTGCGAGTTCTACTTCCAGGATAGAAAAGATAGTTCCTTCTGTTTGAGGCTGACTCGAACGAATCCCATCCGTGTCGTGGAATTTACCCACGCCTGCCCCGAACCAAAATGGCCGACTCCTCGATCATTTTCGGGCATGAGTTTTTTCGTGCATCCCGTTATGATCGACATCTCAACCTCATTTAAAATTATCTGTCACTGGTGTTTTGTGGGGGGGGGGTTTAATGTTCCTAACTTTCCACCCAATGGCCAAATAATTTGTTGAAAACATTTTACGCAATTATTCAAACGTAGTTTTTGGGGTGCGTACAGTTGTACTGAATTTATATTAAATGGACGGTTGATGGAGTAGCCACAAAAACGATACCGCGACATACACTTGACAAACATTTGCTTGGATTTCAGCAAAAAAAAAAAAAAAACTTGTATGCAGGACATGTATTACTGGGATTAGAGATGTATTTGCTGGCGTAATCCCAGAGGCACATTCTGAAATGTGCATTAATACAGACGACGACGGGCAGACGCCGAGATAGATGACAGTGACAGATTGTTTATATCCTGTGAAGAAATGGTTATGTAAACACCAGCACACAGAAACGACGCAGACGGACTCAGCAATAAACGGGCAACATGGAAATTAACGCGCCGTGAAGCGGAACCGCTTATTCGGATCTGTTTGAATTAGAATCCATTCTTCCCCCACCTGACAAAAAATATGGCGGTGCGATACAAGTTGAATTTGTTCCGTGACCGCACTTGGAAATCGAAAAGCCGTGCATCCCAAATCAATTTTCCCAATTTAAATGAATGGAAACGCCATTAATCCCTCCCAGCCTGATGAAAAATAGCAGCCCGCAAAATTGCACTTTATGAAAACTTGCCGTAATAATGTCATTAAATGGAATACAAAGAAGCAAACAGTTTGTCCGTCATGTGATTACTTCCTTTGTGATTCTTCTACTGATGTGCACGCTTTGGCCAACTGGGGCAAGTATAACCGAGATATCCGAATATACACGGCGATGGTCGCAACCCTTCAGGAAACTGCAACAATATTAGCGACCGGGGAGAGGGAAGTGGGTGTGGGGGGGCTTCTTTGCTTAGGTGGACAAGAGGAAGAAAATGGAGGGAGAGATGGATGTTTGTTCATGAATTTCATGGAGGCGGGGGCGGGGGTGGGGTGGCTAAATTAATACAAGGAATACCACAGAAAAGTAACTCCTGGCTTGGCCTGCTTCCTACATGTTCCCAACAAATTTGCTTGAATTCAAAACGGATTCCATTCCAACTTCCCGTTTGTCTGTTTTGTTTGATTTTTTTCTTTCCTCCGCCCATCTTTTTATGATTCAGGACTGCCCCCAACTCCTTCACTCCGGGCAAATCCTCATCCCGGCCGGCGAGGTGCGACCGATCACCCTGAGGGCCCGCAACCTGCCGCAGCCGCAGTCGGGCCAGCGGGGCTACGAGTGCGTGGTGAACGTTCAGGGCGTCGGCCACCGCGTCACGGCGCTGCGCTTCAACAGCACCAGCGTCCAGTGCCAGAACAGCTCTGTAAGGCTTTTTCTTTTTGTACTGGCAGCGCCTTGCAAAGTAGCCCCCACCCATTGCCTCCGTGAATCCGGGCCCCTACGGTGTAGATAAAACGCAAGCATTGAACTACGGTACTGTATATCTTTTGCGACAGCAGTTCTGGAGCTTTTTTGACACGCGGCGTCGAGTGACAGAATACTCTTTACCATTCCTTATTTTAATGTACCGTTTCCACTGTTGACCCCCCCACCCACCCAATTTTCTTTCTTACATGCCACAGGGACTGCAGATGTCAATTAGCATTTCTACGCTTGAGTTTGACGTTTTCTGTACATTGTCCCTGAGAAACAACAACAAAATGACTGAAAAGGACACGAAAAGGGCCAAGACAAAAAAAATGGATTCTCATCTAGCAGAGTTTTATTTCCAAGACAAAAGGCCGGTGGGCGTGAGTGTGAAGTGGAAAGTATGTTACTAGTGGTTCGCCGTGACCTTGTCTTGTATCACCAAACGAGAGGCTGCAGATGAATTCGGGAGATGTCTCCCCTTTGTTGCCCGATTACAATGCGAGGCGTGTCGTCTGCGACAATGCATGAAAAGGGCATCGTCCTCTGACGCGGGTGATGACAGACGGTTAAAAAGCTTCTCGCTTCCCGCTGCCCCTTCCACCCCCCCCCCCTCCCTTTCAGTCCTCTCGCCGCTCACCGCCGTCTTTTGTTTCCCAGTACATGTACGAGGGAGCGAAGATCGGCGACCTGGCGGCGGAGCTCGCCATCGTGTGGAACGGCAATTTCATCATCGACAATCCCGACAAGATTAAAGGTGCCTTTCTCCTTCTGTATCTGCTTGTAGCCCAGAGGGCCGGGGACTCAATCCACCGAGGCGGAAACGGATGGGTCACTGAGGGCCGCTCCACTCCCCCCACCCCCCAAAAAGGGCTTCAGGGAAATTTCACAACACCAATAAACGCCAGTCATCAGTGTGTCACGAGGAGCCAACGATGGGGGTGGACATTTCTTTGCCGTCGGCGTATTCGAGGACAGACACGGTCATGAATGTGACTCGGTCTTAGCCTGTATTCGGATCGGGGTTTAACTCGGCAGTCAAAAATGTTGACCGATCGGTCCCCCCAAAAAAAAACAAATCGGAAGTTTGTTGAAGAAATTCTGATCCTGAGAGCTATTTGGGCAATCTTACTCCAAATTAACCTGGTCAACCCAGGAAACAATTCATTTTTCTGTGAATAAGGACTTTGTCAACCAAGATTCCAACCAATTAACTCGTCATCCAAGTGACAAACCACCCAAATCACCAACAAAGAATATTTCAATGCGTCAGTCCTGATATTTGTCCTGTTTTTTCGGATGTTGACGAGCCGTTTGTGAGAATCCCTCTTGATGTGCGCCCCTCCCACAGTTCACCTGTACAAGTGCAGCGCCCAGCGAGACAGCTGCGGCATGTGCCTGCGGGCCGAGAAGAAGTTCCAGTGCGGCTGGTGCGGCAGCGAGGGCAGATGCACCATGAAGCGCCACTGCCCGCCCATCTCGCCGTACGCCAGCCGCTGGCTCGACCTCTCCGCCGCCAATGTCAAGTGCACCAACCCGCGCATCACCGAGGTCTGTTTGGCTGGCCGGCCTGGTGTCCGATTGCGTTTTCTCTCGACTGGGTGGAAGAAAGGTTCGGTTCTTATTGCCAAGTAAAAAGTTAAACTACATTAGAAAAAATACACAGTTGCAGTCCAAGGACAGCATATCAAGGATTATTCTATTACGTATACGAGACAACGCAAAGTGCCATCGGCAGGCTAACAAATAGCATCATAACACTTGAACACAAATGCTGCATCACCACGCCTACAGACATTGATATTAAAGACATATTTTTTTCTTCTGTAAAAAAGGACTACTACTGCAGCTTACTGAGTCACTTGCAGTGTTTGCTCTCCGTTTGTCTGTAGGACTGCAGTCTACTGCCCCTGGTGGCCAAGCCGCATACAACAGAAGGAACCGTAAACTTTTCATTCTCAACATGATATTTAATTATCTACTCATCCATTTTCTGAGCCACTTAGCCTCACAAGGGCCCCGGCTGACTTCAGGTAGGAGGCGGGGTGCACCCTGAACTAGCTGCTCGCCAATCGCAGGGCACATCGAGACAAAGAGCAGTAACACTCACAATCACACCTCGGAGCAATTCATCCATCCATTCATCCATTTTCTTTGCCGCTTATCCTCACGAGGGCCGCGGGGAGTGCCGGAGCCTATCCCGGCTGTCAACGGGCAGGAGGGTGGGGTACACCCTGAACTGGTCGCCAGCCAATCGCAGGGCACACAGAGACAAACAGCCAGACTCACAATCACACCTACCGTCAATTTGGGGTGTCCGATTAATGGTGCACGTTTTTTGGGATGTGGGAGGAAACCGGAGTGCCCACCCGGAGAAAAGCCACACAGGCACGGGGAGAACGTGCAAACTCCACACAGGCGGGGCCGGTATCGAACCCGGGTCCTCGGAACTGTGATTGAGTTGCCAAGCACGGTCACAGAACGAATTAAAGAGGCCTCTGAAGTTGGCAAATTCTCAGGTCAACTTCAGTTCACAATCTATCCTCCTCGATACCTTCCACGCAGAACAGCAAACCGTGGAAAAAGCCGCGATGAATCCCGCTTAGCCGGTCAGTGTCAAAGGGGCTAAATTTACATGCGCGTAAACGCTGCAACGACAGCGATTTTGGCGGGATCTCGGAGGCTTTCGCGCGCGAGTCAATGAATTTTGCAAGCTAACAGAGTAACGGAAGGCGGCGCACAAGGTAAACATCATGCTCGATAAAGATCGGCGTGTCATCAGCGGCGGCATTAGCATAATCGTGATTAAATATTAAGAGGTTCTCCCGTGACTGTCGGAGCTCGTTGGAGCCGCGTGACGAAGCGTGACACCTGAAAGAAATTTTAATCACACACTTGTCAGGCAAAAGCCTGTTGAGAACCCAGAATGGAGTCAAGCGGAACAGTGACCACGCGCATCTAGAAAAATCTCATAGATAAAGCTAATCTAGTGCTCTTTAAAAGGCAGACGGTAAATTTGTAAAATCATCTAGCAATTATCAAATGCGCTTGTCCGCATTTTCGTAAGATGCCTCAAAACCCCGCCAGAACGAAACCGTTTCCTCTAAGCCGCCATGTTAGCAGAGGAGAAGCTAGCGTTGGCCGCTAGCTGACAGCGAAGCTTCTTGTGTGGTTGGCGGCAGAAAAACCAGGGTGGTAAAGTACTCAAGGCGTGAGGGTGCTGCCGCGAACAGAAAAAAATAATTGACGCCCACACAAGTGTGTCATTGGGAAGACGGCAGCCGTCGCCAGACCAAAGGAAGCGCGTACCCTCAGGTGAACAAAGATGCTCGGCACCACCATGCCAACGGGTGCAACAAAAGCAATCTTATTTAGTTTTTTTTTTTTCTTTCGTCAAAAACTGAAGGAATTTGTCTCCGGTAGTTAGCATATCAGAAATGGCTTTGCCAGCAGGGGAATTTGCAAATCCCCAAGTACAAATACTCGGGGATTCACTGGAAATTTTAACCATCACTAACTACAAAAAATGTACGTAATAATCGCAATTGGTCTTTGTTGTTTTATAGGTTACGAGGTGGTCACATACACATCACCTTCTTCACACTTCTGGTGCATTTTTCGCTTTCAAATTCAAAATGAAAAAAGATTTATTAAAGAGACAACTTTGAAAAGATTGAATACCCATTTTGCGATCATCGTTTGGGGTATATTTACGGTTTAAAATACTATCGGCAGACTTTTTATGTAGGACATCCATACAACTATGTAAAATATTTTGCTATTCTTGGTGGCTAACTCCCACATGTCATCCGGTTAGTGCAAGTCCACGCAATGGAGCACTTTGTGATGACAATTCACGGAATTCGGGTTGTTTCCGAAGCGCTCGTCAGATGTATTATGTCACCGACCGGCGTTCCAATCGCGCGAGAGGCCGCCGATGTCCCGCTCGTATTGATAGCGTTTGTGAAGGAGGCGGCGAGAAACGAATGGAGGAGCGCGCCGCTTTGGCGTCGCTGCCGATTTGCTCTCCAGGCTGCAGAAATCTTGACTGGAACTTTGGAAGGAACTGCAAAGTCATTGTTTTTAAAAGGTTGGATATTCCGGAGAATGCAAATAGTTGGGTTTCTGGAGTGCCTGCCGACCCAAACAGTGGAAAAAATACTCAGCTTTCTAAATCTTTTCTGAGCTATTTCTCAAAAAAATGTATCTCCCAGCAAGGCTTTCACAATTTTACATCATACAACCTCCACGCTGAGTTTCTCCCTCCCAAGATTTGGCATCTAGTCTGGGCGAAGACCCGTCATTGTCAAGCGACGTTCGGAACGTTCGAAAGCGTTCCCATTTACAGGCAAAAAGCTCCGCACTGAAATGTCTTAGCTAGCACCGTTAGCTTATGCTAACCAATACACAATTGAGTCTTTGGCAAAACTGTTGATTTAAATGTTCCTGTTTTGAATTCCTAAATGGACGAATACTGTCCCTGTCATACTTCCGTAGGTGAGCCCAATCGCTGGACCCTTAGAGGGTGGGACGCTGGTCACCATCCGGGGCCTGAACCTGGGTCTGTCCTTTTCTGAGCTGGAGGGCAACGTGAAGGTGGCAGGAGTGCAGTGCGTCCCGCAGGAGGAAGGCTACATCACCGCCGAACAGTAAGGGAACCGTTTTGTGCGACGCGTTCACAAATTGACCGATGACACAACACAACGTCGTCGTCTCGGAAATTCCTTCCTTCAGCTTGAATACGGAGAAATGTCGCTACAACCTGAGTTGAACTTTATAGTTTCCTCGCATATCTAGAACAGCTCTCTGGTCATCGGCGCGGCACAGGCCGTACCTATCACAAAGATGGCGTAGGCTTGATTCGGTCATTGTGCAAATATTAAAAATGAAGGTAAAAATGGATGGATTGCATTATGAAACTGTGTCAAACAAATCCTGCGAGTCACTCGCTGTGGAGACCCCTAACAGGGAAAAGCCAAAAGTCAGTTCTTTACTATTGCTAGCGGTCAGGGGCCATCATTTTTTACATTGACACCCCCCCCCCCCCCCCGCCCCCCCCTCACACGCATCATAAGACAGGCCTGTAAAAAATGGACAGCCCGCCACAAATGGCTCCAGGGTCACAGTTTAGACGGCATCGATCCGCGCACATTCAATTTTCCCCACATCGGGCTGACGGGAATGTCGTCGGGGGCGGGGCTCGCTCGGATTCCGGCGCCCTGCGTTTCTGCCGGCTTCCGTTCGGCTCGGCGGTAATTGAAATGCGCGGCGCGCAGCCGACTGGAGGGACAATCTGTTAGCCGCGTGTTTCTCTTGCAGCAGCCGTGTAATGTGATTGGGCTTTCACTGCGAGCCTTTCTAATTTAAAAAAGAAATACATAAATAAATAAAACGTGCTGACGGAAAATGAGGGAAATCTTCCAGGGTTCACTGCGGGCCCTAAAAGAAGGCAGCGCTGATATAAGAGACGTTCATTTGTGTGTGGGGGGGACTTATTTACGGGCGTATTCGTGGCACGTTTCATCTTATTGACCCGCCAGACAATACGGATTTAGTGTAGAAAGTCGTACGTTGTCATGACAACTGCAGGTAATGGTGGGCGGCGATGGCGCTGCGGATGGCGGGGGGGGGGGGGGGGGGGTTATCATCTGAGTTGTGAGGCTGTTTTCCATTAGGAAGAAAGATGGTCTTCCACATTGACCCGCAACTTTTATGAAAGCAGCCTCAATCACAGCAGCCGGCTTCCCCTCCCGGGGGTTTGTGTGTATTTGTGCGTCCGCCGCCAAAATCTTTATTCGCTTTGGTTTGCTTCGCCGCAGTATTGTTTGGAATGGGGAAACCACGATCTGGCTCGTGTTTCCAGTTCTGCTGCGAGCTAGCCAGCTTTGTAAATAGTGTGACAATCAGTAAGCCGTGTAAACGCAACACAACACAGCACAGGACCGCCCCGGATGACTCGCGTGACCGTCGACGACAAATAAGACTGCGCCGTGAAACAAAAAGATTATTTTTTGCAAATGAGCCACTTGTGTTAGCGAAAAACAATGGCAGCGTTGTGCTCTGAATGTAAGGGGCTGCGAAAAGTGGTTTCAAGACAAGTTGAAAACTGGTTATTGTTTCGGGTTTCAAGGAGGGATTCAAACCTGGGGGGGTTACAGGAGGGTTTTCAATCAGCGTGAAACATTTCAAGTTTGGGTTTCAAACCAGGGTTACGCTTTCCAGTTAGGATTTCAAAACCCGTGTTTTGGGTTAAAAATACAAGTTTAAAGACAGGATTATGGCTTCGTAAGCGTTCCAAGACAAAGTTGGGATTCTAGTTAGAGTTTGAAATATGGGTTGCAAGGCAGACTTAAAACTGAGTTCGGGTTTCAAACCCAAACCAAAATTTCAGGTTGAGGATTTCAAGATCGGGTAAGGATGGTTTCATGACAAAAGTACCGTTCCAAAGACAGGTCTCAACCCTAATCCTAGTTTGAAACTAGGATTAAGGTTTCAAACCTGGGTCAGGGTCAGGTTAGATTCAAACTGGATAAAGGTTTTAAAGATGGTTCAGAGTTCTGTGTGATTTTTTTTTTTTTTTTTTTTATACCTTTAACATATTTTGCCAGTTGAAATGTACGTACACGCAAATGCAGCCCCCCCCCCCCCCCCATTACTAACGAAACTGAATCTTATTTCTCGGCGGCTGCATCTACGTTTTCGTCAGGATCGTGTGCGAGATGGTCGCCGCCCCAAAAGGAAGCGAACCGGGCCCGGTCAAGCTTTGCGTGGACGAATGCAGACCGGAACTACGCGCGCAGTCCCAGGAGCTTTACTCTTTTTTGGTAATACATTTAATCCACTCAATCGAGTTATCAAATTGAGAAGTAGACGACGGAACACTTGATGAGGGAGCTTTTGTTCACAAAAATCTAGCGTATTAGTCTGTCTGCTCATAATCATTTTTAGTTCATAGCCATCTGGTGATTCCCATCATTCAGCGGTTTTGCAAACAGCCTACTTAACGGCACCGATAGTTTCATTTTTGTCTTTTTTACTCCAATTTTATCTTTATTCATCTAACTGTGCCAGCAACATACAGTAGCGGCCAGGACTGCGAAATGCGCTTTCAATTGCAGTTTCAAGAAAATCAGATTTCACCCTGTAAATGTCGAAATTGAGACGTGCTCATCACTACTTGAGTATAAAAAGGGCTGAATTATGCGGGCTACGAGCCCGTCCGTCGTTACGTGCGGCGCTGTGCCATGAGACGGGACCTCAAAATCAGATGTTTAATTTTGGGTTGTCGACAGACCCCTTCTCTGCTGGCGCTGACCCCGGGCAGAGGGCCCGAGTCCGGGGGCACCAAAGTGACCATCGTCGGGGAGAACCTGGGCGCCGGCAGCTCGGTCACTGTGTACTTTGGCAACCAAACGTGCGAGCTGTACAGGTGAGCTTCCTGATTTCATTCCGCTTGCACCAAATTTCGGTGTGGGCTATTTAAAGGTAAAAATGCCCGGCAGGGTGTGTGAGGCGAGCAGCCGTCAGCTCCAGCGCCCTCGAATTAGACCGTACCGTCGCTAACGTGTCAGTAATAAGACGTTGACGGCAGAAGCTGTAACGACACCAGCGCCAGGCTCCCATCTGAGTGACGCCGAGGATTTGCCGCAATCAAAAGCGGGAATAAATCCTACTTTTTTTTTTTTTTTTTTGCTTCTCCTCCGACAGGAGGACCACGTCGGAGATCGTTTGCTTCTCTGCTCCGTCCGTGACCGGAGCGGGGCCGGTGCGAGTCGATCTGAGCGTGGACCGGGCCAAGGTGCCTGGCGCTCTGTCCTTTGAGTACATACAAGACCCCACGGTGCAGCGCATCGAGCCCCTGTGGAGCATCGCGAGGTAACGCGGACGGCCACGCTACGGCGTATCGTTGTTGTCCCATTCAAAAATAAAAACAACACCAACAACAAAAAAATCACCACCGCTACTACACTTCTGACGGGCAATGGGGTGTAAAAAAAAAAAAAAAAAAAAAAGACAAAAACAACGGTGTCTTCAATGGTGCTTGAGAAAACGTGATCTTCACAAAACACAGTGGGGGGGGGGGGGGGATGTTACGGATGGTATGAAAATTTCATAAGCACGTACTGCACTTCCTTTTTCGACCTCACCTCCCTTATTTAATTCATGACCGAGCGCGCTGAAAAGGAACGCGTCTTCGCCGTCACTTTCAACGATCCAAGCGTCGAGAGAACGGATGAACGTAATATTTCCAGCAGATGACACGAGAAAAGAGGAAAATTGAGTTTATTGCGACGCCGATCGATCGCAGTCACTTTGTTTTAAAGAACCGAGCATCGAGAACGTAAAGTTGTACGCAGGCGACTGAAAAATGAATGAAAGTTGAACCGATTGGGCTGTCAATAGTGGTCAACAAATCAAGAGGAATGTTTTGAGATGTGAATGATCAAGTTACGAAAAGAACAAAAGTTGAGAGCGGACTAAATGAGATGTCAAAATCATGGACCTCCACGTCGGAAGAAAACCGCCATCCACGCTCGTGCCTCTTCTGACTTTTAAAGAAGTTGCGATGGAGATGTGCTCAACCAAAGACGATGTAAAATTCATGGGCAGCTCGCACAAACGGGATTTGCGAACGCCGCTCGCGGCCAAACCGCTAATTTCAGTCGTGTAATGTTTCATGAATGGTCGCGGGCTGGGCGGGGCTCTCGCCACTCGTGTTTGCGTGCCGAACATGCCGTTTAATTAGACGAGCGAGAGACAAATTGAAAACGGGCCCCCGGGTTGAGCAGAGGTGCAAAAACAAACGCAATTTGCGTTACGGAGATGAGTCGAGACAATTTATTTCCTCACGTACGTACTGAAGCGCATTAGCCGAGTTTTAATGTCAAAAATCCGAGTGGATGTGCGCTTGTCGACCGAACGATGCTACAAAGTGGTAAGCTTTGAAATGACGCCGCCAACTCAAAACTCAACATTTGAGTTCACGTCACGAGCTAAGCGCTCACTACTACGGCTAAGCTTTCAGTTTATTTCACGAGGCCATTCCACTGAAAATGTACTTTTCACCAGCTTATCTGCGGCAAAACGCGGCGCGAGACGTTGTCGTGCTTTTGTCGAGGACGCAACCAGGCAGGACGGAGAAATATCTGCGCATCGAGGGAAAATTCCACGCGGAAAAAGGTCATTTTTAATACATCTCACGTATGCTCATTGCATAGCTGGAACGTCAAGCGGTGGAGAGCAACCCTCCGTGACACGCTGAATTGTTAACAGAAGGGGGGGGGGGGATAATAATTGTGCTTTATGAAATGCGGCGATGAGATGGGCACTTTAGCCAGATCCTCAGCAAAATTTCATGGCTACTCCCTTGGCCCGTGTAGCAACCAGCAAGAGAAAATCTGGCCATCCGTTTTACATTTTTGCGTACCGCATGCGTGCTGCGACTGACGTTTTGCATTTCAAATATGACAAAAGTTTGTGGTGACCGAAGAGCTTTTTCATCACTACCGGAGATGAGTGTGTGATTCGGATGTACTTGTATGAATTTTGTATGACTTTTGGTTCCAAACACATGATGCATTTTTCGAGACAACTGCTATAAACGTGCTGATTGAGAACTACGTGGGACTCAGTTGTGGCGAATTAGTATGAACCTGCAGTCAGCCACATTTGAAAAATGTATGGGTGTGGTCAGTCATGCCCGCAGATTAAAGTTATGTGTTTGGTCCACCAGTCATGCCCGCAGATAAAGTTGCGGCTGTGTGTTCTGTTTGTTTGTAATTATGAGTGTACCCCCTTTAAGAGCAGAGGGGGGCGGTGTCAGGTAAACTAGGTAGTGAGAAGTAGGCTGAGCAGCAGCTCTTTGTTAGAGACCGTGTACTTTCGTGTTAAAAAAAAAACAAAACAAAAAAAACCTCAGGCTGTGGTCAACTGCGCCAGATCGGTTTTCACGTGCGTTTCGTGTGCGACGAGTGCACAATTGCGCAGTGGCGCAGCTTAGAGGGTACATTGGTCAAGACTACACAAAATAAGCGATATGTTTTTATAGTCATGTATTTCTACTTGTAACAAATCTTACACACTCGACTGTGAAGATTTGCGAGTGCGATGACGAGCGCTCGAGAGCATTTGTTCAAATGAGCACAATTACGGGCTACTTATTTATATATAACTTGGTTACCTTAGTTTTAACGACTGCACGGCGGCATTCAGTTAGCCTATCCAGCTAGCTTTGCCGACACTGCAAAAATGCTCCGTCCCTGGACACAATTTACCAAACAGTCATCTGATTTCTGAAATATGTTAGCGCCCAAATCATTAGAGCTAGCTGCAGGCTGCCTAACGTGCCAATCCCACTGTCTTTAATAAGCATTTGACTTTAGCTGAAGTATCTCTCTTACGTGCACGCACAAAACAACAACACCAAACGAGGATGTGACTCTGCCGACAAGCCCCAACGGCCTGTCGAACGGCCGACATTGGCCTCCGGAATCCGGTTAGCTCGTGAGCTAGCAGGTGGCTAACGCCTCTCATCGGAGCATTGAAAACACCGCAGTAACTCAATGGGATGTATTCCATGTACACAGATATATTTGTACAATTTTTAGGGATTTATATCACATTTTGGAGCTTCATTTTATGTATGTGATCATTTCTTTAATCACTCAAGTTTGGCAATTCTTTTGACAACGGCGGTGTGTCAAAATTGCTTGTTTTCGCCAAACGGGAAATTTGAGGAGAATTTGTGCTCCATGATCCAAAATGGTGTCTTGGATGAGTATTTGCAGCCTTTTAGACTTTACTCCGATTTTATTGGCCCGATCGGATCGGCCAATAAGTTACATTTTTTTTTTGCAGATCAGCGACGTGGTAGATGACACGTAATGCGTGGATCAGACCACGAGAAAAATTTGCTCCTCCACGACTGCACTATGTCAGACTACTGTAATAAAATCTCGTATTCCGTTGCTACCGCATCCCTTTTATTTATGTATTTATTTTTTTTTTAACGATTATTGGGGTTTGACTCCAATGCGACCGGATACACTCGTTACCGTGGGGATGACAACACAAGTGGATCGTGCAGATGATATTATATTTTGAAGAAAATGGTTGATAAACCTGTGTTGGTGGTCAGCGGTGCTCAGGACGGGAGAGGCTTGCTCGAGATATGTTCACGTACTTTTATTACGATACGGCTCGCGATCCTTCAGCAAAATGTTACATAGCGTAGCAAGCTAGCGCTCGTGGTAACCCTGCTGCCGTTCTGACAAAAGCGGCGAAATCCAACCTTTTTGAATCCGAGGCGAATGAACAAGCGCACGGCACACCAACAAACAAAAGTAGATGCATTCGCGCTTCCTCCCACCTGATGGAAGACCATTAATTTGTTCGCCCTGTCCCTACTGTATGCCTCACTGGCGTAAATAGATCAACAAAGACACATTATTTATAGTAAATATTGAATATTTTTTGGGGGGGAAAAATTAAGTACACAAGTATACACAGTAAACGAACAGGGCTTTTTCAATGGACTCGTTGCTCCATCTTGTGATAGGATCGATTAGCCGTTTTTTTTAAACTCGCCGATTGGCTCGAAAAATCGTGACGGTGTAAAGCCTACTTTCCATCTGTCTCAACAAAAGTCCAATTTGTTTAGAGTGCTGCAGCTGGACGCCTGGCTGTCATCCTCGTACGGGCTCCATCTTCATTTTAGATTAGATTGACAAAATCTTAAATCGCTTCAGGAGCCCTAAACGCTCAGGCTCCTCGACACTTGGCGGATTTCCCGTTTGTTTATTGTCCAGATTGCGGTCTGCTGACCACAGTTTATCAAACGTCACAATCATGAAATTGAAAACTACGTGGGATAGAGCCTTGTGGTCCTCCGAATTATGGAATCCACTTCCGGTTTAGCTTAGCTTTAGCTTTATCTACCTCAACATTGGACATTTCAAACAGCAGCTAAACACATTGCTTAGCAGGTCTTCGAGTAAGGCTAGTTGGTTTGTTTTGATCAGTTGGTGTTTTTCTTGGCTCAAATGTCAAAAGTGTTTCAGTCGTTTCCAAATGTTCTACTATTTAACTGAAAAGTCCAACATGAATTAAATCCATTTACTCACTCGGCTCCCGTATTGAGTCCAGAATCGTCATACTGCTCTCGTATTGATAATTTAATTGTCAAAGTGCTGAAGTTAATGGATGGTTTTTTTTTTTCCCCCCCTCGATAAAGGGACTGAACTTAATTTGGACTCAGGAGGGATCGTTGGCCGCCATTTCCCCCAGAGACTGGGACCGCGGAGAGAGACTCGGGTCTTATCGCCAAGGAGATGCAATCAAGACGTTTCATCTTGAATGCGCGTTCCCACCGCGAGTCTCGGCGAGCTTAGCTGAAGCCTTTGAAGTCCAAGGAGACAGAGTTTTCGCCGCTACGTTTGCCTCGCTGGCTTGAATGTTCACACACTGTGACAGGCGATCACGGCAGCGCGCAGGTCTTGCAAAAGATCAGAGAGCGGCGTCATCCGCGGTAACCTCATCGCGCCCGTACAGACATGTAAACAAGCAGCTCCTGCTTCAGAATATAAAAATAGAAGCCAGCTGGTTTCCCCTGTTTGATCCGACACTCGCGCCCAATAACAAAAGAGCCGAGTGCTTTGGCAGCTTCTGCAAAAGTCCACTCCCGCTGCCTCTGAGGAAAACATCGGGTTACGAGACCGATCCATCTGCAGTAGTGACTCTAATTAGCGAAAGAGTTTGGAGCAGCATAAACTGCGACCGATAATCAGTCCTCTTTCCCTCCATGCAGTGGCCACACTACGCTGACGGTGACCGGGACCAACCTGGACGTGGTGCAGGAGCCGCGGGTCCGAGTCAAATACGCCGGCCGCGAGTCCGTCAACGTGAGTGTGACGTCGGCTAAAGCGCTTGCAATCGACCGCCAAGTGAAAGTTGTTTACGATTGAGCAATGATTATCAAAGGAGATTTCAAGCCGCGGGAGACTCACCGCAAAGCTTGACATTCGACGCGCGATTCATTTTCTTATGATGCTTTTTAGATTTTTTTTTTCTGTACTAATTAACTGGCTCGGAAAATTGAACAAATTGTGACTTTGTGCAGATCAGCACATTTTAGCACGGCTAAGGCTGGAGTTAAACTGCAGTTCTCGAGAACGCTGTGCTGATTTGTATCCAGTTTTTCCCCCCATCTGGAGTCAGGAGTACCGTACCTCAGACAATCCTGAACAGTGGAGGGAATTACAAACAGTTCACAAAAGCAGTCAGTCAGTCAAACCCTGCTGGAAAGCAGAAATGTCGGGAAATTTGGCTGGCGTTAGCGGGAGGGAAGTGAAATGGTCGCTGATGTGCGTTTACTTCAATTTAACATATCTGAATATGAGGAGGTCATTTTGTACCCAGTCACATCCCAATTATAAGGTGTGTACACTTGTGCAAATGTTGTCAACACAAGTCTCATTCATGGTGCAAAATTTTTTAAATGATTTCCCTTGGTCTCATTTTTATTTATTATTTTGGCCTTTGAACAGGAGCGTGTGTATTTGTATCCATTTTATCTCCGCATGCATAAATTGGATGCACTTATGAAGCTGAACATAATCGCGGGTTCTGTTGGAGAGCAAAAAGAGGCCGCATATAGAATGGCGCGCTCCAACATTGCGTACATTTAATATTCAGTCTTTTGCGTTCCTTATGAAAACTATATGAAAGGGGGTTAGCATCACACATTGGCACTAAATATGGATACCATCCAACCGTTAAATGCTCGTCATCAGCGTTCATCACACGGACGCTTCTGAGGTACGCGACTCCCTCAAGTCTAGTCCAGTTCTCATCACGATCCCGCAAAAGTACACGAAGCCGCTAAACGCGCAGTACGACGCGCGCAGACAGCAGTTCGCTGTGAGCCAATTAAACGATGCGTTAATGACGCCAGCCCAGGATTTGAGCTGCTCAATTAATACGGAATGTTTGACAGAACTGCCGGCGGGCTTATAGTCGACCTTTGGCACGTGTCAACTGGCGAGAAAGGGGGTCGCGGACCAATTTAATGAGGGTGGCGGGTTTCATTCACGACTATCTCGAAAACATAGCGTGGATGGCAAAAAAAAAACGAAAAAAAAAACCAAACGAAACATTATAAACGCTTTGAAATACAAAGACGGTGACCTGAAGCCATTCTGGTCAAAAGTTGAGATTAAAAAAAAAAAAAAAAAAAAGCGCTTTGACGCTTCTAATTCCACATGCACAGTTGAAAATGTAAGGTCAGATGGATTTTGAGTAGTTTAATGAGGAAAATAATGAGTTGGTGATAAAAACATCTGTGACAGATATGGTACAAAAAGTACTTCTGAGCAGTTTCTTGCGAGATAAACATGAAGGAAGAGTTCAAAAGATGTGCTTGGAAGTCACCTTGAATACACACGCACACACAATGATACGATGAAGTATCATAAAAGATACTGCGCAAAACGGACTTCGTACAAAGCATATCGCATACTTTAGCCCGTCTGGTCTTTGACGAATGGGACACAAACTGCATCAAATGAATACTTGAACTTTGACAGAAACGCGCGTGAACATTTGCGTATTGAGCTAAGCTACGACAAACTATTACATCAATTACAAGACCAACAAAGAACATTTTACCCCATTTTCCATCAATACAGACTCCCGGCAATCCCCACAATATTTTCAGTTTACTACTCACCAATTCAACAACGAGCGTTTTTTTTTTTGTTTGTCTGCGGAACTAACCTTCCTTCATCTATTTGCTGAGATCACCTCATTCCATATTTTTGTAATCATTCCATAGCACCCGAAGATGACGTCCTGTGCATTTTCCCCAAAACTAAACAATCTGTAAGAATTTTATTTGAAATGTAATAACACGAGATGAGTGTGTCATGATAAACAGGATCATCGTGTGCGGTGTGTTTACTTTTAAGCATTAGTTTAGGCAATTCTGAACACGTTGGTGGTTGTCGATTATTTGCGATTTTTCAACTATTAGCTGTACAAGTTCCCTTAATTTGAGGAGAATTTTTCCACGTATTAAATTGACACTGCTTCTTTGTTTACGTATCAACCGCAGCAAGATAAAGTGTCGGGCAAAACAATGAAACGCGGCACAAGAAGTCACTTCTTCCGACTCCCACATCAGCTTTGGGCGGTTCGATTAAACGGGGCCCAGATTTCACGTAAAGAAAAGAACATCACTCAGTATTCATCATTTTTATGACGCTTGCGTTTGGTGGCACGCGTGGGAAGGCTTTGCAATGTTTGCTGACTTGGATGTGGATCCGACTTGCGCGCAGGTGTGCAAAGTGCTGAACACGACCACCATCAGCTGCTTCGCGCCGTCCCTGCAGTCCGAGTACGACGGCGCTCAAGCGGAGAGCGTGAAGCACGTGGACGAGTTTGGCTTTGTTTTCAACAACGTCCAGGCGCTGCTCACCTACAGCAACAGCGGCTTCGTCTACTACCCCAACCCCTACCTGGAGCCCCTCAGCCTTTCGGGCATCCTGGAGCAGAAACCGGGCGCCCCCATCATCCTAAAAGTACGTGAGTGGGCCAGCGAGATGCTCGCTTGACAACATAAATGACGCTTTGGCTTTGCGGTCGGGTGTTTGAAAATTTAGAGTTACGGTCGGGGGTTAGGGTAGGTTTGGTCTGGACTTGGGTGAGGATTTGGGTGGGGGATTTTATCTGATCAATATCCGCTTGAGTGTTCACCCTTGAGAGTGCATTGATACCAATACCAAGAGTGTTTTGACGTGAAATATCAATGAACACACCAACATCGTAGATAATTGTGAGAGGAGACTTCTCCTTCTTTCCTTTCCTTTCCGACGGACACGATGTCGGAGGACGCTTTTTTTTTTTTTTCCTTTTTCCCCTCCCGCGTGTTCCTTTAATTTCGGGTAGTGAGAATGTTGGTTATCCAACTAAAGGCTGGAGATGATGAACAGTTTCTCCGAAGAATTTACGTCCAGAATATTCCGGTCACTTACGAGTTACAGACAATGGCTGTAGAGAGCGGATCACAAGTGCGAAGGTACAGAGAAAGCACACATCCTTTATCTTGTCAGAAGGGCGGACGACGGGTGCTATCAAACCTGCGGCGCGGGATCGGTGCTTTCCACTTAGACAAAGGCTTTCTGTCTCAACCGTTTCTAGCTGGCAATGGATTATTACATTGCGTCCAGTGTGCACTTCTTCAAGGTTAGCCTACGTGCAGAGGTGCCACCAAGGACGCATCTGGCTACAGAGCAGAGCCCCAATGAGGACATGAAGAAATTATGGACTCATGACCAAACATGGGCATAAGACATACTTCAACGATTATTCAGACCGTTGCCGTAGCGTAGCAACTCCTTCTGGCAAGGAGTATTTACTTGATATCAGATTTTTTTTTTTAGCCTTAACCCACCTTCATGGGTAGGGTGGCAATATTTTGCCTTACTGACATAAAAGTCTACTAAGGGGCCACAATCAAGGAAATAACACTTCTTTTTCGTTTATGGTTAAGTTATATGATAACTTTACTCATTTATAATCTCGTCCCAAACATGGGACGCTGCCCGCGAGAGGGTACTCGGGTTTTGTTAGTAGATCGTCCCGAAAATAGGACCTTGCTCATTAAAGATATATTTTTCAAGGGGGAAAAAAAATGGTATAGCTGTAATCCAACTAGTTTATTACAATTATGTACTGTATGTTGGGTCAGGAAGGAAAGGGAAATAACTCCGTGCTAAATTTGACCAATGCATTATCCTCTCCTGATACCAAATTATGGCTTCAGATTAAAACAATTTAAATATTTGGATATACTGAAAGAAATAATGCGTGAAAATCATGACGTCCCAAAAATGGGACGCCGCCCCTGAATGGGTAAAGTATTGGTCGGTGGTCCTGGCAGCCTTCACGTGGACCCAATGCCTTAAAACGGAGGCCGTTGTTGGGCCGGTTCCCAAAACCTGACATTGGTATTTTCATACCTCCAGTTAAGATTAGTGACTTTGTGTGGCGTTTATGTTCGAGCGACATTGAGGTTTACGTTCGGGTTCGGTTTAGTTAGTGGTTAACTTTGAGCGTTTTTTTTTTTGTTAGGGTGAGGATTCATTTAGGGTTACAGTTAGGTTACGGGTATGTGGGGGGTTGAGGCGAGATTTAGTGGGATAAAGAACAGTTCAGCGTTAGGTTTACAAACTTTCGATTTATGTTGAGATTTGATACGATTTTTTTTCAATATGAAGCAACCAACTTTGACATAGTTTCCTTTATACATTGTAGTGTTCCATTCAGCAAGCAGCAGGTTGCTTGGTAACAGCAGAGTAGGGAGTATCCAATCACAACTGTCCTTGTTTTAAGAGGAGCTGCCATGTTGTTTTCAGACGTTCCCGTTATGCCATTCAACTTGTCAGACACGTACTGGACAACCTATATGCGTCCACGCTAGTTAACGTAGAGTAAAAAAAAAAAATAAAATAAAATAAAAGTCAAATTCTGATTTGCACACCCCATTCGTCTGAAACGAATATCGAGCGGTTGAGTGCTTTTCCCGTCACCGATGACGGCAAAGGCCCAAAGATGGATTATGTTCCTGGGCTATCAAAGTGTCCTTTCAGGGATCAATAAATCAGGACCATGAAGTCATCTTCCATTCACGTTTCAGGGTCACAGCGTCATGGGCGACTTCCTCTGTATTGTGCATTTCCTCCCGGCCCGACAGCGCCAGGTCGTTTTTGATTTGCCGAGGTTTTGGCGAGCGGCATTTGATCGTTTTGTCGTGTATTCGTTCAAATGGATTCTATACGAAAGCCTTTGAAGAGCGGATTAAGGATTAATCGTAAAAGGTAAGGATCGGGGTACACCTTGTATAATCGGGTGGCGTATTCTTCAACAGGGTTGATGAACGGAATTAGCCAACATTTGCACGCTAAACTGAAATTGGAATACAGAGACCGCAATGAATTCAGGGGGTCTTTCAACCGCAAAATGGATTTTCAAGAATAAGGCCGGATCATTTCTCATTGCAACAATCATTTATATGCTAATGACATTCGGCCGTAATCAAATTAGCAGCCGCAGGGATGTATCTGCTGCTGCACAGTCAGAAAATAAATCTTGCTGTGGTGTGTTCAGCTATTTTGTTCATTTCAGGGTCGTAACCTGGTTCCATCGGCGTCGGGCGGGGCCCGGCTGAACTACACGGTCCTGATCGGGGACACGCCCTGCTCCCTCACAGTGTCCGACACCCAGTTACTCTGCGAGCCGCCCAACCTCACCGGCCAGCACAAAGTCCTGGTCGGTCTTGCCGAGCCGCCGTCCGCCATTGTGTCTGCTTGCTCGCCTGCGTGGCGGGGGATGCGGGTCACCGCACGTCCGCCGTCTTTTCTGGGTCAACCGAAGGCTTTGTCTCTTGTCGTTGCGTGTCATTTACGGTCCGCCGGCCCGCCCGTTGCAGCAGCACTTTGCCCCGCAGAATTATCGACACGTGCACTTGCGCAAATTGAGAAAAGACCTTCAAAACCAACAACCAGCGACAGCAAAACAAGTCTCGAGCGAATAAAGTTTGCCAAAAACTCAGTCAACTTGGTCCAGAGGCTAAACAAACGATCCATGGCTGTCTTGTATTTTTCCTGCAACAGCATCGTTTATTAGGGGATTTTTAATGTTTTTTTTTTTAAATTGATGGCCAATAAAGATTTGATCACCCCCCATGAGGGAGAGCGTTGCTAGCGGGCATTCTCTTGTTTTCAAATCTGCCGTAAACAAAACAAAAACAAAAACAAAAAAAAATCTATTATTCTGTAAAAGCACAAAGCACAAAGATTTATTATGAATTGCATCCAATCTAACATGAAACCTTTCAATCAATGAGACAGCTTGTCTTCAAATCAATAAATTGCTGATAGTAGCTGGCGTCAATGGTATTGCATTATCCGTACAAAGGTTGCTCGGCGAATTTGTTCCTACAGTGGTAACAGAGCCCAAATTTGTACGTAGCGGCTATAAAAGGTCAACACGCTCCCGTTTGAATCCGTCCATCCATTTTCTTCGCCACTTATCCTGACGAGGGTCGGAGCCTATTCCAGATGTCAACGGGCAGGAGGCGGGGTTACACCCTGAACTGGTCGCCAGCCAATCGTGGGGCACGTGGAGACAAACACCCACACTCACAATCACACCGACGAGGCAATTTAGAGTGTGCAATTATATTGTTACATATTTTTGGGGTATGGGAGGAAACCGGAGTGCCCGGAGAAAACCCACGCGGGCATGGAGGAGAGCACACAAACTCCGCACATGCGGGTCTGGGATCGAATCCAGCGCTTGGCCGCAACCGGCACTGGATTGTTCCTTCTCGTGCCCCGTCTTGAGATATCCTTGCGCCACCGCGTGAGAAAGTCCTTTGCGAGGCTTTCAAAAAACGAACCCCGTCCCTTTTTTTTTTTTTTGGGGCAACTTTGACCGGATTTTTCTTTAGTTGTGTCACACTATTCTGCGTTGACTTGGCCAGGTCCAAGTGGGAGGACTTCATATCTCTCCGGGCGAAGTCCACATCCACTCCGACAGCTTGCTGACGCTGCCCGCCATCGTGAGCATCACTGCCGGCGGGGGGCTGCTCCTGGTGGTGGTGGTCATCGTCCTGCTGGCCTACAGGCGCAAGTCGCACGAGAACGACCTGACACTGAAGCGTCTGCAGCTGCAGATGGACAACCTCGAGTCTCGCGTGGCTCTGGAGTGCAAGGAGGGTGAGCGACGCTCGGCACGGGAGGGCGTGCGACTTTTCGCAATCCAGATCTTTCTTGTTTTTGTTCCCGTTGTCAACTGAGAGAGAAGCTAAATTTAGCCCGCTTTGTCAGTAGTATTAGCAGCCTACCGTCTAGCAAACACTTTTGCTCCACGAAACGGCAAAATGGAAAAAAAAAAAATCAAATACCTGTACACAACTAACCATCACGCATGCCCCTCAGTCGATATTCGTTTCGATTATAGGCGATTGTCAAAAAAAATAATGGTGATGACTGCCATTATTTTGCCATTAGCGGCAGAGATGAGCCCCTTTCACTCTCAGCTGACCGCGTCGGGGCGAATGGATGCTTTCACACAGCCGTGGGGCATCCCACAGTAAGATAATCACTTTTATGCCGCGTATTAAACACTTGACAGCATTTCTTTCAAAACAACGCAGTGGCACAAGTGAGTCTTACACGTCTCGTTCCGATTGCACAGCCTTCCCTAGCGCACAAAATGTTCTTGCCTCCTCGCCGCTTATCCCAAAAAAGTGACCTGAAAATACTGAACGTGCTTCCGTACTTTGTAAAGCTTTCGCAGAGCTGCAGACGGACATCAACGAGCTGACGAGCGACCTGGACCGAGCAGGCATCCCGTACCTGGACTACCGCACTTACGCTATGAGGGTTCTGTTCCCCGGCATCGACGACCACCCTGTGCTCAGAGACCTGGAGGTGACCTTTTAAAGCCTTTGCGTCTCGACCTTACGGCTCCGCTACACAACCGAGGAGGCGGCTCAAGTATTTTTGGTCACGGCTGTCAAAGTGTAGTCAAACATTAGCAAAGGCTCGGCGGCGCTCGGCGGTTTGTCTTGCGTTTGTTTCAAGTCGCAACAGCTGCTGAGTTTTGCAGGCTCAGCGAATCCAAGCAGTGCAGCCGAACCTGCCACCGCGTCTGCCAATCCATCTCATCTCTCCAAACTTTGAAAAGGATACTTTGCGGAGTTATTTTAAGGCAGTACTTGATGTGTATCCCCAGACCCCCCCCCACCCCCCCCACCCCTTTGGAGTCTGTCTAGGCATCTTATATAACAGCACGCCTGTAGCCATGAGCATTTAAAAAAAGGGTTTAGGAGGAAAAGCAGGAATTAGCTGGTGGCTAGTCCAAGGTGAAAACAAGCACTATTAAAAAAAACAAGGACACAATTAAACGAAAACACATATTTGGAGCAATTATATTCATCCTCGTTTACAAGAGCACAAGATAAAATGTTGATTTGAATTGAAGCTTTTGCGCATGAGCTCATTTAAAACGAAAACAAACAAAAAAAAAAACAACAACCCCGAGCAAAGCCTGATGGGGGAGCCTGATGTGAAAATATTAAGCAAAGGACGGGAACTTTACATTACCGCCACCGGCAGCGCTGGAGTGGAAGTGCAAGTCATGTTTGCGCAAAATTCGGGATGTGGACGTGTAGGAACACTTATGATCAAATATATCATACACATATCCGTTGAAGACCATGGAAAGTCAATATTTTGAGACCCCGCAGAGAAGTGCTGCTAACATTGTCAAATTTGATTGATTCAAATAAATAATGGAGAAGAATCAAGCCGTTACCCACCCGGGTTGTCAAGGGACTTTCCACACCGTGATGAGCGCCGCTAGCCAACCGCTAACTCCCGAATTAACATACTTGGGCCGAGTGAGAAAAACTAAGTAACTCGCCATTGCAGCACTGATGCCAACCAAGACGCTCACGTTTTTATAGAGTGGGGGGGGGGGGGGGAGAGACTTGTCGCTGGGCCCCCTTTAGCTACATCCCCCCAAAAATCTGAACACTAAAATGCTGAAAAAGCTCAACGTTACAGTTCCAAAAATGAGTATTACAGCGAACGTTTTCAGCAATTATCTTCAAACATATTAAGAAACAAATCTCTGGAGTCACGTTAAATGGTCTTTAAATTCCTAATGGCAAACTGCTAAAGGGAAAACTGGTCTTGATCTGCGCTTATAACCAACCAGCAGTTTACATTCTCACGCAATCTGTTGTGTCTCCATCCTGAGGGAGATTTCCGTTGTGCGATATCACCGGTATGGATCCAAAAAGCTTTCAAACGCAATCTTTTTGCAATTTTATCTAACGAGCGCGCAGGTGCCGGGGAGCGGACAGGCGAGCGTGGAGAAAGCCTTGAAGCAGTTTGCGCAGCTGGTCAACAACAAAGTCTTCCTGCTGGCTTTCATCCGCACGCTGGAGCTGCAGCGCTCGTTCTCCATGCGGGACCGCGGCTACGTGGCCTCGCTCATCATGACGGCGCTACAGGGGCGGCTGGAGTACGCCACCGACATCCTCAAGCACCTCCTCTCGGACCTGATAGAGCGCAACCTGGAAAGCAAGAACCACCCCAAGCTGCTGCTGCGCAGGTAAAACGGCGGAATCCACCGTCACCGATAAGTCGTGCCGTCAACGTATCGTCAATTCATGGCTTGATGCTAGCTCAGTCTTGCTCGTGTCGCACTTTTGTCGAAACTGAAACCTAGTTATGGGACTATTAATCCCAAATACATGAATTATGAATGGCCACGTGTGAGAATAGCACTTGTGCACGTTCGTGAGGGTCTCGTGTGGGTGAGATTCATCAAGTGAGACTGCATCAACTATCGCAAGCACTTATAACATTACAAACTCTGTTTTACTGAAATAGAATAATTTCCCGCTGCACATTTAGAGGATGTCCCAGGGCCCGCTCAATGCGCCGCGCCACAACCGGTTGCCAGTCACTGGATATCCGCTTCCGACTGGGGCCCATTTGGGTGAATCCTGCAGCCCGAGCTTATCGGAGGACAAGCCCTGGCATTCGTCCAAAACGGCTATTTCCAAACCAAATTATCCAACTTCTCGATCAATCGAGGGCACGGGACGGGCCCCTGAGCCTTCGCGTGAAGCTGCTCAAGTTAGCGTTCCCTCAGAATCGGCTTGAATGGCCGAGTATGGAACAACACACAAGGAATTTGTCTCCGGCAGTCGGTGCCGCCCTGGTGCGACATTCAGAACAAAGAACAGTGTGACTCCCCCCCCCGCCCCCCCGCCCCCTTCACAAATAGCTCAGAGCTGTTTTTTTTTTGTTTTTTTTTAAATGGTGCTGGAAGTTCCTCCAGCTCCGGGGTCAGACCTTCTTGAAGCCATTTTCACAATGATGTGATCGATAAAAGTTCTCACGATTGGTCAGTAAAGTCCAAATCAAGACCGTAGGCCGAATTTGTACCATCTCCCGCATATTTGGAACAGGGCGAAGAGTATTGTACTCTTATGAGGGCCATCCAGGAACAGAATCACGCATGATCTAAACCGGCCTTGATCGCTGGCGCTCATCTTGTGAGCATTGTTCCTTCCTTGGATGCGTAACTGGGCCAGGTTTCCATCAGGCCAGCCTCTCTTCAGCAGCGTGTAACCGCCATTTGGGAACCCGAGAGAACGGCCCGCCTGAGCAAACAGGTGAACGACAGCCTCGGTCCCAGTGACGGAAAGAGTCACGGCGGACTGGAACGGGATGACAACCTAATGGAGGAGAGCGACGACGGCGGCGGCGGCGGCGGCGGCGGAGCCCTTGTCAGTCTCGCTTATCTTTCACGCGCCACTCATGAAATATTCGTCGGCTTCTTCCGCCGTCACCTTTTCGGCAATCTCCAGATTGTTTCCCCAGCGGCGAGGACGGCCTGCTGAATGCCTAATGACTCGTTTCCTCGCCACGTGGGCTCCGTCAATCCGAAGCGGAGCTCATTAAAAACGAGTAAACACGGAGCACGAAGACATCTGGACGCACGTTCAGGCAGCGGAGTGGCGACGCGAAGCCGTCACTCCTGGAGAAGATCAACACGCACGCGCACACAAAAACCAGAGAAAAGCCGAGCACTTGCGCTCTTTAGAGGTCCAGCAAGAGAATTCAGGATCCTATTTTCATCCTGAAGGGTACACGTTGGGTCTAGAGGCTGCGTCTGACACTGTCAGCCTCTTCTATATTGAATTATGGAAAAAAAAAAAAAAAAAAAAATTGACTAAGAGCACTTTAAAGTCTCCAGCGGAAATGACGCCCCGAGCCCAAACTCTCCGTCTTTGCTTCGCAGAACTGAGTCGGTGGCGGAGAAGATGCTGACCAACTGGTTTGCCTTCCTGCTCCATAAATTTCTCAAGGTAAGAAAAGATTTGCGTCACGACTGCGCAGTACACGCGAGGAAAGCATTTTTTTTTTTTTTTTTCAGTCATCGAAATTATTTGTACTGCGCCACTCTGGCATCCCTCCGTTGAAGGACTACGTCAGTGCCGGTCGACAACGACTGACTTGTGTGGGCCAACAACCATCGAAAGAATACAATTTCTTTATTTTTTTGGGTCCCCACACGCAGAATTTAAAGGTTGCCAATGGCTCGCAATGAACCCGTTTAAGAATATTTTGTCAGACAGCAACAAAAACTACACTCAATCACTGCCGTGCCAGTTGAATTGTTTTATACGATACATTTATACAATTTTATCGACACTACTAAGTTGACAGCCCATAGTATGACTGCATTAGCAAGGGCATGGTTTGCATTTGTCAATTTGTATTTATAAATTACTATATTGAAACCCATTCGAGTTCAGAAAGAGTGATGTGCACTAATAATTCATTCGAATTTTATATCTGCAGTGTAACAAACTATCCATCCCCGTTATGAAATGGTCATCTTCGCCGCTTTTGACCGTTTGGGATGGTCTTTTTGGAAAACCTTTTTCAAATTTAAGGCTGCTTTATGTGTTGGCATAGTTGGGCTTCAGATTATTTCCAGGTTTGAAATTGGGCCCCGGGGTTACTCAAAATTTGGGAATGCCCGGCTTAACACATCAGAAAGTCAAAAAATGGCGACCACTCCAAGCTGTTGACGTCCATAAACGTCTCGTTTTATCTGCATTAAAGGAGGAGTGAGGAAATCAGAGCATTCAAATTTGAGAGTATGAAACAATTTGGACTCGCAGAAAAAGAGTTTAAAAACTTTTAGTCTCTCCATTTTGTCTGCAATTTCCTCACTGGCGAGTTTTTTTTTTTTTTTTGTGGTGAACGTCATTATCTGGCTAATTGTGCTTGCTGAGGTTTAACGCAAGCAGAGTTTGATTATTTTGCTCTTTGGCGACTTGCACAAAGGAGCTTTTGAATATGAGAGGATGGCGATTTGCTCCTAAATGTTTGTATAATCGGTCCCCAACACCCGACTTTCGAAAGGGAAACGCTGTCGTAAAATGAGGACTTCCTGTATTTGATGAAGTTATTGCATTCTAATGCCTTTCCCGTGACGCAATACAGTTTACGTAGCTTCCCGTCTCGTCAGTTTAAGGTTCAGCAGTCCAAAACGCATTTTCTCAAAGCCGTGCCTGGGTTCAAAGTCTTCCACTGGCCAAAATGTTTGATGCCTTTCGCGATGCTGACAATCTTCCCGTCTGACCTCATCTCCTGCCTTCCCTTTTCTGCTTCTACGTCGGACGCGGGCGCCCGTCCAAAACGAAAAGGAGTCCGCCGGCGAGCCCCTCTTCATGCTGTTCTGTGCCATCAAACAGCAAATGGAGAAGGGACCCATCGACGCCGTTACGGGCGAGGCGCGTTACTCTCTCAGCGAGGACAAACTCATCCGGCAGCAGACGGAATACAAGATGCTGGTGAGTCGCAAAGCCCGGGAAAATGCTGGGGAAAAAAAAAAGACAAACTGGAACAGGTTGACAATTTTTATCGTCAGGAATTTCAGGTCGAGTACACAAATGCATCTCACGGCTTACGGCGGCGAAATGCACGACTGAAACGACCGAATCTTTTTCAGAATGGACCGGAGTAATCGGTACCCCCTCCCCACCCCCTACAAATGACTTCTACCATGCGTGTTGTTGTCATTTGCGACTGAAACGCTGTACAGAACTCGGAGACGACAATATCGGCCTTTGCAAAACTGTTAGCATTTGCGATTAGCATTTTAGATGAAAAAAAGATTTTAGCAGACTCGTGCATCGTGTCACGTGTCTTCTACACGTCCAATCGTGTCTTCAAAATCACTTCCAGATGCATTTTGGCCCAGTTGCGTTCCTCTGCAACAAACAAACAGTTGCTAAGCGATTCCGGGCAGCACAAATATGCTTTTATGAACACTTTTGATTGCCTTGGGGGAAGACATTTTTGCGCTGAACAATTTCGGTGGTTGAATTTGTTTTTCTTACGCCGCAAGATGCACTCTTCCCCACGTGCAGGACGTCATATTAGGGACTGGAAGTTGTAAATGTAACAGATGTATGAGAGAAGGCGATGTGACGCGGGTGTTAACGTCTTAAATCCCCGAAGGCTGCCACGGATTTTTGCATCAAGCTCTCTTGGATCGAGAAGGCGTGACGACGCGTTGCAATGCTTCTTCCTCGTTTTGCTATTCCAAAACGATGCCGCGGTCGGCGTCCTTTGCTTTCACACCTTTGGAGGCGGCGATGGGGGCGTGGGGGCTTGTTTTTTTTTGTTCACAGGGTGCGGGAGGGCAGGGGTCACGTCGCTCACAAAGAAAGAGAGAGACAAAAGGAGGTGGAGAACAGAGAACAAATTGGCATTTGGTCAATACCGAAAATAGACCATTTGTAAAGGCCGTAATCAACTCGGAGCCTTCAAAGGTCAGAGGACAAAAGTGTTTCGCGTCTACATCAATCAATGAAGAAGACGACGTTTACACAAATATTATCCAGGTGGCGCTTTAGAAAATAGTTGAATTCATTTGTTGCCGCTGGGCGTGACCCAACTCCCATCCTTTCTGGACTATAAGCCGCACCTGATTATAAGCCTCACCCGGTACATTTTTAAAGGAAAAACCATTTTGTACATACATAAGCTGCACCCGTCGATAAGCCGCACGTGCCCAGATTGAAACAGGAGATATTTACAAAGGAAGACGGTACAGAGAAAGAGTTTTCAAAGTTTTAATAATATACCTTAGCTGTTCTTTCCAAGCAGTGCCTGCGATGCGGCAGAAACACAGCAACAATACGGTAGTAACACAGCACTAATAGGGCATACCGGTAAAAATCACTGAGGCGCAGCAGCAACACGGTTCAGGCTACCTGCTTTTATTACCTCTGAAAGCTTTTTTTCGTCTCTTTGAATTGCTCCAGTTCTTCCCGCTGCCATTGCCAGCATCTCACCATCAATTCACTGATGCCAAGTTTACGTGCAGTTTCCTTCTTTATCTTCCAGCTCGATTGCTTTTGACTTGAAAACTGCGTCACGTGCATTTCTTCTTGCATTTTCCATGATGCGGGTGTGTTCGTGCTAATTTTATTCACGCACAAAAAGCGCAAATTTGCATTAAACTTGCGTATTCCACCTGTCTCACTCTTAGCTTTTCTGCTCGAGCGCCCCTGGTGGCCGTTAGGAAAAAAAAAAATGCATAAATCAGCCGCATCGTTGTATAAGCCGCACGGGTGAACGCGTGTGACAAACGTCGCGGCTTATAGTCTGGAAAAGACGGTAGTTACTGTACTAGGTTGAGGGTACAAATACTTCTCTACACAGAGTCAGGTAGCTTTCAATAGTTTTTTTTCTTAAACAATCAGTGTTTCAAAACTGGATTTATCTGGATCACCTTTGCCCGATATATTTCCATTTGTTTAATGATCTTAAAGAAAAATGGATTTCAGATGAGGGCAAATACTTTTTCACAACATTGTACATTTTGTAGACTCCTGGACAGGAGAACAGAACTCAACAGCCCGATAGGTTTTTTTTTTTTTTTTTTTTTTTGCGCGTTGGTGAAGTTTAAGACACGCTCGCAGAATTTGTTTGCTGTACAAGAACAGCGGGAGCGTCTAATAACTGCTGCTGCTTTTGATTTTGCTTTCCTGCCAAGGTTAGCGAACGCTTTGTCTGACATTTCGAGAAAAATCCAAATTTACCGACAGGCGTGTCTGGGCTGTGTTTTCTTTTCTTTTTCTCGCCCCGTCAAGAAATTCATCGAATTGGACAAGGCAGAGGTCTGGGTCTGCATACTTTAGTCCAAATAACGACATAAATGGGATGACAAAAAACGAGTCATAAGTGCACCCAAACGGTTCTGGCAACGTCTTAGAAACGTTGATGCGGTCCATCGGCTGGCTTAATATGCAGCTGCCCCTTCCGCACCCGTCCGTCAGCGTAATTAACTTTTCTTCGAGGCTTAAAAGTTTCGGCTGGCGACGGGATGACACCTTTGCGATCCCGGTGTCAGGCGGACCGAGTGTCTCATTACTACTTTAAAGCTTCTGCCATAGCTGCAGAGCGACACGCCGGAGGTGTGAAATTACATTTCCGCTCCTGAGATTCCCTCTACCGGGACACTCTGGGGACGGAAAGGACTTCGCCGGCGAGTAACGGACGCCTCCTTTCTCTGCCCGTCTGTCCCGTCTGGCCAGACGCTGAGCTGTGTGAACCCCGACAACGAGAACAGCCCGGAGATCGCCGTCAAGGTCCTCAACTGCGACACCATAACCCAAGTCAAGGAGAAGATCCTCGACGCCGTGTACAAGAACACGCCCTGCTCCCAGCGACCGCGAGCTAACGACATGGACCTCGGTGAGAATCCTGGAAACCGTGGCTAGGCGCCGCTTAGCTTCTGAGATCTGACGAGATCGGGCGTTCTCAGGCTAGCGAGGCCGTAAACTGATGGTACAAATTAATAATATACGGATATACAATTAGTAAATGTGACTGCACTTGCGACGCCGACACACTTCATGGCTCAAATTGGATGCCAGTGGCTATTTTTTTTTTTTTTTTTTTTTTGTGATTTTCACCACACACTTCCGACTACTTCCTTATACCATACATGCATCCTCAGTTTCTCAGTGTCAGGTAGAGACTACACGACTTCCAACATGTCGGCATTTCTCCCTCTCATCATCGGCAAGATCATGTAAAAACCGTACTCATCTCAAATCACTGCCATCTACTGGTGGCTGTTTGTCATGACAGTTATGTTGAAGCTTGAATTTCACCGATGAGCTGGGCAAAAAAACCTGTTCCACGCTTACTGGGAGAAAAACGGACATGAATATATTCATCATCAGTTACAGTAAACCTTTGGCCCTTGGCTGTAGCTTAAACGTAAAAACTGTTCTCATCTCAAATCCAAAGCAATGCAATACCGCCATCTACTGGTGGCTGTTTGTCATTACTGTTGTGTTGAAGCTTGAATTTCACCGATGAGCTGGGCAGAAAACCTCTTCCACGCTTACTGGGAGAAAAACGGACATGAATATATTCATCACTGGTTAGAGTTCATCTTTGGATTCCGTTTGACAAACATAAACAGCCACGGTCACGCAAAAGTGTTAGAAAATGAAAAATGAAAAAAACTTCACTTATCGTCAGATAATATAAGATAAGATCACTTATCGTTAAGACCAAATGAGGCAACCAAGACCCCGTGGCGGTGGTTCGACTGCAACGGCAGCACGCTAACTCGTCGCGCGACGATCGCGAGGACCGAGTCGATCTGTGAGCCGGGCGCGACGTTTCAACCGTCACAACTCAGATGCGACGCCTTCCCGATTGGTTTTCTCCCCGCGCCGCAGAGTGGCGTCAGGGCAGGACGGCTCGCGTGGTCCTTCAGGATGAAGACATCACCACCAAGATCGACGGCGACTGGAAGAGACTCAACACGCTGCTACACTACCAGGTCTTTTTTTTTTTTTTGTTAGCTGACCGGGATTCTTTTTGCATCCTTCACGAAGAACAAATCATGATTCAGTTTTATTCATTGCATGTTGTTTCACAATTTCTTCCTTCGGGTTCGATGCACAGGCAGGGTTAGGTCGGCCTTTGAAAGAGAATTTCACTTCCTTTGCTGGCCAAATGTTGGTGTTGACTCACCGGTTGGAGCCAAACCAACGCTGGAAGTCGCTCAAGTTCAAACAGCACAAAGAAATCCCCCAAAAATGTGAAAAAAACGTTTTGACTGTTGAGGAAATGACCTCGTCTCATCTGGCAAAAGCGCAGTTTTGCTCTTTCAATTTTTAATCCACTCGCAGTTGTGGAAACACTCATTCACAGTCATTCGCTTGAAAACGAGTGTTCATATTTGTATTTGTTGCATTTGTTTACACATTTCTTTGCAAACACTGACCGGCTTGGACCCCGGGTGGGCAAACTTTCCTCATCAAGCGTCATGTTTGAGTTCCATTTGTAGAAAAGGTACAAAATAGTTTTTCAAAGGTACAAAAAGAAACAAAAGGTAAAATGTGTGTGTTGAATGTAAATGTAGTACCAAATTCATATTTCTTTTTTTCCTATTTTCAGTAACTTATGACCAATTATTTCAACACATTAATGAATAATACAAAATATTACATTTTACAGGAGCAAATTGATGGAAATAAAATGCTAAATTTATGCAACAAAATTATAGGACTCTTTACTTTTGGGCCAAAATTTGTACTTCAAAATTTCTAATCAAGTCTGGTTTCCTTTAGCGTAAGGGCTGAATAATACGGTTATTTTCTGGAGAAAAACAACATTAGAATAGAGTAAATCGTGAAAAATTTAGCTTACATGCAAAAAAAAAAATATATATATATATATATATATATATACACTAATTGAGGATTTCATGAAAAAATTTGTGTAGTCCATTCAAAGTCGATTCATCAATGATGATTATCATTTTGGTATGAATTGTGTAATCTTGGAGAAAAAAAGTTAAATTATACAGTATTAAGTGCAAAACAACATTAAAATAGAGTAAAGCATGAACAATTTAGTTTGTATGCAAAAAATACTAATTGAGGATTTCATGAAAAATTAGTGTAGTCCATTCAAAGTGGATGATGGCCGAATTTTTTTCGGCACGCTACGGCAGTCCTCAAACCTTTTTTGCGCCATTGACCAAATTTCAATTTCCTTTGCTCGTGCACACAACCAAATAAAAACAAAGCAAACTCAGCATGACGCTAATTGCCGCTGTTGTAATGACAGTAGATTAGTGGGACTGCTGCATGTGTTTACGTGGGTCAGCGCCATTGAAAACAAGCGAGGTGGGGGGGACGAAAATTGCACTTAGCCTCGCTAGCGTCAGCTATTCGGATGTCCGCCAGCTTAAAAGATTCAGAACAGCTGCGGCTCAGGACAGGCGGCGAGGAACAAGAGCGGCGGGGCGGCTCCGTGTCTACGTTATGTATAAGAATGCACAGACGACGTGTGTTTATTCATCGGAGAAGTCGTTTCCTTACAACGCACACCAACGTCGCAACACTTTGTGACGCTGAAAGCGACGCTCGTGTTTACGATCTTCGCCTGGCGACGGCTGCAGACGGGCGAGTGTGACGTCCCGTGTAAATTGGCTGACCGGAACCCCCCCCCCCCCGCCCCCCGTGTTGCCTACCTTTTGACCTTTGACCTTGCAGGTGACCGATCGCTGCGTGGCGGCTCTGGTGCCCAAGCAGATGTCGTCGTTCAACATCCCGTGCTCGGCCAGCTTCCCGAGAAGTATCAGCAGATACGGTCAGTGCACGCGACGAAATGCAAACAAATATGGCGATTCGGCCGTCTTAGGGCAGCGGCGTCGCTTCCGTTCGCAATTGCAAATTGCGACTGTGAGTCGAGATTCGGTCGGCAAAGCGACAAGGCGGAACTGAGAAGGGTTAACAGATAAATGGGGAGCTTCAGTTGACAGCACGGGGTTGAAAAGTGTGAAAAGTAGCGAGCAAGAAGTCCAACGCACCGCGTGGTGAACCAAAGTCACGTCGAGAAAGTACGACGACGGCAATGCGGCCATTCAACGTGCTCCAAACGGGTCGGCGCAAAAGTCCCAAAATGCCAAGCGTGCGTGAAAGTGACCTTTGTCCCCCCCCCCCCCCAGGCGTGGACATCCCCTTCCGCTCCACACCCACCAGCCCCGACAGCCCCCACTCCCGCGTGCCCATGCTGACCCCCGACCTGGAGAGCGGGGTCAAGGTCTGGCACTTGGTCAAGAACCACGAGCACGGCGACCAGAAGGAGGGCGAGCGGGGCAGCAAAATGGTGTCCGAGATTTACCTCACCCGTCTCCTGGCGACAAAGGCACGCGCCACAAATACTACAGTCACATTTTCATTTCTTTTCATTTGCATTTCATCATCTTTTCAATTTGATAAATCCATATTTTCCATTTCATTTATTTCACATTTTTAAATTCCATTCTATTTGTATTATTGAGTTGGTTAATAATTATTATTTTTTAATTCTTTTTCATGATTTTTTTTGTGCATCATTTCAAATCATATTCATTTGTTCCTACAGTTTACTCATTAAAAATGACATTATTATTTTGGTATAAATTGTGTAATCTTGAAAAAAAAAAAGTTAAATTATACAGTATTAAATGCAAAACATCAGAGTAAACCATGAAAAATTTAGGTTATATGCAAAAAATACTAATTGAGGATTTCATAAAAAAAAAAAAAACATTGCAGATATAAGTTAAAAAAAAAGTTGTCAAAGAATAAGTGCGAATGCAAAAGTAAGTAATAAGTAATAACATCGTCACAGTCACAGTACTTATTTGGAATGACACTTTTTAATATAGATTTTTAATTTGCATCTCATCATCTTTTAAATGGTAACAATTACTTTAATCGGATAAATCCATATTTTCCATTTTATTTATTTCACATTTTTAAATTCCATTCTATTTGTATTATTGAGTTGGTTAATAATTACATATTTTTTGCTCATTATCATGATTTTTTTGTGCTTCATTTCAATCACATTAATTTGTTCCTACAGCTTATTAATTAAAAATTACGTTATTATTTTGATATAAATTGTGTAATCCTGGGAAAAAAAAGTTAAATTACACAGTGTTAAAAACAACATTAAAATAGAGTAAACCATGAAAAATTGAGTTTATATGCAAAAAAAAATACTAATTGAGGATTTGATGAAAAAAAAAAACATTGCAGATATAATTTAAAGATTGTTCAAAAACAGTTCTCAAAAAATAAGTGCAAATGCAAAAGTAAGTAATAAGTAATAACACCGTCACAGTCACAGTACTTATTTGGAATGACACTTTTTAATATAGATTTTTAATTTGCATCTCATCATCTTTTAAATGGTAACAATTACTTTAAATCGGGGAAATCCATATTTTCCATTTTATTTATTTCACATTTTTAAATTCCATTCTATTTGTATTTATTTGGTTGATAATTATATTTTTTAGTTCTTTTTCATGATTTTTTTGTGCATCATTTCAATCATATTAATTTGTTACTAGAATATTAATTAAAAATTACATTTTTATTTTTGTATAAATTGTGTAATCTTGGGAAAAAAGTATTAAACGCAAAACAACATTAAAATAGAGTAAACCATGAAAATTTTGTTTTGCACTAACGCAGATATGGAAAAAATATTACTTGCGGATTTCATGAAAAAAAACCAATGCAGATAAAAAAAATTAAAGATAGTTTAAAAAGTGCAAATATAAAGTGAAATACAACTGAACTCTATAAATTTTCCAATTCAGAAAAAGCAAAATTGCAATCTGAACGCACAATTGGTGTATTTGCACTACCTCGCGGCGAAATCAGCGAACGACAGCGATGAAGTTGACATCATTTTCTTTCTTGAATTCCACTTAACATAGAAGTGAAATTTGAACGGTTTATGACAAAAAAAAAAAAAAAAAAATCAACGCCTGGACAGACGAGGGATGAGAATGCGTGTTTGACGGTGCCGATTCTGTCGTCTTCAGGGCACGCTGCAGAAATTTGTGGACGATTTGTTCGAGACGCTGTTCAGCACGGTGTGCCGGGGCACCGCCCTGCCGCTCGCCATCAAGTACATGTTCGACTTTCTGGACGAGCAGGCCGACAGACACGGGATTTACGACACGGACGTCCGCCACACCTGGAAGAGCAACTGGTGACTGCAGGGTTTTTTTTTTTTTTTTTTGTCTAAACTGATCCTCCGCTCAAATGTTCTTTCTTCATTAAAAAAAAAAAAATAAATAAATAATAATAATAATAATAATAATAATAAAAGTATCAAGAGCAGGAGCGCCTATTTTTCACTGCTCGATTGCTTATTTTATTTCTACGCAAAGAGGACACGGACGCCTCATTTGCCCGTGATGAATCCAAATATTTGGATTTGAATTCTCAGTTTTTCTTCCGCCAGCCGTCATTTAAAGAGCAAATTGTCCGCCGCAGTGAGCGCGAGGGGACGTTTGTCTAAATGTTCCGTATTTGACACGTCGCTCTCGGCAGCCTCCCCCTCCGCTTCTGGGTGAACGTGATCAAGAACCCGCAGTTCGTCTTCGACATTCACAAGAGCAGCATCACGGACGCTTGCCTGTCGGTGGTGGCCCAGACCTTCATGGACTCGTGCTCCACCTCCGAGCACCGTCTGGGCAAAGACTCGCCCTCCACCAAGCTGCTCTACGCCAAGGACATCCCGCACTACAAAAGCTGGGTAGAAAGGTGGGATTTTCTCTCGCTCGCCCTGCGTGAACCAACACCTTGTCAAGAACACAACTGAGGAATGAGTTCAAAGCACGGGAGTTACAGTTACGCGTGATGATCATTTACTCGACGGAGTCCAATCAAAAATCAATGCAAACGCCAGCGTTGTTTGACTTTGAAAAGGAATCGACTTTTACGCTTGCTGCGGCACGTTGGCCGTCTCGGCGTTGGCTTGACCAGGACAGCGGGGTACAAACACGCCCATTTTTAACATCGGAATCGATTACCAAAACACGAGAGACCCCGCACGCGATGAAAAGGAACAAAGACAAAATAGCTATTTATATTCTTATTGCCGTTATATGCATGCAGGTCAAACTGGCTAAAGGCTCCGTCACGCCGTGACGTTCCGGTCAACGTTCTCGGAACATTTCAATCGTTCTATTTTTCAGCCTTCTCAAACGCCGACGTCACATCTGGCGTGTGATTAACGCGTGTCTAACGCACGAGAAGCGTGTGACGGCGACCAAATAAGATACCCCTAAAAACCATTCGCGTGTGCTAACGTGTCACTGGCGCGCGACGAGCGGAATTGTCAACGTTAGACGAGCGTCTTGAGCGGGTGAATAACGACAGAATAGCGTTTTGCCGGCGTGTCATTTTTACAGTGGAACGGGAACGAAAACGTTGGAAATTTCGTAGTCGCTTCAGTTGTTCTCGTGAGTTTGAACAGTCAGCACGGTGCCGGCGAGACGAAAAAAAGGTGGGGTGCGGACTTCCGCGACTAGCGCTGCGAGTAAGACTGCAAAGCGTCGGCTCATGTACCCGTACGCGTGGACGTTCACTAGCGCTCTTCTGGCGCTATCCCGGCGACCGTGGGCGACTACCAAGGTTTCCTCAAATGCAATAGGACGCTGACCACAACGTCACGGTGTGACGGCGTCGTAAGCGAGGCGTTAAGTTTAAAACTGCACAGTTACAATTTATCGCGCGACGTCGATGACTCGACATTCACGTGTTTTGGCGTGAACAACATAGACACACTCGCTAACATCAACATGGGGGTGGGTTCGTGTCGCGGGGTTTTACTAAAAATGTGACGGGTGGCGAGGTCGCTTGCAAAACGTGAACGTCCGTCGTCAAATATGAGAAATGCGCAAGCGCTACGGACGCTTATTGGAAAAGCTAGCTGATAAACACCATGGTGTGACGGAGAAAAGACAGACGGTCCACCGCGTAGACGGGTGGTGGTCCATCAGAACCCTCTTTGTTGTACGAAATGAAGGGGCAGCCATAAAATTACAAATCAAACACATTCCTGGTTTCACAGTAAAACGTGGAAAAAAAAAAGTCAAAACTGAACTTGACGACGTCTGCTGGAGGCCGCCGTGAGATTTGTGGTACGATGAAATTCTCTCTTGCTTCCTCCACTCGGTTGGTCGATCAAATGCAATGACACAAATCTCTGTCCCAAAACAGTGCGCACCAATGAATGAACCGCTGAATATGCCGCCGTAGCGCCTCGGACGTTAAGCGGCCGCTCGCGCTCACGCGTGTGACGGACGGCGCGCGTCTTCCCCTTTCAGGTACTACGCCGACATCAACCGCCTGCCCGCCATCAGCGATCAGGACATGAATGCCTATCTGGCTGAGCAGGCGCGCCTCCACTCCAGCGAGTTCAACGCCCTCAGCGCCCTCCACGAGATCTACAGCTACGTCGGCAAGTACAGCCAGGAGGTGAGGACCGCAGCGCCGGGAAGTGGCAAAATGGGACCAACTCGCTCGTCGGCGACTTTCAAAGCTGACATCAAAGCGCGCGCTTAGTCCAACCTTGGTCAGGTCAGGAAGGACTTTTAACACCGCCTGATTGTTCGCTTTAAACAAGTCTGACACGGAATTGACTAACAAAGCCATCGACTCACTTTGCTGTCAGGCGAGCATTTCACGCATCGCATCAGCTGTCAGTTCGCTTCTCGTTATCTCTGAGCAAAGTGAAACGTTTCTTTCGGCTTGTCCCGTGAGGGGTCGCCGCGGCGTGACGTATCAGATGAACGCTCATATTTGTTTGGCACAGTTTTTACGCCGGATGCCCTGCGGGATCCGAACTCACGACCCGCGCTTTACCAAACCCAGGCGCTAATTCCGAAGCAAACGCTGTCATAAAGCGAGGGCTGTGAAAACTAGACACAAAAGCGGTCGGTTTTCGTAAATGATGGGCAGGAAATTGTCAACGTGAGGCTTTAAAAGGGAAATTGCCGCGAAAACAACAATTGTCACAAATTATCATCAGCGGATTGACCGAGAGAGAGACTGGAAGAGTCACAGAAAGGCAAAGAAGTGAACGCCTTTGGAAATGCATCGGTCGCCTCCTTGTTCCAGGATTAATCGTGGAAAAAAATGCACTGGAATATTGAACAGTTTGTTCAAAGCTTGAGAAAAGCTCCAATTAAGTTCACCCGTAAAGGTTTGGAGTACATTTTAGGCTCATCGTTTTATGAATCCGCTTTTAATATATATATATATATATATGTATATTATTATCTCTCTATATATCTGAGTATTCTGTTTGCCCAAAGTTTATGCATTTTTGTATTTCAAATATCCATATTATCAGGACAACCCGCAGGATCCATCTGATTCAGTTTTGCGCAAAAAGTGACGTCGTCAATCAGCTTCAGTTGTCAAGCTGTTCACAAAAACAAAATGACGACAACGGACTCTCGTCTTGTCCGCCATTGTGTCGGTGGCACAAAAATAAACCCAGGCAGTTCAGCCACTCACTCGAAAACGTGAGACGAAAGAATGCGTTTTCATATTTCTGCAAAATGCGACTGTAGAAAAGTGAACATACGAGACATGTCCAATAGCTGAAGCTGAGGTTTAGCAGTTTATAGAACCGTTTACGGGCCAGCTCGCGAGAGCGCCGATTGTCGGCCGGTCGGTGGCCTGTGACGTCGCGCCGCGGCCGTTGGGTCAGTGTCTGCTCTCCGATAAGAGTTGGCAAACGTTGGCGCTTTACTGAATTAGAAAAAAAAAAAAAAAAAAAAAAATCACACAGGCCAAAGTGGGGAAAAATAATAACAATGGCGGCTGAGAGTCATCATATCTGGAACGTGAAGAGATGAAATAAACGGTGGTGGAATTGTACCAGCGGCTAATCTGCCGGTTTCACTTTGTGAGCTCGCTCAGCGTACGCGTGCTTGTGTCTATGTGCGTGCGTGTTAGATCACCGAGGCGCTGGAGCAGGACGAGCAGGCCCAGAAGCAGAAGTTGGCGTACAAAGTGGAGCGGATCATCTCGGCCATGTCTGCCGAGAGCTGAGACCCGCCGACGACATGCATAACGACACGCACGCAAACACGCACAAACGCACGATACAATACGAGAAATACGCAGATGAGACGCACATCGTGTAGACGCCTGCACGAGAACACCCCGAGAGACTCGTGGACTGTACGCAGGGGATGCTTGCAAAAACTTTATGGACCTCGTACAAATGACACGCGCACAGCGGCTCATCCCAAAGCACGAGGTTCGCATTCGACGCCATTTTCCGGTAACATTCGAGGGGGGAGCGGGACTCGGCAGCCCCGGGGATCCGGCGCCCGAGAGAACCGCCCAAAGGATGACCGTTCATTGCCCGAAAGAACCACCAATAGAGACGCTGCGATGACGGTACGAGCCGACAGCGGCTTCACATTTTGTATTGGAGCAAAATGCGGATCGCAAAATTCTGACGCCGGCGGACGCGTTGACCGCTCGCTCCGATCCTGCTGATTCGGATTGCAGTCACAAAACAGGTTTGCAAAGGCTTCACATCACACATCTTCAATTAAAACAAACGCTGGTTCCATTCCCTCGAATCGTAACGCTGTTATTACCCGATTCAAGCCGTTTGAATTAGTCCACCATTGAAATTCCGTCCATCCACTTCTCAGAAGGTGGAACAAACCCCGAGCACTCGCAGAAAACCGACGTGAGCAGGATTCGAACTCCGTTTTCCGAGCTGCTCGTCCTCACGGGTAACCGAAAGGCGGACTGCACCCCGAGCCGGTCGCCAGGCACGCATCAACACCGCCACCGAGCGGGAATCGATCCCACGCTGTCCCGCACCAAAGTCAGGCGTGCGTACCGCTACGTCATCAGTGACTCCGTTGAGTCAGTCATGCTAAGCAGCGCTAACGTGCGGCTCGCTTCAAAAGTCGGCCGAC